>NC_141695.1:1292637399-1293892399 GCF_964263255.1 Lissotriton vulgaris | reverse complement strand
TTGCCCCCTCAAACAAAAGACTCACACACTCTGATCACACCCTTAGTCTAATCTATGGCCACAGGCCAAGCACACTTATATACGTAGCACCACTGCCATACACACACGGACACCATCACTGCCATGCACACACGGACACCATCACTGCCATGCACACAGGGACACCACCACTGCCATACACACAGGGAAACCACCACTGCCATACACACACAGACACCACCACTGCCATACACACACGGACACCACCACTGCCATACACACAGGGAAACCACCACTGCCATACACACAGGGAAACCACCACTGCCATGCACGCACGGACACCACCATTGCCATACACACACACGGACACCACCTTTGCCATGTACACACAGACACCACCCCTCCCATACACACACGGACACCACCCCTCCCATACACACACGGACACCACCACTGCCATGCACACACAGACACCACCTCTGGCATGCACACACAGACACCACCACTGCCATGCACACACAGACACCACCACTGCCATGCACACACGGACACCAAAAAACAAAAATTATGCAAAGCATTGTCATTTACAATGCCAGTAACTCAAACTTAAATGCTGCGAGACCTATTGCATTGCAAATGCTTGTTTTGCCAAGCTGTCATACTGGCATGTTGCCTCAGCCTGAATGAACGAACTCGTTTAACTCAGACGTCTGAAAACTAAAGCGCATTAAGGCGCCTTAGGTTTGGAGGGTGGTGGTGGTCGTCGTCCTCCACTGGCTGACACCAGGCACCCCCCAGTCACTGCCTCCACCAGTCACCCCCGCCCCTTACCCGGCTGTTTATGCTAAAACGCTGTTGTGAAATACCTGTTGTTCGCTAGGATGTGTCTGAGAGTGTCGCCCCCGCCCCCGAGTCCTCCCCAGTCCGCCTCTTCGTCCTGCATCAGCCTCTGGCCTGCTCTTGACCCTCGCCGAAGGGAGGGTTCAGTGGAGGGGTGGCGGAATCTGCGCCACACTCAGCGACTTTCAGTAGCGAAAACCAGCTCTCCCCCTGCAGACGGAATCTACGCAACAGCAGCACGCGGCCCTAAGGGAGCGGCAGCAGCAGCTGCGCCGAAGGAGGCTTCACCCTCAGACGATAGAGGTATGGTGGCAGTGCCAGGGGCGGGGCCTGAGAGGGCGCATGTACAGTGCGCGGTGAGGGCTGATGATAGGCTGCAAACACGGAATTAACGATCTCTCTCCTCTGTTACTGTTTTCGTCAGGTGAGGACCCTTTGGAAGGATGTGGCTAGGACGGCAGACTTTGGGGGAGAAGGTTCGAGCCTGGTGAGAGGCTCAGTTTCCTGTGATACTGGGCAAATCACGTAATCGCCCCGTGCCTAACAGAATTTATCGTGTCCTGTTACGTAATTGGGGCTCATTCATGTAAAGCGCTCCAATACCTTTGGGTCGAGTTCCCGCTGTATAAATCTGCAACAAAAAAAGCCCCCCCTCTGACGATGGTCTAGCCTTCCTGTGGGCACCTAGAATAGAACTAACCTATAGGCAGGGTCACTTGAGTGATGTGGCAGGAGAGTGCAAACTTTGCGCAGGGTTGACTAAATTATGGGGCAAGGCTAGGCAAATTGTGCGGTAATATCAAATTTTGTCACACTATTACATTTTTTGTCATTTTTACACATTAACGCAGTTGGGCAAATGTTTCACCTCGATGGTAAGTTGCAAAGTTGCAAAGGGCCTGTCATGGTGCAGCAACACATGTTGCCACGTTTTTATTTTAGTAACTTTTTGATTCGGTTAATCTCTTTTTTTTAAAATCTAAAGAATATGCAGCAAACGATGGCTTAGGTGGCAAATCTATAATTATGAGGAAAATAAACCCGCGGAAATTCGCATAATTGCAGGGGGCTTTAATCAGGGCCGCCTTGCAGCAACAGAAAGGCTGGTTTGACAGGTCAGTGGTTGGGCTATTTTCTGACTGTGAGTTTATTTTATGGTTTAGTGTGTCGATTTTTGCTGGTGATTTCACTGATAATGCCACAAACATTGCCTGCACAAAGCATAGAATGCATACTTTGAAAAACACCTATACAGCCTGTCTTTACAGGATCAAAGCTGCCCGGTTTGGAACTGTTAGCTACTTTTTTAGGTCGAGTCTGGGATGGCTGTGCATGCGCAGTTTCGCTGGCGAGATTTAATGATTATGGGGAGCTTTCACTAGCAGGCTTTAAGCCCCGCCCTCCTTCCCATTGGCCGGCGTCACAGTTTATGCTATGCCATTGGGAAAGAGCTTGTGGTGACGTACACTTTTCTCTTTTTCTGCCCTCCCTCTTGGATGGACTGCCCTGACTTCCTTCTGGCGTAAAAGCTTTGTTATCTTTATAGGGTCAAACAGATGGCCCCATAAAGATAATAAACCTTTTACACAAGAAGGATAGCAGGCCGAGGCCGGCCAAGTGGGACGGCAGAAAAAGACAAAAGTCAACGTCATGCCGAGCGCTTGTTTCTGGTCTCTTTAGCCCGCAAACAGGCCTCGCAAACATTAAAGGGTAAAAGGTGAACACCAACTGGTACATTCACGAAGACACAAAAAAAAGGTTTAAGGACATTTTGGTCTTGTTGAGACTCTGATATATGACAGAACTCACGACTGCAGGCGAGTACTTAGGGGCACCACCTGTTTCCAAAGTGCTTAGTATTACCCAATAAAAAAATACTGTCCCTTGACATAAATAAGTTTTGCACACACGTGCGCACAACATGCCCAAGATCACTGGGTGTGCAAAGCGAAGCCGGGACATACAATCTGCCTTGTACATATTAAACACCTGGTCCTTTCGCCGTCTTGTGATATGCTGTGGATGAGCCTTACCTTGCCACTGAGCCCCCTGGGTTCCTCTTCCTGGGGGATGGGGGAGAGGATACAAGCCCCCTGCACCGACTCTCGGCGCTGCGTTCCATCCTCCGGAGGGTCGGGGACCTCAGATGCCAGGGTCGGGAGCAGACCCTCAGGCTTTCTCGTGCTCTGAAGAACCCGCAAGGGTGGGGGCCCGTCATTCCCCTGCAGGCGGCTCGCAGTCTTCGGCAGAGTCCTGGCCTGGGGGGCCTTCCTACTGATATTGGCTCCCTCCTCCTCACCTTCGGCCTCCCTACCAGGGCCCCCTGGGCCCGCAGGGAGGCCACTATACTCTCCTTCCTCCGCTCCCGCTCCATTATTTCACGGTCCCAAAAATGCACAAATGCAACTACAGATGTTCTGGGAGGGAAAGTTTAGCAAAAAGTATAATTTACGAACACTATGTTCTCCCCAAAAAAATTAACAATGAATTGTTGGCAGATGTGCCCTCATAGATGGTGCTCAGAAGCCCCAGCATGAAGCGCTTCAGGAGGATTCAGGGCATGCGCTGCGGACTGTCTAGTGAGGAGTACGTGCCTGCCTATTGCAGCGGATGAAGAGAGGGCACTGCCCGGGTACCCACCCCTAGGGTGCCCTGACAGGACTCCGGCATCATCCGTGGCTCGGAGCATCAGTGCAGCGCCTCTCCTGGGCTGGGCGTCTGAGGAGGAGGGGGTGAGGGTGGGAGCTCCCTCCCCAGGTCCCGCTGCGCAGGAGGGACTGGGAGACGAGTCATACCAGGGAAGCCTGTCCTGGGGGAATAACCCTACAACTCCACGATACCTCCCTGCCTCATCGCCATGTCCTGCCTCTCACACCAACCTGTCCCCTCTTTCTTTCGCCAGCCCCCACATCTCATCAGCATGTACCCTCTGGTCTGCACAACCTTTCTCCCCTCACCTCCATACTTCGATTTCCACACCAGGAAGCCATCGTGGACATAATGTGGGCCCCTGCAGCTCAAGGGGCCCCAGGCGTGTCTTAACGGCTAGAACAGCCGAATTTGAGACTGGAGAACCAGGGTCGAGTCTGGCAGGAGGCTCTAGCATCCTGTGATTCTGGGCAAATTACTTAATCTTTCCGTTTGGAACATTGGTATTATATTCGTGGTTTCCATCCAGTCTTGAAGTTGAGATAGTAAGCATGACCCATATAGTTTTGCCTCCACATCCGTCAGTGAAATCAGCCTATAATTCCCAGGCTCATTGTGATCACCTTGTTTGAAAATGGGGCGAATTATGCTCCCGTTCCAGGATCTGGGCAGTTTCTGCTGGTTGTAAATTGCGTTAAAAAGTGGTGTTAAATATGCTGCCCAGAATTCAGGTTAGTGTTTAAAGATGGAGTTTTGAAGCCCATTGGGACCCGCTGCCTCCTCTTTTTTCAGGCGATTTATAATTGTTTTTAGCTGAACTGTTGTTACAAGGGTATCGGGCACTATACCTACTAATTTTTCTGATTTACTTGTGAGAGTGTTTTCAGTTTTCCTTATGTTCCCATTGTCACAACCCGCAGGTATCTCTGAAGTTTCATCTGGTATTCTATTTCTTGTTCTTAGGATAGTACCCGCATGTTCAGAGTTTCTGGTGCAAGTTTTACAATCTGATATACAATGCCGGTTTAGACCTTCTGCCCTATCGATAAACATGTTTTTGACATGTTGGATCCAATTACATTCTCCAATGCCTGCCTCCTGTCTTAGGGTATTACCCTTTGTCAATTTGTTGATGATACCCCAAAATTTTCGGGCGTTTTTGTGTTTCCCGGCAATTAGTAATTTGGTCCAGATTTCTTCTTGGTATGTTGTTTTTACGTTACTCAGCATGATCTTGTATCTTTTCCGCATGGATTTTAAATTTAGCTTGTCTGGATTTTTTCCACTTTTTATTATTAATACCTGCTTCTGGATTTCTCGTGCGATTTTCCTTTTCTCTCAAGGTAATATTATACAAAGGCTATTTCCCAGTTCTGAATCTTCTTGCAATTTGATTTGTGATTGGGGGGCATCTTGTTACGACTTCACATAGGTATTCCCATGTTTTTATTGGGTTTTCTTTTTCTTCCGGTGTTAGTCTAAGCAGTTCGTTTTTGAATTTATCCATTGTTGGTTTTATTTCCTTTACTCCCCATTTCAGTTTACGCAGATTAAATTTCTTTGTATACTGACTGCTGGTGTTTTGTTTTTCCGTCTTACTCACCATCCTTTTTATCTTGATAATTAATGGAAGGTGGTCACTTTCCACGCGTTGTCCCACTGAAAATGAGCTCACCTTCGATATCAAATTTTTGCTTATTATTGTGAAGTCTATTGTTGACTTCCGGTTGCCGCTTACAAAGGTTACAGGTATGCCATTGTCCCCATTGTCATTCTTGTTCGAGATAAAAAGGCCCAGTTTACAGAGAGCTTGGATTATTTTGTCATCTTTTGTTAGATTGCTATTAAAATCGCCTGAGATAATCATGGAACAAGACTCATGGGTGTTTTGCATTGCCCTGATCAAAGTTAATAATGTTATCAATTTTTCATTTTTCTCTTTCTTTTCCGGGTGTACATAAACATTAATCACTAATAAGTTACGAGTACATGGGCCCTGGTCCAGCTTCTCCGTAAGTTTTATTGCTAGTATCCAGTTCGTCCCAGTGTCAACTTCTTCTGCTTGCCATCTGTATTGTTGGGAGATGTATGTTGATAAGCCTCCTCTCGGGTGACCAATATTGATACTTTTTCAGCAAGGATGTGAAACTCAATATAGCCCGGGATCGATGTTTTACACAGGTTCCAGGTTTCTTGTAGCAATATTAGGTTGTGCTGTTTCAAGAAGTTTGCGGTTTCATGGTCGTGCCCCAAACTATCAAAACCATGAACATTCCAAGAGCAGAGGCTGATCATATGTGGGTTTGTATCAATTAAATTCTTCTGGTTACAAACTGTAATCTCTAGATTTAATTTTCTATTTTCTTTTAAATGTGTAGGCTTGCTAGGTACACTTATTGCTCAAGACTGATGCCACCCAGGACCAGTCATCAATCTGATCCTGTTCTCCTCCTTGCACCACTGCCATTTCTTCACCTCTTGTGTTTTGTGATATTTTTTGCAGGGTTACTGAGCATGCTCCCTTTAGACATGATTTTTGGGTATTCCCCTCTTCCATTTTCTTTTTGCTTATGGTTGTGCTTTTTAGTAGTGGGAATGGGTATTTTTTCAGTTTTTCCCGCCTTAGACTTATACACCAAGCTTCAAAATATGTACTCGTAGCAAGTATTCTATCCACTATGTCCTTAGACGACCAGGTAGTTAAAGACTCTTCCACTTCTGTTTTGTTTTTTATGTGTTTAAATTCTACTGACAGAAGGTTTTGGGATGTAATGTCGTCCATTTCTGGTATTTCTCTAAGTAGCCGCATTATATTACCACTGTTCAAAAAGTCTTGACCCCCTGTTGTCTGGTAATTGGGAGTAAATACCAGTTTATCGTTTATATCTGTTAGTGTTTGTGAAATCCATTTTGCTTCTTCTAATTTTGAATCTAGTGTTATTTCACCATTTTCGATGATTTTTCTCCCTTGGCTCAGAGTATTTAATGTTATTTTTTCATTAAAATCGACTGTTCTACTAAAGTGGGTGATGAGTTTGTTGCTCCTGTCCGTGTTTAGTTTATAATCCTTGTTATTTATTTTATCCATGATTTTGTCCATGTTTCTATTTTGAAGTATCTGAGTGCACACTGTTTGTTTGTTTGTTTGTTTGATGAGTAGTGCAGGTTCGTCCATCTTCATTTGAATTTTTTTTTATTGGTGTTCTTAAGTTTCCTTTTTCCTCTTCACTTTTTATATTTTGCCTTTGCTTGGTTTTGTCTATTACTTTTTGTATGTTGTCGGCGTTGATTGCGGCATTTTGATGTCTCATTTCTTGATTTAATAATTTGACCTCAGGTAGTTGCATTTCATCTGCCTGGTGAATCGTTACAGTCCGTTTTACACAGGGTTCTTGGACTAAACCCTTTTGTCAGCCTCATCTTGAGAATTGTCTTTATCCTGCGCTCCTGTTGGTTTTTTATGAGTATTCAAATGTTTACACAGCTGTGTTTGTTGTGATTTTGTATGAGTAGGGCCTGTAGGTGATTCTATAATCAGGCTATTCCCAATCACTGCATTTGACTGGGCTTGTTGATCTGGGGGCTTGTCTGTATGCTTAGAATCGGTTACTTCAGAAACTGGTTTCTCTTTCTTAGAGGAGTTATGATGGAAGATGGGGTACATATGAGTGTCTACTGTAGGTTGGAATTTAAGTTGTATCCTTCCTTTCCTAGCGTGCTTTTTTTGTCTTTTTGTTAGTTTGACTTTAGTTTGGATTATTGCTCTTTGCGCCTCCTCTACTTGACCTGCTCCATTGTCGGACTTTTCTTCACTTGCTTACTTAGCTGATCCTCTAGGTAACTATTTTGGTTAAGATCAATTTCTATGTGTTGGCTCCTAGTTTCTAATTCTGAATTTATTGCCTTAATATTGCTTGTGATGTCATTTAGTATGACCGGTAAATTTGACATGTTGTCCACTAATTTGCCGCATACACAGCTTTGCTTGATTATCTCTGTGTGTAGTCCCTTATCGGCCCTCCCTAGTAGCAGGTTTGCCATATGGTCCAGCCTGGTGTTTGTACCTGAAATATGACCCGCAATAAGGTTTATTAGGTCGATTTGCACATCCATTTTATCTGACTGAAAATTCAGTGCTTTATTTGCCTGGTCTAAGGTGTTTAGTAATGTTTTACTCCATGGAGCCTTGTCTTCTTCTCTGGATGGTATTTCCGGTACCTCTGACTCTTCCTCTAATTTACTCGTAGATAATATCGTAATTGGAGATTCTAGATTTAGTTTGTTATTAGACCACCCTCTAGTTTTATTTTGGCCTTTATCCCGTTCGAGGGGGTTAATGTTTGGATGCAATGGGGTGGATTCCAACCTTCCATTATTACTATGACAAATTTCCTGGTCTCCTTGTCGTCTATGACTGGTTTGTAGGCTTTGGCTGATCTTTGAGTATGCTTCTAACTGGGATTGGTTGTTATTATCTCTTTCTGTGTTTCTGTCCAGGCTTATGTTGTCAGGTAGGGAGAGGGAAGTTAGCCATGAGTTGTCCTGTGAGGCATTATACTCCGCTCCCAATTTATTCCCCGTTATTGTTTCTTTCACCTTTCCCTTATCTTTGATCTTTATTTTCTCGACTCTCTCGTGAATTTGTGAGTCATTTCGGTTTATTTGGGCTGTTACTACAAGGGGCTTGCCAGGGCCAATGTTTCTGTTTTGAGGGGTTTGTAGCTGATCTTTTGGGTTGTTTATTGGACTAATCTCACTATGAGAACCTTGTGATTCTATTTTTTCAATATTCTTAGCGGTAGATTGCTCATGCACATTCTCCTTTGCGCTTGGTGTCGGTGTAATTGGGCTAGGTTGGAGATCTTGCTCCTGCATTTGTCCATAGATGGTCGCCATGGGGTCTATTAGATAAAATCATTTTTTAATCCCAATGTTACTTTGTTTTGGGCTTGGAACTGCTAGCTCAGGAGCCGACACTAGTCTTTCTCTTTTTTGTGCTATCCTCTTCCTTTTTCTACTTGCCTTTTGTGTTCCCTGGTTCGTATCTTCCTCGGGTTTTTTTGACCTTACACTTATATTCAACCGCACTTTCCCAGATCTCATTCTTTCCGTATTTTATTATTGTCCGTCCGGCCACCTATGCCACCTCTGCTCCACTTCCTACTCCACCTCCACTCCCCCTCCCAAGCCTGTCTGCCCCCTATGAGTAGGAACAGCTGCCGTCAGGGAGGATAGCGAGGTGTGGGTACAGTGTGTAACGTTCGGGTGGGGTAGATGCACTGTTTTTAGTATCAAACAATTGTTTTTTTTCTAAATCAGCCGATAGTTTTTTAGGGCCTTCATGCACCAGCGACAGTCTATTCCGAACAGTGTGGGGTGGATATAATAGAAAATTGTCTCGTATCCCACTTGTACCCCACTCACCGGTGCTCGCCGTAAGATGTCGCAGTCCGTGCTCTGTAATCTGCAGCGACCATCTGCCAAGGCCGCCGCGATGCCTGCCAAGATAATCGCCTACAGTGCGACGGGGGGACAGCGTCCTGCCTGGCGTCCTAAGCGTCCTTCTCGCTTATTCTACCTCTGCCACTGCTCTCTGCTCACTCTCCCTGTTGCACTCCGCTGCACTCTGCTTCTGGAGACTCAAGGAACGTGACAGCGCTCCACTTGCTGTTACTCTGCCTCCTGCTGACTCCTGAGGTCCTGAGATCCTGCTGCCCCAGTCCAAATCTTGGGACTTGGAGGGGTGGCTCTGGTCAGGGGCTCGGGCTCGCGGCTCTTGGCGAGTTTCCTCTACTTCCCCGGATCACTGCAGGTCTTCGTGGCAGTTTACAGCTTTTTATTATCTTTTTTTTTTGCCTCTGAGCCTCTCGCCTCTCTCCTCTCTCCTCTCGCCTCTGCTCACTCGGCTGTAAAACGATGTCAGCCACCTCGGCAGCAGACTGGGGGCAGTGCTGTGGTTTCGATGCTTCAGCGCTTTCTTCACCAGCAGCGTCAGCACTCGCCATGTCACACGCCGTCTCACTCGGCTCAGTCTGCTCACTCTGCTCCTCAGCCCGCAGTCCGCGGTCCCCCGTCTGCACCGCCTGCCTCCCTCACCTCGATGCAGGTGGCCGCTATCCGATGTCCGCTGTTTCTGCTGCACCTCCTCCAGGCCTTCCTGGCCCTACTGGTCCTGCTGGCTGCGTTGATAGTGTAGCGTTTGGTCGACAGAGCCTTACTGGTGTCTGGTATCTGTGCAATCAGTGCACTCTCGCTGTGGGTGTAAACTCCGCTACGGCGGTGACAGGAGTATCATAGCCGCGCTGTGAAATCCTGGAATTGAAATATCTTGTCAGGCCACCACAACAGCCCACTCGCTGCTGTCTGCCCGCCTATTCCGCCTGTGTTGTGGTTAGCAGCCCGAGTGGACCGCAGCCGCAGCCTCAAACTCTGTGTTAAACCGCCGTTCGGCTTCGGTGCAGAATGGCGTTCTGATGTGTTCTGCTCTGCTCTGCGGCATCTCTCGCAGCTCACTAGCGCACTCTGCTTCCACTCTAGTGGTGGAATATGTACAAAATCTCAGAAGACGATGCCAGCTGCACCAACAGGGTGTGTAATTCAAAAGACGTAACTCCAAACTCCGGGTACATCCAAATGATAAGGCTGACAGCGTGTGATTCTCAGTGCGTGCTTATTTATCTTATGCAACGAACAACCACTGACAAAGCCAATCATCCCGACTTGTAGGTATGATGTTATTTGTTGTATCAAATATCTGGATGCAGTGACAGAAACAGCAAAATACGATTCGGGCGGCACACTTTGCTAAGCACAGATTTTAGCCTACCTGTTTTATGCCACGTCCTTAATTACATTGGCCACTCCCCTTTTAGAGGCCCCCACTTTTTTTTATTCCACTTAAAGCCCAGATATCTGGATAACTACAAAATCAACACATACTCTATTAACTTGTTAGTTACCTCAAACTTTCATTTTCCACCAGTTTCCAAAATACCCATGTTTCATCTTCATTTCCTCAGTGCATTGATTTAAGTCTACAATCCTGCCGGATACTTTCTCTTCAGACCTCATCACCAGGGCTTCTAGGCCGATGTTGCCAAACTGTGAAACAGTTTGATTTTCATCACCATCATTTTCAAAAATGATCAGTCAACATTGGAAGCGGTTATAGGGAACATAAAAAGCCTCCAGGGCTGCACCTGTGTGAGGCAGAGAGTTAAAACGTAAAAGTGTTTATGAGAAACAGGAACTAAAGAACATAATGATATGAGCGAAATAATGCTCAGTGTAAGGGAGTTCAAGTTTGTGCGAAGGGCAAGTTTGCGGGTTTTGCAGGGAAAAGGAGGATTTCAAAGAGGGGATGGAATGTGTGCATGCGTTTTTTAGAGGAACATTCCATTGTGAAGTGAGGGTGTGAGTGCATGTGAATTAGAATGGGAGTGTAAGAGGACTGTGTGGAACAGAAAGGAGGAATTTTGTGAGAAGGGTGTGAGACTTTGAGGAGATGGGACTAAGATTTATGGAAGGAGTGTATGAGAAAAGACAGTGAGACGTCTGTCAGGAAAGGTTGTGTGGTGAGCTTGAGTGGAGTGAGAGGGTAGGGAGTGCAGGGGATCAACAGAGGAATGGGTGTACAATGAAAAGAGTGAGAAAGGGGGTTGAAGGGTTGAGGCGTTGAAAGTGTGAGGTGCTCACACAATTAACAAGCATTGAAAATGCAATAGGTCTCGCATTTGATTAAGTTAAATCCATTTGCTTTGCTAATGGTATTGTATAGCAAAGCAAATGGCTTTAACTTAATGAAAGGCGAGACCTATTGCATTTTTAATGCTTGTTTACCTATCCGATTTGCTAACAGAGGCCACCTTTATTTTTGTACCCAGACCTTTTTTCTGTCCCAGTCTGACCCCGTGAGAATTCATGGGGCCATCAGAAGTGAGCATGTCATTAAGTATTTGAGTGAGTGGAGACCTCTGCCAGAGTCTGGCTTGGCCGTAGGAGCCAAACATGAGCCTAACATCAGAATATTTGTTATGTAAATTGTTCAATAAATGACAAAAACTTAAAAATTCTATATGTAAGTTCTTTTAACATTTGCAAGTGTTTAGCTTGGTATATTAGATTGTAGCGCTGCAATACATCGAGCAACATTTATTAAGAGTGATAGTTTCTGTACATTAAGTTAGAATCATTCATAGCTCCCTTCACGCCGTGACAACAATGCTATGAATAAATGAAGAGCGAAGTCAGTTGTCACTTGCCCATTACTTGAGATTGTTGTTATAAGTGGAACAACATTATGGTCTAGTAAAACATATATAAAAGTAGTTTATTATCAACCACATGCTGAATTGAAATACTGCAAGGTGCTCTCAAATGTGGCAGTAAAGGAAAAGAGACACTTTGAAGTGAAGTAAAATGATGTGGCAAAGATCACACAGTTTGGTCAAGTGACAAATCCTGTATTTAAAAAAAGATGTAATTGATACACATTGTGCATTTTAGCCGCTTGATTGATCTCTCTATCTCTATCCAATCTAACACCGAAGGACAGTGTTTTTTCAGTTCTATCAGGAGTCAATAATTCACTTATGACATTTGAAATTCACCTGACACAAAAAGTACAACATTAAAGGGAGATTGAACACTATTTGTATGTTAATGAACATTTTACTTCTGTGATCTTCTTTACCTTGAGCCTCAATCTACCCTGCCACAATCACAACCATGTGCCGTGACCTGCCTCTTGAGACAGAGTTGACTAAAACTTTCTTCAGTGCTTTACCCCAAACCCCCTCCTTTCCACTAAGAATGGCCGCTGCCCCAGGTACTTCCCAGTACTTAGAGAACAATCAACATTAAAGATAAAAAAGAAGAGGGAGGAACTAGGACGGAAACGAGGAGAATTAAGGATTCGGGAAAAGCTGGTATTTACCAAAATTAACAATTTCACTGTGTTTAAACAATCGTGTTTTACAACCGTATTTGCAGAAGGCCATGTTCTGGCCCTAAAAATCTCAAGGAGAGTAAGGCCGATTGCTTCTGTCCATGATGCTGGAACTCCCCTAATGGATGTAGGTGGGATGCAGTCGGAAACCTATACTTGTCCAGAATATGTGTTTAGGAAGGCCCGTTTATCCACCTACTAGGAGATGCAGTAGAAGGCGTGTTACCCTTATTAGCCAGGCCATAGGAAACAAATAGACACATTGGTTTCCTGAGATCCTTTGTCCTTCCCAAATAAATTAGCAACACCATTCTTACATCTAATGAACTGAGTGCTTAATTTGAGCTGGTAGTTTCCAGTGCTTGGAACTGGCACCTAATTGTCAGCACCAGGGCTTAAGACCGTCTGCCACATGGTGGGCTGTCTGGCTAATTTAGGTATGAGCACAACAACAGCTGTTTGTCAGTTTAATTTACATTTACAATGATTAAAACCTGCCTCCAAGCCATTCTTATAGCTTTGGGGGCCTGGAATAGTTTGAATTGTCAAACTTGTAAGAGTGTGATGATTAGTAGTTGAGTTGGTATTGTTATTAGCAGCTGGCAGGGGCAATGTGTGGTGGAAGCTGCAGTGGCCTTCCGATGAGAGCCCCAGCACATATTCATTCACAAATTAAGCACTGTTTATCTGATGCTTTTTCTCGGGCTGAGAAATGGTTATTAAACAGTTTCTTGCTCCGAAAGAAACTTCAGCTCTATCTTCGGCTTACACTTGTGGTCAAGTTTGAAAACCACCGTATACAAGAAAAATATGGTATCATTATAGGATGCTAACACTGCTCCTATCTCACCTAACCTTCAAGCCCAACTATTAGCTATAAGGAAACCCACCTTTGCTCTTAATCATTGTGGACTTTTTGGTTCAAAATGTGAACCCTGAACATTTGTAAGAACCATGCACAAATCCCACAGAGGAGGCACATCAGTTCTTCTTTTTTGGTGTTTGCCCTTGGTTCTTATGAATTTTCCTGGTTGTAGAGGCCTCTTAAGTTTAAAATATTTCAGGAACCTTTTATTAAGAGTGATGATTTTCGTGAAATTAGCCCACAACTCACTAAAACCACAAGGGATGCCCTTTGAGAAGAAAAGATTGAAAGAGATAAGCCTTTTTGAAAACCATCCTTTAAAACATCCAAGATTTCAAAAGGATTGGATGGGGTGGGCGTTAGGTTCTTGATTGCATGCCACTTTTTAAAATGTTTAACTTGTTTGGAATAGGAGTACAAAGTGGATGGTCTCTTGGACTCTTGAATTTAAAAGCCTGCTTCCCTAGAACATCCCAGTCTCTAACCGAATCCTCATAACTTCCACCCCAGCAGATTTAAAACTTGTAACACCTTCTGAGACAAATGAGTTTGTCTTTGAAGCAAAGAAGATAGTCGGAAATGTATGCTTTGGATTACAGTCATAAACCTTATCCTTATGTGCCAGAACAGAGCTATAAGGATTACTATAAACTCTCTCCTCCAGAATCTTTTGAAGCAGCCAAGGGATAAGGCAAATGGGAGGAAAGAAGTACATTGGGCCCGTTGGTAACCTGAAAGAAAGAGCATCTGTCCTCCATGTTTGACTGTTCCATATTTCCAAGTAGAATTGTGAAGGAGAGCATGGGGTAGGAATGCAAAAGGTCCAACAGGTATGCAGTCTAAATATCGAGTTTTTTTTATCGAGTGGACATAATATTGAGTCAGGAATATCGAGTCTGCAATAATATCGAGGTAAGTAATATCGAGGTAAGTTATATCTATTTTTATAGTTGATAAAAAAATTTCGAAGGTAGTAATAACAAGTTGTTAATATCGAGTGTTTAAAATATAGTTTATTTATGTAAGCAATTAATATCGAAAGTAAAAATATAGAGTATCAGAATATCGAATGTAAAAATATAGAATGTTAAAATATCGAAAGTCAAAATATAGAGTGTAAGAATATTCATATTTGGATTTTAGATTGTTAAATATGTTAGTTTAGTTATAGAAATATATATATATTTTTAAATAATTTTTAATAAATACAAATTTTGCATTTATTAAAAAAAATTATAATATTTATAAAAAAAAATTAAATAAATGTATGATAAAATTTAGGAGCGGGATGTGGGTTTTTAGGGGAATAGGGTGGGGAGTGTTTTAAAAATGTGAATTTGCAATATATATATATTTTTTAAATTAATTTAAAAATAAAAATAAAAAATGTATATTAAAATTTAGGAACGGGATGTGGGTTTTTAGGGGAATAGGGTGGGGAGTGTTTTAAATATTTGTATTTTTAAAATATAATTTTTTTTAAATTTTAAAAATTTAATTTTGTGAAAAAAAATAAAAAAAATAATAATAAAGTTTAGGAGTGGGATGTGGGTTTTTAGGGGTATAGGGTGGGGAGTGTTTAAAAAAGAGAATAAAAAAAAAGAATTGTACATTTATTAAAAAAAAAAATTGGATAGTAAAATTTAGGAGTGGGATGTAGGTTTTTAGGGGAATAAGGTGGGGAGTGTTTTAAAAATGTCAATTTGTAATATTTTAATTTATTTTAAAAAATAAATAAATATATAAAAAAAATGTATAATAACATTTAGGAACGGGATGTGGGTCTTTAGGGGAATAGGGTGGGGAGTGTTCTTCAAATGTGTATTTAAAATGTATTTAAATATTTTTAAAAATATTAAAAAATTAAAAAGAACTAAAGTTAAATAGTAAATTATATTGGTTTTGTGTCAAGCACCTTCCCTGAGTTTATACTTGGTGGAGTGGGAATAGTAAATTATATAGGTTGATTGTCCAGCACCTTTCCTGAGTTTGTACTTGGTGGAGCAGGAATAGTAAATTATATTGTTTGAGTGTCCAGCACCTTCCCTGAGTTTATACTTGGTGGAGTTGAAATAATAAATTACATGTGTTTTGTGTCCAGCACCTTCCCTGAGTTTATACTTGGTGGAGTTGGAATAGTAAATTATACGGGTTTTGTGTCCAGCACCTTCCCTGAGTTTGTACTTGGTGGAGTGGGAATAGTAAATTATATGGGCTTTGTGTCCAGCACCTTACTTGAGTTTGTACTTGGTGGAGTGGGAATAGTAAATTATATTGTTTGAGTGTCCAGCACCTTCCCTTAGTTTATACTTGGTGGAGTTGGAATAGTAATTTATATGGGTTTTATGTCCAGCACCTTCCTTGAGTTTATACTTGGTGGAGTGGGAATAGTAAATGATATTGTTTGAGTGTCCAGCACCTTCCCTGAGTTTATATTTGGTGGAGTTGGAATAGTAAATTATATGGGTTTTGTGTCCAGCACCTTCCCTGAGTTTATACTTGGTGGAGTTGGAATTGTAAATTACATGGGTTTTGTGTCCAGCACCTTCCCTGAGTTTGTACTTGGTGGAGTGGGAATACTAAATTATATGGGTTTTGTGTCCAGCACCTTCCTTGAGTTTGTACTTGGTGGAGTGGGAACAGTAAATTATATTGTTTGAGTGTCCAGCACCTTCCCTGAGTTTATACTTGGTGGAGTTGGAATAGTAATTTATATGGGGTTTGTGTCCAGCACCTTCCTTGAGATTATACTTGGTGGAGTGGGAATGGTAAATGATATTGTTTGAGGATCATTTGGGTCCAAGGATCCCTCTCCTCCATTCCCTTCAGCATCAAATCCTTGGTGCCGCTCTATATATTTCAGGATGGCCTCATAATCTTTTTTAGTATATATCTTAGGGTCAGCTACATAGTGAGAATACTTTAAGGACAATATTTGGAACCAGGCTTCACAGCTAGCTAAGTGGGATAGGGGCAAGGAGATGAACAGGTAATGTTGATGCATTACTGATGGAAGTAACCCACAGACCCAACAATTTGTCTTGTTGGTGATGCTATGGGTCTGATGTAACATTTCAATAAAAACACTTTTTGCGTAAGTTTCTTTGTGTCTGGCCTTATGTGGGGGTAAGGAATAAAAGAGATGTTCTTCTGGGGCAGGAGTAGTTCCTAGCAGTTTCTGTACAGGGTGCTGAAATTCTAGATACACAAATACACACATTAAAATCACCGTAATTACAACAATAAAAGCCACAAATGCCACCTTCACTCTGGTGGTCCATCCGGAAAATGATTGCATATTATCAACATACTGCCGAGGGGCAATTGGTCATTCATCCTCCATGACAAATCGGGCAAAAGGAAACATGCTCTCTATAAGTCCAATTTCTAACTCGGATCCTCTCTAAAAGTCCAAAAACTAATCTTTGTATCCACAAAGCACGCACACCACCAGAGGGTTCTTCTTTCCACTGAGGGATCTTCTCCCTGTGTCCGTTAGAGCCTCACAGGCAGACTCCTATCGTTCATCAAAAAGAACAAGCTTTATATTCCAGTAGTACGACCGCGGCCCTTAACTCAGTCTTTCTTTCTGAACAGAGCTATTTAGCACAATGTTCCAAGCTCTCAACGGGTTCAGTCCAGTGTCTCGCTCAGTAACCCAGTAATTCTATCCGACGTTCCTCAACTCAAGTCTCTGTCTAGCTCCTACCATTGGAAGCTGGGGTACCACGCTGTTTTCGGGGCCGCAGGTCGTATTTACAACGGCCAGGTTGCTCCTGGTCAGGAAACAATTCAGCTGCAAGGGCATCTGATGCGTTCAAAACTTGTGGTGCCTCGGAAATGGCAGCCTCCGCTGGTTGAGCTGTCTCACTTTCACCTGTGGGCAACACCTCACTCGGTTGCCCTACTTCTTGGGCGTCTGAAAAAGGCACAAAGCTTTGAATCAGCTCTCCCTCCTGGCTCGGAATTCCTTCTCGGTTTTGTAGATCAAACGGCAAAGGCAGCGGCAGGCGTTTCAGATGACTGACGTGGACCCAGTGCTTTCTTCCATGCACTTTCACCGCTGTTCTCGTAACCAGGAGGATCTGATAGGGCTCCGACCACCTGGGCTCCAAACTCAATTTCCGTTGGTAGTTCTTCACCAGTACCCACTGGCTATGTTCCAATCGATGTCCAGGACCCTCCGGTAGTGGCTGCAATGTGTCCGAAACCTGTTGATGAATAGAACGCAAATCTTTAGTCAAGGCGTACAGGTAGTCTGTCATCAAAGGGTAATCAATATCCCTAAAGGATCGGGGTCTGGGGACTCCCCACACATTGGCGGGTCTGCCAAAAATCTCCTCGTAAGGAGATAATCCAGTTCTAGTGTGAGGGGTGGTTCTTAGAGACAACAATGCCAATGGGAATGCATCAGGCCAATTCAATCTAGTACTCTCACAAATTTTAGCCATTGTTAATTTCAAAGTGCCATTATATTTTTCAACTAGTCCAGCTGACTGGGGATGTCTAGCGGCATGGAACTTCTGTTTTATCTGCAATCCTTTACAAACGCTCTGTACTAGCTGAGCATTAAAATGAGGCCCGTTGTCAGACCAGATGACACGGGCAAGCAATATCGGGGCAGGTATTCCTTAACCAGGGCTTTGACAGTTGCAACTGCCGTGGCTTCTTTAGTAGGGTAGGCTTCAACCCATTTGCTAAAAGCACATACCACCACTAATACGTAATTTAAATTGTTTACCCTTTCCATCTGAATGTAATCAATTTGTATTACTTCAAAGGGCAAGGACGGTGGGGCAAAATTTCCACTCAAAACAGACTCTCTACCTCCAGGATTGTGACTTAAACAAACCGGCAATATTTCACTATATGTGCTGTAGTTTTGGAAATATTCGGGTTGTTCCATACTGGGTCTAATACGGCACAAATACCTTTCCCGCCTATGTGGGCTGGGCCATGGGCCATTGTCACTACAGCATATACCAATGCATTGGGCAGTAACCATCGCTGCTTTTCAGATAGATCTATCCAAAAATCATTCTTATCTAGTTTTCCTACTTCCTGTTGCCATCTCTGTACTTCATCTATTGTTGCTTCCTTTTGCAGTTCTCTTACACTTTCAATAGTATTGTCCAACAGAGATGTTTCTGCTACCCACCGGGCCGATGTGCTAGGGAACATGGGGTTCATTTTCGTCTGGGCTGTTTCTTTCGCTACTGAATCAGCAAAGGCGTTTCCCTTTCCAGTGGAATCAACAACTTTTTTATGGGCGCTGCACTTAATAATGGCCACTTTCTCTGGTAATGTTAAAGCAAATAACAATCGGTCAATTAAGGGGCCATGTTGAATTTTCTGTCCATGTGTGGTAAAGAAACCGCTCTCCCTACATAGCTTCCCAAAACTATGGGCAACGCCAAAGGCGTACTGGCTGTCCGTAAATATTTTCACCCTCAGTCCTTCACTCAATTCACATGCTCTTAACAAGGCTATTAGTTCAGCTGCCTGGCCTGAGTGATGGGAAACCCTTGCGGTCTCCACCACCGTCTTTAAGGTCGTGACAGCATAAGCAGCTGTCGCAGTGCCATCTGGTAACTTAAAACAAGAGCCATCCACATACAACTCCCCTTGAGGTTCAGATAAAGGGATGTCAGTAAGATCTACGCGTCCCTTCGTTTCTTCTTCTGTTCTAAATATACAATCATGGACGTCGTCTTTTTCATCATTTGAAGGGAGGGGTAGTAGTGTGGCTGGGTTCAGAGTGGCACATCTTTTGATTGTGATATGGGGTGCAAAAAAGGTCAGCTCGTACCCTGTCAATCTTGCACTTGTAAGGTGCTGGGTCTTAGTTCTGTTCAAAAGGATATCCACAGCATGCGGTACCATGTCTGTGAGGTCTGTATTCAATACTATTCCCTCTGGTTGCCGGATGGCCACCGCTACTGCAGCCGTGGCCCTCAGGCAGCTTGGGAGGGCTTGTGCAACATTATCCAAGACTGATGAAAAGAATGCACAGGGTCTTTGCTTCCCACCAAAAGCCTGTGTTAACACTGAAAGTGAACAACTGTCCACCTCGTGCACATAAAGTGAAAAAGGCTTTCGGTAATCCGGAGTACCCAAGAAGGTGTAGAACAAAGAGCAGACTTTAAAGAATCAAAGGCTTCTTGTTAGTCATCCGTTCAGGGTAAGGGTTCATGCTCATCTTTGGTTGTCAAATGCAACAAGTGTTTAGAGAGAAGTGAATAGTTAGGAATCCACTGTCGACAGTAAGAGGTTATGCCAAGAAAAGCGCGAACATCACATTGAGTACGAGGAACAGACATGTTAGTTATTACAGATATTCGCTCTGGAGTAAATCGTCTCCCCGCTTTCGACAGTAACTGGCCGAGGTAGGTCACTTCCTGTCGACAATACTGAAATTTAGAAAGGGACACTTTATTACCCTTCGTAGCCAAATGTTGTAACAATTTAACCGTGGCCTCCTTGCAGCCCTCCTTAGTATCGGAGGCCACCCAAATATCATCCACATACTGGATGATCGTATTCCCAGCTGGCAAAATTAATTCATTGAGAACTGCTTTCAAGGCTTGGCTGTAAATACTAGGACTCTCTGTATAGCCTTGAGGGGCACGAGTAAATCTGAAGCTTCGGCCAGCCAGTGAGAATCCGAAGATATGTCTGCTATCAGGGTGAATTGGAATGCTAAAGAAGGCATTCTTTAAATCAATTACTGAAAAATACTGGGCTGTAGGGGGAATCATCATCAGAATAGCAGTTATATCAGGTACTACCGGATATTGCGGGACCACAATTTTGTTGACCTCTCTAAGGTCAATCACAAAGCGATATGTATTTTTGTAATCCGGGGCACCATCAATTGGTGTCTTCTTTAAAATCGGTAAAATCGGGCTGTTACAAACATTAGCAGCTGTTTCCTCCACTACCCCCTTCTGGATGAGGTCACGAATAATGTGCAACAAGGCCTGTTCACCTTCTGGTGAAATTTTATACTGCGGAATGCGGGGCAGCTGGACATTAGGTTTCAAGGTTATTGACACAGGGGCTATTCTTAACAGACCAACATCGGTATCTCCTGTAGCCCACAGTGTCTGAGGAATCGTAGAGAATTCAGGGGGAAGGTTTTCATTTTTGGCAAAATATTGGGCTGCATTTGGGGGTGGTTTCTGTAGTGTCAAATAGACATCATCGGGGAACAATAAATCCGTGCATGTAACTTTTTCAGAATGTCCAGACCCAAAAGATTTTCTCCACAATTTGAGGTTAACAGAAAAGGTGAATGTATAGAAATGGGACCTACAGTGAAGGGCAGAGGTTTAGAAATGGTGCTTACCACAGGGATTACAGAGAATCCTACTGATACGTTATTTTGGCCAGACAGAGCAGCCCCTGGGACCAGTGTATGGGCAACTGAGCTATTCATTGCCCCAGTATCCACTAGACAGGTTCCCGATGTTCCCAACAGTTCCCCTTGTACATAAGGTCCCTCCTGGTCAACTGGTACTGTAAAATGGCCCCCGCTCTGTCCTTGGCTGTCTCATGCATAATCCTGCCCGTCGTACCCATCACCCCTATAATTTTCGTTGTAGTACTGTCTGGCTTGGGGGTTGTCAAAGTAATTTTTCCGAGAATCCTCACGGTGCATCTCTTCTCGTCTCATACTATTTCGGTCTATATTCCCTCAACCCCTTCCTCGTCCTCTATTACCCTGCAGTATGGAAAAGAGCAGTAAACCGACAGGTAAAGCAAATATCATTTGCAAGAGACATCGCTAGTCTGCATCATCACCCAAATCTCTCCGCACTGGATGCCTCTTATAAAGTGGGTAAAGCACAGCCCTACTTTGAACAAGCTCTTTCCGTTCAAACTCGAAAAGAGATCACTCACATGAGGCTCCTGGTACTACCTATAGTGGAGTTCAACCCAAGCTGGGCCCGACCGGATAAATCAGTAGCATGCAGACTCTGTGACTATCACCAGGAATCCTGGTATCACTTGCTGTGTTGCTGCCCAAAGTTAGCCAGAGAGAGACAACGTTTGGTCATTCCAATTTGCAGAGCTCAGGGCCGCAATCGATGCTGCGAAATTTCGGACTTGTGTTTTACGTCTACAGCAAGTCAAACAGTAGCACGGCTGGGGAAATTTACAGACCTAATTCGTGCGGGACTGTCCGCAAACGCCAAGCTGCAAAAAGGAAACAGTAGGTCGGTACGGAGGAGAGAGGTGGACACACCCCCAATTTAAAAACATTTAAACGCACACTGGTTTTAATCTGCATAGTCAGAATATGACATTTTATGAAGGTTTTACGTTTAATTGACTGGAGGAAAAAGCCCAGGGAATACAACTTATGTTTCTTTTTTAGATAACTATTTTTACACAGTTAGTATATTGTAATGATTTTAAATAATTGAACAATAAAAGCTTTTTCACTTCCTCTATTACCCCCATACTTTGACAGCCAGAGAGGGCAATCTGCCTTCCAGTGCCTTTCCTGTTTGCAATAGGAACACTGGTTTATACCAATGTTCGGGGGACCTCCTCCACCTCTTCCTGCCATTGCACCCCTCTGGAATAAGCCACGCCCTCCCTGTCCTGAGTTCTGTCCTCTGCTAACCTGCTGCAACAGAACCCTAGTCTTCAAATCCTTAGTCTTCTTTTCTGACTTTTCCTTACTTTCATTCTCTCGATGTTCATAATATTGGGCCATACTGAGAATCACTGACGGGGCAGCCGTAGTCCACGTTCTCTCGGCTGCTTGGAGACGGGACATAACTTCGGGGAGCAAATTCGTAACAAACCTATTCACAAACAACCGTATCCCGCCTTCCGTGGATAGGTCTTGCCCACTAAAGTCTATAAAGACTTTCTCAAACCTGGTAAAGAAATCTGACACACTTTCATCTTTCTTCTGTCTACAGGCAGTCAATTTGTCCCAATCAACTTTTCTAGGAGGGAGGAGAGTTTGCATGTATGTAATAATCTTAGTCGGTACTGCTAGTACCTCGTCTCTAGGTTTTTCTCCAGGTTTTCGTTCTTTGTCCCGGGTTTTCAATTGGTCCCATGTCCCTCCCAACTCGGGGGCATGGTCCGTGTCATGAATTTGTCTCCAAATGTCTACCGGGATCAAAAGGCCAAAGAACAGCTCGATATCGGGCATTGTCATGATAGCGAAATTGGCGGCCTCAGTCAATTCCTTATAGTAAGCAGTGGGATTTTTACGGGGGTCGGGGAGCTGAGCTTTTAGAGTAAGGACCTCGCTTCGTTTACAAGGGGTATAAGCCCATTGTTCCTGAAGCCTAGCATCCACGCGAGCCCTAGTTACTTGGCCATTGGCATCCCTTACTTCAGGTAGTTCAGGATAGAAGAGGGTATGCACCTCTCTCATGGGGTACTGCGCTCCCCAATCCGGTGAATTCGTTCACGATAATGCACCAGCGTTGCTACGTTATGATATACTTCATCAGCCTGTAATTGGAATTTAAAAGCTCGATCTCTTATATCACGCAGTATTTGAGGAGGTATTCCTTCCTCGAAACACTGCTCCCATAGTGAAATCAATCGGATTGCCATATTCTCCAATGCCAGGTGCTGCGCAACTGGTTAAAAGTCTTTCATGGTTCTCCAAATGTCTTCCAAGGTGTATATGGCGTTCCGCATCCACTGGGATGCCTGAATCACTATGGCCTTCCTTTCTTCTGTACCCAATAATGACTTAGTATAGACTCGCTGATCACTCAAGTCCGGTCTAAGGCGTTTGGGTGTGGTATCTAGACAAGCCGTGTATCGGGGATCTATAGCAGCTTGAGTCAGAGGGGAGAGAAATACAGGGTGCGAAGGGGAAGGGACAGCCTCCTCCGGCTGTAGGGATATCAAAGGTGAGGTAGTTGGTTGGAGAGTGGGAAGGGGAAGTAACGCACTTAGTACTGATCCATCAGCAGGGGCCGTGGCAGCCGGTACCGGTGCTCCCGCGGCCAATGCTGCTCCAATTTGGCCTGTCCGTAGCAAAGGCACGGCTGGGTAAAATCCCTGTGGGGCATAAGGAGGGGGTGGTCGGGCTTCTAATAAATCCTCTATTTCATCTCCTGTCTCCGGTCGTGTCATATAACTTTTGTCCGTCTCTAAACGGAACTGCCTATCCATTTGTGAGATATTTTCTTCCACCTTCCCTTTATCATAAGCTATAGCTTTCTGGGTGACTGTCTGTCCTGATTTAAGCTTTCCCAATTTCTCTTCTCTTATCCGTCGCCGTTTTGCCTCCTTCAACCACAGGTTCAAGGAGTCGAACATCGACTGGCGGCTTTTCTTCATAAACAATTTGTTTTGGATGTAATAATCTTTTTCTCATCAAACGACCCCGTTAGAGGCCATTGCAAATCGGAATTATCTTTGGTATACTTATTCCAAATCGTATTAAACAAAATCGGTGTAAGACCGTGTTTCACATACATATCAAAACTGGGGCTGTCCTCGGGAGGGACAGGCTGTCTTTCTTCCAGCCGTTTATTTCGCCGACAGCAGCACCCGAAACATATTTTACTAAAACAAGACATTATTGTAATGTTCACACAATTCTACTCATATACTCCAAAAACCATTCACATTCGGACGCGTCCTCTTCACCACTCACACTCATTTATTCTTCTATTTTCTCGCCATAAAGTGCTGTAAAGCGTCGCAAGGCAATAACTTTTTCAGTACTGAATACTTATTCTATGCAGATGACATGTCTTCAGAACGAACAGAGCCCGTCGACTCCTGTTCGGGGAACCGATTCAACTGAATTCCAGACCAACAAAATTCAACAACAAAATGAACAGTCGCTAGACTGTTCTGAGATCACCTGGTAGGCGAACCACGAACCCTCTTACAAGCCATCCCATGGTCCTGTTCTGGTTGGGCCGGGCGTCTGGGCACGCAGCTCCAGAACCCTAGCTTACCCAGTTGCTCCCAGGGCTTTCCCGAAGAGGATTTGGCCGAGCGAGTAACTCAGTACACCGCTAAAGCACCAGGTGTGGTCTCAAGTTTTCACCAAACAAGTCCGTGAGGCATCTACCCGCGCAGCCACTTCGCCGCAACGTCAGACCCTCAGATTCCCTTGTGGTCCGGCTTCCCAGGCCACCTTCAGAATGCAGTTAACCGCTACCGAGAAAAACACTTCTTCCAAGTGTTTCTTATCCAATACAATCAGAGATTCACTCACCTGGTGCACTCAGGTCGATTGCGAATTCTCCACTGCCGACTCCTTAACACACCGACACAGCCTGTTCTTCTCTTGGGTTAAGCCCGTAGGACTCCGGCGTAGGCTCTTCAGCAGCTTGGAGGGATACTGGGCTCGAGAGTGGAATTTCTTGTTTTCGTACCACAAAACGGGTGTTTCAAATCAGGATTCTCTTTCCGTCCACCCACTCGGCCAGAACTCCTCCCTGTCCCTTCTACTCCTGTTTACAGGAGAGGACGACCCTATTGCGGAGTCCCGGCGGAGTCGCCAACTGAAGGAACCAAAATATTATACTAATGGACTATACTCACAATAGCCCATATACCTTATTCGTAAATAATAAGTGAGTCGGCAATGGAGAAGGTTCAATCGTTTATTCTGCAGATACAGGCCCTGACAGTGGAGCCTCAGTCTACACGAGTCTCGAAGGTGCGCAGAGGAGACTGATTACACACAAGCAGAGCAAAGCATATACACGTTTCACACATAGCACGATGTCACCTTACTAGGAAAGATACAACTTGTCAGTGAGCCAGCAGGAAGACCCATATAAGGCACAATTGATTGCTAGTAGCTGGGCCTAGGCTATTCCGGGGGCAGGTCAGTAAGGTTCCTCCCTTTCTATCTGTAGCTCGGGGAGTGCAGGAACGGGCTCTGCTAGAATGTGCACACCCATAAGAAGGGCAGGTGTGACCTTGGGTTTCCCTGAGCTACAAACTAACGAATGAAGCAGACAGCTCGGTTTGCCATAGTAGTTTCGTACAGAAAGCCTAATCACGTGATTTCAGGGAAACGGCATTGGAGGCAGAGAAACGAAACAAGATGGCTCCGGTCATACCAATAGGTTTAGGCAACACTAGAGTGAATCATCCTAACTATAATAATACTATGTGAATAATGCAATGCTAACGAACGGTTATAGGGTTATATTGTATATATTAGGCCAATAACATGTATTCATTGTAATTATATCCCATCATTAGGGCAGTGTAATTCCCTTATGACTGCCCCTTATACACTAAGGGACAGATTTACTATATTTTGACCAAGCGCAGCACAGCAACCAAAGTTGCTGTGCTGCTTGCTGTATGGAAGATAGAGAGCAGACCAGCACCATATCTACTGTCTCTTTCCTTGCGTAAGTGCACTTAAGCTTCTAAGCACTAACACACACACTTTTACACCATAGTTCAACAGAGTGTGTGCTCTATCAGGCATAGATTGTGTACTGGTAGGGCACCCTTCCAGTACAAAACTGTACAGTAATCCTTTTTCCCACTTTGCCTGTGTGCTGCACACATACAAAGTTGGAACAATGCAGATAATTTGAAAACTTGATCTGTTATTATGCCTGCTCGAGAAGGGGTAATTGTTTAGCTCAATTCCATGTCTATCAATGTTAGTAGATAGAGATTTGCATCACAAGTTGGTGGTTGCACAGAATGCCCATGTGCCATCCCCTTGATGCCACATAATGCAAAGTTGTGCATAGTGCTTCTTGGTGTTACTTTGATCAGCTTTCCAATGTAAATCTTGTTTTGAGTTGTAAATTAATTACCACCACAATACTTTGCGTCAGGTTTGCTTTACAAAAGTAATGTCAATCCTATGAAAAATGTTATTAAATCTGGGCCCCAAAGTGGGCTGCCCACTTTCCCATTTCACACCTCAAATGTACCAAATTCTCTTTAATTTCCTAGGTCTATGTCTCTTGTGTCCACTTATGTGTGCTGTTTTGATTTATTTATTTGTATTAACTTTAGGCACAAGGATCAAGACATGTCCACTACAGAAAAAGAGGATGGTTGTGTGGTCATCACTGGGGTTGACCCCCAAGGGGAACCCTCCAAGATGGGTGCAGGTGCCATCCGTTCACCCATGAAACCTCTGCAGAGTTTTTACAAAGGAGAGCCAGTAGCGCTGGGTGTAAGTGAAATACTTCATACTTGAGCAAATATTCTGTTAATGCCTAATGATTTTTCTCAGCTTGAATTTCTTGATTACTGACATCATGTAAAACTGTCCAAATACACCCACCAAAGTGGCCATGGTTATTTCAAATGTGGGCTACTCTGCAATACCAAGGAGCCTGGAACATTACCTGTGGCACTCCTTTATTACTTATGGAACAATTGCATTGTTCAATGGAAGATCCAGGATTTGGATTTTGCAAGATTTTATTTGCATTGCACCACAGGTCCCAGAAGGCAACTTTTAGAGAATAAGATTATGGTCCTTAATTAGTAAAGGTTGTGCTGCTGACGGTGATGGATCAAGCCCTGATCTCTTGACTGGGTAGGAGTATTCTGCATCATTCAGAAACTCTGTCCATCACCTTTTCCAAAATTGATGTTATCCACACTAAGGGGCCGATTATGATGGCCGACGGACCTGAGTCCGTCCGCCACCATAGAGAAGGAGGGACCGTCCGCAGGGGCAGCGGCGGTCCCTCCATGCAGATTAGGATGTGACCGCCAGGGTGGCGGTCACATCCTCTATTTTTAACATTGCGGCGGGTGCAGCTTCAAGCTGCACCCGCCGCAATGTTAAAAATGCATGTATTACATTTACATGCACAAAGAGGCAGGCAGCGCGCGGTGCCTGCCGCTTTGTGCATGTAAATGTTGGGGGGTACCATAGGTACCCCCATGTGCACCCCTAACCCCCCGACACCCTGGGGGCCCGCAACGGCCCCCAAAAGCCAAAGTCCACATGCTTTTCCAAGGCGGAAAAGCCGCCGCGGAAAAGCATGTCTCCGTGCAAATCCTAATTTGGCTGACGGTGTCTTGCAGACACCGTCACCAAATAGCCCTCCCCACCCCGCGGATCAGTGGCGGACGGACCTGCAGTCCGCCGCTGGTCCATCCGCAATCCCACCGCCATCCTAATCTGGCGGTGGGTGTTATATGTGGCTGCGGCGGTGAATCCGCATACTCCGGGACGGCGGTGGCTTCCGCCGGTACGGAGTATGCGGATTCACCGCAATCATAATGAGGCCCTAAAGTGTGGGAGGGTATACTCAGACGTGAGTCCCTAGCTCATTGCACCATCAGGATTCAAGCAAGCCGGGCCGACGACGGCTGAAATGCCAGAAACCGGTCCCCGGTAGCTTGTCTCCTTCCCAGTATATGAATTGGCTTGGTAGTTTGGTTTGCCCTGTTCCCATCATGCACTGGGACAGGAACAGACTAATTTGCATATAGCCAGGTTCTGAAGCTGGGATGGTGCAGTGAGCTAAAAAACGGTGATGGATCAAGCCCTGATCTCTTGACTGGGTAGGAGTATTCTGCATCATTCAGAAACTCTGTCCATCACCTTTTCCAAAATTGATTTTATCCACACTAAGTGTGGGAGGGTATACTCAGACGTGCGTCCCTAGCTCATTGCACCATCAGGATTCAAGCAAGCCGGGCCGACGGCGGCTGAAATGCCAGAAACCGGTCCCCGGTAGCTTGTCACCTTCCCAGTATAAGAATTGGCTTGGTAGTTTGGTTTGCCCTGTTCCCATTATGCACTGGGACAGGAACAGACTAATTTGCATATAGCCAGGTTCTGAAGCTGGGATGGTGCAGTGAGCTAAAAAACGGTGATGGATCAAGCCCTGATCTCTTGACTGGGTAGGAGTATTCTGCATCATTCAGAAACTCTGTCCATCACCTTTTCCAAAATTGATTTTATCCACACTAAGTGTGGGAGGGTATACTCAGACATGAGTCCCTAGCTCATTGCACCATCAGGATTCAAGCAAGCCGGGCCGACGACGGCTGAAATGCCAGAAACCGGTCCCCGGTAGCTTGTCTCCTTCCCAGTATAAGAATTGGCTTGGTAGTTTGGTTTGCCCTGTTCCCATCATGCACTGGGACAGGAACAGACTAATTTGCATATAGCCAGGTTCTGAAGCTGGGATGGTGCAGTGAGCTAAAAAACGGTGATGGATCAAGCCCTGATCTCTTGACTGGGTAGGAGTATTCTGCATCATTCAGAAACTCTGTCCATCACCTTTTCCAAAATTGATTTTATCCACACTAAGTGTGGGAGGGTATACTCAGACGGGAGTCCCTAGCTCATTGCACCATCAGGATTCAAGCAAGCCGGGCCGACGACGGCTGAAATGCCAGAAACCGGTCCCCGGTAGCTTGTCTCCTTCCCAGGATAAGAATTGGCTTGGTAGTTTGGTTTGCCCTGTTCCCATCATGCACTGGGACAGGAACAGACTAATTTGCATATAGCCAGGTTCTGAAGCTGGGATGGTGCAGTGAGCTAAAAAACGGTGATGGATCAAGCCCTGATCTCTTGACTGGGTAGGAGTATTCTGCATCATTCAGAAACTCTGTCCATCACCTTTTCCAAAATTGATTTTATCCACACTAAGTGTGGGAGGGTATACTCAGACGGGAGTCCCTAGCTCATTGCACCATCAGGATTCAAGCAAGACGGGCCGACGACGGCTGAAATGCCAGAAACCGGTCCCCGGTAGCTTGTCTCCTTCCCAGGATAAGAATTGGCTTGGTAGTTTGGTTTGCCCTGTTCCCATCATGCACTGGGACAGGAACAGACTAATTTGCATATAGCCAGGTTCTGAAGCTGGGATGGTGCAGTGAGCTAAAAAACGGTGATGGATCAAGCCCTGATCTCTTGACTGGGTAGGAGTATTCTGCATCATTCAGAAACTCTGTCCATCACCTTTTCCAAAATTGATTTTATCCACACTAAGTGTGGGAGGGTATACTCAGACGTGAGTCCCTAGCTCATTGCACCATAAGGATTCAAGCAAGCCGGGCCGACGACGGCTGAAATGCCAGAAACCGGTCCCCGGTAGCTTGTCTCCTTCCCAGGATAAGAATTGGCTTGGTAGTTTGGTTTGCCCTGTTCCCATCATGCACTGGGACAGGAACAGACTAATTTGCATATAGCCAGGTTCTGAAGCTGGGATGGTGCAGTGAGCTAAAAAACGGTGATGGATCAAGCCCTGATCTCTTGACTGGGTAGGAGTATTCTGCATCATTCAGAAACTCTGTCCATCACCTTTTCCAAAATTGATTTTATCCACACTAAGTGTGGGAGGGTATACTCAGACGTGAGTCCCTAGCTCATTGCACCATCAGGATTCAAGCAAGCCGGGCCGACGACGGCTGAAATGCCAGAAACCGGTCCCCGGTAGCTTGTCTCCTTCCCAGGATAAGAATTGGCTTGGTAGTTTGGTTTGCCCTGTTCCCATCATGCACTGGGACAGGAACAGACTAATTTGCATATAGCCAGGTTCTGAAGCTGGGATGGTGCAGTGAGCTAAAAAACGGTGATGGATCAAGCCCTGATCTCTTGACTGGGTAGGAGTATTCTGCATCATTCAGAAACTCTGTCCATCACCTTTTCCAAAATTGATTTTATCCACACTAAGTGTGGGAGGGTATACTCAGACGTGCGTCCCTAGCTCATTGCACCATCAGGATTCAAGCAAGCCGGGCCGACGACGGCTGAAATGCCAGAAACCGGTCCCCGGTAGCTTGTCTCCTTCCCAGTATAAGAATTGGCTTGGTAGTTTGGTTTGCCCTGTTCCCATCATGCACTGGGACAGGAACAGACTAATTTGCATATAGCCAGGTTCTGAAGCTGGGATGGTGCAGTGAGCTAAAAAACGGTGATGGATCAAGCCCTGATCTCTTGACTGGGTAGGAGTATTCTGCATCATTCAGAAACTCTGTCCATCACCTTTTTCAAAATTGATTTTATCCACACTAAGTGTGGGAGGGTATACTCAGACGTGAGTCCCTAGCTCATTGCACCATCAGGATTCAAGCAAGCCGGGCCGACGACGGCTGAAATGCCAGAAACCGGTCCCCGGTAGCTTGTCTCTTTCCCAGTATAAGAATTGGCTTGGTAGTTTGGTTTGCCCTGTTCCCATCATGCACTGGGACAGGAACAGACTAATTTGCATATAGCCAGGTTCTGAAGCTGGGATGGTGCAGTGAGCTAAAAAACAGTGATGGATCAAGCCCTGATCTCTTGACTGGGTAGGAGTATTCTGCATCATTCAGAAACTCTGTCCATCACCTTTTCCAAAATTGATTTTATCCACACTAAGTGTGGGAGGGTATACTCAGACGTGCATACCTAGCTCATTGCACCATCAGGATTCAAGCAAGCCGGGCCGACGACGGCTGAAATGCCAGAAACCGGTCCCCGGTAGCTTGTCTCCTTCCCAGTATAAGAATTGGCTTGTTAGTTTGGTTTGCCCTGTTCCCATCATGCACTGGGACAGGAACAGACTAATTTGCATATAGCCAGGTTCTGAAGCTGGGATGGTGCAGTGAGCTAAAAAACGGTGATGGATCAAGCCCTGATCTCTTGACTGGGTAGGAGTATTCTGCATCATTCAGAAACTCTGTCCATCACCTTTTCCAAAATTGATTTTATCCACACTAAGTGTGAGAGGGTATACTCAGACGTGAGTCCCTAGCTCCTTGCACCATCAGGATTCAAGCAAGCCGGGCCGACGACGGCTGAAATGCCAGAAACCGGTCCCCGGTAGCTTGTCTCCTTCCCAGTATAAGAATTGGCTTGGTAGTTTGGTTTGCCCTGTTCCCATCATGCACTGGGACAGGAACAGACTAATTCGTATATAGCCAGGTTCTGAAGCTGGGATGGTGCAGTGAGCTACAAAACGGTGATGGATCCAGCCCTGATCTCTTGACTGGGTAGGAGTATTCTGCATCATTCAGAAACTCTGTCCATCACCTTTTCCAAAATTGTGCTGCTGATTATGCCATGCAACACAGTTGATCAGTGCACCCGTAGGCCTTCGAACGAAGAAATACATTGGCACCATACTGTGTTTCACAAGGGCCTCTTCGCAAAGTTTCAGGGAACAAGGGCTCTAATTTTTTTTACACGTTGCTGAGAAAATATGAAAGGGCAGGGTGAGCATTTAAAATCTACGAATAATTTCCTTTGGACCAGTATTCCCTTCTCACTCTAACTTTGGGGACCATGCAAGAGCGTTGTATGTAAAAAATATAGTATCCTTATTGCGTTGCCAAAGTTGATAGACTTATGCAAACACTTAGGGCATTCTTTAGAATTTGGTGGATGAGATACTATGTCAAACTCTTGACAGGGTGGGTTGGACCGGGACAGAAAATGGTCCCGGGCACCAAAATAAAAGTGACCCCCATTAGTTACTCAGATTGTCAAAATGGCCCATGTTTGGAAATTGCTAGTTTTTAAGTTGTAAATACAAGCTGTACAAGTGCTTTGCAAGGTTTGGGAAACTGCATGGATGTGAAGTTGCTGCAGGCAATGTTTGATTTAATATCAGGAAAAGCATCAGTAAAAAACATCCCAGCAGACTATAGTCAAGTCAAGTCAAAAAATCTTTATTCAGATAAAAATATCCATAAAAGCACAATTTATCACCACCAGAATAGGATACAAATATAAGTACATATCTTCCAATACAAATTACACTGTTAAACGTTTAAAATGTTAGATGGGCCAATAAGACTAGCAGCATTGGACACAAAATGCCAAATAACGCATTGTATCATTTGTAAAGTGCATTGTAAATAAAGTGCAAAAGGTGGGCAATTAATCAAACAGTAATAGCCGCATCAGTATCAATATTAGAACATGACATTGAATCAATTGTACAAGGTCAACAATATATATGCACCGTAAAATAAAATGATAGACAAGCAGTCATCAAGATACAGGACCCTCACAATTCTAGCTGAATCGTCAACATATCGATGGTGTTAATATGTGGCAAAAAGCGGGGAAGGGCGGGGAAGTGCTCATGAAAATATTACAAGGTTCATGAGATGTTAAAATTCATTCACTCATGGAAGCACGCGAGCATATTGCAACTGATAAAAACGTGCTTAAATGGAATATCAAATCATCACTTCCCAATTTTAAAGTTTCAAAATAAGCTTGTTCAAAATCCACGATAGCCCTTGCCTTAAAAAAAGGATGTAAATACTGTTTTGTGTATCTTGTATAATATTTACAAAAGAATAAAAAATGAAGCACTGTTTGCTTGCTGCCAAAACCGCAAGGGCAGTTCATCTGCTCAAGGTTGTTGTTGTATCCTATCGGAAAGAAAAGGGAATATTTTATGCTGCCATCCCTCAGACGGTAGAGTAGGCTCCTTTTCCGCCTCCCAATGTTTTTCCTGAGAAATTTCTGAGGCAAGTGGTTTTGAGTGCTTAGTGTTTCCAATAGGGGCATGTATCTAATAATCGATGTTTTATGACGCTCTATATTCTGTCTTTCTTTAAAATAATGATCATACAATGCCCCCCTTACAGATTTAATGCTTATGGTTTCTGCTCTTAATGGGTGTTTGAATATATGCTCCAGCTTTATGCTTGCTAGACTGTCTTTTACTGCCCTAAACCATGGTATACTCCCACTTTTATCACATCTGAGACAGTCGGTGATTATTTCTCTAGTTAGGGTGGCAGCAGGATTCTGCCATAGTTTTATCCAAAATAACGCTGGGCGAAATCTAATGAAATCCTCCACATAGTATAAGTTCATTTCTTTATGACATATGTAGGTTGGAGAGGAGATTTGGGCCAGAGGATTTTTCTACAGAACCTATTCTCCTCAACTTGGATTCCACTACATTTCACATACCCCCAAAACTTCAGCACCATAAGTGGCTGTAGGTATACATTGTGATTTGTATATCTGAATCAAAGGTACAACCACCTCGGCCTGTTTTGGTAGCCTAAGACTAATGACGGAATTCTCTGCTTTGCAAAGTTTGGTTCTGCCATGGGCTACATGTGCTTGCCAAGAGCCAGAATCTGCAAAAACTGGGCCCAAGTATGGAAAAGTGCTAGTGCATTCTAATGATTCGTTGCCCAATTTTATAGACTTCATACAATGCTTTTTTGGCCCGCAAGTCATTATATAAGATTTTTAAAAATTCGTGCAAAGGTCCAGATTAGCCATAAAGGATACAAATCCAGTAACTAAAGTGCGTAGTGCGTTTGGTGTGCGGCCCATAAGGACTGCATCATCGGCATAGAGAAGCACGGGGGAAGATTTTACCATTAATTTTGGGAACATCACTAGTCAGTGTAGACAGGGAGTTGTGCAATTCATTTATATAAAGGATAAAAAGTAGAGTGGCCAGAACACAACCTTGTCTGAACCCCTCTACCAATAGTGATGTCACCAGAAACCTCCCCGTCAGTACATATCCTCACCTGTGCCTTTAAGTCCCTGTGCAAATACGCCAAAAAATAAACCAAAGCCTCATCTAACCCGCATTTTAAAAGGATCTCCCATAGACGCGATCTATTAACAAAATCAAAAGCTGAGGTTAAGTCCATGAATGCTAAGTATAGTGGGACTTTTTGGGCAATCGTGTATTTGCCCAAAATGAGGTTCAAATTTAAACACTGTTCCACAGTGCCAACATTACTTCTGAATCCCAACTGACAATAATTTAAAATTTGGTTGTCTTCAGCCCAATTCCTAATCTTATTGAAGACAACCTTTCCCAAGATGTTTAGGGTGTTATCAATCAAGGAAATTGGGTGGTAGCAGCTCGGATTGGATCTAACACCCTTTTTAAAAATGGACACAATGATGCTTGTCGACCAAGAGTTCGGAATAGATGTATTGATCAAGTTATTAAAACATTGCATAAGAGTGGGGCCCAGAACTCTGGTGTGTGTTTTATAAGATCAGTAGACAGCCCATCAGGGCCTGGGGCTTTATTCCCTGCGCTTTGGTTTATGGCATCCTCAACTTCCGAGATAGTTGTGGCAAACTGTGAAGCTGGAAGAGATGTATGAATGCTGGAAACCATTGTGGGAGCAGTATAAATTCTAGCAAAATGCTCTTCCCAAAGTTCCGTGGGTATATTACAACTTATTGGAGTGATGGCCGAATCCATAGACCTCATTTCTTTAACTTCACTCCAAAATCCGATTACATCCTTAAGTAATGCAGCACAAGCAAGATTTTCCCAACGTTCTTTTAATATAGCTTGAGAGCGGGATTTGGTTGCTTCCTTGTAAGAGGCTCTTAGCAATCTGACTAAAATTAGATCCCTGGATGTAGCCGCTGATGCTGCACGCAGGTCTCTATTGGCCTGTGAGCATGTGCCGTCGAACCATCTAGGGTTCTTACTTGAGTTAATGACGGGTTTAGAGATTATGTGTTTGATCCCGGCACACAGACCGCTAAAGGCCTCAACGATTTTGCTGCCCGCAGCGCTGCTCGATAAGCACGTGTCTACAAATGAAGGGTGTGCTTTTATCATACGTTCAAACAGGGCCTTATTATCTATGCCCTTCCAGATTACTCTAAGTTTGTCAGTGGATGTCACCAAATGTTTTGCGTTTATTTCTCTTCAATTAAGAAATTTCGAAAAGAGTCTGATAGTTATTATAAGGGGATTGTGATCACCTTGACTAGTGCTTAAATCCTCAGCCTTAACTAAAAAAAATTCCAGTGCAGATGATATAAAAACATAATCTATGGTGGATGAGCATCCACGCCCTCTGTAGGTAGGCAAGTGATCTTTGTTTCGGTCAGTGCCGGCCTTTTCCATGGTGTTAATTAGGTTGCGGGAGGATAAGAAATTACTAAGCTCCTCGCCCCTTTTACATGTATTATACCTTGCCGGCGCGGGGGTAATGGTATCAGTATCTCTTTTTAACCATACGTTAAAATCCCCACCTAAGCAGAGACCATCTATTTTACCCTACCTCCGTGCATCTTGTAATCCATCAATAAATTCAAACAAATTAATAAAATTCCTATTCGGTAGTGATATAAAATCATTATTGTAAAAATTAATTAAACATATCGATGCCCCCCTTGTGTAGATTGTGGCTTGAAAATTCTCTTTATTTGTCGCCACAGGTTTTATGCTACCTCCAGCTGCAATCTTTATCCTAGTAGATAAACCCCCACACGAACGTCCCATTTTTGGGCTTGGTACAATACTAATATAACACGCAAACCCATCCAAGACCAATTCGCTTGTGCACCATGTCTCTTGGAACATCAGGATGTCATATTCACTAACCAAATCAACCCACTCAATTGAGTTTAATTTGGATCTCAATCCTGCAATATTCCAACTTAACACATACAGGTTAGGGTCTAAGCCTCTAGGTTCTACATTAATAGGGGATTTAGCTAAAAATTCCGGTGATTCAGGTGTAGTGGTCAGTGTTTGACTTATTAGTCAATCCTGACTTTCTAGGCCGGACAAGGCTGTGAACCGATCTTGTGTGATATATGTTGGAGTTAGAGGGTTGCGTGACCATTAGGAAGGTTTATAAAAAAAGCCTAAGGGTAGTGGGTATATCTGAGTTGGGGCAGTGTTGTTATACATTTCAGCTTGTAATAGCCATTTCACCAGGGGTGGACGTCTAAAATTCACGACTATGCAGTCACCTGGGATGTTCTTTTCAGATGGTCCCACCCACCCTACTCGACGGACCATTAGAATTTCATTAGCATTTGTTGACCCTAGACCCTTATACTTTATTAGCCAATCCATACTCTTGTTCTTGAGATGTTCCCAAGATTCAGATTGGTCTTTTTTAAGCGGGGGGACCCCTGCTAAAATCAAAGCATAAGGGCATGCGTCCGGGGGTAAGTTAAGAACATCCTTGGATGGACTATTACCCAAATTAATGGGTGTGGCAATGTTAATTGGGGCAATAGCAGAAATTGTGGGGGTGTTTTCCAAATGGGCAGGAGTAACTAATGCTGGTTTTTGAGGCAAGTTATTACAAGTAGACCTATTTCCAGATGCTGGATTCGCTATAGGCGTCATACTACCAATTGGTTTAGGACAGGCATCATTCTTAAGATTGCCACACATTGTAAATGCAATATTAACAGTAGGGGATTCATTCGCCATGAGCTGCAGCCTCTGTTGGTTTAGAAATCTGCTCCCCTCTAATTTTATCAACAACAGTAACCACTTGACTTTGCGTGTCAAGTTTCTTAACCAAGGTTTCCATTCTGTCAAGGTGTTTAAATAAAGCATTGAATTGTTTGTCCACCAAATATTTTAAACGTCCATGGATAGAGTCCACTATAGTGTCAATAAAAGTATCATCCAAATGTCTACTTGTTCCTTGTGCGGTTGTTTTTTCAGTTTGAGTAAAAATGGAATTGGATACCACCTCTGGTGTTGTCAACAGTGGACTCATTTGTTGGCTCAGTTGAGCTTACTGTTGTAGTATTAACAGCATTTGCTCCTCGTTTCCACATACTCAGAGGGGTGGGTTGGGTTTTCTGGCGAGCTGGCTGTTTCCTCTTCTTGGTCGTAAATTTAGATGCACCCCTCTTTCTTTTTTTCCCCGATGTTTTAACAGCTGGCACTACATTTTCAGTGATAATATCAGCTTGAGGGCGTGATTGTGAGTCGAGAGTGTCCACTTCTCCATTACTGACCTCAAGACCTTCAGACAGAATGTCGTTCTGGCAGGGGGTGGTAATTACAACATTAGGCGATAATGGGAGGGGGCGAGCTGAATTGTCCTGTTCTACTCCTTTGGGATGTTGTGTTTGAAAAATGTTACCAAGGCTAATTTGGTTCCCAGCCTGACCCTGATCATGTTGCAGCACTCTGCTCATGGTTGTCTTTTTAGGTTCTGCCTGCACAGCGTTTGTGCTGTGCTTGTGAAATCTACTGTTTTTAATATAAACTTAAAAGGGGCTTACATCCCACCCCCTCTCTTTTCTGGCTTTTCATTGGTTCCTGTGCGTGCCACTTACTTTTCCTCCATTTCTATAGGCTGCAGCATATTTTCCTGCATTTACCAATGTTTGTTCCTTGTTCTGAAAAGCCATAGTTTACGGGATCTTTTTCCCCATTAATTAGCTAAAATGGGTGCATACTAGTACATGTGCCCCACTTTTACAGTAGCGTTCTATAATGGATGAGTTTAAATTACAACTGCTTTCGTTTTCACAGGCAGTTTGTAGTATCTTCATGTTGTGTTATTATGTTCTATGTTATCTTGTTCCTAGCTTCTCAGCCAGTTTGAGTGTCCTGTGTGGAATGTTGACGTGAGTGGAATGTTTGGGAATGCTTGGGTGCCTGGGGTGTGTGTGAGACAGTTGGAAGATGGGCTGAGCAGCTAGCAGGCTGCTCCTGCTGGGGCTGTATCTTTGGATCTTTTTTTTTTTTTTTTACTTTTTTTATTAAAAAAGTTGCAGTACAACAATACCGCCAAACAGAAAAGTTACATGCAGGGACCCAGTACAAAGTAGCAAGGTGTAATCCATTAAAAGTACATCTTATTCAATCATCTACAGTGCGTTGCCGTTGGCATAGCACAGCAAACCATCATCAGGACGGCGGCTTCACAGGTACATTTTCTCCCAGGCAAGCAGACAAGAAGAGGGAACGCCCGAGGGGCTAGCGAGCTGGGGAGGAAACCCGGGGAAATACTGGGAAGAGGTCTGCCACCGACCAGCACCGGCGGCCGCCTCGGACCAAGGGCCGGCGGGGAGCGCGGGAGAGGCAGCAGCAGGGACGGAAGGGAAATGGGGCGGTGGCTGGACTCCCTACTGCTCTCTATGGGACAGGGTGAAAGCGGGCCGGAATGCAACACCGTTATCATGGAGGCAACCCACCCCCCAATCAGGCATAAGGCAGGCTCGCTAAAGGAGGAACGGGAAAGGAGGTAGGCGACCAATGGACCCCAGATATCAACCTGGCGAGATCTAGTTGGCAACAGGTCTCAAAATTCTGATAGCAGCATTTGACAACGGGAAGCATCCTCCAGCCAGTCCGACACCACGGGGGCAGCCCGGCGGCCCCAACACATAGCCACCCTACGCCGGGCTAGCACCATGAGCATCAAGATAAGCCGATGCGACGCATCCGGACATGGCTTAACAAATCCATGGAGACAGAGAAGGGGGTCCCGAGTAATAGAGGTGCCAGTGATTTCGGAGATCGTGGAGCAGACCTCCAGCCAGAACACCTGCACCCGAGGTCAAAGCCAGGCCAAATGAGCGAAATCCGCGGAAGGAGCGGAGCATCGCACAGAACCGATAGAGCCTGTGCAGAAACTTAAAATGGATAAATCGAAGCCGATAGTTTGGGGAAAGTTTTGTGGTTTGGTTACAACAATAGAGCCAATCGGCGTCCGAAATGTCCACACCCAGGTCCGCGCTCCACGCCTCGCACGCCTGTGTCGTGGAGATGGGAGAGGATGACAAGGCAGAGGCATACAGACTGGTGACAAGTTTACGTGAGGATACTGAAGTATATAACAAATCCAGGGCAGGGAAAGTGGGCGGGGGCTGCAGAAAGGCTGGGTGCAATTTCCCGCAGGTGGCACGCAGCTGGTAGTACAAAAGTGTGTCCATCAATGATGGCGACTCAGGGAGTGAATAAAAGGAATCGTCGGGATAAAGATCAGCTACGGTCTTGAGGCCCCGCAGTGCTGCGTGCCGAGACATACAGAATGACTTAAGTGGGGGAAATTCCGGGTGGTTAGTAATGGGTATAGCGCCAGCAGATAGAAGAGATAGCCCAGCCAGTCGGCGCAAAAAGGACCACGCCCAGTGCAGTGTCTTCACCGTGTTCACCTCCGACCGAGGGCGCACTGCAATGGGGCAAACAACGCTGTAGCGAGAGGCTTGGGGGCGGCAACACCAGACTCAACCGCGACGGAGGCTGGTAGGGGGTGGGATGCAGCCAGAAGTGCAGGAAACTGGCCTGAGCACAAAGGGCGTAGAGACGGAAATCAGGCGCACCCAGCCCACCGGCTGACATTGGTAGGGTCAGGATTTCATAAGCAACCCTGGGCTGTCGCCCCGCCCAGATCAAGGACACCACAAGTGAACACAACCTGCGAAAAAAAGTAAGCGGTCAGGGGATGGGTATGTTAGAGAAGAGATAAATAAATTTGGGGAGGACCACCATCTTGGCAATGGCAACGCGGCCGGCTAGGGAGAGCGGCAATCGACTCCACTGGGGGAACTTAGATTCAAACCAGTCCACAGCGTGGCCAAAATTGGACCTTCAGAGTTCGTCCGGGTCCCTGCTCAACTAGATGCCAAGATAGCGCGTGGGACCAGACGCCCACTCGAAGGGATAATCAGGCACGAACGGAAGAGTGGCATCTGTCAACGGGAAGAGTACGGATTTACTCCAATTAATCGGGATCCCCGAGAGCCCATCGAACCGAACCAAATAACTTCACGCACCAGGGGGCTGAGATTTTCCTGGGGATGGTGGACGTATAGGGTAGCGTCAACAAAATAGAAGGGGGTTCCCCAAGGGGATTTAGATACTGACAGGAAACAGGGGAAGGAACAGCTGAATAGAAACAGGAACTACCCTGCCAGGATAAATTTCAAGGTCCCGTGGGGATCCTTACAATAAAATGGGAGGTGACAAAAGATACGTATCAGAGCCGACAATACATCACACAAAATCAATTGACCTTTTTTGTGAAAATATATATAGTTTATTTGCTATTTATTGAGTTCATATATAGAGTTCATATAGGTGCTTTAGAAAAATATATACATTGATTTAAACTCTACATCATACACAAGGTGAAAATAGAAACTGTGGTGTTTCTGGTTTTAAATTGAATCATAGTTAGAATTAAGCAGAATGCATACATTGAGGTCCCACACACTCCAACAATCATCCACTAAAAATACACTCACTTTCAACCTCACTCACTACAATAATTATACAATCACACACATAAAATTCATAAGGTGCATCAAGGCCTGCAGAAAAAATATCTTATGGCTGCTAGGACTAAAGTTACAATATGGAGGCAGGATGATGTAGACAAGATGGTTTAACATGGACTACACTTAGGGCCATCCATATGAGTCACGCCTTTAAAGGGTAACGTCGTCCGCCTACATGGAGACCAAGAGGGAGCGGGACGAAAAAACGATTCCCCTTTGGGTGTGGTGCTGCCGAAGGGCAGGCGGCCAGGAGCTCCATAGCAATGGCAAAAAGCATGGGCGACAATGGGCAACCCTGCCTTGTGCCACGCAAAATGCGGATGGGATCCGTGACCTGGCCATTAATGCGCAACCGGGCGGTGGGGTCAGTATATAACAATTTAATATTTCACAAACAGTGAGCACTAAACCCCATGCGTGAGAGGACATAAAAAAGGAAAGGCCACTCCAGCGTGTCAAACGCCTTCGTGGCATCGAGCACTGCAGCCACAGCCGGGAGGTCAGGGTTAATTTGATGCAGAACTGAAAAAATAGTACAATCATCCCGTGGGGGCATGGCAGGACCCAGCATACGCCCCTGCAAAGAAGCAGGGTGACCAAGCCGAGGAGGGACAGACATCAGTAAAAGAGAACAATAATCAAGCAGACAGTTAAAAAACAGCACTACTCATTCAATGTCGCTAAGGTACCCGGTCTCCCTGTCCAGTTTTTTAGCGATCGCCAGAGCCTCCCTGCGATCCGGAAAGTTTTTCCGGGTAGGCCAACGAATAGGAAACCTCATGCTTGAGAAGAATTTGTTTTGCAGGGAGGAATTCTCTCTGGGCGGCCTGCATGGAGAGGGTGTAATAAGGGAAGAAGGAAAGGTTGTTACCCTGGTGGTTGATGGTTCCCGAGCCGCCTGGAGGATGGCGTCCCGATCTCGGTAGTTCAGAATCTTTGCTATGATCGGACGCGGGGGAGACCGGGGCGTGGACGAGGCCCCAGCGAGCGATGTGCCCTCTAGACAAGGAAGACGGGGGACAATGCCTCACCAAACAGCTCCCTGATCAGCTCCTCCACAAAGTCCTCCATCTTCTCAATGTTCGTGGACTCCAGGAGGCCCGTGATGCGCAGGATCAATCTCCGAGAACGGGCCTCCAAATCCTCGTTCTTTTCTCGGATAACTGCAGACTACTTGCCTTTCCCTTGTGGGTGTGGCCGAATCATGGGCCGCCATCTGCGGGGACTAACAGGGATAGGGTAGCGGCCATCTTAGTGAGGGCTCGCAGTGCACGTCACTCGGACGACGGCATAAAAACATATGTCAATGGCTCCGCGCAGCGGACGCGCATTGCGGGCGCGCCGATCGCGCGCCGGAGTCAAGCCAGAGTCCAGCCCACCTGCGCCCGTCCGCGAACGACCGGGGCGCGGGGCAGAACTCTATGGCCTCATTCATCAGACAAACTCCGGAGCCCTAAGAAGCGAAAATCATCGAATTCACTACTCGAAAACAGACCTCCTCACACTTGGTAAGAACTCAACCCAACCCTGCTCTCACACTATAGACCCTGATTTCATACCCTCGCTTTGTAATCTATGTAACCAGCCACTTCCCACGATAACCAAAACTTCAGGAAAGATAGCAAAACTGAAGATGACATTGCTAAATTGTAGTTAAACAACAGGGGGTGGTGATGGACAGAGTTTCTGAATTAAGCAGAATACTCTCACCTAGTCAAGAGATCAGGGCTTAATCCAACACCGTTTTTTAGCTCACTGCACACTCCCACCTCAGAACCTGGCTATATGCAAATTAGTCTGTCCCTGGCTCAGTGCATCATGGGAATAGGGCAAACCAAACTACCAAGCCAATTCTTTCACTGGGAAGGAAACAAGCTTCCGGGGACCGGTTTCTGGCATTTCAGCCGTCTTTGGCCCGGCTTGCTTGAATCCTGATGGTGCAATGAGCAAGGGACTCACATCTGAGTATACCCTTCCACGCTTATGGTGGACAAAATAATTAAACAACAGGGGGTGGTGATGGACAGAGTTTCTGAATTAAGCAGAATACTCTTCCCCCAGTCAAGAGATCAGGGCTTAATCCAACACCGTTTTTTAGCTCACTGCACCATCCCAGCACAGAACCTGGCTATATGCAAATTAGTCTGTCCCTGGCCCAGTGCATCATGGGAACAGGGCACACCAAACTACCAAGCCAATTCTTTCACTGGGAAGGAAACAAGCTTCCGGGGACCGGTTTCTGGCATTTCAGCCGTCTTCGGAACGGCTTGCTTGAATCCTGATGGTGCAATGAGCAAGGGACTCACGTCTGAGTATACCCTTCCACGCTTATGGTGGACAAAATAATTAAACAACAGGGGGTCGAGGCCCCCAGGGCGAGGTAAGAGGAGCGCCGCCGCGCCCAGGGCAGGACGCAATGGCAGGGCGCCCCAGGAGGGGGGCCTCACACGAGCAGGCACACAGGCGGTGGTAGCCCGCCGCAGGCAGCCAAAGCGAGGTGAGGACGGACCCCAGCAGAGGGCCAGAGACCACAGAGGTACTGGGAGCAACAACAGGTGGCAGCAGGGCGCAGCTCCAGGACTAGGCCGCATAGTCAGTCAGCTGCAGCCGTCGGGCATATAGAGGCGGCCGGATCACTCAGTGCAGAGGGACCGCAGCACAGCAGGTGGTGCCTCTCTCCGCAGCGCGAGCCGGGCCAGGAGATCGGGAAGGTCCAGCCAAGATGAGAGGTAGGTCCGTGGTCCTGATGCACCAGGACTGACACCGGCCGCGGGGCGGGCACCCAGCGGAGGAGGCAAGGGGGGTCTACTGCTCCCCCAGCCCAGCGCCGATAGCGCCACAGCCCGCGCGTGGCCCAGACGAGCCGGCCAGGCCACCGCAGCGCTGCAGCACCACAACACCAGGCCGCACAGCCGGCAGGCCCCACCCCGCAGGCACCCCCCCAGGCAACGGCACAACTCACCGGGGCAGCCAGGGGTCCAGTAGCGAGGTCCGTAGTGTGCGCCCAACACAGGAGCGCTTTCAGCTCAGCGACGGGCCCAGCAGCAAGGCAAATAGTGCGAGGCCCAGGGAAGCCGTCCCCACCACAAGGCCGGGAACTGTGCCGGGGAGGCACCCAGAGACACCAGGCCCGGCCCGGTAAGTGCTGGAGTCCAACAGGAGTAGGTGCGCCGACGGGCAGAGTGGTGGATGGGTCGATGTCTGTAGGATGGTGCCGGAATTAGACGCTTGGCCGGCAGAGCCCACTCAAGGTGCAGCCATCTTGCAGCCGGCCAAGCCACTCCCCCCGTATCGATGGATCTTAACATCTCAATAATTATCTTAAAGATGTCACCTATGTGTGGAATAAAAAATTCTATAAAGGACATGGACGGCGAGGATTTTGCTTCTCTTACTATTTTATTGCCACTCACAGCAGCCAATCAAAACTTTTTTGTATGCAAAAAAAACTAAACATCCCATGATGCTTCGGTCTACATCACTTCCTGTATGACCCTATAAGAGCGACCATAACCATTACGTGAGACTCTTTCTTTGCTTGAATGTTTTAGTCTCAAGGATAATACAAGTCCAAACAAAACCCTCCAACATGGAAGAAACCAAACTGGAGCTTTAATATCTTCTTAACAATAAGTAGTGCTACTCCATCTTCTTCTCAGAACCTGGAAGGAAGGAGATATAAGGAACCCGTAATTTCTGTTTAGACAGATTAATCTATACATATGGGTGGGTAAACATTACAGTACTGTAATACAACCGGGTGGGATAATCATCGCCTCCGTGTCCTTAATAGAATTGAAAATTCTTGTTGCGAATGCTAGCTAATTTTTTATTCTATTACAGGACCGGAGGCTTCGGATTATGCTAGCTTAGTGCTTATCAAATACAACTGAAGCTATATCACCTGCCGGTTTTTAGTAAAACTGTTTAAAAGTTGATTCAGAAGAACAGTCAGCAGATCGCATGATATCCTGAACAGTAGAACCTAACATGAAGATTTTGAAGGCCATAGCTCCACGCACAGAATGCGCTCCATACACTTGGGTATCAATACCCGCTTCTTGCATGACAGATTTTAACCATCTGGCTATAGTAGCCGCGGACACTGGTTTATAAGGTTTCTGGAGTGCAATTAACAATTGGGCCACACCATCAGGTTGTATAGATCTTGTATAGATCTTGTATAGATCTTGTATAGATCTTGTATAGATCTTGTACATAAGCCTTTAGACATCGAACTACACATAGAACTAGAGATGCATCCCACAGAGAGGAATACTTTGGTTTAGGTGGATTCGCTACCCTAATACCTTTTAATAACTTACAAATTACCAGATGCATATCTACTGGTTTGCCATCTATCTGAGAATGACCAGCTGAAATGGCCGAATGGAAATTGTTAACCAAACGGTACGCCAGACCTTCCATTGCTTTTTCAAATAGAAAATGTACAACTTCGTATAGTTCAGCCCCCTCTGGATCCATGTGTCGTTCCACACACCAACAAACACAGCCTTTCCAGGCCGAAGAATATCGTCTCCTGGTGGAGGGAGCCCAGGCTTGGCTGATGAAAGCCGCAGCTGCGTCCAAAAATCCAGGCATTTGTCATCTTTGCCTGAAAGTCTCCAGGCCATCAGGCATAACTGTCCCGCTAACATCATCGGGTGCATTTCTCCATGAGGGCGCTGGAGCATCATCGGGGATGACGGAATCATCCTGGGGGAGTCACAGCTCATCTCCAATAATATTGGGAACCAAGGCTGTGACTTCCACATGGGGGTTACTAAAATCACTTTCGCCAGATGGCGAGACACCTGGGTAGTCACCCATGGAATCAATATGAAAGGGGGAAAGGCATAATTCAGGCTCTTGAACCAGTCCTGAGAAAAAGCATCAGTCGCCAGTGCTAACGGATCCGGTCTCCAGGTGAAGAACTTCTCCAACTGTCGATTCAGTCTGGACGCAAATAGGTCGATCTCGCAACTGCCCCAGATCCCTTGCAACCACCTGACTATCTGGGGTTGGAGTTGCAAATCGGCATAATCCTTGAGGTGCTAGGAGTTCCAGTTTGCTACTATGTTCGACTGCCTTGGGATATATTCGGCAATCACCGATATCTGATGACTTAGGCAGTAATGCCAGAAGTCCTTCGCTATTTCTGAAAGCAGAGAGGGCCTCGTACATCCCAATTTGTTGATGTACCTCACCGCCGAGATGTTGTCCATCCGAAGAAGGATGCAACATGAGAGTCATTTGGGTGACAGTGTCCAGATCGCGAACGATCCCGCTACGAGTTCCAGGCAGTTGATGTGAAGACCGAGTTCGTGCAGGGACCATTGCCCGCCTGTGGAGATATCTCAGCAACGCGCACCCCAGCCCCAACAGCTGCCGTCAGATTCTATAACTACCTCTGGCTGAGACCCGAAAATGGCTCTGTCGTTCCATACCTCCACGTGGATCAGCCACCACTGTATTTCTTCCTGCACTTCCTGAGAGAGAGGTACAACATCCATGTGAGAGAGACCTTTCTGAAGGTGTTGTATGTTTAACCTCTGAAGGGCCCGATAATGAAGAGGACCCGTAAAGATTGCCTGTATGGAGGATGACAGAAGACCCCGATCCTGGCAATTACTCTGAGTGAGATTGTTTGCTTGGATAATAGCGTGGAGAGCTCCTTTCTGATGATTTTCAGTTTGGAGCGGGGAAGACTCAACTGGGTCGTCTGAGAATCTATGACAAACCCCAGAATATCCACAGTTTGCGAGGGTGAAAGGGTTGATTTGGATTTGTTGATCATGAACCCCAGGCTTTGTAAAGTAGTTATGGTCATTTGTAGATGATGAGCAGCTACCAGTGGGGATTGTGCCATGATGAGTATGTAGATACACTATCATGCGAATACCTTGCTCTCGTAGGTGAGCTATCACCGGTTTCATCACCTTGGTGAAACACCATGGTGCTGAGGAGAGCCCGAAAGGAAGGACCAAGTACTCAAACCTCTGGTTCCGCCATTGAAATTGAAGGAACCGGCAGTGAGGCGGAAAAATAGGTATTGACAGGTATGCGTCTTTCAGGTCCAGCTGGACCATCCAGTCTCCTTCTTTCAGAAGATCTGCCAAAAGGTGGATGCGCTCCATCTTGAAGTGCTTGCAGGTCATGAACTGGTTAAATTCCTTCCCATTCAATACTTTCATGTGACCTCCGCCCTTCTTCTGCACTAAGAAAATATTGCTGCAAAAACCGCGAGGTCCCTCGTTGCAACGCTCTATCGCGTGCTTCTGCAGCAATCCGTCTAGTTCGGAATTGATAACATTGCATTCTAGTTGGGAAAAAGAAAGCTGTTTTGGTCATTTGCTCTGATAGGGAGTATGATAGAAATCTAAATGGAACCCCTGAATTGTCTGCAAAATCCATGCATCCTGAGAAATTCGAAACCAATTGTGATAGAAAAACGGAGTGCCACCCCCTATGGTTATTAGAAAGTTGTCAGGAGCACTTACCTGCAGAATATGGGGCTTGGAATCCCCCTCAGTAGCCACCTCTGTGGAAACGCCACTGGTTAAAGCATTGTCTGGTGGGGTAGAAGGTTCCCCCGCGAGTGGAATCCCACTCTCCTCGGCCCCTTCCGTAGTCTCCTCGCTGAGGACCTTGGAGGAATTGGTGGCCTGGCGACCGTCCTCGGCCTCGCTCGACCTGATGAAAAAGGCTGGACTGAAAGACTCATTCGATGCCAGACTGGGCCTTATCTAGTGTTGTGAACTTGCCCACGTACTCGGAAAAATCTTTGACAAAGCGTTCTCTGAAGAGATTGCCCTCTGCCAGGGGCCCCGGTTCTACTGCATCCAACTCAGTAAGGTTGGAGTCCATCCCCATGAGAAGTGACTTGCACCATTCCGTAGATATAGCGCAATTCGCGTTACCTAATAGGTAAATGGCTCGCTGGGTCCACCCCGCAAGGACATCAGGGTTCACCTCAGTGCCCGACTCTTGTGCCTCTAAGGCCATTTCTAATATCTTAGCGAGAGGGCCTGCCACGTCCAGGGGTTTGTCCTGGCAGCTCTGCCAGGCCCGATCAATACCTTTCTTAGGGTCCTCGGCTAACTTCTTGAGGAAGGTGAGTTGACTTGCGTCGATATCCGTAGTGTTTTCAACCTCGTCCGGAATATCGGGTCTGGGACATTCAGAGCGTAATCTGTTACGCACCTCTTTATCAAAGCTCTGTTGGAGGTTATCATGCAGATATGCAGCCACCTCTGGCGCAGGAGCCCAGTCCGAAGGCCTAGCGTGGACTATGTTGGCAGAGTTGAAAGTGAACAGGGTAGACATAGTCTGGGACAGGTCTCACTCCATGTGTTTTGTCTTCTTAGACGTTTTCTTCGGGGGAGCCTCATCAGGGGTTTCAGTCACTGTGGTATCAGTGTCTGTGTCTGTATCAGTGTCAGGACGTTTGGCCTTACCAGACGGAGGTAGAGAGGAAAAAGCATTGGCATGCGACCAAGACTTAGACTGGGGCCCACTAGCTGTAGCATCCTTTGCTGGGTCAGCAGGGGAGGTAAAGCTGTGACGTTTGGCAAATCGTTCCAGTTGTTTCGTTATCGACTTCAATGCAGCAGCCAGTGTTTGCTGCACAGTCCCAGGGACTGCCTTTTCAACGGCCTTATTCACAGACTCCTGGACGGAAGCGCCCAGGGCCTCCACAATATTATCCTCAAAGGAAGGGGTAGACACTTCCTCCTCATATAAGTTATCATCCTCATATCGGACCCAATCTTCCATTGTAGGGCAGAATTATAATAAAATTGGGCAGACAAGAGGAGTTGCAGGGGGAGCTAACCCACAATACAATTAAATAAGAGTACCTAGCTCCTCAGCAAAGCTGTATAAGTATTCTAGCAGCCCACAGGGCATAGAGAGAGCTAAGAGACAAGGTTTTAAGGAGTTTTTGCACACTCCAAGGCCAGATTACTCTTACAGCCACCTCAGGCATAACACAGGGTCTCTTCAGTGGAAAAGACTCAGAGCTAATGAGCTCTGGAGCAGTTTAGGGTATAATACGGCGTGCGTAGCCCAAGCATACTAAAAAATAGCACAATTGGGCTACGCACGTCGAATCTGCAAAGCTCTCATAATGGAACGCTCCAGCTATTAGGGGGGCCTGTAGCGTTAATATGAGTCGCTGGTCACTGCCGTCGGCAGCGCGGTACTCTAGAGCCTGTGGGAGCACTGAGAAGCCCGACCAGGCTGCCCGCATTCACTATAAATTACCGCTGCTTAGCAGGAGTCTGGCTTGGCGCCCGGGGGCTGAAAACACCAGCGCAATGCCCGCGCTGACCTGTGAATGCAGTAAACCTTCAGTGCGAGTCGCGCTGTACAGGAAATGAAGCTTTTACATTAGCGCCATATGGGCGTACAAACAACGATTGAAATTGTGAATAAACAGCGCGATGCACGCACGTACAAGATAACCAAAGTCAAGCCATTGCACGTCAGCGCATATATTAATTAAGCCTTGTAATACATGAGTAGTGTATAAAAAAACATTAAGCACTTAATTTCCTGCATGAGCAGCAAAGAAAGAGGCTCACGTAATGGTTATGGTGGCTGTTATAGGGTCATACAGGAAGTGATGTAGACCAAAGCATCATGGGATGTGTGGTGTTTTTTGCTTTCAAAAATGTTGATTGGCTGCTGTGAGTGGCAATAAAATAGAAAGTGAAGCATAATCCGAAGCCACCAGTCCTGCACTAGAATTCATTTTATTACACAGTTGCCGTTTTCTTTTTGCTGTGAATAATAAACACTTTCACTCAACCCTAAACCCTCATTCCGTGCCAGTTTCTATTTGACCACGCCATTAGAAGAAGCCATTATCTATGCTTATGACCATCTGATCCTGGCTTTACAGTCAGGAGCCCTTAGAACGCTAGGGACTCGTTGTGCTACACTTCCTGTAAAAGAAAAATAAAGTCTTCTCAATCAATGCCAAGGATTGAACGAGAGTGTCTTTTTGTCAACTCAGTTGGCGCAAGTGTTTCATGGGGCATTTATTCAGAGTTACATTAAATAACCATTTTGAAAAACTGAATGAAAGATTCCTGTAGTCTTAATTCACAAATGTTTCTAATGGTTTTGCCAACCAGATCTAGTGATTCGTGAAAACAGTATTCACGAGTCTGGCAGAATAAAAGAACTGTGAAATCTCTTCCCTCAGAGAGCTTTGTAGGGACCTGTGGGTTCCTATGAACGTTGTTCCTTGAACAGCCAGTGCAATGAGGCCCTTCCTCCAGCACAGAAACTGTTATCCGTGTGTTTTGCCCGCAGTTTTGAGACCCTAGGAAAAAAAATATGCAATACTGTCTATCCTGTGAAAAATCTGTGTCCCAGGCTACAAAATCCAAACCAGTACAGCACAGTTTAGAGTGGGTCTGGAGTTCTGATTGCGATGCTGGACTGACCCTGCCAAGTGCATTTTGTGTCAAATAGAAATTCCCTTTGGGCACCTTAATGTAAAGACACCAATTCAACGGCCTTATTCACAGACTCCTGGACGGAAGCGTCCAGGGCCTCCACAATATTATCCTCAAAGGAAGGGGTAGACACTTCCTCCTCATATAAGTTATCATCCTCATATCGGACCCAATCTTCCATTGTAGGGCAGAATTATAATCAAATTGGGCAGACAAGAGGAGTTGCAGGGGGAGCCAACCCACAATACAATTAAATAAGAGTACCTAGCTCCTCAGAAAAGCTGTATAAGTATTCTAGCAGCCCACAGGGCATAGAGAGAGCTAAGAGACAAGGTTTTAAGGAGTTTTTGCACACTCCAAGGCCAGATTACTCTTACAGCCACCTCAGGCTTAAAACAGGGTCTCTTCAGTGGAAAAGACTCAGAGCTAATGAGCTCTGGAGCAGTTTAGGGAATAATACGGCGTGCGTAGCCCAAGCATACTAAAAAATAGCACAATTGGGCTATGCACGTCGAATCTGCAAAGCTCTCATTATGGAACGCACCAGCCCTTAGGGGGGCCTGTAGCGTTAATATGAGTTGCTGGTCACTGCCGTCGGCAGCGCGGTACTCTAGAGCCTGTGGGAGCACTGAGAAGCCCGACCAGGCCGCCCGCATTCACTATAAATTACCGCTGCTTAGCGGGAGTCTGGCTGGGCGCCCGGGTGCTGAAAACACCTGCGCGATGTTCGCGCTGACCTATGAATGCAGTATACCTTCAGTGCGAGTCGGGCTGTACAGGAAATGAAGCTTTTACGTTAGCGCCATATGGGTGTACAAACAACAATTGAAATTGTGAATAAACAGCGCGATGCATGCACGTACAAGATAACCAAAGTCAAGCCATTGCAAGTCAGTGCATATATTAATTAAGCCTTGTAATACATGAGTAGTGGATAAAAAACATTGAGCACTTAATTTCCTGCATGAGCAGCAAAGAAAGAGGCTCACGTAATGGTTATGGTGGCTCTTATAGGGTCATACAGGAAGTGATGTAGACCAAAGCATCATGGGATGTGTGGTGTTTTTTGCTTTCAAAAATGTTGATTGGCTGCTGTGAGTGGCAATAAAATAGAAAGTGAAGCATAATCCGAAGCCACCAGTCCTGCACTAGAATTCAGTTTATTACACAGTTGCCGTTTTCTTTTTGCTGTGAATAATAAACACTTTCACTCAACCCTAAACCCTCATCCCGTGCCAGTTTCTATTTGACCACGCCATTAGAAGAAGCCATTTTCTATGCTTATGACCATCTGATCCTGGCTTTACAGTCAGGAGCCCTTAGAACGCAGGTACTCATTGTGTACGCTTCCTCTAAAAGAAAAATAAAGTCTTCTCAATAAATGCCGAGGACTGAACGAGAGTGTCTTCTTGTCAACTCAGTTGGCGTACGTGTTTCATGGGGCATTCATTCAGAGTTACATTAAATAACCATTTTCAAAAACTGAATGAAAGATTCCTGTAGTTTTAATTCACAAATGTTTCTAATGGTTTTGCCAACCAGATCTAGTGATTCGTGAAAACAGTATTCACGAGTCTGGCAGAATAAAAGCACTGTGAAATCTCTTCCCTCAGAGAGCTTTGTAGGGACCTGTGGATTCCTATCAACGTTGTTCCTTGAACAGCCAGTGCAATGAGGCCCTTCCTCCAGCACAGAAACTGTTATCCGTGTGTTTTGCCAGCAGTTTTGAGACCCTAGGAAATAAAATATGCAATACTGTCTATCCTGTGAAAAATCTTTGTCCCAGGCTACAAAATCCAAACCAGTACAGCACAGTTCAGAGTGGGTCTGGAGTTCTGATTGCGATGCTGGACTGACCCTGCCAAGTGCACTTTGTGTCAAATAGAAATTCCCTTTGGGCACCTTAATGTAAAGACACCAATTCTTACAGACAAATAGACAGATATTGTTCAGACATAAGGATCTATCACTTGGAGCAATGCAGTAAATAACAGAATAATTCTATAAAAACAAATAAATTCAGTTTGCACAGTTTTTTTATGTCTTTAAAAACAATTAAAAAAGAAGCATATTAAAAAAGTATATAAAACTTAGGAACACAGACAATATCAAGAAGGAACAAATCATATACAGAAATTTATCCAATACATTTCCTAAAGCTAGAAAGGGAGGTACAAAATAAGGATTAATATTCAGCAACAGTCAGAATACTCCTTGATCAATGTGTATTGTACTTCTCCCTTTATTTCAACGCGTTTCAATGGACAGTTAACATATAGCCGCCTTCATCAGGAATAAATTAGCTGTCTTCCCAAAACTTCTGAAATTCAAATAAAATATGTCTTAGATTCCAGAAACACTATAACATAATCCAATATTAACCCTGCACATAGAACTGAAACTAACAGAAGAAATAGAATAAATGTCATATAAACATTGCTCCAGACATAAAAACATCACATCGTAGTACATCATTCAGAGAGTTAGGTACAACAGTACATTTGCATTACTCATACATAGACACATAAGCATGTATGCACAAAAACTTTTTTTTATCAAAGGTCCATAAAAATAGATCCTATTAACATTTAATGCTATGAACATAAGAGTCATAGATGTCTGAACCTATCCCTGATTCATGGTACTTTATGCAGGTCATAGGTACATGCTACTCGCAACAGTTAGGTATGGGTAATACTGGCTAATGGTTTAGTAGAAAAAAAGACCATCCTACTCCGTGAGCAGTAACTTCTATAAGGCAGAGACCTTTAAAAAAAAACATTTCACACAATTCATTATATTTAGTGCAGGTCAAAAATCATATGTACCTGCTGGTCTTATCAGTTAGGTATGGTTCATACTGGCTAGTGGTTTAGGACAAAGGACATATATCTGCTAGTAATCGCAGTTTAGGTATGGATCATTCTGGCTAGTGGTTTAATATTAACCTGTGCATTCAGCCCATCCCATTCTGTGAACAGTAGCTTATGTAGATCACAAACCTTTGAAGAAAACCTGGCTTCTGGGTAGGGGAGTAAAGCCTCCTGTCCGTTGAAACGCGTTGAAATAAAGGGAGAAGTACAATACACATTGATCAAGGAGTATTCTGACTGTTGCTGAATATTAATCCTTATTTTGTACCTCCCTTTCTAGCTTTAGGAAATGTATTGGATAAATTTCTGTATATGATTTGTTCCTTCTTTATATTGTCTGTGTTCCCAAGTTTTATTTACTCTTTTAATATGCTTCTTTTTAATTGTTTTTAAATACATAAATAAACTGTGCAAACTGAATTTATTTGTTTTTATAGAATTATTCTGGTATTTACTGCATTGCTCCAAGTGATAGATCTTTATGTCTGAACAATATCTGTCTATTTGTCTGTAAGAAGTGGTGTCTTTACATTAAGGTGCCCAAAGGGAATTTCTATTTGACACAAAGTCAGTTTTGGTACCCTATCCCTTTGGTTTTGGGTCCCTCTCTCTTTTATTAGAGACCTGCCAAGTGCACGCCTGGGCCTTTGATGGTGATGTGGAAGCCTTGCTGGGGCTCCTGTGCAGTTTCAGTAAAATTACCAAATCACACTGTGTGATCTTGCTACTGCTAGGGCGGGTTGGAACCTGGGGTGTCAAACTTTCCAGTGTTAGATGTAATCGGCTTTCTTCTGTTGCATTATGGGATATGTAGTCTTCTCTTTTACATTGTCTCACCCTTCTTGCCAACGAATAGATTATCTCCCTATGACCACATCTCACTAACCAGTATAAGCCTGCTTTTTGCTGTCATATGAACCCTCGCATATATCAGTTTACAGCCAAGTGCTTCCAAGTAACAACAACAACATGCCAGCAGTATAATAAACATCTGAAGTATATGTCGGTGCTCTCAACTTTCCAGGTTGCATAAGTGATCATTGTTTTCGGGCCAGCATTTTCCTTTTCATTATGGGACTTTTAGTCGTGATTTTTGATTAGGTACAGAGAACTAATATTCTCAGACAGGCTGAACTACTTACGCATGGGCCTAGGAAACTTGAAAGCCCGGCATTTAGAAATGTTCTGAACATTGTATTTTTCAACAGATTTACATGACAACAAATAAAGCGTGCATTTCCTTTTATAGCTGAACAAAACCGAGGGTGCATTGTTCGCCTAGGGCGACCGCTGGTAAAGCTGTACCAGAAATCTGTATGTTGAATTCTCTCTTTTTAAGATATTATTCAGGACAGTTGGAATTATGTAGCAAAGGATGACCAAATTGTGTGGCAAGGTTAACTTAATTATGCGGCAAGAAAAGGCAAATTCTGCTGCATGATGCAGCAAATGTGGTATTAATATTACTTCATTATTTGGTCCTTTTTACACCCGATAACAGTGTCTGAGAAAAGACTTCACCTTAACTAGTACCATTTTAACACACAAATACAACAATTAGCAGCTGGAAGATAAGGATGTATGTCGTTACAATGCATACTTTTACAACGCATACCTTTACACCGCATTTTTTACACCGCAACATCCATTACAACGCATTCCATTACAACGCATGCCATTACAACAAATTCTTTGAAACAACCTTTACAACGCATTCCACTACAACGCATACTACTTTTACAACACATACCATTACAACGCATACCATTACATTGCATGTATGTTAAGTATTCGATAGTGTAGGGGTAAAAATTACTATTCTAACTCCAGGGGGGTGCAACAGTAGGGTGTTGGATAGTGTAGGGGTAAAAATTACTATTCTAATTCCACGGGGTGCAACAGTAGGGTAAGTATTGGATAGTGTAGGGGTAAAAATTACTATTCTAACTCCAGGGGGTGCAATAGTAGGGTAAGTGTTGGATAGTGTCGGTATGCGTTGTAATGGTATGCGTTGTGATGACAGCGGTGTAATGACATGCATTGTAGTGGTATGCGTTGTAGTGACATGCGTTGTAATGGTTGTGTTGTAATGGCATGCGTTGTAATGGATGTTGCTTTGTAAAAGTTTTGTTGTAAAGGTAGTGCGTTGTAAAAGTTGCGTTGTAAGTGTTGTTTCCCGGAAGATAACCAGTCAAACTTTGCGTAAGAACCCGAGTCGCCATATTTGTCGCAACTTTTGCTTTGTTTGAGCTAGAGACATTTTTTTTTAATCCTCAGATTATGCAGCAGATGATGGATTATGTGGCAAGTGAGGCAAATCCATAATTATGCAAAAATCGACAAAGCTGCAGAATCACATAATTCCAGTTCAGGCCCTGATTTTATCACACTACTGAACCGCCTTTGGTGCTGGCATGTTTTCATGTTATTTCTTTACTGGCTACACTAAGAAACTAAGGGGCATATTTACTAGGAAACTGTTGGAGGGCTACAACGAGGCAAGAAGGCCAATACCACAGTCCGATAGTTTCCAAACACAGGGATGTGCCGTATTGACAAGAATTCAGCACCCCCTGCCATTGCCTTACCTCTGGTGCTAAATGTAGCTGCCTAGCGCCAACACAGGCACTCTTGCACCATTGTGCGAGGGTATCTGCGTAGCAGGGAAAGATAGTTTACGTGCAGGAAAGTGTCCATTCCTGTGCATAAACAATCAGTAATGGCGATTTGTAGCTCCTACGTGTGCTGCATTGTGCAGCACACATTGAAGTTGCAAATCGTCTTTTTTGTTAATGATTGTTTATGTGCAGGAAGGGACACCTTCCTGCACATACACAATCATTCATGGTGTTTTGCTCTTTAATATCTGTGTTGCAGAATGCAGCAAGCATAGAAACAACAAAAACGAGGAGAAATAAAACATTTCTCCTAATTTCCCCCTGTTAAGACCAGGTTTTCCCTGGTCTTAATTTTGGTCTGCCCCTTGTAAATATGGGAGAAAATTACAAAAAACAATTTGATGGACAGAATGTAGATCAAGGTCTTACATTCACCCCAGTACAAGGATCTGGGCCTAAATCCATCGTTTTTTGCACTCCACACCACCCTGGGTCATATAATGGCTTTATGCAAATCAGCTCTGACCCTGTGCCCCATGGGAACAGTCCAGTCCGAACTACAACAGCCATATCTTTCCCAGACCGGAATCAAGCATCCGAGGACCGGACCGGTTTCGAGGTAACACCTCTCATCAGCCCGGCTAGCTTGACTCCAGTGGTGTGGAGGCTCTGGGACCCACGTCTGAGCTACCCCAGTACACTCAGGGAGAAAATTACAAAAAACAATTTGATGGACAGAATGTAGATCAATGTCTTACATTCACCCCAGTACAAGGATCTGGGCTTAAATCCATCGTTTTTTGCACTCCAGACCACCCTGGGTCATATAATGGCTTTATGCAAATCAGCTCTGACCCTGTGCCCCATGGGAACAGTCCAGTCCGAACTACAACAGCCATATCTTTCCCAGACCGGAATCAAGCATCCGAGGACCGGACCGATTTCGAGGTAACACCTCTCATCAGCACGGCTAGCTTGACTCCAGTGGTGTGGAGGCTCTGGGACCCACGTCTGAGCTACCCCAGTACACTCAGGGAGAAAATTACAAAAAACAATTTGATGGACAGAATGTAGATCAATGTCTTACATTCACCCCAGTACAAGGATCTGGGCCTAAATCCATCGTTTTTTGCACTCCACACCACCCTGGGTCATATAATGGCTTCATGCAAATCAGCTCTGACCCTGTGCCCCATGGGAACAGTCCAGTCCGAACTACAACAGCCATATCTTTCCCAGACCGGAATCAAGCAGCCGAGGACCGGACTGGTTTCGAGGTAACACCTCTCATCAGCCCGGCTAGCTTGACTCCAGTGGTGTGGAGGCTCTGGGACCCACGTCTGAGCTACCCCAGTACACTCAGGGAGAAAATTACAAAAAACAATTTGATGGACAGAATGTAGATCAATGTCTTACATTCACCCCAGTACAAGGATCTGGGCCTAAATCAATCGTTTTTTGCACTCCACACCACCCTGGGTCATATAATGGCTTTATGCAAATCAGCTCTGACCCTGTGCCCCATGGGAACAGTCCAGTCCGAACTACAACAGCCATATCTTTCCCAGACCGGAATCAAGCATCCGAGGACCGGACCGGTTCCGAGGTAACACCTCTCATCAGCCCGGCTAGCTTGACTCCAGTGGTGTGGAGGCTCTGGGACCCACGTCTGAGCTACCCCAGTACACTCAGGGAGAAAATTACAAAAAACAATTTGATGGACAGAATGTAGATCAATGTCTTACATTCACCCCAGTACAAGGATCTGGGCCTAAATCCATCGTTTTTTGCACTCCACACCACCCTGGGTCATATAATGGCTTTATGCAAATCAGCTCTGACCCTGTGCCCCATGGGAACAGTCCAGTCCGAACTACAACAGCCATATCTTTCCCAGACCGGAATCAAGCATCCGAGGACCAGACCGGTTCCGAGGTAACACCTCTCATCAGCCCGGCTAGCTTGACTCCAGTGGTGTGGAGGCTCTGGGACCCACGTCTGAGCTACCCCAGTACACTCAGGGAGAAAATTACAAAAAACAATTTGATGGACAGAATGTAGATCAATGTCTTACATTCACCCCAGTACAAGGAACTGGGCCTAAATCCATCGTTTTTTGCACTCCACACCACCCTGGGTCATATAATGGCTTTATGCAAATCAGCTCTGACCCTGTGCCCCATGGGAACAGTCCAGTCCGAACTACAACAGCCATATCTTTCCCAGACCGGAATCAGGCATCCGAGGACCGGACCGGTTCCGAGGTAACACCTCTCATCAGCCCGGCTAGCTTGACTCCAGTGGTGTGGAGGCTCTGGGACCCACGTCTGAGCTACCCCAGTACACTCAGGGAGAAAATTACAAAAAACAATTTGATGGACAGAATGTAGATCAATGTCTTACATTCACCCCAGTACAAGGATCTGGGCCCAAATCCATAGTTTTTTGCACTCCACACCACCCTGGGTCATATAATGGCTTTATGCAAATCAGCTCTGACCCTGTGCCCCATGGGAACAGTCCAGTCCGAACTACAACAGCCATATCTTTCCCAGACCGGAATCAAGCATCCGAGGACCGGACCGCTGGGGATGCTCAGACGTGGGTCCCAGGCACTCCACACCACTGGAGTCAAGCTAGCCGGGCTGATGAGAGGTGTTACCTCGAAACCGGTCCGGTCCTCGGATGCTTGATTCCGTTCTGGGAAGGACATGGCTTTTGTAGTTCGGACTGGACTGTTCCCATGGGGCACAGGGTCAGAGCTGATTTGCATATCGCCATTGTCTAACCCAGGGTGGTGTGGAGTGCAAAAAAACGATGGATTTGGGCCCAGATCTTCGGACTGGGGTGAATGTGTGACATTGATCCACATTCGGTCCATCACCTGTTTTGTTTGCAAATTCCGCCCTAAGTGCGCTGGGGATGCTCAGACGTGGGTCCCAGGCACTCCACACCACTGGAGTCAAGCTAGCCGGGCTGATGAGAGGTGTTACCTTGAAACCGGTCCGGTCCTCGGATGCTTGATTCCGTTCTGGGAAGGACATGGCTTTTGTAGTTCGGACTGGACTGTTCCCATGGGACACAGGGTCAGAGCTGATTTGCATATCGCCATTGTCTAACCCAGGGTGGTGTGGAGTGCAAAAAAACGATGGATTTGGGCCCAGATCTTCGGACTGGGGTGAATGTGTGACATTGATCCACATTCGGTCCATCACCTGTTTTGTTTGCAAATTCCGCCCTAAGTGCGCTGGGGATGCTCAGACGTGGGTCCCAGGCACTCCACACCACTGGAGTCAAGCTAGCCGGGCTGATGAGAGGTGTTACCTCGAAACCGGTCCGGTCCTCGGATGCTTGATTCCGTTCTGGGAAGGACATGGCTTTTGTAGTTCGGACTGGACTGTTCCCATGGGGCACAGGGTCAGAGCTGATTTGCATATCGCCATTGTCTAACCCAGGGTGGTGTGGAGTGCAAAAAAACGATGGATTTGGGCCCAGATCTTCGGACTGGGGTGAATGTGTGACATTGATCCACATTCGGTCCATCACCTGTTTTGTTTGCAAATTCCGCCCTAAGTGCGCTGGGGATGCTCAGACGTGGGTCCCAGGCACTCCACACCACTGGAGTCAAGCTAGCCGGGCTGATGAGAGGTGTTACCTCGAAACCGGTCCGGTCCTCGGATGCTTGATTCCGTTCTGGGAAGGACATGGCTTTTGTAGTTCGGACTGGACTGTTCCCGTGGGGCACAGGGTCAGAGCTGATTTGCATATTGCCATTGTCTAACCCAGGGTGGTGTGGAGTGCAAAAAAACGATGGATTTGGGCCCAGATCTTCGGACTGGGGTGAATGTGTGACATTGATCCACATTCGGTCCATCACCTGTTTTGTTTGCAAATTCCGCCCTAAGTGCGCTGGGGATGCTCAGACGTGGGTCCCAGGCACTCCACACCACTGGAGTCAAGCTAGCCGGGCTGATGAGAGGTGTTACCTCGAAACCGGTCCGGTCCTCGGATGCTTGATTCCGTTCTGGGAAGGACATGGCTTTTGTAGTTCGGACTGGACTGTTCCCATGGGGCACAGGGTCAGAGCTGATTTGCATATCGCCATTGTCTAACCCAGGGTGGTGTGGAGTGCAAAAAAACGATGGATTTGGGCCCAGATCTTCGGACTGGGGTGAATGTGTGACATTGATCCACATTCGGTCCATCACCTGTTTTGTTTGCAAATTCCTTGTAAATATGGGGCAGTGTCAAAATCAAAGGGTTTTGCAGGGGAACTGCCACTGCAACATCTATTGCCCAAACCATTCACACTGAGTGTAGCATGAAAAGGGGCCTTATTAGCAAGGAGGCGATAAGCCACGTTTAGTGAATAAGGAGAGGCCCCTATTGCCACAGGTATGTCGTAAAAAGTGATGTTCCTGTGTTGATAGGGGCTTGTAAATATAATTTTCTTTGCACCCTATGATTTTTTTGTAGGAGATGGCCTCGCTGAGATTACAGCAGTGTGAGTGTCTGCTCGAGGTACAGCAGGAATGGGCTTAACAAAACATCCAGCTGTTAATAGAGGTCTGAAAAACCTGATTTGTTGTGAAGGTTCTCTTCAGTTCCTGGACGCATCTGTGCTCTGCCGCCTGAGCCCTTTAGTCTCCTCACTGATTTTTAAGCTGACAAAGAAGCCTTGTGTGTTTTTCCGGAGAGATTCATTCACAAAGAGCATGTAACTTCCGCAAACCGTCCTACTCGGATTTCGTATTCAGTCTCTTTCAAGAGGATGAGCGATAGGTTGACTACTAAATATTATACGAGAGGTTGACTACTAATGATTAGACGAGCCGTATAGTTCAAAAACGACTGACAAAATAACCATACGTTATGTGGAAAACCATAGCGACATTCATTTCGCTACTGTTCACTGCAGTCATGTTTTATCAGCAGTCAACCTTCATGACAGCTGCACTCTGATTTAAGTCTGTGTGGAGAAGCACATGGACAAACAAGGACTATGGAGAGCAGCGTGGTGCAGCATACAGGCTAGAGAGAGAAATAGGGACACTGGTGGGGGCAAAAATAGATGCCGTACAGTAACGTGGTGATCTAGGGTTCAGAGAATTACACATTGCATCAGAGCAACACGAAGATCGGGTAGGAGAGAAACATATATAAGTGAGACTTCTGCAAAAAACACACCCTCTCATGGAGTGCTTCACCAACATTAAATAAAAGATTTCCAGAAAAGTGAGCTCCCATGGAAGAATACAAGGAATCAGTAAAAGAGTGGGTAAATAGTTTGCTCCACCGGAGAAACAAACATAGCCTGGACGGGCTAACACAAATAAAGCAAGTCAATACAAAGCAAGAAATTCTGTATGACAAAAGGCAAAACCAATGGTAAGGATGGATGGTATGGATTCTTAGGTCAGGTTTCAGAATGCCTCCAAGTTGTATTCCGCAAACAGACCTCTATGCTGTCTAGTAGGCTTCGACCTTAAAATAGCCTACTGATGCTCACTAGTCCTGTGATGGTCTACCATCAGGCTGTCTGGCACCACACACAAGTTTTGCACTGTGGTGCATAGGTGTGCATGTGCTGTATTGCATAGGATTTGTACTGGAAACATACCCTTCCATTACAAAATTCTATGACTAAGCAGATTCATAAACATTCCACACATTCCATGTGCGCTACACATCGGACTGGACTGGTCCCATGAGGCACAGGGTCATGACTGATTTGCATATAGCTGGGTCTGAACTGGGGTGGCAAAGTGAGCTAAAGAATGATAGTGAAGTCAACCCAGATCTGTGACTGGGGGTGAGTGTATGAAAAGTTTCAGTGCTCCGTCCATCATCTCTTTGTGTTGTCTTTGCTATATATTGCAACATACATGAAATGTGTGGAATAGACAACAGGATGTGAGAGCACACCGCTGACCTCTCAGGCAAGGTTCGCCCCTGGCATGCTGGGAAATGCAGTCTCTTGTAGCTCGCTCCAATATTTGAGTCTTTCATCTAGGTGATCTCTAGACATGTGATTCTGGTTTATTAACAGTCATCAGTAGAGAATACAGTCTTCTATAACCAGAATCATGTGTCTAGAGATCAGCACTATCTGAGCCAACCTTGGTGAAATACTCAAATATTGGAGCAAGTGAGTTTTTGACTTTGCATCAAAAACTATGCGCGCTTGCACTTATCCGCCAAAGTTACATCAAAGTAGCTCTACTTTGATGCACAGTGGTGCAAAGCAGTGCAAAGCACTACTTGCTCTGAGGAAAGAGAGCCTTTCCAGCACTTAACTATCATGTGCTCTGGAAAGCAAATAGGTTTGCCAAATGGGGGGTCAAGGCGATTTTGTATGCTGATGATACGCAACTAGTCTTCCCCTACACTGAGGTGTCAGAAGCAGCGTTTAGCAAAATAAAAGGTTGTCTTAGAGATGTAGCCAGCTGGATGAACACTAACAAATTAAAATTCCAAAACGGAGGTACTTTTCTTTGGGAAAAGTACTCACCCATCCCAGATCTATGGTGGCCTTCTGAAATGGGCCCAGCACCTACCCCTGGCACCAATGTAAAAAATCTGGGTGTAAGGTGGGACGAGACGCTCTCCTTCTCCTCTCACATAAAACAAGTCACCTCTGGCTGCCACCAAAAACTCCGTAACCTCCGTAATTTTCTTTCCCTTCTACCAACTGACTGTCGAAAAATGGTGGTCCACGCGACAGTCACATCCAGACTGGATTATTCCAACGGCCTTTATCTTGGCCTCCCGAAATATCTGATACAACGCCTGCAGAGCGTGTAGAATGCGGCTGCGAGATTGAGTAAACACATTCCTTTTAAACATCATATCTCTCCGCATCTGCACGAGCTGCACTGGCTCCCAGTGGCGAGCAGAATAAAATTCAAAGCGCTCACCCTAGCGTTTAGAGCACAAAAAGGGACATGTCCCAATTATTTTAAACTCCGACTTCCCCGTTACCATCAAGAGAGACACCTGCGCTCGAACTCTCAGCTCCAACTGGCTGTACCACGAGTTAGAAGGGCGAGACTCGGGGGTAGGTCTTTTTCTGTAGGCCCGGCGAAACTCTGGAACTCCCTCCCCTCTGCCATCCAATCTGCCACGTCAGAAGCTAATTTCAAGAAACTCCTAAAGACTTGGCTTTTTGGGCAGAAAGCTTAGTACTTCACCTTCCATTCCTCTCTGCTGCTGTGGTTTCTTTTCAGCGCCGGGACACCTCCTCGCGAGGTAGCTGTTCCCGCTATACAAGAATCTGTATTATTATTTTGCAAGAGTTTACACCACCAGCCACGTAGCTAGGGGGGGGCGTGGGGGGCGGTCCGCCCCAGGCGGCACCATTTTTGAGGCGGCAGCGGCCGCGCGGGCCGGCACTGATTCCCGTTGTGGCCGCAGTTCTGTGATGTGACCAGACTGACAGGGTGGCCTGCTTCAGCTTCTGCAACTGCAGGCTGCCGCGGCTGCATGCGCAGTGCACACAAACGCGGGACTTAGTTTTGGCAATTTAATTGAAAGTCCTGCGTTTGCACTGTGCGGCTGTCCCTGCCTGCTGCAGTTACCGCAGGTCAGGAGTGCAGGCTGCAGTGCAACGCGGCCTAAGTTCCGCCCGCCGCTTTAGTGACGTCACGTTCAGTCGCTCGCTCCGACCGTTGTTGCCCCCCCCCCTCCCAGCCTCACTCAGAGTTCAGGGAGATTATTTATTGGCTGAAGTAGAGAACTTCAGAAGGAATGGCACACTAATACCTCTAATTGTACTTTGTTTTCTCTTGTAACCTGCACACTTGTCACTTTTTCCTCCTGTAATGCACTGTTTGCTACCTCACGTATTTAGTTTGCTTTGCTCACAATTATCACTTTTACCTCATGTAACTTAACGTCTGCTTTTGTAATTTTCTTCATGTATCATTACTGTTCCTATTGTGAAGCGCTCTGACGCCTTTGGGTAAAGTCCGCGCTATATAAAAACGCATAAATAAATATCTCCGAGCAGACTGTCTTCTTGCTCTTCCTGGCCATCGCTACAGCCTGTAAGTTCTTCAGCTGTTGCTTGTACAACATTGGAAAGCAAAAGCACACATTCTAGCTTCGTATTCATTTAGAATTCAGGCCCATGCTAGTTTCTTTCCTCTTCTTTTGCTGTTGTTTATATCAAAGTGTGAGTTTTTTAAATTTGGTTTCTGTTAAGCACAATCCGTTTGAGTGAATCATCTTTTCTGTTCCCAATTGCTGGCTTTTTAGGTCGAGCCTTTACCATTCCGCAGGAATGGGAAATGGGGAGAATTCAAGTCGGCTATTTTCTCTTCAAACCAAAGGGCTTTCAGCCCGCGGTTTTCATGCAGTGCCCGTCAACATGCACGCGCATCGCATGCAAGCCCAGCCCAGTCCTCCCCTCATTCACGCCCACCCACCAGGCTCTCCCGCCCCCATCAGGCTTCTCTCCCAATCCGCATGCAAGCCCAGCCCAGTCCTCCCCTCATTCACGCCCACCCACCAGGCTCTCCCGCCCCCATCAGGCTTCTCTCCCAATCCGCATGCAAGCCCAGCCCAGTCCTCCCCTCATTCACGCCCACCCACCAGGCTCTCCCGCCCCCATCAGGCTTCTCTCCCAATCCGCCTGCCTCCCCTCGCGCATTCACGCCCCCCACCAGGCTTTCCCGCCCCCATCCGGCGTTTCATTTTTTTGTTTCTGGTGCACGGCGCGTTTCTCCTGTCCGAGTGCTCGCACCGCTTCCACCGCCTGGCTGGCTGCTCGCTGGCTCCCTCTCCCTCCATTCATGGTTTTTCATGCATGGCAAAAATCAATCGTGTTTATCAACATCGTGAAAGGCGTCTGCTTTCGTTTTGCACGCGCGCCCTTTTCTCGCGTGCACCTGGGTCAGAAAAGGACGCCATGCTTCTTCTGTCGATTGCTTTGGAGGGGTGGGCTGTGCGCTGCAGCCCCCCACCCCCTTGTTTTGCAGCGCACATGCCGCCATTTGCAGCAAACGGTTCGGGTTGGCCCGACAGATGGTCGTGTCCGTTGTGGTGGTGGTTCAGTCCCCATGTTCCGTTTTCTACTCCCATGTTGGGATCTATAGACGAGCATTTTCTGTACGCATCTGCAGAATACGCGACTGAGGTCCACGAAAATGCTAGGAAGTGCCACGCTGTATCTCAGCGCTCAGCGTTGGTATCTCCTTTTCAAAAGGAACAAGGCAACGCGGGCAGAATATTCAAGTAGAATTTCAGCCTCTCGCATCAGGCTTCTCTCCCAATCCGCATGCAAGCCCAGCCCAGTCCTCCCCTCATTCACGCCCACCCACCAGGCTCTCCCGCCCCCATCAGGCTTCTCTCCCAATCCGCCTGCCTCCCCTCGCGCATTCACGCCTCCCACCAGGCTTTCCCGCCCCCATCCGGCGTTTTTTTGTTTCTGGTGCACGTCGCGTTTCTCCTGTCCGAGTGCTCGCACCGCTTCCACCGCCTGGCTGGCTGCTCGCTGGCTCCCTCTCCCTCCATTCATGGTTTTTCATGCATGGCAAAAATCAATCGTGTTTATCAACATCGTGAAAGGCGTCTGCTTTCGTTTTGCACGCGCGCCCTTTTCTCGCGTGCACCTGGGTCAGAAAAGGACGCCATGCTTCTTCTGTCGATTGCTTTGGAGGGGTGGGCTGTGCGCTGCAGCCCCCCACCCCCTTGTTTTGCAGCGCACATGCCGCCATTTGCAGCAAACGGTTCGGGTTGGCCCGACAGATGGTCGTGTCCGTTGTGGTGGTGGTTCAGTCCCCATGTTCCGTTTTCTACTCCCATGTTGGGATCTATAGACGAGCATTTTCTGTACGCATCTGCAGAATACTCGACTGAGGTCCACGAAAATGCTAGGAAGTGCCACGCTGTATCTCAGCGCTCAGCGTTGGTATCTCCTTTTCAAAAGGAACAAGGCAACGCGGGCAGAATATTCAAGTAGAATTTCAGCCTCTCGTTAGTTGTGCTTTTATCGTTTGGCTCTCTGTGGCCGCTTCTTAGTCGTCTGGAGCAGAAATGCCAGTCTGTGTCCCAATTAGGTCCTGGGTCCTCCCCCTCACACTCACTCACTCACCCTCACTCACCCTCACTCACCCTCAACCCCTCACTCACCCTCACTCACCCTCACTCACCCTCACTCACCCTCACTCACCCTCACTCACCCTCACTCGCCCTCACTCACCCTCACTCACCCTCACTCATCCTCACTCATCCTCACTCACCCTCAACCCCTCACCCTCACCCACCCTCAACCCCTCACCCTAACTCACACTCACTCCTCACTCACCCTCACTCATCCTCACTCACCCTCAACGCCTCACCCACCCTCAACACCTCACCCAAACTCACACTCACCCTCACTCACCCTCACGCTCACTCACTCTCACTCACCCTCAACCCCTCAATCACCCTCAACCCCTCAATCACCCTCAACACCTCACTCACCCTCAACACCTCACTCACCCTCAACACCTCACTCACCCTCAACTCCACAGTCACCCTCACACGCACTCACCCTCAACTCCTCACCCTCACACTCACACACTCACACCCCCTCACTCACACTCACACACACTCAATGACAATAACTCACACTCAGACTCACACACCCTCACGCTCACACACCCTCACCATCACCCCCCATCACCCTCACACCCCCTCACTCACGCTCACTCACACTCAATGACAATACCTCACACTCACCCTCACTCACACTCAACGCCTCCACCTCAACTCCTCACCCGCACTCACCCTCAACACCTCAATCACCCTCAACACCTCACCCTCAACACCTCACCATCACTCACCCTCAACACCTCACTCACCCTCAACTCCTCACTCACCCTCAACACCTCACTCACCCTCACTCTCACTCATCCTTACTCACCCTCAACACCTCACCCTCATCTACGCAACGCCACTCATCTACTAAAAGACACTCAACTACGCAACGCCACTCAACTACGCAACGCCACTCAACTACGCAACGCCACTCAACTACGCAATGCCACTCAACTATGCAACGCCACTCAACTATGCAACGCCACTCAACTATGCAACGACACTCAACTACGCAACGCCACTCACACATGCAACACCACTCACACATGCAACGCCACTAAACAACGCAACACCACTCAACTACGCAACGACACTCAACTACGCAACGACACTCAACTACGCAACAACACTCAACTACGCAACGACACTCAACTACGCAACGACACTCAACTACGCAACGACACTCACACATGCAACGCCACTCACACATGCAACACCACTCACACATGCAACGCCACTAAACAACGCAACACCACTCAACTATGCAACGCCACTCAACTACGCACACATGCAACGCCACTGCCACATGCAACGCCACTCACACTGCCAACGCCACTCACACTGCCAACGCCACTCACACAGGCAACGCCACTCACACAGGCAACACAAATCACACAGCCAACGCCTCACACACAGGCAACACCTCTCACACACGCAACGCCACTCACACACGCAATGCCACTCACACACGCAACGCCACTCACACACGCAACGCCACTCACACACGCAACGCCACACACGCAACGCCACTCACACACGCAACGCCACTCACACACACAACGCCACTCACACACGAACAACACTCACGTTGCCAATAGATCGCGCAGTACGACAGGTGGAACTATTACAATGGCAAATAACAATGCCTTTCACTGTTGTTATCATTTAGAATACATAAAGGGCTTTGTCATTTACACAACCAATAGCTCAAACTTTCCTACTGCGAGACCTATTGGCAACGCCAGTGCTTGTTTTTATTACAGATATGCGACAGTGTGATGTTTAAAGCCAGGAATGTTGAACATCAGACGAAAGCTATGGGAACGCAAATGTACAATTCAGGAGTGTGGGACAGCGGCGCGTTTGGCAACCATTTAGCCAAAAGCCTATGTAGATATGTGATATATTGGAGATTCCGGGGCCCACTTTGCAGGGTGGGGTCGGGGGTCATTTTGCTTTATGCCACTGGTTTGTGGGAGTCTTGAACAGACTTGAAATGGGCAGATCGGTTGACACTAGATGCCACAGTGTCACACACATCCAAGTAATGGGAAAACGAGGTAAGATTAACAGCCTTATACATTGGGAGGAGATGTAGCTTAATGGCCGGAGCTCAGAGAGCTGCCGATTTAGAATTTTGGGAACCAGGTGCGTGTCTTGGCATTGTTTGAATATCCTGCAATTCTGGGCAAATCACTTAATCTCTCCTAGCCTACAAGAAAAAAAATAATCTCACCTTGCATAATGTAATCTGGAGTTCATGTCAAGCGCTCTAAAGCTCTTGGCCCAAAATCGTTCTGTATAAAACTGCAAAAAAAACACTCATATATAGCTGATGTTTCTTTGTGCAGGTATTTTCCACCAAACCTTTACATAAAAACAAGTTCCCTATCACTCCACTGTTCTATATTACACTCTTGAATCCTAGGAGTATAATGACTATTGATGATGCAGCTTTAGTTTTAATTTTTTATTTATTTACAAAGAGCTGCAGTGCCAGCCCAGGCCTGCAGTGCGTCAAGTTGTACTGAGAGGAACGAGCGCGCAGCATTGATTACACAGAATATGTTTATGCATTGTGACCGTACAGCCAGGAATGTAGGTGTTCCAGCACAGCCTGGGGTATATTGCCGCTCAGGTCAGGTGCACTGCACACACTACCTCTCGCCACGCAATGCATTAGTAACAGCACACACTCTTTGCTCTTGCTGTCTGCCACTTCAGAGTTTTTTTTTTTTACTATGTAGCCAGTGACAGAAGGTAAGACCCACCCTCCCCCCCCCCCCCCGGGGCCCGCAGGGTCCCACTGTCTCGGAGTGTCTCCTCTTCCAGTTCCTTTAGAACCGGCCGGGCCCCGGAGCGGCGCCCAGCTGCCTTCCCATTGGTCGCCCTGACACCGCCTATGGATGCCATGATGCTGCACACAAGGACATCATGACGTAGATTAATACCACAAGACCACAGATAGACACAGTGACCCTGCAGATGGTCACTGTGGGTCTTTAAGGGTTTCCATCCTCTTTGCAAATTCATGCATCATTTTTCCTGGGCTGGCTGTTGTCTTGCTTGCTTTGCTATAAGTGTACCTTTCATAGTGCATATTGGTTGTCAGATCGAACTTGGGGAGTGCGTCATTTGCCATCCGGTATGTGGCTACTTCCTCCTTTGGGAACTTCTTGAATGCCCCTTTGACCCCATCTACTGCTAGGTATTATAGATATTTGATTATCTTTGTGTCATTTATTCCAGTGTGTCGATGAAGTAATCAAATGTTTGTTTCGATGATCGAGTTGGATTACCTGGTGCTAATGTTTTGCTTCTTTGTCATGCTTAAGGATGGGGAGGTTGGCCTTCCTGACTTGTAACGTAACGTTTGCTAGGGCGGGCCTGTTGGTTTGCATATCTTGATCATCTTTACCTGTGTGCTTTTATTCCCCTGCCTTTTTCAATTTTGCTGCGTGGGATTTTGAGGTTACTCGCCCTGGCTGTTCTGCTTAGTGTGCCTTTTGTACTGCCAGTCACCGGTATATTCAAATGTGTAGCCTTTGACCGTGTCATGTATGTGCATATAACTTGCATGATCGAGGTAACTATTAGCAGCAATACTACTTGTCTCTCGGACATCTTTCAAGTGCTCACCGTCCTTTTTCCCCAGCACCCCTCCCCACCAAGGGGCGGCAATCTGAGGGATAGCCCCGGGCGCCACAAGCTCTAGCTACTCCCCTGTACACCACTTTGTGTTACTTTGTGTGACTTAGCCCTGTGGCAAACTCTTGGTAATCTTAAAAATCTGCCCGTTTCATTTAAGGCTATTTTAAAAGTAGTCCATCAGGGCGAGAGAAGTCTAGCACTCAACAATAGAAACTCGAGCATATGTAAATATAAAAATAAATTGATTGTGGCATGTTTCCGCACAGTACAAAGGTGATATCAGTGACCAAAAGACAGGTACTCTGGATTTTGCCTTCAGTTACTTTACAAATTTCCAAAATACACTACACCCAGTTCCATGCCTGTCAGCACCCTGAACTCAAAGAAGACTCATGCATTTCTGAGACCCCACGTTCAGGAGACCCACAGGAGCAAATCTGGGGATCAAACCTCAGCAAGGATAGAAAACTTAAATGTCCCTCTCTTTCTATTGAATGACCCTCTTCTTAGGTTTTTCTCTCTGCATTCCACCTCTCTCTGAGCATAGCCTACTCTATGTCGCATGCCTGTCCGGCTTAATCTTTGTTATTGCATGTCTGATGATTGTCCATACTTCGTTTCACAGATCATAATCTCATTTTTTAGAGGCATATCCCTGCAAACTATTAATACCTAATCTACCCTATCTTATATGGCCAGCAGTGGCGGCTGGTGACATTTGAAAGTGGTGAGGCGGCCAATTATTGCCGGCTCGCATGGCGGCAAGCGAGCGTAGCAAGTGAGCCTGTACAACCTCCAGGGCCTTGGGGGATAACATATTGAAAAAAGAGTGGACAAATGGTGCATTTTAAAGAAAATTTGAGAAAGCAGGAAGGTTAATAAAGCAATACAATTGAATTATTTGTCATTTAAGAAATTGCCAATTTTTATGAGCTCTAGAGGACAATCTTTCCCAGAAGCGCCAAGGAATGCCCTACACTTCTACTGTTGCCCGTGGCCAGCCTTATGTAAAAACTCCATAGGTATGAGTCAACCTACAGAAACAAGATTTTACTGAGACAGACATATAACTTAGAAAACCAACAGTAATAGCGCACTGTGACCCTACAGCACACAAGTATACCATGTCAGTGTGCAAGCGCTGCAAACGTGTACAGAAACAACCAGCAGTAAAATCATGGCAGAACAGCATAAACAACGCACCGTGAATTCAAGTCACAGAATCAAATTCACACTGTGAAATAATAGCACAGCATACCCATAAAGACACATCTCTGATATTTTATCATCTGTAGTACTGAGTGATGTCAGCAGTCTCTCAGTCAGATACCTAAAGAGGCATGATTAACAGTCACAGCCGCCCTGTAACACCAATGTCGTCTTGCAGTTGCTAGCCACAACATTCAATCCGATTGTTCCACCGAAGCAAACGCAAAAATCATTTTGATTTTAGTTAAAGAACAATAACTAAAACCACAAAGAAGCCCTTAATGTAAAGCCTTAGAATTACTTTCATTTAAATGAAAGATAAATCGGTAAAATGCTTCGAACCCATGGAACTGCATATTACTGAGACAAATACGCATTTGAGCATTTGGAAATTTAAAAGCAGCACATTATAGGATACAGACCAGGTCTATTGTAAGACTCGAATGTCCAGCTTAGGTCAAGGAAGGCTAGATTTGGCTCCATGCCAGCTTTTTGGGATAACCTCTGCATCTAAAAAATATCAAATTATTGTAAAAAAGTGTGCCTTATGTGAATATCCCGAAAATCTGGCATGGATCCAGGCTTCCTGGACTCGCGTGGGACATATAGAGTGGGCTGGGGGGCCTAAGGTTCCGGCACTGTGCTCTGTGGCAGATAAACGGTGGCCAGTGTTACCAAACAGCATGTGTCTTTTAACCACAGAAACCAGTTTCATGTTTTGCAACGAGCGACCAGGCCTCGGGCCGCTGACCAAAAACGTGGAGCGAAGGTCATTCAATTTAGACAAAATCAATAATAGGCACACAGACCTTCCCACACACAAGCACACCGGCCTCAAACTAATTTGTAATCATGGGTATGCCGGCGAACATATTTCTGGACACCCCTAGAAGTGTGGGGAGGCAGGCCTCATGGGAAACTGGAAGAAGCCATTGGCTCACGTGTGAACGATCAGTGGCGTAGCAAGCGTGCCATAGACCCTAAGGCAAACACCTAAACAGGGCCGACCTGCCTTCTGCTTGGACTGCAAAAGACGGCCGTGATTGAGGTACAAATGGGCCCTCACACCTCTGGTCCCCGGTGCCACTATACATGCTGCGCCATAAAATGTTATGCTCCTGTAAACCAGTCTTCTAGACCCCTGCATGTTGAGGATTAGGCCTGACATGGACCTGACTCTAACCCAGACCTACTGGCCTCTTACTCTTAGTAGCGGATACTGGCCTGGCATGAAAGCTCTGCCTCAGCCAGCCCATAACCGGGCTCATATACATTGGACTGACAGACATGCGAATGACTGAGTCCGCTCAATCCATACCGGGAGTTTGGAAGCACAGGGCTAATCGCGTAATGAACCACTCCACGCATCAGTTTTGCGTAAAAGGCCATTTATTAGGACAGGCATGACAGATTACAAAACATAACATTATCAACTTATCAAACTTTAACAATCCCCCCAACATTCTGCCTTTCAACCGTCATCCACTCACGTGCTCCACCATCCATTCCCAAATCACACCACAACCTCTTTGCATCCCATTCACTTCCCCTTTCCACTTCCCGACTCCTCGGTCATTTCTGTCCATCGCACTCCCGTCTACCACTCTCTCCCATCCTGCGCCTGTAACCCCCTCCCTGTAAGGGTGATTCTGCCCGTCATGGACTCCCCACCCCTCCCGGTTCCCGGAACGTCTCCCCCCTGCCATCCTGTCCTAAACTGGCACGTTGCCCAACACGGCAACCAGAACAACACCGCACCCAAAAAACCCTTAGTCTTGTAGGGTGGGCGGGTGGCAAAACCTAACTTCTCCCTGAGGCACCGGGAACAGGAAAGGAAGTTGTTCGTTTCCTGTCCCCCCCTAAGTAGCCTCCTATCTAACCCCTCCCACCCCTGACCTAACCCCCTACCTCACTTCCGCCCGCCGTGTCCTCGCGCGAATACCCCGGGGGAAGACTAGTCTGTCGACCTGCATTCCCCCGGGGGCCGCATCGCGCAATGAACCACTCCACGCATCAGTTTTGCGTAAAAGGCCATTTATTAGGACAGGCATGACAGATTACAAAACATAACATTATCAACTTAGCAAACTTTAACAATCCCCCCAACATTCTGCCTTTCAACCGTCATCCACTCACGTGCTCCACCATCCATTCCCAAATCACACCACAACCTCTTTGCATCCCATTCACTTCCCCTTTCCACTTCCCGACTCCTCGGTCATTTCTGTCCATCGCACTCCCGTCTACCACTCTCTCCCATCCTGCGCCTGTAACCCCCTCCCTGTAAGGGTGATTCTGCCCGTCATGGACTCCCCACCCCTCCCGGTTCCCGCCACCCAGGGAACCCCCGGAGGGCGGTTACCTGCCCCACCAAGCGTGCACCTTTCGAACTCAGACTCTCCCACACCAAATTGACTCATTCCACAGACAACTAATCAAGTCCCGCAGCTCCATGAGGTAGAATGCATTTCCCATGTGAGAAAGGTGCACGCCGTCGTCCCTGAAAAGAAGAGGTTGTTCCAGCTGGAGCCCGTCATGAGCCAGCACTTTAATCCCCCGATCTGCGCAAAAGAGTCTCATGGCCCTATTCAGTTTCCTGCGGGCCCTTTCCACAGCCGCCGGCTTAAGAGCACCCCTCCAAATCCTCCGTGGCACAAACTCAGTCCAAACAATGCAGGCGCCAGCCAGATTGTTCCTCATTACCTCCAAGTCCCTCTGCATCAAGTACGTCAGTGACACCCCCGATTGTTTCACTAAATCATTTTCCCCCAGGTGAATGATGATCAAATCCGGGCAGCCCAGCTGCGACACTTTCTTTGTCAGCCATGGTAACAGTTCACCCCATCTCATTCCGCTCTTACCCCACCAATGCACTTCATGATGGCTGCTCCGCAGGCCCAGGCTACGACCGTACACCTGCCTGGCAGCATACTTCGAAGCCCAATGCACAAACGAGTGTCCCACGATCCAAGTGACCGTCTTGGCCCCTGGCCCCCGAACGCAACCTACGAAGAAAAAGATGTTAGTACCAAGGCAGACAAGAAACTACGCCAAGCAGCGTCGCCGTCCAAGCGTTGCGCTCCCGCCCTCACTTGCGCACGTAGCGCTCGCAGCACCGCGACCTCCAGCGACCGATCCTCCTGATCTCTTCCCATGACCAACCCAAACCCGCCGCCGCCGTAGCCGCCCCAATTCGAAAGGAATGCGTGCCAAACCGAGCCGGGTCCCTACCCAGCCTCCGCAAAGCCATCCGTAGCACAGCCAACAACTGACTCGACGTCAAACGCTTCCGTGACCCATGCACAAAGATCTCCCCCTCCGTCCGCTGCACTTTCTGCCGAAAACACAGCCATTCCCTCACCGGACACACTCCTGCACACCCACTCACCGACAACCACACCCATTTACCCCGACCCAGCTGGTCAGTCTTGGACCGCCCCAACCAAATGCCCAGACGAAGCCCGTCCACCCGCACATCAGCAAACAGCCTACCCGGAGCCCCCCGCGCCCCCAGCAGCTCAGACACCCGAAACGCTCCAAAAAACATCCAGATCATGCATAGGCGAAACAGCGCCACCTCCCCCCCGTCATAGCAACAAAAACCCAATTCCTGCAAAATCAACTTCAACAGGTCAAACGTGACCGCCTCCCTGGGCAACTCCCCGCCCCCCAACTCAGCCCGCACCCGCCCCCAACCCTTCAACATTCGGCTCAGCAGATCCGAACTAGCCGGATCAAAACCCAAGTACAACATGCAGTAAAAAGACACACCCGCCAACTTGCCAGCAATCGTTGTCTGTGACAGTCCCTTGTCCATGCAGTCCAGCACAAAGCGCACAACCCGCCTTTCACACTCATCCTTCGGCAAACCCTTCACCCCCGCTTCCAGACCCACAAACTTCCCAAACTCAGTCCAAGCCAACCTGTACGCCCGCCTGGTAGACTCCGCCAGCGACCGTTCCACCAAGCCCACCACCCTCACTCCCCCCACGCCCAGATACCCTCCGGCACCTTGGTCTTGCAAGCCTCCGCTCCCGGCGCCAACTCCCTGAACCGCAGCCACTGCGAACGAGATAACGCATCCGCAATTTCGTTACTCGCGCCAGGCACATGTTGCGCGCGAAACAGCACATTGTAACGCAGACATAGCAGCATGAAACTTCGCAGCAAGCGCAGCACCCTCAGATCTCTCGCCTTCTGATTGTTGACCAAGTCCACCACCGTCATATTGTCCACGTGAAACAACACAGACCTGTTCTTGAACTCCGGGCCCCACACCAGCAACGCCACCAACAAGGGAAAGAACTCCAAGAAAGCAATGCTCCGACCCTGACGCAGCCAATGGTCCGGCCACCTTTCTGCGCACCAGCGACCGTCCCAGAAAATTCCGAAACCAGCCGCCCCCGCTGCATCCGAGTAGAGCTGAACCTGCCACACCATCCTGTCCTGCACAAAATCCAGCGACACGCCATTGAAATCTTCGAGAAAGACCAGCCACACCCGCAAGTCCGACCGGACCCCCAGCGTGATCCTGACCCTGTGATGTGGGAGGGCCACGCCCGACATGGCCATGCCGAGCCGCCTACAGAAAGTCCTCCCCGCCCTCACCACTCTACAGGCAAAGTTCAACAAACCCAGCAAGCGCTGCACAGATCTCAAATCCAGCTTCCGCACTGCAATTGCACTCCTCAAAGCTTCCTGCATCTCAGCCACCTTCGCCACCGGCAAGCGCGCCCGCCAGGCCACCGAGTCCAATTCAATTCCGAGGAACGTCAGACAACAACTGGGCCCTTCGGTCTTCTCCGGCGCCAAAGGCACCCCAAACTCCTCAGCCAACAACTGAAACTGCCGCAGAGCCTGACCACATTCACCCGATCGTCCAGAGCCCACAAACAGAAAATCATCCAGATAGTGGGACACCAGCCGGTGCCCACTGCGGTCCACAAAGGCCCACTGCAAAAAAGAGCTGAAAGTCTCGAAAAGCGCGCAGGAAATCGCACAGCCCATTGGCAGCACCATGTCTACAAAAATGGCCCCATCAAACTGCATACCCAGGAGAGAGAAATCAGCCGGATGAATGGGAAGAAGCCGAAAGGCCGACTTGATGTCACACTTGGCCATCTCCGCCCCCCTCCCACACGACCGCACCAACCCAATGGCATCATCCACCGAAGCGTACAACACCCTCGAGTCCTCCTCAGCGATGAAGTCGTTCACCGACCCGCCTTCCGGCCAGGACAAGTGATGGATCAACCGATACTCCCCTTGCTCCTTCTTGGGCACCACCCCCAACGGTGACACGATGAGATCCGCCAAGGGCCACTCCGAGAATGGACCCGCAATCCTGCCCTCCGACACCTCCTTCTCCAATTTACACGCCACTACCCCCGGCAGCTCTTTAGCAGACCGCAAGTTCTCAGCCCAACGCCTCTCCCTGGGCCCCTGATAGCCAATCCGAAATCCTTCCACAAACCCCCAGTACAATCGCAACGCCGCCTCCTTGTCAGGGTACCGGGAGAGCCATGGACCCATGGCCTCCACCTTAACCGGAGTACGGGCCCTTCGGCCCAGGCTGCCCCCTACCCTTGGCAAATTTCCACTGTTCTGACGGCGAAGCCAGGGTGAGGCACTGCGTGACCGGGTGGCGTCCCCCACACTTAGAACACTCATGCTTGAATTTACAGGAGGAGCGGTTGCAGAAACCTCTGTTAAACCCCCAGCATGCTCCCGAAGCGACCGGCTTGTATTGCTGACCCGCTGAACCGGACCACACGGGCTGGCCCCCATGACCACTTGGGGTACCATGGCTACCCGCCCCAGATTGGGCGGGACGCTGCTGAAAAGACCGATACGTGACCGGAAGACCGCTGGCCGTATGAGTAGACGCCGCCGCCTGCGTCGAGGACATCCACTGGAGCCAAAGCTCCTGATCCACATCCCCCCACGGCTTATCCGGGTCAACACTGACCCGAGCCCTGAACTCCTCGTCATAGCTCAACCAAGCGAAGCCCCCGAAATGCATCTGCGCCTTCCGTATCACATCCATGTATTTAAACAAAGCGATAGCCCGATCCACATGCTTTTCGCAATAGATACTCGCATAAATCAGAAAGGCAGAAGTCCAATTCTCCATAGTAACCGGCACCCTCGGCCGCCTAGTCAGCTCCCATTCCTCCTCCTTAGACCCCTCCTTCGCCTGAACCTCCCTGTGCAAAAGCTTGAACACATCCACATACTCATGCCTCCAAATCCTCGCCCTCGTCTTCTCCGACAAATGAGACCCCAGGGGCACACCCAGGCCCATGTACGGCAACTTCTTCCTCAGTTTCTCCACCCCACTCACACCCTCCTCCTTCCCCTCCAGATCTTCCACCTTGTCTGTCTGCGCGCCGGCCGTCGCGACCTGCTTGCCCCCAACAGCCTTTGCCGGCTCCCCACCACCTTGAGCTCCAGCCCGCACAGACCCATCCCCCACCCCCACCGACCGGCAGGGCTTCTTCCTCCCCCCGCTCCCCCCGTCCAACCAGGCGTCCCACCAGGAGCCCTCACCTGATAACCTTGCAGGAGCCTCCCGCTCCTGTCGCCGTGCGTCCGCCGGCCTCGACATCCTGCTGGTGGCCCGACCGGCGCCATCTCGCGCCTCCTGAGAAGCACCAACCTTGGTAGCTGCCCCCTTAGCCCTGCACACGCGCCCAGGCTCACACAACTCACCCTCTTCCAACTCATCCTCCTCATCCTCGAAATCCAACCATTCATCCTGGACATCCAGCGGCACCACCTCAGTCACGACTCGTTTAGCACCCTTCCCTTTCACACCAGGCGTAAACTCACACTCCAACACGGTCGGTGCCCGCTCCCTCGGTGGAGGGCAGGCCGCCGCGGACCCCCCTGCATCTTCGTCCCGGCGTTTGGAGGCCGTTTTGCGCCCCGCCGGCCCACCCCGGCCTCTGCCAGCTGACCCTGCTGGCCTGACCCCCCCCCCCCGAGCCGTATGCGCTCGGGGAGGCCCCGGTGCCACCAGGTCTCTGATCCGTCAAGGCAGTCCCTGCAGTCTCCACCCAGACCCACTGACCTTGCGCCCCAGGGGCCCCCCTACCACGGCCAACGGCCGACGCCCTGCCACACCCTGATGCCTGGGCCCCATCGCCCACGGGCACCCCAACCATCTTCACCTCCCTGGCGGCACACAGGCGCTGCCACTCCCTCTCATACTCCTCAATGACCCGCCGCTGGTCCCTCGCCCTCTCCTCCTCGGTCATCCGGGCCCACCGGTCAAACATGGATGTCTGCCCCGGCCCCCCCCTTCCTTTCCCGGGCAAGGGTGCCACAGCACCACCCGCCCCGTGCCCCGCCCCACCCCGCTGCTGCACCTTGGCGGGGCCCTTGCCCTTGGAAACCTGGGACTTCCCCACCCCCTTCCGCCCCCTGGACAGGTCCACCGGCTGCTCAACATCCGAGAAACTGGCCTCCCCCCCAGACTCCTCACCCGACAGCAAGAGGGCAAAGTCGCCCCCAGCCGCCACCTCCCACTCATCATGGTCCTCCCCCCCACTGCCAGCACTGCTCCCCCCGTACCCCGCCGTCTGGCACATACTCCCAGACAGTCTGGCCTGAGACGCCTGCAGGGCCTGCCCTTGCTCATCCACCTCCAGCACGGGGACCTCCGCCCCCCCACACCCCTCCTGGACCAAGTCCCCTGTAGCCCCCGCCCCAGCCGGGAGATCCAAACTGCTACCCCCCGCCTTTGGAGGCTCCTGAACCTTTTTGGCCTTCCCCTTCCTGGGCCCCCCATCCCTCGACCCAGCAGGCTCATCCTTACAGGCAGCCACCACAGCTGCCACCCCCGCCGACGCAGCCCTGGGCGGGCGGGTCATGCCCACCCAGGCCTGGTCCAGCACCCCTGGCTGGAGGAGATCTGCCCTCCCAGCCCTGCCAAGAACCAGCAAAGCAGCCCTAACTGCCTCAGCATCAGGGACAGCCATGGGGAAAAAAACGGCCAAAACACCCTCCGAGATGCCTGAGGATCGGTAACCCGCCCGGAACGTCCGCGAGATGCGTGACGTCTGGCACCCTCCGTATGCCGCCCGGAGCACCCGCTCCGAAAGTAATAAAATGACCTAAATCACACTCCGCCTAAATGCGCCGTGAAAACTAGCCTACTCGTCGCCCTGGGACACCAAGGCAACGAACCCGACACGAAATCACTCACCGCCTGACTAATTGACACTCCGCCTAACTCCGCAAAACCTAACTTCTCCCTGAGGCACCGGGGACAGGAAAGGAAGTTGTTCGTTTCCTGTCCCCCCCTAAGTAGCCTCCTATCTAACCCCTCCCACCCCTGACCTAACCCCCTACCTCACTTCCGCCCGCCGTGTCCTCGCGCGAATACCCCGGGGGAAGACTAGTCTGTCGACCTGCATTCCCCCGGGGGCCGCATTGCAACCCGCTCTTCCATTGCCCGTGCAGCACGGGCCTGCCGGAAACTGCAGCCTGAACATGACAAGTGACTGGCTCCTTCTCCGCCGTCCCGCCTCTGCAGACACCAGCCTGCTTCATTGTTGACTCTTCCCCAACCCCACAGCCTTTCAAGGGGTGCCAGATTCTCAACATATCCATCCCGATTTCTCCGCACACGTAATTAAGTCTGTGAATATAGACCGGACAGTCACGCCTCAAGTCTCACTTTGCTGTAACTTGAAGTTGAAACATAAATGACAACTCACCCGCAGCAGGGTAAACTGAAACTAACAAACAAAACTGTTCATTAACAAAAACACTGCGCAACACACTACCCAAATCAATATTAATTTATCAACCACACTCTTTCCATGCAAAACCCGTTACCGCAGACCTGGCGCTACTCCTGTCGCTGTCATAGGCGCATCGGCGTTCTCTGGGCGCTCGCCGCGCATGAGCCACGGAATAATTAATGAAAGGTACCTTGGCAGGCTGGGTCACTGGGTGTCCTTCTCCCACGCCGAGGAAGCTGCGGTAATTACAAGGAGCGGTCCCTCGAAGCCTCTCAGGAGATGCTGCGTGCTGTTCTGGGGCAGTGTAGCATAGCTGTGCAGCCAGGCCTGCCAGACACCTCCTCAGCCCGTGGCTCCATCAACAATTCACCGTGTGACAGTGTGACTCAATGACTTTGTGCAGCGGATGCGTGGTATACACACATTGGCCCCGTCTCCGCGATAAGAGCTGGTAACTGGATCTGCCGCCAGGTTGGGTTACAGCCACTGCTTATCTTTGATTAGGTGGTTGCATTGCAATAGTGGCTAATTACTAACTTTTGGAATAAGAAACTGCGCAGGAGCGCGCAACAGGAAAACTTACCTTGCCGCCTTCACTGGAGCGGAAATCCCGCCCTCCGTCCTCAGCCAATCCTGGCGCCAGGATTGACACAGGGCATGGTTGCTTTCTGCCCGCCTGCCCATTAGGAGAGCGAGGTTTCGCTCTTCTAATGGGCATGCGCAAACCGAGCAGGCACAAGTGCGCATGCGACGGCAAGGCTGAAAAATGTGCCTCCGTCTCCACTCATGCGCACCTGTGCTGCTGCCTGCCCCTGACAATGCCTGTCAGTCAACCTGACACAGGCCCGCCCACCCCCTTCAGACTCTGAAGGGGGTGGGTGGTCCTGCATCATGCTGACTGACAGGCATTGTCCCCTCGCCCTCGGCGTCAGTTTGAACTTAAGTAAACTCAGTTTACTAAGGTTCACAGCAGCAGTACACCGAGGGAGCTGCGGGTGCGTGCGGGGGGGGGCAACGCCCCAACGCCCCCAATAGACGCACCGCCACTGCAGTGGCCAGCACTCCAAATATTTGCATGAACACACTTGTACCCCAATAATAATCCCCCAAATCCTATTGATTTAAAACTTAAGGAAGAAAGTGGAGTACATTAATGGAATAATTTCCTTCTCAGCACAAGACTAATCCCCATAGCCAACAAGAGCATGTTACCACTGGATTAACCACTAACTTTGGGTTCCGAAGTAGTGTATTACTTGCCATAAGCCTAAATTAGCACACCGGTAATCTTTGATGGCGTACTCCCTGATGAGTGACTTGAGACTGCGGATAGTATACCTGGAAGACTTTGATTGGAGAATTTTAATTGTGTTATGGGTTGGGAGTCACATTGATGAATACAGATATTGGAAGGCACTATAAAAATCTGTGTACTCGTAACAACAGGACATTTAAAATAGAACCATTAGCTCTGATGAAATCATTGGTATACCTATCATAGACAAAACACGTATTGGCTACATATCACATTTGATGTACTGGATGCATACGTAGATTGAAAATAAAAAGAAGAGCATATCTACATCAACTGATTGTGGAAAACTGTGATTTGAACACTGGTCCTCGGGATTATTTTGAGTGAAGCCAACAATAACAAGTTACCACTGGATTAACCACTAACCTTGGGTTCTGAAGTAGTGTATTACTCGCCATAAGCCTTCAATAATTGCTAGAGGCAGTAAGTACTATGGAAATACAATTACAGCACAATACATTACATTATGCGTGCCACATGATGTGAGCAACTTATTCCACAAAATAGCTTCTACTAACTACTTTGAGAACATGGATGCTACAAGACGCTACTGCATGGAAATTTGCTTTAATTGATTAAGAGTGGATATGTTTTGTCCACATCTGGTTTTCTGGGTGTGGGAGACAATACCTGAATTTCCCTTCCGGTAATTCTTACCAGAATAATTGCATGAGGTTGCAGCAGTGAAGATTCATTCCCCTCTTTTTTTTTAACGGGGAGAGCGTACAGTGCACCCCACTCCTGAAAAGATCCTTTCCCATTTCCACATCACTCCACCTCACTCCCTAACCCCCGCTCAGAGCTGGTGGTAAATGTATGCATTAATACCCCAATGGAATTGGGAATGCTCTGTGGTTTTATGACCGAAAAATTGATCCAGTTCAGTAATTCTCCATTTCATGTTCTTTTATTCGTAATTGTGTGGAACTAGTGCACACTTTCCATACAGTAACCATTCCATTATATGTGTTTTTACCATTACCCAAGTAATGTGCAACTTGTAAGCAGGCCCAAGATGGCGAATTAGGCTGCCGTTCAGATAGTGCCTAGATACCCTCTTCTGACTCGCGTCATTTCGTTACTTTGGAATACCTCACCCTATCACACAGCACAGAGGGATGAACGTTCTTAGGATTCGGAGGAAAATTCTGCAATAGACATAAACATTTGCATAAACATCTGCAGTTCCTTCACGGGCTTCCTTCTTATGCCTCCTAAGTTTGTCTGTGTCGAGAATTCTGATGGACAAGCTCTTATAAAAAAAAAGCTGTCACAACAACTATTGGTTTTCTGTGGGATTCAGGCATTTTCTGTTCCTCTGTTTTCTTCAGGTACACCAGCCAAGCTGGGAATATGGGATGTTCTGGTATACCTCCATACCAGAAACTGAAACTCTGCACCTTGCCTTAGAACGTTGTCACCGAAAGGAAGCCCATGACTCTTCCTCTGGTCTGAAAAGGACTTTGTGCATCTAATTTATTTCAAAAGACAGAGTACCTACCTCCCTGAAACCAGCCTTTTTCAAGCAAATATGGCGCCCAGGACAGAAGGCTGAAATACGTACTCTGTGATAAAATTGCAATACGTTTTTGGCAAATTACTGTTAAAAAATGGAGTACAAATGACTTCCAGTTAATTTTGCCAACTTACAGACATCCACTTTAGCTTTGTAAGTGCTTTAGGTGGCTGCTACTGGCTCTCACTGTAGGTCTTGCAGGTACCCATCTAAGCACCCTAATCAAGGGGGCTTGATGAAGCTAAGCATGTGTGGGGAATCCAATGAGACTCATGCAGGCACCCATCTGAGCTCTTGCTGACAATAGACTAAGGAAATAGCAACAAGGGTTTTGGCTTGAACGCAGTAAGGCTACGCCAAGATTGTAATAAACAAACAAAATGCCAGTACTGCGCAACTAATCAAGAAATAACAAGAAAAATGAGTTATAAATCTCTCTCATTTTCAAAGACCACTCTTTCAGTCAAGATTTTATCAAATCAACTGAGTTTATTTTTAAATGTTCACTTATTCTTTTGAGCAAAGGTTTTTTGTAGTATTATACAAGACGGAACAATAAATATTTGGCTTTTACTTAGTCCAACATATTTATCATGGATAAAATTGGGGGAGGAAAAATGTGTGCTGGAAGTTTTTAACAAAAGCAAGAGTTATTTAGGAGGGAGAATCAGTGAGGGAAAGAGGATAGGAAAACGTTTAGATGACTACATTCAAAACTTTCAACTAGTATACACAAATTGACGACCAGACAGACAAGGAATGGTGGTGGGGGGATAGTGGGAGTGTGGGGGATGTGGTGGCCCTGCGTAAGTCCTATTTATATTAGCAGGTGAAACCAAATCCGCTAAATGGAGGAAACAAAAAGTTAATACAATCAAAGAGTTAGACCATCAACAGTTTTACATTTGGAAAAGACAGTTGCAAAAGATTGGCCTAAATATTCAAATTGACAAGATTGACGCGTTTAGAATCCCTTAGAGTAGTGGGATTCTCTTCAGGACCAAACGGAAATAATCTGGAAGACATAAATTCGAAGAACATACTATCAGTCATATTCCTGAGCAACTCTCAACTTGACATTTAGTCCAACACACACTCAGATCATACCTGTGCTTCTGTGAGTAGTCTTTTCTGTCAAGGAACTGGGAAAAGAGGAATGAAAAACGGGGGCTCATAAGTTCTCAAGATCAGGTGGAATGACCTTAATGGAAAAAGTCCAATTGTATATGTTACTCACTTGATTGCTGCTAGACGCGACCTCCTAGGTCCACTATGATCGGACGATCATTATGTTAAATGCCATTTTGAAGGAGATTATCATTTTTTTGGGATTGTTTCTGGAAAGAATACCGAAAGGTTGTGTAAACATCCTGTTATAACTAATGGGTTATCAGTATAACAGCAACATTGTGTCACTCAGAACTGCTCGGGTGATGAGCGTTTCGCACTCGCGTTATGATCCGGGTGGGTGGAATAGCAACGTGCTGGTAGCTGGTGGAAACGGGCATTTGTGCAGATCTTTATACTACTTCAGGAAAGTATCACAAAATCCTCCGTTAGGAGAGGTAATGCGGACACGCATGTGTTACGAGGCTCTAAAAGACGTTTTAAAACTGTACAAAGTTAGCTTGCATCCAGCAAATGGGTGTTTCCTTTAGTTTGGAAACAGGATTCCTCCGAGTGCGTCGCTTCCGTGAATGAAACGCCGCATGACGGTTCCGGGTCGGCGGGTTTAAGTTAGGGCTTGGTTCTGGGTCAGCGGAATGCTGGGAATTGTAGTTTTACGAACGAGTGCATGTTACACGCTCCAACTTTGTACTAGACATGCTGGATCGATGGATAAAACAGCATGGGAATTTAACTGGGGATTTTTAGATGGATCTGATTGCCTTGTAGAGCTGTCCAAGTCGTTAGGGGCGGGTAGGTAAAGCTCAAACGCTGTGGAACTAGTTCAAACGGACGGTCGTGTGTGTGTAAATGTGCTTGGGGCACTACAAAGTAGCTGGAATGAATGCTGAGTCCGGCTTTTTCCATTTATGTGATTATCAAGAAGGCCACTAGACCTGCATAAGGTAGGCAGCTCATGATGTTATTGCAGCACGTTTCAAGGGAAACACATGGTGCAGAGTTGTAAATTGTATAATTCAGACATTTCATTCAGACCTCGGTTTGTAGTATTGAATTTGAGAATGAGCATTGCTTCTCGCTGTCTTAATTTGGCCTCCAAATCTCCACCTCTCGGGTCAGGTTCAACTTTAGATATTATTGTCCATCTTAAATCATTATCCCATAGACAATAGGCCACATGTACGGCCGCTTCATTTTGCGAGCTCCTAATAGCGACTTTTTAGGAGTCGCAATTAGAAAGACGCAAAGTGTGGTGTACTAATGTGTCTCGGACACATTTAGTGATTCCTAATGGGGTTGCAATTGACCTACCTCATCAATATTGAGGTAGGTTGCAATTTGCAACCCAGTTGGAACCACTAAAAGCTCAAGGATGTTGGCCTGCTTGGGACAGCGGACCACCATATCTGTGACTCTGTGCTTGCTTTTGAATTAAGCTGGGAGAAACCAGCGATGCAACACTTTTCAGTGTGCCCTACTTCCAACACCTTGGATGTGCCGTATTTACTTTACAGCACTCCGTGTCACAAGGATTTACAGATACATCAGGAATCCTAACGTACCTGTAGGCGCAAAAGTGATGCATTGTTGGGGTGTGTCTGAAAACAATGTAACTCCAGCAATGCGTCAATTCACAATGGGCAAGCCCCATGGGAAAGGACCTTCTTCAGTCTTCTGCCTGCTGTGAGGCAGGCGTAAGGGTTTTATGCAGTGGCATCCTAGAAGTGGCACAGTAAAATATGATAGATTTCACTGCTCACTTAGTACGATGCTTTCGTGTGGGGGAATACCCACCCTGCATACATTATACCTGACACAAGTAAAATGTGGCGCAGGGGTTTAAAAAGTGACGCATTTGCCTAGATGTGTCACTTTGTTAATATGGCGCAATGTGGTACAATATTTACATCGCCAGTGCGACAACAAAGTGATGGACCGGCTGTGTAAAAGTGCTGCAAGGGGCTCATAAGTAAGCCCGAGTACATACCCCAACTCACCTGCATTTAGTGACCCTCATTTCACTTCTGTTCTGATGCATGATGTGGTAAATGTATGGGCATATAGGTAAATTAATAAATAGATGAGTGAATGTGTCAGAGATTGGACTATAGATAAGTGTTTGAGTTAAGTAATGGGGGTTGAGTGAGTAAATGGAAGGGTGATTGGTAGGGTGAGTGGATCAGCCGGTCGATGGATGGATGGGCGATTGTGTGAACAGATAGATGAATTGCTGAATGAGTGGGTGGTTACATGAATATGCATGAGTGAATAGGTGGATGACTGGATGTGTGGATGGTGGAGTGATTGGGCAAGCATGTGAAAATATAACTGAATAAACATATGTAAAGATGAATGAAACAATGTATGGAAGACGATGACTGCGGAGATGGAAGGCTGAGTAGGTTAGGCGATGAAGGAATGGATGTGTGGGTAAGGGAGTGGGTGAATAAATGAACTGATCGCTGGATGGAAATGTGACTACGTAAATGGATAGCTAAAGCTCTCATCCATAATAATGTAAGTACACAGTGCATCATTTAGTAAAGAACTAGTCGGCACCTTCTGCCAGCCATCTGGACATCCCTCTCCAGCTGTTCCTGCTGATGGGCACCTGTCTAACCTATCAGCTGATCACTCTCAGGTATGACTTTTTAATATTAATTCTGTAATGTACTGTGGGACTCTTTAAGTACCGAAAAAAGAAAGCAATTCAGGAGGTGGTGTACAAGCCCCATGGGCCTCTGGTACATCACTTTTTTCCCATATTAAAAGTGATGCGCTGGCATCACAAGGGGCTTGTAAATAAGCCCCTGAATGTTTTAACTTTGCAAAGTTATGTGACTTGTAGGACAGAGATTTAGTTCAGATTTGCCTACATGTAGCGTAACTGTCACTTGGACATCCCACTTCAAGGGACACCTGAAAGACAAGAAAGGGCAGAGCCCTGAACAACATGCTGGTGCGGGTACCCTTTATTTCAAAAATGTTGTCTGACACTAAAACTTTGTGAAAGCAACAAAATACTGTACTTTTGAAAAGATTTGCTGTAACAAGCAATGTGTTGTTCTCTCGCTTCATCTCATCTCATTAAGCTCCAGTCAAAAGGACTCCAGCAAGAAAATGTTTCTCAGTTCAGGCTGAACTGTTCCTATTATAGCAGGACCAAGGCTGATTTGCCTATGACTGGGTGTAATCTGAGGAGGCATAGTGGGCAGAAACGATGGATTAGAAAGATACCTCCGAGCGACGAGTCAGTAGTTAGACTATTTGAAAGAAGGATGTTACGAAACAAAATCCCGTCCGCACAGCTTTTGATTTGCAGTAGCATTTATTCAGTTTCAACTAACTTTAGCCTATAACCTGCCCATTTATAAACTGCAGTGCTTCCTTGTGGTGTTCTTTGATATGGAAGGAATTTATCATCACCTGCTTCAAAGGGGAATTAGATTATTTTGCTTTAAGTGTTAGTGCCTTGAATATCCATTGGTCACATTCACTCCCTCTTCCAACAATACTGCGAACCCAACTAGGTTGACGAATGTAAGCACCTCTACTGCAGTCCTGATAAACCTCTCCAGCAATAACAAGCAAACAAATAACACAAACAAAATAGCATACCAGGTTTCTCACAACTGTAGGTCAACATTCCAGAGACCCGGCTGCAGCTAAATCCCCATAACGTTACCGCTCTCCCATAGCTATCTCATTTCTATTAATACCCAGGTGGACTTCACTTACCAGGTAGTCTGCTGTTCTCTTCTCTCCTCGCCTCAATCCACATATCACCAATGAAATTAAGCAGGCACCTACCCTTCACCATCTTTGGGGCGTTGGTTAATATGTACAAGTTCAGTCCTTCCCACATGTATCTCTCATATTTATGAGTCAGAACATCTATAGGCCTCAAGGTTCTGCATTCGAGTACTTTGAGTAATGTTAAAATACAACATGTGCTATCTTCTTTTCTCTAAGTACTGATTCTTTCTCTGATTGCTATGTCAGTTTGACTACAACGTTGCTGGTTTGAGTGTTACCTGCTGAACTCTTAGAGCCTTTCAATCCTTCTTTCTCTTCCTTAAGTCGTAGATTCAGTGCAGGTATGCAGTGAACATACTCAAGGACATCAGACCCTCCACCTTTTCTCTCACATTTCATATGCACAGTTCTCCCATTTGGCTTTGTTTTCCAGGTTTTCGCATTTTAAAAAGAGAGCATCTGTTTTGGCCTTTGCCGTCTAAATGCTCTTGCTCATAGTTTCATTGCTACTCACGGTCATCTTTAGCTTCTCCTCCACTACCACCACTTTCGAGCTGATTTGATCCAAATATGCACTAGGGTTTAACAATGCCTTTTGGAAGCTTTTGTTCACATCACATATTTCTAATTTCAGATCATTTTTCCAGTCCCCCTTAAATTCCTGTTGATAGGACTTCAAGTCAGTCTTCACCATTCTTTATATAGGCTTTTTCAGACTGTGGCACGGTGGGTGATTCTCTGATGCAAAAGTAGTATGGGCCAGATAACTATCAATCTCTTTTTGTCCAGTAGTTTTCCCCTTATACCTCAGTCATAGGATCAGGAGTCTGCCAGAAAACTTACAGGACCAAAAGCTGCACACCTGGAGAGATGACCCACTTTGCTACCTCCCGAGTCATTGAATTCTATGGCCAGCATCTCCCTTGGATGGTCAGTCCCACACTGACCACATGACTCATGATCACAACCACTCAAGATGAATGGTTTCCACAACTGAACAATAGATTCAAAGGGCCATGCCTTCTATATTGGGTCTTTCACTAATACCCTTCAAGCAGACAGAGACCTAACATTGAAATGGACAATTACAATAAAGACATGCGTCTGGCTAATTAGCAGTGGGGGTGACCCTGGTGTCTGAAATAGATATTCCTGTGCTTAGACATGACCTTGAATGGATCTTATCTAAGAAGTGGACCTGATCATGCACAACCTGCATGTCTGCCATATCCTAAGTTCTAAGTGTGCCTCAGAACATAAAAGACTACAATGCAGTGATGTTTTCAGGAGTGGGGCAGCCCCCTATGATAGTGCTGAGGCACCTCATTTATCTCCATGGGATCATGACCCTGTGTCCACCTCAGGTGGGGTAGTTCCCGGGAAGAAGCAGAATTTGTTTCCTTATATGGTTGAGATACTCGTTGTTGCACTCACTGTGGACCAAGGCTGTGTGAAGCAAATAGCTGTGTTTATCTCTTTTATTATATGAGAATTTTGAAGAAAATGCACTTCTCATGCTAGCCCTGACCTTGTGATCCATGTCAGAATCGAGGAACTTAATGACGTAAAGAAGGTGTTGCGTTTAATGAAGATGCCTTTCGTCTTTGACATAATACTGCCCTGTTAACCAGGTCAAATGTTCCTGTACGATATCCATAAGTGGAGTAGAAATCATTTATTGTACAATCATTTCCCAGCAGATGGTATGGCACAGGCTTTGTTTTTGGTTCAGACCATACAATCCTGTCTTAAATCTTTTTTGGCTGATATTTGAAATGATCGTCTGACAAGACCTGTATTCTACAAATCAATTATTTTAAATAATGGTGATGGTAATGCAAACATCAGCGCAGACGAATGGAGCCAATTCTTATCAACACACTTTAAAGACAATAGCACAAAGGATGACCGTTCTGAAGCCACAGCTCAGCCAGATCAGCAAACTCGGCGATTCCATGTTTAGAACTCAGGAGCCCAAGACGACCAGACCTCAGTTACTCATCCACTAAAGTGCCAGCAGTGCCAACAAATAAGGGCCCGGCAAATAATAATGACTTACCTTCGGAGTCCATTAGGATATCGGATGAGTTAAAAAACAGGATTTCATGTTCCATATAGAAAGCCAGGTCTGAAGGAGCTCCAGGGCTAAACGGTCTTCCCCAGGCCATGTTTAAATTAGACGTGGCTCTATGGTCAACTTACCTGACCCCCCTGTTTCTCCATTGCTGGCTAAACAACATTGTCCCTGAGTCCTGGCGAGGTGATATCATTCACCCAATTTACATAGGCGGGAAGAGAAATGACCCCAATAATTACAGAATGATAGCACTCCTAGATGTAGAGTCCAAACATTACACCAGAATTTTATTAGAAGAGTTGCAGGGCTGGGCCGATTCAACAAAGCGCCTCCCTTTTAACCAGATCGGATTTGTGGCTAACTCCGGCACATCAACTAATTTATTCCCCTTAACTGTCCTGAGGGAGAAAGCGGCAACCCAACAAATCCAGTTGCACTGATGTTTTGTTGATTTTAAAGTGCCCTTTGACCGCGTACCCCGGGCCCTACTGTGGCAAAAATTAGAGTCCTGGGGCATAGCCCCAATCCTTTTACAGGCAATCGTCCAACTCCATTCGGAAACATGGATCAGAATCAAGCTGGGTGAAGGCTCCCACGTGTCCAGGAAAATCAGATCCAATTCCGGCATAAAACAAGGCTGTGTGCTGGCTCCACTCCTTTTTAACTTGTTTATATCAGACCTATCTCCGTCATTAGATAGTGTCAACTGCCTTCCCCCTCAACTAGATGGAGCCCTCATCAGCAAGCTGCTCTATGCCGATGACTTGGTGTTGCTAAGTCAATCAAAAGTGGGCCTACAGATGCTTCTCGGCTAACTGCTTCCCTACACTATAAAAAATTCCTTAGAACTGAACCTGTCCAAAATCAAAACAATATCTTTTGGGAAGCGAAAAAGGCCACGCGGTGGGTGGTTCTTTAACAAAACAAAACTCGAATCAACATCCTACTATAAATATTTGGGCTTTTTTTTGGATCGCAGATGTTCTTTCATCAAGCAAAAAGTAACGCTAAGGACCAAAGCCCTGTCATTAGAGGCTGCCACCGCAAAACTATCAAAACAGCTACTTGGCCTAAGTCTAACACCCATGCTGAAAGTGATGAAGGTGAGAATAATTAACTCTCTGTCGTACTGGCACGAGATTACTAAGGGCACAACTAGCTCTTTATTAAACAAACTAACAACCAAAATCTTTAAACGTGCCTTTCTTCTGCCTAAATCAAGTTCACCATCGCAGGTTCGACTTGAACTGGGTCTACTGGATCATCATGGCGTTGAGGCTGGTGCGTTTATAAAGTTCTGCAACAGACTGCGTCATTCAAGGGAGTGCTCCTTGGAGACCAGACTTTGGTGAGAAATAGCGAAACCCCAGACTAGCCAGAAGTCCTGGCAACACCTGGACAACAGCTTAAAACTTCTAGGAGTCAAAGAACTCTGGGCAACAACCCCCTCCCAGCTGATGCTAAAGGCTGCTATCAAGAAGAGCGTCCGATTGTGGTCTTTTCATTCAGACAGGGCAACAAGGAAACACGCCTGGGCACTAATTTCTAATTTCAAACCAGGTGTTGAGTTGCCCTACTTATTAAGCACTTTTGCACTTTACTTGAAACAAAAGTTTTTAGCTCTAAGAATGGGTGACTGGCCATTTTTAAAGAACCTGCCCAAATTGCGTCGCTCAGGTAATTTCGAAAGTAGAATGTGGGGCTATCACTCCGTAGAAATGGAACATATAGTTTGTGCTTACCCCGCTATACTCACAGACAGACAGCTAGTATTGTGGGGCAAATGGATCAGGCTAGGAGTTCGAACATGACGCCAGGCCATAATAGCAGCCTTAAACCCTGAAAACATCAAGTTGAACATTGGGCTTACTAAATTTGTCAACAAAGCGCCAAAGCTACTGGAAGAAATAGCGCCACCATATCTCTTTTATTTATGCAGGGCGGCAGCCAGCTTGCTGGATTAACAACAGAACCCTAGACTGCTAATATCAGCCGAACTGTTCAAGGTCTACCAGGTGAAAATTATCTGCCCACAATGCATCCAAAGGTTTTAAGTGATTTATTAGTTTTGCATTCTATTTTTAAACCAGCAGTACCTTCTTTAAATAAAAAAGAAAGGATCATGTTTTCAAGTTGACCAGCATCTATATACAACGCTCTTGTGGGTGTCTTTCCAGCGGTTCTTTTTATGATGAACTGAGCAAGTTTTAATTTGTAATGGTTTTAACCAAACAATAAAGAAAATACAACCAAACATATATTTCAAATATGTAAGACTTAATAAATATAGATGCATGAATTCACGTAGCAATAGTATGTCTTTTTAGCACTCCTTTTCCTAGTCTGCTAAAGATGTGACTGTGGGCCAGAGAGTTACCAATGCATTAATAGAGTCTGCAGGCCAACTCTCTTTACAGAAATTGAGTTTAAGGTAAATTGATGATAAGTATGCTATGGTAAACCGATTTACCTATGTATGTATTTAATTGTTTTGTATAGCGCTGGATTTTAATTAGGGCTCCCGGTTTTATGGTATTTATTTTTTTGACATTATCGTCTGTAGTTATCTGTATTTATTTTTTGTTCATTTTTTCTGTCTTTATCTATTTTTATTTTGTGTTTTCTGTATAAATAAAGGTGTAAGGGGTATTTTTCCACATTTATTTGACTGACAAATTTATACTCACATTTGAATGTCCAAAAGATTTCAGTGGTATGCAGAGCAATAGAGTTATCGAAACACATTTACATTTTGTTATAGCCAAAATAACTGTAGATCTGCACTTCATTAAGCTTAATTAGGAAATTGATTGTCTTTTTTCATCTTCCCTACCTCTCAATCTATACACCTACTGGCCTGGCCCTCATGATTGAAAGTGGAAAAAAAATCATCAGAAGAAAGCTTATTTTCTGTAATACAGACAGAAAAAGCAAGATTTTTCTGTCTGTAGTTATCTGTAAAAAATCAGTAAAAACTGAAAACTGGGAGCCCTAATTATGATAGGTGGCCACTTCATAGAAGTCATAACAGTACCAAAGGTCGTTCTAGATTTATCAAATTCCGATTCTGGGCATGGGAATGTGCACATATTATATGGTTAGAGAGCACTTGATGATTATTCAACTCCGGCATGGGGTAAAGGTCACATTGCAATCACAAGAGCCCTTACTGTTTGTTTTGGAGAGTGTGGGGCTCTTTAAGAAAAGGATGAAAACATTTATTTCAGAAATAGATATTCATTATGAGGTACCCTCTATCCATATAAATTGGCTTATGATTCAATTTTCAGGGTTTAGCTTAAATCAAATGTTGATTAGTTTATGAAAATTCAACCCTGAATTGGTGGAAAGGCATTTCCTTTCACCAACCAAGCAGCCACTTCATCAAAAAGGAGATTGGAAAAGATTTTAAGAATTTGCTGTGCCAAAGTTTAAATATCGACCTGTGCTTTTATCAACTTCACAAAATTGATTACCAATATATCGCCAAGATTTGAAGTTAAATGAATCTATACTTCTCTGTGCAAGCATACCTTGACCACATGTTGATAGTCAATTCTGTGCAGGTCAATATTCCTAGGTATTGACTGTCTTTATAATACTATTAAATATTTTGCAATGCAGGAGTTAGGACTCAATCCGATATTGGTACAATTCCAAGAGCGCTGCTCCCTTGACATTCCAACTTTCCTACACTCAAAATGTGTGTGTGGCACATGATGAATATATTCATATTTGTCTACAGAAGTGATTCCTTATTTTACAGACTAATCCCAAGAGCTTTAAAATAGTTCTTATCCTTGGCCATGTGGATAGGTGTATCTTGGAGAATGATGCTGTAACTGCAAATCTCTGTGTATGGTAATCCCTGACTTGCAACTGTAGTTTCAGATGTTTTGTCTCAAAAAGTCAGTCCTTATATGGTCTCCAGGTTTGTCTTTTGGTGAAAGAAGAGAAGCATTTGTTTTAGATGTCCTTGAGTCCATTTGTTACCAATACTTCACATATACATAAAGTGGACTCTGGTTACTTCAAGGGCCTTCTCTCTCACCTCAATCAATTGCCTGTTTAGTGTATTATTCATCCTCCTATGGAGTTCATTCATTGCAGTGCATGAGGAACTATTATATATTTGAAAAATACATTCCATCTTTACACACTCACCTCTTTATATCAACATGCATTCTATAGAGAAAGCAGTCCTTTTTTGTAATTTTTTTTTACAGCAGTAGGCCTTTTTGATTTCTTTTTTTGTCAGAACTTGAGTTTTAACCTGATGCTAAGATAGCTGAATTGCTTTTCATCTTTACATATCGGGACGGGCTGAGGCCTGAATGTCCATCTCGTCTTGCCATATCCCAGCTCCTTCTCAATCCAGCTTTCCATGTTCTTTCCATGACTGTTGCTTTTCTGCTGCTGGGTTGCTGCATACATTTTCAGCTTGCCCAGCATCTCCCTTGATGCTGATGCATTAATTTACCTGCTTGGGCTCTTGTTTACCAATCACAGCACCCAGTGGAAGCACAATGAAGCAGCATCAAATAAGTGGAACGTTATAAAAAATCTACTTGGCCAAGGAACCGGATTCTTCAGGAATTAACTTGTCTCATATGAAAAAATCCACTTGTTCCATCTGGGGTCATTAAGCGAGAAGACAAGTCATGTCAGCGTTCAGAGCTCTGATTATACCTTCTAATATTATGTCAGGGTTCGGCTTCTAGCTATACCCTGGTTCTTCCACAATTTCAATGAATCTGAACATGCCATGGTATTATTTATGTTAATTGTTAGAACAGTCACATGCACTTTTTTATAAATGGGCTCTGTGTAGACCAGCTGTTTGATCAGACTACTGCTCTAAATATGTCAGCAGTTTAGCTGTGCAGGAGTTCCACTTATAGTCAAGTTCAGGATATATCATTATTTTATTGTATCATTACTTTCTTTTTTACATTTAGTTTCTGAAGAAGCGGCCTATAAATTGCTCTGGTAAATTTGCTTTTAAGCATTTTCTCTATTTCCAAAAATGTTGCCATAAATAAACTCGGATTACATCTGTGAGCTATTGCTTACATGGCCAACTGTGGCTCAATGAGACAATCTGACGTTCTTAACTTGAACACCATCTGTAATTGCAGAATGAAACACTTCATTTTAATCTTCCTTTGTTCCCTTGTTTATAATGACTGTGCGCATATATTAGGAAAGATAAATGACTGGTTTACCTTTTACAAGTACATAAATGCATGATCTTGTAAAGTCATAATGTTATGGCCAGATTATTAAAGCTGTTTACACATGGAAGTTTGGGAAGACCCATGCAAAGTTGGTTCTGCAGTCATCAAAGGATTTACTCACATGATGATGTTCACAAACCTACTTAGAGTGGCTGGAGGAAGTAGAGACAAAATGGTAGATCCAGTGTTGAATTGGTCTGAGTTTGTGCAAGCTCACAAAGTTAAACGTTGAAGGACATTCATTAATTCCTATCACAACTGTTCCTACCTTGGAAAAACATGAAAATGTACTCGTAAGAAGACAGGTCTCGAAACAGCATAAAAATGTTATCAAACCTTCAGGTCTAGTGACTTGAATAATTTTCTTGAACTAACTAAAATGCTCTAGACTCATAAACTGGTCTCAAATTGTGTGATTCGGGGAAAATATTTTATTTCTCGAAGCCGCCTTTATCTTCGTTATCACATATGAGAGCACCTTCAAATATGTGAGTGCAGCATGCCTACTTGTACAAAAAACAATTTTGTTTGATTTAATAGACTAAGCTTTTGCTCCAGAATGTAGTCCACATATAGACTACACATGACCCCTGACTTTTTCGAAAGCATGATGTGGTAAGGCAATGTTATTTACAGACAGCACATTTTCCCTTGACATAGCCAACAAATTTCCCACTGACAGGCAGTTTTAATGATAAAACCATGTAGTGTACAAAGCATAATGTGTGGAATTCGAATTTCGGCGAATATTTATCATTTGCACAACACCAAGTAAAGTGTTCAGATTTGTTTTGGTCCTTTATAAATCTGTGCTTCCATCAGACTTCAGAATTGAAAAAAAGTGCTTTCATAACTGCTTTTACCGTGAAACACCTGTAAAGTTCATTTACAAGCTATTTAAGTTTTGTATTAAAAAAACTGACACTTTACACCCTTACCTTGGCGATCGGTAATAATAGTCCCATATATAACATGCATTTACAATGCAATGGTCTTGGCATTCTTAAAGTTAGAGCTATTGGCATTGCTCATAACATTTTTTTTTTTTATTTATGTTTTTGTTTTTAAAACATAAATAAATGGCTATGTCATCTACAATGCCAATAGCAGGGCAGGACAGCAAGCACAACCAACGAGGGGGGGGGGGCAGGAGAGCAAGCACAACCAACGAGGGGGGCAGGACAGCATGCACAACCAACGAGGGGGGGGGGCAGGAGAGCAAGCACAAGCAATGAGGGGGGGGCAGGACAGCAAGCACAAGCAACGAGGGGGCAGGACAGCAAGCACAAGCAACAAGGGAGCAGGACAGCAAGCGCAAGCAATGAGGGGGCAGGAGAGCAAGCACAAGCAATGAGGGGGCAGGGTCAGGAGAGCAAGCACAAGCAAAGAGGGAGCAGGGGCAGGAGAGCAAGCACAACGAACGAGGGAGCAGGGGCAGCAGAGCAAGCACAGCGAACGAGGGGGCGGGGGCAGGAGAGCAAGCACAACGAACGAGGTGGCAGGGGCAGGAGGGCAAGCACAACAAACAAGGGGGCCGGGGTAGGAGAGCAAGCACAACGAACGAGGGGGGGCGGGAGAGCAGGCACAACAAACAAGGGGGGCAGGAGAGCAAGCACAACGAACGAGGGGGCAGGGGAGCAAGCACAGCGAGGGGGCAGGGGAGCAAGTACAGCAAGGGGGCAGGAGGGGCAAGTAAGGCATATGACATGTTAGGAGAGCAGTCTTTTGGAGGAGGGTGTTTGTGGAAGAGAAACTGAAAGTGCAGTTTGCAGACTTTACATTATTTCACAAAGGTGATCCAGCTTAATTTTGATGTTATGTGGGTCTCCTTAGCACAACCCCAACAGGAGTGTGAAACCGTTTGTAGAAGCAAACATCACATTATAAAAAAACATCAATTTTAGGGGGCAGAAATGCAATTAAGTGCAAAATCGCCTGTGGGTAAACACCGGGAAGAGTGCTTAAGCTCTTTTTTGTACAATAACGCATTTATATGTAAAATCATATTCAGGTGATAGATTTCCCATAGCGCAACATCAAAATGAGGAGTAAAAGTCACGTTTAAGTGCAATATCTCAGTAAGGTGCAAAATCATTCTTTGTTTAATATCAGCATGAGACTCTCTTAGGTGTAAAAACATGTAGAGGAACAAAAATCACATTTAGGTGCACAAACACAGCCCAGGTGCAAATTATGCTTTCTGTAGACAATTGTTGAAAGGGGCTGACACAAATTCACCAATGGTTGAAGTGAGATGACATAAAGGCCCTTTCTGAGTATGTTTTGGTGCTGATGCCATCAAGTCAAGTAGTCTATAGCTAGAATTAACAAGCACAAGCAACGAGGGGGCAGGAGAGCAAGCACAAGCAACAAGGGGCAGGAGAGCAAGCACAAGCAACAAGGGGACAGGATAGCAAGCACAAGCAATGAGGGGGGGCAGGAGAGCAAGCACAATCGACGAGGGGGGGCAGGAGAGCAAGCACAACCAGCGAGGGGGGGGCAGGAGAGCAAGCACAACCAGCGAGGGGGGCAGGAGAGCAAGCACAACTAGCAAGGGGGGGCAGGAGAGCAAGCACAGCCAATAAGGGGGGGCAGGAGAGCAAGCACAACCAACGAGGGGGAGGGGCAGGAGAGCAAGCACAACCAACGAGGGGGGGGGGCAGGAGAGCAAGCACAACCAACGAGGGGTGGGGCAGGAGAGCAAGCACAATCCAGCGAGGGGGGGCAGAAGAGCAAGCACAACCAGCGAGGGGGGCAGGAGAGCAAGCACAACCAGCGGGGGAAGGAGAGCAAGCACAAGCAACGAGGGGGGGCAGGAGAGCAAGCACAACCAGCAAGGGGGGGGCAGGAGAGCAAGCACAACCAGCGAGGGGGGGCAGGAGAGCAAGCATAACCAGCGAGGGGGAGGCAGGAGAGCAAGCACAACCAGCGAGGGGGGGGACAGGAGAGCAAGGACAACCAGCGACGGGGGGCAGGAGAGCAAGCACAACCAACGAGGGGTGGGGCAGGAGAGCAAGCACAACCAACGAGGGGGGGGGCAGGAGAGCAAGCACAACCAACGGGGGGGGCAGGAGAGCAGGCACAACCAACGAGGGGGGGCAGGAGAGCAAGCACAACCAACGAGGGGGGGCAGGAGAGCAAGCACAACCAACGGGGGGCAGGAGAGCAGGCACAACCAACGAGGGCGGGCAGGACAGCAAGCACAACCAACGAGGGGGAGGGGCAGGAGAGCAAGCACAACCAACGAGGGGGGGCAGGAGAGCAAGCACAACCAACAAGGGGGGGCAGGAGAGCAAGCACAACCAACGGGGGGGCAGGAGAGCAGGCACAACCAACGAGGGGGGGCAGGACAGCAAGCACAACCAACGAGGGGGAGGGGCAGGAGAGCAAGCACAACCAACGAGGGGGGGCAGGAGAGCAAGCACAACCAACGAGGGGTGGGGCAGGAGAGCAAGCACAACCAGTGAGGGGGGGCAGAAGAGCAAGCACAACCAGCGAGGGGGGCAGGAGAGCAAGCACAACCAGCGGGGGGAAGGAGAGCAAGCACAAGCAACGAGGGGGGGGCAGGAGAGCAAGCACAACCAGCGAGGGGGGGGCAGGAGAGCAAGCACAACCAGCGAGGGGGGGGGGGGGCAGGAGAGCAAGCACAACCAGCGAGGGGGAGGCAGGAGAGCAAGCACAACCAGCAAGGGGGGGACAGGAGAGCAAGCACAACCAGCGAGGGCTGCAGGAGAGCAAGCACAAGTAACGAGGGTGGGGCAGGAGTGCAAGAACAACCAACGAGGGGGGGCAGGAGAGCAAGCACAACCAACAAGGGGGGCAGGAGAGCAAGCACAACCAACGAGGGGGGCAGGAGAGCAAGCACAAACAACAAGGGGGGGGCAGGACAGCAAGCACAAGAAACGAGGGGGCAGGACAGCAAGCACAAGCAACAAGGGGGCAGAACAGCAAGCACAAGCAACGAGGGGGCAGGAAAGCAAGCACAACCAACGAGGGGGGGCAGGAGAGCAAGCACAACAAACGGGGGGACAGGAGAGCAAGCACAACCAGCGAGGGCTGCAGGAGAGCAAGCACAAGTAACGAGGGTGGGGCAGGAGTGCAAGAACAACCAACGAGGGGGGGCAGGAGAGCAAGCACAACCAACAAGGGGGGCAGGAGAGCAAGCACAACCAACGAGGGGGGGCAGGAGAGCAAGCACAAACAACAAGGGGGGGGCAGGACAGCAAGCACAAGAAACGAGGGGGCAGGACAGCAAGCACAAGCAACAAGGGGGCAGAACAGCAAGCACAAGCAACGAGGGGGCAGGAAAGCAAGCACAACCAACGAGGGGGGGCAGGAGAGCAAGCACAACAAACGGGGGGACAGGAGAGCAGGCACAACCAACGAGGGGGGGGCAGGACAGCAAGCACTTGTACTCTTAGTATTTCTTTTAACAATGCAGACCCTAAATGTATTTTTACATTTTGCATGTAATGTTGCCCTTAATAGTGTTGCACAGATTATTATTACTATTATTAATACTATTTGAATAGTGCTGGGCATCCAACACCTGATTTATGAAATGATTCCTTCAGCCAAACAGTATTTAAAGTGGTTTTGTAACCTTTATCCTTTTTTCAATTTACAAATATTATTTGGGTACATCTTATTTTATTTTTTTTTTAAATTTTTGAAAACCTTTATTGTGCATTAAAGCAGAACAAATACGGGCCTACAACCTACCGGCCGGCCACGAACACAGTTAAGCACCAATGCAACGTTACGGCGACATAGCATTACCCACTTTTAGGCGATCATTCAATTACACTGTATTCATCATAGTACCATGTCTCAGAATCAATGAAGGTTAATTTTAAAAGGTTTTTTAAGCAAGCATTGTAACAAGTCGTATTGCACCAAGTCTTTTGAAAAGAAAGAAAGAAGGATCTATGCGGGAGGAGCAAAACCATAGTTTCAAACATATGTGCAGGAGATGACCGCCAACCAGTGAGTTCCCCCCGGGCAGTAAGGCAACCATTCTCAGAGTCAGATAGAAGACCCCTCTCGTGCGCCACCCGAACCCTGCCGCCACCTAACCCCTAGTAAAACTAGACATGGACCCAGACCGAAAGTAAAAATAAAAAATAGGAATAAAAGAAGGCACCATAGAAATAATGACTAAGTTCTAACTACTAACCCCCCACCCTACACGCATGCGGAGGCTATGGCCTGCCCCCCCCCCCAGCAGTGTTTCTGTCGCCCAATAAACCCGAAATATAGCGAGAAGAAAGGAAGAGAGAGAGAGGAAGAGAAGAAAAGAAAAAAGAAAACAAAAGGTACCATGTGATATAGAGAGGGAGAGAAGGACACCCTAATCTTCAACTCTCAAAGACAAAAAGGGGGGGAGGGAGGAGGTTCAATTCCAGGCAACCCGGTCCCCGCCAGTTGTAATACATCCTCCACCCCAAGGTCAGGATAAACGGCAAGCATTAAGGCATTATAGGAGCGAAGCATTAAACAACAGCGAACACGTAAACTGGACACAAGATACAGTCCCAAATCCCGGCCCACCAGCTCAGCAGCCAATATCAGGAAAAGCAGCCTAGCCCTGACCCGAACGCGGATATTCACTCAGTCGCGTTGCCCAAGAGAGGCCCGCCCACCACAGAACAAAGGAGCAAAATGGCGAGAGGACAGAGGACAACAAAAAGGGAGCACAAAATGGCCACGATGAGACAGCAGGAAGTCCGTCGAGTGCAGCAGAACGTTCCATAAGTACACCAGGAGTACACGATGTTTTAATCAGGATAGGCAAGAGGCGCAGCGCAGGAAGAGAAGGCAGCCACGACGCTGCAAACAGTTCTCGAGGCATCCACAATAGAGAGTCTGGCCACAATGTTGCACACATCTCCTGGAGGGGAAACAAAGTGTTCCGAGGGGAGTCATCAGGCTGGTAATCCTGGGCGCCTGCGAGATAGTCAGGGAGCTCAGATGTGCAGCATGCAGGAGAGATCGTCGGCGCCCCACTCGTTGTAGGCAATGGCAGGCGGCAGCTGTGCAATTCCGAGGCATCGGTGCCCCAGCCCAACGTAGATGTCATGCGGTCCAGCTTGTCCCCCAGTTCTCGGTAGCAGTGTCGCACTTCTGAGCGGAGGTCACGCAGGGCTGACAGGACAGCGCCGAGAGAAATCACAGGCTGTAGTCCCTGGGTCTTGTGTCCCCGGGGGATCTCCAGAATCTCGGGTTTCCCTATAGCCAGGGCGGCACTGGTCTCTGGCTTGGAAGGGCTCAGTGCCCCACAAGACATGGCGGCGCACCGAGCCATCTCGACCAGGTTCCACGACGGGCACCAGTTTCAGGAGAGCGCCAGCGCACCCTCTTGTTACCACTGACTGAGTATTACACTCCGTGCCCCAAGACAATGCGTGTCAGTTAGACGCCACTTGGCAGTCCCGGGTAGCGAGGCATGGGGTCAACAAACAAAGTGCGACTCAAAATGGCCGGACCGTCCTCTCCTCGTACCTGGCACCTCAAACAAAGGCTCCGCTGTGATGGGGGTCCACGGCTCGGTAAACACTGCCCTCTCTCTGCCCACGTCGCGCCATCCCAGGTGACTATGCTCGGGCAGCGCCTCGCAGGGGCAACGCCGGTTACACTACAGTCTGCGCCGGCGGAGCACTCCGGCCGGCTTCAGGTTCAGGAGGCACGGAAGGAGGAGCCCACGGAAGCGGGGTCCAGGGCCGGGAGCTAGGAGGCAGATTTCTTCGGCTGCCGGGCAGGTCCAGGGTCCGGGAGAGCACCGCCGTGATCAGCGCCGTTTCGCACACAGTCTGCCGTCGAGTGTGCCAGGATTGTGATCAGGATGTCGGCACGGCAAAAACGGACTGGCGGAGCCGGGAGCCTACAGGTCCGCTCCGATCGCCATCTTGGCTCCTCCCCCCGGGTACATCTTATTTTTGAAACATTCACCGATCTTGCTTCTAGTGTGCAGCATGCATGTTCACATAAAAAGAAGCACTCTGGGTACATAATTAGCCACAAAATATTACAGTTTAAAACATGTGTACATCTTTTTATACTGGATCCACTGCTAGTAAGACAAGCTGACCTTACAGCTGATTGTATTTTCTTAGAGATGCTTATCCTAAAAGTAAAGCTTTGCTGTATTGAACCACATATACAGTTTCAGACATTTTATACAAACAGATGCTTATCTTGCCAGCAGACAGTCCTATTTCATGTAACCATGCAGAGGGTACAAGAATCTGGCCTCCAAATATTTCATGCTTGGTGGCTCCTGTGATGCAGCCACATTGTCCTCCTTTGGGGCTAGTGTTTAATTTGAGCTGGCGGTTGTGGGTGGGACCCACATTTGTGAAGACCTGCACTTAGTTTTCCTCAACAAACATTGATCCGCAGCAAGATAAAGAAAAACACAAAAGGAGACAGAGAAGAGGAAGTGAAAGACGGAAAAAAGAGATAACAGGAGAAAGCAGGGATGAAAAAGAACGCTGTGAGAATCAGATAAAGGGCAGGGAGTGCCTGGTGGTGAGTTAAAGGTGGAATCAAGACTACAAAGCTTTGCAATTCCACAGTCTAACCCTTGATAGCGCCGGCTGCAGGTTTCTGAGCAAAAGTCTGGGTCCTGACCTTATTCTGTTACAAATTAAGTATTTGGTGGGGCCCAGCACCTGCCCCAGAGCTATGCGCTTCTCTTGGTTTTCTGGCTCGGCTCAATCACTCAGATCCTCATCATTCATATATTTCTCCTTACAGAGTGGAATAGCATCTGTTGCCACGCATCCAAAACCTTGCATGGCTTAACAAAGCATTCCTTACCATGACTGTGCCATTACCACGAGTATTTGCAAATGAAATTAGCCAATGCACAAGTTACTTTAAATGATAATTTCACAATATTGATTAGTCATGTGGTGTAAGGACTGTTCTTGCAAAAGATGACCCAAGTAGAAACCTTTTAGTTTTGAGGTGTGCATTGAAGATTTGTGGACCCAGTTTGAGTCCTGAGGCTGCATCATACATAGACTCACATTGAGTCTACAGCTTTGCTCTCATTAACGATTGCCCCTTTATTAAGTTATTGAAGATTACTTCTCTTTCAATTAGTTTTGCTGTCACAAGATTTATTCAGGCAGCTCTGAACGTCAGAGTGAATGAAAGGTTGCCTGTGACCTTTAAATGGAAGGATACCTAGTCACCGCTATTCTAAGTATTTTTGTTTTAATATGTATATACTTGCATTAAAGAATTGGATTATAAATTGTTTACCTTTGTAACTAGTGATTGTTTGATATTGATGGTGTGCTAATGCTGTTGTTTGAATTTTATGGATTTCTAAGTTTTTTTAACCAAAATAATCTATCTGAATTACTGACTAATTAACCCGTTTTGTGTGCCCCAGCCATTTTTTAATTCTGTTAGTGGATTGTGTCCCTAGAATGTCTGCTGAAGAGCAGTTCCAAGAATTTATTTACACAGTCAAATGCGTAGAGGTATTATGTAATTGAATCCTGTAACAATATCCCTTGTGGATTGTCCCAATTGTGTAGAAATCCAAGGACTGTCATCTGCTGATCGTTCCACCACACATGTACCACATAAAATGTATGGACATCATTGGCCCGTCTACTCATATGTACAGACTACATACACAGTGCATGATGTACTGTTAGAAGGTAATTCACTGGATGCATAAAAAGTCAATTCACCTCAGAAGTACCAGTATGTAGTTCTCTAAGTCTTCCCCTTATCAATATGCACTCAACTGCATAAGTCATAAATGCACTTTGAGGCGGGATACATGACGTGTTATCTTTATTGGTTTAAAGTACCATGACTACATTTTGTGAAATATACCGTCTGTGTGCACCTCCCCCTCACTTGATTCAGTTTGCCAGATGGAAGTTGCATTATGGAACACATAACAGGAAACTGCTCTTATATATATTTTTTTTAAAACATTTTTTTTCTTTTTTGGCAGGTCACATTGATAGTTTGTGGCATTATTCAGATCTTTCTTGGAATTGCTCATGATGTCAACGAAATAATCTTTCATCGTTTCGGTGTTCCCCTCGTTGTGACCGGAACACCAGAATGGTCTGGGATACTGGTAAGTGATTGAGGAGACGAGCCACTTCCTCAGAATGAAGTGCATGCTCAGAGGGAAAGTGTGTTAATGGTATATGGTTGTGTTTGCATTCTCTAATCTCTATGTTATATTCTCTAAATTGCTCAAAAAGGGACATTACCAGACAGCTTCTGAGATCCACTTTCGTGTTCCCATTTCCATTTCGATAAGTTAGGGTTGTGTGACATTAGCCCATGGTGGCTAGAGCAATGCCACCTTTTAATGTTAACCACTGTGTATACACATGATCCTCAATTACATTTCCCATATATCATGTGTAAATTTATTTTGTATGAAAATCCTGAAAATCTGGCATGTCTCCAGTCGTCAAGGGTCAACATCGAACATCCATGCTGTTACAGGACAATCCAAAAACCTCCTGTCTTCAGATCTCAGTCAAATTGGTGTCATGGACTGATGATTGTAAAAGGAATGTGGGGGTTCTTTCAGTGGTTATCAGTTAACTAAATGGTATCACATTCACTGGTGTTTTTTTCCCTCAAAAGATCTGAAAGTCATTTTGTTGCCTGTTCAACAGCTTTAAACCACTGCTCATCATTACCATAGTGAACTGTATGAGTTTGAGGGAGCAGTAGTGTGAGTATGGGTGAAGTTTGTGTATGCAAAGAAGTGTTAGAATTTGTATGAGGTGTTTGTAGTGTGAATATAAGTATGAATCGTAATCCATTCTATTCCCATGGGGATGACAATCTATACAATTTGAGGCATTAATGCCCTCCCGAAACTGCGCCTGGTGGGCAGAGCGAGCTAGCCAATACTCCTCCAAGGGCAATCAGGCTGGTTCTACTTAACCTTTTAAAATAAAGCCAAATATTGCATTTTGAAAGACAATTTTCTCATACATTTACTAAAAGTTGTAGGCTCTGATGACCCACTCATGAAGTATTCCAATACTTTCACGGCGTACCAAGCAACACTGACCTTCTCCAGGGGTGTTGACTTTATCATTTATCCCATGAAAGGTTTGAAAACATGGTGTAGCAAAAGTTCCCAAGTTTATGTGCAAATAATCCGAGACAGGTCAGAAAATGCAGATTTTTACAAGGTCTGTGATTTTTCGTAGCACATGCTGTTATTTTTCAGAGCGTCATTTCACTTCCTCTTACTATTCCCATCTTCCCCTCACAGAGGAAAATGTAAAAAATCCTAAATCTCACAATCACATACAATAGACATCAGAGCTAAGAAAGTTTTATAGGCGCATATAGAACTGCTAATAGTGGACAACAACAGGGACCTTACATATTCGGACAGCAGACACGTTCCATCAGTCTCACAGAAAAATATCTGTCAGCAATAGTAATTATCATTCAAACATCAGAATTAGATATATATTTGGAAATGAAAAAAATGTTTTACCCTCTGCAAAGATGCACTCTCAAGACAGGCATTTTATTCAGAACAGCAAAATCAGCAACTTCCAACAAATTAAAAATATGTGGCCTAACACGTTTTGGACTAAGCAGTCCTTGCTCATAGGCAAATGTACAACAAAGCAGAGACATCATTGCAGCCACCTGATTGCCATTAAATACAGTTCGCCCTCCTGGGCTTCCCTCGAGTTCAACAGATGCATGATGGTAAAAGTAGTTCTGCTCAATACAATTTACACCCAGTGGGTCTGCCTACGCTGGCATTTCAGATAAATGTGAAAACCTAGAGTGGGCTAATCCAATGTCCCATTACTGAAATTGCTGGAAATTATTGGAACCTATTGATCCCAAAATTACGAACAATCAAAGTTATTCAGGACCCGCTGGGATCTGCGGTGGTGCTTTCCCACAGCCGGACTAGCCGTAATTCATGAAACAAAAATGTTGCCCTCGCCAAAGATGCACTCTCCAGACAGGCTTTCACCTTTTATTCACAACAGCTAAATCAGCAACTTCCAAAGAGGTAAACATATGTGGCCTTACACGTTTCAGGCTAAACAGTCCTTGTTCACAGGCTAAATGTACAGTGATGATGTACAATGAAGTAGAAAAATCATTACAGCCAGCTGATTGCCATTAAATACAGTTCCACCTTACTGGGTCTCCTGTGAGTTCTACAGTTGCATAATGGTAACAGTAGTTCTGCTCAATACAATTCACCCCAAGGGTCTGCCATTGCCAACATTTCAAAGAGATGAAATTCAAAACCCTCGAGTGGGCTTATCTGATGTCCCATTTCTGGAAGTGCTGGAAATTAATGGAACCTGCTGATCTAAAAATGACGAACAATAGGAGTCATTCAGGGATCTGCAGTGGTGCTTCCTCATGGCCGAACTAGTCGTAATATATAAAACCAAAATGTTGTCCTTTGCAAAGATGCATTCTCAAGACAGGCTTTCACCTTTTTTTCACAACCAGCAATTTACAATGAATTAAACAAATATGTGGCCTAATACGTTTTAAACTAAACCACCCTTGTTCACGGTTCACTGACACAATCTCGACCCTCACAATATCGACCTACACAAATATCAACACACTAATATCGCATGCAAAAATATCAACTAGCTCACCATGGAAAATACAAAAATATTGTATAAAAAAAACCAATAACAAAAACATTGAGTACAAAAATATCGTAAACATAAATATTGTTAAATTTAAATAATGCAAGTTAACAAAAATATCGACTTTCACAATATTGACAACATAAACATCCCTCAAATGTAATTAATTTTTAACCTAAACATTAAATACACTCATTTAAATATTACCTACTGGCGGTCGCCAGTCTGTAGTTATAGTTAGGACCTATTATCCATAGGAAATCTGCAACATTCTATTTGGAATAACTTTGGTGCCAGTTGACTAATCTTTGCGAAATTTTCAAAACCTGTGTCCCGCTCCGGTCCGCTCCTATTCTGAAAGTCTCAGGGTGATTCGTCAAGCAGGGGCCAGGGCCGAGAAAAAAGGGGGTCCCAAAACGTGTTTTCCCCATGCAATTTTCCATAGGGACCTTTAGTCGCAGCTACAGCCCAAACTGCTGAATAGAATTGCACCAAATTTGGTAGAAAGGTAGACCTTAGTTCAGAGTTGTGTCTTTTGCTTAAATGGTGTAAATCCATTCAGTAGTTCCTGAGAAAATCAAAATCAAAATCACATATATATCTATGGCCACGCTGGATGCACGCACCTTGAGCGCACACTGAGCGCACCCTCCCGATCACGAGCTGCATGCTAATTGGCTGTCAACTGTCTGTAAACTCTCCAAACCAGGAATTGTTGGCAGACATTTTGTGCCTTGGTAGAAGCGAGGCTGAGGAAGTCAGTGGAACCAGTGTGTAACACTTATAAAGTAGGCAGGGTAGAAATACCCTGACCCTCTAGACCTGCTTAGGGGGTCCCACAAGGACCCCCAGGGCTGTAAAATTATTATTATTTTTTTTTAAATGGCGAAATGCGCGCAGGGTGCGCAGATCCTGCCGTACAAAATAAAATAAAATGAAGCGCAGGCTTTAATAATTAGCCCCCGGGGGGACAAATCCTGGGGGCAAAAGTTTGTAGTTTTATGGGGGGCCCAGAGGGCCTCCCCAGCCCCGGGGACCACCACCCCCCAGGGTTTTTTGAGAATGGTTGGGTGGGCTGAAAGGCCCCCCCAAGCCCCCCCGGGGACCACCACCCCTTGGGCTTTGTATGTTGTGGAGGGGGGCCGCGTGGCCCCCTCCTGGAGCCCTCGAGGGCCCTGGGGACTGCCACCCCCAAGGGCCGGCTCGTGCAGTGTCCCGGGGTGCGCACCCACAGACACTGCTGTTTGCAATGGCAGGGCGAGAGCCGAGGCTCTCGCCCTGTCATAGCAGACTTGGTTTGGATTTTGAAAGACAGAGCAGGGAAACCTACTCTCGATTTCATAATGCAAACCATTTTGCTTTTCCACATGGGGAGATGCATGTTTGCAGCTTCCAGTGTGGAAAAGCAATGCTGGCTCCCGAAGGACGCGAGGAGCCGCCTGGGACCGTGGGGGCATTGGGGCTCCTGCCACAGCCCCCAACGTTATGAGCCCCAGGGGATGGGGTCCCCGGTGAGAATACAAATTAGTGATGTATGCTATTTTATTTTAACCGTAAAATTAGGAGTGGCGCACCCTGCACAGTGCTCAGCGCGGCCCCTGGTGTGCACACATTGGGTGCACGACTCCTAAGGTGTAGGGTGCGCAACTCCAGCGCGTTGGCTGCACAATTTCTCCCGCGTTGGGAGCGCGACTCCAAGCAAAAACAAATAAAATATTTTTCAGATATACATCAAGCTTATGTCTTTAGATCATGGGTGGCTCTAAAAAGAGCCGTTGTGTCTATTGACAGATTTTGGTACCTACAAGTAAGTACTGATGGAGAGTCTAAAGTTCATGAGGAAGACTCTGTTTCCCTCATAAGTAAAATGTACAACATCTCTCCTATAGATGCCATCCATATTAAAATGCAGATTGTTGTGGTTGACGGGGCAGGTTCAGGTTCATAAATTTAGCAGAGTGAGAATGGAAGGGCATTCCTTTCGTGTTATGGCAGCTCAACAGTGGAACGGACTCCCTCTGAAGCTCCGGTTGGAGACGTCAGAGCTTGTATTCCACAAAGAGCTGAAAACTCACTTGTTTCCCAAAGATTAGGACGGGGCTAGCCGACTGACCGGTCGTGAAGAAATAACAATGGAGTGGAGTTGATTATGGCGATCTACAGCGCGAGGACACACTAGTCAGTGTAACCAGGCGCTTTACAAATTTAATTATTATTATTATTATTATTAAATGGACCCCATTCTATTATCTTGGAAAAAAGCAGAAACTGATTTATTGACATGTTTCCTACCTTTCTCAATCTGTGGACACAATTGATTGGACCAGTTCCATTCCTGCCTTTGGCATATGTTAGAATAGACAAAGGCAGTTTGGGGGAAAAGTGACATCAATTCTCCAAAGGTGTCCTTCATAAGCATTTCCAGACCTACCCCAGTCAAAGTGCCTAGGTCATTGCCACCACAGTGCATAATTATGAGGTCAGGGTGTTGGAGATGCAAAAAGGATTTTACCAATGGCATCAATTGGTGCCACTTTAACCCTCTCTGCCCAATCCATTTAATGTCTACATTTGGCAAAGCTAGGTATTTGTCAATGCCTTTTCTGCATACCTTTGGCTTCAGAGACTATAGCTGTGTCCCACAATCCACATTCAAAGCATCTTGAAGGGAGGTCTGGATGCACTCAGATGGTCTTTGTAAATGAAATGGCAGTTTGAAAAGTAAGATTTTTCTTAAATGGTGGATAAGATGCAGTTTTAAAAAAAAAGAAATGATTGGTTGTTTGACAACATTCTAGACTGAAAACTAGGGTGCATGTTTCTGTTTTTTAGAAGCATGTTTGTTATTGGTTAACAAAAACTGTTTGAAAGGAACATTACATAGGATAAGCTGATATTTTTAAAAGTCAAGCCCACTTGCTGTTTGGATTTGCAACATTCCGTGCTGAACCTTTGACCTGTGTGTTCAGTTGGGTGTTCCATGAACTGTTACTATGGTAACAGGCAGTAAGCAGATTGGGGGAAGAGTTGAAATTTATGTGAATTGGAAAGGGTTGAAATGTGTAACCAATATAAATGTGTGTTAGCTTTTGAATTATTGTGGGAAGCAATGTGTTTTGATATTTACATGTATATATGTGCAGAATTCGAGGGAAAGTTTGACATTTTTTTGTTTTGCTAAGAGCAGTGCAATACAGACATTCATAACATTTCCAATTGTACCTATTGAAGGATTGCAATAATTTCAATCATTGTTCTTTGAGAATCTTTGCAGACATAAGCCTGTGCTTACCTCCTATCACTCTCATGCAATTTTTCAAACAATCAACTAGCAATATGTTCTTATTGTAACAGTCTGCCAATACCTAAGCACTTATGGGGAAAATTTAGAAGCATCCTGTGCTAACAATATGTCACTTTTTGTAACATAGTTATAGCTCAAGACACTCTTTCATATTTACAAAGAGAGGAAAAGGTACTCTGTGTACCTTTTCTTCTCCATGTAAATACAACCTCATCATACACACCACTTTGCGTTGAAAGGGGGTTCTATAGGTGTTGCTGTGCGTGTTTGCACAGAACACTCATAAAACAAGACACATCTCCAGATTTATCATAAATCATAAATCTGGACATGTGTATGAATGCTGCACCATCTTCCAATTGGTGTAGCAAGGCACAAGAAGGAGAATTGTTTTCATTCCTCCTCATTTTTTCTCTTTCAATATATGCTACGATGCAGAGCATACATTGAAGAAGAAAAATGCCTTCACTGATTGTTTTTGTGCAGGAATTTGTGTTTCCCTGCACAAAAACAAACTCCACAAGGCACAGATATCTTTGTACCATGGTGCAAGGGTGCCTGTGTCTCCACATTGCTGCAGTTTAAGCAGCAGTGCAGAGGGAAGCATAGACTTGCAACATATTTATGGACATATGTTGCATCCCTGTGCTTCGGAGGTACCATAGCATGCTGTAGCTAAAGAGCTTACAGTGCCATGCTGCAGCACTTCATTATAGTTCTGCACTTACACATTCACCATACACCATAAATGCATTGTTTCAATCAATGATGCACTACACATACATTCATCTAAACGTTCACACACTTGTATACAAATGTAGATTTTTTTAAACCAGAGTAGTTAGTTCTAAAAAAGAACTTTTTTTTTCTTTTTGTAGTTTTATAAAAAAAAAGTTATTTCTTTGAACAATTTTTTTTTTAACAGGAACAAAAAGTCAACGGGACAAACAAAACTATGAACTTTGGGTGAAAAATAAATAAATCTAGCAACAATGGTTATCGATTGCCCTGCAAACTAGGTCTACTGATTGCTCCCCATAGCAGATTAACCGATTACACTGCACACAGTGCATTTTTACTTTTCCAAACTGTGGACGTATGTCCGGATGGGAGGTTGAAGGTGATGCCCCAGAGGTACTTGCAGTTGCCTGTGGTGGAAGAGCAGTTTGGTGGAGTCTTCTGTATTCTTCGTTAGCGTAATTCACTGGATGCAGGAATTGTAGGTGCTTCCACATGCTTGCAGTGCCACAGGAGTATTTCTTATTAGGATCTCCTCTGGATAACACAGCCTTGCAAATCTTACATGTCACCTTGGTGGCATTCACTTTTTTTTGTCCCTCCGGAAAAGTGAAAAATTTCCATACAATGGATGTCTATTTTTCGGGACAGGGAGGTTCTGGTACAAATCCCTCTACATCTGAATGGTCAGAATCAGATGACTGTGGCAGTGTTGTAGCCATTTTTGTCTGCAGAAAGGAAATTCAGGTCTCCAATGAAGAACAAGCATTTGCAATGCAATAGGTCTCGCATTAGGAAAGTTTGAGCTATGGTTTTGTTTTTTAAAATAGCGAAATTAATAGCTTTGTCATTTACAATGCCATAGTTATAACTTTCGCAGAAGTGACACCTATAGCATTTGTAATGCAATATGCGTTGTATTTACGTGACTTACATGTATTGATATTACAAATAACAATGGTTTTTATTTTATTTTTAAATAATTAATACTTAATAAAAGTTATTGTAATTTATAATGGCAATAGCTTAAACTTTTGTAAATAACTTTTGTGAACATTATGTTCAGTGTATTTTATTGTGACGAAAATCCAAGAACAGAAGTGAAATATCAACATCTTTTTGTTACATTTGTAATAAAGCTTGAAACATTGAGAGAACATATTTGAACCATCTGTTGTTGAATGGTTGCACGGATTGATGCTGTGGTGGTGCTGAGTGATGTTGTGATGGCGAACGAGTGATGCTGTGGCATTCAGTGATGCTGTGGTAGCGCATAGTGATGTTGTGGTGCCCCTGAGTGATGCTGTGGTGGTGCTGAGTGATGCTGTATGCTATGCTATATTTTGTTATGCTATGCTATGTTTTGCTATGCTATGCTTTGCTATGCTATGTTTTGTTGTGTTTGGTATGCTATGTTTTGCTATGCTTTGTTGTGTTTTGTTAACCCCTCCGCTGCGCCGACCGTTCTGCGCTGGTGCGGAACGTTCAATTGCGCGGGCGGGGCCGGAACGTTCAGCAGACGTGCGCAGCACTACCGAGGGAGTGCACGCGACGTCCGCCGCACCGAAGGGGTTAAGCTATGCTATGTTTTGTTGTGTTTTGCTATGTTGTGTTATGCTATGTGCTGTTGTGTTTTGTTATGCTATGTTTTGCTATCCTATGCTTTGTTTTGTTATGCTATGCTATGCTTTGTTGTGTTGTGTTTTGTTTTGCGATGCTGTGTTTTGTTATGCTATGCTATGTTTTGTTGTGTTTTGTTTTGCTCTGCTATGCTATGTTTTGTTGTGTTTTGTTTTGCTATGCTATGCTATGTTTTGTTGTGTTTTGTTTTGCTATGCTGTGTTTTGTTGTGTTTTGCTATGCTGTGTTTTGTTGTGTTTTGTTTTGCTATGCTGGTGAGGGTGTGTGAGGTTGTGAGGGTGAGAGGGTTAGAGGGTGAGAGGGTTGGAGGGTGAGAGGGTTGGAGGGTGAAAGGGTTGGAGGGTGAGAGGGTTGGAGGGTGAGAGGGTTGGAGGGTGAGAGGGTTGGAGGGTGAGAGGGTTGGAGGGTGACAGGGTTGGAGGGTGACAGGGTTGGAGGGTGACAGGGTTGGAGGGTGACAGGGTTGGAGGGTGACAGGGTGAGAGGGTGACAGGGTGAGAGGGTTGGAGGGTGAGAGGGTTGGAGGGTGTGAGGGTTGGAGGGTGAGAGGGTTGGAGGTTGAGAGGGTTGGAGGTTGAGTGGGTTGGAGGGTTGGAGGGTGAGAGGGTTGGAGGGTGAGAGGGTGGAGGGTGAGAGGGTTGGAGGGTGAGAGGGTTAGAGGGTTGGAGGGTGAGAGGGTGGAGGGTGACAGGGTTGGAGGGTTGGAGGGTGAGAGGGTTGGAGGGTGAGAGGGTTGGAGGGTGAGAGGGTGGAGGACAAGAGGGTGGAGGGTGAGAGGGTTGGAGGGCTGGAGGGTTGGAGGGTTGGAGGGTGAGAGGGTGGAGGGTGAGAGGGTTGGAGGGTGAGAGGGTTGGAGGAGGTGAGGGGGGTGAGAGGGTTGGAGGGTGAGAGGGTTGGAGGGGGTGAGGGGGGTGAGAGGGTTGGAGGGTGAGAGGGTTGGAGGGTGAGAGGGCTGGAGGGTTGGAGGGTTGGAGGGTGAGAGGGTGGAGGGTGAGAGGGTTGGAGGGTGAGAGGGTTGGAGGAGGTGAGGGGGGTGAGAGGGTTGGAGGGTGAGAGGGTTGGAGGGGGTGAGGGGGGTGAGAGGGTTGGAGGGTGAGAGGGTTGGAGGGTGAGAGGGTGACAGGGTTGGAGGGTGAGAGGGTGACAGGGTTGGAGGGTGACAGGGTTGGAGGGTGAGAGGGTTGGAGGGTTGGAGGGTTGGAGGGTGAGAGGGTTGGAGGGTTGGAGGGTTGGAGGGTGAGAGGGTGGAGGGTGAGAGGGTTGGAGGGTGAGAGGGTTGGAGGAGGTGAGGGGGGTGAGAGGGTTGGAGGGTGAGAGGGTTGGAGGGGGTGAGGGGGGTGAGAGGGTTGGAGGGTGAGAGGGTTGGAGGGTTGGAGGGTGAGAGGGTTGGAGGGTGAGAGGGTGACAGGGTTGGAGGGTGACAGGGTTGGAGGGTGAGAGGGTTGGAGGGTTGGAGGGTTGGAGGGTGAGAGGGTTGGAGGGTTGGAGGGTTGGAGGGTTGGGGGGTGAGAGGGTTGGAGGGTGAGAGGGTTGAAGGGTGAGAGGGTTGGAGGGTGAGAGGGTTGGCGGGTGAGAAGGTGGAGGACGAGAGGGTGGAGGGTGAGAGGGTTGGAGGGTTGGAGGGTGAGAGGGTGGAGGGTGAGAGGGTTGGAGGGTGAGAGGGTTGGAGGGGGTGAGGGGGGTGAGAGGGTGAGAGGGTTGGAGGGGCTGAGGGGGGTGAGAGGGTTGGAGGGTGAGAGGGTGAGAGGGTTGGAGGGTGAGAGGGTTGGAGGGTGATAGGGTTGGAGGGTGAGAGGGTGAGAGGGTTGGAGGGTGAGAGGGTTGGAGGGTTGGAGGGTTGGAGGGTGAGAGGGTTGGAGGGTGACAGGGTGGGAGGGTTGGAGGGTGAGAGGGTTGGAGGGTTGGAGGGTGAGAGGGTTGGAGGGTGAGAGGGTTGGAGGGTGAGAGGGTTGGAGGGTGAGAGGGTTGGAGGTTGGAGGGTTGGAGGGTTGGAGGGTGAGAGGGTTGGAGGGTGAGAGGGTTGAAGGGTGAGAGGGTTGGAGGGTGGAGGGTGAGAGGTTTGGAGGGTGAGAGGTTTCGAGGGTGAGAGGGTTGGAGGGTTGGAGGGTGAGAGGGTTGGAGGGTGAGAGGGTGGAGGGTGGAGGGTTGGAGGGGGTGAGAGGGTTGGAGGGTGAGAGGGTTGGAGGGTGAGAGGGTTGGATGGTGAGAGGGTTGGATGGTGAGAGGGTGGAGGGTGAGAGTGTTGGAGGGTGAGAGGGTTGGAGGGTGAGAGGGTTGGAGGGTGAGAGGGTTGGAGGGTTGGATGGTGAGAGGGTTGGAGGGTGAGAGGGTTGGAGGGTGAGAGGGTGTGAGGGTGTGAGGGGTGTGAGGGTGTGGGAGGGTGGGTGAGGGGATGTGAGGGTGGGTGAGGGGGTGTGAGGGTGAATGAGGGGTGTGAGGGTGAGGATGGTTAAATGGAGTACAATTAAACTGGGTAATACTTAATTCTTATATTTTCAATGCTTGGAAGTGGCAAAAGGCATTGAAAATATAAGAATTAAGTATTACCCAGTTTAATGGTACTCCATTTACCCATCCTGGAAGAATGGAAAGTTAAGTCAGCATTCCTGGGATTCACACTCATGACCTGCAGGTCACAGCATTTTAAAACAGGCACATTTGTACTCACTGAGCCATCCTGGTGCAAAAGTCACATGCATAAAAACTATGTTGAAACATGTCGCTTTAACAAAAAAAGGCCGAATTCACAAAGCATTTTCTATATATAAGTATTACTATGTTATGCAAACATAGCCATTTGAGTGTAAATTAGTAATACTTTTACAGATAATCAAAACTGATGGATTTCTTAATTCAAAGGTATACTTACGAATGCAACAAATGTGCCAGCAGAGAGGCACTGTCAGTCAGACTCACAAACTGTGAGGTGATGGTGAGAGTATGGGTACTTCTGGGCGTATTAACCTGTCATAGCAGGAACACCAAACTTGTAAGGTTCTGGGTATTAACACGCCTTTTACAGATTTAGTCCTTGAGTCGAAGCACCTGACGAGTTGGTCCTGTCAAAGATCAAGGGCTCTCTTGGGCGAAAATCTGCAATAGTACATATGTGCTACACTTGTAGAGGAGAAATGTTTGATCCAGAGGAAAATCTACACGTAAATATTGCGCACTCCAGGAAATCAACTAATGTTGTTGGTTTACTGGTGCACTCTGGTTCCTACCGGAATCCCCAGAAAGACAGAAATCTGCTATAAATGCAGAACTAAACCTTATGAAACCAGATTATAAAAGCAGCACGTAACGATCCCTGCAGCGTAAACCAGACCCATTTCTCTTTCGGTTCCAATATCCAAAAGCCAACATGCCTACAAGTTTCCTTACTGAAATCCATCGTAACAGTCCCGAACTAATAGCTGTAATGCCTACATGAAACAAAATTGTCCAGTAGATAAAGTTTTAAACGAGCAATACTGTGGAGAACTGAGCTAAAAGTTAACCGGTGTTTTTTTAAACTCCCCTATTGGCTGCCACAGTAGGCTCAATGCACAACAATCACCAAGCCTACTCTTTTAGTGAGGACCGTATTTGATGCTCCATGCATGTACGTGCACAGCAACACAGGCAAATGCAAGCTGCAAATACAGAAATTCAACTTCGACCAGAAGACATGAATTACTGGAGTCGCAAGTGAGCTCAAGAGAAAACACACAATGGCACGTAATTAACCAATATTATTAAAGGAATGAGTTGATTCTTTCATGCCAAGTAGAAAACCAACACAGAAATGCTACATATGCCGGTCCAAAACGGAGAGAAATTTGCGTTAACAAATCCCCAAAAAGTAATGTGAGGCACCAGCATTTGGAGCACAATAAAGTACGTTCCTTGGGACACAGTTCGCCAAGTTACTCGGTGCAAACCTCTTAAACAGCTCCATCTAGGGGGGATTCAGAGTGTAGATGTTTTTTTTATAGCTATTGTAGGCGTTGTATTTAACAGAGTGTCTCTCACAAAGAAGCGGTCTGTAATTACAAGAAGTTGTGTGTCGGTCTAGCCAGTAAACAGTGTTAAAAATCTTGCCTGACTTGACCATTGAGCGCCTACAATAATTTGATTGATAAGGACGACACCCAAGGAGCTTTTATAAATTGTATTTTAGGACGTTCCAATCTGAATTAAAATAGGATGGTATTGGGTGTAGTCGTCGCCTCTCTTCCATAAACAACAGATGCAGTAGGTGAGCTCCTCACAAAGGCACTGAACATAAAGTTGTTTTTTTTTTTAACTCGGGAATGAAACTTAGTACTTCCGGGTGTAATCTCAGAAACGAAGATCGGACTACCAACGTAATAGGTGGTATTACTCAACTCATTCGAGCACGTCATCTACCTCAGAAGGATGAAAGTTTTATTTAACAAAGTCGGGAGTCAACCTGTACACTACGCGTTACACATATGTCTGGGGGGGAGGGAGGGGGGCATATACCCAATTATCTATCAAAATACATCAGGCGCAATTGGAAAAGTAGAAAAAAATATTCGTTTTAAGTCTTTCAATCTCTTCCATAGCTCAAAGGAAATACCCGTTTGTCCTGCATCCACCCGTTCTTCAAACCAGCTGAGGAAGAACCTTAAATGGCTCCCGGCAACCCTGCTCCTCGCCAGAAGTGGCACTGGTCTCTTCTGCCACCACGCTTCTCCACATACAAATTGTATCTGTCACACAAAACTCCAGTTTCCACTTGAGTGTTTTTCTCTGTAACTTTCACGAAACTGGACAAATCCGTACCGTCATCCCATTAAACAGTACCAAGTTTATCATAACAAACAGGAAGGGCGTTGAAAAGTGTCTGGAAAAAGTCAACGTGATTCTACCTGCAGACGAGGAGAAGTTGATCAGATGTGCACATTCTTGGCTTTGGAGCATGGAGCCAACCTGAGAACACTGTGCCCAGTTCAGACAAAGCACTGACAGCACGTGCACGTAGTTGTAATGGGGCATTTTGACGGAAATATGTTATAATTTCACTAGCTGTGCACTCGGTCGGTTCCTGCTACTTATGAGCGTAGGGATGGGCGGTATTTTCTTTAGTAGATTTATGTCCCGATTGCCCAAGGGTAAGGACAATAGGCACAACGTGAAACAAATAAATAAACCAATCGACATAACAAGCCGTGAGCGTGCACTCTCCCGAATTTCCGGTTTCGGGATGTGCACGCTCACGGCAGTCGTGGGGCGGGACTTCTGTCTTTGCGAGGAGTCCGCGCCCACGGAGTGAATGGCCCAGAGAAGCGGTGGCAGCAGAAGTCAGGAGTGGCGGCTGAGGCGGTAAGTGGGGCTTGGGGGGCTTGGCACCTGTGTGTGAGCGTGTGTGTATGCAGTGTGTGTGTGTGTGTGTGCATGCAGTGTGTGTGTGTGCGCATGCAGTGTGTGTGTGCGCGTGCGACTGGAGAGGCATGGCTGACCCTGGCAATCTGGAGATGTGCTTCTGGAGATGTGCACGGCTCTGGGAGGCTGGGTCATGCGCGTCCACGATGTGCAATCGGCGCTCGTGGCCAGGCCTGGCTCCGTTGAGAGCTGACTCAATCACAATAGGTCTCGAACGAGACCTAAAAATGAAGTTCTTCTCAGCACAGGTCTTCTCTCAAGGAAGGTCTAAGAAGAGTTATTGAAATGGGTGGGGTCCTTCAATAGTTAGAATAGGAAGTGTTATGAACCAATCAAATCTCTTTTTTTGTGGTCGAATGGGATCCGCATAGGGTGCGCATAGGCAGCACACACCCAGCGCGACTTCACAAAATTGCATTTAAAAGTAGTATACGTTTATTAAAACTAAAAGAATATTATTTTTTTGATTAGCTCAGATAATGTCTTGCCTTAATATTTATATTAAATACATATATATATCTTTTTAGACATTACATTTTTTTGCGGGAGTCGCGCACCCGCCGCGTCCAAAATGTAGATGACATCACGCGGAAACGCGCGAGCGACGCGTAACGTAATACGTACATGTCGCGTATGCGCCAGAAGTCGCGTACGAGTCGCATAGAAATCGCGTAGGAAAATTCGCACCCATCGCATACCCTACGCTGAGCCTACACAACAATCCTAAAATGGCGACTTGGTTCCGCGCAGTAATCGAGGAATGTGCGCTTTAGGTGCGCTACTCCCCCCAATATTTTTTATAAAAAAGAAAATATAAATACATTTTAAGAAATATAAAATTTTTAAAAAATATATAGAATTTCAATATTTTTTTAAACTGTTTTTCAATTTATGTTAAAAATCTGAAATGTAATTTTTTTTAGAAAAAAATCTAAAAATAAATAGTTTAAAAAAATGTAGTAAATCAGTGTCTAAAAATTAATATATAAATGTATATATTTAAAAATTGTCATTTACAAAACCGTTGAAATTCACTGAAAGAATCATAGGTTTCAGGCATGTTGTAGTTATGAATTAGCATTTAAAAAACCTTTGAAATTCACAAAAAAAAACAGGTTTCAGGCCTGTTATAGTTAGGGATGAGCATTTAAAAAACCTTAGAAATTCACTGAAAAAACCATTGGTTTTAGGGGTGTTATAGTTAGTTAGACATTTCAGTTGTACAAAACCATTGAAATTCTTCCGTTATGTCAAGCATGATGTAATAGGTGACATCATCAGCAGTGGATTGCGGGCGCACGAGTTATAGTTAGTATAACTAAATATAACGGAGGAATTTCAATGGTTTTGTACGAGTGAAATGTCCAGCTAACTTTAACACCGCAAAAACCTATGTTTTTTTCTGTTTGCTATGACAGGGCTAGAGCCTCAGCTCGTGATCGGGAGGGTGCGCTCAGTGTGCGCAGATCCAGCGCGGCCCTAGATATATATATATATGATTTTGATTTTCTCAGGAACTACTGAACAGATTTACACCATTTAGGCAAAAAGGCACGACTCTGAACCAAGGTCTACCTTTCTACCAAATTTGGTGTAATTCCGTTCACCAGTTCGGGCTGTAGCTGCGACTAAAGGTCCCTATGGAAAATTGCATGGGGAAAACACGTTTTGGGACCCCCCTTTTTTCTCTGCCCCCGCTTGACGAATCACCCCAAGACTTTCAGAATAGGAGCGGACCGGAGCGGGCCACAAGTTTTGAAAATTTCGCAAAGATTCGTCAAACAGCGCCAACGTTTTTCAAAATAGAATGAATATATATATATATGTATATATTACCTACTGGCGTCTCGCCAGTAGGTATATATAGTTAGGATTTTTTGTCTATGGGACTTTTGAAAATTCTATGTCTAATAACTTTGGCGTTTGTGGACGGAATCGGCTGAAATTTTCAGGAAAATTGCACATTTTGTTTCTGAGCAGCCCCTGAAAATTTGGGGGGGTTTCGTCAAGGGGGGGGCCGAGAAAAAAGGGGGGTCCCAAAACGCGTTTTTCCCATGTTAATTTCCATAGGGCCTTTGGCCTCACTTTTAGCTCGAACGGCTGAATGGATTTGCACGAAACTTGGCAAAATTGTAGGGACTGTTAGCCCGATGTGCCTTTGCTAGGTCTCAATATATGTGCTCCAGTGGATTTTGAGAAATTAACGTTCAAAACAAGATATATATCTGTAACAGCGCTCCGGGCTGCGCTCCGGTCCGCTTACTTTTCGCGAAACGGAACTTTGCGATGCGAAGCTGATTGGCTCCCCATTGTCTGTCAACATTCTAAACAGTCCTGAGCGGCCGCCATCTTATCTCTCGGTAGGATCGAGAGAGAAGAAGAGGTGAAAAACGAAGGGGGAATTTAATGAAAGGGGGCAAGGTATACCCCTCTTGACCCCCTAGGAATGTTGTTGGGGTTATTAAAGGGTCCCGTGGGGAAAATAAAAAAAAATTTTCACTGTAGAAGCGCTTCACGGGCCGCAAACTGGGCTGCAAACTGGTAGCGAAACGGGAATTCGCCATTTTGTGCTTCGTTTTAATTAAATTACTAGGTATAAGGGGGTGCGGGAGACGTATCCTAATCCCTTATGTTTTCTGAGGGTGGCTGAGGAGGCTCATATATGTTGATACATGTCTTCCAGCGGCTGTGCGTGAGCTTTTTTTTTTTTTTGCTGCGTGACGTCTGTTAACGTTCGATTCGATGGAAATCAGGAAGTGTTGACCGCCAATTTGTCAGTGCGATAAAATATTTTGTTATAAATGAATCCTTATTGATAAACATTGTCTGCGCCATCTTGCCTTTTTTCCAATGCCACAATTTTGTCGTGCACGGCAGCCATTTTAGATGCCAGGCCGGTCCCAGGCTATCACCTAGCCCTGCGGATGTAGTTTATGGCCCCAGCTGTAGAGAATCCAGACATGCCAACCCTCCCGATTCAGGCGTGAGACTACTGATTTCAGTGCTAGTCTCCCGCCTCCCGATTTCTGCAAGCAAAAACCCGGGGGCATATTACCAACAAATAGCGATAATTTTTGTCTCTAACTTGTTTAGAGACAAAAATTATCGCCGCACATCGGCGATTTTTATCGCAGATAAACCTTGCTATTAGCAAGGTTTATCGCAAATGCGATAAAAAACGGCCGCAATGCATGAATATCGCTCAAAAGTCAGCGATATTCATGCATTATCGAGCAAATGCTCTTAGCCATGTTATCCACCTCCCATTGGATAACATGGCTAAGAACTGCTCAGGGCAGGTGTTAGCTTTTTGAGATATTCGCGCTTAGCGCGAATATCTCCAAAAGTTGGTAATAGGAGATAGCGATGTTAGGGACTGTTTCCAGTCGCTAACATCTTGGCACGCCCACTTTGCATGTCATTAGTGATAAATATCACTGACATGCAAAGCGGGGCCCAAGATGGTCGCTATCTCCTTTTAGCTGTCACTAACTGGTGTTAGCGACAGCTTGGTAATAGGGAGATAATTTTATCTCCGCTTTCTTGGCTTTTAAAGCCAAAAAAGCGGAGATAAACCCCCTTGATAATATGCCCCACGATTCCTCGGGGGTTTCAGCTGACAAGGCTTGGTATTGTGTTACGTGGTAATTCTTCCAGGAAACGTCAGAGGGTCGATGCAGGGGTTCTAGAAGGGGTGATAAACCATTTAAGCCTCATGAACAAGCGCATGGTCTTTTAAAGATCTGTGAAGTACTCGGGGCGGCGGTGTGTGTGTGTCCTCTTTCAGGAGCGGGCGGGGGGGGGGGGGGGGGCACTGCCAGCAACTTGCCAGGCCAGGCAGTGTTCAACACTTGCATCACCCTTTCTCTGCCTGCTATTGCGCTCCATGCTTCGGAAAGGTAAGAAAAAGAACGTGCATTTGAGTTTGAAATGTCCGATCCTGTAGCAGTACACTTGCAAAGCCCACACATGACAATAACCCGATTCAAGGCCCCATTCACCCGATTTTTTAAAAATATATAGCACTCCAACAAAGTAGGATTATAAAACTTTATTAACTTTTAAATATAACGAACGGAACAAAAACTGTAACAAACATTTAAACATTTTTGACAAAAAAAAGCAACAATGGTCAGAAGCTGTCTTTTGTGCGAATAGTCCCAAGGCAGCACAACGTGCTGAGTTCTGGACGGCACCCAGGTGATGTCACCTGGGTGCCGCACTGGTTTTTGGGATCCTACAATGCAGCTCAGAAAAACAGCGTGGGGCGTCCCGGGTGGTGCGGGGGGAGGCCTCGTCAGTAGCGGTCTGTTGTGCGAATAGTCCCAAGGCAGCAAAACGCGCTGAGATGTGGATGGCACCCAGGTGATGTCCAGTAAACTGCTGCACTGGTTTTGGTATCCTACAATGCTGCTCCGAAAATTGGCGTGGGGCGGCCCGGGGGGGGGGCGTGGGGGAGGCGGCGTGAACGGGCCTCCCCAGGTGGCGGCCATCCAGCTGAGTTGCGCCCGCTCTTGCGGCTACAGCGTCTCGCTCACCATGTAGTTGAGTTGCTCCCACTCTTGCAGTGCAGCGATAGGCGGCTGCCACAGGGCTCTTAAAATGGCGGCCGGCTCTTCAGTTTTGGGCCTGGTCCACTAAAATGGCCCTGGGACACCTTGGAACTCGGACGCTTGCCTGCTAGGGCTTGGGCTCCATTCTCGAAAGCGTCCCCTCAGCCGTGAAGATTCTACAAAAGTCTTGGGGGCCCTCGACTCCTGCAGGCTTCCGGTGGGGAGCGGCTGCCATGATTGCTCGCGGAATGACCACGACGGAGCCACGAGATGGTGGTGCTCTCATGCTGACGCCGGCTTCAGTCTGAATCATCCAGAAACAAGGTGGGGCTTTCATCGTTTGGGAAAAAAAATGTTCTAAACCAATGAAAAGTGTTATTTTTAGGTCATATGACCAAGCCTTCCATCTTTAGGAAACCAAAAGTAAAATGAACCAATGAAAAGTTTTATAAACAAGTCACATGACCTGTTATGCGGCATAGGGCTACAAAAAGCGTAGAAAATCCGTTGGCACGTGAGGCGGCGTCAGTAGCGGACCGATGTGCGAATAGGCCGAAGGCAGCACAACGCGCCGAGATCCGGATGGCACCGAGGTGGTGTCCAGCAAATTGCCGTACTGGTGTGGCCATCCTACAATGCTGCGCCGAAAGACGGCGTGTCCAGCTGAGTTTCGGTCACTCTTGCGGTACAGTGACTCGAATGCGCCGAGATCCGGATGGCACCGAGGTTGTGTCCAGCAAGTTGCCGCACTGGTGTGGCCATCCTACAATGCTGCGCCGAAAGTCGGCGTGGGGTGCCCCGTTGGCTTATGAGGTGATGTCAGTAGTGGACCGATGTGTGAATAGGTCGGAACCAGCACAAGGCGCCAAGATCCGAATGGCAAGTCCTGGATGTTGAGTGCCGTAGTTGAGAGTTCTGAGAAGTGCTTGTAAGACTATCTGAAGCTTATTTGCACCTGCTGCAGCTTCACTATTGCCCGAGGTGGTGTCCAGCAAATTGCCGCACTGGTGTGGCCATCCTACAATGCTGCGCCGAAAGACGGCGTGTTCAGCTGAGTTCCGGTCACTCTTGCGGTACAGTGACTCGAACGCGCCGAGATCCGGATGGCACCGAGGTTGTGTCTAGCAAGTTGCCGCACTGGTGTGGCCATCCTACAATGCTGCGCCGAAAGTCGGTGTGGGGTGCCCCGTTGGCTTATGAGGTGATGTCAGTAGTGGACCGATGTGTGAATAGGTCGGAACCAGCACAAGGCGCCAAGATCCGGATGGCAAGTCCTGGATGTTGAGTGCCATCGTTGAGAGTTCTGAGCAGTGCTTGTAAGACTGTCTGAAGCTTATTTGCACCTGCTGCAGCTTCACTATTGCCCTGGTGTGGCCAAAGATCGCCCATGACATAGGCGGCCGGCTCCCGAGGTCCGGCGGAACTTTTTTCCTTTTCCTTTCTGCTTCTTGTCCCACAATCCGTTTCACCTGAAGACACGACCAGGTCCCTGAATGTGTGCAGGGGGACGCTATTGATTGAATGAAAATGGCGGCTTGACACAAAGCTGACTCAAGCGTTGCTGTTGATGCTATACAGACAAAAATTGGTTTTCAGTTTGTACATTCTTCAGGATTTTTTTTTCCATCCAAGGCTGATTGAGAGTTTGTAGAAAAATGGCTTCAGATTTTCCACATATTACTCTTCAACATTCTTCCTAAATGTAACAATGTGAGACTCACTAGGAGAACGGCTGTTTATCTTTCCTTTCAAAATGCTGCCAACAATATTTTCTGAATGGAAGACACCATCTTGTAGCATAAAGGGCCGAAAGGGGTTCTGGTCTGGCCGATGGTTGGTGGAGACATTTTGACTATATCTTGGACCTGCCCGGCCTCGCCCAAAATGGCGCCGGTATAAATGGGACTCGTAACTCCTTGTTGTGTACTGGTTGAACAACCTTGATATCACGAGATATGAATGCAGTTTTGATGCTCATGGCGGGCGGGGACGAGAATTGATTGAATATTTCGACATCCCTATTGATATTAAGTTCTGATGTGTTATTGATTACTGTACTATTGAAAGTTCGAATTAACGTCACCCATGGTACTTGCACGCAAATGTATATCTAGATAACTTTTTTGTAAGTGGCCCTGTCGTATTTTAATTACAAAATGTACGTCCACCGATTCCGCAACTGTTAGACACCTTAGTTCTTGCAACCTAATGGCTCGTTCGTTACGTTCCTCTATAATGTAAATGTCTCCTCATCATATACGATTTCAGTTTGCTCCGTGGCCGGCCCACGTGGTTATAGGCCCGTATTTGTATACTGACATTTTCACAATAAAGGTTTTTAAAACAAAACATGGTAGTAGTATTTACATTGGTAAAGTTTTTACTTTTAGTCACTGTTTTCGAATCAGTAAAAGGCAAGTGAAATAAAGCAGTCCAATTACATGACGGATAAAAGGTATAATATGTAGGAACGCAGTAAAGATAAATGGTCAAGGGCAGTTGTGTTTTCCACTCCTGCAACATAAAGTGATCGATAAGAATCTGATAATCAGGCGTATCGGCGACTAAGACAGCAGGCCGAGTCTCTTTTACTCAACGGCTCCGTCATGGAACGAAGAAACGCCCTTTTTCTCGAAAAAGGAATATATTTTACTTGCAGGACAGTTGAAAATTTTCCGGGAAAGTACATTAGCCTGGAATATTATAACATATATGTTATAAAAAAAAAGTTCGAAATCAATAAAAAGCGTATTTTTTAGGTCATATGACCAAGCTTTTCATTATTAAAATAACAAAAGTAAAATGAACCAATAAAAAGTTTTATTAACAAGTCACATGACCTGTTATGCTTACGTTACGCGCTGCGCGCCGCGCCCCGGATCCCTTCCGGGTGCGCTAACGCGGCGTGTCATATAACGCATTACGCGACAACGTAGGTCAAGAATATAGTCAAAATGTCTCCACCAACCAGCCTTCGGAACACAACCCCTTTCAGCAGTCCAAAAAGTTCTGTAAAATGACAACAGAGGGGACAGGCAACAAGAACCATCAGTCAAAGAGGGGAGGGCAAGTTCTTCTCTACCGGGTCATGTTGGGGCGCTACCGGAACTGATCGAATTGGTAGTCTACAGTGTTTCTGGATGTTTCAGACTAAAGCTGGCGTCAGCATGAGAGCACTACCATCTCTCGTAGCTCCGTCGTGGCCATTCCACGAGCAGACATGGCAGCCGCTCCCCACCAGAAGCCTGCGGGAGTCGGGGGCCCCCAAGACTTTTGTAGAATCTTCACGGCTGAGGGGACGCTTTCGAGAATGGGACCCAAGCCCTATCAGGGAAGCGTCCGAGTTCCAAGGTGTCCCAGGGCCATTTTAGTGGACCACGCCCAAATCTGAAGAGCCGGCCGCCATTTTGAGAGTCCTGTGGCAGTCGCCTATCGTTGCATCGCAAGAGCGGGAGCAACTCAACTACATGGTGAGCGAGACGCTGTAGTCGCAAGAGCGGGCGGTAAACAGCTGAATGGCGGAAGAGGCACAGTGTAGCAAAAGCGGGCGGAATGGCAACTAAAACGGTAAAGGGGCGCCCCACTACAGCGTGTCTTCAGGTCAAACGGATTGTGGGACAAGGTCCAGAATAGAAGAGTCATCAAAAGGCAAAAAGTTCCGCCGGACCCCGGGAGCCGGCCGCCTATGTCGGGGGCGATCTCAGGCTAAACCGGTGCTATAAGACTTGGGGAGGGGGTCGGAGCCAAGCGTCTTCTCCGAGTCCGTGCCATCACACCGCCCCTCGGGGGCCTCCGTCAAGCGGTTTAGGGAGGTACCATATCACATTGTTTTCAAATGCAGTCAGGTCCACAAACGACACTCACTTACTTTGAGAATAGTGAAGCTGCAGTAGGTGGAAATAAGCTTCAGACAGTGTTACAAGCGCTGCTCAGAACTCTGAACTATGGCACCCAACATCCAGAACTTATGCCATTTGAGAATGGCAGTGATATTGAAGCAACTCCGGGACCAAAACCATTAACGTACTTTCACGTATGAAAATCTTACTTGGGGAGGGGGCAGGAGCGAAGCGCCCCCTCCCAGTCCGCGCCACCACACCGTATGTTGAAAATCTGAAGCCATCGTTCTACAAACTCAACCAACCTTGGATGGAAAAATCTAGGAAAATGTACAAACTGAAAACCAGTTTTGGTCTGCATAGCATCAGTAGCAACGCTTGCTATCAGAGTGCATGAGTTTCATGCTCGATCGATTGAGCTAGCCGGATCGGGCAATAAAAAGTATAAAATAGTTATGTAAATAGTTATTTAATAAAATGTTTTACCCTGTGTCTTTGCTGGTGTGTTGTCTATATTTTTAATATTTGCATAGGGTTTGTCGTTATTTTGGGCGGGGTGGGTGACGGAGCCGAGCTGTCTTGCAGCCCTCATGGTGTGGAGCTCAGTTCATCTCACTATTTTCGTATTTCTCATGAAGGGTTGTTCCTAATATTTCTATTTTAGCGAGGTCAAAAAGAGATCCAATTAGTGGCCTACTGATTTTGCTCGATTAATTTTATTTTTTTACACGATTTTTCACGATTTTTCACTATCTGCAAAGACTAAACAGAGTATTGCGACTTTGTGCTTGTTTGTAAATAGAGAATGAACCAAAGAGAATCAATTGTAAAACAGTAAATGCTTGGATAACAATCAATCAAATGGAGAGACAAGCAGGCACGACGGATTACAACGGGGGTAAAGGCCTGCGTTAACTACTCTTCACTATCTGCAAAGAGAGAGTACTACTAAGAGAAAAGAGGGGAGGGGGGCAGCGTTCAAAGCACATCAGCGTGCATAAACAAGAAAAAGTTTTTACCTATCACGTACTTGACATTTTACAGCTTTTGATATTTGCTATTAAAAAACCAATGAAATTCACTGAAAAACCCATAGGTTATAGGCCATATATAGTTAGGAATTTGCATTTACAAAACCTTGAAAATTCACTGAAAAAACCATTGGTTATAGACCATATATAGTTAGGGATTAGCCTTTTCAAAACCTTATTTTACTCACACAAAACCATTGAAATTTCATATATAGTTAGTTCCACTAACTATATATCGCGCACCCGCAATCCACTGCTGATGATGTCACATATTACATCATTCATGACATGGTTAGTGACATCACTGATGACATCACTGATGACATCTCAAATGACATCACTGATGACATCTCAAATGACATCACTGATGACATCTCAAATGACATCACTGATAAAATCACTGATAACATCTCATTTGACATGACTGATCACATCACTGATGATATCATTCATGTGATAATACCATGAACCTCTTCAGACTCTAATATAACCTTAGATACAATCAGTGTAAACAGACAGTCACAGACTGTCACTCATCCATGGAGTTACTCACACACCTAGTCAGTTATGCAAAAAATCAATCACACCTCCATTTTCTCAACTATACAGTTATACACACCTTACTTATTCAAACATATACTAACACATATTTACTTTACTCTCTTATACAATCCCTGATACATGTTCACAATGATCCATACAGCCACTCACACATTCACTGGCTCTTATGCACAGTTATTTATATATGTCAACTCTCACATGTACTGTGTTTTACATATGTACTTACTTTGACATGTAGCACTGAGATATCCATTCACTCACTAATACACTCATGCACAGTCAACCGCCCATACAGCTGTTTCCACATGCACTTTTGAACCCATACATATAGTGAATCAACTACTCACACATCTATGTACAGAGTCACACACCTCCCAGCCACCCATACACACACACTCAGTTTCCCATACAAATACTTGGACAACCAATGAATAACCCATACAGTTACTCATATAGCTACTGATCAACATATGCAGCAGTTTGTAGAACAACAGATATAATGATGCACAAATTAAAACAGTTTAGTCACTAACCCATGCACTCAGTGAGACACATTTAATTACTCACTCATACAGTCAGTCATGCACCTACTAAATCCTTCATCCAGACACTTATACATCCACTCATTCTTCAATATGTAAGACATATTTTAACTTTACAGAAACATACAGTCACTGGATGTTGTCATCAGTGATGTCATCAGTGATGTCATTTGAGATGTCATCAGTGATGTCATCAGTGATGTCACTAACCATGTCATGAATGATGTAATATGTGACATCATCAGCAGTGGATTGCGGGTGCGCGATATATAGTTAGTGGAACTAACTATATATGAAATTTCAATGGTTTTGTGTGAGTAAAATAAGGTTTTGAAAAGGCTAATCCCTAACTATATATGGTCTATAACCAATGGTTTTTTCAGTGAATATATATATATGTATATATATGTGTGTATATATGTGTAATCTGGACAAATAAATCCTCATTGCTGCAGTACTCCTGAGTGTCTTTTTTGCTTGACAAGCAATCTGCTGTTTATTGACTTTTTCGGCCGGTGTGGTCCGCCGAATGTGAGACGCCACCTGACTGGGGAGGAAGGATCCCGCAAGGACCCCGTTGTATATATATATATATATATATATATATATATTTAAATAAGTACCACAATTTAAATAATACATTTCAAACAAAAATGAATATATATCCATAGATATTAATGTTTATAAAATAAATTCAATTCACAAATAACCAAACAGTAGTATTTAAATAAATAAAAAAATGATAGCAAAGCAAATAACATTTCTCACCATTGAAATTAACCAAACATTCATCAAAAATATTTAATGACAATAAAACTTATAAAACAAATATCTTGTTACATACATATAACATTAAACAAAATATACCCCTAAATAAATAAATACAACAGTTACTAAATTAACATATAGCTGCCAAAATAGTTAAACAGACGCCATAACAACCAATAAAATATAAGCAACAAAAACCAATAGAAAGCTTCAACTAATTAAAGCAACACTATAAAGGAGGCCAATTAATTAACCAAAAATTACCTCAAAACCTGCAAAGATTGGAGAAGGATGAAACTCTGCCAGATTGAAGCCCCAACAAAGGACCTTCAGAAGAGCTACATTAAACAGCTTAAATTTGAAGTAAATACAATTCCTAACAAATATATATATATTCCCCTAACTAAACTTAAAATAATGATTACATGTAAAATTACTTCATAAATGTATTTCCTTTTTTCTACCTATTTTATACACTAAGCAAACTGACTTACAAACTTTACCAAAAATCAACACAGCAAAGAAATAAACTGTGCAGCATTCTACCAATGAAAGACTAAGAATAAATGAAAATTAATTAAACATGTTAAACAAAGTAAGTATAACTATTAATATTTTTGAAACCTTAGCTAAATCAACTCATAAGCAAAACTAACCAACAAAATAAAACTAATAAACATTTCCACCTTTTCTTTCCTACTACAGGCTGCAACAATTCCAATCCAAAAACTGCATTAAAGAAACCAAGTAAATCTACCAAAAATATTTGTTTTAAATATACTTAAAAATAAATCCAACGGGGGGCGTGGCCAAGATGGCGGCTTGACTGGACGTGCTTTCTGAGGCTCCTCGGCCCTAGACCCCTTATTCTCCCTACAAAGCGGCAAATACCCTCCCCGCTCCTCCAGAGCGGCGCCCAAAACACAGCACCAACCCCGGCGCTTGGAGCAGCCAAAACGAGAAGTCGCCACCGGCGAAAAATGTGCTAACGGAGCTTCGACCGTCCCCGGCGCAGATTGGCGTGAAGGGGCCGACACAACTACAGCGCCCAAAAGAACTCTCCGATCGAGGGGCCCGGCGCGGCGGGGGTGCTGACCCGCCGACAGGAATAGAGAGCTACATTCAGCCACGGACGACGACCGGAGCGACGCCCGGCCAGCTGCGACGCCCTGCGGCGGATGCACGACCCGACCGGGCCGAGGCAGCGCCCGGCGGCGACCACACTACTTTAGCCCCCGGCTTCGGGCCTGGTCCGCGAGGGGTGATGCTCGAGCCCGGGCCTCCGAGCCTCCAGGGAGTGCCAGCCTGAGAGGCGGTGGCCGTGGCTCCCGCAGAACTACGAGAGGACACCCCCGGCAGCTGCTACACCAGAAGGAGTTGAGGCTCGAGGGGACAGGAGAATCAGTTGTGACGAGGCCGGGGGCGCCGGAGACGGCCGGAGGCCCGACTGACCGAGCTGCTGGGGCCGCCCTGGGATCGCGGCGGGACCGCGATTGAGGCCACGGAAAGGTGCATACCCCCCCGCTTGCCCCGGGACTCTTGGCCAGTATGTAAGGGGCGAGCCAGCTGGGGGGAGGACAGCCGCCCGAGGGCCGGGGACTGTGCCGAAGCCCACTCAAGATGGGCCCCTGAGGAAAGACAGAGCTGAGCCAGGAACTTTCCATTAGAGATTCACGACAGAGCTTCTGCGCCAGTAGTAGGGCTAGCGACCGTGTGCCTGTGTCTGGGACCCTAGCCGAGGGGGACGAGGAGGGACCCTCGGTGGCAGGCGCGCATCCTGCAGTGACGGCAGGGGAGGCCTCGAAGAGAAAAGGTGCGACTGGGACACTGGGGGGAGCCGGCCGCTGGGAGCCTGCACCTGCTAAGAGAAGAGTCGCTCCTGTGACCGTGGGGGTGAAGAGTGAGCCCCCCCCCCCCAGGCCCGCGCCGAGCCCTGGGCTGGGATGGTGGGGGTGCTGAGGCCGGTGGTCATTGGGGTGCCGCGGCCTAGAAGAGCGGGGACGGCGCCGAGGACTCCCCCCACGCAGCGAAGGCTCCACACCGGAGGAACAGAGCCGCCAAGCACGACAGGTCCGCGCTGCCGCGGTCCGATATCGGGAGGGTTCCCGGGCTACCGAGCTCCCGAACGTGGGGGGGATCCCGAGCCCTGACGCTCCCGCACCCAGCGCCAAACGAGGGAGAGCCCCCTGGCTCTAGCACACCACCAACATGGCCAACGCGGGACTCAAAAACAACCGGACCATCACGGACATGCCCCACAAAAACACCTCCAAGGCGGAGAAAGCCCCGAAGCAATCATCTCCCAAGACATCGCCCGCCGCCACGGACGCAGATGATGACTCCGCGCCCATCACGAAGGCCTTTCTGGCCTCTCTCTTTAACATTCAATAACAAAAGGAGCTTAGAGGGGAATTATGGGTACTCATTGGGAAAAGCCCTCCACTCAATGAAATCAATCCAAAAGAATTCCCAGTACCCAGGACTCTAGTTAGTAATTATCTAGCGGGCATGAGACCCTTGTCCGCCTGAATTCTCAATCGTAGAATTACGGAGCACACCTGATCTTATTTCTATATTTAGGTGTTCATTGTCTCTAATGCCCTACTGTCCTTAAACAAACAATCTAGTCTGTCAATACTACTAATTGTGGGGGGTTCCATATGTTTTCAACTCGGCGCAACCTAAAAAATGTCAGCCCTACATAGGACCATACATATACCCACACATACACCAAAATAATCAAGAAAAAGTTATATTATTTTTTCAACTCGGCAGCTTCCTGTTTAAAAGATGTCGGAAGTGGGTGCAGCAACAGAGTATTAACCCTGATGAATCTGCCATAAAGGTTATTGGGCAGTGAAACATGTCGGTTGCAGGTAGTGGTATGCGACATTAAGCTACCAGCCTTTTTACTTCAACTGTGCACACCCCAGTCAGTAATAAAAGCAGTTTAAGAGGTGTGACTCTTGATTTCATTTTTCACTCTGTTTTGTTTGTTTAAGGAGTTACGCTCTAAGCTCCTTGCTATGCACCGTTTCTTTACTATTTCCTTTTCTTCACTTATTCACTAAATTCTGGAATAGGAACGGTCACCTATGATGAGAAAGGGGCCAAGTCTCTGGTAAACATCTGACCAGATCGCCCGAGGGTGTTCGCCCGTGAGGTGCCTTCCTCTTCGCCACACATTTTTTCTTGATTATTTTGGTGTATGTGTGGGTATATGTATGGTCCTATGTAGGGCTGACATTTTTTAGGTTGCGCCGAGTTGAAAACATATGGAACCCCCCACAATTAGTAGTATTGACAGACTAGATTGTTTGTTTAAGGACAGTAGGGCATTAGAGACAATGAACACCTAAATATAGAAATAAGATCAGGTGTGCTCCGTAATTCTACGATTGAGAATTCAGGCGGACAAGGGTCTCATGCCCGCTAGATAATTACTAACTAGAGTCCTGGGTACTGGGAATTCTTTTGGATTGCTCTCTCTTTAACACCCTGAGGGATGACTTTCAAACCTTGAAGCAGGAGCTTGCGGGTGAGCAGCGAGAACTACGCAGGGACGTGGACAGCTTAGGGGAACGCGTGGCGGCGGTAGAGGAAGCGGACCAGACCCGCAGCTTGAAGGTGGACCGACTTCAGCAAGAAATCCTCCGTCTCCAGGACCAGCAACTGGACCTCCAAGCACACTCGGAGGATCTCGAGAACCGTTCCCGGAGGCACAACATAAGGGTCCGGGGTGTACCGCTGAAATCGGAAGTGAATAACGTTGCTGCGTACCTACAAGATCTATTCCGGGAGATCATCGGGGAATCCAGCGAATTCGAAATCCGGATCGATCGCGCCCACAGAGTTGGCCTGGCGCGCCGGACGCAGGACCCCCCACCGGATATACTGGCCTTTCTACCAGTCTTCCCTCTAAAGGAACGCATCTTGAGAGAGGCCCGGGCGCGACAACCAATCATCTTCTGGGGAGACCAGGTGGCCCTTTTCCAGGACCTATCGGCCATCACTTTGCAGAAACGGCGGACCTTCAAGGTAGCCACGGACTTTTTGAGAGACAAAAGGGTGCCTTACTCATGGGGCCACCCGTTTCGCCTCATCTTCAAGTGGAAGGGGTCACTTCACCAGCTCAGATCCCTCCAGGACATGTGTGCGGTGCTGGACATCGACCCACCGGAGGAACCGGACTTGGGGGGGCCTTCCCAGCGCCGATCTGCGGAGGGGCTTGATCGCCATCACGGTGCCGGCTGGCAGACCGTGCGGAGACGACGCTCCCCCAGGTCCATCCAGAAACCGGACCCTCAGGTGGCGGCCCAAGAACGGGAGGCGGCTGTACAGGAGGTAGCGGACAACACAGCGGCTAAACAGTAAGGTGCATCTACACAGGGGTTTGCCTTCAAGAGCCTCCCTCAAGGGGGGGATGGGGTCGGGGGCCGAAGAGTCGGCCGCCGCCATGTCCTCACTTACTATGACACTCTACGGACCTGGACCATGTCCCGATAGGCCCGAGACTATGGGAAAAGTTACAGGGGATTGTTTGAGGGGGGTGGCGGGATGGGAGAGGGAGTTGGGGAGCTTCGGACTGCGCTAGGGGGACATGGTTGGGGAGGGGGGTTGTTGGATTGGGGGGGAGTTGGGGGGGAGGGGACACTCCCGGTGTGGTACAATGGACACAGACATTTTTGATCCGGAGGGCTGGCGGGCCTCTAGCCTACTAAGCAATCCTCGAGTGTCTCGAATATGGCAACCTCTAAGTTGAAGATTCTCACATTGAATGTCAAGGGGCTTAACAACCCCGTTAAACGCAGGGCTGTCCTGTCCTACCTGGAAAAACACTAATGCTGACCTTTGCCTCCTTCAGGAGACTCATTTGCTGTCTTAAGGACTGGCACAGAATGCGCTCTAAGGCCTTTCCACTCCAATACTTCTCCTCAACTCATGAAAAAAAAGCAGGGGTGGCCCTATTGGTAGCACGTCACTTCAAAGGGATGGTTGGGGACCGGGTGGCTGACATCAAAGGGAGATTCTTGGCCTACCAAATTCGAATCGGTGGGATGGAGATGGTGGTGGGCTCGCTTTACGGCCCGAACTCCAAACAGGAACCATTTGTTAAGGGGGCCCTGGCGGACGCGTTACAACCTAATACGAAGCTGGTACTGGTGGGCGGAAATACAAACCTAGTGATGAACCTCAACATAGACAGGTCGGGCCATCGCCAGGCGTTCGCTGGGGCGATCTCGATGGAAGGGGGCCAATGGCTGTCGGATAGGGGATTCACGGACCTGTGGCGAACACACCACCCCACCAGCCCGGGATACACATTCTACTCCCATGTACACCACACCTACGCACGAATTGACCACTTCTTCGGAAATACTGATATAACCCCCCTGGTAGATGATGTGGAGGTAATCCCAGCAGCACTATCTGATCACGATGCACTCATGACACACATACGAGTCCCTAGGGTTGTGCAAAGAAAGGGTAAATGGCGCCTCAATGATGCACTTCTGCAACATAAAGGGGTGACGCAACGACTTCAAGATCGCATCGCTGAATATCTGGAGATGAACGACACCCCGGAAGTCCCCCTGACGGCGGTGTGGGGGGCGCTTAAAGCGGTGGTGAGAGGGGAACTAATCGCCATAGCCGCGACGGAAGCCAAGGAGAGGAGGGATAAACGGCAATCTCTGTCCGGGGGGGTGCTCGAGCTGGAGCAGGCTCACAGCCGAATCGGAGCTCCCAGGATATGGCGCCAACTCAAGGCGGTCAGGGCTCAACTCGCGAGCCTAGACCTAGACAGAGCGGAGTACGCTGCCCTGAGGCTACGCCACAATTATTATGTAGAGGCGATAGAACGGGGCACTTGCTAGCGAGCTGCCTCAAGGCGAAGTCCCTGCGTGCGAAGGTCCCCTCCATTCACACCCACGACGGAAATGTAGCCCAGGTGGACGACCATATTGCGGAGGCTTTCCGAGAGTTCTATGCCTCTTTGTATGCGGCAGAACCACCTACCGGACGAACCACGGCAGAATCTTATCTCAATGACACAGCGATCACGCCCCTAGACGAACCCACCAGGGACTCCCTTGACGTGCCCATCAGAACCAAAGAGGTCATCTCCGCGATCGCCTGCCTCAAGCCGCTGAAGGCCCCAGGTCCAGATGGCTTCTCAGCAAGCTTTTATAAGGCGTTCTGCCCCTTAATAGCACCGGTCTTGACCAGGCTATTTAACTCCTTCCAAGGCAAGGGCTCCATCCCCAGGACATGCTAGAGGCCGACATTGTGGTCATCCCCAAACCGGGAAAAGACCCGTCCCACTGCAAAGCTTATAGGCCTATCTCACTACTTAACCTCGACCTGAAGCTATTCAAGGGAGTGCTGGCGGCGCGACTGGGCCCGTGTCTGCCCGGCGTCATTGAACCAGACCAGGCAGGATTTATACCGAATAGACAGTGCGCAGACAACACCAAGCGCGTGCTTCATGTCATTGATAAAGCCCACTACAATGACTCTGACGCAGTCCTCCTGTCAGTGGATGCCCAGAAGGCGTTTGACAGGGTGGACTGGGGATACCTGGACGCTGTCCTGGCGCGCTCTGGGATTGGGGACTGATTTCGCACTTGGGTCGCTAGCTGCTACGCCGCTCCGCAAGCCACAGTCAGCGTCAACGGGGTGCGTTCAAGGCCATTACACATCCAGAGGGGCACCAGACAGGGGTGCCCTCTATCGCCTCTCTTATTTGCCTTGTACATCGAGCCCCTGATGCAGCGGGTCCGTGACAATCGATCCATTGTGGGAGTTCGCTTTGGCGGAGAACCACAGAACATAAGTCTCTACGCGGACTATGTCCTGGCAGCTCTGGAAGACCCCTCAACAACGGTACCGGCCTTCCTGTCGGAAATGGAGAACTTCGGAACAGTATCGGGGTTCAAGATGAATGTTGAGAAGTCACTGATCCTACCCCTGGGGCGGAATGCAAAAGCTGCAATACGAGGTCAGCGGCAGTACGGAGGTCTTCGGACTCAGATGTCGTTGCCCTACCTCGGCATATCCCTAACCCCGAGCACGACCCAAACGGTTGACAAGAACTACTCTGCCTTGCTGGCTGCCCTTCAAGGCGAGATGGCGTCAGCAGCCGCTCTCGTGGTTGGGGCGAGTGGCGGCGGTAAAAATGACTCTCTTACCAAAGGTCCTGTATTTGTTCCAGACCATCCCAATAACCCCTCCAATAGGCATGCTTAAACAATTACAGGACAGCATTACACAATTTATTTGGGCCAACAAGCGCCCGAGGCTCCGCAGGGACTTGAACACACGGGCTACGTCGGAGGGCGGCCTTGGAGTTCCAGACCTACTTCGCTACTTCCACGCGACTCAGCTTCGTTACCTTTTAGAATGGCACTGTTAGACGGGGACCCGGAGGGTCGGCCGAGGACAGGGGGAGAGGCCTCCGGTGAGGGCCATCTCCAGCGATCGTACAGACGAGCAACTTTCCCCCCACAGATGGACACCACACAAGGATGAGGTCAACACTCTTTATATACGATTCTTGAAGCAAAGTTATCAACGATACAGTGAGGTCGGGACACGAGGATCCTCTCAATTCTAGTCTCTGAAGGGGAAAAGGTAGCGGGACAGTCTTGGTACCGGTCCGGTACGGGGGTGGCAAGATGGGTAGCTCACAATCCTCGAGCTCGGAGTTCTGGAAGGTCGGGCCGCGGCAGCGCCAGCAGGCTAGGATGATAAGTAGGCTGTGGGGTTTTAGGTTTAAACCTATAATAACTGATAAAACTCCACTGATAGAAAAATAGCTCTCACCGGTGAAAACATATAAACACTGAAAAAACACCTGGACAACCACAAACTAAATGCCATTCCAAGAAAGGAAAAAGAGAGTGAAAGAGTCATTTTTTTCTTCCTGAAGGGGTCAATACAATGTAACTTTGTTATACAAGCTAGCAGAAAGAAAGACTGGCTAACATTATTCTGCTTGAGTTTTGTTCTTTAGGGATGCCACTAAAGTATTGTTTCTTCTTCGTTTTACTTTTTCAGTTTTGTGGCCTTTGGTCTAAAGATGCAGGGTTTAGTTTCATGTTTTAGGTCTAGTTTAATTATTTTATAAACTATAGAGAATCAGGAAATATCAAACTCATATTTGATATTTTGGCTGCATTTGATTCTTTCACTGATAGGTAAAATGGATGGTTTTATAAACATCTTTCCTAATATGTGTCATCACATTTACCCACAGAATGGGTAAAACCCCTTAATACATCAGACCATAGTTTCTAGTGAGTCAGTATTGATAGTAGGTGAATTGCCAACACCTCAGGCTTTAAACATTCAATGCAAGGTATAGTGACAAGTATATATGGGATAGTGGTGAAAACATGACACCAGACTTGTGGAAAACATGGAACGCAGTGTCACTTGTAATGCTCTGCAAAAAAGGTTCTTTCCAAGTTCAACAAAGATTGGAGTTATATTGTTTGTATTTGCAGGGATTCAGCTACGTATATAAAAAAGTTGTGTGATGACCTGTCAAAATTGATACCCGAGCTGAAGTTATTCCCTGTAGTAGATCCTTGCCACTTGTTAGATTGTATGCTGAAAGCATCTTTACAATCTTAGGAGTTAATGAGGGATGCTATTGACTTTTTAATCCATTCTGGTGCACTGTATGCACAGGAACTAAAATGCAAATATTTATCATTTCAAGCTTTATATGGCATCAAAGAAAGAGTCATCCCAACTATGTACCCTAGCTGATGGTTCTCAGCCCAATTGGCTATGAATGCTGAGAGGGCCTTTTCACAGAAGGTTACATGGAAAGGAAAGAGCGAGCGCACATGACCCAAAGACACACTGAAGAAGTATTGTATGGTGTACTACAATAAGATTAATTTGCAAAAATCTATTTGGACCTCATATACACTATAAGTACACTGTCTATTTACCATGTTCTTTCAGTGCAGAAAGCATTCAATAATAAAAGTAAAATGTTCCATAAACACCGAAAAAAACCTTTTTCTGTTGTTTTTAGTGGCGCGAAAATGTGTAACCACTGATAACAACTGTTTTTTAAGATATTGAAAACACTGAAAAAACCCCACCAGAATTTACAAAAAATAGAAACTGAAAACAGGAAAGCCTAATGATAAGTCTCGTTTGAGAAGGGCTGCGGCAGCGCCAGCAGGCAAAGGCGATGGTTCATACAAGGATGGGCCGCGGCAGCGCCAGCAGGTCCCGACGAAGGTGTAGGTTGCAGAGGGCCGCGGCAGCGCCAGCAGGCAGGATTGATGGTTCACAAGGATGGGCCGCGGCAGCACCAGCAGGTCCAGACGAAGGTGTAGGTTGCAGAGGGCCGCGGCAGCGCCAGCAGGCAGGAACGATGGTTCACGAGGATGGGCCGCGGCAGCGCCAGCAGGTCCCGACGAAGGTGTAGGTTGCAGAGGGCCGCGGCAGCGCCAGCAGGCAGGAACGATGATTCACAAGGCAGGGCTGCGGCAGCGCCAACAGTCCGTCAAGGATGAGTTCTTCAAGGTGTCTCTCGACTCCAGGATACAACTGCCTTCCTGCTCTGGAGCTGCCCCAGTTATAGGTCTGGTCTCCTTTGATGTCCGGACCCTCGCGCTTGGAGGTCGGGAGGTCCAGGATGAGGGAGTCCAGACACCCAGCAGGGGGGTGGAGCCAGCGCCCGGGGAGGCTGGGGGCGATCGGCACCTGGCGGGGGAGAGCCATCGACACTCCTCTCTCCCATTGACCTGCCAAGTGGTCTCTTCACCTCCTGGGTGGATGGTGGTGCCTCGATGTCGGGGCCTGGCCAGGCCCAGGGTTGGGGTCGAGCTGAGGCCACGCGGCCTCGTGGTGCAGTGTCCAAGATGGCGGCTGGGCCGGGGCAATGCTGCTGATGGAGGCCCGGGCCAGCCAATGTCGGGGTGTTTGGGAGCAGGCGTCCCGTTGGGGACGGGTTGCGGGTTGCTTCTGTGGGTTGCCGGGGTGGTTCTTCTGGGGACACCGGGAGAGCCGGTGTTCGGGCCTTACTATGTGGGGAGGGAGCGGCCCCTTAACGAGGCCTGTCCAACATGCGTCCCCCCCAGCTGAAGGCAGGGAGAGTCACCCATCTTCTTGGGTACTCTCCTCGCCGAGGCGGAAAAAGCGTGACAGGCCGTCTGCGTTGGCGTGGTCCTGGCCAGGGCGATGCTCCACAGAGAAGTCCATCCCCTGCAAGGAGATGGACCATCGCAACAGTTTTGGGTTCTCCCCCCGCATCTGCATCAGCCACTGCAGGGGTCGGTGGTCTGTCTGTACCCTGAAGTGAGTACCGAAGAGGTAGGGCCGGAGTTTCTTGAGGGCCCATACCACTGCGAAGGCCTCCCGCTCGATGGTGCTCCAGCGCTGTTCTCGAGCTAGCAGGCGTCGGCTGATGAAGGCCACTGGTTGATCGACTCCCTCTACGTTGAGATGAGAGAGTACTGCCCCAACGCCATGATCTGAGGCGTCCGTCTGGACGATGAATTCTTGGCTGTAGTTGGGGGCCTGGAGCACGGGGGCGGTGCACATGGCGGCCTTCAACTTCTCGAAGGCCGCTTGACAGTCCGGAGTCCAGTTGACGGTTTTGGGGTTTTTCTTGGATGTGAGTTCTGTGAGGGGCCCCACAATGCTGCCATAGTCCTTTACAAACCGCCGGTAGTATCCGGTGAGCCCTAGGAAGGCTCGGACCTCGGTTTGGGTGACAGGAGGTTGCCAGGACTGGATGGCAGCGATCTTGAGCTGAAGGGGGGCCACCAGACCGCTCCCCACTTGGTGTCCGAGGTAGGTCACGGACCCCTGGCCAATCTGACATTTGCTGGCTTTGATGGTGAGGCCGGCCTGCTGGAGGGCGTGCAGGACTTCTCAAAGGTGGTGAAGGTGGTCTGCCCAGTGACGACTGTATACAGCGATATCGTCCAGGTAGGCGGCGCTGAATTCTTCGAGGCCCGCCAATACCTGGTTCACGAGTCGTTGGAAGGTAGCTGGAGCGTTTTTCATGCCGAATGGCATCACTTTGAAGTGGTAGTGGCCATCCGGGGTAGAGAAGGCGGATCGTTCTTGGGCCCTGGGGGTGAGGCCGATCTGCCAGTAGCCTGCTGTTAGATCGAAGATGCTCAGATAGCGGGCAGCCCCCATGCGGTCAACCAGCTCATCCGCCCGGGGGATGGGGTGAGCGTCGGTTCGGGTAACAGCGTTCAGGCCCCGATAGTCTACACAGAACCGGAGCTCTAGGGTAACGCCCGGGGCGTCAGCCTTGGGGACCAGTACGACTGGGCTGGCCCAGGGGCTGTCAGATGGCTCGATCACTCCTAGGGCCAGCATTTTGGAGACTTTGTCCTGGATGCAGGTGCGCACCCGATCTGGCACTCGGTACGCCCTGTGTCGAATAGGTGGACTATCCCCAGTGTCCACGTCGTGAAGGCACCAGGGGGTGACCCCTGGGGTGAGGGAGAACAGGTTCGCAAATTGTAGCAGGAGAGCCCGACAGTCTTGGCGTTGTTCCGGGGACAAGGCCTCGGAGAGTCTGACCCCTTCCACTGAGCCATCTTTTTCACGGGTCCTCAGTAGGTCAGGGAGGGGCTCGGAGTCTTCTTCCGTCCCACTATCTGTTGCCATCAGTAGGCTGAGCTCCGAGCGTACGAAGTGGGGTTTGAGTCTGTTGGCGTGGAGGACTCGGAGGGGGTTCCGGGGGGACTCCATGTCTATTAGGTAGGTGACAGGGCCCTTGCGCTCTATCACCGTGAAGGGTCCTGTCCATTTGTCCTGCAGGGCACAGGGTTCGACTGGAGACATCACCCAGACTTGCTGGCCTGGTTCGAACTCGATGGAGGAGGCATGTTGATCGTACATTTCTTCATGTCCTCCTGACTGGCCTCCAGGTTGGCTTTGGCGAGTTCCCTGAATTGCCGGGTCTGGTTGCGGAGGGTCAGGAGATACTTATATACGTCCGGAGGGGTCTTCTGGGGGGCCATCTCCCATCCTTCCTTGACCAGGCTGAGGGGGCCCCGGACGGGGTGTCCGTACAGGAGCTCGAAGGGACTGAAGCCGAGGCATTTCTGGGGAACTTCTCGATAGGCGAAGAGGAGGCACGGGAGCAGCAGGACCCATTGGCGACGTAGGGGTTCTTCCAGGCCCATGATCATCCCCTTGAGAGTGCGGTTAAACCGCTCGACCAGTACGTTTCCTTGCGGGTGATAAGGGGTCGTGAACCGGTAGGTGACCCCGCACTGCTGCCAGAGAGACCTCATGTACTTTGAGATAAAGTTTGTGCCCCTGTCGCTGACGACCTCCCGGGGGAAGCCCACTCGAGAGAAGATCCCCATTAGGGCTCGGCCTACCACGGGTGCTGTCACGGTCCTAAGAGGAATGGCCTCGGGATAGCGGGTGGCGTGGTCCACCAGGACTAGGATGAACCGGTGCCCCTGGGCCGTTCGGGGGTCTAGGGGCCCCACACTGTCTATTCCCACCCGTTCGAACGGGGTGGTGACGACGGGAAAGGGTTGCAAGGGTGCTTTGATCTTTCGGCCGCTCTTCCCGCTGGCCTGGCAGGTGGGGCAGGCCCGGCAGTGGTTGGAGACATCATTTCGCATTTTGGGCCAGTAAAAGTGGGTTACCAGGCGGCTGTATGTTTTGTCTTGTCCCAAGTGTCCAGCAAGAGGGACATCGTGTGCCAAGTTCAAGAGGAAGTCTCTGAAGCGGAGGGGCACCACCAGCACCCGACTGGCCCCCAGCTCAGCGATTCTTTGCTCACTGTAGAGCAGGTCATTGTCCCAATAAATCCAGTGGGCCCCTGCCGTGTCTCCTGCGCTCTGGGCGAGGGCTTGCTGCCGGAGTCCCTCGAGGGAGGGACAGGTCTTCTGTTCTTGTCGGAATTGTTCCTGGGTGGGACCACCCTCTTGACGCCAATGGGCCAGTTCGGGAAGGTCCTAGAGTTGAACGGGCCCTTCGTCATTTTGTTCTGGGGGATTGGTGCTTAGGGCGTCTCCCTCCGGGACGATCGGGGGAGGAGGTTCTGGCCATTTGGGTTCTTCGGGACTGGAGATGGCGCGGGCGGCCATGGACCGGGTCGTTATGCAGGCCCATTCAGGGAGGCCCAACATCCCCAGGTGCTCTCTTCTTTCGACGGCTGCCCAGGGGGAACTTTCGAGGTCGTTTCCCAGGAGGCAGTCCACTGGGGCATCATTGCGGACAGTCACCTTCACCATTCCGGACACTCCTCCCCACTCGAAGGGGACGCAGGCCATCCGACACAGGCTTTCTGAGTTGTCGGCTGACCGGACGGGGCAAAGGACGTTCGGCAAGATCTGCTCCGGGGTTACCAGGTGACAGCGGACTGCCGTCACACTGGCCCCGGTGTCACGTAGGGCTTCAGCCTGGCGCCCATTTATGTTTACCCACTGGCTGTATTTTCTCGTATTGGCGGGAAGGGGAGCCCGCGGAATCATGTCTCTTTCCCCTAGGCAGACCAGGGACATGGCGGCTGGTTCCCACTCGGGCTGGTCCGGTTCGTACTCTTCATAATCCTCTGGGGTTTGCTCTTCTCCCAGGGCGGCGGCAGCGACCTGGCGGGGTATAGGATTCTGGTTCTTCGGGCAATTAGGGTCGTTGGCATAGTGGCCGGGCCGCTGGCACCGGTGGCACGTAACGTTGGCTCGGAACCCCGGACGCATCGGGGGGTTTCCCCTGCCGGCCGGGGGCGGGGTGTGGCTGGCGGGAGCCGCCGGGACGGCGTCTCTGCCCCGACCCTGGCCTCCTCCTCCTCGGGGGCGATGGGGACCTTGGTTGGTTCTGTTTTGCTCACTGGGCCCGCTTCGGGCAACTCGAGTGCTTTCCCATCGGTCAGCTTCGGCGGCGAGTTGCCGAGGTTCAGTCAGTTTACTGTCGAGGAGGTGCTGCCTGAGCTCGACGAAGCAATTGTTGGAGAGGTGCTCCCACACAATGAGGTTAAAGAGTTGTTCATAGGTGGTTACCTGGCTGCCCTTGATCCACCCCTCGAATGCTCTGCTGAAAAAGTTCACGTACTCCACCCAAGTTGTACCCGGGATCCGTTTGCAGTCGCGGAACCGCTGGCGGTACATCTCGGGCGTGAGTCCGTATCGAGTGAGGAGGGCGGCCTTCATGTGGTCGTAGGACGTCATCTGATGGTCCGGGAGTTGCAGCAGGGCGTCGCGCCCTTCGTTGACGAACCTCCCCCATAACCCGGCTCCCCAGTCACTTCGAGAAATCCGGTGAGAGGTCATGGCGATCTTGTAGGCTTTGAACCATTGCTGGATATCGTCGTTCCGATAATATTCTCTGACGACATCCTTGGGGATGTGGACTTTAGGGTCTGTAGTGCCAGGAGTGTTTGGGTGCTCGGGCACCCCGAGATCTTTATTCTGTTTCCGAAGCTCTATTTCTGCTAGATTGCGCTCATGTTCGTAGGCTAGTTTTTTCTCTTCTAACTCCCTCTGTTTTTGCTTCTCTTCCCGCTCCTCTCGGAGCCACAAGTGTTCCAATGTTATCTTTTGTTCCGCCAATTTCAGTTCTCCGTCCAACCGAAGTCGCGCCAGCTCCAATTCATGGAGCCTGCTTTTTTCTCGTTCTCGGATCTCCTCCGGGGAAAGATCCGATCTCCTTCCTTCTGTCGGAGTGGTGTTCGTTTCCGGTGCCTCGAGGTTTTGGTTTTGGGGTACGGTCGTACCCATCTCCGCCCAAGATTCTAGGGCCTTTTTGAAGTCTTCTTTCGTGCTCAGTCCTGTGGTAGCAATGCCTAGCTCTATGCAAAATTGTTTTAGCTCCCTGTGGTTGTACTCTTCTAGTTTCTCCATCTGGAAGTTTTCTGTGGTTCCGCTCTCTTTTGTTGACATTGTGGTTGAGTCGTGGGGTGAGTTACTCTCTGTACGATTACGCGTTGGTTCGGATCGCGCCGCTGGCCACCAATGTTAGACGGGGACCCGGAGGGTCGGCCGAGGACAGGGGGAGAGGCCTCCGGTGAGGGCCGTCTCCAGCGATCGTACAGACGAGTAACTTCCCCCCCACAGATGGACACCACACAAGGATGAGGTCAACACTCTTTATATACGATTCTTGAAGCAAAGTTATCAACAATACAGTGAGGTCGGGACACGAGGGTCCTCTCAATTCTAGTCTCTGAAGGGGAAAAGGTAGCGGGACAGTCTTGGTACCGGTCCGGTACGGGGGTGGCAAGATGGGTAGCTCACAATCCTCGAGCTCGGAGTTCTGGAAGGTCGGGCCGCGGCAGCGCCAGCAGGCTAGGATGATAAGTCTCGTTTGAGAAGGGCCGCGGCAGCGCCAGCAGGCAAAGGCGATGGTTCACACAAGGATGGGCCGCGGCAGCGCCAGCAGGTCCCGACGAAGGTGTAGGTTGCAGAGGGCCGCGGCAGCGCCAGCAGGCAGGAACAATGGTTTACAAAAATGGGCCGCGGCAGCACCAGCAGGTCCCGACGAAGGTGTAGGTTGCAGAGGGCCGCGGCAGCGCCAGCAGGCAGGAACGATGGTTCACGAGGATGGGCCGCGGCAGCGCCAGCAGGTCCCGACGAAGGTGTAGGTTGCAGAGGGCCGCGGCAGCGCCAGCAGGCAGGAACGATGATTCACAAGGCAGGGCTGCGGCAGCGCCAACAGTCCGTCAAGGATGAGTTCTTCAAGGTGTCTCTCGACTCCAGGATACAACTGCCTTCCTGCTCTGGAGCTGCCCCAGTTATAGGTCTGGTCTCCTTTGATGTCCGGACCCTCGCGCTTGGAGGTCGGGAGGTCCGGGATGAGGGAGTCCAGACACCCAGCAGGGGGGTGGAGCCAGCGCCCGGGGAGGCTGGGGGCGATCGGCACCTGGCGGGGGAGAGCCATCGACACTCCTCTCTCCCATTGACCTGCCAAGTGGTCTCTTCACCTCCTGGGTGGATGGTGGTGCCTCGATGTCGGGGCCTGGCCAGGCCCAGGGTTGGGGTCGAGCTGAGGCCACGCGGCCTCGTGGTGCAGTGTCCAAGATGGCGGCTGGGCCGGGGCAATGCTGCTGATGGAGGCCCGGGCCAGCCGATGTCGGGGTGTTCGGGAGCAGGCGTCCCATTGGGGACGGGTTGCGGGTTGCTTCTGTGGGTTGCCGGGGCGGTTCTTCTGGGGACACCGGGAGAGCCGGTGTTCGGGCCTTACTATGCGGGGAGGGAGCGGCCCCTTCACTAGGCCTGTCCAACAGGCACAGACCCGAATCGGAGAAGCGGTGGCTATTTCAAGACCGGGCTATGGCCCAGATGTCATTGTGGAAGGTCCTTTTCCTGAAGCGTGTGGACAGCCCTTCATATCTTAAAAAATCGCCCATCACGAGGACGGTGATGCGAGTGTGGGACAAGGTAGCAGTCTCCAGAGGCCTCACCACGTTTCCGTCCCCGGTGTCGCCTCTGTTTGAGAACCCGGCCTTCCCTCCGGGGATGACCTCTGGGTCGTTCCCGCAGTGGCGGGCGTCAGAATGCAAGGTTGCTGGTGACCTTTTCAACCCCGAAGGCTTCATGCAGATGCATACCCTACAAGAATACTATACACTTCCACAGATCCTCCGTTTTCAATATTTTCAAATCAGACACTGGCTCACACGAAAGAAGTGCAACCCCACGTAAACAGACACCTCACAAAATACGAAAAATGGTTACACACAAAAACAACAGACAAACACGCAATCTCAGATCTCTACACGATGCTCAGCCCACCCCCCCTGCCACACGATCCGCGGGTCAGACCCAGTGGGAACGGGAACTGGGACGCTCCCTCACGGACAAAGAATGGCAGGACATATATTTCAGGGCCCACCACACCGCCCACAATGTAGCCAGCAAAGAGGCGGCGGTAAAAATAGCATACTACTGGCATCTCACGCCTTCCAGGCTGCACAAGAGCAACCCACGTAGGGACCCCGGGTGCTGGAGGGGTTGCGGCCACCAGGGGGCACTCACTCACATCCTGTGGGAATGCCCTGAGGTCCAGGGGTACTGGGAGGAGGTGTTGAAGACTTTTGATGAACATTTTGAAATGGAGATCCCCCGATTTCCGGTGTACACGCTTCTCGGCCTTCCTAACCCCATCACTTTCCCACTTAAATCGCTTAGAGGGAGGCAGATGGGGCTGGCATTGGGGGCGGCCACCCAACATATTCTGTCACTCTGGGGCACTTCAAGGAAACCCACTCACACGGGCTGGCTCCACCGACTGTGGTATATCATGGGCATGGAGAAGATACAAGCCTCCCTCACCCAGACCCGAGACACGTTCCTCGACACGTGGCAGCCCCTGGTCTCCCTCCTGTCAGGGGAATTCACGGAGATTACATGCCCGAGATATCTCAGGGTCCTCCGGCTACCAGAGGAATTCAAAGGGGACTCCAGCTCGCCCACCTGAACTACACACTTTCTATGGGCCTTAACACATCCAACAGCAATGTACCTACCACACCGGGATTGGGGAACGAGGGAGGGGCGGGAGTTGGCGGAGGGAGGGTTAGTGAGTGTCATTTGTTCATGGGACCGCTTCAGGATTTTGCTACCCCCTCAGGGCCCTCACTAGCATACAAGGACACATTCTACGCAGCAGCAGTGAGAAGCGCTCTTATGGTGGGGAGGGGTGGACGCCAATCAAGGGGCATTTGCCCATATTGTCGAATGGTCCTTCTGTCCTATGTTTGTTTGTTCAGAAACTCAATAAAAGATTTAAACAAAAAAATAATAATTATAAAACCAACTAAACACGAAGGGGCCGATTACCAGATTGGCTGTCCATGGATCGCCCAGGTGGTGGTGGCGACAGCAGTGTAGCCGGTGGTCCCGAAGGCCCTATTACGAGTTACACCCAAAGGCTATCTCAGACCGCCTGGCTGGCGGTGAAGGCTAATGAGCCTCCGACCGCCTCTCCAACATCCCACCCCATTACGAGTTGCATCACAACCGGCGTAGGTATGACGGTCCCACCTCCAAGCAAGAAGAGGCGGAAAGGGAGGAGTATAAAGAGGAAACTCACATCTGTTCACATCCACACATCCTGTGCCGACATGGAGGCCTTCCTACCGGTTATGCCTTTGCTCTACCTCATCGATCACCTCCAACAAGAGCCCGTCGAAGACTAAGTCGCAGGTGAGTGTTGTCACTCCATCTGTACATTGTGACCAATTTCGAATTAAAGCATCACAGTTCCATAACTCACATAGCATACATTCTAAATTGTGTAGTATATTCCCTAACGTGCTTACAACGCCACAAACATATGAACAACTCACAAACACAGTCCACACACGGTCATGTGTCAGTACTACAAAAATGAAAGTAATGTCGGCATCTTACGTGATACGCAATACCCTCACCTCTAAAAACACATACCAATCTACATTACACACAACAGGGAAAACTATCTCCGCAGACACAATACCACAGTTCCGCTCCACTCATCCACTGCAACATAACCCAAAGAATCTTTCCTGGAAATGACTACAACTACCATGAGGCCTTGCCAATCTAACTCTGAATAAGATACGTCAATTAAAATGACCACATCTCCATGCACATATCAAAACTCCACATGTAAAATCAAGGGCTAAGGTCCGCACAATCAGAAATGGAGGAAGAGCCTTTTCCAGAATTGCGCCTGAAACTTGGAACAAACTACCTCTACATCTCCGATTGAAAACTGATCACAAGAAATTTCGTAGATCCCTCAAAACCTGGCTATTCTAGCACAGTTCACCCGTCTCTCTGGCTTTCCTTTCTGAGTATGAGTTTAACGCTATGAGACCTACGGGTGATATATGCGCTTAATAAATACCAAATACATACATATACAAGGGCACATCAGTAGTAACGACTCAACAAAGCCGCCAAAAAAGTTCTCTGTCATAATGTCAAAGTAAACTCACACACATAGCTCACATCTAATGCCAAGTCATTAAATGCAATAGCCGTCAAGCAGTGGGAAACACATCCTAAACACCCAATCCAAACTTAACACACAGGATATTAATGACAACATCAGGAAAACAAGCCAAGCCAGTGGCCCATCAAAACAACTACCACATGCATTGATAATCACAGAAGCACTGTCCCAAATAAATCACAGATGTGTTGTTTAACCCTTTCGATGCTGATGACGAGCTCAGCTCGTCATGATGCACAGTTGAGCTGTGCTGATGACGAGCTGAGCTCGTCATGAATACAGCCTAAGTGCAGTTTCCAGCACAGGGGGGAAAACACCTAGCAGCCAAGGTGTTAAGAAATGTAATACAGAAATAAGCTGAACATGTATAGGCTCTTGAACAGTGCAAAGCATCCAATCAATTAGCAAACATAGCATCTGTCAGGCATCAATTGTAAGTAGCTGAAAAGCACACACTGCCCATTTCACACATGTACATGAAGATCCACACAAACCCAAGCAATTTTGATGTATGTCATGTCTGGAGGCATACATTCAGTACTCCAAATAACAAAACATAAGCAACATATCTCAATGGGAGCAGAGCAAGCAAGTTATTGCTGATCATTGACAAAAAGAAATACATCCCTCACGCAAAAACACAAACTGGTAGGAAACAATCAGTTGGTCAACAGGACACTAGCCCATACCACAAACATGTTCTATGATTCAATGGAACTACACAACATGGATAAAGGTCACATAACAAAGGAAACCCAATACCCATCAAAATTATATCAGAGTACAAGTATGTACTACGGATACCACATACTTCTAAAACTATGCATAGGACCGTGGGGACGAGTTGATTTTTCTCCAAAAATATTTTTATTACTGTTAACCAACTTTTTAGGCCAATGGCCAGTCCAAAAGTCCTTGAGCACATTGCTGCATCAAAGAACTTGACAAACGTGACCCTGCTTGGGGAATCTCCTCAAGAAGGGGCTTCTAGTGGGCTGGCCAGGCACCTCAAAACAACAAACTAGGGAGAACTGAGATCTGGGCTGGGCGAGGTTGGTTTGTCAAATGAAGGTGGGGCAGTGGTTGGGTCAGAACGAATGTCACCAGGTACAGGACAGGCATCCATGGGATTCTGGGCAGATGGAATTGTTAAAGGGTGGGCTGTGGGAGGTTGAGGGATTGTATGTCACTGTTGTGGGTGTGCTGGTGGCTGGTGCAAGTGTCTGGGGATCTGATGTTGTTTGTGTCTGGCTTGTGTCTGTTAGTGCATGTTCAGCCTGTATGTTTGGGCTGGTGCCAGTGAGGGTGGTGAGTATCTGTTCTGTGGGTACATGTATGTTAATTTGTCTGCATTTGGGGGGTGTTGTGGTGCAAGCGGATGTTGGACTGCATGTCTGCTCATGTTTGCACCTTGATGAGACTTGTATGGGAACATGATTTGGGCTTTGGGAAGAGGCAGGAGGTGGGCTGGAAGACCTGGCTGAGGGGAAGGCTGCCATCAGTGAGGATGCCAGAGCCTGAAAAGACCTCTGTAGTGCAGACTACTACTGTGAATTCCCTCCAGGAACTCCAGTGTCTGGGCCCTTATAGCGGAATTCCCATGGAGGGCATTCAGCAGTGCATCCTGCCCAACAGAGATGCGTCTCAGGAGGCCAATTGCCTCCTCAGTCATGGCAGCTGGGGGCGCGGTGCCTGGACCAAAGGAGACATTCCACACCTTACAGTTGCCGAGCTGGATACATTTGTGGGGACCTTCAAGGAGGGTGGATAAGGGGGTGGAGGTGGCAGGCAAGGTCAATGTGGTCTCAAGTCCTGGGCTGTCCATCACCTCCACAGACAAGCCACTAAAGGGTGAATCCAATGAAGAGTTGAAAATTGCTCCTCCTGGGCACGCTCCTCACCCCCTGTGTCGCTGTCAGTATCCTTCCCAGAGCCACCATGGCCAGCTGTATCTACAACGTCTCTGGCAACGTCTCCTCTGCCTGCCTCTGTCAATGCTGGGAAAAAAGTTCAAATAGGTGTAAGGACACTCAATACATTTCCATCACAAGCATTACACACTTGCAACATCCTCCAAAGGTGAGCAGTCAGGAGGTTCTTCCTTCCTCTGGAGTCAGCTGCAGTGCATAGACATGAGGCTGTGCACAGTTCCAGATGGTGATGCCGTGCATCTGCAGGGAGTTGATTTCACATTGTGCTGCATTAATTATTATTATAATTTTGAGTTTTATATAGCGCTATCTAGACCCAAAGGTATCAATGTCTACCATGCTTGTTATCTATGTTGTGAACATTTGCTGTTGTGGGGTGCTCTGACTCAGATGCTATGTATAGACCTGTTATCCTTGATGTGAATATTTACTGTTGTAAAGCGCTCTGATACCTCCGGGTCCAGCTAACGCCATATAAAACTCTGAAGTAAATAAATAGATTGTCATGTTGTCATGGGTAAGATCATGAGCTGTGAATGGGAGTAGGTTTGTAGCTGGGGAACATACACTAACTAGTGAACTGCAATTGTATTTAAGTTAACTTGTTTTTATTAGTTTGTTATCTGGTTGCAATACAACCTTAACTGAACTTCCATTAAGGACTTTCCAGCGCACTTGAATGGTTATTTTTAATGATATACCCTGGCCGTCACACAAAAAACAACAGTGCATGGTCTTTTAGCGTGTTCTGACTACAAGACATGGGTTTTGGTCAAATCATTCTCATAGCCCTTATGCCCCCTACAATACTGCTCACAGGATGTGGGTTTGAGCAACAGCCAACTTCAAGCCCTATTGTTCCCAAACCCACTGTGCATGGTTGTTGACCACATGCAGCACGCATGGGCCGCTAAGTGCCACCCTTGTCCATGCCCTGTGCCCAGTTCCGCTAACTTGCAATAGACACTATCAGCCAGATTCATCAATGTCCCGATTTGCGAGTCCTTAATAGCGATTATTAACCCGTTCGGCGCTTGTGACGGAACTGTTCCGTCACGCGCCTCGGGTGAGCTGTGCTAGTGACGGAACGGTTCAGTCACGGCCCATTCGACACGCCTGCACGGCGCTGATTTCACACCTGCGCGGCACGTTCTATTGAGCGGGCGCGTTCGTGACGGAACCGTTCCGTCACTAGCACAGCTCACCCGAGGCGCGTGACGGAGCGGTTCCGTCACAAGAGCAGGTGAGTCGTGCGGCCACCCCCTAGCACTGCGGCGGAATTCCCGCCGCAGTGAAGGGGTTAAGGAATCGCTATTAAGGACTCGCAAATCAGGATTCATGTAGAAATTGCTAAATATATTGCGATTCCTACAGACTCCTTATTTGCGATTATCAAATTGCTAATCGCAAATAAGGAATAACTCCCCATTCATTCCTATGGGCCTAAAGGCCCATAGGAATGAAAGGGGAGTCAATCCTTATTTGCGATTAGCAATTTGCTAATCGCAAATAAGAATGCGATTTCAAAGGTGCCAGGGTTGTCCAAAGGACACCCTGTAGCACCCCTGAAATGGAAATGTAGCCTGATGTTGCGCACACACATGTCCAAAGGACATGTGTGTGTGTAACATACCACTTACAAAAATAAGTTTTCGCTATTTACCACAAAGTCAGACTTCGCGGCCAGAAATTGCGAATTGCGAATTGCGAATTCGCAAATTTTAAAAGGTTCATGAATAGCATTTAAGGAATCTCAAATTGAAATTCCTTAAATGCGATTGCAATTTGATAATTCGCAGTTATTTGCAAATTGTCAAATTGCGAGTTCATGAACCATTGATGAATCTCAAATGCCATTTTTGCAGGCACAAACAGCCACATTTTGCGATTCGCACCGTTTGCGCTCGCAAAAATGCTTGATGAATCTACCTGTATGCGCCCAGTTTCCATAACCAATATTCCATTGAATACAGACTTTGGCTGTGCAATGTAGCCACTGGACACACCTTGTGGCTGCTGTCCATACTTCGCCCCTAGTGATCATGCCCTCATGCATATTGCTCATGTCGTTTTAGCATGCCCATTCACCCCTGAGTGCAGGTTTCTGTCTTTGGCCATACTTAGTGCTGAGTCCTTTATAAACTAAAACCACTGAGGTCAGCATTTTGCCATGAACGGCAGCCACTAGGTGCAGAGCATAAACACTAGCCAAACCCTGCATCAACCCCACCGAGCATGTCTGTGGCAGGACACATTTGCCATTTGGCACATGGTGGTTCTCCCTTTTCCACTGAGGAGATGTGTGTCATTGGAGAATGGAGAAGTGTTGGTCAATGGTTAGAGCGGCAGACCCTGATGCAGAGGTCTAGCCCGGGACCAGGCTTCAATTCCCCGCCTCGGCGGGTCTTGGGCTCAAAATTCCATGGACCTGATAATTCTCGCCTCGGTGCCTATTCCAATCATGGAGTCCCACTCTGCAACTCTGGGCAATAGCTTGCTTAATCTCCACAACGGCCCCCACAACGCTAAGGATGCCTGGCCTCCACCTAGGGGGTGCCCAGGAGTGGACGCCTCACAGGGAAAGCCAGGATGGGTTCCACAGCAGTATTCGTACAAGCGCCTTGAGACCCTTGCGGGTGAGTAGTGCGTTATACAAGTATCAATTTACATTACATTTACATTTACATTGTGGACAAAGGAGTAAGACTAGCTATTTTTTCAGGCCTCTCTTGGTATGACAGGAAGCAAAGTCTTAGTTCTGCACTGGTGTGTGTTTCTTTATATGGTTTTTAATATTAAATACTGGAGAATATTGTAATGTCTATCTTAATATATACCTATGCTAATAAACATTATTTTAGGGAGTTTTATGGCTGAGATCAAATTAAAAACCACCACACTTGGCCAGTTTCAGTTATCGACATTACCTTTACCCAAAAGCACCAAAATCCCAGCATCTTCCGTTATGTTATGACTGTGATCAACCTAAACAAGAATCTTAGGGGATGATTATGACTTTGGTGCTCCTGCATCTGCTCTCCGCCAGCGTGGCAGCCTGAAAGCCGCGCAAAGACTGCACGCCTTATTATTAGTCAGTCCTTTTGCCAAGTGGCATGAAAAAGGGAATCGCAATGGGAACTGCAAAAATGTCCTACTACGTCATGGACTGTGATGTTGTGCCCGCCTAAATGCATCCCCATGGCGGGGGTACTTGGGGGCCCTTTTGTTTCCCCACTGCCAGCCTTTTTGTAGCGGGCTCACCGCCATGAAAAGGCTGTCAGGGGAGGAACTCAAAATATGCACCAGTCCCACTCAGCATATTGTATTGCGCCTCTGCTGGGCCACCGCCAGTTAAAGGCAGTTCTCTGTTGCAGCCAGCGGACCACCGACGGAATGATGGAGAAAGTCATAATCCGGTGGTCGGACCACCGCGAGTCTGCCGGTCCATGGACCGCCAAACTCGAAATTGGGCCCTTACAGGCAGATTCATCAATGCAACATTCTGAGAATTCCAAATTGCGATGTTTACCGAATCGCAATTTAGAATTCGCAGAATGGCATTCATGAAGAAATGCTAGAAAAAAAAGCGAATCACAATCGGCCGCAATTGCCGATTGCGATTTTGCCCCAATCGTATAATAATCGCAGAATCGGCCGATTTCCAGGTTGAAATTGCGATTTCGCAATTACCGAAATCGCTATTTGCGATCTTGCTAACTGCTAGATCGCAAAAACGGGAAGTCGCATTTCGAGCCCAATGATGACATCACAACCAGGAAGTAGGCTGTTCCCTCCCTCATTCAGATCACTGAGCCTGAAAGTGGAAGGAGTACTGGGAAGAGCTCCACAACAGTGAACTTGCAGCACCACAGCAGGACATCCACAACCTCCAAAATGTCCCAGGAAGCAGCAGGGAGCAGTGCCCCAGGGAGGAAGAGGAAGATAAAGTTCTCGGAGCAAGAACTTGAGCTCCTCATTGAGGGGGTCTGTAAGGACCATGCTCGCCTGTTTGGCAAGGACTCCAGGAGGGTGCCAGAGGCTGACAAGCGCCGCATCTGGCTGCGCATCCGCGCCAAGGTCAATTCTGTCAGGGTGACCCAGCGGTCAAAGACGATTTAAAAAAGAGGTGGTACGACCTCAGAGGGCGTGCCAAAGAGCGAATTGCGGAGAGGCCGGGGGAACGACTTGCCACTGGTGGAGGGGACCCCACTGCCACACCCAACAGCCCACTGGAGGACCTTGTGGAGGACACCCTGACTCCTGAGCCTGCGTGGGGGTCACCCAGCTTGACTCGTCCCGACCCACCCAACAATCCCAAAGTAAGTGCCATGCGACTGCGAGCCCGTCCCCTAACAATGCCCAAGACCCCTGAGCTAGCAATTTGACAACCCCAGTAATGCAGGCCATGCACACCTGAAATGCCCTATTGCATTGTGGTAGTTGTAGTGTAATAACAATTCCCAGATAGCCCAACACAGGCAGACCTGTCAATTCAAAGTAATTCCAAAAGCCAGTCAGGGAAAGCAGGCCTGCATACATGTAGCAACATCTCATGTGCAAGCTACATATCATTAATCATGCACCCATTTACATCACAGGTGCAGCAGAACAGCCCAGCATCGACAGTGAGGCCCTACATATAGATGAGTACCCGGAGGACACCGAGGGTGAGGGCCAACCTGAACCAGGACCATCTCAGCCACCTGCAGCAGTACCACCACCACCACCCCATGTGGACAGGGCCACCCCTGCAGCCACAGGTGCCCAGCAACCACCCCAACTGACACCCACGGCAGTGGTACAGGCCACACCACCAGCAGCCAGGAGGCAGACGAGCCGCACAGCCGCAGTCAGGTCGCAGTCCAGCGGACTGACGCGCCAGCAGCGTGACGCCTCAACACGTGCGGGCAGGGCTGTCCATGCACGGGATCCAGGCCTGGCCATTGAACGCCGCATGCTTGCGGTACATCAGACACAGGTGCATCACCTGGCAGCCATACATCTGCAGCTCACTAATACCGCGCAGCATGTTGGACAACTGACCGAAGCTGTTCGAGAGATTAACCAGATCCTGGTATCCCAGCAGGATATCACCCGCCGCCGCCACCGCCACCGCCAGCTGCTGACCCGCCTGTCAGCCTACACCAGGTCCAATCATATTATTGGCAATGCAACATCACAACTTTATCCGCCGGTCCCTTGCAATACAGGTGCAAATGGTCCAGTGTTGCCAGGACGTTGCCAGGGCACTTGAACAGGTGACAGCAGCAGTGCTTAGTCTGCAGCCAACTGCCCATGGTGAACCAGGGGGTGGTGATGATGCCATCGAGGGCACGTCAAGCGACAGCAGCATGTCCTTGCCGCCAGTGACTGAACGCCGCCGCAGCAGCAGGCCCACTGCAGCATCACGGGCCAACACTGCAATTGAGGACACCGAGAGGCGACTGGGTGCGTCTGGACGGAGGCGCCAGTGACACTTTTCACTCTGCCTGCAGGGCCATGCAGAATCTGGAAGCAAGCCCTCTACCCCTGCATGGGGACGTATGACGCAATACTGTTCCCATGTGCAATCATGGACAACAAAAGCCACATTATTGTGAATAAACAATAAGAATTTATGGTCTCACGTAAATCCGACTCATGTCATTATTACATTTGTCATGCATGAGTGTAGTGTTGTGTGAGGGGAATGTGTGCACTAGAAACAGTTAATAGTGATGTGGTTGCGGCGCCTGTGTCCTTCTGTAGGATTCTCCCCGCGTGCATGACGCACATGTGCAGGTGGGCAATTGTCCCCTTCAGACTCATTGCCAGAGATCTCGACAGGTATCCTGCGCTTGGTAGCAATGTTGTGGAGTATTGCACACACGGCCACGATGTGGCAGCAGACCTTAGGCTCGTATTTGATGGCCCCACCAGTCTTGTGAAGTATGCGGAATCTTCTCTTCAAAGGCCAAATGTCCTCTCAATGCAATTTCTTGTGCGTATGTGTGCAGCATTTTAACGCCGTTGCTGTGGTGTTGCAGGGTTGAGGTATGGGGTGAGGAGGTACTCAAGGAGACCGTAGGCGCTGTCACCTAAATGGAAGTAGCAGAGGGTGAGTGCTTGTTCTGCGCAGCTACATGATCACAGTGTACTATTTGGGGGCATGTGTACTTACCTAGTAGGTGTCCTGCGCCACAGTCTCCCCTGGCCAGTCGTATGTGAATGCGGCTGTGCCGGAATATGAAGGAGTCATGTGTGCTCCCCGGGTATTGTGCCACTATGTCCGTGATGAAAGTCTTAGCGTTGCACACCATCTGGATATTGAGGGAGTGGTAGGACTTGCGGTTGCGGTACATGTATTCCGTTTGTGCTGGTGGGCAGATGTGGATGTGGGTAGAGTCAATGCATCCTATTACATGTAGGAATTGCGCAACATTGTAGAAATGAAGCTTGGTCTCATTCAAGTCCTGTTCGGTGGTCGGGAATGAGATGTAGTGGTGTAGCCGGGTCAGCATAGCCTCCAGGAAACTCCTTAGGCAGCGGGACATGGTGCTCTGGGATATCCCCCTGCAACAGTGACTATCCCCTGGAAGTTTCCGTAGGCCAGTAGGTGCAGGCTGCACAAGACCTGGACATGGGTGGGCACGGCATTGGTCCTCCTTGTTGGGTGCTGCATCAGGGGGTCTAGGTCCAGGATCAGCTTGATGATCATTGCCCCATTCAGGCGGTACTTAGAGTATATTTGCTCCACAGTTTGGCCCAGAAGGGTGACCCGCTGGCGGAATATTCGCTCCTGGATCCTGCGTCTGTTCCGTGCTGCAGTCTCGAGCCTCGCCGCCTGACCACCATGTAGAGTCCTGGCATTGTGTGAGTCCTCATTCTCCTACTGTGTTTCCTTAAGTGTGTTTGTTCAGGACTGCACCTGTGGCTCGTTAGTAGGTTTTAAAAAAAAAAAAAATTATTTTCCTTCATGGTTACCACCTGCATTTGGTTCTCCTTAAATTGCGCATCGCAAATAGCGATTTTCAGCTTTCTCGCTAATTGCGAGTTTTCAAGAATTGCGTTAGCGATTATTTAGCGAGATCGCAAAATAAATCGCAGAATCCATGGATTCTCGCTATTTCCGATTCGCTATAGGGGTTCCTCCTAGATTCAGCGATTTATTTTGCGAATTTGCTATTTATTTTTTGCGATTTCGCATTTTCTGTGTTTTTCACATCCTGAATTGCTTTTCTGTTAATTGCGATCGCAATAGCTAATTCGCAGCTATTGCGATCGCAATTTTGCTTGATGAATCTGGCTGTTAGTTTCTCGTGAATTTGGGAATTTGAAAATCGTATTTTTTGTCAAATATTTGCTGACTGCAAACTGTCTGTGAATGTATAGTGACAGCAATCAAGTTTTCGGTATTTATTCATGATCCTTACAACAAGTGCCTAGATGACACGTGATCACGATCACCAAGTGCTTCTAAATTTTTCGGGGGCAACAAATAAGTAACTACAAAAACAATCAAGTACTTCTGTTGGAGAATAAATGTGCTTCTTTAAAGTTTTCCCTTATTCTCCATAGAGCAGTAGTTCTCAAACGTTTAACTCCTGAGGACCCCCATTGACTCACCACAGAAAGCCGGGGACCCCCCAGCAATTTGTAAGATTTAAATTTCGAACATTAAAAGAGTAATTAAAAAAAAGAAAAACATGTGCACACAAAACAAATACTCGAATTACTAAGGATTTTAGTATTTTATAATAAAAGAGTTTGCAAAAAGCAGAACATTTTAATGGGAAGGTTGGTGTTGCAGCTCTGTGATTACCTTTTAAATAGTTACTTTTATTTCGCAGTACAAGGCTCGTGCTCCTGCCAGGGCCAGAGTGGAAACCCAAAGCAGCCCAGGAATATGTTTTCAGACCAGTCCCCATACAGTGCTCACCAAGTGCAGTGAGTGAGGCTGACCACTACAAAGGGGGCTTTGGGAGGCTCTCCCCCAAGGAAATTTAGGATACAATGGTGCATTCTACAACACCTTCATCATTATATATTGAATTGTATTAGCTTTTAAAGAATATTAAATTATGACCTTGCTGTGCACCAGGATACAACAATCTTTGTTGGGTCTTCTTCGATGCTTCCCTTATTATCACCCTTCAACAGTGCCTCTCATTTCTCCATAGCAGATCTGTTACATGTATTTTATTTGTTTTATAGCATCTATCATACTATTGTAGGATGTCAGAGCACTTTACATCACACACATATATAGAGACAATGAATCATACTTGTAAATCAGTGGAGAGAATTAGTTACATAGGCAAAGGGGACTACAAGGTGTAGGATTCACATTTCATTCCTACTGGTAGGCATTTTTAAAGAGTGCTTGGTCTGTAAAAGCACAAACTCAGGATTTAGAACCTAACACAGTGGTTAGCATTGACTTTAACAATACAAATGCATTTCCACCCAAATAAATCCCTTTAGCAGCATAAGGATAATGAACGACTGGGAGAATACATAAGTTACTAACTTGTACCATGCAGTGTGTAAGAAGCTCTTTCATGACCATTTATAGGTCACTGTGCTAGATTATGATTGTCTCTTATGAGCTGAAGAGTAACAAAAGAATCTCTGTGACAAAAGAAGGAATGCACTGACCTATGCACATAAAATACTGTTTTTTCAAATGCATGGTACGCATCCTTTGCAACAGGCATATTAACCCTCTGTGCTACATTAGATAAGTCAAACCTGCCACTGGACAAAACTCTCATCTCTCTCTAGCAGGCACACTTATCACTGGTGTTATCTTGACACTTTTATTGTTGCTTGAAAACTGCTAATTGTACAAGGAATTTTGGAGTGCTTTTAAAACTGCTGCCTGAGGACCCCCTGGGAATGTGTCACGGACCCCTGGGGGTCCACGGACCCCAGTTTGGGAAACACTACCATAGAGCTTATTTGTCTATGGGCCTCCCACACTGGCTCAAGGAAATGTATTTATGGCACCATCCACGGATGCAAAGTGCCTGCCAGATGGTACCAACATTTTTAGGAAAAACCATACTGCTCCATGCCCCTATACATTTTTCAAACTAAGGGACCAATTACGATGTCAATAGGAAGGGCTCCAGATGGGTTTCTTAATTGCCGAATTGATTTGGAACCCTTGTTTCCTACACAATTGTACAGTTTTCCCAACGACCGATTACGATGCCCGGAAACCATTCGAGCAGACCGAATCGGTTCTGAAAGGCATTCGGACAGCCTGAGTCTTTCGTAGCGAATTTGTACAGCTCTATGGACACAGTTTCCAGATCAGTGATTCTGATGACCGATTCAGACAGCCGTTCTAATTCAGTTTGCCTGAGATGAAACAGCTTTCGGAATTGGTTTTTGGGGGCCCGTTGTGGGCCCCCCTTCACCCGGAGGCATCCGAATCTGGCCCGTGGGGGTACCCATTTGACCCCTCTTCCCAACCATGCACAATGTGGCAGGCACCATGGGGTACCCGCCACCGGGTGCAAGTATTTCCCCAACCACCCCTTTTCTCAATGTGAACCTGTGTTCCTGTTTGGAACTCAGGCTCCCATTGAAGTCAATGCAAGTCAGACAGAACGATGTTGGGAGGCATCGTATTTGGTCGTCTGCACTCACAGGACCCGATTCGTTTGGAAACTAGTCCGGAACCGATTTGTTCAGGGCAGTTTGCAAACTACATCGTAATCGGCCCCTTAGTTGCACATACTTGGCTTTCATTCTGGATTCTGTTAGATTTGGGGGTCTCTATTTGGCAGAGGTAGGTACCTTTGACCAAATAGGGACCCTTGCGTCTAGTCAGGGTAAGGGGGTACACTACTAAAAAAAAACCCTGCTCACCCCCTTGGTAGATTGGCACGAGCAGACAGGCGTATCTCAGAGGCAGTGTGTAAAGCATTTGTAAACACATACAGTAACCCAGTGACAACACTACAGATGGACACCACACAAGTTGTAGTCTAAAAAATAAGTATTCTTCATTTGGACCACAAACGACAAAAATCCACAATACTGTACTTTAAAAATGGTAGAATTAGCTTAGTTCTCTTAAGATGGTAAATGCGACACTTTGAGTTCAATGTACCTTAGGATGCGTAACGCTATAAAACGAAAGTGTTGCAGGGAAAGTGATGCATCGGTTCCTTACACGCAAGAACAGTGATGCGTCGGGTCCCTACTGATGCGTAGGTGATGCATTAATTCTGCTCTGCGAGTGGAGGTGATACGTCTGTTTCTTACAGCGCTTTCGTGGTGGTGCTACCCGCAACGCTGTGATGCAATGAAGATCCTGTGCAATGAAACAAAGATGGCGTCTTTTTTTTGATGCGACACGATGCGTGCATGCCCGATGACCGTGCGGTGACTCACGATACTTCTGAACCGCGACAGACCTTGCGACATGCTTTCCAGTGATGCGGCGGCGTATGATGCGATGCCGATCCTCTTGTCCACCAATGCGAGGCGCTTCGGCAACGAAGCAATGGCCCTGCGGTGACTCAATGATTCTTCTGAGCCGCGACAAGCCCTGCGACACTCCTCCCGGCGATGCGGCGGTGTCTGATGCGACGCCGCTCCTCTTCTCCGGCGATGCGAGGCGCTTCCAGGTTGTGAAGCGGCAGTTCGGCGTCACGCTCCTTGCTCGTGAGTCGCGCTTCCAGCTCCTTGCAACACACAGTCCCTCAGAAAACCCAACACAACTGCAGGCACTTCCAAAGAACTCTTGGGGAGCTGGTTGGTGAAATCTGTTGTCCCTGAGACTTCAGCAGGAGGGAAGCTCTTTCTGAAGCCCTTGGAGATCCTTCACAAGTTGATAAAAGTACACACAAAGTTCCCTTCTCCTTTCTTTGGCAGCCAGGCAACCACTGCAGGCCAATCCCCCAAGCAGCACTTCAGCTTAGGGATAGTCTCTCCTCAGTCTCTGTGGTTCCTCTCCTCAGCCAAGGTTTCTTCTTGTTTCCCAGAAATGATCTAAAGTTCTTGGGTCTGCGTCCCAATATTTATACTCATTTTCTCTTTGTTCTCTGAAGGCAGAGAGGCCTTTGCCTAGTCCAAACCGGTTCTGGTCAGTCATGGAGCCCTTTGCTGACAAAACACCTTATATCCTTTCACAGTGCAGGGCAGGGACATCAGACACACCACAGGAGGCAGGGTCAGCATTGTGGAGGGAAGGCACAGCCCTATTCAGGACCCAGGCGCAACTCCTCCCACCCATCTACATGCAGATCTCTCTATTCAGCCCTGTGCTGATTCACCCTGTCTCCTGGAATCCCCCATCTCCTGTCACTCAAACCCCAGACAAGGAATACATACACTAGCAGAGGCTGGCTTGGATGGTTAGACAAGAAAATACCTACTTTCTAAAAGTGGTATTTTCACACACAGAATATTAAAACCAACTTCACTAAAGGATGCATTTCATCATTCTGAGTTCAGGCATACTAAACTTGAATTTCTACCTAGTTCCTGGAGTCAGTTATGATTATAAGATGTAATAATCAAACTGCCCATTCTGGTCTATAGGGAACAGGTAGTCTTACAATAGTGAAAAACGAAAATGGCTGTAATTCACTATATGGATATGCCACACACACCAGGGTATGCCCTACCCTATACTTACAATGCACCCTGCCCTTGGGCCTACCATAGGGGTGTCTGACATGAAGAAAAGGGAAGGTTTAGGGACTGGCAAGTTGGTGCACTTGCCCAGTCAGCATGGCAGTACCAGACTGCACACAGGCTCTGCAATGGCAGACCTGAGACACACTTTTACAGGCTGCTTCTGTGGGTGGCACATCCAGTGCTGCAAGCCCACCAGAAGCATTTGATTTACAAGCCCTGGGCACACTCAGTGCACTGTGCTAGGGTCGGACAAGTAAACCAAACCAGTCAATCATGGAGCCACTAATCCATACATCAATTTTACCATAGGGAGCACTTACATTGTGGATCTTGCTCACTTTGCCACTGGATTCAAGCAAGCCGGGCTGAAGACGGCTGGAATGCCAGAAACCGGTCCTCGGAAGCTTGTTTCCGGTCCAGGGAAGACATGGCTTGGCAGTTGGGGCTGGACTGTTCCCATGAGGCACAGGGTCAGACTGATTTGCATATAGCCATGTCTGAACTGGGGTGGCAGAGTGGGCTAAAGAACGGTGATGGATTAAACCCAGATCTTTTGACTGGGTGTGAGTGTTTGATTGATTCAGATGCTCTGTCCATCACCACCCCCTTTTGTACCGCTTTTGGCCACCATAAGTGTGGCAGGGTATGCTCAGACATGAGTCCCTTGCTCACTTTGCCACTGGATTCAAGCAAGCCGGGCTGAAGACGGCTGGAATGCCAGAAACCGGTCCTCGGAAGCTTGTTTCCGGTCCAGGGAAGACATGGCTTGGCAGTTCGGGCTAGACTGTTCCCATGAGGCACAGGGTCAGACTGATTTGCATTTAGCCATGTCTGAACTGGGGTGGCAGAGTGGGTTAAAGAACGGTGATGGATTAAACCCAGATCTTTTCACTGGGTGTGAGTGTTTGATTGATTAAGATGCTCCGTCCATCACCACCCCCTTTTGTACCGCTTTTGACCACCATAAGTGTGGCAGGGTATGCTCAGACGTGAGTCTCTTGCTCACTTTGCCACTGGATTCAAGCAAGCCGGGCTGAAGACGGCTGGAATTCCAGAAACCAGTCCTCGGAAGCTTGTTTCCGGTCCAGGGAAGACATGACTTGGCAGTTCGGGCTGGACTGTTCCCATGAGGCACAGGGTCAGACTGATTTGCATATAGCCATGTCTGAACTGGGGTGGCAGAGTGGGCTAAAGAACTGTGATGGATTAAACCCAGATCTTTTGACTGGGTATGAGTGTTTGATTGATTCAGATGCTCCGTCCATCACCACCCCCATTTGTACCGCTTATGGCCACCATAAGTGTGGCAGGGTATGCTCAGACGTGAGTCCCTTGCTCACTTTGCCAATAGATTCAAGCAAGCCGGGCTGAAGATGGCTGGAATGCCAGAAACCGGTCCTCAGAAGCTTATTTCCGGTCCAGGGAAGACATGGCTTGGCAGTTCGGCCTGGACTGTTCCCATGAGGCACAGGGTCAGACTGATTTGCATATAGCCATGTCTGAACTGGGGTGGCAGAGTGGGCTAAAGAACGGTGATGGATTAAACCCAGATCTTTTGACTGGGTGTGAGTGTTTGATTGATTCAGATGCTCCGTCCATCACCACCCCTTTTGTACCGCTTTTGGCCACCATAAGTGTGGCAGGGTATGCTCAGACATGAGTCCCTTGCTCACTTTGCCACTGGATTCAAGCAAGCCGGGCTGAAGACGGCTGGAATGCCAGAAACCGGTCCTCGGAAGCTTGTTTCCGGTCCAGGGAAGACATGGCTTGGCAGTTCGGGCTAGACTGTTCCCATGAGGCACAGGGTCAGACTGATTTGCATTTAGCCATGTCTGAACTGGGGTGGCAGAGTGGGTTAAAGAACGGTGATGGATTAAACCCAGATCTTTTCACTGGGTGTGAGTGTTTGATTGATTAAGATGCTCCGTCCATCACCACCCCCTTTTGTACCGCTTTTGACCAGCATAAGTGTGGCAGGGTATGCTCAGACGTGAGTCTCTTGCTCACTTTGCCACTGGATTCAAGCAAGCCGGGCTGAAGACGGCTGGAATTCCAGAAACCAGTCCTCGGAAGCTTGTTTCCGGTCCAGGGAAGACATGACTTGGCAGTTCGGGCTGGACTGTTCCCATGAGGCACAGGGTCAGACTGATTTGCATATAGCCATGTCTGAACTGGGGTGGCAGAGTGGGCTAAAGAACTGTGATGGATTAAACCCAGATCTTTTGACTGGGTATGAGTGTTTGATTGATTCAGATGCTCCGTCCATCACCACCCCCATTTGTACCGCTTATGGCCACCATAAGTGTGGCAGGGTATGCTCAGACGTGAGTCCCTTGCTCACTTTGCCAATAGATTCAAGCAAGCCGGGCTGAAGATGGCTGGAATGCCAGAAACCGGTCCTCAGAAGCTTATTTCCGGTCCAGGGAAGACATGGCTTGGCAGTTCGGCCTGGACTGTTCCCATGAGGCACAGGGTCAGACTGATTTGCATATAGCCATGTCTGAACTGGGGTGGCAGAGTGGGCTAAAGAACGGTGATGGATTAAACCCAGATCTTTTGACTGGGTGTGAGTGTTTGATTGATTCAGATGCTCCGTCCATCACCACCCCTTTTGTACCGCTTTTGGCCACCATAAGTGTGGCAGGGTATGCTCAGACGTGAGTCCCTTGCTCACTTTGCCACTGGATTCAAGCAAGCCAGGCTGAAGACGGCTGGAATGCCAGAAACCGGTCCTTGGAAGCTTGTTTCCGGTCCAGGGAAGACATGGCTTGGCAGTTCGGCCTGGACTGTTCCCATGAGGCACAGGGTCAGACTGATTTGCATATAGCCATGTCTGAACTGGGGTGGCAGAGTGGGCTAAAGAACGGTGATGGATTAAACCCAGATCTTTTGACTGGGTGTGAGTGTTTGATTGATTCAGATGCTCCGTCCATCACCACCCCTTTTGTACCGCTTTTGGCCACCATAAGTGTGGCAGGGTATGCTCAGACGTGAGTCCCTTGCTCACTTTGCCACTGGATTCAAGCAAGCCAGGCTGAAGACGGCTGGAATGCCAGAAACCGGTCCTTGGAAGCTTGTTTCCGGTCCAGGAAAGACATGGCTTGGCAGTTCGGGCTGGACTGTTCCCATGAGGCACAGCGTCAGACTGATTTGCATATAGCCATGTCTGAATTGGGGTTGCAGAGTGGGCTAAAGAACGGTGATGGATTAAACCCAGATCTTTTGACTGGGTGTGAGTGTTTGATTTATTCAGATGCTCCGTCTATCACCACCCCCTTTTGTACCGTATTACAGTGCACAGCACACATCCGATATGTGTAATCCTTCTAAATTTGCCTAGGCACAAGGATTTGCACTTGCAGCACAAAACCCAATGCTAGGCAGCACACTATCACCTTGCACCATGTTGTGAGGCTGTGCACCGCCCAAGGCTATCTAATTAGAGAGCAAGTGCATGGGATGACAGCAACAGGGCCATCTTAGTAGACACGGCTCTGCTCTGTTTTTTAACTTTTGTGTAAACATAGCAATTGCTTTGTGAGATAAATCAAACCCCTCATTGCACCTGATCTAGAGGTTACTTTCCCACTCAAACCACCTCAGTTTGAGCAAATCACTAAACCCCTCGAAACAGAATTCAGTGTAATGCAAAAATCCCAAGAACCACTGCAACACGAAAATTGAAAGCAGGCTTATGTAAGAGTAGCCCGACAATCAGAACTCGTAACTTATTCAAGCTCTCATCTTAAATGAAGATTTTGACTTAGTATTATTTTCAGAATCATGGTTTACCCCTGACTGGCATTCAATTTTTGATTGTTTCTCTACAATTTCACCATCATTACATGTGACCGAGGTAACAAGAGCTGTAGAAGAGTCTGTGTCATTTACCACAATTCCTTACAAATGTACTCCATTTCTTGTACACCCCATTGGTGACAATAAACCATTAAATAATTACTATACATAGTGAAAAGCTGACATTACAAGCTCCATCTCTCTTTCCTGATATTGTTGTCCTAGGTGATTTTAATATTTTGGTCAATTCATTGTCTAAAACACCTGACACTGCCCATTACACAACTATAACGTCCTTAGGCGTCGTGCAATTAGTGAGTAATCAGCAAATAGAGCTGTCAGTAGTCTTGGCTTAATCCTTACATCAGCCAAATACATTATCAGGCTAGCAGTTTCAGACTATCTATGGCTTGATCACTCCTTCATAACCTTTGAGATTTTATTTGGCTTAAAAAGCATAATAATAAGCAACTGATCATATATACCAACCTTAATTGGAAACCAATTCACCTGGAACTTTCAATGAAATATTGTTGAAAATCTTTAGTAAACACCTATAGGAAGGGGCTTCTCAAGGTGCAAACAACACTGTTTCAGCGTTAGTCAGTCCTAAAAAAGATTCGGAACTTTCTAGGTCCTTTGGAAACTAAAGGGCCAGATGTAGGTAAAATCAAATTTGTGAAACCTTAATAGCGAATTTTACCGATTCGCTATTAAGGACTCACAAAATTGAATGTAGATAGGAATCACTAAAATATTAGCGAATCCTTAATATTCCTTAATAGCGAATGCCAAATTGAGATTCGCTAATAAGGATACCTACCCATTCATTCCTATGGGCTAGGAGGCCCATAGGAATGAATGGGAAGACATTCACTATTTGCGATTCGCTATTAAAGATATGCATATAGCGGGCGCGATTTCAAGGGTGCCAGGGTGTCAAAAGGACACCCTGCTGCACCCCTGAAATGTGCATGTGTGCACATGTGGCGCACATACATGCCCTAAGGGCATGAATGTGTGCCACATGGCACTTTAAAAAAGCAAAAAAGTGATTTTTTTAAAGGAATTCGCTAATTACCACCAACTTGAAGTTGGTGGTAATTAGCGGTTCCTTAAGGCTAAAGTGCACTTTCTTTAGTGCTACTTACATTGCAATTATGGAATCACAATTTGCCATTCCTTAAATGCAAGAGCAAAATAAGGAATCGCTATTTTGTGATTCCTTATTTTGCTAGTAGGTTTCAACTCACCTACATTGCTCGCAGCCAAAAAGCGATCGCAAACGCTGAAATTCTGCGATTTAAAGCATTAGCGCTCGCTATTTGGCCCAAAAATGATAAATCCTAAATTTTTGTCTACCCCTTGGTTTACAGATACCCTTAAATCAAAAACAAAAGCACTAAAAGTTCCTGAAAGAAAGTAGTGAAAATCTTATGATACCAACAGTAAACATCTTTGTATCAGACAGTTGCATAAGTCCAGCCATCTGGCCAGAAAAACTAAGAAAACCTTTAATGCAAATAACATCCTGGCTGCGCAAAATGATCCATGATGTCCTAAATAAAAGCTCTCCTAATATACTTCCCAATTCTGAACTTTCCTGCTGAGAAATAGCAGATAGTGAGGACCTCATACAATTTGTACCGATTTCGGAAGAAGAGTGTCACTCCCTCCTAAACTCAAGGAAGTTGTCCAGTTGCCCACTCTATATCTGCCCTGCACAGCGCTTAAACGTGGGTAAAACCAGTGCTCCAATGGACAGACAAACAATCAATGCCTTCTTTAATATAGGCAATTTTCAATTTCATAAAGCTTTATTCGGAGCATAGAAACATGTCCATAAAAGCACACACAGTTATAAGTACAGAACATTTGATTGATTTAAAAAAGAAGAAACACATGATACATTATTATCCAGAAGGGGATGGAATAAATAATTAAAAATAATTAAAACCACATACTTTTCCTAGCACCGATTGCTTTAAGCAGGAAAGTAGCCGTAAAAAAGCAGATGTCCGGGTGGTGCAAATTAAAAAGCAGTTTCATAGAGTCGTTAATTGTTCTTACTCCAAATCTTTTCAGCATAGGCTTTAGGTAAATTTTCCGCAGTTCACCATACAATTGACACAATAAAAGAAAGTGCATAGTGCTTTGCTCAGCATTATTATCACAAGCACAGGGTCCGGATGGGTGCATTTTTACATTGGGACACGCTACCAGATAATGTACTGTTCCCATCCTCATCCTATGTATTGTAAAACAGGGTTAGACCCAGAAGTCAAAGGGACCTGGGTAGTTAATTGTTATAAACAGAGGGGTCCCCCACTTATAAAGAGTTGGTAAAGAAAGAAGAAGGGAAATGTACAAATATTCCAAACGGTTAAGGAAAAACCAAATCAAATAAGTTCTGGGAATGCATTGTTTTATTCACTATGCATCCGTATTTACACAGTCACGTAATTCTTTTTAGAATATCAGAATACACATTTAATTATCATGAGTTTGTGTGCCCATAGGGAGAAGGAAAAGGGAAAGGAAGGTAGTAAAGTTAGCATAGAATTGTGACTCACTTTACATTTCATAGAAACACAAATGCATTGAAATTCATGTATGAATTCTAAATGATCCCTATCCACAACAGGGTCATATATAATGTCCACAATGTCTGGTACTTGTTCAGAAAAAGTTCAAGCTCCTATAAAGCCGTATATATCATGCTGGTACTAGGAGTTGAAGGGGGGTAGATGAACAGTCTACGTTTCGACCCAGGAATCGATGTAGGATAGTTGGTCCTTACAGGGAGGGTCTTCTTCAGGACATGCGGGGGTGAGGGGATGGGCAAACCTCCTAGGGTTAAAGGAGAACAGAGTCAAACTTTACTTTGTGTAGGGCAAAAATGTCCCTAAGATAACCGTAGCGGGGAAATGTCCAGCCGCCCGGGAACAACGTTAAAAACATACTGAGGACTATGAAGGTTGTCTGCAAGAGCTATTACCTGCTGTGTATTGCAGGTCAGAGTGTGACCAGCACGGTCATGAACAAGTCGTGGGGTTACGGTTTGTGGGTATCAGAATCATTATCTGAAGAGGAACATAAGAATTTTAAAAGAATTGAATTGATCACAACTGGGAGCAACACACTATTCACTCTGATCCAAGAACAACAAAACATGCTATTCAATCGTATCCCATTAAATTTGGTCATACCTTAGTTAGAAGTGGAACAATCTCTATGTTTCAAAAAACGGCTCAATTAATTTTCTAATCCGTAAGACACAAGACCGTATCTAAAATAAAGAGAACACGGGGTACTGATATATTAAATGGACTCACCCACCGCGATTGCTATATACGAGTGGGAGGGGGTCTTACCCATGAGAAACTGTCCTCAGCTTGGGACGGGTGTTTCAGCAGAGCGTCTCCCATATGCTCGTGGCTGGAGGGGGCGGGGTTAGGGCGGGCTCAAATGACTTCGCCGTAGTATCTGAGTAAAAAGTAAAGCGGTGGTTGGTATCGAAGCGGTTTTTTAAAAAGTGTGCGCGTGATAGTTAATTACCTTTGAGTGCGTCTCCCCAGTGATCAAGCCTGGACGGGGCAAGGATGCGCCGGTCTCGATTTCCTTCGCCGTGTATCTAGATCGGTGAAGTGAGACGGCGGTTAGATTGACATGAATAAATCAAGGGGCTCCTCATGGAGGCATGGGTGTTTAAAGAATTTACCTCCCAGTGCAATTCTCGCTGCCGTGACCGGGATAGGTACCGCTCCGTAACCAGGAAGTGTCCTGGCGGGGGGCGTGGCGACTCGATTTATACGAAGTTTAAAAGATAGAGGAAGGACTTAAATTCAGTAACCTAGCAACCTGCTGGGTGTAAACAAATAGCGGACCAACGCACTGAACACTACATGTACACTGATGGTATGTGTATTCTCGACATAGTGCATGTAAACAAGGTGCATATAAACAAAGTCTACGATTTAGCATACCATACAGTGAGAGTATTGGTCTCACGTATGTTGATTATGTACATTTTACTCGCTAGAAGCGGAAAGGACACATGACTCAATTAACCCTTGTTAGCATGGACCTGCTAACAAAGCGGTCAAATGCATGATCAGGGGGTTGGGTCAATCCAGTGTATTGAATTCGATGGTAAAGTCAAATAAGCTATGATAGCACACTGACGTTAAAAAATTCGACAGGTATAGAAGTTACTACTCTTGGACAATCCGACAGTTTCACGATTGAATTGATCTAGTTCGCATGAACCTGCCAACATGGCGGTTAGATGCTTTGGATCAGATTTAAAATCAGTGAGGGTATCATAAGTTGTTTGATGTGCATGTACCTACGCACATGGTGGTAAAAATGCACATTAATAACCAAATTTCTAAAAGGTATCATAAATTGGCCAGTTGGGCAAAGGTATTCTCAGATTCATTTAACCCATTATTTACTGAGTTGAAAAAGGTGATCCATTTCAATTCCCTGACGTTCAGGATCGGGGCTATGCTACCTCCCCTGGGGCCCAATTTGACCTGTTCTAGGATGACCCATCTCAGGCTTTCTGGTAAGTGGTTCATTGTAGTGCAGTGTTCTACCATCGGGGCCCCCTGTACCCTGCATTTGATCCTACTGCAGTGTTGGAGAAACCTGACTTTTGCACGTTGTTGTGTCTGTCCAACATAGGGTAAATCACATGGACATATGATGCAGTATATCACATTGGTTGTGTTACAGTTAGTGTGGGATTTGAGAGTTACTCGTAGCTGTTTGTGAATGAATTCTTTTGTTTGAATAGTCGCGGGGCACGCTTTACAGGAACCACATCTGAAGTGTCCCATGATTGGAGCAAGATTCCACATAGCAGTGATAGTGGGTTCTGCAATGGTGTCCAAGAGTGAACAGACCACATGGTCCCGAATGTTCTTCGCCTTCTTAAAGGAATGTAATGGAAGCTCTTTCATGTCTAGGTCCTCCGAGATCAAATCCCAGTGTTTATTGATCACTTTCTTTATAGAATTACTCTGGGTGGAGAAAGTCGTTACACAAATTAAGCGTTCTTCTTTGTTGCTTTTGTGCTCCTTCGGTTGTAAAAGGACTTCTCGGTGATTAAACCATGCTCTTTTTCTAGCCTTTGTGGTTAGGCGTTTTGGATAGCCCCGTTCAATTAGCCGAGTTTTTAGGACTTCAGATTGTTCCATGTAGTCCTCTTGTTTGCTGCAGTTTCGGCGTATTCGCAAGAATTGCCCGAAAGGCAGATTGTCCCTCAGACCTCTGGGGTGGTGGCTGGAATATTGGAGTAGCAAGTTCCTTTCGGTCGGCTTCCGAAACAGAGTAGTATATAGTACATCATCCTCAGCGACGATGGAAATGTCCAAGAAATTCACAGTTGTTTTGTCATATTGAAAGGTAAACTGAATATCCTGAGATCTTCTATTTAACCACTCATGGAAGTCTTGAATTCCTGTCTCATTGCCTGTCCAGATTAAGAGAATATCGTCGATATATCTCATCCACATACGTATGTTCGGTCTGTATGGATTGATGTCATTCAACACAAAAGTTTCTTCAAATGTAGACATAAAGATTATGGCTAGGTCTGGCGCAAAGGCAGCCCCCATAGCCACCCCTTTGGTCTGTAGGTAAAAGAGATTTTGAAATATGAAGAAGTTCTTCTTCATGGCAATTCTGAGGAGCTGGACAATGAATGAAGTAGGAACCTGAACCGGTGCCTCTCTTTTGTTAAGTGCGAGTTCAGCCACAACCAGTGCTTCATCTTGGGGTATGCTTGTATACAGTGACACAATGTCACACGTCGCCAGTAGCTCTTGTCGAGAATCAAATGGGATTCCGTCCACCAGATTGATGGTGTGTGTAGTGTCCCGGATGTAGGTTGCGGTATCTTCCGCCAAAGGTTTCAGAAAAAAATCTATGTATTTACATAGAGGTTCCAGTATCGAGCCACAGCCGGAGACAATTGGTCGTCCCGGGGGTCGGTTCAAGTCTTTATGCACCTTTGGCAAAGTGTAGATAGTAGGTATCCTTGGATCTTTTTGATTCAGAAATCCAAATTCTTTGTCTGATAGAAAACCTTGGTCCAGACCCTCCTGAGTGGTTCTTAGTATTTCCTTGGCCAAGTCTCTGGACGGATCACCGGGCAATCTCCTGTAGCTGATCCCGTCTCCCAGTTGCCTCAGAATTTCATTCTTGTAGTCCTCCACATCCTGAACTACAATCGCGCCGCCCTTGTCCGCGGGTTTGACAACCACTGTTTTATTTTCTTTCAGAGACATTAACGCCTGTTTCTCAGCTTTACTCGTGTTAAACTTGATGTATTTCCTTTCATCCAGGATCCTCTTGACATCCCGTGTGACAAGGCTTTCATAAGCCAGAATTCGTTGGGTCATAGTGTGGGTCGGGGGAACAAAAGTTGACGGGACCCTGAGGCCAGTCGTAGAAGAGGGGCGTTGCGTTGGTCTGTCTTTAAAGAAATATCTCAGTCTGATCTTTCGAAAAAAATTATGTAATTCCGCCAGAGTGTTGAAGGTATTGGGTAATGCGGTCGGGACAAAGGATAGCCCGCGATTAAGCATTCTCAGTTCTTCATTTTTCAGTACATATTTCGAGATGTTGATCACAGGGGACGGTACCTCTCTCACCACCTGTAGTTCTTTCTGCGGGTCGATCTCTCCCCGTGTTCTTCCTGGGCCGTAAAGTTCACTTGTTTCGTCCCTCTGCCTCTGCCAGAGTCCCATTCTTCCCTCGAGTTCTGTTGGCCTCTGCCTGACCCTCTGTTCCAATTGTTGGCTCTTCCCCGTGGGGGTCTCCATCCACCCTGTCCTAAAAAAGAGTTCTGTTGGTAGAGGGGGCCGTATGTTCCTTGGTATCCGCTGGGTCCGGCTTGTTCTGTATCTTCCCCCGAGCTGTAAGACGAGTCTGAAAAGGTTGTAAAGTTTCTTCTTCCTCCCCTGTAGGCACCTACCCTGGGAGTCCTGTCGGTAATACTCTTCTTGGAGGTAGGGGTACGTTTTCTTCTTGTCGTACAGTTTCAGGTCTCGTGCAAGTGGGTGAGTCCATTTAATATATCAGTACCCCGTGTTCTCTTTATTTTAGATACAGTCTTGTGTCTTACGGATTAGAAAATTAATTGAGCCGTTTTTTGAAACATAGAGATTGTTCCACTTCTAACTAAGGTATGACCAAATTTAATGGGATATGATTGAATAGCATGTTTTGTTGTTCTTGGATCAGAGTGAATAGTGTGTTGCTCCCAGTTGTGATCAATTCAATTCTTTTAAAATTCTTATGTTCCTCTTCAGATAATGATTCTGATACCCACAAACCGTAACCCCACGACTTGTTCATGACCGTGCTGGTCACACTCTGACCTGCAATACACAGCAGGTAATAGCTCTTGCAGACAACCTTCATAGTCCTCAGTATGTTTTTAACGTTGTTCCCGGGCGGCTGGACATTTCCCCGCTACGGTTATCTTAGGGACATTTTTGCCCTACACAAAGTAAAGTTTGACTCTGTTCTCCTTTAACCCTAGGAGGTTTGCCCATCCCCTCACCCCCGCATGTCCTGAAGAAGACCCTCCCTGTAAGGACCAACTATCCTACATCGATTCCTGGGTCGAAACGTAGACTGTTCATCTACCCCCCTTCAACTCCTAGTACCAGCATGATATATACGGCTTTATAGGAGCTTGAACTTTTTCTGAACAAGTACCAGACATTGTGGACATTATATATGACCCTGTTGTGGATAGGGATCATTTAGAATTCATACATGAATTTCAATGCATTTGTGTTTCTATGAAATGTAAAGTGAGTCACAATTCTATGCTAACTTTACTACCTTCCTTTCCCTTTTCCTTCTCCCTATGGGCACACAAACTCATGATAATTAAATGTGTATTCTGATATTCTAAAAAGAATTACGTGACTGTGTAAATACGGATGCATAGTGAATAAAACAATGCATTCCCAGAACTTATTTGATTTGGTTTTTCCTTAACCGTTTGGAATATTTGTACATTTCCCTTCTTCTTTCTTTACCAACTCTTTATAAGTGGGGGACCCCCCATCCTCATCCTAGTCAGCACAAACTGATGCGAGACTCTAGTCACCTGTGTCAAGTACGGTTGGAGTCCAATAAAGTCATTCATACTGTTATACAGCATACAAGTAGAGAGATTCGATTCCTCCAAAGCACGTCTCTCTGCACAGTAATTCAAGAAAGTGTCTTTCAGATTAGATTTGGAAATGTCAGAGGCACAATATCGATCATTGGACTTATTAAACCCAAAAACCTTCTGAAAACTATCAATAGTATATTTGATCCAAGGGATCTTTAAATGCTGATCCAAAGTAAGGCAATCATCGATGATGGCTCTGTTCAGGGAGGTACCATCATTTAGCCATACCGAGCGCCACAATAATAGGGGTCTTAACATAATCATGTCATTCAAAAATTGAATCCCCAGTTCCTTATGAACCAAGTTGTTGGAGGTAGATTTGGGTAAACACAGGAGCCTTTTCAGAAAATTATTCTCCTCTACCTGCAGACTCCCGGCTGGTGACACACCCCATACTCCAGCCCCATAGAGGGCCGCAGAAAGACATCTGGATTGAAAAATATTTAACATGTCTTTAATACGCCTATTCCCCAACTTCTTAGCGAATACAAATACCCCATTAGCACTCCTCGTCATCTTTGTTTTAACAGCTTTATGTTCTGTATCCCAGCAGCCATTTTTAGAGAAAGTAATCCCCAAGTAGCGAAAGTTATCAACTTTTTGGACCGGTTCACCTTCTATGAAATAATGGGAATTGAGTTTCGTTTTAGATCGTCCTGACCCACACTCCATAACATAAGTTTTAGTCCTATTGATCACCAGCTTCCTACTTTTGATGAACTGTACAAACCTGTCCATCAAACGTTGGAGACCTAATGGGGTCCTGGACAGCAGCACGGCGTCATCCGCATAGAGTAACACAGGGATATTAAGGTTGTTAGCTCTCGGGACGTCTGCCGCAACTGTCTGTAGGACAGAATCCACCTCGTTAATGAAGAGTGTGAAGAGTAGGGGTGCTAAAACACACCCCTGCCTTATTCCCCTCCCGATCCTGAACTTGCTCGTGCACTCCCCATTAGGTCCATATCGAACACTGGTGCATAATTTTTCGTACAGGCGGGCCAAGAAGTGGACTATACCTTCGGGAGCTCCCATTTCAATCAGTTTGGCCCAGAGTATAGCGTGGTCTACCATGTCAAAAGCGCTGCTTAGGTCAGCGAAACATAAATAAATAGACCCTTTTTTGACCTGGGTATATTTCCCTACCAAAAGTTCTAAATTCAAGCATTGCTCTATGGTGCCACGGCCCTTCCTGAACCCGAACTGACTGTTGGTTAAAATCCCGTTGGTCTCTGCCCATTCCTCTAATCTGACTAAAAGGACCCGGCTCATAACTTTTACGGATGAATCCAGTAGAGATATTGGCCGGTAATTTTTTGCATCACCCCGGTCACCTTTCTCGAAGTTGGGAACAATTATTGATTCTGCCCATGTTAACGGTATCTCACAACTAACTGCTGCATTAAAAATCTTAACCAACAATGGGCCCCATATCTCCGGGGCAGTCTTGTACACATCTATAGGCACCCCATCTGGTCCCTGGGCCTTCCCTCCCTTACTTGCTCTAATACTATCCATGACCTCTGGTATGGTGATATTTAGGGCAACAATAGGCCAACCATCTCCAAAGGGGACCGGTCCATTACCAGAATCAAAAATGATGGAAAAATGTTGAATCCATGATTCCATACTCACGTTTGATGTTAGCTCAGGTACCGTCTCATCCCTAAGAAATGGACAGTTCACAGTGGCCCAAAACAGTGTGCAATTCTTCAATTCTGCTGCTTGGCTAAGATTATCCCACGCGTTCTGCTTGAGTTCGGCCATTCTGCGCTTAAGGGTCAAGTTGTAATCCAGCCTAAGTTGGATCACCAGACTCTTATCTCTAGGCTTAACTGCTAAGGCCTCTTTGAGGTCTTTCCGGGCGGTAGAACAGGCATGGTCAAACCACCCCCTTTTTTGTCTACTCTTGTGCCCAGCTACTCTAGTGAACTTCTTGTTAATGATTGTGTTAATTCTACCAAAGTGATCAATACTGTCAGCCATGATTTCGTCCTGTTCAAGGATCGCCGTAATTTCTATCATACAATATAGGCATTTCTCCTCTCTCATTAAAAATCTACAGTAAGACCTATCTTAAAAATAACTAATCGTAGCCCATCTAGCCCAGCTAGCCATAGACCTGTCTCACTTCACTTTATGTGGCTAAAATGCTAAAAAAAACAACAGTGACTAAGGAATTAAAAGCCTTTGTGACCCTAAAAACATCCTAGAAACTACCAGGCTAGTTTGAGACCAGATCTTTGTACTGACTATTACCATGTCAGCCATTCATAATGTAAACTGGTTAGTCGACAGCAGAAGTTCAAGGGTAGTCATACTCTTGGACGTCTATGCTGCATTTGACACAATCGATTGCCCTCTTCTCCTAAAATGCAGTGAAACTTTGCATGTCAGATGCAAAGCACCTGCCTGGCTTTTTCTCAGACAGATACCAAAACATTTAAGTGCACAATTTTCTTGAAGTTTTACATAACAGTACACTCTGCTCCCACAACCAACTGGGCATTTCAAATGAATAACAAGGACATAACTAGACTTTAACAAGTAACAAGAGATACAGGTTTTTATGTAGCTACTATAGGCATACATGTTTTATAAATGGGAATTCTAGCAATACATGGGTAAAACAGACATTTATAATCATTCAGGGTTGGAAGTATGTAACTGACACACATCCAGTTCCTGAAGGTGGGAGATCGGTCATGTCAGTCATGCAATATTGGAACCATTGACGAAAATCCATGATGTATACCCATAGTGTGAGGTTCATTGAATTCCATAGATATGGATTGATTTTGTTGATTCAGAAAGCATATTGTGAATCTAAGCTGAATTTTGTTGCCTATATTGGTCACTTGGCACACTTAAGTTCCCAGGGTCTTATTCACAAAGGTAGCTTAAACGTTTGAGTAATTTACACTTTTGAGTACATTTACTATATTTTGGCTGTTCACAAAATCAAAATGAATTTACTCCAAAAGTGAAATGTACATGTTTTCACCAAATTGAAAGGACTAGGGCTATACACAAACTGCAGACACTACTTACAAAGGCAACATACACTTTTAAGTCATTTACACATGCAATTTACTCTTACACTTTGAAATAAGTTCCCTACATTTTTCATGGTATGGCATGGTGTGGTATGTTACTTAGTAAGTTAACCACTGTAACTAAGTGATACCTATGTTTAATTGCAGCTACTTCACTGGACCGAATTATTTAATCCTGGACACCTAATGCAGGAGTCCCGAGTTTCCATCACAGTTTCTTTATCTGACCAAGTTAATGCTGGGTACTTAATTTCTGCGCACATCAGTCCTAGGTTTGCATAACTAAGAGAGCTTAGAAAGAGACTGCATAAATGCATTGAGCACTACACCAAAACTGTACACTGGAATCCTGGTGTCCTGCTAATCTATCCACAGCACAGAGGCCTAGGCCTGTCCATGACAGTGCAAGGTCTAGAAACTGTCCTGTGATCTGGAGCGGTGCACCCAGCATCTCCTCATAGTAGACAGTGGACTACTCCGTTTCCTGGCTGTAGCTTAGAAAGCAGTAATGGCAGTATAATGTATTTTGTGAACCTGTTGTTTGACCAAACCGTGTTATTTGTGTTAAAATGTAGCCTAATCAACCCTCTTGTGTAAATGTATGTTATTATGGAAAACCCAGAACCTTACACTAACTTTCTGTTGTATATCAAGTGTGTGTGTTTGTATAGTACGGGTGTAGTACATATGTGGTAGTACGATTCTGTTTGTAGGAGAGTCTGAGTACTGAAGCCAGTGGGCTCAATTTGGATACCCCATGTCTTTGTGTGGTACACGTTGGAGGGTGAGGATTGCTTCCCCTGATTGTAGAAGTGTGTTGTCTTCCTTCCATAGCTAGAAGGTGGAAACCCAAACACTGAAGCGAGGAGGATGGAAAAAGGACTACTTTTAGAAATGCATGAAGACTTTATTATGGGGCTGTTGGTTAGTTCTTTCTGAACACTGCTGTTTGGTATATGTAAGAGTGAAGGGTGGAACTGCAATTGCTGTATAAGTGGAGTACGTTTCTAGGCCAGGCCTGCACTGTTGTCTGCTCCTGCTTACTGGTTCAGAAAGACTGATGACCCTAAGGTGCACAAAACTCACAGCTAATTGTACCCATTTTGTAGGAAATCCCAGTGCTACCTGCTTTGAGAGGCATCACTTTAGCTGCGTCTGTAAGAGCAGCCTGAGAAGGATACTTGAATGAGAACCATTTCTGAAGTTGGAGATAGTGGACCCTCATATCCTGCCTAACAAATCTGTATACATTTGGGATACAAATCACTCCAGTCTAAAGTTCCTCTTGACAAATCAAATGAGTGTTACACAGAATGTTCGAAGAGTTGCTGTGTAACCAGTGCTGGTGCCTGTCTGACAGTCGAATCACAGAGGTGAGGGGACATCACCTGAAGTCAATACTTACTGCTGAAGGAGCTAAGGGGTCTGCCGGAAGAGCCTAAAAGCCTGCTTGTCTGCCTGCTGATAGAGAGAAGATGTGTGCTTGGCCCTGCAGTAGGAGAGGCTGTGCTGTAGAAGAAGTCACGTGAGGGCAGCTCCAGAGTAAGCGGATGACCCAAATATGGTGCATCATGAAAGGCGTGTGTTAAGGAAGGTTCCTCCATCCTCTGCATAGTTTATCGTGTGAACTGTACCAACATATATCTCAAACGTGGTAACCAGCACCTGGCCGTGGGGACAATGATCTAGTGCTGCCACTGCCCACACAGAGCAAGCAGATTCTGTCAATCTTCCCAGGGGCTATCACTGCTTGAAATTATCACTGAGAGAGGATTCAGCCTGGAGGCTACAACAAGTTGTGCTGAGCACTGACCACCCGCTTCTCAAGAAGGCTGCTTCCCCATAGCCGAGAGCTGATGCAAAAACTCACCTCCCCAACATCATCTTGCTGTACCGTCAGGACAGGTCTCTGCTGCAGGTTTTATTTAAGGAGTCTGTGCTGTGAAGGCATAAAGTACAACCTCATCCACCTCCCACCCAAGACTGTTGAAAGTGATATGCAGGTAAACTACAGTGATTAGCCTATATACGGTGGATGAGAGATGAAGGTGCACAGTTTGATTGTCCAATTTTACTGAGATTGTTAAACTGAGAATAAAGAATGGCAAAATGCTGAACCAGCTACATATTCAAACAGTGATAATATTTGAGAACACAGCACCTGAACCCAACCCTGCCTAATCCCAAAAACTGGTGAGGACTGTAATAGTGGGAATTCTAGTACTAGTGGGGGGAAGGGCAAAAACAGGGCAATTACTGGAAGGAGAAGGGTGATAGTGCCTTATTGATGGAATGCAGCATTCTGCAACCCTGTTGTCATGCACATTGAATTGTACAGTATTTAGTTTTACTGTGAGATTAAATAGGACTTTCTTTTTTATAATTGTAAGCACTGGGCTGGACATTACTGTATTTCATCTCCTGGATGATTGTTGAGTTCTGATTTTCTGCCCCCACCCATCCCCACAATACTCCCCCCGATAAGCCTGTGATTTCATACTCTGAGAATCAAGAGCAGGAAAGGTTGCACTTGGACCAGTTTACAAAGCATTAGTAGATGGGCCCCAGACACCAATTGCTAAATACCTCAACCACCAGTGTTGGGGCACATTAGCTCCTGTCTGCCCTTTGGCCCCCAAATGTGGTCTGACATGAGGTAAAAATTATTGTTCTTCATACAGAATGTGTGCACACCAGTGGGGTGGTATCAGAGGAGGCTAAGGGGCTGATTACGAGTTTGGCGGTCCTCCTGCGGAGTGCCATGCCAGCGCTCCATGGGAGTACAGCCAAACCTGTCCACACACCAGGTGTCAGATTAAGTTTAATCCTGATCTGATACACATAGCAAAGAAAGGCAGTAAGGATTTACAGGTTGCACTACCCACAATATACACAGAAGTCACAGCAAAATCTTATTTGCCAATGTTGCCCACCTCTTAGGTCCACTGCCTGAGAACCCCAATATTACAAACAAAGAAAGAATAGAGAGGCAACAAAAAAATGAACTGTACAGAGAAAATATCCAACAAAATGTTTATATGCGTTCATGAATGAATAATAGTCCTTCATTGATGTTCATAAGATGATTTCATTGCAATCTTTATAAAGTATCTTGAAAAAGATGAACAATCAACACAGCCAACGCGTTTCGCCCAAGTTGGGCTTCCTCAGGGCAGATATTATAAACGAAGAAAGCAAACGGGTAAGGCAATCTTCGGATGGCGCATATAGGTCTCTGTTTCTGAATTGAAACTATTTAAAGATTAAGGTATCCAACAACTTCTTATTTCCACTGAGAAAAACATCGTACGATGAACAAATGTGTAGGCATATAACGGCGATATATACAGAAGAACTTTATAAGTACAGTTGCAACTTCTCAATCACAGATTTCAGTAAACTACAGCTGGTGAGCACTATGATATGTGTCACTATGCATCTCGAGCAAGTTATATGTTGCGCTCCTACATCAGTCTCCCGGTCGCGTTTCTAGCCAACGTAGAGGTCAGAAACCGCGGCAAACGAGTTTGGCGGTTCTCATGCGGAGTGCCATGCCAGCGCTCCTTGGGAGTACCGCCAAACCTGTCTACACACCGGGTGTCAGATTAAGTTTAATCCTGATCTGGAAGGCGGTGCAGCTGCGGTTTAATGGCGGCGCCTTTCTAAGGCTCGTAGAAAAGTCTTAGAAAGGCACAGCTGTGGAACTGTCACAGCACATGCCTGCACAGGAAGGAATGCACCATGTCATGCATTCCTTCCCATGCAGGTACTGGGTATGCATAAATATAGGGGGCACAGCATGTGCTCCCCCCTGCATGCATCCCCAGGCACAGAGGCGACAGCCACCTGAGTTGCCTCTTCGGCACCCTTTATATGGTAGGCTCACTGCTAGTGAAAGGATGGCGGGGAGTCAACTCTTAATATGTTCGGCGGTGCCACAGTGGCACCGCCAGCATATTGCAGCCTCTGACCGCTACGCCACCACCACAAGATCACGGATCCCTGGGGGTTGCAGCTGTCCTGTACACTCGTAATGTGGCGGTCGGTGACGCAGTGTGGCGATGCTTGGAATGCCGCCATAGTCATAATCTGGCCCTAAGTGAATGTTATTTCATAATGCCGTATACCTGGTGTAATCAGTTAGACAGTTAACAGTGAAGGATAGGTGGGCTGCATCTATGATTGTCATTTTGGTTGGTCAACACATTTCTCCATTATGAATTGTGATTATTTTAAGGAAGAGATTGGAAAAAAAAGTTGGGGGTGCTAGGATAAGGAATAGTAAATGTGACAGAATGGTGTCTGTGCTGCTCATTTAGTATTGAGTTATAAACTGTTATAATGTATTACACCTCCGGCTGACAAAGTATTGACGTACTTTTACTCAAGTAAGGAATTTGTATAAAACTATAATCCTGTTGTGGGGGAATGCTATCTGCAAGGGTCAATGGAGTGTGTGCCCCAGTCCTGAGTTTCCCAGACAGGATGCTACATCGTTTTGTTGATGTTCACCTCAGCGAAAGTAAGTATCAAGTGTGTACACTACAGTCCTTTGACGTGGAGTGATACCTAGAGCGGGTTACCTTATTTTTGAGGAAGATACCAAGCACACCCCTCAATTGCTGACGGTGATTACTGTCCCCTTACCTGTTTGACACATACTGGCATTCCTACAAGCAGTTGATTATAGGCAGAGGAATTGGCCTGTTTACCCGGGTTTTGCCAGTTCGTTTCACCGGGGTGATTTGGTATATTTATGCGAGGCATGAATCTGCGATTGTGTGGCAAGGTGAGTGTGTCGTGTGTGGACTGTGTGACACTGCAGGGCACGGGAATCCATCTCAGATCTCCTTTGTCATATTAGCTTACACAATGGAGAATAGAGAGAGCCTGCCAGAGAAAGCTGTTACTAGTACGTGGTCCCCAAAACATTCCTGAGAGCCATTTGAAGTGAACCAGACCCCAGTAAATGGCATTAGGGAGACAGATTCCCCTTTGTAGTTTAGGGACATTCTCTGTCCCCTTTCTGAAACATTCTATCCCAGTGGTGGGTACAGAGGGTTTCTGGGCCTGATTCACAAAGGACATCCGCACTAAGAGTTCTCATTGCGGAGATTACGCCTAGAGTGTGGGGACTCCCCCGCAACTGCAGAGCCGCTGCCTTGAGTGCTGAGGCCCTTTGTGAATTAGGCCCTCTGTATTTAGCAGAGTGATGGATGCTCAGATCCCTATGTGCTGTTTGTCTTATAGGGCTCTGTTAGGGAACACAGTGGGCTCCACCTCACTGTCTGCAAAATCAGCAGAGGAAAGACAAGTGACTGAGTAGCTAGTGTGAAGTGGAGCTCACGACCATGAAGCCAAAAGTAACACACAATAGAGAGGGTGCTCTAGGATCCACCTAAAGTCAGCCACCCCAGTACAGCCCAGTATAGATAAAAGATGGCGTCCCCAGATCAGTGCTCCATTGATTTCACACTGATCAGTGCCAGGCAGCCTAAATTAATGGACAAGTGAAGACTTCTGAATTACAGGACTCATTTCATTTGCAGCTAGGGGCCAGATGTACGAACATTGGCAATTGCGATTTCCAAATTGCGCCAATTTGCGAGTCGCAATATGCGATTTGCAATTGCCAATGTACACAGTGTCTGAGACACTGTTTACGATTCCCAATGGGGTCGCAAATTGCATGCCTCATGCATATTAATGAAGCTGTCACAGGTTCAGATTTCAAGTCTTTATTTCGATTTTTGTCAAATCATAAAAGACACATTAAAATTCGATAGTAAACTGTCAGACAGAATTTTAAGCAAAAAAGGGCTGTTTAAAAATGAATAATAAAGCAAACATCACTAAACAGGAACTAAACACACTTAGAACAAACCAATAAAAGGAAGATAAATAAAAGAGGCATTAAATATCAGTTAAAGAGGAGCCCGAGTTAGAAAAGAGCACGAGTTATTTTTAGAAAAACATTACAATTCATATTCATTAACGGTGAACCATTACTTGCTTAGTGTTCAAAAGACACAGCTTGAATAAATCTAATAACAAGTGATTAAACCGGATACATATTCTATCAGTTAACGGAACAATGAAAGTGGGTCCAGGGGGCTATAACATGTGTTTTAGCCTTAAAAGCCAGGCCCATCCCAAATATTTTGCCAGACATACAACAAAGAGTTAAGAGGTGTTAGTCTTGAGCGCCCAAATGGCTTCCGCAGATGTTTTAAATGGCAAACTTTGAAACAGTGGTTTTAACCATTGCTTACGGGGTGCAGCATATCTAGGACAAGCAAAAAGGAAATGTCCCTCTGATTCATTATGACCTGGGCAACATTTACAGTTGGTTAATGACCCTGTGGTCCACTTGTATGAGAAAGAGTTTAGAGGCAAAGACCCCACTCTAAACTGATGAAACAGTTTTTTGTCTAACGGTCTAGTTATTACATCCCAATAGGACTCTCGCAATAGGTCAAGTTTAAATGTTAAAAACCTGCCTGTAAGACTGTTATTGCTAGAGAGTGCAACTCATTTTGAACGGATCGAGGCCCAGTACAGGGATTTAAACTCGTGTTTGGAAGGGAAAACATTGGATTGGGGGGATAACCAGAGATGTTCTAAGCCCATATCAGTGAGGATGGTTTTTACAGCAGAGAACCAGGGAATTTTCCCGGATCCGGTGATGGACCTGACTTCTGCCAATTCTTGTGCAAAAAGAAACAGGTCTGGAGACGTCCATATACGTCTCCATAAGGCCACCAGCCTAAATCTAGCCATCTCATTGATCGGGGGGCACCCTAGATCCAAGCAGAGGGGGATAGAGGGGGTCGACTGTGGAAGACCTACTAAGTTACGAAGGAACTTGCATTGGGTTTTGAATAAGTTAAGCAGGTCCATATACCCCCAAAGATCAGCGCCATAAAGGATGGCGGTGGAGATTTTAGCATCATAGATCCTGAGGGCAGGAAGGACCCGTTTGGTGGTCGATTCTTTTTGCTCTTTTATGAGACAGCCAGTCAACCTTGCAAATTTGAGATGTTGGATGTTAATTTGATCTTTCCATCTCAAACGGCTGTCAAGAGTAACCCCCAGGTAGGTCATGGTATCCACTTGCTCGAGGTTAACTCCATTCAACCTCACGGAGCTGCGAACTGGGTGGTTTTTTGTGAAAACCATAAACTTAGTTTTCCCACATTTACCGCCAGGTTATTAATAGCACAGTACTTCTCGAAGATGTCCAAGGCCCGCTGGAGACCGCTACGTGTTCTTGAGAGAAGTAAAGTGTCGTCGGCGAAGATGAGAAGGGGGAATCTCATCCCAGCCAACATCGGGGCGTCAGTGGGGGTATCCATGAAGAATTTAACAACTTGGTCAATAAAGAGGAGGAAAAGAATTGGGGCCAGGACACACCCCTGACGGACACCTCGGGTTACGGGAAATGTTTCCGTCACTTGTCCCTGGCCACCCCACCTTACTCTGGCGTAGTTATCTTCATGGAGTTTGATAATGAGGTCTAGTAGTTCCGGAGGACATCCTAACTTTGCCAGCACACCCCACAATTTGTCCCTTGGTACCAGATCGAAGGCGGACTTCAGATCGATGAATGCAGCAAAGATGGTACAGCCGCCAAGCCAGACCACCTTCCAATAGATCAGGCAGAGTCTAAACACCTGATCTATGGTGCTTATTCCCGATCTGAAGCCCGCCTGCATGGGGGATAGAATGCTCTCTAATTCGATCCATTCCTGGACCCGTCCCAAGACCATACGAGCTATAATTTTCTGTATAGAGTCAATCAAACTAATGGGGCGGTAATTCCCTGGTATGGACTTGTTGCCCTTTTTATAAATCGGGATTATCTCAGCTCCCTTCCACGATTTCGGGACCGTGGCTCCGTGGGCTAGGGAGTTAGCTAACATGGTGATATACGGGAGCCACAGGGCGGAGTTGGATTTGAATAGGTCCGCCGGTATCAAATCCATACCAGGGGCTTTCCCTCGTAAGGTCAGGGCCAGGGCCAGCTCGGCCTCAGCCACTGAGAAGGTTAATTTTTCCCCGTGAGGTCTCGACGGGGGTGTCCTGCCCGAGGGATTAATAGCTTTGGGGTCATCGGCTCTGAATTGGGCAGAGTAGAATAAAACCCATTCATCAAGGGGCACATTGTTAACCGGGGTGGAGGAATCCGGGTTATTCCCCCATTTAACTAGGTCCCAAAACTTTTTTTGATTATTTGAAGTGGACGCTTCTAGAAGATCGGACCAGAACCTATCTTCCCACTCCCGTTTGGATTCTCGGAGGGTTTTCCTGTAATGGAGCCTGGCCGCCTTAACTGCGACCATGTCCCGTGATTTAATAGATGAGATGAGAGCCGAATGTGCCTCCCTGCATTTTTTATTATACCATTTCTGTGGCAAGGGATTGGATTTAGTAGAAGCACTTCGGCACGGGAGGGAAAGTAGGGATTTTAACTGATCGAAACATTTAGTATGAAGATTCATAATATTATTAGCCAATCCCGAATTTGCCCCCATCAGATCAATTTTCAACATCTCATTATAGGCATTATTGGCCACTGTATTAACATTGTCCCATAAAGATTTGTCCTCCATGACCCGCGACCATTTCAGTCTCCTCCTGTCGTTAGTTAGTAGAACATCCCCTGTTTGAGTGTTGGTAGACTCCTCTTGTCTCTTTAGGCCTGGCAGTTTCAGAGTTAACGACAGCGGATTGTGGTCGCTTTCCGGGCGCTCTAGCACTGCCATGTCAACTAATAAAGGCCAATGTTCCATGTTTAACAAGATGTAATCAATGCGGCTCTGTCTCTGCCCACTGTCAAAGGTACAATTGGCCTCTTTGTCCGAGTTTGAGCGGCCATTACATGCACGAAATCCCCTATTTAGGCAAAATGCCATCCATGACACTGCCGCCTCTGTGGCTTTTACCCTCTTAACCACTTTTAGATTGGGAATGTCCCAAGCAGCGTCCTCAGCCATGCTCCAACTGTCCCCCATGTCAAACAATGGCTCTATGGTGCAGTTTAGATCTCCAGCTAGGATAGTAACATTCCTACTGCCCATTTCGGAGATTTTATAGTCAATGATGCTCAGCAATGGCGGGCTTCGACCACCGGGCAGGCCTCTAGCATAGATGTTAAATATATACACATCTCGTTGGTTGGCTTTGCTTAGTTTAATTTGGATGAGGTCCGGGTGCTGGATCGAGAGCTCAATTGGGTGGAGACCCAGTGACTGTTTCACCCAAATCGTCAGACCACCTGAGGCACGCCCTTTGCCCCCTTTAATCGCAGGTTTGAAGAAGTTAATGAAACCCAGCATGTGGACTGGCTCAGTTGCCCAGGTTTCTTGCAGCAAGATGATGTCGTAGTTCTCCACAAAGTTCCACCAATCAGAAGAGGCGAGACGGGCCTTAATTCCTGCTATGTTCCAGGACAAGATTTTGAGGTTGTCATTCAATTTAGGAGATGGGGGAGGTTGCAAAGACAAAGGCGATGTAACTGCCTGAGAATACCCTCTATCATTATTAATCTCAATGAGCTTGGCATGGTCTATAGGAACTATAGGGTCATCATTAGTCAAGGTCTCTTGGCTATCTCTATCGAGTGGTAGACTGGGAGGCCTAGACTCTGGGCCTCCACCCATAGCTGCTGGATTACTGGGTGGATATGGGCTTGCCATGCTGTGCCCAATAAACTCATGGACTACTGCTTCTACAGGGGAAGGCTCACTAGGTGAACCGTGGAGTCAATCGATGGCCTCAAGGTCAGAGAGGGGGCCAAAATGATTAAAAAGGAAAGGGCGCTGGCAGTCGAGAGGGGTTAGTGCCACGGGGTGTCTGGTGGCTGGGACCTGACGAAAAAGGGGGTAGGGTTGGGTTTGGGGGGGTATTTGCCTGTGTGGGTAGAAATATGATAGGGCTAAGGTTTGTACATCCCCCTGCCTTGCAAACCTAGGTTCTCTTCTAATGGCATCTACCACCCATACATCTTTGAACGAAATTAAGATGCAATCTCCCTCCAGGTCTTTGGTCCCATGACCCACCCAATCCACTCTTCTCACAAATAGTATCTCCGTAGGAGAGGAGAGAGGTAGGGGTCGGTTTTTATTTAGCCAAAAGATGACTTTATTACGAAGGTCCCCAAATGACTCCTTGCTACCTGGTTTTAACGGAGCTACCCCTGTCAGGACTATGGTATGTTGGGCTGCTTCGGGTGGAAGATCAACACGAGGGGTGGTTAATCTATTGCGTCTCCCCTCCCTGTGGTTATTGGTGATAGTACGTTGGTCTCTGTGTGTACTGGGAGGAGCAGAATTTGTAATAGGTTGTGGGGGGGGTCCCATACTTTGATGCCCACCAGTATTTTGCTTGACCAAAGATTTAGACTTGGGTGCCTGTGTGATGGTACTAGTGGCTGGTTTGGGAGATGTGGATTTTAGTTTTTCCCCCCCTTTAGACGTGATAGTTATTGGCCCAGATGTTTTGTTGGATGGTGGTTTACTCCTTGCCATGTTATTACTAACCGGTGCCTTGGTGACTATTTGTGATTTGCTGGCACCCGTATGGGTAGTGCCAAGTAAGGTTTGTAACATGGCATGGTTTGAACTGATTGTAACCTCCATGCTATCGATTTTTGAGGTCATGGGCCTTGTCCGCTCCAGAACAGGAAGTAATAAGGTTTTAAACATGGCCTCCATTTTTACTAGCAGGACTTCGTCGCTATTAAGGCACATAGGACAAGTGCTAGAGGAACCCACAGACGTGAGGGAAGGGCAAAACATGTTGGCAAATACAGAAGAGTTTAGAGTGTCTGGAGGAGGCTCAGACCCCTGACTACGTTCGTCTTGGGCAACAATTGTTTTAGGGATCTTCCGGTCTCTCTCCCCCGACAGTCTAGAAACCAACTTTCTCTTTTTAGCGTTGGGACCAGGATTAGGTGCGGGGTGGTTAGAGATTTCGGCTGGATTAGAATTAAAATTTGAATTTTTAAGGGGAAGGTATCCAGAGAGCTGGCTAGGATCTAGCCCTCCACAGTTCTGTGAATCATCCCCCTGACTGCTTTGAGAGGCATCTATACTGTACCTTTCTTCCTTCGCGGTAGGGGCTGTTGGACTCACCCCTACACTTTCTAGATGGACGATAGCGTCCGTGGGTGAAGTGTGGACACAGTTGTAGGCAGCATGTGGTACAGGGGGTGCGGGGGAGGTAGAGGTAGCTAGGGCCCCCAGTGAGGATCGCTTGCCACTAATAAGGTCTATTGAGAGTCTTTTTTCGACCATGGCAATTTCCTTCTCCAGGATCCCGGTAGCCCTTGTGATAAAAGCATCGATGCCCCACACGAAGTCTTTCCACGCAGCGGGTCCGGCAAGACGTCGGCGCTCACAAAGGAAATCCCAATCCTTGCAGGCAGATTCAAAGTTTCCCGCTGTACAAGGGAGACGCTGGGTTTTAACTCCGCTTGACAGGGGCGGTGCCGGCAGGGAGAGCGGCCACAGGTGTTGCACGCAGGGACTCCTGGTCACTGGAGTCCCTGCAAGGCAGCTCGCAGCCCCGCCGGTGTCCAGAAGGTGTTCTTGGCAAAAGGGCTCCCCCTCGATGCCCCACACGAAGTCTTTCCACGCAGCGGGACCCGCACAGCGGGTTCGGCAAGTCGTCGGCGCTCACAAAGGAAATCCCAATCCTCGCAGGCAGATTCAAAGCTGTCACAATTTGCGACCCCATTGGGAATGGCTGGCACTCCCAGGGATGGTGGCCTACTGGGGTCAGCAGACCACCATGTTTGTGACTGCTTTTAAATAAAGCAGTTTATTTTTTTTGAAATGCAGCCTGTTTTCCTTAAAGGAAAACAGGATGCATTTGAAAAAAAAAATGAAACCTGTTTGTTTAATTTTTTCAGGGCACGTAGTGGTCCCTGGGACCACTGCTGCTCTGAAAACATTTTTGCGCGAGCATTCACAAAGGGAAAGGGGTCCCCTGGGGACCCCTTCCCGTTTGCGAATGGTTTACCACCCTCTTGAAGAGGGTGGTAAACTGCGAGTGTTTTGCGACCGCAATTGCAAAACATTCTTACATAGGGCTCAGACTCGCTATTAGGAAGGGATACCCTTGTAACGCCTCTTCCTAATAGCGAGTCGCTAACCCTATTTTGCTACTCGCTAATTAGCGACTCGCAAAATAGGGTTAGTACATGGCCTACTGTTTTTTGCATGCACAAACAGGTCTAAAACCTATTTGTGCATGCAAAATCCAACATACATCTGGCCCTCGATCCCGTCTCAGGTCAGGAACAGACCTGAAAGCCCGTAAGCAATCATGCTAGAAGTATTTGGGCAAGGCAAGATAGGAGCTCTCAGGGTGGTCAGAGGAGTGTTCAAGGTATTGCTACAGCAAAGCACTGACTAGAAAGGTGGACCACAATCTAGCTGTCTGAAGAAGAAAAGGAACTGTGCAGGAAGGCCTAAACAACACAATCAGAGCACTGACAGCGATGCCGATGACAAAGTGACTCTCTGAGAGCTTTCATGAACAGAATGCTATCCCATCACACTGGAGCGACGCTAGCCAGGTCTTTTGTAGAAAGAAGCCTTATTTCCGTGAGTGTGGCTCTCAGTGATGGTGTCTTATTGCGAAAGACTGGACTGACCAACAATGAATTGCATCCCACTGCAACTGTATTGTCTGAGCTCCTATGGTACTGGAAAAATCTAAATAACAATGACAGAGTTCGTATTGTGGACATGTATAAGGTCATATCATCCAAGTTGTACCTTAGAACGTGGTGTGCAGGCACCTAGTGACAACTCCAGTTCTACATTGTGACTCCCCTAAGACTTAAACCTGACTTGTATATCTTACTTGGTGGGGTATGCCCTTTGATCCTTTCAGTGTCAGTTTATCGGCCCGCACAACCTCCAGAGAGGCTGCACATGGAAGAATCCCACACTTGGAGCCATGATGAGTTGGAGCCCTCTGGCCGGCATGTGTCTATAGCCACCAGGCTGCTTTACTTGATCCCTAGTTGCCTTCATGCATGTGCTCCTGGCCGACTCAGCCAACTGAAACTTCGCAGGCACACCCAGGGGCTTATTTATAAGCCCCTCCTGACGCCGGTACTTCATGTTAAAAGTGACACACAGGTGGCACAAGGGGCTTGTCAGTAAGTCCCCTAATGTGGTGTGGCCCAGTACTGAAGGGTTTGGCCTTGAACTATCACCCAAATTCTTAATTAGTTGACTGCTACATACAACCTCAAGCTGCCTGCATACTGCTTTCCTGACAGGTGGAGTCATCGTATTGGGGCACGTGGCCTAGTATGCCCACGTACCATCGGATGAGACATTCAACCAGGATCCTGAGACTAGACTTGAAGTATTAAGGCGTCAGCGCAGGGATACATCTAAAAGGGAGGATTACCACTGTGGGTCTGAGACCTGTCCCTAAGTAGAACATGGTCCAGGGACCAGCAATAAGCATGCACCAGGGTAGTTTACGAAACAATCACAAAGAGACCCTGGGAGGGGGAGACTTCACCAGAGGGCTGGGATTCCATAATTGCAGTAGTGAATGACCGTTGTCTACAGACTTTGATTGACCCCACACTTTGTGTAAATACCTCAGTCTTGCCATTAGACAACATGTTGATTTATTGTAAGTTGTTTTCATTGTGCTGAGGCCTGAGTCTATAAAGCCACTTCACCACCATGAGTAAGACTTCTTGGATCTCTCTGGTCATTACCAAGAGGATCAAGTGCTAAAGGGGTGTACTTGCAAATCAGTTTTGGGTGCGTTAGTAGGTTGGTCCAGCAACATTAAGGCAAAATACCTGAACTGACACATTTGGTGCCAAGTAACCCCTGCGTGCCGCCAAGCACCCAAACCAGTGCCCAAAACACATGCTTTGGTGCATACGAAATTAATGTCTTTTCGTTCATCTAGTTCTGAATAATGGAAAGAAATAATAGCCGTTGTGTCAGGTATCACTATAATTAAAGTTGGTATTGGGAATGTCCCCACTGCAATATAAATGTAAGCATTCACTATGCATGAGATTTTATTTTCTATCAAATTTCCCTTAATGTGGCATGTGCATTTATGTTATGTGAAAATATACATATATGGTATGCTGCGTAGCATAACATCATACATATCGAAAGTTATCTCCCTCTCTTTCTTGAATATTGGATGACACGTAACGGCTTCATATTGAGAATTATGGCAACCACATCTAAATAAAATTCATTTTCTTTGAATAGTACAGACTAAATTGTCATATGCAACACCCCTCTGCTGATTTAAAGCTAGGCCAGCTCCCATTGGTGTTGCTAACCTTATTTCAAGGAGTGTTGGCTCTCGGCCGTGCTAGAAAGTAGGACATAACTCCGCAGTTCATATTGGAGTGCGCCACAGTGGCACTTAAACATTACTTCTTTGAATACAAAGGCAACCTGTTCCTTAAATCAACTGTGACTTTGATGGGCAGCACCTTTGCCCCTCGTGTGGCAGGCCTTTACATTCATGAGTTTGAACGCAAATGTATTCTAGCTACTGACAACCCATATAGCTCTTCCATAGTTTTTTGGAAGAGGTATATTGATGATATCCTTATGATATAGAAAGGACCAGAACATTTCCTTAATGATTTTTTACTTTGGATCAACACCCTTGACTTGAACCTCAAATTCACTCACATTTGCAGCAGACAGGAGGTGGTTTTCCTGGATGTGGTCATCTCTAAAACAGATGGGAATCTTACCATCAAAATCCATTATAAACCAACGGCGAAAAACAATCTACTTGAATTCTCAAGCTTCCATCCTAGGCCCCTTCGGGAGAACCTGCCGTATGGGCAATATTTGCGGGTCGAAAGAAATTGCAGCAAATTGGAGTATTTTCGCAACCAATCAGCTGACTTGACCACCAGATTAAAAAATCAGGGCTACCCAGATGGAGTCCTTAATGAAAGTTGCAAAAGAGCACAGAACCATCCAAGGGAGGCATTGTTAGAAGACAATCCCAGGGAGACCAAAAAAATCCCCCTGACCTGTGTCACGACTTACAGTAGTGCATCTAATAGTGTTAAAAAGCAATAAACAAACACTGCAGGATAAAAACTAGCAGTAATAAGACATGGGAAAAACCTTTGTTTTCATTTTAAAAGGGACGGAGCATCAGGCACCCTGGTTCACACACTCCCGAGAGAAAGGTCTACCATGGACACTACATCCATAACTGGCGCATGGGGTCTGCCGAAAGTATTTGGTCACTTTCCTTGTGCAAACTGCAGCATTTGCCACCTAACAACACACACAAAGGCCCTCGACCTTGAGCAAGGTAAAACATGGATACAGTGGGCCCACACTAACTGCAACTCCACGAATGTGGTCTATTTTTATCACGTCTGTGTGGGTTGTGGTATGTGGGCATGACTACACGTAAAGTTAAACAACGCCTGTGTGAGCATAGAAGCAACATCAGATGTAGGAGAGCCACAACCAAACTGAGTGAGCACTCCCTACAACAGAATCACACAATGAATGACTTGAGGTGGACAATTATCGAACAGGTCAGAGAAGGGAGAAATATACAACAGACCATGTTCGAAAAAGAACAAAGGTGGGTCTACCGCTTAGGCACACATACACAAGGGCTCAAGGATCATATTCCTTGGGGCACAGTGCTGCGACGCTGATTTCCTGTTCCTTTGGTACCCCTGGATTGTTAGATGAAACACTTTTCTTACATAGGATATGTCCCCTCTGTATTTTCCAATTTTAAATTGTACAAAACCTTCCTTGCCTCCTGATGAAGTTATCATGTGGATTGAACCATGTGGGATTAATCATGTTGCAGGTTTATTTGTCACCCTACAATACACATGAGTTATAGACAGAACCTTCCTTCTTTTGTTCTGACAGCTTTCCCTTCCTTTTTCCTTTTTATGGCCTCTTTTACTTTATAAAAGCCATTTTTTGCATAGTCAGGATTGACCACTCCTGCTTCAAGTTCAGTTTCTTTTTCAGTTTAAAATTGTTTATTGCAGGATTGGTACAGTGCGTGGACCGATACCAATAAAGTTTCACCAAAACCCTAAGTTAGCCGTTGTACGGTGGCAGGCAGAGAAGGAGACAGAGAGTATCCAATAAATAAGCAAGTCTTTATTTGGTTTGTTATCTTTTCACAAAGAAAAAATGGGGAGCGGAAAGGATCTCTTCCTATAACTAAAGAATAATAATAAACATAACAAGTAGTCCTTCTTGACTCTTCTTGTACTTTCTTCCGTCAGTCTTTGACAAGGTTTGGAGGATATGGTCTCGTCGTCCGATGAAAACCAAATGTCGGGAAAACAAACAAGGACACAATAAGGAGAAAAGAAAAAAAAAAGAAACTCAGTAAGGGCGCCGTTTAACTTTAAGGTGTTTTTAGCATGGAAGAGGGAGTGAGGGAGAGTGCACCCGACCGTCACCAGTGAATTGCTTTATACACCCTCAATACTTGGTGTAGCTCTCTTAGTTAGATAAGAGAGCTGATGTTTCCGCTGTGTTGTTCGGCCCTCCCCTCGCCTCCCCGGTTCCCTTCCCCCACACAGCACATAAGCGGCCCCATACCTTGTGAAGCCACGACCCTCCTGGGCGGTGGCCGCCTCCTGCGCGTTGCTGGAAGAGGCCCCCTCTGGGGTTGGCTTTTTGCTTCACCCGGTTCCTGGTACCTCCTCGTCCCTCGTGGCAGCTGTCCTTACTTCTTCGAGTCCCAACTCCACGAAGAAGGTCTCGGCGTCCCGTTCCCTACTCGGAAGATCCCGACGCCAGGCTTCGAATCCCCAATGTGGACGCCCAGGAAGCGTCTCCTCTTCCGCTTTGAAGGAGACTGGATCATCTGACCCGCCCACATGACCGGCAACCACAAAAGAGCGAGGAGCCTTAAAGGCACAGTACTGATCCAGGGTATTAGAATGAGTCTGAAAGTGGAGGAGAGGATAGAGAGTCAGGTAACAAGGTAACTGTTTGTGTTCCTGACTTGGCTCCTCGTCATATACCCCCACCCCATCCTGTTCCCAATCGGGGAACAGGGAGACACGTGAGAGAAAGTCCGCATTCCCGTTTTCAGAACCCTTCCGATGACGGACCTCAAAAAAGAAGGGTTGAAGGGCAAGGAACCAGCGTAACACACGTTGGTTGTGCCTCTAGTTTCTACTCATTCAAAGGAGCAGGGCAAGGTCTGTATACAAAATGAAATGGGAGCCCTCAAGAGAATATTTTAGCTTTTCCACTGCCCACTTAATCGCAAGACATTCTTTTTCTATAACAGGGTATTTCTTTTCTCGGGGAAAGAGTTTGCAGCTTAGAAAAAGGATGGGATGTTCGACCCTCTCAGAAGATATTTGTGACAGAACAGCCCCCAACCCTTTTTCAGAAGTGTCTGTATGTAGTAGAAAAGGTTTGGAAAAGTCTGGGGACCATAATATTGGACTGGATGTGATGATTTTTTTCAGTTTGAGGAAGGCCTGTTTGGCTTCAAGGGGGGGTTAAGGAGGTCTCTGGGCTTTGTTTCTTTTTTTAGAAGGTCAGTAAGGGGAGCAGCCAACTCAGAATATTGTGGGATAAATCAGCGATAGTATCCCAGGAGCCCTAAAAAGGCCTGTACCTCCCTCTTCATGGTAGGAAAAGTGGCCTGGGATTTTGCTCTGACCTTTTCTTGTTGGGGTTCTATGTATCCGTTGCCCAAGTGGAATCCTAGATACTTGACCTTCCTAAACCCTGCCTTCGATTTCTTGGCGTTTATATGCAACCTCGCGGACTGGAGAGCTTGTAAGACTCGATGACAGTGTTGGAGATGCTTGTCCCAAGTGGGGCTGAATATAACAATGTCATCTAGATAAGCTGAGGAGTATGCTTGATGTTTGGACAGTACTTTATTCATAAGGCGTTGGAACGTGGCAGGTGCCCCGTGTAGCCCGAATGGTAATACTGTAAACTCGTTGTTAAATAGCGGTCCTCAGGATCGGTTTGTTGTTTAGTGTGTCCACCTCTAGATCTAGTCAACGCCTGAATTGCCGTGATGGCACAGAGCATTGGGAGGATCAAGCGGGGGAAGAAGGGTTGGAGAGTGGGAAGGAAAGGAAGGGAACAGCGGGGAGGGAGATCTGAAAGACACAAAGAAACAGGATACAATGAGAACACTAACTCTCTTGAGATGCATAACACATTTCCTTACACATATATATCTATCTACTTCCATCTACCTGCAAAGGAAAATACGTAATCGTTGATGTGCAGAGCTGCCTGAATGAGCTGTGGATTGCTGGTGTAGCACTGCATAAATAGAAAAGGATAGTAACATGTGAACATAGTTGTCAACCCACATACCGGACACCACAAGGTCCCATAAGATTCACCCTCAGGCAGCATTGAACATGCCCATGTCTAAACTCCCAATCGCATCACAGGGGTAGAGTGTAGCCACTACCACTCAAAGGAACCCCCATTAAATAAAGGAGTTATGGACAAAAGGTTAATACACAAGAATGCTGTCACATAAATACTAGATACGTGCAAAGAAAACACTTAATAAGAGATCCTCCAAATAACCTGGGATCAGGGACTTCTAATATAATACGTCTTATATGGGCCTGTGTGAATCCCAGCATGAACAAGTCAAGTCAAGTCAAGTCAGAGAATTTATATAGCGCACTACATACCCAGAGGGTCTCAAGGCGCTTAGAAAGAGGAGGAGGGTTACTTGTCAAATATCCACGTTTTAAGTTGCTTTCTGAATGCTAGGTGGTTCTGGGTAAGGCAAAGGTAAGCGGGGAGTGAGTTCCATGTTTTGGCAGCCAGGTAAGAGAAGGATCTGCCTCCCATGGTGGTCTTGTTGATGCGAGGTACAGTGGCCAGGGCTTGGCTGGAGGAACGTAGTTGGCGGGGGGGGTGTAGAAGGACAGTCGTGAGTTGAGGCATTCTGGTCCGATGTCGTAGAGTGATTTGTGTGCGTGGGTTAGCAGTCGGAAAGTGATCCTCTTGTTGACGGGTAGCCAGTGGAGGTCTTTAAGGTGACCAGAGATGTGTTCGTTGCGTGGGATGTCTAATATGATCCTGGCTGAGGCGTTTTGGATTCGTTGGAGTTTCTTCTGGAGTTTAGCGGTAGTGCCTGCGTAGAGGGTGTTTCCGTAGTCCAGTCGGCTCGTGGCCAGAGCATGGGTGACTGTTTTCCTTGTTTCGGTGGGGATCCAGCGAAATGTTTTTCTGAGCATGCGAAGAATGTTGAAGCAGGAGGAGGATACGGCGCTGACTTGTCTGTTCATTGAGAGTGAAGAATCCAGGATGACGCCTAGGTTCCGTGCGTGGTCTGTCGGGATGGGTGCTTTTCCGAGGGCTTCCGGCCACCAGGAGTCGTCCCATGCAGAGGGGGATGTACCTAAGATGAGGACTTCTGTTTTGTCTGAGTTCAGTTTCAGACGGCTTTGTTTCATCCATTCGGCAACTTCTTTCATTCCTTCGTGTACCTTAGTTTTGGCGGTGCTGGGGTCATTGGTGAGAGAAAGGATTAGTTGAGTGTCATCCGCGTAAGAGATGATGTTGAGGTTGTGTTGGCGGGCGATGGCCGCGAGGGGGCTCATGTATACGTTGAAGAGGGTGGGGCTGAGTGAGGATCCTTGTGGTACGCCACAGATGACTCCAGTGGCCTAGGACTTGAATGGTGGGAGGCGGACTCTCTGGGTTCTTCCGGTGAGGAACGAGGTGATCCATTCGAGTGCTTTTCCTTGGATTCCGATGTTATTGAGGGGTTGTAGAAGGGTGCTGTGGCAGACTGTGTCGAATGCTGCAGAGAGGTCGAGGAGGATGAGGGCGACTGTGTCTCCATTGTCCAGTAGAGTTCGAATGTCATCTGTTGCTGCGATGAGGGCGGTCTCAGTGCTGTGTTTTGCTCGGAAGCCAGATTGTGAGGAGTCGAGGGATTTGTTGGCTTCGAGGAAGGCGGCGAGCTGGTTGTTGACAGCTTTCTCGATGACTTTGGCCGGGAATGGAAGGAGCGAGATGGGGCGGTAATTTTTTAGTTCGGTGGGGTCCGCTGTGGGTTTTTTCAGAAGGGCGGTGAGTTCAGCGTGTTTCCAGTTTTCCGGGAAGGTGGCGGAGTTGAAGGAGCAGTTGATGACGTCTCGGAGGTGCGGTGCTATGACGGAGTCTGCTTTGTTGAAGATGTGGTGAGGACATGGGTCTGTGGGGGATCCTGAGTGGATGGAATTCATCAGGCGGATTGTGTCCTCAGTGGAGATTGGGTTCCAGTCGATAAGGGTGTTCACGGGGGGAGAATTTTCAGCAGATGGTAGGGTGGGTTGGTTTCCGGGTCGGTTGTCGAAGCTGTTGTGGATGTCCGCAATTTTGTTGTGGAAGAATGAGGCTAGGGAGTCGCAGAGGGCTTGAGAGGGGGTGATGTAGTTGGAGTTGGCCGAGGGGTTGGAAAATTCCTTGACGATGTTGAAAAGTTCCTTGCTGTTGTGGGCGTTGTTGTCAAGTCGATCCTTGAATGCTGTTTTCTTGGCCTTTCGGATTAGTTGGTGGTGAGTGCGGGTGGCGTTTTTGAAGGTGTCCCTGGTGCTGGTGGTTGGGTCTTTTTTCCAGGCCTTTTCAAGGGAGCGGCAGAGTTTCTTGGACTTCTTAAGATCATCGTTGAACCATGAGGCCTTTTTGCTGCCAGGTTTGCTTTGACGTTTCTTCAGTGGTGCTAAGGTGCCGGCGGTGTTGGATAACCATAGGGTGAGGTTGGCGGCGGCTTCGTTTGCGTTAGAAGAGTGGGCTGGGGTGTTTAGAAGGAGCGATGCGGAGATCTGGTCCGTGGTGATTTTGTTCCAGTTTCTTTGCAGAGTTGGTTGGAGGTGGTTGGTGGGTTTTGGTTTGTTGTAGGTGAAGTGAACGCAGCTGTGGTCAGTCCAGAGGAGATCCGTAGTGTGGCTGAAGGAAACATGATTGCTGGAGGTGAAGATGGGGTCGAGTGTGTGACCTGCGATGTGGGTGGGGGAAGTGACCAGTTGTTTAAGTCCGAGGTTTGCGAGGTTGTCCAGGAGGGTGGCGGTGTTGCGGTCGTTGATCTTTTCAAGGTGAAAGTTGAGGTCTCCCAGAAGGATGTAGTCTTTGGAGGGGAGCGCGTGAGGAGTGATGAAGTCCGTGATGTCTTCACTGAATTTTGCGCGGGGTCCTGGTGGTCTGTAGAGGAGGGTGCCTCTGAGTGTGGTCTTGGGGTCGATGTGGATCTGGAAGTGAAGGTGTTCGGAGTTAACGAGGTTGGCGTCAGAGCTGGTTGAGATGCGGATTGATTTCTTATGGACGATAGCGATTCCTCCTCCTGTGTGGTCGGTGCGGTCCTTGCGTGTGATCTTATAGTCTTCAGGGATGGCAATGGTGATGTCTGGGGCGGAGGTAGCGTTCATCCATGTTTCTGTTAGGAAGGCGACGTCTGGAGAGATGGTGTCTAGTAGGTTCCAGAGGTCAATGGCGTGCCTGTGGACCGAGCGAGTGTTGAGAAGGATGCACTGTAGGTGGTTGGGGTCAGGGATCTGTGGTGTGGTCGTAGCGGGGATGTTGTCGGTGCCGATGAATTTGCAGGAGTAGCAGGAGAAAGGTCCATGGGTGTGTCCGGGAGCGGCTTGGACGCAGTTGGGGGTGCGACCGGGGTTAAGGGCTAGGAGGGTGGCGGCATCGTAGGTAGTGCGGGAGGGCTGGGCAGCGCGAGGGGCAGGGGGTCTGGCGCTGGGCGCGGTCCAGGCGCGGACGGGCGTAGACAGGCTTACCTTTGGTGCACCTTCGGCGCGGATTGGGCGCGGTCGCTGCGCGTAAACGCTGTGCGCGGGAACTCCTGTCATATATGGATGGTGGAGGGGGAGGGGCGAGGGCGTCTCAGCTGGGAGGCGGGGCGGGCTACAGAGGAGCACAACAACACACAAAATGGAGGCGGGGGGTGAGCAGAGCGGAGCGCTAGGGGGAAAACGCGCAATCAGCGTGAAACTGACACAGGCAAATCCAAAGTGCATATAAATAAAGCGGCAGCCAAGGCAAACAGTATTCGATAAAAACGAGGCACTTTTAAAGCAAAGCAAAGCGCTGCAGAACGATACCGCTGGGGAGCGACCACTCAGCCCAAAAGCGAAGAGTGAATCACAGCGTTTCCACGGAGTGGAGCGCTGTTAGTAGTCAGTGGGAGGGCGTCTCAGCTGGGAGGCGGGGCGGGCTACAGAGGAGCACAACAACACACAAAATGGAGGCGGGGGGTGAGCAGAGCGGAGCGCTAGCGGGAAAACGCGCAATCAGCGTGAAACTGACACAGGCAAATCCAAAGTGCATATAAATAAAGCGGCAGCCAAGGCAAACAGTATTCAATAAAAACGAGGCACTTTTAAACAACAAACCAAGACTTGTCTGTGTACGGTATGAAATGCAAAACAAATATGGGAATAGCCCTGTGGATCTCAGAACATCCACTTCCCCGTCGGCCGGCAATACCGACCGAGTCAAATCCAGAAACTGAAAGTAACTGACCCCCAAGCGCAAGATGAAGCTTGTAACCAATACGTAGTACAAGGCCCTCTATACTCAGCGGTCCCGCTGAGAACTCAAAATGGTGCAGAGCACCCTTACCACACCACAGAGAAGACACGAATCGTAGAAGCAGGCAACCCTGGTGTTCGGACTGGAATTCCAGACACCGAGCCCGGGCTGCAACTTCCTTTTATGCTTCCTCTCGCGAGTTCCTGCTCGCGTCGAGGAGGCTCATGGGATTTGTAGTTCTTGGCTCTTGGCCTGCAGGGAAGTGTAGTTCGATCGCGGCGCGATCGTGACAGTACATTCCCCCCTTGCAGCGAGAGGGAGCCTCACGGTCCAGGTTTAGCAGGATGTTTCCGGTGGAAGGCAGACACCAAAGCCAGCGCATGGATTCCCATGGCAGGCTCCCACGAGTTATCCTCCGGTCCATACCCCTTCCAGGACACCAAATACCACAGCTTACGACCCTGATACTTGGAATCCAACAAACAACAGACCTCGTATTCCAGTTCACCCTGCACCAGCAACGGAGGGGGACACGAGCGTCCCTTCAAAAAGAAAAACAGGATCAATGCGCAGGTGAGAAGGGAGCTTCAACTTCACCGCCACAGGGTTCACACGCTTCAAGATGGTGTATGGCCCAATGTACCTGGGATTGAAGACGCTGTGCTTCCTGAATCGCAAGTTCCTAGTGGTCAGCCACACAGCATTCCCCCGGCAGTACAACAGGCCCTGCCTCCGATGCTTGTCGGCCGCGGCCTTGTACCTGAGCTTTACCGACTTGAGGTGTACCTGCGCTTTAGACAGTGTCTTGCGGATGTGCACCACTCTTTGTGCGACCTCGAGAAGGTGCGGATCGGCCCTGGGATGAACAAACGGGAGGAATCTGGGATGATGGCCATACAAACAATAAAAAGGTGTAGTCTTGGTAGAACTATGCGTGGCGTTATTATAAGCCACTTCAGCCAACCATAGATAGTCCACCAAGTTTTCCTTGCCATTGTCAACATAGCATCTCAGATATTGCTTGAGAGTCTGATTTAATCGCTCCGTCTGTCCATCGGTTTGGGATGGAAACTAGTGGAGAGAGCAGTGTCAATGTGTAGCGAAGAACACCATTTCTTCCAGAATTGGGCAGTGAACTGAGATCCCTATCGGACACGATCACACTAAGCAAGCCGTGCAAACGGACCACGTTAGCCAAGAGCAACACTGCCAACTGTCCTGCGGATGGCACCTGTTTGCAGGCAATAAAATGCCCCATCTTCGTCAGATAGTCGACCACCACTAAGATCGCAGTACATCCCTGATCAACAGGTAAACCCACACTGAAATCCAAGGAAATCCGATCCCAGGGGATGGATGGAGTGGGAAGGGGCTGCAGCAGGCCCTGTGGTCGGCCATGATCCGACATCATCTGCATACATTGTTCACAGGAGGATACCCAGCTCCCAACATCAGGCCTCAAGGAGGGCCACCAGAAGTGGCGCAAAACGCGTTCCACAATCTTAGCGACCCCAAGATGTCCTGCACAAGGGGACTCATGGCACCACACAAAAACCTGTTTCCGCAGATGTAACGTGGGCACCAACAACCTAGAGTTCAACATTGGAAGGCCGCCATGTAACCTCCATTCAGGGTGACCACGGAGCCAGGTCCTCCATGAGAAGGAATCAACCCCCTTCCTCACATCTCTCAGGAAAGTATCCGGCAGCATCGCACCCAGCACCATACCCGGATCAATGATGCTGGCCTCAGAGACGCCCTCAGACGGGGAAACCGTGGACTGGCGTGTGAGAGCGTCGGCCTTCCGATTGTCCACCACTTGTGGGACACCCCCGCGCCGCACGGTCACCAGCTGCTGCGTGTGCCCCTTGCCTGCCTTCTGCCTCGCTGCTGCCTCGTTTGCCGGTTGCCGGCTGCCTCCGCTGCGGCTGTTTTTGCCCTTTGTTTTGTCGATAATTTGTGCCTGTATTGTTTTATTCTCGTTTTGCCCTGGTTTTGCCGATAATTTGTGCCTGTTTTGTTTATTTTCACTTTCCCCGTGTTTTGCTTTTCCTTCCTTGTTGTCCGCCTACCGCGCCGCCCTCCGCCCTCCCTTCCCGCCACCGCCGCTTTTCCCCGCCCCTTTTTCTATTCTGTACCCTCCCCGCTCCCGCCTCCCAGCTGCTCCGCCCACCCGCGCACTTGGCCTTAAATGGCGACCGTGCGAACGCGCAGCGGTCACGCGCAGCGGGCGCGCCGATTGTGCGCCGAAGGCGCGCCAAAGGTAAGCCCGTCTGCGCCCGTCCGCGACCGGATCGCGACCAGCGCCAGGACCCCTGGCCCCCGAAGACCCCGACCGACCCGCCTGACGTACTCCGTCGTCACCCTCACCGCTCTCAACACCGGCCGACTCCCAGATTGCCATCAAGCCACTCCAAGACGTACCCACGGACCTTTCAGCTGCCAAGCCTGCAAGTTCACCTGCATCCGGACAAGCCCCGCACCAGCACCCGCCAAGTCGATCACCAGCAGCACCCACCTCAAGTGCATCCTGCTCAACACCCGCTCCGTCCACAGACACGCCATCGAACTCTGGAACCTCCTAGACGCCACAGCCCCTGACGTTGCCTTCCTCACGGAGACCTGGATGAACGCCTCTTCAGCTCCCGACATCGCCATCGCTATCCCAGAGGGCTACAAGATCGTCCGGAGGGACCGAAACGCCAACCAGATGGGAGGAGGCATCGCCATCATCCACAGGAGCACCATCCGTCTCACGACCAGCACCGACAACACCCTGACCAGCGCCGAACACCTGCATTTCCAGATCCACACCAACCCGAACACCACCCTCAGAGGCACCCTGATCTACCGACCCCCTGGACCACGCACGCAATTCAGCGAGGACATCGCCGACTTCATCAGCCCGCATGCCCTCCCCTCCGCTGACTACATCCTCCTGGGGGACCTCAACTTCCATCTGGAGAACAACAACGACCGCAACACCAGCACCCTGCTCGACAACCTCGCCAACCTGGGACTCAAGCAACTGGTGTTCACCCCCACCCACCTCGCCGGACACACACTCGACGCAGTCTTCTCTTCCAGCACAGACATCGACTTCAGCCACGCCACAGAGCTTCAATGGACGGACCACAGCTGCGTCCACTTCACCTTCAAGAGAACGACGACCCACCAACACCAGCAACAGGCCGCCCGCAGAAGCTGGAACAAGATCACAGCAGACCAGCTTGCCACCTCCCTGAGCCAGCACCCTCCTGCCAGCTCAGCGAACCCCAGCCAGGCCGCCGACAACCTCACGAAGTGGATCAGCAACTGCGCGGACGAACTCGCCCCACTGAGGACCCCGCCTAGCAGACCCGGCAGCAAGAAGGCCCCATGGTTCACCGACGAACTCAAGAGCTCCAAGAAGAACTGCCGAGCCCTCGAGAAAGTCTGGAGAAGGGAACCGACACCGGACAACAGGACCTCCTTCAAACTTGCCACCCGGAAACACCACCAGCTGATCCGCGCCGCCAAGAAAACAGCATTCAAGGACCGGTTGGACAACAACGCACACAACTGCAAGGAACTCTTCAACATCGTGAAAGAGCTTTCCAACCCCAGCGCAGGAAACAACGACATCACCCCATCGCAAGACCTCTGCAACTCCCTCGCTTCATACTTCCACAACAAGATCGCGGACATACACAGCAGCTTCAACAACCAACCAACGCACACCATGACCGAACAACCACCCCCCACCACCACCCTCCACGCCTGGACCCCGATCAGCACCGAAGACACCATCCGCACGATGAACTCCATCCACTCCGGATCACCGACCGACCCCTGCCCTCACCACGTCTTCAACAAGGCCGACGCTGTCATCGCACCCCACCTGCGAGACATCATCAACACATCCTTCGACACCACCATCTTCCCTGAGAGCTGGAAACACGCCGAACTCAGCGCTCTACTCAAGAAACCAACAGCGGACCCCACCGACCTCAAGAATTACCGCCCCATCTCGCTCCTCCCGTTTCCAGCCAAAGTCATCGAGAAGACCGTCAACAAGCAGATGGCCGCCTTCCTCGAGACGAACGGATCCCTCGACCCCTCACAGTCCGGATTCCGAGCCAACCACAGCACCGAGACCGCCCTCATCGCCGCCACCGATGACATCCGAGCCCTGATGGACAATGGAGAAACAGCGGCCCTCATCCTCCTAGACCTCTCCGCGGCATTCGACACGGTCTGCCACCGCACCCTAGTACGGCGCCTCAGCAACATCGGAATCCAGGACAAGGCGCTGGAATGGATCATCTCCTTCCTCGACGGAAGAACACAGAGAGTCCGCCTACCACCGTACAAGTCAGAGGCCTCCGAAGTCATCTGCGGCGTCCCCCAAGGATCATCTCTGAGCCCCACCCTCTTCAATGTCTACATGAGCCCCCTCGCGGCCATCGTACGCAAACACAACCTCAGCATAATCTCCTACGCCGACGACACCCAGCTGATCCTCTCCCTGACCAACGACCCCGCCGCCGCCAGAGCCAACCTGCACGAAGGGATGAAAGAGGTAGCTGAGTGGATGACGACCAGCCGCCTGAAACTGAACTCGGACAAGACGGAGGTCCTCATCCTGGGCTCCTCACCCTCCGCCTGGGACGACTCCTGGTGGCCTCCCGCCCTGGGCACCGCACCCAAACCGACAGACCATGCACGCAACCTGGGCTTCATCCTGGACTCCTCCCTCTCCATGACCAGGCAAGTCAACAACGTCTCCTCGGCGTGCTTCAACATCCTACGCATGCTACGGAAGATCTTCTGGTGGATCCCCACCAAGACCAGGAAGACCGTCACCCAGGCCCTCGTCACCAGCCGACTGGACTACGGCAACGCCCTCTACGCCGGTACCACCGCCAAGCTCCAGAAGAGACTCCAGCGGATCCAGAACGACTCAGCCAGACTCATCCTCGACATCCCACGAACCAGCCACATCTCCGGACATCTGAGAGACCTTCACTGGCTCCCCGTCAACAAAAGAATCACCTTCCGCCTCCTCACCCACGCACACAAAGCCCTACACGACCAAGGCCCGAGCTACCTCAACAGCCGAGTCAACTTCTACGCTCCCAAACGCCACCTCCGATCAGCCAACCACGCCCTCGCCGCCGTCCCCCGCATCCGAAGAGCGACTACAGGAGGAAGGTCCTTCTCCCACCTGGCCGCCAAGACCTGGAACTCCCTCCCGACCGACCTGCGCCTGACCCAAGACCACCTCTCCTTCAGGAAGAAGCTGAAGACCTGGCTGTTCGAGCAGTAGCGGCACCCCCCCCCCCCCCCCAGCGCCTTGAGACCTTACGGGTATGTAGCGCGCTTTATAAGTGTCACTGATTGATTGATTGATTGATGATAGGTGATGACGAAATTGAAACCAGAAAAAAATATCATCCACCTAAGCTGTCTAGGAGTGAGATGACGAGCAGCTGACATAAACTGTAGATTCCTGTGATCTGTGTAAACAGTGACCACACGACTGGCCTCCTTGAGGAAATGTCTCCATTCCTGAAAGGAGTTCCGGATCGCTAAGAGTTCCTTCTCTGCTATGTGATAGTTGCGTTCCACCGGGTTTATTTTCCTAGACATATATGCCACCAGGTGAACCTGGCCTGTAACAGTATTTCTTTGAGACAAAACAGCCCTAATTGCCACCTCTGAGGCATCTGCCTCCACCACGTAAAGTTTCTCCGGGTCAGGATGGGCCAAAACGGGAGCTGACACAAAAGCGGTTTTAAGGGCAGAAAAAGCTGTTTGAGCGTCATTAGTCCATACGAAAGGACATGCCTTCTTTAGCAACTGTGTAATGGGAGCTACAAGATTGGAAAATTGATTGATGAATCGCCTATAAAAGTTGGCGAACCCGATGAAGCATTGCACATCGCGGATGTAACATGGAACAGGCCAATTCATCACTGCCGAGACCTTTCTTTCAGCCATCTCCTGGCCAGCAGGGCTTAGCATCACCCCCAAGAATTCCACTGTATGTACGCTAAAATCGCACTTACTCAGTTTGCAGAATAAGTTGTTGGATTGTAGGATGTCGAGTACGCTTTGTACATGTTGGCAATAAGAGTCTTACGACTCAGAGTACACCAGAATGTCGTCTATGTAAACAATCACATAACGGTCCAGGATGTCACGAAGGACATCGTTCAAGAAGAACTGAAAGGCCACAGGGGCATTACAGAGCCCGAACGGCATCACCCTGTACTCGAACAGACCGTACCTGGTCTCAAAGGCAGTGTTCCATTCATCCCCGCTGCGCATGCGGACCAGATGGTACGCCCCTTTCAGATCCAGCTTTGTGAAAACAGTAGCCTTTCTTACTTGGTCCAACAAAACACTGATCAAGGGAAACGGGTACCTGTTTTTTACCGTTATGGCATTCAATGCCCTAAAATCCACACAAGCGCGCAGCTCACCATTGGCTTTAGGAATGAAGAAGAGGGGCGAGGCAGCTGGAGACTTAGAAGGACGTATAAAGCCCAACCCCAGAAGCTTGTCCAAATACTCACGAAGGTGTACATTCTCATGTTCTGTTAAAGCATAAATATGCCCACTAGGTACCATTGCCCCTGGGACTAAGCATGGGCGAATTTTGCGAATCTCGCGTTCGCGAATTTTGCGGATTTGCGAACTCGCAATCCGCAAAATCCGCGAATTCTCGCGAATTTGCGGATTTTTTTTTGTGTTCGCGCGGGTTTCTGCCAGTTCGCGAGGGTTTTGTACAATTTCGCAAACGCGAACTTACCTGTCGGGTCGCATGTTTCGCAAACTTGTTGTTTCTACGTGTCCAGCCTGTTTGGGACACTCTTCTTCATCACTGCCACTCTCTGTCACCACTGCCACTCTCTGACTACTCATGCCACCCTCTGGCCCACCCATGCCACCCTCTGTTTCATCACAGCACCCTCTGGTTGTCCAGTCAGTGTACATTATTGTGGCAAAGCAAAGCACACCTTCCCTGCCTCAAGTGACCTGAATTAATTTGGGGCTGATTAATGTGTCACAGAATATTTTTTTAGCTGGCACCTGCTTCCTTAGTGCTTCCTGATTAGTGATCTTTTGCACTTGCTAAGTGCTTTCATTGTTGCAAAATTAGTTACAACACCTGCCCTGCCCCAACTGACAATAATGAATTAGGGGCTGATTAATGGATTTGAACTTCCAGCCTGGCTCCTGCTTGTCTCCCTTAGCTGTAATTCAGGACCTTTGTGGCATATGTGTAACTATTCTGAGGTTCAGAGCAGGGTCACATAATAGTTGCAACTGGCAACTGAACTCTGGAGGGGCCCCTCAGGAAGCACTACAGGAAATGGCTACTAATGATGAGCCTGAACTTTTGAACCTGGTAAGTAGTTTCAGTTTTGCTAAGATCGTATTTCTGCAATTTAGCGCTTATTCGCGGGGCGCGAAGTTGTACTGGGAAGCCGCGAACTCACGCGAACAGTGCGAGCAAGCCATAAAATCCGCTGCTCGCGGATTTGCGGATTTTGCAGGAGATTCGCGAATCTCGCGGATTGCGAATTTACCGAAAATCCGCAAAATCCGCGAGCGAAACGGATTTTCCGCCCATGCTTACCTGGGACCAAATTGATCTGGCAATCGTACTGCCGATGAAGAGGGAGTTCCTCCGCATGAACCTCACTGAACACTCTCGCATATCTATGGTATGCTGCAGGGAGTTGGACACTTTTCTCTGCCGCCGTGGCAATACATGACCCACAAGATAATGCCCTAGCTGGTTTCATAGCCCCCACACAACAATGTTCCAAGCAATAATCAGACCCCATGTGGACAGTTCTTCTCTCCCAGTCGATGCTAGGGTTATGTTTCTCCAGCCACGGCAAACCAACAATGATACCATATTGTGGGGCCCTGATGATGTTAAACGTGATCAACTCCATGTGAGTATCTCCATAAAGGACCTCCACTTCTTCGGTGACATGACCTATGAGACCAGTACAGAGCTTCCTACCATCTACAGCATAAACATCTTCTGGTGACTCTTTCTGAACTAGTGCTACTCCCATGCGTTGGGCTTCTTGAATATCCATAAACATTCCGGTTGCCCCTGAGTCAACCATGGCAGATGTGAACACCTTTTCACCCGCAAGCATCAACACTATCGAAATAAAGAGGTGACTTTTCGCGGATTCTTTTTGAGCACATAAAGAAAGGACATACAAAGGACTCCAAGAAACCCCTCCGTGTTTCTTAGAGCCTATCAGTTTTCCGACACAGTGTGAGCACCAGCAGAAGCCACTCGAGTACCAGGATAGCGATTAGTTTTGGGCTTCACAGGGCATTCTCTCACATAATGACCCTTTTTTCTGCAATATAGACAAAGACCCTGCTTGCGGCGTGTTTCTCTCTCAGCTAGCGTTAAAGCCGTTCTAACTGCACCTATCTCCATAGGTTCAGCGGATGCATCCGAATTAGAGTCCATGATAGCGTGTTTATCACCTGTGGGCTTCCTACGGTAATCTCCCCTCCTTTCGCTGAGCCTATGGTCTAGGCGTAAATCCAAGTTAATCAAGTCATCACCAGAGGTGGGTTGGCGGTCAATCTGGGCTATAACATCCTTAAGCTCATCATTCAAACCTTGGTAAAACAATGAGGCCTGTTTGCTCTCTGGCCATTTGGTTTCAGCCACGAACCGTCTAAAGGCATTCAAATAGACCAATAAGTCCTTCTTACCCTGTCGCAGCTCCAACAACTCTCGGTCTGCAGTATACGATTCTGCCCTTCTATCAAACACTCTCTTAAACTCAGTCCTGAAAGCTTCCCAATCATGTAACAAAGGATCGTTGCGATCAACCAAAGGTACCGCCCATTGTGCGGCGTTACCTGCCAGGTAGGAAATCAAAAAGGCCACCTTGGCTTGGTTAGTATGAAATGACTTTGGTTTGCAAGTGTAATGTAATGCGACCTGGGTCAGAAATACCTGCACTTTGTCAGATTCCCCTTGAAACCGTTCTGGAGAAGCCAAGGGAATAGGCACAGTCATCTCCACCACCACAGAAGCAGGGGGGGGGCGCAGCCCCCACATCAAATGGATTACGCTGAAAAACGTCTAATCTTGACCTTAAATCTGCAGTCTCCTGCTGGAGGCGGACACCTCTATCTGAAGGTTGGCTAAAACTGAAATACCATCCTCTAAAGTGGCCATAGCTACACAACCCGAACGGGAGGACCAAATACTTGGGTCGGAAATTCTGTTAAATAACGGTCCTCAGGATCGGTTTGTTGTTTAGTGTGTCCACCTCTAGATCTAGCCAACGCCTGAATTGCTGTGATGGCACAGAGCATTGGGAGGATCAAGCAGGGGAAGAAGGGTTGGAGAGGGGGAAGGAAAGGATGGCAACAGCGGGGAGGGAGATCTGAAAGACACAAAGAAACAGGATACAATGATAACACTAACTCTCTTGAGATGCATAACACATTTCCTTACACCATATATAACTATCTACTTCCATCTACCTGTAAAGGAAAATACGTAATCGTTGATGTGCAGAGCTGCCTGAATGAGCTGTGGATTGCTGGTGTAGCAGTAGCACTGCATAAATACAAAAGGATGGTAACATGTGAACATAGTTGTCAACCCACATACCGGACACCACAAGGTCCAATAAGATTCACCCTCAGGCAGAATTGAACATACCCATGTCTAAACTCCCAATCGCATCACAGGGGTAGAGTGTAGCCACTACCACTCAAAGGAACCCCTATTAAATAAAGGAGTTATGTACAAAAGGTTAATACACAAGAATGTTGTCACATCAATACTGGATACGTGCAAAGAAAACACTTCATAAGAGATCCTCCAAATAACCTGGGATCAGGGACTTCCAATATAATATGTCTTATATAGGCCTGTGTGAATCCCAGCATGAACAAACAAAACAAGACTTGTCTGTGTACAGTACGAAATGCAGAACAAATAGGGGAATAGCCATGTGGATCTCAGAACATCCACTTCCCCTTCGGCCAGCAATACCGACTGAGTCAAATCCAGAAACTGAAAGTAACTGACCCCCAAGCGCAAGGTGAAGCTTGTAACCAATACACAGTACAGGGCCCTCTATACTCAGCGGTCCCGCTGAGAACTCAAATTGGTGCCCAGCACCCTTACCGCACCACGGAGAAGACACGAATCGTAGAAGCAGGCAACCCTGGTGTTCAGACTGGAATTCCCGACGCCGAGCCCGGGCTGCAACTTCCTTTTATGCTTCCTCTCGCGAGTTCCCGCTCGCGTCGAGGAGGCTCATGGGATTTGTAGTTCTTGGCTCTTGGCCTGCAGGGAAGTGTAGTTCGATCGCGGCGCGATCGTGACACTCGTACAGGCCCGAAGGTGTTGAAAAGGCCATTTTTTCTTGTTCTTGGGGTTTTAGTGACTCCTGCCAGTATCCCTTGGTGAGATCAAGGTTGGTGATGTACTGTGCCTCCCCGAGTCTTTCTATTAATTCATCCACCCTGGGAAGGGGGTATGAGTCACACTATGAAATGGCATTAACAGCTCTGAAATCTATGCAAAACCGGACAGAACCGTCCAGTTTCGGCACTAGTACAATTGGTGAAGACCATTCGCTTTGGGAAGGCTGTATCACCCCTAAGGAAAGCATAGTTTGAACCTTCTTCTCTATGGTTTCCCTTCGGGCAGCCGGGATGTGATATGGCTTTTGCTTGATGATTTTGCCTGGTTGGGTGGGGATAGAGTGTTCTGTCATGGTAGTATGTCCGGGAAGGTCAGAGAACAAGGGTGCAAACGGGCGTAATGTTTCTTGTAAGGAGGTTTTTTGATCTGCTGTCAGTTCCTGACTAGTTACTAGTTGGGTTAGAGTGGTCTCTTGTTCTGTTATCGAGTTAACCATGTGTATGTTTTTAGGAATGGGTCCCAGCCACTTTTTCATAAGATTGATATGATACAGTTGGGCTCGTTTTGGGGTGATCTGGACCTTATAGGATGTCAAGCCTACCTTCTGTATGATTCTATAAGGACCCTGCCACCCTGCCTTTGTTTTCGTATTGGAGGTTGGCATAAGAATTAACCCCCAATCCCCACCTGTAGCTGTCTCCACCGTTTTCCTTCGTTATACTGGATTTGTTGTTTGGTTTGGGATTTTCCCAGATTAGCATCAGCAAAGTCCCGTAAATTTTGTAAGCGGTTACGTAAGCTCTGTGTATAATTAAGGAAGGACTTAGTTTCTTCTTCTTTTTCCTGCTCCCACACTTTCGTAGTGATCTCTAACAGGTTATGAGGTTCTCGGCCATACAGTAATTGAAAGGGGGAACATCCTAAGCTCGCTTGAGTTTGACTCCTAATCACATATAAGGCCAAAGGGAGTAACATATCCCATTCTTTTCCCTCCACACTCAGAAGCTTCTTTAGTGTGAGTTTAAGGTGGCATTGTAGCGTTCACACAGGCCGTCAGTCTGAGGGTGGTATACTGATGTTTTAATATAAGAGATCTCAAGGGATTTACAAACTTGGGCCATCATTTTGGACACAAAAGGGGTTCCCTGATCCGTGAGGATCTCTCTTGGAAAACCAACCCAGGAAAATAACTCCAGAAGTTTATCGCTAATGTTCTAACTGGTCGGTTTGCATAAAGGAAAAGCCTCCTGGTATCGCGTGGCAAAATCCACGACAACCAAGGCATAAAGATGTCCCTTCTTGGTTCGTGATAATGATCCAATGAGGTCCATACCAATTCTTTCGAAGGGGTTGCCTATGATGGGAAGGGGTTGTAGTGGTACAGCGGGTAGTTTGTATGGGTTCTTTCTCTGGCAGATTTCGCATTCCCGGCAGAACTTATCGACATGGAAGAAGATACCGGGCCAATAAAAGTGTCTCAAAAGCATTTCTATGGTTTTGTGTGCACCCCTGTGACCCGCAAGTAAATGTGAATGAGCAAAGAATAAAACCTGTTCTCTAAAGGCCTGGGGCACTACAAACTGGGGTGGATCTCCTTCTTTTGCTATTCTATATAGAAGTTTGTTTTGTACCTGAAAAAAGGGATACACTGGGTTCTGGAGCTGAGGGTTTTGTCTTGCATGATTCCAGGCTTATTGAAGAGTGGGATCGTTTAACTGAATATATCTGAAGCTCCTATCAGAGAGCCATGGGGCTTGTGTGAGAAGGGAGGGATAGGTGTTTGGAGAGGATGTTTTGGAGTGAAGGTTGTCCTTCAGGGGAGTTAGGAAAGAAGGGTTTCTCTACCTAAATTTAACTGTTCGGGTAGAAAGGGTAATACCCCAAGTTTAGCTTTTACTGCCTTTCCGGTCGGGAGGGAGATGGATAGGAGTGCCAAGGGATAACTTTGCATGTCTCCATGCACACACCTGATAGGCACTATCTCTCCATTTGTAATGAGAGGGGGATCTACCAAGGACTGGTGAATGACTGACTGGCGACAGCCGGAATCTAACAAAGCTTGTACCTTCATCCCCCCCACAAGGACACTCACTTAATACCTGGGACCCAACTCGTCGGTGTACTACAGGCGTAGCTAGAGCTTGTGGCGCCCGGGGCTATCCCTCAGGTTGCCGCACATGGCATCCGCAGCCCTGTGATTGTGTGAGCTTAAGTATCGGACTTGAATTTTGAATCTCACCTCACTGTCAAATTTCGGGCACAAAGATTTCTCACTTGTATCATTCGAGTGCTAGTTTTACAATGGTATATTGACTAATGCAAGTAAGTGTTAACTATCTGAACTCGCAGTTGTAGAAGGCTGCGCACAGCACCCCAGGGCCACTCGCTTAATTATACTGGTGTGATTTTTTTTTAAGACTTTAAAAAATATTTGTCATCCTGCCTGACTGTGACCTATGTGTGTCTCACATGCTCTCCCGATGCTTGCCCAGCAATCATGCTATTACGCACATGATCACTTTGGCGGCCGGAGTCCTTAAGTCAGCTGACTCTAATGAATTTATGGTATAGGCCTGGGGCAATTGAGATTTGTGTTAGTGCCTCTCACACCCTGTTATAGTCTGGGCCCAGGTCCCATGTTGGATAGAGAGAGCAGCATGGAGTTTAGTGATTCTTCTCTCATGGTTTATTATTTGAGCTCTCTCCAAAGAGCCTCAATGCCACATGTTCACAGACCGGTTCTCTCATCAGCGTGCGTCGTGACTGTCACTCGAGACAGACTACTTTTGCACTCACCTGGATCTGAAGGTGGGGTGTTGGATTTAGGGGTCTTTCGACACTTGCTGTGCTGTAGGCTTTAAACAGCAATCAGGATGGACTGAATCCCCGACTGTAGACCAAGCTGCTTCTGTGCCACAAACAGAAAACAAAATGTCAATCTTTGTTTGAAGTGTCGTCTGGTGTATTTACACTTGGGGCCCCATTAGGATGGCGGGCGGACACAGTCCGCCCGCCACCCTAACGGAGATCGGGACCGCCCGCCGAAAGGGCTGGGGTCCCGACATTGGTATTAGGATGCGCCCGCCACAGTGGCGGGCGCATTCCTCAAGTTTACATTGTGGCGGGCGGTGCTCACTGCACCGCCCGCCACAATGTGAAATACAAATGCACGCATTTGCATAATCGAAGCGGCAGGCACCGCGCGGTGCCTGCCGCTGCGATCATGCAAATGCAGGGGGGTACCACAGGTACCCCCCCGTGTGCCACCCCCCTATGGCCGTCACTCTGGGGGCCCACAGGGGGCCTCCCCAGCAATCACCGCCTGCCTTTCCTTGGTGGCATAGCCGCCGCGGAAAGGCCCCTAAATAAAGCCATCGTAATATGGCTGGCGGTGTCCATTGGACACCGCCACCATATTAATCTATTACCGCCGCGGGCGCAAGGCCACCGCGGCGGTAAAGCGGCGGACGGTCTTTCCGTCCGCCATTGTCTCCTCCGCCATCCTAATCAGGCGGAGGGGAAAACGAGAGTGGTTGTCGGGCGGATTGCCTCCGCCTGGGTGGTGGTGGCCACCGCCACCCTGGCGGAGGCAATCCGCCCGATATCCTAATGGAGCCCTTGGTGTGTAACTTGTCAGTCGCTGTGCGACACTAGAGATCTAGAGATATTTATGCCAGGTCATCAGGGCAGGCTCTGGTGATGCTCATGCCACTATTACTCTGAATACCTCATGTGCACCCAGCAATACCCCTTCTACATTGGTGGGGTCCAGTAAAGATCTGTGTTCTCTACTAAACTGTTGTCTTGTGTTGTCAGAGGCACAGCTTCTCTCCAGTGGTTCTACAGCCTAACCGCAGGTCCTTGCTCTTTTTGGTGTTAATTCTTAGTGGAGCCATCTGACCTGCTTTCTAGATGTCCATAGCTGTCCTTTTAATTATAGTCAGCTGCAGCTGCCGTTTGCAACAGTTTTAGATCTTTTGAGAGTTTCTGGTTGCTCAAATGGGTCTAATTTCTGATATTTATGTTTCCTCATCTTTATTTCTTGATTTTTGCTCGCAAGAAAGTGTCAAATGTCACTCATAACCACACTGAAATTATGAACATGTCACTCATAGCAATCTGAAACCTTGGCAGCTATGGAAGGCATGTGTCATGATGTCATTTGCTGATGCCTAACTTGTTTAGTCCCCCCTCACTTCTTTTTAAAGGACCACTGCCCTGCCACTCACCAAAGATCCTTTCCGCAGCTCGCGACAACCGTTTAGCTCTTACCTTCCTCAGGCTCCAGTACTCCACAGTGGTGGCAGGGTTTCTATTGTAGAGGTTTGTTCTGCTGTAGCCTATCGCCCAGCACTGCTACTGCCACTGCCACTGCCCCAGACTCGACTCATAACTGCCCATATTTGCGAATTCTCAAATTGCGATTGCATTTAAGGAATCGCATTTTGCCATTCCTTAAATGCAATGCATGAAACTTCAAAAAATTGCGATTTTGCAATTAGGGGGAGTAAATTACCATGAGGTTGAACCTCATGGTAATTTGCGAAAACTTTGAAAAATGCCCTTTTGTGCATTTTTTAAAGTTTCATGTTGTGCACACAAATGCCCGATGGGCATGTGTGTGCACAACATATGTGCACAGATTGATTTCAGGGGTGCAACAGGGTGTCCTTTGGACACGCCTGCACCCTTGAAATCGCATTCTCAATTTGCGATTCGCTAATTGCTAATCGCAAATTGAGAATGTCTTCCCATTCATTCCTGTGGGCCTCTAGGCCCATAGGAATGAATGGGGAGGTATTCCTTAATTGCGAGTCGCAATTTGCGAGTCGCAATTAAGGAACATTAAGAAATCATAATTTTTTAGCGGTTTCTTGATGCATTGCATTTTGCGATTCCTTAGTTGCGATTCCCTATTTTTCGCAATTAAGGAATCGCAAAAAGCAATATTGATGCATGTGCCTGTATGAGTGTCACTTTCTCCCGAACAAAATCAAGCAATGAAGACGAGGGAAACATATACATATCAGAAATGACTCCCACTTGAGCAAAGAAAAACTCTAAAAGCTGCAAAGCACCAGAAATGGAAGTGAACTACCCTAGTGCCTGTGCAACCTGACTGGACAGTGGCTTCAGACACTTGCCTCAGACACTCTGCATCAGGCAAGGCTCAGGGGAGTGAGGGTGAGGCACACATAAGTTACAGCCAGCCAGAGCAGTGCTGTGTGTAAAATGGTATGTCCCGTTATGAGAACATTCAAACATGGCAGATGCAGACACACCAAAAGAGGACGGGTTAATGTTTGAACTAGGCAACAAAATGGGTGTGCAGTTTCAATTTATTTTATTAATCCACCATACGTTTTAGCAGGAGGAGCACTTTAACAGTTTCCCAGCTGACAACATATGTCCCATTAATGTTAAACACAAAAGCCTGGAACAACTATTAAAGTCAGAAAGACTAATGGTAATATTGTGGAAAGTGTCTAGACTAATGGCCATTCAGAAAATGACATTCCCCATTTGTAACGTTGAAGAGATGTCATGAGTTCAAAGAAAGCTAAATATAAATGTACAGTAGCACATAAACAGGTAAGCGCTTTCAGCCAAACATTGAGAGAGAATAAAAGAGCTGCATTGGACAGACAGTGAGTTCAGGTACCTAATGTCTGTGGACTGATGCTGGGCACCCCTTCGCTAGATGTAGAGTGTGCCAAGGCATAAACTGAACACACAAAGGTCTTTTTCTTGAAAAACGACCTTTGGGAAGGGGCTGGAGGTGTCTGAATCATTAGGTTTTCCTAACAGTCTTTGTAGATAAGACATTCCAGGAGTTACAAGAAATATGGAACTATTGAGACTACACAGCGGCAGGTGGTCCTTTTCTGAAACCTCATAGGTATGTTTTCATGTATGCGTGTGCTCCACTCAAATAGCCAAACCATTCGACCATGTCGGCCGTACAATTTTTTTTTCTAGTAGCTATATTTTAATGTTCTTAAGACCAGACGTGGCCAGACGAGTACAGACGATGTTGTGCGATGCTGTAGCAGAAGAAGGCCTTTCTAGAAAAAGGAGCCATGTAAATATTAAACTACATTTACTTCACCTGTAGGAGCCTGAATAATATGAGCCTCTCATTTGTTAATTCGTATGCGGGTTTAAGAGAAATTATTGCCCGTCATTGTACACACAAGACAGAAACAGGGTGTGCACAAATGTATTGTTAACTGCGTTTGTCATGGTGGTCGACGTTAAGCAGGGCAGCTCCGTTTGTCTTGTGCGCTGCGAATCTGCACAACATAAACACATATTTTGTAATCTGGCGGCTGGGATATTAACCCCTTCCATGCTCATGACGAGCTCAGCTCGTCATGAGGCACAGTGGAGCTGTGCTTATGACGAGCTGAGCTGGTCATGAACAATGTGGTTCTATTAGGATCAGCACAGGAGGGGAAAACCATTAGCAGCCAAGGTGTTAAGAAACCACTTCTTTTCTGGTGAGGAAAAATGTTTACCTGTGAATTTCAGCTGCTGCCGGTTATTTGAAGACCCCAATCGACGTCCCTTCAGAACTCCACAGTAGTTGAAATGTCATGCAAAATTCGTTGTCATTTGTCACAATAATGCAATGCAGCAACACCTCACGGAAATGGTGATAGAAAGGTCTCTCACATGATTACACCGGGGCATGATGAATGCTAACAATCCGGCTTCTTCAAGACACGTGCATGTTTCACTGCAGTCTGTAGACTGCATTTACAAGGTGCACTTGTTCTTCACTAGGGGGCCACGCGGCACTGGCAGCGGCCTTTATCATTTATTTTAATATAGAATTTGAGTGTCCCCAAATAAATGATAAAGGGCACCACAAGTGCCGCGCGGCCCCCGTGTAAAGAGCAAGCGCACTTTGTAAATGCCGCCGCCCCTAAAATTGTGCCGCCTGGGGCGGACCGCCCCCGCCTATCTACGCCACTGTGGAAGGAGGAATAAAGTTTATGTCCATTGGTTCCTCTCAAGATTTTTTCCGGGGGCAGGTTCTAGCTATATGCCCCCACTCTCCACAGCCGAAGCATTGAGGGCCCTGAACAGTCACCGGTTCGGGTCGATATTGACAGGATTTCATGGGTTCTGGGTTGGTTTTAGCTGGCTTTCGGTCCATTTTTCCTATGGAAGACGAGGGACGTACAGGTTTCTCATGGTCCCCAGACAAGGGACGGGGTTTAGCCCTATAAAATGAAGTAGCCATTTCGACTGCTTGTTCAGCTGTTAGTGGGTTATACTGCTTCAACCAACGCTGGATGGGGTATAGCAGGGCTTCTAGGTACTGCTCTTAATAGATAAGGGACATGATTTCTTCCTTGGTGTTGGCCTGCGGTTTCAGCCATTTGTCTGCGAGTGCTTTCAATTTGAAATACAATGTCTTAGGATTGTCTGTAGGGGTCCCTCTTCCTTTTCTAAAACGGACCCTGTATGCTTCAGCATCCATTCCTAGGTGGTCTAGTATTATTCGTTTTATTTCTTGATAGGGAGTGTGCCCGGATGCATTTGCCACTTGATAAGCGGCTTGCGCTTCCCCTGTAAGAAGGGGCGCTAGAAAAAAGGGTCATTTGGCCTCTGGCCAGCCTGCTGCTCGGGCTGCTCTTTCAAACTTTAGTAAAAACGCGTCAGGATCCTCGCCTGTTATGTATTTCTGAAGGGAGGTGTTAGGACCGGTCCCAGTGCGATTCTGCACTTGGGCTGTTAATTGGACTCGGTCATCTGCTACTAATTGTAGTTGTTATGCCTTGCTTGCCATAGTGTCCTTAAAAAGTTCTCTGTCAGCATGGGCTGTAGCCATCTGCTTCTCCACAGCCCACTCCAACTTCTCCTGCCCTCGTATAAGTTGCTGGATAAGATTCTCCATTTTCCTTGCCTTAGGAGACTTTCGAATCCCACTTCTGACACCACATGTACGGTGGCGGAGAAGGAGACAGAGAGTATCCAATAAATATGCAAGTCTTTATTTGGTTTGTTATCTTTTCACAAAGAAAAAATGGGGAGCGGAAAGGATCTCTTCCTATAACTAAGAATAATAATAAACATAACAAGTAGTCCTTCTTGACTCTTCTTGTACTTTCTTCCGTCAGTCTTTGACAAGGTTTGGAGGATATGGTCTTGTCGTCTGATAAAAACCAAATGTCGGGAAAACAAACAAGGACATAATAAGGAGAAAAGAAAAGAAAAAAAAAGAAACTCAATAAGGTTTAACTATTAGGCATTTTTAGCAGTGAAGAGGGAGTGAGGGAGAGTGCACCCGACCGTCACCAGTGAATTGCTCTATACACCCTCAATACTTGGTGAAGCTCTCATCGTTAGATAAGAGAGCTGATGTTTCCACTGTGTTGTTCAGCCCTCCCCTCGCCTCCTCGGTTCCCTTCCCCCACACGGCACCTAAGCGGCCCCGTACCTTGTGAAGCCACGAACCTCCTGGGCCGTGGACGCCTCTTGCTCATTGCCGGAAGAGGTCCGGCTCCCTTCTTTCGCCGTCTGGGGTTGGCTCTTCGCTTCGCCCGGTTCCTGGTGCCTCCTCGTCCTTCGTGGCAGCGGTCCTTACTTCTTCGAGTTCCGGCTCCACGAAGAAGGTCTCAACGTCCCTTTTCCTACTCAGAAGATCCCGACGCCAGGCTTCGAATCCCCAATGTGGACGCCCAGGAAGTGTTTCCTCTTCTGCTTTGAAGGAGACTGGATCATCTGACCTGCCCGCATGACCGGCATCCACAGAAGAGCGAGGAGCCTTAAAGGCACAGTACTGATCCAGGGTATTAAACGGAGTCTGAAAGTAGAGGAGAGGATAGGGAGTCAGCTAAGAAGGTAACTGTTCGTGTTCCTGACTTGGCTCCTCGTCACAGCCGTCTAGCTTGCCTCTGTGAAAAGTATTCTGTTCAGATTCACGATTGGCTGAGTAAGCCTTCACACCAGAAAAAGGATTCAGGATAGGTGGATCTGATGCAGTGTCTTAGACGCATACTCGATGCCGCATATAAACACGCCCCCCCTCGGGTGGCGTCCCTTCGTTTCCCCATTCCTTTAAAACAACGCAAGGGATTTTGGATCACCCATCGACGGAGTCCGGTTAATAAGTGTTGCAGCAGGTATCAAGCGGGCGGTTGCCTGGCCCTGAAGGCATGAGTGAATACTTTGCAACAACACAAGATAAGTAATCCGGTTGCCGTTTGGTAACAGAATTGATTGTTCTCTCTTTCCCTCACGTCTTTTTTGCTTATAGGGTGTGCCAACTTGCCACCACTCCCCTTCCGAGACCCATGGTGTGATTAACATTACACCGCATGTAAGATATCTTCTAATTGTGTGTATTTCACTCGCACAGTTACACTGCCTTGTTCCTTAGATACAGATATCGTTTTTCCACAGAATTACTGATACCGGTAACGCCCTAGCTGGTGTGCAGGTGATACAGCGCTTGAAATAAGGAACCCTCACAATAAAAGCTGGCATAGTCATGATTATTATCGATAATGTGAAAACAAGTGCATGTTACTATTCACTGTAGTACACCCTTGCTCTCAGAGTTACGGTTACAGTGCGCTTTGAGAAGAGCACCAGTGCATGACAAATTTCAAATGGCAAATGCACGAGTATTGCAACTTGAATAATCATTGGTGGTGTTTTTTTCTTTGTCTGTTTGTTATTGTCTGCCTTCTGCTATAGCTATAATGTGGTTTCTCTAAATAGGAGGAACACCTAACTAATAGGTTTTTAAACGTTTTCACACTTAGGCCCTCAGGTTAGGGTGGGCCTTAGCGCGCCCATACTGCTGAGGTCTACACTTTGGCCCTGAAGAATGCGTGGTTAATAGCATCATATAGGCAGAAACATGTTGACCACGCACAATGGGATATAGCTGAACGATCTATCCAGTTTACAAATCCCTCACCTCGTTTTTATATGTGTCTCATTGGCCAACTAATAAAATTATTTATGGACACAATCGAGGCATTTTTAACCACAACACACTCACTTTCACTTGTCACTCAAACAACACAAACCTGCTCCGCAGTAATTCTGGTGTTGAAGCATACCAGGGGGCACTCGGCCTCCTGGTGGGGCCCGATGAAGAAGCATGTCACCAACTAGGTTGGTGAGTGAGGGCTTTCTAAAGAATCAAGTCTGATTCTTCATGCCTGCTCTTCCCCTGAGAGGGAACCCGTTAGCACCACAGCAATTGGTTACGATTACATTTAACTCAACCTTATTTTGCAATGCAAATTTGAATCCCTTGAATTGTGGTCACCTAGGTTTCTAGGTACATTCAATTTCTCAACCGTCTTGTACATAGGACTACACAGTTGCAAAGGATTATGTTCCTCTAGATCAGACCTGGGTTCTTAAACTAGTTAGATGCTAGTGGTCTAATAACTTGATTTTCTTTATCCTGTCTTAAAGGACTGTCCAGCCCTACCAGTGCAGTTATAAAGGAATTATTGCAATCCCCAAGGTATTTATTGCCCTAAATGAGCCTCCTAAAAATGCATGCTAAGTCCAACTTTTTCTCCACTTCTTCTTATCCTTAATCCTCTCTCCCTTTCATTTTTGATTTTGCCAAACATCGGTATACATGTGCCCCTATCACCTTCCGCCTCCCTCTGTTGTTTCCTGTATGTCCATCGTGCAATGTTAGATAGCACAAACTCCACGCTTAGGTATCGGAGCGCTTCACATGAGCACCAGTTGTATTACAGACGGACACATTAATTTTCAGGCACAGAGAGATCAAGTGATTTGCCCAGAATCACAGGTTGTTGAGCTTCCTGTTGAGACTTGAACCCAGTTCCGCAGCTACAAAGTTGGTCACTCTAGCAATTACTCCACATCCTCTGTCTGTCCGTATTTGTTAGAAGACTTCATCATCATGAATACCGTCAGTCTGCTGACTTAAAATTCCAGTTGTACATTACTGCATATCGCCCTGCACCAAACGTGCAACAAACATCGGAATACAGTTTTTATCAGCCTTGGAAAATAAAACAACATTCTGAAACCCAATAGATTTTACATGGCTTTGCCAATGCTTGTTATGTAAAAAGACTGCATCTCCCTGCAAGGATTTAACCCTTTGAGCTCAGGGTTTTGGTAGTTTGTAGCAACACAGTTTGAGAGATCATAATATATTGAGTCTTTTTAGGTCTTGGCTCCAGACAGCTCGTATGCTCTGTCTCGAAAAGAGACCTATTGTATGTGCTTTTCCCGTTTCAACACGCCGCACTTTCCTGCCAGCAAGCCGCACTTTTCTGCCACGCCGCAGCGCAGCCCGGGGACTACACTCCGCAGCGGTCTTGGTGGCAGAAGGCGCCTACGTGACTTGTCTGCGTCCGGAGGCGTATAAAACCGGCCCAGAGCCCGTTTCAACATACTGCCCTTTCCTGCCAGCACGCTGCACTTTTCTGCCACGCCGCACCGCAGCTATATAACTAAAAAATAATATTCAAGTACTTTTTTAGTACCCATCATGGGGAAGCGAAATGGGGCAATGCCTTTGCGGCCTGCTACCACAAGTATTGACAGCATGCTGGAAAGGGCGGTTAGCATAGTTTCTAATGAGATCGAACTAACTGACAAGTGCCTATCCCTTGGGGTCGAGGCTCAACAAATTGGTCACATGTCCGGAACTGCCTTAACTGATTCTCTTTTTCCCTCTATATCCTGTAGTGCATTGGCAACAACACCAGGTGCCTTATTACTTACTTAACCTACTCATGCTAATGTGGATCTCCCTATTGAGATCGGTAAGGTAAATAGCACAGCTGAGCCACTGCTAAATACAGGCTCGCCAACATCTGCTACAGCCCTGGGGGTCAAACGTAAAAGGAAGTTCGGAAAGCCTGTTTGCTCCAAAAGGAAACAACTTACTCGTTCCAATTCTTCTTGTATTGTTATGAGCTCGTGGATACAGTCCCCATTACCCACACAGAATGTTGTCATCGCTTAACTAAATTAAATAAGAAACTGTGTTGTCCTACTAGCACCCAGATTGAGTCTGCTCTTCCCATCTCTGAACATAGTGGATCGGGAGATACTTTTACTAACTCTGTCATAGACATCGTTTTTGAATGTATCAAGGATATAATAGATAACAATTGTACTTGCTTATGGAAGCAATTAAATCGCATAGACACTCTTGTGAAAATTAAGCCTACAACAAACAACTACTGAGCCTGTTGTTACTAGGGTTGGGGATCTTTTTCCATTGACTGATGTTGTATCCAACTCTTAACTTACAGTCTATTCACCAATATCAACCGCACCTATTAGTTTTTGTGGAACGTGTAGTACAGTTAAGGAGTGTTTTCTGTCAATACATACTGCTGTGCCCGGAAATCCCTCTAACACTGTTGGCGATGAAGGTACGTCCGGCACCGTTCTGCATATGCCCCCTATCCCCAATTGTGAACGTGTGAACAATCCAGTTAGCATAAATTCTAGGTTAGGCTGTTTGAGCAAGGGTGTCCTAGACCAACTGAGCACGAGAAACCTCGAGCCCAGTAGGGAGGTCTGGAGTCTTCCACCAGCAGCGTGTCCCTATGTACTGGTATTAGCAGGGGTACCCACCCCTAAGCAAAACCAAGAAGAAACATGGGACCAACTGCGTAATAAGTGCACGGATTGGCTATCTGAACATAGAGGGTTTAAGGCATCAAATATGAATGACATCAACATGGTACGAAGAGTAGGGTGGGTGGGGGCGTCATCAAAGAACATAGAGGGGGACTGAATAGTGAGCAATTTTCCTAATTCATCTATGGTTAGATCACTACTAAAGGTACATGAGGTTAATACCATCAACTCACCTCATATCTGGTCATTGCCACTGGGTTACTTTTACAAACCAACTCGCAGGTTTATAACTAATGACCCTCCCTAGCCACACATAATAGGTTCTCAGTATTGACCGGTTTGGCTTGCCAGGATTGACTGCTACCCCCACCAGTATCTAATGAGACCACCCCTACATTAAATACTCACCTACATGAGCCATTAGAGTTTGACATCCCAATTAGGTCTACTGTTGATACAAACTTAAATATATTAGGCTGAAATGTTTCTGGTTTGGCATCTAAAATAAACTTACCAGACTGGTTAAATGTAGTTCAAAAACAGGACATTCTAATGTTTCAGGAGACCTGGGCTACTCAAGATTTATACCTTGAAGGGTTTGAATGTTTTAACATTGTTGCCCCAACTCCCAAGTTAGGCCGCCCATCAGGCGAGCTTTCAATTTGGGTCAATGTCTCAGCTGGAGGTAACGCAAAGGCCCTAGACACTAAACGTGACACATTCCAGGCACTAATCTATAAAAGGGGTATATCTATCTGCTTACTCAATTTTTATAACGATTTCCAAACCCTACGGAACATTAATTTTATTAACTTGTTCAAATTTATTTCTACATTACAACTCCAAAAAGGCTTTGATAACTTAGCGGGCATCTGTTTGGGGGGAGACTTTTATGCCAAGATCCCAGATCAAATATCCCAGGTATAGATTCTATCTTCAAGGTGCTCCAATGTACAGAGGGTAGAATTATTGGATCATCTGTGTAACAATAATTTCATTAATGTAATGGAAATTGCTGCAATAACCAATAACAATAACTCCCCTGGGCCAACATTCAGAGGTAGGGGCAGTGCTTCCTCTATTGATTATTTTTTTTATCTCCCCTACCCTTGAAGATTTTTTGTTGAAAACTGGCGTCGATCCAACTGTCCATGGTGATCACAATCCAATTAAAATAGTATTGAGTATTGCCCCTAAGCCGTAATACGTTAAAGAGTGTGGCCCTAGGAATTTGACTCTCACTGCTGACAACCTAAGACTAGTTTGGCGAGGAGTTGACAATTCTGATGTGTTATATAAGACGGTAAGGAACTATCCGATACCCATCGACATTTGTTCGTCGTTAAATGATCACAACCACAAGATAATCAGTGCTCTTGCGAAACTTTGTGAGGGCATCAAAATCATGCTATCCAATCCCTTTATGGATGCACAACATGGACCAAGATGGTTCAATAGTGACTATTCCTCAGCCAACAGCCTGCTTCGTAAGGCACATTTAACAAACCCTAGAGACCCTGCTCTTATTAAATTGTAAAGGCTTAAGTATAAGGCAGTCACTACACTAAGGAAGGATGAAATTGTAAAAGACCGCTGGGACGCCCTTGCATGTGCTGCTATATTAAAGAATGGGAATGGCTTTTGGGCAGCGGTTAAAGATATGAGGTCCATGGGACAATCACTGACTCCGATAAGTTGCAATGTAAGCAGTGACGCGTGCAAGCTCACTTTTCCATGATTTATTTAGCTCAAATACAAAATGGCGAACCCGCCGAATTTCAAGTCCTCACTGGGATCCTGATTCCCCTATCAGAAGTGGAGGATGCAATCCAACAAAACTTTGGCAACAAAGCCCCCGGACCTGATGAGCTACCCATTGACCATATTAAACACAAAACTGAGTTCTGGGCGCCTCTTTTATTAAATGTTATTAATAATCTAACTAATGCTCCGATCCCTAGCATATGGTCAACTAGCATAATAGTACCAATTTTTAAAGAGGGCGACTGATCTAACCCAAGCTGTTATAGACTGACCTCCCTGATAGATACACACTGAAAATCTTAGGGATTATCCTGTATAATAAAATCAAGATATGGGCTGAGGAATATCGCATTTTATAGCCATGTCAGTTAGGGTTTAGAACCAAAATAGGCACAATTAAACAGTGTCCAAACCTTAACTAAATTATAGGTAAATATACCATAGCCACGAAAATCCCCTATTTATTTGGCTTTTATGGATCTTACTTCAGCCTGCAACTTTGTTAATAGGTCACGCTTATGGTCTATCCTTTTAAAATATGGCTTGGAGGAGTCCTTAGTTCATTTTTAGCCTACTTGCACAAAGACTTGAAAGCTCAGCTGATCAATTAGGGCAGGGAGGTCTCAAATGCTATTGAAGTTGGTAGAGGGGTCAGGCAGAGTTGTGTCCTGGCCACTATCCTCTTTATTTTATATATCAATGATTTACATAAATCAATGATAGCACTTTCAAATGATGTCCCTAAAATCAACGGCAATACACTCCCCGCCCTATTGTATGCCGATGATGCGGTCTTAATGGGCCCCACACCTAATGCTTTGCCCGTTTTAGTGCGAGGTTTTGTAGATGTTATGGCTAGCCTTGATTTGTGCACTAATTTTTAAAAATCGTTCATAATGGCTTATGGGCCGAAAAAGTATTTTTTAAATTCTATCATTATTGACAACCAAAGTTTACAACGCACTTGTACTTTTCCCTATTTGGGACTGGTATTTGCAGCTAATGATTCGTGGGCTGATCCTGTGGTGCACAGTAGGATTAAGTTCTCTAAAGCTATTCATTTAATCCTTGGCCTCCCACAGCCCAAAAAGACAGAGGTATTTTCAGCTATTATGAACATTTTTAAATCACAATGTATCTCTACTGCTACATACGGTGCCAAGGTCTGGGGTTTCCCAAAGAGTAATAGCATTCAGGGTGAAGAAAACAGATTTTGTCAACTCTTAGGAGCTCTGATCTCTGCATCTCAGTATGTTTGTCACAGCGACCTGAAACTGTCTTACGTTGAGGATCACATAAAGGCGCGCTCTGCCATATTTTGGCTTGCAATTTGGAAAAACCCAGCAACGACCCTTACCAGAGATATAATAGATTATCTCAAGTGTGAGAAGGGTAGGGAAATACCATGGCTTGCCGCAGTGAGGGAGAGCCTGAGTAGCGTGAATATTGAACAAGTTTTCTCAAATCCTACTGACTTAGACGTCACAAATAAAAAAGTCCTTCGGAGGCTCTATATGCACGTTATAGCAAAGAAAGACATGAAAAAGGGGTTCAGAAAACCAGTGTGGCCAGGTATGTCTATCGAGGATGCCTCTCATTTGCCATCTAACTATCTCTTAAAACTGATCGGTCGCTGGGAGAGAGGACTCCTTTTCCGCCTAAGGGTTGACACAGTGAAATTTCTACTTTGCTTTCCCCTGGGGTATAATGTCAATCTTGATCAATTGCCATTCCCTTATGATGATCGAAGTAGACAAACAATGTTACACTTTTTATTCTTTTTTAAATTTTACTTAAAATATGTAAAATTGTTTTTGATCCCTTTTTTAAAAACCTCTCCCCTGTCTATTATAAAGTAGCTTACATGAAAATCCTCAAATTGGAAGAGGAAGAATTAAGTTTTCGTGTGGGCTCATTTTTTAAAACTGCTGTACATGCTCGTAATACAATGTGTGCTCTTTATGAGGGTTGTTTTATTGATTTTACATTAATATTGTATTCACGCCCGGAGTAAAAAATGTATGGATGTTTTTTAATCAGTCTTTTAACCTTTCATGATATGGATTGGCATAAAATAAGTGGGCTGAATTGGAAATAGTTTTTATATACTATATTATGAATTGATCATATTTTATATCTGATTTGTGTACTGTATGCTGCTTTTTTGATCAGTTCTTTTATGGATATATCTGTATCCGAATAAAGATTTTGAATTAAATTGAATTGTACTTTGTAGGCTTCAGCCAAAATGTAGCTCCCTCATTGCTTCATTATTTGTTCTCCCCATCTGCCCATGCCATGCATGCTTCATGCCTCATTCCGTCTTTAGCCCTCCCCGAGAGCAGCAACCAATTACTGCAAATACGCAGGGGCCATTTTAAGGCATTAGTTCAGGTCTCATTTTATTACTCTAAGAGTGCTTTTAAGGAGTGCTACTGTTTTTACTCGACATTTTTTGCTTCCTGCTTGTGCTGCACCATTATTCCTTTATTTCTCTTTGCCTCTTGCAGCCCCTCTATGTTGCTCTCTTACTCCCTGTTCTTTCACTGTATGTTGTTGCATTCTCTCTCGGTCTCCTGTTAGTGTTTTTTTGCAATTTGTTTATAGCACTCTCTCAACTTGTAGGATTTGGAGGGCTTTACATGAGCACCAGTCACATTACACAAGGATACATTAATTTTTTCTTGGTAGCCCCACGGAGGTTAAGCAATTTACCCGGAAAGAAGGGATGTTTAGTCGATGCCTAGATTGGAATCTGGTTCCCTAGCTCCAAAGTCAGCATCTCTGGGCATAAAGCCATATCCTCCCTCCAGCAGTTGGACAATGATCAGTACAGACCTAGGGTCAGTGTGCCCTTCTCTGTTAAATAAACTATGCCCCAGTGCAGGGAAAAATCCATGGGTACCTAATGCGAGCGCTGCTGCTTGTCCAAGGTGGTGGCGAGACTAGCTCCTCGATGACTTAAGCCTTGTGATGTTATGGTGAGAACTTAGGTTCCCTGCTCTTGTGGAGGTGCAGAGGGAAGCTCAGGGGGCTCCTAGCTCTTCACCCTGTGGTTAGGGCAGGATCTCTACCAGTGTAGTGCGTGCTTACAGGGCACGAGGCAAAGGGTTTTTGTGGGCACTGTGTCCCATTCGGCATACTCCATCCACCGTTGCAGAAGCTTTCATGAGATCTCAAACAACACAACGCGATGTAAAAAATAGCACCTATTTACCACTGTAAGGGCTGCATACCCAAAGCTATAGTGCTGTGCATACTGGAGTAAATGTGGCCCTCTTGTACCAATGGGTATCAGACTTTGCCTTCGTGCAGCAGGCTCTTCAGCATGCTTTGCATTGAGCTCATAAGCCTGCCCTATATGCCCTGCAGTGAGCTCCTGAGAATGCCCCGTAATTCGTTTGTAAATGTAGTGCCCTGCTGCGTGCTGGTAAACTTGCCCTACAGCATACTTGTAAGTGTACTCTGAAGTGAACCTTCAGTGTGCTTGTAAGTGTGCTCTGCGTTGTGCTCTGCAGTGAGCTTTCAGCGTGCTTAAAAGTGAGAGTGTAAGTGTGCTCTGCATTGTGCTCTGCATTGAGCCTGCAGTATGTGTCTACATGTGCTCTGCAGTGAGCTTGCAGGTGTGCTCTGCATTGTGCTCTACAGTGAGCCTACAGTGCACTCCCTGTTCTTTCACTGTCTGTTGTTTCATCCTCTCTCTAGCGCCCGCTACTTTTATTTTGGCACTTTTTCTATAGCGCTAACTCAACCCAAAGAGATAGGAGCGCTTTACATGCACACCAGTTACATTACCACAAGAATGCATACTTTCTTTGTAGCTCCGGGTAGTATCTTTGGTTGTCAATCACGTCGCTGTTTCACATGAATAGGAAATCCTTCCAGTCACAGATGGCCACTACGTTCAGTAATACCTGTGAGCACTTTTTCAGCTGTCAGCCACATCAAAGCTTGTTGGGGCTGATGTGAGTCTCTGCGCGTGTAACTCTTAAGGTAAAACAGTGCTCATGTACACCCATAGGATCGACACAAAATGAAGTCACCGGGATGTGCAGAATTAAATAGCTCTCCTTTTATTGCCGCTAGTGCAGGCACTTGCTGGATTCAGCATATATTTTACACAAACTGTCTTGCTCTGGGAGCTAAAGGCCAGGGGTGGTATAAATCGAATGTTCTTGGGCGTCCAAGCAAGACAATACCATTATTTGCTGTGAACAACCATCTTAATTGCAAATGGTGAAAGCTTGCCCTTTCATTTCACAATCAAAGTTTGTATTTTGTATGGGGTTGGTATCCCTTTTGTATCATTGTGTGCTAATAGCGCTGCTGCAGAATCTGCCTGACGGATCAGTGACTAATTATCGAGAGACAAAGGACCCCATTAGGATGGCGGGCTGAGCGCCCCCCGCCGGGCCGGCGGTAGCCACCACCGGCCCGGCGGGGCGATCCGCCCGCCATCCGTGCAGAAATGACCCCCCGCCATATTACAATGGATGGGGGGTCCGCGGCGGACGGAAAGACCGTCTGACCCTTTTCCGCCCGGTCAACATGTTGACCGGGCGGAAAAGGGTTCGATATGGTGGCGGTGTCTGAAAGACACCTCCAGCCATATTAGCATGTGGGTTTTCAAATGCCTTTCCGTGGTGACATTGCCACCATGGAAAGACATGCGGAGTCTGCTTGGTGGACCCGTTGCGGGCCCCCAGGGACTCCTAGGGGGTGGGGGGTGCACATGGGGGAGTACCTGCAGTTCCATGCACACCATGGCAGGCACCGCGCAGTGCCTGCCATGTTGTGCATGGCAGTGCTCTACATGCCTGCCTTGCATTGTGGCGGGCGGTGCTGAATGCACCACCCGCCACAATGTTAGGTTAATGGCACCCACGGGACCCCCGCCCTTATGGCGGGCGGTCCCTTTTTTCGACGCGATGGCGGGAGGACAAAGTCCGCCCACCATCCTAATGTGCCCCAAAATATCGACTACAAAAAATATCGACTACAAAATATAGAAAACTACAATATCGACCACCAAAACGTAATTAAAAAAATATATATATTGAACCCTCTATATCGACTAAAAATAATATTGTTTCTAACATTATTGAATTGCAAAATATCGAAATTAAAATTATCAAAACTCATACAATTAATACAGAAATAACCATAATATCGATAACGAAAATATAGACAGCCAACACTATCGAATCTAGGATAATATCGATTAAATATAAAACACTTTATCAAATATAAATTCATATAAAACACACATATTTACAACAAAAACATACACAATACAAATAATACATATAAATAAAAAATGTATAAACACATTCACACCAAAATATATAATATTTACTAATATTACTTAAAAACAAAAAGAGATAACAACTTTACAAAATAAACACCAAAATATATAATAATAAATTAGTTATAAATATTATTTAAACTATGACATATACTTAAAATAAATTCCCATGACTTAATTAGCATCTTCCATATATGGAAACACCTAAAAAAAAATCAAACTAAATACAACAACAAATCAAAATGCAGCAGCAACAAAAATAACCAATAACAAAAACTAACTAATTAAAACAACAACATAAAAGCCCCCCCAAAAAGTTACTCTTTTCCACTTCAACAACAAAAGAAACCAGAAGAGGAAACGTTACCAGTTTATTTCCTGATAACAGGACTCCATTTTCAAAGAAAACTTAAAACTAAAAGAAGTAAGTAATTAATCTTTTATAAAACGTTATAGTGCTAAAAAGTTCTAAATAATGCTTCTAAACTTTATCAAACTAAAATATACTTTCATTTATTTATATGTCCACTACAGATTCTTCCAGCCACAAGGAGAATTATCTACAAGTACGAAAATAAAGCTAAACAAAAATAAAGTAAATAATCTTTTATACAACATTAATAATGCTAAAATGTTCTTAAAAATACAACGAAATATCATTAAACTAAAATATACTTTAATTTATTTCTATCTCCACTACAGATTCTTCCAACAAGAAGAATTATCTTCAGCAAGAAAGAAAATAAAGCCAAACAAAAAGTAAGTAAATAATCCTTTGTACAACATTAATAGAACTAAAATGTTCTTAAACATACAGCTAAATGAGATTAAACTAAAATATACTTTCATTTATTTATATCTCCAGTACAGATTCTTACAAGCATAAAAATAACTATCTACAACAACTAAGAAAAGAAAGCAAATCAAAAATTAAGTATATGAAATAATTACTTTAAAGAAAAACAATAATGTATGTAATTAAAACATACCCTTTCCCAATTGCCTTATCACCTACAACAAATGCTTCAAATTATCTTACCAATTTCTCTTATTATATCAACAGATATACCTTCTACAAACCAAAAATAACTGTCACCAATTATCAAAAGAAAATTCTTTTCAACATCTAAATCAACATTATAAGTACGAAAATAAAGCTAAACAAAAAGTAAATAATCTTTTATACAACATTAATAATGCTAAAATGTTCTTAAAAATACCACGCAATATCATTAAACTAGAATATACTTTCATTTATTTCTATCTCCACTACAGATTCTTCCAACAAGAAGAATTATCTTCAGCAAGAAAGAAAATAAAGCTAAACAAAAAGTAAGTAAATAATCCTTTGTACAACATTAATAGAACTAAAATGTTCTTAAACATACAACTAAATGAGATTAAACTAAAATATACATTCATTTATTTATATCTCCAGTACAGATTCTTACAAGCACAACAATAACTATCTACAACAACTAAGAAAAGAAAGCAAATCAAAAAGTAAGTATATAAAATAATTACTTTAAAGAAAAACAATAATGTATGTAATTAAAGCAAACCCTTTCCCAATTGCCCTATCACCTACAACAAATGCTTCAAATTATCTTACCATTTTCTCTTATTATATCAACAGATATACCTTCTACAAACCAAAAATAACCGCCACCAACTATCAAAAGAAAATTATTTTCAACATCTAAATCAACATTATAAGTATATATCAACAAATGTGTATATTTCTAAAATAAATATTTTACTACATCATATTAACTTATTTATATCTACATTCTCTTTAGCACTAGACACACCAGTATGACTGAAGACGCACAATTCATAGAATCACAAAAGGGAAAACTGCTCCTATGCTACATGGGTTATGTATATACGCAGAAAAGCAGAAAGATTTAAACGTTTTCTGGAAATGTAGTAAATACTATTCAAATAAATTCTACAGAAGAGCCATAACTCAAGAAACTACTGTTGTATCTGTCACTGAACACAACCACCCCCCTAAATATAATTGAAATAGAAATTAGAGGAGCTTTAGAAAACATCAAAGAAGCAAGCAGTTGCACAGACAAACCCACTAGTGAAATAATAAAAGAACAGCTACTGCAAATACCACAACGTGCATCAGGACAATTACCATCCATTGATGCTTTAAAAAAAGTTATAATTAGACAAAAAAGGAAAACAACTACTACCATGCCTGTCCCTAAAACTTTCCAAGAAGTAAACATCCCACCAGAACTAAGCATTACCCATAACAAAGAGCCATTTATATTCTATGACAATAACACTGAAAAATGTATAATAATGTTTGCCACTGCAAATAGCTTAACAAAACTCCAAAAAAGCAACACATGGATGATAGATGGGACGTTTAAAATCTGTCCAAAACCATTTAATCAACTTTATACAATATATGCTATATACCAAAACACTAATATTCCCTTCATCTACTGCTTACTCCTAAATAAAAATCAAACTACCTATCTGGAAATTCTCAATAAATTACTAGAAAGTATCCAAAAGGAACAAAGTTACCACGAACTAAGATTCAACAATCCATTACACTAATTGGACCAGAACTAATCAAACAAACAAATAAAATGTACGAGCTTTTACAAAGCCAAATAACCCTCTATCCTACAACTAGAGGCTTAGAATACCTATCCCTAATCGCAAAAAGAATCTTTTAACTTTAATCTAAAAATGAATTAAAACATTTACTTCTAACACACAACATAATACAAAATTACATTTTTTCATATTTTATAAAACATTATTAATTTGTCAAATATAAACAATTTAAAAAATACAAAAAATATATTGACAAAATAATAATATTTTACAAAATATCAAACTTACAACAACAATAACAACAATAATACATTTGTAAAGCATGCTACATACCCGTGAGGGTCTCAAGGCGCTGGGGGGGCTGCTACTGATCGAAGAGCCAGGTCTTGAGAAGTCTCCTGAAGGTCAGTAGGTCCTGGGTCTGGCGTAGGTAGGTGGGGAGAGAGTTCCAGGTCTTGTTGGCGAGGTAGGAGAAGGATCTGCCACCGGCGGTGGTTTTCCTGATGCGAGGCGCTGTAGCGAGGGCGTGGCTGGCCTAGCGGAGGCTGCGGGTGGGGGTGTAGAAGCTGAGTCAGTCGTTGAGGTATGTGGGTCTGTTGTTGTGGAGGGCCTTGTGTGGGTGGATGCGGAGCATGAAGATGATCCTCTTGTCGACAGGCAGCCAGTGCAGGTCTCTCAGGTGGGGTGTGATGTGGTTGCGTCGTGGAACGTCAAGGATCAGTCATGCCACGGCGTTCTGGATGCGTTGGAGCCGTCTCAGGAGCTTGGTTGTTGTTCCTGCGTAGAGGGTATTCCCGTAGTCCAGTCTGCTGGTGACGAGGGCGTGGGTGACGGTCTTTCTCGTGTCGGAGGGGATCCATTTAAAGATCCTGCGGAGCATTCGGAGGGTGTTGAAGCAGGACGCAGAGACGATGTTGACTTACTTGGTCATGGAGAGGGTGGAGTTGAGGATGATCCCCAGGTTGCGTGATAGTTCGGTGGGTTCTGGCTGTGTTCCTAGCGAAGTGGACCACCAGGAGTCGCCCCAGGCTGAGGGGGTGGAGCCGAGGATGAGGACCTGCTTTGTCTGAGTTCAGTTTCAGTTTGCTCTCCTTCATCCATTCGGCAATGGCCTTCATTCCTCGGTGGAGATTGTCTTTGGCGGTGTGGGGGTCTTCGGTGAGGGATATGATCAGCTGGGTGTCGTCGGCGTAGGAGATGATGTTGAGGTTATGTCTTTGTGCGACCTGGGTGAGTGGTGCCATGTAGATATTGAACAGCGTTGGGCTGAAGAAGGATCCCTGTGGGATGCCGCAGATGATCTTGGTGGTCTTTGAGCGGAAGGGTGGGAGGCGGATGCTCTGGGTTGTGCCGGAGAGGAAGGATGTGGTCCATGCCAGGGCTTTCTCTTGGATTCCGGTGTCGTGGAGGCGTGCTGTTAGGGTGCGGTGGCAGACCGTGTCGAAGGCTGCTGATAGGTCCTGAAGGATGAGGGTGGCTGTTTCTCCCTTGTCCATCAGGATCCTGATGTCGACGGTTGCGAAGATGAGGGCGGTCTCGTTGCTGTAGTTGCTGTGGAAGCCGGACTGGGATGGGTGAAGGATGTTGTTGTCTTCGAGGTAGCGGGTCAGCTGTCTGTTGATGATCTTCTCTGTGACTTTTGCCGGGAAGGGGAGCAGGGAGATGGGCCGGAAGTTCTTGAGGTCCTTGGGGTCTACCTTGAGTTTCTTCAGTTGGGCGCTGATCTCGGCGTGTTTCCAGCTCTCCTGGAAGGTAGCTGTCTCGAAGGAGGTATTGATGGTTTTCCGGAGATGGGGTGCGATGACTGTGCCGGCTTTGTTGAAGACGTGATGGGGGCATGGGTCAGATGGGGAGCCGGAGTGGATGGAGGTCATGGTCTTGATGGTGTCTTCCTCGCTGACGTTGGACCGGGTGGTCAGGTGGCTGGTGCGGGTGGAGGTTGCGGGGGCGTGTCGGATGTGGGGGTGTCGGAGTTGAAGCTGTCGTGGATGTCGGTAATCTTGCGGTGAAAAAAGGTGGCCAGTGAGTCGCACAGGTCTTGTGAAGGTGGGATGTCGTTGGTGTTGGAGCTGGGGTTGGAGAGTTCTTTCACGATGCTGAAGAGCTCTTTGGAGTTGTGTGCGTTGTTGTCCAGGCGATTCTTGAAGGTGGTCCTCTTGGCGGTCCTGAAGAGTTGGTGGTGTCTTCGGGTGGCATTTTTGTGGGCTGTGTGGTTGTCTGGAGTTCGGTCGCAAAGCCATCTCTTCTCCAGCTTCCGACAGGTGTGTTTGGAGGTCCGGAGGTCTTCGGTGAACCATGCAACTTTCTTGTTGGTGCGGTGGGTTGTGGAGGTCTTTGAGGGGGGCGAGGGTGTCGGTGCAGTTGTGTATCCATTTTTTGAGGTTGATGGCGGCGGTGTCGGGGTCGGTGGGGTCGTCGAGTGGACTGAGGGCGAGCGTGGTGGTCAGTTGGTCCTCGGTGACTTTGCCCCAGCAGCGGCGTAGCAACTGTTGGGTGCGGTGGTGTGTGGTGGGTTACCTGAAGGTGAAGTGGACGCATCTGTGGTCGGTCCTGTGGGGTTCGGTGGTGTGGTTGAAGGAGACGTGGGGACTTGCAGAGAAGATGGTGTCCAGTGTGTGTCCGGCGGTGTGGGTGGGTGTCGTCACGAGCTGCCTGAGTCCAAGGTTGGCAAGGTTGTCAATCAGGGCGGTGGTGTTGGCGTCATTGTTGTTCTCGAGGTGGAAGTTTAGGTCCCCGAGGAGGATGTAGTCCGTGGATCCGAGGGCGTGGGTACTGACGAGGTCGGCGATGGTGTCGCTGAATTGTGGTTGTGGTCCGGGTTGTCTGTAGACGCGTGTTCCTCTGAGGGTGGTGTTGGGGTCGGTGTGGATCTGGAAGTGCATGTGCTCGGCAGTGGTGAGGGTGTCGTCGGCGTTGGTCGAGACTCTGAGGGTGTCCTTGTGGATGATGGCGATTCCCCCTCCCACTCCGTTGGTGCGGTCTCTGCGGGAGATCTTGTAGCCCTTGGGGATGGCTATGGCTATGGCGATGTCGGGTGCCGAGGTGGCGTTCAGCTAGGTCTCCATCAGGAAGGCGACGTCCGTGGTGGATGAGTTTAGGAGGTCCCAAAGTTCGATGGCGTGCTTGCGAGCGGAGCTGGTGTTGAGGAGGATGCATCGGAGGTGGTTGGGTTCTCTGGTTGATGGTTTGGCGGGCCGGATGCTGGTGAAGTTGCAGTTCCGGCTGGAGAAGGGCCCTTGGGTGTTCTTCGGGGTTGCCCGGTGGCAGTAGTGAGCTGGTACAACGTTGAGTGCGTGGAGGGTGTTGAAGTTGCAGTGCGGTCTGGTGTTGCGGCTGCCTCGGGGTCCAGGGGTTCTGGCGCTGGGCGCGGTCCAGGAACAGACAGGCGCAGATGGGCTTGCCTTTGGCGCACCAGCTGCGCGCATCCGCTGCGCTTTCGCGCGGCGTCCTCCATAAAAGGCCAAGTGGGAGGGAGGAGCAGCTGGGAGGCGGGTAGCGGGGCGGCCAATGGGCGAAGGGGGATGGGAACGGTACGGGACACAGAAGGCAAAGGGGGCGGGGCCACGGGAGTGCAGCGGTGGGAAGCGGGGAGCGGGGGGTACAGAGGGCAAGGGGCGCTAAGGGCGACAACAGATACAATACAAATGCAATACAAATGAAAAAAGTAAAATAGATTACAGGACAAAAAGGCACAAAGCAGTCTACAGAGGCACAAAGCAGTCACCAGGACAAGACCTCGGGAGCACGTCAGAGGCGAACTCTCGGCAGTGGCAGCAGGGGTCAAGGGTGCACAGGGGGAGCCGTGCGGCGAGGGGAGCGACCTGACCTGCGAACAGGGTCAAGAGTCATGCTCACTGCCACGCGGCGTCCTCCATAAAAGGCCAAGTGGGAGGGAGGAGCAGCTGGGAGGCGGGAGCGGGGCGGCCAATTGGCGAAGGGGGACGAGGACGGTACGGGACACAGAAGGCAAAAGGGGCGAGGCCGCTGGAGTGCAGCGGCGGGGAGCGGGGGGTACAGAGGGCAAAGGGCGAAAGTCAGATACAATACAAATGCAATACAAATGAAAAAAGTAAAATAGATTAAAGGACAAAAAGGCACAACGCAGTCAACAGAGGCACAAAGCAGTCACCAGGACAAGACCTCGGGAGCACGTCAGCTGCAAACTCTCGGCAGTGGCAGCAGGGGTCAAGGGCTCTTAGGGGGAGCCGTGCGGCGAGGGGAGCGACCTGACCTGCGAACAGGGTCAAAGGTCACGCTCACTGCCGTGCGGCGTCCTCCATAAAAGGCCAAGTGGGAGGGAGGAGCAGCTGGGAGGCGGGAGCGGGGCGGCCAATGGGCGTAGGGGGACGGGGACGGTACGGGACTCAGAAGGCAAAGGGGGTGGGGCCGCGGGAGTGCAGCGGCGGGGTACAGAGGGCAAGGGGCGCTAAGGGCGACAACAGATACAATACAAATGCAATACAAATGAAAAAAGTAAAATAGATTACAGGACAAAAAGGCACAAAGCAGTCAACTGAGGCACAAAGCAGTCACCAGGACAAGACCTCGAGAGCACGTTACCGGTGAACTCTCGACAGTGGCAGCAGGGGTCAAGGGTGCACAGGGGGAGCAGTGGAATGAGGGGAGCGACCTGACCTGTGAACAGGGTCAAGGGTCACGCTCACTGCCGCGCAGCGTCCTCCATAAAAGGCCAAGTGGGAGGGTGGAGCAGCTGGGAAGCGGGAGCGGGGCGGCCAATGGGCGAAGGGAGACGGTACGGGACACAAAAGCAAAGGAGGCGGGCCGCGGGAGTGCAGCAGCGGGGAGCGGGGGGTACAGAGGGCAAGGGGCGCTAAAGGCGACAACAGATACAATACAAATGCAATACAAATGAAAAAAGTAAAATAGATTACAGGACAAAAAGGCACAAAGCAGTCAACAGAGGCACAAAGCAGTCATCAGGACAAGACCTCGGGGGCACGTCAGCGGCGAACTCTCTGAAGTGGCAGCAGGGGTCAAGGGCGCACTGGGGGAGCTGTGCGGCGAGAGGAGCGACCTGACCTGCGAACAGGGTCAAGGGTCACATATCAAAATATAAATAAATTAAATTTCCCTCCCACGTACAAATTAAAAATGTGCTTACAGTTGTTGTAGCTCCTTATTGGATCCAACTTCTATGTCCATCCAGGTGTCGAGTCCTCCCTAAGAACGTCAAATAAACCCCACACAAAATGCAAAGATGCAAATATGTCCAAAAACAATTCCACTCTCGATAAATCCAATAGTCCAATACCATAAAAAACAAGAAAATGTAGAATAGGTAAAAAATGCTCCAAGAAAACGCGAAAATGTAAGAGTGTATTAAATAAATATTAGTTAACAAAACAAAAAAACACACCTCTTAAAAAAAATCGTCAAAGTTCTCCAAAATCAGACGTTGTGAAACGAAAACCTGTAAAAAAAGGTAAAACATACCTACCCACTCAAACATACATAAACATAACTTCAAAACACTTTCAAATACATTTTAAAACAATACACATAAACCTATCTACATATACTAGACTCAAAACACCAGGCCTCAAAAACTAAACGTACTTAAAAATTAACATAAGTAAAATACACCTAAATCACACCAAAAACACAACTGCCAAAGTCTAAATAAACTACATGCCACCTAACTACATTCAAAATCAGTTAAAACTTAGTTTAAATAAAGATAAATAACTCTTACCTGGCTCCAAGAGACACAGCTCCCAACCGCGATCTGATCCCTGGAGAAATAACCCAAAATGACAGTAAGCGGTTTAAAAAGTAGTCTCCTAAACAAAAATGGCTGAATTAATATAAACGCAAATCTTAAATATAATAAAACAAATAATAGACTTACCAAAAACTAAACAACTATATTTTCTAAAAATTTAAAAAATGTGTATAAATTAATAAAAAATATTGTAATACTTTTACAACATTGTAATTAATAATAAATATTATAAAACACATATTAATTATTATTATTAAAAATACATTGTATTACTCACTCAACATTGCCAAAAAATGAATGTAATATATAAAAATGTTAAATACATACATACCTTAACTGAAACACGTAGAAACGTAAAAAATGTAATTATGAATATTATTAATAAAATATATTAATAATATTAATAAAACATATGTTGTGGATATATAAAAAAGTACAATTAAAGTAATGTTATGTTTTATTAAATTCAATTACAGAAAAATGTAATATTCCTTTCACAACAAAAATGAAAATAGAAAGAATGTAATTATTAATATTATTAATAATACACATATTAATAATATTAATAAACATGTAATACTGTATATATGTAAAAATGTTATGAAAAATATGAATATGTTTTGTAAATTACAAAAATAAAAAAATGCATTATGTTAATCTATACTTGTATGTTACATTAAAAATGTAAAACATTTAAAAATGTTCTGTTAATGTACCAATATTTTTTTGTATGAAACATTTATTCCTGTAAAAAATGGAAAAATTTAAAATTTACATTACCAATTATCTACACAACTATTGCTAAACATAACAATGTATAAACTATATATGAATTAAAGTATATATTGGAAACATTGTAATATGTATCACAAATGTAAGTTAAAAAAAAATTGTAAACTTGTTGAACATACACCTTCATATAACTATATGATTTACCTAATAAAAAATGAGTATTTGAACTAACTATATTATAATAAAAATAAAAACGTTGTTCATCAAATTTCAATGTCTGATTATTTCACAATATTTCTACTTTTATTGGCTATTCATAAAAACACAAACATTTTTCAAAAATACTATAACACTTATGTACTATTCCCACTCCAGTCTGTATTAAATCAGGGAAGGTGCTGGATAGTAAATATATATCATTTACTATTCCAACTCAAGTCTGCATTACATCACGGAAGGTGCTGGATAGTATATATATATCATTTACTATTCCAACTCCAGTCTGTATTAAATCAGGGAAGGTGCTGGATAGTAAATATATATAATTTACTATTCCAACTCAAATATCCATTAAACCAGGGAAGGTGCTGGATAGTAAATATATATAATTTACTATTCAACCCAAATATCCATTAACCCCTTCCATGCTGCCGTCGGCCATTGGCCGACGGCAGCACTACCTTCCCAGTGCTGCCGTCGGCCAATGGCCGACGCGGCCCTGCCTGTTTTGCGGAAGTGCCGCACTGCCACAAAATCGTGGCAGCATGAAACGGGTTAAACCAGGGAAGGTGCTGGATGGTAAATATATATAATTTACTATTCCAACTCCAGTAATTATCAAACTATACAAGGTAGTGGATAGTAATAAAACATATTTATGTATTATTTTTTTAAATAATATTTGTAAAAAATGATCTAACAATTTACACTTAGGGGACGATTCCGATCTCGGTTGGAAAGCACTCCGACCAATCCGGATCCAGGGTGATTTCCGACCGAACCGGACTCCTGCTGTCCGACCGTGCGAGTACGATGTGGCCGTATACTGTCGGACTCGGTTCAAGCGGACTCTCATAGCAGTCAATGGGAGCCGATCGTACAACGCGTACATGGGCTCCCATCGACTAAATAGGTACGTTGTGTAAAAGTGGGCCCCTACAGTGTGTACGCATTGGTGCCATCCGCACCGTACATTCCTGTGTTGGGGAGACCTATGGGTCTCCCCCTGTGTCCGCGTCGTAAGGCTGCGGGTAACTGGGGGTCCGGCGCAGACCCCCAAAGTCCACCACCAGGAGATCATTCGAGCCGGACGCTCCGACTCAATCCGGCTGTCCGAATCCAGCATCATACTGGCTCGGTTGGAATACGCCTCCATTGCGCACCACGGCCGAGTCGTACGAAGCGGTTCGGACCCAGAAACGATTCGGTCGGAGATTCCGCTCTTCTTCGCATCGTACTACATCATCTGGTCCCGTGTACGAATCGTTCGGAAATTCAGCCTCCGGATCGGATCCGCTAATGCCGAACCTGATTTGGTGCCCTTCCGACCGAGATCGGAATCGGCCCCTAAATTGTAATAGAATAATTTACTCTCAAAAACTTTACATTTTAAAATATACACTTCTCAATTTATTATTTTTTAAATATTTAACCTGTAAATTTCATAATTTCCTTTCATAATTATTGTCTCAAAAAATATATATATTATATTTTAAATTTTAAATTAAGTCACAAGTAATTTATTTTTGTTTTTTACTTTTCATTACATCTCTCAAAATGTAATTAATAATAAATATTTTAACAATTTCTAAAACATTATAACATAGCCTACCTCTATATATTTACTAACTAAAACTCCACTACAAAATAGTATATAACAATATTAATACCATAAATGTACTTTAAATAAAGATACAAAATAAATGAATAATATCAAATTTTAAATCAAATATCCAATTTTTCATTAATTTTAAATTTAAAGATTTTAAACAATTCATTTTCAAATTTAATTATTTTTATATAATCTCAATAATCCATAAATATTACTTACATATTATTTATTTCAACATTTTTAAAACACTTCCCACCCTTATCCCCTAATAACACAAAATATCACTCCTAAAATTTATATTTAAATTTATTTTTTCAAAAATATAATAAATTATTAATCTCATAAAAATAACTTTACTCTCAACAAAAATATATTTTGTATAAACATATTATTTTTTTCAACACATTTAAAACACTCCCCACCCTTATTCCCTAGTAATCCAACATCCCACTCCTAAAATGTATATTGCAAATACATTTGTAAAAAATATTATAAATTATTAATATCTCATAAAAAAATTTGCTCTCAATAATTTTTTGTTGCATGAACATATAATTTATTTCTACATATTTAAAACACTCCCCACCCTTATCCCCTAATAACCCAAAATCCAGCTCCTAAAATGTATATTTCAATTTTTTTTTATAAATTACTACAGTCTCATAAAAATAAATTTACTCTCAACAAAACATATTTTGCATCAACATATTATTTATATCAACATTTTTAAAACACTCCCCACCCTTATCCCCTATTAACCCAACATCCCGCTCCTAAAATGTATATTACATTTTTTTAAAATAAATTATATACAATTATTATTTACACAATTTTTACATTATTAATATTACTTTCATTACATTTATATTTTAAATATTCGATATTTTTTACACTCTATATTATTATTTTTGATATTACTTACCTTTACAAAATATCTATAGTTTGCCACAACAATATTTTGTACTCGATATTTCAACATTCGATATTTATTTTAGAAAAACGATATTTTGACATTCTATATACTTACTTTCGATATTCTGGGACATTCGATATTTCAAATTCGATATTATGTCATATCGATATTTTGACTTCGATATTAAGGCCGTTTACCCTGCCTCACAGCGCTGCTTAAATCAATGTGCGTTAGCGCTACCACAGAATCTTGCCTTACAACACTGCATTAATCAATGTGTGTAAATAGTGCTGCCATTGAATCTGTCTCACATTGCTGCATTAAGTGCCTTTTCATGCCAATTAATTAAGTCAGCCCAGGTGCATTATTTGATCCTGTGCTGCTTCCTTTTTCCAGTGACCCCTCTGTCACCAAAGCTTGGTTCTGCAGTGACCTGCAATTCATGAGTGAAAGATTTCTCACATATTAAGAAACAGGAATATAGGGCAGCTATTGGAACATACAAGGCTGAAATAAAACGAGCCCAGGCCACTTACTATGAGGAAAGGATCACAACAGCGGCCAATTCCTCCAGAGAGACTTTTCTTATTGCCAAAAAGCTTCTCAAAGTCCCTGACCCTCCAACAGCACCAGATCCTTTGGGATACTGCTGTAACAAACTCGCTGAATACTTTACCACCAAAGTTCCTAACATTCTCAAGCGTCTCCCACAAAGAGACAATGACACATTTGAGCAGATTGCCTCGGGCCAGCATGGAAATAAACACCATCTGGAGAGCATTATTCAGATGACTCAGGAGTCATTTCTAGACACCTTAACTTCTGTTAAATTGGGGTCACCATTGGACCCTGCACCACCCAATATTTTGAAACTGGTAGCACCTACAGTTGCCCCCATTATGACCATCCTGCTCAATGCCTCCCTCTCTTTAGGCATAGTCGCCCCTAAATGGAAAAGGGCAATGGAAAAAGCTTTGCTAAAAAAAACTAATTTGGACCCTGCAGATCTGGGCAATTACCGTCCTATTTCGCTCCTTACAGTAATTAGCGAAATCGCAGAGAAACAGGTCAACCATACACTCTCCACGTTTCTAGAGTCCAATAACCTGCTCCACCCCTCACAAACGGGCTTCCCCCCTTGCCAAGGCACTGAGACTGCCTTACTAGCGGTGGTGGAGGAAGCGAGAAAAGTCCTCGACTCTGGAGGTACAGCGACCATAATACTCCTCGATTTAAACACGGCCTTCGATACGGTGAACCACCGTACCCTGGCTCACCGTCTTAGGAGCATAGGAGATTCTGGCAAGGCTTTATAGGGGCTCCACTCCTTTCTGGAGGACAGGTGCTTCTAGGTTTTTGAAGGTGACATCCTTTCTAAACCTATCCCCCTTATGTGTGGAGTCCCACACGGCTCATCCTTGAGCCAAACCCTTTTTAATGTCTATATGTCTCCACTGGCGGATATTATTCCCCCCTTTGGAATTCATATAGTTACATATGCCGATAACACCCAGTTGGTTGTTTCATTGACCCAGGCCGACCCTATGCCCTATGATCTCCATGTGTGTCTTGAGGAAGTTACTAAGTGGATGAGTCTGTCCCACTTAAAACTCAATGGTGATAAAACGGAGCTCTTGCTGCTTGCCAACCAGTTAAATTTTAAATCTAATACCATTTGGCCAGCCTGTATCGGCCAGGTACCTACCCCAAAAACTGAGATAAAAAGCCTGGGCGTTTATTTGGATCAAGATCTTACTTTTAAAGTCCAAGCCAGGAAGACCGCTGCTTCATGTTATGGCATGTTAAGAATGATCCGCAAAGTGCTGCCCCTCCTACCCGACCAAGTAAAAAAAGCGCTGGTCCAGGTGCTTGTCCTTGCTAAGATAGATTATGGTAATGCCATCTACCTGGGCACCCCAAATGCAGTCACCGCAAAATTGCAGATTGTACAAAATTCCGCTGCAAGACTGCTCATGGGAACCCATAATCGTTGCTCAGCAAAGTCAGCACTACGCTCCCTCCACTGGTTACCGGTGCAGGAGAGAATCAATTTTAAAGCCCTTTGCATTGCCCATAAGTCTTTAGGAGGGAATGGACCTCCTGTCATTAAAGCCATGATTTGCCGTTACAAGGCCAACAGAAGTCTCCGCTCAGAGAAGCCGCACATAGCAGTGGTACCTAGGATTAAGAAGGCCAGAAGTGGCGGCTGGCGTTTTTCATATAATGCCTCAAAACTATGGAATAGCCTGCCTTTGCATCTGCATAGAGATTTCAATCATCTATCATTCCGGGGACAAATAAAGACCTGGGGCCTCATTTATGAGGCTGTGCGTCACTTTTACGCCGCCGGTGCGTCACTTTTTGTGACGCACCAGTGGCGTAAAAAATGCACCTTGTTGCGCCATATTTACAAAGTGCCGCTTCTAGGTAGATGCGTAACTTTGTAAACCCCTGCGCCACATTATACCTGCGCCAGGTATAATGTATGCAAGGGGGGGGCATATTGATGCAAGGAAGGGTCGTAGAAGTAACGCAGTGAAATCTATGAGATTTCACTACGTAACTTTTAGGACGCCGTTGCGTCAAAATCTTGTGCCTGCCTCACAGCAGGCGTAAGACTGACGCAGGCCCTTTCACAAGGGGCTTGCCCCATGTGAAAGGACGCATTGCTGGAGTTGCGTCACTTTTGTGACACACTCCAGCAATGCGACACTTTTGCGCTTACAGATAATTCAGAAATACTGACGCATCTGTAACTCCTTGCGACATGATGCGTCATACATTAAATATGACGCATCAGGAATGTCACAAGGAGTGCGCACTGAGAAGTGACGCCTTGCTGCTTTCACGCAGCGATGCGTCATTTCTCATAAATGAGGCCCCTGGCTTTTTCCATAGATGTCCTGTCCGACTCTAGTAACCACTACAGCGCTGGGATGCTCCCAGGTAGCCATGCGCTATATAAAAATCTTTCCATTCCATCCCAGCTGGATCAGGCTTTCATTGGTGTGAGATTAGTAAATCAACACCTGTTACAGTGCTTGGAGACAGCAGACGTGCGGTATGAAGTGCTACATGAAAACAAGTTCTTTTTAAATTAGGTTGAGGAGGTCAAAAATCAGTCAGGAGGGAAGCACATGTGCTTAATGCCTGCTCTGGACCTCTCCCAGATGTTTCGCTGGGTAAACAGCCTTAATAACGCGGGCAGAGCCACATGTGCTGTTTCCCTGCAAGCCAAACCATGCTTGCCTTAACCACGCATATGCCTTAGCAAAGCAAATGCGTAGTTAAGGCAATGCATGGTCTACATGGGTACACAGTCTAAATATCGATTCCTAATTGTCGACCTACAGAAATATCGAGTTGGAAAAATCGAAGGTACAGAATATAGATGACAAGAATATCGTTGGACAGAATATCGACCCTAAGGTAGGTAATATCGAATTTTTTTATATCGATGTAAGTAATATCGAAGTTAGTAATATCGATAGCATATATATCGATGTAACTAATTTTGATGTTACTAATATCGATATTTGTATTATTTTTATGTATTTTATTATGTTTAATATGTTTTGTTCAGTATTTTAATTGTTTTAAATTATATGTATACTATTTTTATATATTATTAATGTTATTTCTAAGTAAATTTTATGTTTTAGTACTGGAGCGGGTTGTGAGTTTTTAGGGGAATAGGGTGGGAAGTAATTTAAATATACTAAATTAATGATTAATTTTTAGGAATTATAAATTAATTTTAATTAATTATTGTTTTTATTTCTGTAGCAGGTTGTGGGTTTATAGGGGAATTGGGTGGGAAGTAATTTAATTGTAATTAATTAATGATTTATATATTTTTTGTAATGGATAATTATTTTATTTATAATTAGTTATTAATTGGCAATTAATTATTTTAATTGATACTTTTTTTGATTTGGTAATTGTTGTTTTTAATTGTTGACTATTTTTTTTAATTGGTACTTCATGTTTTTAATTGGGAAATAATTTTTTTAATTGGTAATTAATTTTTTAATTGGTATATAATTGTGTTAATTGGCAATTAATATTTTTAATTGGTAATTATTTTTTATTAATTGGAAAATATTTTTAATTAATTGGTAATCAATGTTTCATTAAAAGTATTATTTGGTATGAAAAATAATTTTATTGCTTAATTTTTAATTGTGAATTATTTTAAATAATTAGTATTTTTTTGTAATGAAAAATATCTTATTGTTTCATATTTATTATTTGGTGAGTATTATTTATTAATTAATATTTATTGGAATTTGTTGTTAATTTATTGTTAGTTAATTATTCAATTGTAATTGCTTTGAATAATTATTAATTGTTTGTAAATGATGTAGATTTATTTAAAAATGTAATTATACATTATTTTAAAAATAAAAATTATTTATAAGTATGTTATATTTAAATTCAATGCTATCCAACGCTTTCCCTACTGTTGCACTCTCTGGAGTTGCAATAGTAATTTTTACCCCTACGCTATCCTACGCTTACCCTACTGTTGCACCCTCAGGAGTTGGAATAGTAATTTTTAGCCCTAGGCTATTTAACGCTTTCCGTACTGTTGCACCCTCTGGAGTTGGAATAGTAATTTTTAGCCCTAGGCTATTTAACGCTTTCCGTACTGTTGCACCCTCCGGAGTTGGAATGGTAATTTTTACCCCTACGCTATCCAACGCTTTCCCTACTTTTGCACCCTCTGGAGTGGGAATAATAATTTTTACCCCTACGCTATCCAATGCTTTCCCTACTGTTGCACCCTCTGGAGTTGGAATAGTAATTTTTACCCTTACGCTATCCAACATTTTCCCTACTGTTGCACTCTCTGGAGTTGGAATAGTAATTTTTACCCCTACGCTATCCAATGTTTTCCCTACTGTTGCACTCTCTGGAGTTGGAATAGTCATTTTTACCTCTACGCTTATACAACGGTTTCTCTACTATTGTGCTCTCTGGAGTGGGAATGGTAATTTTAAGTTCTATGCTATCCAACATTTTTATTAATGTATTTTTTTTACTTATGGATTTTGAATAGTATTTGTATTTATTTAGTTATTTAATTTTTTTGTATACATTTAGATAATGTAGTATATCATTAATTTTAGAAATATTAAAGGTATATTTAATTTTTTTAATTTATTAAACATAATTCTTTACTTTTTATTTATGTTTATGTTTTATGTTTGGAAATGTATTTGTAATTTATAATATTTTTTATTAAATCATAAATTATTAAAATAATTATTACAACCTATTGTTAAATGCGTATATATTATATATTTTCTGTATATGTTTAATTAATGTATTATTATTATATATGTATTATTTATTAATTTTAAACATTATTAGATATTTTTAACTATGTTTATTTTATTTATTAGTGTTATTTACTTTATTTTACATTTATATTTTTACAGAAAAAAACAATATCTTTTACATCGATATTTTTAACATTTATAATTTTTTTCTCTTGATATTTTTGTACTTACCATGTTGTAGATAGATGTCGATATTCTTGCCTTCGATATTTCTGCATCAATATTCCTGTAGGTCGATATTTTCAACGTCGATATTTTGTCAGTGATTCGACTACATGCAGAGCGAATAGGCAGGCGCAGGAAGACAGAAAGAGGAAGGATCGTAAGATGATGCGGTGAGGTAAGTGGGGCTGGGGCAATGTCTTGGGGGCATGGTTTTTTGGAGTGGGGGTAGTTTTTAGGGCTCTGGGGAGTCAGTGTTGTTTTTAGGGCTGGGGGCTGATTTCGAGGCTAAGTGGGGGTATGTTTCAGGGGTAGGGGTCAGTTTTTAAGGCTCAGGGCGGGGGCTGAGGTTGCGGTAGTTTTTATGGCGCGGGGGCAGTTTTTAAGGCTCTGCGCTGGGAAGGGATAGTTTTAGGCCTCTGTGCGGGGGGGCTGTGTCAGGGTCCTTTCTGGGCTTGCACAGTTAGTTCTCGATCCCCGGAGTAAATACGCACCCAAGCACTTGTAGACGCACACAAAACACACATGCGCAGGCACGCCGATGACACCCAATTGTGCACTAGCACTGCGATATCACACTACAACTTGTGTCTGTATAAACATGTACCTCCTAAAAAGTAATAACACACACATTTGAACACAGGCTCACATGACACATCCGCAACCTCATAAACATTATCGGATGAATGAAGTGCCCTCCAGTGACAAGACACCGAATAAAGAGTGTGGAATCCCTCACTGTCTGCACTTTCCTACAACCAGGTGTCAAACAGAATCACAACAAGGCACTAATAACAGCTTGCACACACAGTCATTACCCACAACATTCCACACAACATGTGCAGTAAATAGAGACCTGTTGGTTTATGTTATGTAAAACGGGAAAGCACTGTGCTCAGGGGGCTGAAAGCTTTACCAGCTGGTCACTATCTCTTGTTTTTCTCACCCGGATGCCGCTCCCTAATATGCTTTGTTCTGCAGGGTCCCGCCCTGAAGGCGCTCCCTAATATGCTTTGTTCTGCAGGGTCCCACCCTGATGGTGCTCCCTAATATGCTTGGTTCTGCAGGGTCCCACCAAGCTGATAACTGCCACCCATTGTGATGAATCCAGGAGCACAGCTATCAATAGTGTTGCAGGTGTAGTGACAACAGGGCCATATCTAGGGAGGGGAACACTGCACCCCAGTTCTGTACTTTTACTACCATACCAATGAAAGAGGGGATCAGAGGTATTTTACTTGCCTGCATTCGAGCCCTTGCTTCCCCAGTGGGTGAATCTGTACCATGTCGCTTAGAGCTTCCTGTTTTTATGCCTCCAGACAACATCTAGCTATTGCTTTACCTTCACACTGCTGATGTAAGGCAACATGTGCACTATATTTGTCCATGATCAATAATCTAATGCTGGCCTAGCGACAGCAAATTCAAGGAGCAAGAAAACTCACATAGTCACGTCAGTCGAATGTTAACAAACCCTGCACAGGCAGACAGGTCTCAAACTGGAGCAAACCAATAATTGGATGTATACTCTAGTTTTGAAGACTGGTTTCTATTTGGCAGAGAAGATAAGTGTCATGTTTGAAGTATGATGTAAAGCTGTTCCACAATCTATTATATTAAGCTTATTATGTGACATTCAGTGCTCGGTCAAAGCAACAAACAGCTCAGAGCAGAGGCAGGCTGCAAGTAAGTATGGAAAAGAAACGCTGGCAAAGCCAAATGGTCCCCCCTACATGAGGTATCGAATATGTGAACGTTCCAGCCTTGTTAAACAGCAGTGCACCCATGGTCGGATTGGGATTGAAAATTTGCCCGGGCACACCCAAAAAAAAATCGGCCTCCATTTACAAAATGCTCTTCTTCAAATCACTGCTTCGGCGTAAGTGCATTGAAAAGAAGGAGGGGGGCCTTAAAAAATGCACGCATTAGTTTACACTAGTGAAACACACCTGACAGCAAGTGAGGCCACTTCTACTGAGGCCCCCTGCCCCGCTCAGTATGTGCATACATTAAGGGACCGGCCAGCGTGACAAAGGGAGTGATACCTCTGCCTGTTGCTAAACCGGGGGTGGGGGACTGGCGATGTTGGTGGCAGGGGGTGGCGGTAATGAACGCCCCTCTGCCTGCAGAAAGGCCACTCAGCCACCCACTGGGACGCTGGCTGTATTCCCAAAATAGAGACACAGCCCAAATCGGTCCCAGACTGCTCAAAAAAGCAGCCCACAACAGGAACTCAGACACCGGCCCCTGTGGCATTGCCCGAGTGACCGCGTTACCAATCCGAGGCTGACTGTTGTACAACATGGCTCAAACATTGAAAAAGCCAATTCCTCCCGTAGGCGAGACCTTTTGGCTTTTTTGTTCAAATCTGTTTTTATTGTGAACACAGCGATAAGCCTACAACCCCGTGTCGGGGCCGGCCGCGCAGAAAAGAACTGGAAGGCGTAAGTAACCAGGGGAGGTTGAAGCATTAACACAGCGCCCTGCCTACAACCCCCAGAAGGGGCCGGCCGCGTGGCTTAGGGGCAGTGATAGCAAAAGGTGATCATGTGCTGGTGTTGTATCGCTGTGTGGGGGAGGCGCGTATGGGAATAAGAGCAGTAGTGTCATGTTTTCCAAAGGCCCAACGGGGCCCAAACTGCCCCGTAGAGGGGCGGAAGCCAGAGTGGCAAGTAGGAAAGGAGAAAAAGTCGGAAGAAGAGTGAGCATAAGCGAGATGAAGAGGGGCCTGGGGGGGAAGACTGCAGTCGCCGGCTGGGGGCTAGAAGACGCAAACCGGTGAGCGGAGTGTTAGAGCGCAACAGCGCCTGCGCTGGGGGAAGCAGCTAAGGGCCTAGTCTGCTCGGGTCAGCAGGGATGAGGGCGTCCTCAAATAACTGCAGAGCGCGAAGCCTGGGGGGCATGTGGCGGGCATAGCTGATGGAGCACAGATGGCGCACAAGGGGTTCCCACACTGCCTTGAAGCGTACCCCCCTCGATTGTATCCGCGCCGTGAGCAGCTCCATAGTCAGGACCTGCCAGAGGCGCACAAACCAGGAGGCTATCGGCGGTGCCTCAGCCCGCTTCCAATACAGAGCAATGAGTTGCTTAGCAGCGCCTAGCATGTGAAGGGTGAGGATCCAGTCGCTGCGCATGAGGGCCCTAAGTGCAGGGGGTCGAATGCCCAGCAGGAGCGTGCAAACCTCTTCAGGTAGGGGAAAACCCAACACCTTCTTAATGTGACTGAGGACCTCCTTCCAAAAGACAGCTAGAGTAGGGCATGACCACCAGATGTGTACGAAGTCGCCAGTCGCAGTGCCACACCTCCAGCACAGCGGCGAGGAAGTAGGGAACATTTTGCTGAGTCTCAGGGGGGTATAGTACCATTGCGTTAGCATCTTGTATGCGTTTTCCCTCTGCGGGATGCTGCGATAGGTTTTAGGGATGTCAGTCCATAGCCGGGCCCACTGAGAAGGTGTGATATCGGCGCCGGTCGCCGACTGCCATTGCCTCTGGTAGGGATGCGCAGGCGGAGCAGTGGGGTGTTGCAGGATGTTATAGATCTGGGAGATAAGTCGCTTCAGCCCCCCGAGGGAGCGCGCCAATTTCTCGAATGGTGTGTATGCCCTGGTGGCAGCCCGATACATGTCGTCTCCCATAGTCCAATGGCGCAGTTGGGCATACTGTAGGCTGGCGGTCGAGGGGAGGCCAAATTCTTCCCTGCAGTCTGGCCATGATTTAGGTGCCCCTCCAAGAAAGAGGTCTCCTACAACTCTGCAGTCCCCTTGTGTCCAGCTCTCAAAGGCTCGGGTCCGGGCCGCAGGGGGAAAGTGCGGGTTACCTGCAATGGGGGTGTGCGGAGAGGGGAACGTGGTTAGGCCCTTGGACACTGCCACTCTGTCCCATACGTCAAGAACTGTTCTCGTTGGGACCGCCATGTATGCACTTCTGGAGCGCGCCACACGCGGTAACCAAGGCAGGTCCCATATGGTGTGTCCCGTGACCACCCGGTCCATGTGGAACCAGTGCTTGTCGCTTTCGCGTGCACCCCATTCTATTACGAACCGAAGATGCGCCGCCCAGTAGTAGTGGAGGAGATTCGGGCAGGCGAGGCCGCCCCTGTCTCTCGGTTCCATTAGGACTTTCTGCGAAAACCGGGGTCGCTTACCACCCCAGATGAAGGACGTGAGGTCGCGTTGGAGACTCCTAATGCAGTGGAGCGGGATCGGGGTGGGTAGGCACTGGAAAACATATAGAATACGGGGGAGGACCAACATCTTGACCGCGTTGAGCCGCCCTAGCCAGGAAATCATCAAGGGCTTCCATTTCCGCAGGTCCGCCAGGACTTCCTTGCGGCAAGATGCCCAGTTCCGCGTGGACCACGAATCCAGGTGGGGCGTTAGGTCCAGACCCAGGTATTTAATGTGGTCCTCCGCCCAACGGTAGGGCTTAACCCCTTTCAGGAAGTTGACCTCCTCCTCGGGGATGGTGAGGTTAAGCGCCCAAGATTTGGTGTGATTAATCTTAAGGCCGGATGCTTGTTCAAACAGTGAGAGGGCTTCATGCACCGCCGGGAGGGAGTCCCGAGGGCGCGTAAGAGTAAGAATCAGATCATCCGCAAACAGCGCTACTTTGTTGGTGCGTCCCCCGTGGGGGATTCCATGAATGTCAGGAGTGCGCCTAATCAGCTCCGCCAGCGGCTCCACCGCTAGGGCGAACAGGAGTGGCGAGAGCAGGCATCCCTGCCTCGTGCCCCTGTGAATCGAGAGCGGCGATGTCAGTTGGCCGTTGACCCGAATTCTGGCTTGTGGTCCGAGATAGGGGGCCATGCACCTAGAGATCATGTTAGGGCCAAGACCTAGTTTCTGGAGGACCGCCCGCAAGAAGGTCCAATCGACCCGGTCGAAGGCCTTTTCTGCGTCTAGCGAGAGGAGGCAAGCCGGTATATCCCAATGCTGTACCTTCCCCACTAAGTGTGCCAGTCTGCGAACGTTATCGGCCCCCTGACGATCCCGAATAAATCCCACCTGGTCCGGGTTTACTAATCCCGGCATGTACGGGTCCAGCCGTTTGGCCAGGATCTTGGTGTAGATCTTAAGATCAGTATTCAGGAGGGCGATGGGGCGATAGGAGGCACACAAGTCGGGGTCTTTCCCAGTCTTGGGGATCAGGGCAATCTCCGCCAGGCCCATATCGGGAGACAGGCCAGTGGTGTCAGAGAAGGAACCGTATAGTCGCAGTAGGTGCGGGCGGAGCTGGGTCAAGAATAGGCGGTAGAAGGCCAACGGCAGGCCGTCCGGTCCCGGGGTTTTCCCAGTGGGGAGGTCCTTGACAGCCTCTGTTATTTCCTCCTCCTGCAGGGGACCCTCTAGTGTAGCTGCACACGCCGGGGACAGCGGAGACCCCTCAAAATCCGCAAGAACGGCCTCCCGTGCTTCCGCAGAGGTAGGCTCCTCTGCATATAGGGAAGAGTAGAAGGCGACGAAGGCGTCCTGCTTGGCTTTCTCAGAGGTGGCGCAGGTGCCATCTTGCCGCTTGACGTTGGCGATGTGGGCCCTGGCTGCACGCGCTCGCAGCCTGCCAGCCAGCAGGCGGCCAACTTTGTCCCCGCCCTCATAGTAGCGTTGTTTGAGCGCCAGCAGGGAGTGTTCTGCCTTGTTGGTGCGCAGAGTGCGGAGTTGCCCCCTGAGGTTGGCGAGCGTTCTCTTAGACGCCCGTGAAGGGGAGTCCCGGTCCCGAGCCTCCGCTTGTTTGATCTCACTAGCCAGGTCGGTTTCCACCTTGAACGCCTCCCTCCTCCGCGCCACCGCCAGGGAGGTAATGTGGCCCCGAATGGTGGCCTTGAAGGCATCCCAGACCGTATGGAAGGGCAAGTCAGGGGTGTCGTTAACAGCGAAATACGAGTCTATGGCGTCACGAATGCTGGCGACGTCCTCCGGGTCCCGAAGGACACTCGGCGGGAGCACCCATCTGCGCTCACGAGTGGCATGGGCCAGGGGGTCTGGTAGCAAAAGTTCCACATGGGCGTGGTCCGATAGGGAAATGTCGGATATAGCGGCAGCTAAGGAATCTCCGGCCAATTTAAGGGAGGTGAAGAGATAGTCAATACGGGAGTATGTCCTATGGGAGTGTGAATAAAAGGAGTAGTCCCGGGTCCCCGGGTTGTGGTAGCGCCACACATCCACGAGTCCCAGGTCTGTAAGCTGCGTTCGAAGGGTAGAGGACATTGCCCCCGTGCCATTAAAGGAGGCTCCCGCGCGATCCAACTCAGGGTCCCACACTAGATTGAAGTCTCCGCCCAGGATCACGTTAGGGTCGTCTGATGGGAACTGGTCCCGCAGGAGTGCCTGGAGGTATTTGTCCTGCAACTGGTTGGGCGCATATACACATCCCAGGGTGAGCTGTGCACAACCCATCTGCACCGTGGCTCGGAGGAAACGCCCGTCAGCACTCTTGAAGGGTTTCGTGGGTCCCCGTCTAAAGCCAGCCCTGCAGAGGATTGCCACCCCCGCCGTCTTGGTGTCAGAGGAAGCCCAGAACTGCGTGGGGTATCTAGGGTGCGCCATGCGCCTGGTATCCCCCTTCAGAAGGTGCGTCTCCTGGAGGAGGATAATGTCAGGGGAGTGATGCAAGAGATAGCGCCATATCTGATTCCGCTTGTTGGGGGAGTTGAGCCCTTTGACATTGAGTGAGAGGACCTTCAAGGGCGCAGGGATGTTCGCTGTCATCGCACTAAGGGGGGCGGAGCTGCGCAAGAACCAATGAAGCAATCCCCCCAGCAGACAGGGCAGCGGCAGTCTCACCTCGCCTCCAGCATGCCAACCCCCGTAGGTCCCACCATGCCACCCCTCCGCAAGCGCGGGGAGAGAACAGGAAGAGAAGGCAGCGCGAGAGAAAAGTAGGAAGAGAAGAGAGAGAAGGAAGATAAAGGGTGTAGAGAAGAAGCACAACCAAAACAGGCCAACAGGGCCATTGTACATTGTCCCAGGTACCGGACATCCTCTACCCGAGGGTTCGGATGAACACAGGAATGTCACTTCCTACGGGACAAAGGGAGGGAGCGGGGATCTGAGTGAGTGAAATGAAGTCCGGTCGTCTCGCAGCCCGTCCACCCCGCTGTCACAAGAAAGTCCGGGGGTGCGTCGAGCCGGGGGATCCTCAGGTTCGGACCAGTCGCCAAGAGGGCACTGAGGCTCGGCGTCGTGGAGTAGGGCCCGATAGGGGTGAGACCCATTGTCTGTTCCTCCTGTCCCCCTCAGGGGGGGGGAAAGTCACGGGGGCAGCCCTCTAGAGAGGAGAGGGACCCCAGCCCCAAGAACAGCAGGGTCAGGCCCCCGAGGCGTGGTAGGACAGGTCCAAGTGGCCAGGTGGCGGGGGCATGCTCAGGGCAGGAGGGGTCTCTCTAAACAAGTTCAGATGTTGTCTGGAGTTGAGGGGCGGTCCCCTCCTTCAGTGCCGGAGACAAGAAGCTGGGAGGCCTGATCCTCACGGTCGCCCTCAAGGGAGCGAATGTGAGCGATAATGTCTTGCTTGGTCTGTGAGGCGGAGAGGCTGTCCACTGGGGGGGTCCGGCGACGTTTGCGCACAGTGGACCAGTCTGGGCGCGGAGGGGCCTTCTCCGGGTGATGAGAGCGGGATGGGCTGTGATCCGGGGACCCCGGCATATCAAGCAATTGCGCCGCTTCTCGGTAGGATCGGAGGGACCGTCTCTTACCCTCCCACCGAAAGATGAGGGCAAAAGGGTGTCCCCACTGATAGGAAATGTTGAGGGCCCGGAGTCTCTCCGTGATCGGGCGGAAGACCTTCCTCCTGTGGAGCGTGGTGGGAGCCAAGTCTTGGAAGATCTGGATCTTGTGGCCTTCGTACCGCAGGTCCGGGTGGTCTCTAGCCGCTTTTAGTATGGCCTCCTTCTCCGTGAAGTAGTGGAGCCTGGTGACAATGTCGGGCAGGAGGCCCGCCTTGCTCCCCGCCCCAAAGACACGGTGTGCGCGATCAAGGCGCGGTGGAGGGGCGTCCTCCTCGCCCCACACCGCGTGTAGGAGTAGGGCTACGTAGGCCATGGTATTAGTCCCCTCTTCTCCGAGTGGCACACCCCGTATGCGAAGGTTGTTGCGTCGTCCCCTGTTTTCCAGGTCCTCCTGCTTGATCTGGAGCTGGATATGTTGCTCTTCCAGGGTCGCCACCCTCTGCCAGATCTGCTCCAGGTCTTCGGTTCGGGAGTCAACCGTCTTCTCCAGGCCGTCAACCCGGTCGCCGAGGTCGGTGACTTCCTTGCGCAACTCTTTGACGCACGAGTGAACCTCCGTCCTGAGGGATCCGATTTCGGACTTTAAGTCCGCCATGAAGGAGGACATGAAGGCCTGAGTCACTGGGGGGGAGTCGGCAGGTGGCAGGGGTTTCCCCCCTGTTGCTGAGGGGCCTCCGGAAGATGGCGGCGAGCCCACCTTGCCCCACATGGAAGCCACTGACGCACCTCTGGTCGCCGCCGTTAGGGGGTCCGGCTTGTTCCCCTTGCCACGAGTCATGGTCCGCTCAGGGCGTCGGAGGATAGCGGGGGGAGGGCTAGCTGTTGCGTGTAGCCCCCGGTCCGCGGTAGAGAAGAGTCCGAGGGAGGTCTCACAGGTGTCCCGGTGGTCCAGCAACCCAGGGTCCACGATCAGGGGCTCTAGACCGCAAGGCAGGAGATGGCAGGGTGTAGTAGGGCCTCCGCAAACCTGAAGCCGGACTGGCCTGATGTCAGCCTGCAAAGAGCGCCAGGGCAGCAGGGGTCCGGTGCGCAGGGGGGCTGCGTGGGCGAGCAAGATGGCCCCGCCAGGGAGGCAAGGCGGTGTGTAGGCAGAGGGAGTGGTGGAGGTCCTTTGTCAGCAGTCTTCCTGTGGTGGCAAAAGTCCGGGTCCCACAGGCTGAGGACCTCCGATGGCTGTGGCAAGATTCGGCCTCCCGCCCCCGCGTGAGTCAGGGCCTTCCCCAAGTGCAGCGCCCGGGCGGCCCCACAGCCCTCCGTCGAGGCTCGCTAGGTCAGCAGGGTGGTCGGTAGCAGGGGGTCGCGTGGGCGTGCGGGTCGGCCACCCGCCTCCAGATGTAGCCCCACTAGCAGCCTGTCAGGAGGACAAGATGGCGGTCAGGGCTGAAGCAGGGCCCTCCTAGCGCCAGACCCCGCCAGGGACAGCCAGGGGGAGGAGGCGGCGCGGAGGCTGCAGCTCACCGTGATGGTACCGCGGCGGATGCGTGATCTGGAGCTGGGGCTCGTATGGGAAGAGCCCCCGGCGTTCACTCCGGGTCCGGCCTCTCTTTCCCGCCCAAGCCAGGGCCTCTCGTAGTCTCGGCGCTCGGGCGGGCCAGACCCCGCCAGGGACAGCCAGGGGGAAGGGGCGGCGCGGAGGCTGCAGCTCACCGTGATGGTCCCGCGGCGGATGCGTGATCTGGGGCTGGGGCTCGAATGGGAAGAGCCTCCGGTGTTCACTCTGGGTCCGGCCTCTCTTTCCCGCCCAAGCCGGGGCCTCTCGTAGTCTCGGCGCTCGGGCGGTCGCAGCTTCTTCAGCCGGGGGAAGCCCGGCGCCAGCAGCCTCGATGGTGCGCCCAGGTAGCAGTCGGCACCACGGAGGGAGGCTTGCCACGTGAAGGGCTCAGGAAGGCACCAGCTCCTCGCCAGCTTCCGAAAACAGCTCTGCACCGGGAGAGTCGGGCCAGGGGACTCTTCGGCAACCCCCGCGGCAAGATGGCGGCCAGAGGCCGATCGCGGGGATCCCGGGGCTTCGGGCGTCCGCAGCGGGGGTCCCAACAAGAAGGACTCGCCTCCGGAAGGTGTTGCTGGTAGGGCTTGCAGTAGTCGGGGGGCCCCCAGGCAAAAGAAACCCCCCGGACGTCGCTTAAACAGGCTAAGTACACAGCGGGGCGACGGAGCTCACACGAGACGCGTCCGCTTACATCGCTGTCTCGGCCACGCCCCCCCTTTTGGCTTTTTGTCCAGCATTCATTAAAGTCACCCTGAGTCACCTACCGCTCGCCTCTGTGTTTCTCATATTTCTATGTTCCTTTCATTAGCTTCGTTGTCATTTCGCACCTTGAAAAAGACAAATCTGTGTCTTTCAGTGTATTTCAAATAGGTCCACTTAACCAATCCGTTACCTCTAAGATTTTTTTCCCCCTGTTACTTTATTTTTGCCGTTCAATGTTTGATGTTTTACCCCAAGTATGTTCCTATTCAAGGCACAACACTGTCACAGTAACATCACTTAAGGGACTAAACACGGCAAAAAGACATTCGCATTGCCGAGACCATAAAGGCTTTGCCAATGCTTGTTTTATTATGGTTTGTCAGCCAGACCCTATGCTGCTGTGAAAAACACCCACACAGTACAAGAATTCAAAAGGAGTATAGTTGCTGGGACATGCATTGCTTATCTGCGCCCAGAGAATGGCACGGGTTCGCAAAGAGTAAAAAAAATAATTACCATCACAGAAAATCCCTGAAAATTGACCTCACAAAATCTCAAACTCATGTATCTCCCCCCTGTCGTTTTCCCTCACCAGCATATGGTATTTTGTATGCAGATTTAATACCTCTCAGTTTGAGTCCCCCTAAAGGTATAGACACTTTATATGGACTGGTTTGGACCCCCAGAATTCGTGTGCCAGGTTTTTACCGTCAGAGCTGGCAACCCAACGTCATTTCCCACATATTATCAAATGGTGTAATATGGCTTGCATGATAAGACTCTTAGGTTTGTCAAGATTCCAGGTTCTATCCTTGCAGTTGCCGGATAATGCCATTTTCTTGAGATTGTGAAATATTTTGAAGTAATATTAGGATATTTCTTGAAGATGTGTGTTAAACCATAACCCACTGTTAATAAATGTAATTTTTGTAACGTCTTGTTGCGCAATGTGAACCACTTTCGTTCCTTTTCCAAACAGTGTATAATTTCCGGATCTTTGTCGGTTGCAGCTGCCAATAATCCCCGGATCGGCCTGGTAAGAGAATCCTGAAAGTAGTATTGGGCTGACGTTTTTTTCCGACCTGTTTTTATGAGGTCTCTTATTCTCGTCTTTCTGTCCAAATCTAACTTTCTCTGAGTATCTCACCACCGACCCCATAATTCTTTATTTGTTTTCCCTCTTACAATCAATTGTCTCTGTCTCATGACTCTCCTGTAGCGTCATACTCTTTAAAATTACCTGTTATATGTCACTTTCTTGGTTAGGGACTCTTTCTTTTAAAATCACTAGGCACAATTTTAATGTTTTGTTCAAATGAAGCTAGTGTTTTCAGACTACCAAATTCCTTAACAAAAGGGTATTGATGCTGAGCAATCGACAGGTAAATTTTCTTGTATACATTTTGTGCACATATTTAGAACCGTATACTATTGTGTGGATGCTCAAAGAGAAAACAGTTTAAAATAACAACCTGAGGCTGACAGCCTGTCGTCAGAGCAGCTGGCCTTGTACTTTTTAGGGTTGTGTCTTTCAGACAAAAGAGAAATGCACATGCGGAGACAGGGCTGGCTTTAGCGCTGGTGGCGCCCGGTGGACAATCATTTTTGGCGCCCCCACACCCCATGACTGCCTCCTCAGATTCTCTCACTACCACGGGCTAAAGTGCCCCTCATCTCTCCAATCATAAGTAATTACTCAACACAGTGCTTCCCCCTGAGATCAGGGCCCCCTGGTCGCACTGCCCTAAAGTGTGCGTAGAGCAGCCACAATATTTGACAGTCACCCGAGTCACATTTATGGCACTTTTTGACCAAAGCCCCTCAAAAATGAGTTCTCAAATCTCCTCCGCTTCATTTGGCCTCCTAGCCCTAAATTGTCATATTGCCTTAAATATACAGTCCTATTTTAATCCTTTGTATTCTGGTACTCGGAGTCCGATATGTATAATGAAGCAAAAAATAACTAAGTGTCAAAATACACAGAACTTTCGGTTTGCCTTAATTAGATATACAGAGGAAACAGCATGAATCCAAATGTAAGCACTCAGTTCTGTCGATGCAGCATGAACAAAACTATTAGCTCCAGGACAAGAAAGAAAACAAGCAATCAAAAAGCAAGAGTCCAAATTTCCCTGCATCTAGGGCTGATGCATGTAAAGCATCAATCTAACCCTACACTATCACTAAAATGCCATCCCTAAGTTTATAGATAAGCATTTTTTTTTTTACAAGCGACAAACTTTAGGGAAAAGAAAACAATCCATCATATATGTACAGTGAATTATACATGACCAGTAGTGTACATACTAGTGTGAATGAGACATGAGCCTGCTAGCTTATTCAGTTGGGTGTCATCTAATCTCCGTACCAAGGTCTGCAGACATTTGATTGAAAATCTAAGTAACAACACACAAGAAGAGGACATCCGAAAAACGCTGTGCCAACTAACACCTGACCCGCCATGTTGACCGAGCCCAGCCAACATACAGCCATGACCGACCCAGGCACAACAATTTCCTAAATATGGAAAACATTATTAAACATCTCTAATACATGAGCAGTGTTAAACACAGGTTCTTCACGTTAGCCTTTTCTGCCAGTTTTATTTCTTAAGTTAGCTATCATATCACATGTTCAGTTATCTAAAATAAGCCACAAAATTATATTAACACTGTTCACAATTCTAGCACTCTTGTTTACGTACAACATGTGGGTGAGCTCTACACGTGGTTATAATGCACCCCTACATATGCATCAACGCAAATGTGACATTTCCCATTCCATCAGCTGCAAGTTTAATGTGAAAATGTGAAACGCTGAGCTCAGATTTCTCCTCAGTTCCAACTCGCTGTCTTCAGTTTCAAAACAGGGGATTTTAACCTCTCAGAGTGTGATTGCCAGAGTAGTGCACATTTGCTGTGCACTCAAAGGCGGAAGTCGAATGTCATGCTATGTATTCTGAAAAATGTCTGCGTTCGTGTAAGCAGTCGTGGCCAGTCTATTGGGGTGATGGGCCACGCCCCCCTCACAAACAGTGTCTGTCAGGCTGAACAAAGGTCAGCCTCACAGACACTTTTTATTTTCAGGAAACCAGGAGCCAGACATGTGTAAAATGCGCAGCCTCCTGGCTGCCTGAGCGGAAATGTGCTGGGCTGAGGAAGTCTCCGCTCCGGTGGGTGTGACCTCCTCAGCTCAGCAAAGATCCCTGAGGCCCTCCCTTTCAGTGACAAGGGGTAGCGTCAACAATTGCCTCACACCTGGGCACTTCAGTTATAAGCCCTGATGCTACCATGATCGAATGTCAATCAGTGACACTTCATCACAGAGTGGGATAGGGTCAGCAGTCTCACTGACTCCTTCCCACTCTGTGATGATGTTGAGACTGCTGCCTTCCCCCATTCCCCCTGACCTTAAGTCAGCCAGTGGGGGAAGGGAGCAGTCCCAAGCCTCCTGGGACCTCCAAGGCACAGCAAGCAGGTGTATGTGTGTTTTTTTAATGATGTCTTGTGCATGCGTGTGTGTACAGGGCCGGCTTTAGGGTGGTGCGACAGGTGCGGCCGCACTGGGCGTGACCTAGAAGGGGGCAATGACCTCGGGAGGGCTGTGAATAGCAATAAAGTACAATTTAAAAGCACCTGGCAGGGTTCCCTGTGCAGCAGCAATACAAATGTCATGATTACTCTTGCGAATAATGTTACAGCTAGAGAGAGATCGGAGTTTTGTCTAGTGGCTCCCGTAATTTAAGCATCGTGAGCGTTGCTATGCCTGATGCACAGAACGGATCTCTGTTTTGAATGGATAGCGGACTGGAATAGTAAAGTCAGCCTTAACCAGTGTTTTAAAACAAATGAAATGGATTTGAAACAGGGGATATGGAGAAATGAGGGGCACTTTTGCCCAAGTGGTAGTGATGGACTCCGAAGAGTTGGTCATATGAGGGGCGCCAAAAAAGATTGTTGCACTGGGCGCTACCAGCTCTAAAGCCGGCCCTGTTCAGAAATCTACATTTGTGAATGGGATAGTTCATATAGACTGTATGGCTTAAATAAAAAACATTGTGATTGTTTGAAAGTGAGTCTCAGTTAATTAAAATCATCATTCAAACTTCAGGACCTGCTGTAGAATCTTTGGAGGCTGGTCTGGCTACCAGACTCGGAGTGGGAGGATCCATAGGCGCCAGTGAGGGTTTCCGAATAGTTCCTTTTGACAAACAACCCAAGCAAGTAAATTCCGCCATTTTATTTCCTTCAGGTACGAGGCAGCCTCGCGACGACCATCATCAGTGCTGTAACGTCCATGGCTGCAGTATTAATCTACATTGGATACATTTTAACACAACAATTATTTTATGTTTGGAGGCCCGCTTGCGAGTATCACGAAGACCGAGAATTGTGTGAGAAAGCTCAGCAAACTCAGGTAAGTGCCACTTTTACCAACTTGTTACCTACCATTAGGTAAATACAATCCGACAGCTGGAAATGGCTGTATTTGATGCTAACAGTGCAGTTTTATTGTTTGTTGGGGTCGAGGGGGACACCTGAATCGTTTGACTAACTGCTGTGCTCAAGAGCTAAGTTGATCAACTTTGGCTTGAACAAAACATAGAGCGGGAACGTACTTGCAATCTATTCGTACCTATAGTCTGTCTAGTTGCATAATAAGCTAGGAGCTGCACTTTTATCTTTCAGTTGCGAGGCCTCCAGTAGTGTATTTGTAATTTAGGGAGTAAAATGCACTTTTTTGTCAGAGGCTGCACGGAAGGCATCTTTTACCACAATGTCACATGCTGGCGGCCTATGCCATGCTGCTAGACGTGTGCTGTATTATAAATAAGGCTCCCTGTTTTCCGTTTTTATGTATTTGAACAAATAACTACAGATAGAAAACACATTCCTGCATTTATTTTGAAAAGTGGATACATTGTGAAAATTGTGCTTCTTTTAAGTGACTCTGTGCTGTCTTTCATGAATTGTAGCCCAACAGGTGAGCGGATGGACAGCATGGGAAATTAAAAAAACAGGATGAAATTTCTTTATATAATGGCATATGTGAACATACATCTGTCGCATAATGCAAATATTTAGTGGATATATTGGGTTGTATGGCATTACATCGGGGGCTTTTACCCCGCATGCCATTACAACCCAAGTCGTTACAACGACTTTCGCTGGAGGGCGCTGGATAGTGGAATAGTTTAATTTTCTATTCCAACTCCAGCCCTCGTTGACAGTAGGGAAGGTGTTGGATAGAAAATTAAACTATTCCCTATCCAACAGCGCCCTCCAGTGAAAGTTGTTGTAACAACTTTCGTTGTAATCCCTGCGTTGCAATGGCATTGCGGGGTAATCCCCGCGTTATCAAGGCTGTTCCCCGTTAAATAAATATGGAAATGTACAGTTTTATAATTTCATTTATACACAAAATAAATATGGTACATACAGACAAAATGGCCTAAAAATAAATATGGATACATACAGACAGAAATGTTAAAAACATAAATACCATCAAACCGGGAGCCCTAATTATAAAGCCCAAGGTGCTACCAGTGAAGCTTCAGGGTGACCTTACCAAATCCTCAGCTTGGTAAGACAAAGCTGACAACACACAACAGGACCCCTGCAATGAGTTTGACTTTCTACTAGCATTTTTGTATCAGTCAACACTAAGGGGCTCATTAGGATGACGGGCGGACTTTGTCCTCCCGCCATCCTATCGGAATTCGGGACCGCCGGCCAAAAGGGCGGGGGTCCCGTGGGGGGTATTAGGATATGCCCGCCACAGTGGCGGGCACATCCTGCATTTGTAGCATTGTGGCGGGCGGTGCTCTCTGCACCGCCCGCCACAATGCTAAAAATGCATTTAAGCAATTGCATAAACAAAGCGGCAGGCACCGCGCGGTGCCTGCCGCTTTGTTTATGCAAATGAAGGGGCCATGTGCACCCCCCACCTGGGCAGATTGCCCCCGCCAGGCTGGCAGTGGCTACCGCCAGCCTGGCAGGGGCAATCCGCCCAACATCATAATGGGCCCCTAAGCATTCTAGGAAATCTCACCTTTCCCCATCCTAAATATAGGCCTAAAAGTCTCATGATGCTTAGCGCTACTAGATGAAAATAGTGGACTGACTTACATGACAATGGACCCGCTGACTGGGATAGAAAATATGTTTGTGACTGTTAATCCGGCCTCAAAAACCCTGCATTGCTTAGTGGATAAGGGGGTGCGCTGCTTTGTGATGGAATTTCAAAGCACTAACAGGTTGGCAAAAGACTCACGAATTTCATTTTTCATGATGTGAACTCAATATCCATAATACTGGAGGGGAATGTCCCTGCACAAGTCTCTTGATGTATACTACAAAAACTGTGAACATGTTTGTGTAGGATGCAAACTGTGCGTGGAGCAAGAGGCTGTATTATTTATTTTTGGTGAGAGATGGATATTTTCTGAAATAATATTTTCAGGGCTCATTAAGTGCAGGATTTATCTGAATTCTTTCACTTGTGACAAGTATTATTAGGATGTAACCTTAATATTGATTAGTACCGCTAGCCCAGCCATCTTGGTTAGGAGATTCTGGGCAGCTGACTTCGATGGGTGGGGTAGATGAGCCGAACAGCGAAGGGAAGGGGAAACAGAACAAGATTATACGTTCAGTCAAATGTGTTTGAGAGAAACCAAGGGTCCGATTACCTAAGTTTCCCAAAAAAATCCTAACCAAGAAGGTAAGTGGACTAAGGACCAGGATTGAAAGAGATGCACTTTTCCATCAGACAGGCCAATTGTTAGGCCGGAATCAGTACACATAGCTAGCTGCTGCTGGATTCAGACGAGGGTCAAAGGGGAAGCAATTTTCAAGAGATCCTTACCATCCGAAGTGCAAGAAATGGAAAGACACACAGGGTTGCTATAGAACATGGGTACTCGCAAACATTTGCCCAGGGGCCACAAAGTACGGTCTGTGGTGTGACCGAGGGCCGCACTGATGCCAGCAGGTGGCGTTAGGTGGTCTGGGTGGGTCACGGATTGTGTAAGGAGGTCTAAAAAATGTTAAATAAACAGGCAAGCATTTATTTGCAGGTCAATACATGCTTGCCTGTTTATTTTTTTTTTTTAATGAATACTAAAGTTCAGAAACTAAACAGCAGCTTGTGCTGCTGTTCACCAGGGGGGCCGCAAGCGCCCCCCCCCCCCCCCCCGGCGTACTCTGAGTATCACTGCTATAGAGGAATGTCAGGAATATGGGCGAATAAGTCAATAGCCTCCTGTTATCAAAGGGAACTTTAACACAATCACGGATGAAACAGATGGAGATCTGCAGGCGTAGAATTGGGAGGTAGGGGTCATTTGGGATTGAAAAAGTTTGCAGAGGCTATGGGTCTCAAGTGTTTATGGTAACTCGGGCATGAGGTCGATTTACTGTTCAACTACTCAAATGCTCATGTACCTTTCCAGAGTTGGCAATTTTTTTTTTGCTTTGCATTCTAGAGAGGTGAAAATCCTGGCCTGCAGGAAGTTGGACTGTGCGCCCCATGTCATGACCGTAGAGATTGAATGAATGAGAATTGAAAGATCAGGAGACGTTCAAGTGTCTGAAAATGGCCAAGCGGCACATTGTCAGTTCAGTCGATCATAAAATAGCTTTGGGGCAGCAGGGGACCCAGGGGGGTGCAAAAGTACTATTTTTTTCACACAGCGCTGGACAACAATCGATGTTGCTGCACTGCGTTACTTGAAACAGGACACCGATATATCTACTAATATATGGTGCCTTCTGCCACACACACCCTTACACAATAGTGCAAGGGTATATACATGATGTCTAGCATAGGTTTCGTGCCAGAAGGACTCCCTTCCAGTTGAAAATTGCATGCTTTTATTTAGTTTCAATGTTTTCTAAGTTTATAGGTATGCCGTGCATTATAGTGCAAATTCTAAGTTAAAAAATAATTGAGAAACAAAAAATTCTTAAACATTATGCCTGCCTTTCGGAGTCATAATTTTTGCGTCAAAATCCATTCATTGCTGCATGGGAACACCCATGTACCACCCATTGGACACCTCTTGATGCAAAATAGAGCAAAGTAGCATACTACTTTATCTCTAATTCCCAGCGAAATGAAGTAAATCCCAATTCAACGTTGCACCAGTTTGCATCACTTTTTGTGCCACTGCACCGACACAAAGTCTTGATAAATGTTGCCTAAATAGTCTGAAGCTGGAGGGTGACTTGTTAAAATTAATATGCAACATCTCCCAATCCAGAAACTAAGAGATACTTTGCAATTACAACAGTGTCATTGAAATCGTGGTCTCAGATGCGATAAAGTTTTAATAGTATACATAGCATTGCAGAGGAAGTTATCAGTGGCGGCTGGTTATCCCTGAAAGTGGTAAGCATAATACTTGCCTCAGGGTTCTCTCATAGTTTTCTAAATTTGCCTTAGGTGCCCTCGCACACAAAAGCACCCATACACTAACACTCACTGTTTCTCACACACAAACGCACCTGCACACACCCACTTTCATAATCACTGACCCTCCCTCACAACTGGTGTACAGGGTCTCCCATTTGAACTCTTAGGGTTACTGGTGTTTTAATTGTGCTTTAATTGTGTAGCGGGTGCAGCTGCACTGGGACCTATGTGCCCCAGTGCAACTGCACCTGCTGCACCATTGATAGAGGCACCTCTGACTCACTCCCACTCCCTCTCATAATCTCCTCTTCACTTGCTCATCCCAACTCACACTGCTTTACTCCCTCCCTCGCTTTCCCTTAATCACTCACACTCACTCATTGATTCTCTCTGTTTCATTCTCGTTGACAGTTTCAAACACTATGCTCAATCTCATTCTCTCTCTTAGTCTCTTACAAACTCACTTTCACTTGCACATGCAGTTTCCTTTTTTGGCAACTCAGAGGCTCTATGGCACAGCAACTCAGAATCAAATCTGGTGCTGGACACTGGAGCCTGCAAACCATGATTCTTAACCAGGAACCAAACAGAGCAGCAGGGCCAAGTTTCAGAGGCATGAACACTGCTAACTTAAATGAGTGCAAGTGTAATGATGGAATTTACAGTGGCTCCATGGTGTCACAGGTGGCAGAGCTATGCTCTTGAGCCCCTGAAGAGGAATCACCCCTGGAGTCAGTAAAGGTGCACTACTAATGCCATCTACCCTGTTGCTGTGCTTAATTTTGGGGAAGCTTGCACTGCTGGTGCCAATGCTTTGCCTTTGTTGGGTAGTGGTTGAAACTTTTTGTGCTAAAAAAAAAAAGAACGAAAAGTTCTCTGGCACATCCATCCATCCATACACACATGGCACTAGAAAGATCTGTATTTACACCGAACACATTTTACCTTTAAATTACCACCCACAGTCCTCTTCTAATAACATACCATGCAACACTACACACAACATATACAACCTAATAGCGCAATATCTAACACTGTGCAAAAGGGGGCTCAGAATAAACAAGCATCACTTTGCCATTTGAGCGACAGAAAGCGCTATACAAATGCCCATAACACAAAAAAGCCAAAATAGCTGGCATTGCCAATGTTTTTGCATTGTTTGCTGTCTTTGTTACTATGATAAAAACTATTCAGCATATTCACCATATTCACCATAATTTTTGTGAAGAACGTTTTCTTAATGCTACTTGTTGGACTTGGCCCTTTTTGCAGTGTCATCCCTGAACTTTTTGCCTTCCTCCTGTATTTTATCTGACCTGTTTTTGTTGGTTTTATGACTCTGGGCACTTAACCACTGCTGATCAGTGCTAGAGGGCATATGTTCTCCTTTTTGTAAATTGGTGTATGGATTAGTGGCTCCATGATTGGCTGATTCTGTTTACTTGTTAGACCTTAGTACAGTGCACTGAATGTGCCCAGGGCTTGTAAATCAAATGCTGCCGGTGGGCTTGCAGCACTGGTTTTGCCACCCACCTGAGCAGCTTGTCAAGTGTGTCTAAGGCCTGCCATTGCAGAGCCTTTGTGCAGTCTGGTACTGCCATGTTGACTGGCAAGTGCGCCCACTTGCCAGCCCCTAAACCTTCCCTTTTCTTCATATCAGACACCCCTATGGTAGGCCCAAGGGCAGGATGCATTATAAGTATAAGGTAGGACATGCCCTGATGTGTGTGGCATGTCCTGATAGTGAATTACAGCCATATTCGTTTTTCACTATGGCAAGGCTCCCTGTTCCCCATAGGCCAGAATAGGCAGTTTCATTATTACATCTTATAATCCTAACTGACCCAGGGAACATGGTCGAAATTCGAGTTTAGTATGCCTGAACTCAGAATGATAAAATGCATCTTTTAGTGAAGTTAGTTTTAACATTCGTGTTTGAAAATACCACTTATAGAAAGTAGGTATTTTCTTGCCTAACTATCCAAGCCTGCCTCTGCTAGGTTGTGTATTCCTTGTCTGGAGTTTCAGCGACAGGGGCTGGGGGATTCCAGGAGACAGGGTGAGTCAGCACAAGGCTGAATAGAGAGATCTATATGAAGAGTGGTGGAAGGAGTTGCACCTGAGTCGAATAGGGCTGTGCCTTCCCTCCAAAATGCTGGCTCCACCTCCTGTGGTGCGTCTGATGTCCCTGGCCTACACTGTGAAAGGAAAGAAGGAGTTGGGTAAACAGAGTGCTCCAGGACTGACCAGAACTGGTTTGGACTAGGCAAAGGCCTCTCTGCCTTCAGAGAACAAAGAGAATATTGATATAAAAAGGGGGACCCAGACCCCAGAATTTTAGATCACTACTGGGAAAACAAGAAGAAACCTTTGCTGAGGAGAGGAACTAGAGAACGGAACTGAGAACAAGACTATCCCTAAGCTTGAGGGATTGGCCTGAAGTGGCTGCCTGACTGTCAAAGAGAGGAGAAAGGAACTTTGTGCTACTTTCAATCAACTTGTAAAGGATCTCCAAGGGCTTGAGATAGAGCTTGCCTCCTGCTGTAGTCTCAGGGACAACAGACTTCACCCACAAGCTTTTCCCTGCCTTCCCTTGTTGGGAATTGAAGTGCCTGCTGTTGAGCTGGGCCTTCTGAGAGACTGCGTGTCGCTGGGAGCTGGAAGTGCAACTCAAGGCGAAGAAGCGTGTTACGGCCGTTGTCGCTGCATCGCTGGAGAAGAGTGTCGCAGTCGCAGCAGACGCGGTTCCATCACTGGAGAAGTGTGCTGGTGCTGTCACCCATGCATCACCCTCGCATCCCCGGAGAAGAGTATCGCTGTCGCAGCAGACACAGTCGCATCACATCACAAGGTGCCCCGCATCCCTGTAGAAGAGTCGCTGTCGCAGCAGACGCCGTCGCATTACCAGACAAGAGTGTCGCAGGGCCTGTCGCGGCTCAAGAAGATGCACTGAATCGCCGCACGGCCGTCGGACATGCACGCATCACCCCTTCGTTGTTGCAACTTCAAGACAACGCCATTTTTGCTGCGTTGCACCGGATCTTCATTGCATCACAGCGTTGCTAGCCGTGCCGCCACGGAAGCGCAGTAAGAAACCGACGCATCACCTCCCCATGTCGAGAAGAACCGACACATCATTGTCCCCTCCGCAGCAGTAGGGAACCAACGTTTCACTGTTCTTGCGTGTAAGGAACCGACACATCACCTTCCCTGCAACACTTTCATTGTATAGCGTTACGCATCCTAAGGTACATTGAACAATAAGTGTTGCTTTTACCATCTCAAGAGAACTAAGCTATTTCTACCATTTTAAGTACAGTATTGTGGATTTTTGTCAATTGTGGTCTTGTGTTAAGTCTATATAAAGATACATATTTTTGATATACAACCTGTGTGGTGTCCATCCGTAGTGTTGTCACTGGATTCCTGTATGTGTTCACAAATGCTTTACACACTGCCTCTGAGATACGCCTGTTTGCTCGTGCCAAGCTACCAAGGGGGTGAGCAGGGGTTATTTTAGGAGTGTACCCCCTTACCCTGACTAGATGCAAGGGTCCCTATTTGGTCAAAGGTACTTATCTCTGCCAACTAGAGACCCCCAAATCTACCACTACTCTCCATTCTCGTCCATCAGTTCGTCTTTTATGGCTCTGTGTTTTGGAATAAACACAATGCTGCAATATGCTCACTTCCGGTGCTTGAGTTATCCCCGAGTCATTTACCTGCCTCCTTCAAACCCCAGCCCTCCCTTCCCCCCTCATTCGGACTACGCACATTTTAATCATTGCATTAATCAACACAATATTGTTTAAGCCACCAAAAATGTGGAAATAAAAGGCAGAAAAGCCGAAGTGGGTTGTCACGATTGGCTCCCTGCTCTCTCGTGCCCACCACCAGGGGGCCAAATTGTGGGACTTTCCAGTGTTCTAATAAGCTTCCGGACACTCCCCTTCAAACATATACTGACTTTCAGCAATATGGACGCTACTCGGAAAATGCTATCCGTTCCCATTCCATGCCGGGTTTTTTGAAAGCCAGTCTACTCATGCTTGAAGCCAGCCTGCTCATGCTTGAAACTCCACAACCTAGAATTCTCTGCTCAATGCTTCATCTCCGACTCTGCAGGACAAGGATGGGTTGAGAAATTCAGCTCACCTGTGGCTAACTGCTGCTAGCCTGCTCACAGCTGATGCATGTGATTATTGTGAGCTCTTTAAAGCCCCAGCTCCTTTCAGTCCACTATTGGTCATTGTAGCTGTGGTATGCTGAGACCGACTCCTGTTTCTTGAGCTTTTGCTACCTTTTTTACAAGAGTTTTCTGAAACATATTTATTCCTTGATTCCTGAGCTATAGTTACTCCTTGATTCCTGAGCTATAGCTATCCATGTTCCTGAACGAGCTCTGCCTGCAAGTATTACCTTGATTCCTGAGCTATAGCTATCCTTGTTCCTGAACGAGCTCTGCCTGCCAGTATTACCTTGATTCCTGAGCTGCAGCTGTTCCTTGTTCCCGCTTAGCACTGCTTGCAGTCCTCTCTTGACTCCTTAATTCCTGATCTGTAGCTATTTCTTGTTTCTGAACTAGCACAGCCTTCCGTCTTTTCCTAATTTCTGTCCCTGAGCTACAGCTATCCTTGTTTCTCATTTAGCACTGCCTGCATTGTTACCTTGTTACCTTTGTTTCTGAGCTGTAGCTATCCCTTGTTTCTTCATTTCGGAGCTGTAGCTAATCCTAAAATCTGAATTAGCAGTGCTTCAATGATTCCTGAACTGATGTTGAGCAGTGCTACCTTTGTTCCCTAGCTGTGTTTAATCCTTTTTCCTGAAGTAGCTCTGCCTTCAGTGCTGTCTTGTTTCCTGAGCTTAGCTATTTACTTGTTCTGTTGAACTCGTGTTTCCTGCAATGTTATCTTGTTTCCTTAATTTCTGAACCAGTACTATTCTAGTGCACCCTTGTAGCCTCTCCTCCTGTATTGACCTTTTCCAGACCCTGCTTGTCTCCCCGTTACCTTTGTTCCAGTTCATAGTTTTGTCTTCCTATTTCTGCTGTCTTTCTTCTAGTTCCCTTGTATATTTGTTAGTTGTTTCCCACCAAGTGTGTCCTTTGTTTTCCCTCCTTTCCTGTTAATCACTCCTTCTTGCTAGCTCCTTGTGTATTGTGTCTGTGTATTTAGTTCTGTCATATAGATGCTGCTTTTCTATATACTGTGTTAAGTTAGCATGAGTTTATTAAGTGTTTAAACAACATATTTTCCTTCGGCTTCAGTTTGCACACGACACATAATTGTTATTGTAGCTTTCAACCTAGACGAAAGATGTGATTTATTTGAGAATAATATGTTATTGCTCTGATATCAGTCGTGCTTGGTACACTGTCTGCACACTGAGTGCTGAACCCTCTAAGAATAACCTAACACAAGGTTGTTGGGAGGTCTGATCCTCGCACCACATTAGACATAACACAAATACAGTTGCTGCCAACATTGGGCTCTAAGCGGGTTTAAGATAGAGTTACTGAGAATGCAAAAACACACTTGATGATGCTTCACATGCAGAGAGCTGGTAGCAGATGATGTGATCCTCTCCTCCTGAGATTTAGAGGTATGGGCCCGCCCTGCTAAAACCCAAAAGAGACCTTCATAGATATAATATAATATGCTAAATAGGGAGGGCGAGAAATAGGTGTTATTAATTCCTATTAATTTCAGCATTATAATATGCTATCACCGTTTGCTTACTATGGACTAGTAACTATGCTGATAACTTTGATTCTTATAATATGTTTTCTTGTATTATATAAGATACTGCGTTTGAGAACCTTGCATTGAATAATAAATATTTCAAATGTGCACGTGTCCTCTTTTACTCCACGTTCTGGTTTGAAATGATTATAGAGCGAAAGAGTGTTCATGTGTTCCACGATACCTGAGGTAACCTAAGTTCATGTTCTGGTTTGTCTAAGTCATTGGTAGTTTGTTATGACCAATGAGACACTGCAGCTAGCTCGGTAAGGGGATTTTGGATACTGAGGTGAGTTTTGGGTCACCCTAATTCACTGAGGTTCCGGATCTCTATGCACAGTTCTGTAAGAGAACGGAATCCCTGCTACAGTTCTACACCCTTGCTGTTACTGCCTTGCATGTTCCTGTTAGGTATCCATAGGTATCAGCTCCACAGACCCTGGCTTTGCATGTATATCCTATATGTGGGTATTTGCAGTCAGTATCTGTAACAGCAATTGTGGGTGAGGAACGTATTAAGCTTCATTTTTACCGAGTGGAGCTCCTGAGGGCTTTACGCCACATTCCCGTTATTGTTAATAGTGTGTGTTTTATATATATGTATATTCAGAATAACTATACCCAGGACGGACGTGCAAGACATATATGCTCTTAAGAGGCGATTTAGCATTCAGAATAACTACACCCAGGACAAACATCCAAGACCTATATATGTCTTGCATATCCGTCCTGGGTGTAGTTATTCTGAATGCTAAACCGCCTCTTAAGTGCCTATCCTTTCTGAGTCATAGGCATCTTGGTGCCTTGTGCAGGTTGCCACTTTGGATCCCTTTTCCCCTCTTACTTCCTGTGTCATCCTGGGCAGTGCTGTACTCCTCTTTCCGCTTACGTTTTTTACCCAGTCTCCAGTCCTTGCCCAAATCCCTGACGGTGTCCCAGACAGAGTCCCGCACAGCCCTGACAGAATGACCAACCCACATTTTCAGGGTCACTTGTGAAGTTCCTTTGCATTCAGTTAGCTACCATTTTTTAATGCTGCGTATGTTGTCAGACATCCATTGCAAAGGCAGCGCAGTTCTGTACAACCTATTAGAAAGTCCTTTGACTCTAGGGATCGATTAATGGAACAAAATCCAACGTTTAGTTCTGTGGCTATTTGTGAAGTTGTCAAACCTACCACTGTCCTTGTAGAACAAGATCTACAATCTTCACAGGATATAATTAAATCTAAGATTCTGAAATTACAACAAAAAAATAAAATGCTTTAGACACTGTTAAAAAACTATCACCCAGAGTTCAAGTCTGAATCCTCAAGACTACTTTTCCCCATCTATGTTAGCCTCCTTAGAAATGGCGAATGATTCCTTGCACTCTCTTTTGCGGTCTCCTCACATCTGGTCTAGTGAATATGTGAATAATACTGTGGCTCACCACCCAAATTCCAATCAGAATAGCCATAGTACATATTCTCAAACTGTAGTTAATTAACGTATTTGTTTGAATTCTACATTTTATCACTCCTTTGAAGTTTTGTTTTCTAGTGCTAAATCACATTTAGTCGCAACATCTTAGATAGGTCCCTCCTCTTTTAAGGAGAGATGCAATGCAGCAGTTGTGGCACGGGGTCTAGTGTGCTGACATCAAGGGCAGTGTACCTGTGGGTGTGCGGGGGACCATGGTTCCTGGTGCTGGATGTGGTCCAGGTGCGGACGGGCATAGACGGGCTTTCTTTCGGCACGCCATCGGCATGCCAGTGGAATAGCCGTTTTGCAGCCTTCATTAAATAGGTTCTGGGAGAGGTAGGGAGGCAGGATAGTAGGAACAGTTGGAAAACGGCAAGGGTCCTTGAACCTAATGGCACAGGAACCTGGGAGGCTGGAGGGCTGGGGCAGAGCGGCACTGGGGTGGCAGAGGCTGCTGAGGCTTTCTTCAGGGAAGAGAGGCCTCCCAGCAGTCAGCTGTGACTTTCACCAGGGAGAGCTGGAAGGGACCTTCTCTCAAAGAATACAATATTTAGCCAAAAACATCTATAAGTTTCATCAGTGCGTCAAGAAAAAGGGTCATCTTAATTAACGGCACACACTAAGAATGTGGTGATGTTTGCCAGGGTTTCTGTGAGGCCTGGGGCACCTGTAGTAAGGTTCCTCAGCAGAAGGTGGTTCTGTGTTTACTGCGCTGTAGAACAAACGTTTTCTCAAATTCTATAATATATACTTTAACTATTGCAATAACACATGGAAATTGAGTCATCGTCTTCCAATACTTTAGAAAGTGTTTCTGTCTGCCTCCCTCCCTTCAAAGGGTAGAGCCAGAAAAAATTATCAGAATCACCTTGTCCATAAGAAGAATTCTGTCCTCTCCTCTTGAAGATACATATCTTGCTCCTATTCCTTTCCGGATAGAGACGCCAAATCTGCTGTTCCTTGATTTCCCCTGAATGTTACCCTTTCCGGACTGTACGGGGACTTAAAATATCCACAACGGAAAGGTTACCTTTTCTTGCCTCACCATATAAATTGTTTCCTTCAAAAACCTTCTGCATTGAATTATTTGCTATGTCTAGGGCCCTAAAAGTAGAAACATATTTACCAAGCAATTTACCCATACCTTCCACACTAAAGGGCATCAAGCATCTCTGCTTAATTCCTTTTTGTCCAAAACCCGCAATTTAAGGCTAATACGCATCAAGATTGTTCTGCTATAAGGTTTGCATTGCATAAAAAGCAAATGTTGCCCTTTAGCATCAGCCTCTCAACAGATTAATGTCAATATTGCTTTCTTTGGCATAAGTGTCCGCCACCAGATTAAATATTCTGGCTGAATGATCTAAAACATCAAATAAAGTGACCTCACATTCTTTTAATGAATGGTCCAAACCACTTCTTGGTACTCTGCTCCACTTAAAGAGATAAATTATCAGTGCAGAGTCTAGATTAGGTGTTATGGCCTATTTCTCGCCAATAATTGTCAGAGAGCACTCGGCTCTCATAACACTTCTTTCCAAATTCTTTCAAATGTGCTGTTTTACATATTCTGTGGCATTTTCCAACCCACACTAGTCTGCACGTTTTGAATGTCTAACATCCTTTGGATCAAGTAACATCTGGCTCAAATGGTTTTTAACTATCTTATTTATACCTGTTTTACCTTCTCCAATATCCCCAAATCATTTCCTGCACAACTATCATTATCAAGATCAAATATAGACTCATCCACATCTTTATACTTGTATTTTTCAAAGGTATGACTGAATACCCCATAAATTGCAGGGAACTCTTGCCTTTTATTTGTGCCAGTTTGGGCAATCATCACTTGTGATTAACCTAAGACTTCAAATATTTTCAACCCTGACACCTCCTGAATAGATAAGTGCTTACACTTTTTAATGCCCTTAATCCTTGGACCACCACTTTTTAGGTCTCGCGTGATGTACTGCGCACATGCGCAGTCGAGCTTGCCAAATTTTATGGTTTTAGGAGAACTTCACTAGCAAGGGTTAGGCCCCGCCCCTCTTCTCCATTGGCTGGCCTAAAAAAACAGTGGCCAGCCATTGAAGAAGAGGTCCTAGTGACGTTCTCCTTTCTCTTTTAGCCCCGTCCTTTTCAGATTGGGTTCCTTGACTTACTGCTGAAGTAAAAGGTTCCTTATCTTCTTTATGGGTCCAGATGGCTCCATAAAGAAGATAAGGAACCTTTTACCCCAGCAGGAAGTCGGGGCGCACAGTCTGAAAAGGACGGGGCTTAGAGACAATAGGCTGTGATGGGTTCTAACACATCCGCCAAAATTCACTTATTCTTAGCAAAGAGCCGTTTGGCTTTTGGGGGTAGGGGGGGAGGACTGTGAGTCCGTGCGCTGTTGGCACGAACCGCAGAGGCAGTAAATGAAACAGACAGTTACCTTACTTTCTTTAACTTTCATTCCGAAAATGGAGCAAATGTTCTGTTTCTCGCTCACACCCACGTGTCAACTCTCAGCAAGTGAAACTATGCACAAAAATAATACTATGTTCAGTTATAAAAAAAAAAAGTTGAAGGCGAGGCCGAGCCCAAAGACAGTTTAGGTCTCTGGGGTGCCCTCCTGTTGGTGCCTGCTGCGCGGCAGTGCTGAGCTTCATGTCAGGGCAGCACGTGTTGATACCAGCACCCCTCTGTCTCAGTCCGAATCTATGCCACTGTCCCCCCTGCTGTCAGAGGCAGGCACCGGTCTGGGGGCACAGGGACACGCAGCGCACACACCAGCCCCTGAGAGATGCCGCAGACAACTGCTGGCCACAGAGCCTCACTGCCTGGGCCGCTTCCTGTGTATCCTTTCTTCCTTCCCCGACAACCGTTTGATCATCAAACTGCAGCAAATAGGGGCAGCTCCAGACTCCCGGGCTGCTATTTTTTTGTTTTCCTCTTATTTGACAGCTGCCCTCTACTGCGTCTCCTTTCCCTGGCGCGGTGAAACCGGATGAGTGCGCCCACCCCCGGGAGAAGGGGAGAGCGCAGACAAGAATGTGGAGGATGTTTCAGGCAGAAATGCAAAGGAGAAAAAAAAACCTCTTCAAAGATTACCATGCCATTAAAAAGCCAGGTCACAAAGGAGGCGCTGGCGCCCCCCTCCACGTCGCTTCTTATTATTTTGATTCATTCTTTATCACGGGGAGTGGTTGGGTAGTTTATGACTTGTTTGCGAAATCGCTGTGACAGAGAAAGCTCGGCTGTCACTTTTTCCCTACATGCTTCGCTTAAACTCGCAGAGTGATTGGCCACAATTTTCAGAAGTTAAGGGTGCTAGTTTTCATCCTGTTTTTGATGCTCCGATTGGTGGGATCCTCTTTACCGAATCGATCACCACAATTTAGCATTTTATTTTTGGGTTTCAAGCACCATTTATTTTTATGCTACAGACCGCATATTCACGTGCGTTGCCTCGTGTTTTGTTATTATGGATCACCACATGTCGCTAGAGGGTAGACCCCGAGGCCATTTTAGTAAAAGCCTGACGTAAATAAGACAGTTTACTACCATTGCTCAAGCAAATGCTTAGAAAAAAAGCCTTTCATGGTCCTCGAAAATAAAAATCGATTAGCTGCCACACTCTCGAATGCACCTCAGAAATCTTAAACACGTTTACCATATACATGTATAAACACTGTATTTTGGCATCAAGAAATGATGTTGACAGTGCATGTGTTTAGTAGCGTTTATTCAAATGAAATAGGACATACCAGATGTTAGAACTGGCTATTTCTGGTTGGCTAAGGCTTACGCCAAAGCCAGGCAGAAACCACCATTCTAGTCAGGGCAAGGGAGCCACACGCCATTCAATTCATTCAATTTATTTATTATGATTTGGAATTCCGAGGAATTCCACATAAAATACAGATAAAACAACATTTCATACAAATCACAATATTTAAAACTTGAGTAGATACAACTTCATCTGCGTTTGGGTGGCACTTAGTTAAGAAAAAATATAATTACCATCCAATATACACATAACAATTTACATAAATAGATTAAAACTTTTTTAGGGAGGTGAACATGGAAGCGGAGTAGCAGCAAATGTTTTTATAAAGTGCTATATAAAGTGCCAATGCATTACAAAGGTGCTAGTGCATTAATACCCTATTCTAGGACATTTCTCACAAATAATTACCCAGGAGCTATGTTTCTAAGGAAATGCACTTTGTTAATTAACTATTTTACAAGAATACTATACACAATAAAACTAAGCATTGATTTTCATATTTAGTAACTAATTAAAGTGCTTAAAGTGCATAACAAAGTGCTAATGCCATCAGAACTTATCACGCAGTACTTTAAAAGCATAAGTGTTACACTCGTCTGCTAAATTATTCTAATATACATTCAAAAATTCTTTAAAAAAATGAACATTTTTAAAACAAATCAGTTCAGATGGTGGAAGCAAAAGGAAGTTACGGGACTATTCTGCTGTTGAGATATGATACTGTAAAAAACCATGCCTTAAGTATTTGCGGCGTATTGAAAGAAGTGCTGGACACACAATCAAAACATCGTTAAGGTCTTGTATGCCGCCATTGCATAAATTACAGTGTTTTTCATTTTTGGGGATACCCTCCCAGGCACCTGTTACAATCCTCAGAGACAGCAGGTTCATTCTTAATAATAAAATCACTCTGCGAACTCCATGATTCAAGTTCCAAAGAACGTATGGCTGAGGATTTTTAACTGTAGAGCTCTCCGCAATACAGTCCAACCTTCCATTCGCACGGCATATTTTCAAATCTCTTTCCCGTGAAATCACGTATATAGTTCTTTTAATTATATATTTTAATTCTTTTTTATCCAAACCCGCCGCCCCTTCAAAATCTATACCAAAACTGCTTAAAGCCTCTAGATGATTCCTAAAAATTACACTTTTTGATAACATATTAACAAAAATTTTCTTATGCAATGCCAACCTTAATGGGTTCTCTTGGCCATTTATCAATGCATTGCCCCATCTTAAACAAGCTGCCATTGTTAAGACATATGTTGAAAGAAGGCCAAATTCGAGCCTAAGGGCCGCAATTGACGCAGCCTTGCATAAATTTCGCCAGATTTTTCCTTCCACTTTCTCATACTTTGCCCATTCACCTTCATCTATCCTTTCATTTGTGTAATTTAAGGTCGGGGGAATCTTTATTTTATATACGGCAATAGTATGAGAGAAATGTCTTTTCCCACATTGCAAATACAAGCGATTAATTGCGGAGGCTTGTGAGATCGCTTTTCCTTTGCAATGATCCATGTGCCTGTTAGCAGAACACCTATTTGTGAACAATTTTCCTAGATAAGGATAACATTTTACTATTTCCATCATTTCATCTCCTAAAAAACGTTTTAAATTTGCTCTAACCTTGTAGCCATTATACCTGAAAATCATCACTTTACTCATTGAAACATTTATTTTTAAAAAGTATTCCCGAGTGTACCTAACCAATTCCGATAGTCGTCTCTGCAGCCCAATTGGGGTTAAGTCCATTATTATAGCGTCAACAGCATACAGCAAACAACTTATTTTTAGATTACCCACTTGTGGAGGATCCCCTTTACTCTTCCCTATTCGACTCGGCAAGTCATTTATATAGAGTGAGAAGAGTAAAGGGGCCAAGAGGCACCCCTGCTTCAACCCATTGTTGGTAGGAATTTTCTTTGAAAGGCCTTGAGTCCCCCCTAACAAAATTTGGGTCCATGTTTCGGAGTGAAGTGCAATTATTACTCTTAGCAGATTTCCTGGGATCCCCATAGTAATCAATTTCCTCCACAGCGTCCCCCGATCTACCCTATCGAACGCTGTGGAGAAATCAATAAATGCTGTATACAATGGAGTCCTCCGACCAACGGGATATTTATCAATTAGTGTTTGCAGAACAGAGATGTTATCTAAAGTGCCACTGTTCTTCCGAAACCCTGATTGTTCAAGGGGAATTAAATTGTTTCCAAATACCCACTCTTGTAAGTGAACCAGGATACTTTTAGCAAACAATTTTCCCGTTGTATCTAGAAGGGAAATTTGCCTAAAACTAGCCGGGGAGTTTTTAGGGCCCTTTTTATATAGCAGAACTATTATGCTTCCCTTCCATGAGTAAGGGATGTCCCCGAAATTGTAGCAATGGGCAAATAAAGGTTGTAATACTTTTGCCCAGTCGCCACAGTCCTTTTTTATTATGGCTACGGGGACATCGTCCGGACCCATTGCACCCGAGTATCTTGCCCCCTTAATATATCCTTCAATTTCCCTCATTGATGGCGCTTCTACGTCACCCGCCAGTGCTATGGTATTAGTGGAACCCTCACCCTCATCTTCTAATAGATTAGGGGCATACAATAAGGATATATAAATAGACCACTCTGTTTCTGGGATTAACATGGGTTGAGATTTTTCTCTACTATCATAGAATTTTGCTATTAAGGCCCAGTATTTTCTAGAATCTCCAGAAAGTGCCACTTCCCGAAGGATAACCCCTTTTTCAACTTCGGAGGCCCTACGGTCAGCTGCTAATTTTCTTTTCCGTACCTGCTTTAATCTATATATGTCTTTTTGTCTTAATGGGCTAGGATCTCTAAATTGGGCTCTAATCAGCCAATTTATCTTATTATTAAGCTTTTTAATTTCAGAGGGGAGTATTACTTTAGGGGCGGCTCTTTCACCTTGCTTCTTTCTTCCCAGATTTCTTATAGCAGCCATTACTTTTTCATATCTCACAATCGGGCACTCCCAGATTAAACTGGGCGCAATAATTTTAAATACCCACTGGAAGTTTGGAAGGTTCTTATGTGACAAGCATGTGCAACCATTATTTTGAGAATAAGTTACTTTGTCATTCCTTTGGTTCCAGATTTCAGGTTTTTCAAAATGTAATGCTAAATTTACCACCAACATGTTGTGGTCGCTCAATTTAGTGGGAAGCACTTTAAACTGTGAGCATGCCCTAAACAGTTGAAAAGACACTGCCATATAATCAAGTAGGGAGTGGTGAGGTTCCGTGACAATTGTAAGTGGTATTTTCGACTCACACGAATATGGTCGAGTCTAGTATCTATGAACCGCAAATGATGAGTTTAGCAAGTGTGCGCAGTTTCGCTGTGCTAACTTAAACCGTTCGTTTGTTATGTGGGTTTGTCATCTGTACCCACGGGTTCCATCTTAGATACGGCATCCATTTTGTCTCTTGCCCTCAAGTAGCCAGCGAACGGACGCTGTCCGCTTCGCGACCCTGGGACTCCCAAGATATTTGCGGAAGACACATGTTCTTTGAAAGTGTCTTTATGATGAGGGGGATGCTACTGTAAGGCAGATGGCGCCGCTCGAGGCTCATCTTGCCGCACGGGCTTATTGTCTCAGCCGTGCATCTCATTAGGCACGTCCCTTTGATGCCTGTATTTCGTGCTTCTCGACACTCCCCTTTTACACCCTTTCCGATCTCCCCACTGTTTCCGTCTTCCTCTGCACCTGTCTTCGTTCCTGTTTCGATCTACTTTACTGCTGATTGGAATTTGCTAATGGTGGGAAGATGGGTTTTTACAGTTGGGAACCGCCAAATGTTTCCGCACTTATGTTCCGGATCTTGTGTGTTTCAAAGTGATCTAAGCGACCCCTCTGAGAGCGACTTGTGGGAACCAGGTTGTAAACTATTGTGTATCATGTTATCCTATGGGTAGAAACTGTATAAAAGGAGCGATCCACAAATACAATTTGAAGCAGTCTCCCCGAACTACACTCGATGTACTTCTTGTGACTTCTGTGTTCCCTGCAGTAAATAAACCTTGACTCTTTGACGCCGAAGGAAGTGTCCCGTGTCTCTGTGATTTGTACGCCGGAGCAGGTTACCCACGAAGGTTTCAGGTGTTGTGCCCTGGCACCGCTGGGTCCAAAGAACCCAGTCCTTCAGTTGGCGCCCAACGTGGGGCTGCATCAGTGGTACCGGTCCAAGCCTGACGATCGTGAGGAACTTCGTGTGAAATCTCCGAGGGAAGGTGCACCCCGCTTCATCGATCCTGTTGTCGAAATAAGTGGCCCGAAGACTTTTCCCGCGAAGATTCCCGCCTCCTAACGGCTGCGACGGACTGCTACCCTGACTGTAGACCTGTTTTGGCGCCTGGCGTAGACCTTGGTATAGCGAGACGATTGACGGGCCTTCCTGAGGACGCCATTGATCTTTGAGTTAAGTATTTGTGGGTCGCTCCCAGAGTTCTTTGTTGTAAACACTTTAGCGAGTGTTTTTGTTGTAGACACTTTAGCGGGTGTCTTTGTTGTACACGCTGTGTGAGTGTTTTTGTCGGTGACACTTTGCTAGCGTACTTTGTTGTTGTTGTATTTGTTTGACGACTGCAGCCGCCAAAGACCGAGGGTTTAGTTCTTTGCTGGGACTTGGTAAATCCCGAAATCCCGTAACCCTTGAAGTTTGTGAAACTCGGCTAGTGTGCAAGATGCCTGGTCGCAGTACTTTGTTCAGTTGCTTTAGACCTTGTGGTGCGGATTCCCTGCTGGAGGACTCGTGTCCGATACCTCCGGTTGGAACTCCTACTTATGATTTATATAGCAAACATGGGCTAGGCCCGATTGCTTTTAACGATTACTGGATCAAATATACAAAGAAAGACGGCGATCTTCGTTGGCCACCTCACGGTAGCTTCGAAGCGTCGATCTTAGATAATTTGGAAATAAAGTTGTTCGAACGTAAATCAAGGCCGGCCATGTTTGATGCCTTTCGGTTGTGGCGCAAAGAAGCCCGACAGAAAGAGATCAGACAAAATAAACGTAGTCAGCGAGATACTGTTGCTACTATAGTGAAGAAAGCTGAGCAGTTTCAGCGTGATAAGGAGGATAAGGATAAGGAAGTGTTTGAGAGATTACAGCGTATGTCCATAGACAAATGCTATCCTGTTTTGTCTACGGAGTCGGATAAGAAGGAAGAGGCAGTTGAGGATTCTTTAATGTCCTATCTTATGAAGTCGCCACCTCCGTACGTACAGGGTACCGCAGCTCCTGTGGTCCCTGCCGTACCTGTTCCACCAGTTCCTCAACCTGCACCCGCTCTTCCGACTGTTCCTGCTCCTTTGCCTCTTTCTATTCCTACTGCTCCTCCGCTTCCACATACTCCTGTTCCCGCTACTGCTCACGCTACTGCTCCTGTGTTGTTAACCCCTGTTGTTGCTAATGTTTCTACTCCTTCTCTTGTTAGTCCTGTGTCTTATTCTTGTCCCTCTACTCGTAATCGTGATTCTCCCCTTGCGACAAACTTCTTTCAGTCGCTCGGACCTGTTTTTGGGTCTGCAGGTTCTGATGGTCCACAGAGACGTAGCCAGCTTCCTGGTAATAGAGAACGTGTTGCGCTATACAATATGGCGATGGGTTGGATGATAAACCCTGTTAGAAATCCACCTCGTGTTGTCCTCGAAACGTTTGATCAATTCAACATACCTACTCAGAGATATGTGTTTGATGAAATGTGCAAGTTCTTACATGATCAGATAGCGGCTGTTGCGCCTGACGAGGTGCTGACCGCCCTGTCTAATCTTCGGCTTCAGTTCGCAACTGGACTGATAGTCGATACTAATGTCCGACGTGCTATTGAACGGTTGCTATCTCTTCGTCCCGCTCCTATTCCTCATGCATTGTTCGTTGAGGACATTGAACAACGAGATGGGTCTGGCCAATATCCTATGCGAGAAGTTCCGCCAGTTTGGGTACCCGCTGATAATACTAATGCTAATGCTCCAATACCAGCACATTTCCAGAGAGTGTGGATACACCTCCCTTGGAAACGATCGGAAGTGCTTCAGGTGAAACAAACTTTGCCTGATCCTCGCAAAAATCCTGCGGGGTATTACAAAGAATTATCGCAGCTCGTAGACGCTACGATAATGAATCTGGCCGATATCGACATGTTGTTTGGCAATGTCGTACCGCAACCGGTATGGGCCAAGATTCGTCACCAAGATCACGCGAATGAATTAGGTGGTGATTGGGCTGCCATTACCGCGGCAGACGCTGGACAAGTGGCTGCTACTAAACCCGATCAGTTGATTGAACTTCTTCCCCAGCGAATCATTACGTTCATGAAAACGCTTATGCCAGCTATGAGGGTAAATTGGGACAAGTTGTCAGCCTGTAAGCAGAAGAAAGATGAGAGTGTTTCAGACTTCTTTACGAGGTTCGAGGAAACATTCGTCGATCATAGTGGGCAGGATATGGGTACTGAGGGTGGACAAAGGCTGTTTGTGGATAAATTTGTATCGAACTTATTGCCCGACTTGAGCAATAAATTGAAGAATTCAGAAAGTGCATGGGCCGTTTCTACCTCAGCTCAGATATTGGCTACGGCACAATATTACGAAAATAGAGAAAAAGAGGAAAATGACCGTGCCGATAAACAGACGAAAGAGCTGAAAACTAAAGTGTTGTTACAACAAGCATATCCGCCGCGTTCTAATCAGAATGCGCCTCAGCAGAATAGATCGCAGTCGCAATCAAATCGATCGCAGCCGCGTAATGATTCATCTTTTCAGAGATCTTCGTTGGGGTACAATCAATGTGCTTATTGTAGACAGGAGGGACACATTAAATTCAATTGTCCTGCTTTAAATGACCGTAGTGGTGGTAATTCGTCTAGAGGAGGTCGTGGTGGTGCACAGCACGCATCACGTGGTAGAGGTCGTGGTGCTCAGAACGACTGTTCTGACAACTCATCAAATTCTAATAATTGTTTCGACCAACGTGGATCATCGCAAGGACGATCTGCGCAGTACAATGTAGACGATTATTACGTCGATCAGGGAACTGACGATAGTAATTACTAGGACAGCCAAAGACAAGGAGAGGGAGTGGTATCAGTTCCGGTTGATCAGAGAGGGCCTTACGTCGCAGTTGCTACATCGGGCGTCGTTGAGCCTTTTCTGTTGGACACTGGTGCAGCGAAAAGTTCTATCATGCATTCGAAACTCCCTGGCGCACCTTTGTCTGGCTTAACAAATGTATCCGTTGGATTCTCTGGCGCCCCCGTTAGCAATCCAGTTTCGCGCCCTTTGCCCCTTAAAATTGGGCCTCGTGAGCTCGAAGCTCCGTTGATTTTAACCACTGGTTGTGGTGAAAATCTTTTGGGTCTGGATTTGCTTAAACGTTTGTATGCAACTTTGTATTGTTCTCCTGCGGGTGTAAAGCTTACGTTCGGAGAGAAAGTAGTCTCTCCCATGTATTTGTCTCTCGATAAGCTTCCACCGGAATTGAGTTCTCTTCCTGCATCTTTGTGGGCGACGGGTCCAAACGACGTGGGCCTACTTGATATCTCCCCTTATGTTGTTCAGTTGAAATCGAATGTGCGATTGCCACGTATTCCCCAATATCGTATCTCCCTGGATGGTGAACGAGCTTTGTTAGCGATCATTTATGATTTGATCGAGAAAGATGTCATTGAAGAAACTCGGGGAAACGTGTGCAATAGTCCTGTACTGCCCATTCTTAAACGTACTGATCCTACCAAACCGCCTGTTTATCGTTTTGTTATTGATTTACGGGAGGTGAATAAAATTGTGGTTCCTCAATTCCCTGTTGTGCCTGACATTACGGCGCTACTGACTCTGATTCCAGCTACGGCTTCATGGTTTTCGGTGATTGATTTGAAAAATGCGTTTTTCAGCATCCCGATTGCCGAAGAGAGCAGGGACCTTTTCGGTTTCTCTCTTGGTGGACGTAGCTTCCGGTTCAAACGCGCTCCTCAGGGCTACTGTGAAAGTCCATCGATTTACAGTCAAGCTTTGAAGGGTCAACTAGATGCGTTTAGGTTGCCGGTTGGTGCGGCTTTAATCCAATACGTCGACGACTTATTGGTGGCTGCTGATACTCAGGACATTTGCAAAATTGCTACAGTGTCGTTGCTGCAACATCTCTGTGAGTTAAATCACAAGGTGTCACCTTCTAAACTCCAATATTGTTGTCAAGAAGTAACCTATCTAGGTCACTTATTGTCAAAGGAGGGAAGGAGATTGACCCCAGAGAGAATTGCAGCGATTGCGCGCATGGCTGTGCCACAAACCCAAAGAGATGTGCGTGCCTTTCTAGGTATCACATCGTACTGCAGGCAGTGGATTCCTAATTTTTCATTGCTAGCGAAACCATTGGTGGCTCTTACGTGCAAGGATGTTTCGACTCCTTTACCATGGACGGAAGAATGTCAGAAAAGTTTTTCTGAATTACGTGATTCATTGTGTTCGGCCCCTGTGTTAGGTACCCCTGATTACAGTAAACCGTTCACGTTATATGTTCACGAGAGGGAAGGTTGTGCGTTGAGTGTCTTAACGCAACCTTTTGGTGGTAAGCAACGTCCATGTGCATATTTTTCCTCGACCTTAGACCCAGTAGCTAGAGCATTGCCGAGTTGTTTGAGAGCAACTGCGGCAGCTGCGGTCTCCATCCGACAATCAGCAGGATTGGTCATGGATAATATGCTTACGGTGATGGTTCCGCATACAGTCGATACTCTTTTGAATCGAACGAAAACTCAGCACTTGACGAGTGCGAGGTTATCTGGGTACGAATTGACGCTATTGGCAAGCCACATTCAGATAAAACGTTGTAATGTCCTAAATCCGGCAACTTTGTTACCAATCAGTGCAGAGTCAGATGCAGTAACAGAACATGACTGTTACTTGCGGACAGAGGAGGAAACAAAAGGTCGTGTGGACCTTAAAAACACCCCATTGGAAGACCCGGATGGCATCCTGTATGTGGATGGGTCATGTTTTAAATTGCCGAATGGTGATGTGACTACTGCTTATGCTGTGGTGACGTTGAATACTGTTGTTGAGACTGCGAGATTGAATCAGAATTCTGCCCAAGCTGCAGAGCTGATCGCTCTTACTAGAGCATGTGTATTAGCAAAAGGTAAACGTGTGAATGTGTACACCGATAGTCAGTATGCTTTCGGTGTAGCGCATAGTTTCGGACGATTGTGGCGAGAACGTGGTTTCTTGACGTCACATGGCACGAAAATACAGCATGGCCAGCTTGTGAACGATCTTTTGGATGCATTGACTTTGCCTGCTCAAATTGCAATTGTTAAATGTAGTGCGCATCGTAAAGTGACGGATGATGTTGGTCGTGGTAATGCGTTTGCAGATGAGATTGCTAAGGAGACTGCCCGGAACCTTAGCACTCGAATGTATGTGACGAATTCGGTTAGGTGGCCTACAGAATCAAGTATGTGTGAGAATACTATAGAGAGTGTGAAAGCAATTCAGAATGAGGCCACCGACACTGAAAAGATGAAGTGGAAAGAAAGTACGGGAAGGTTGGATGTGAATGGTTGCTGGATTGATTTGTCAGATCAGAAAAGATGGATGTTGCCTGATGCGTATGTACTGGCCGTTGTGCAAATGGCACATGGGTTAGCACATATTAGCGCGAAAGGTATTTGCAAGTTGTTGGCTGATGTGTGGAAGAATGATGGAATTACTAAGTGTGCTGAACGTTTGGTGAAGAATTGTATGGTGTGTATAATGTACAATCCTGGCAAAGGAACCCCAACTCCCCCTGGCAGTTTTGCTCCTCCTTCGTATCCCTTTGAGGTGATCCAATTGGACTTCATCCATATGGAGCGATGCAATAACCTAAAATACGTTTTGGTTGTGGTTTGCGCATTCTCCCGATGGATCGAGGCCTATCCCCTCAAAGATAATACTGCTTTGTCTACTGCGAAAATCCTACTGAAGGAATACTTTCCTCGGTATGGAATGCCTAGAGTCGTGTGGTCAGATAACGGAAGTGAGTTTGTTGGAAGTGTGATGAAGAGTGTGTGTAAGGGCCTTGGAATTAATCAGAAATTCCATAGCGCCAATCATCCCCAGTCAGCTGGATTGGTTGAAGGTTACAATGGTACCCTTAAATTAAAATTAGCGAAGATCCAGGCTACGACTGGACTTTCGTGGCCTGACGCTTTGCCTCTAGCATTACTGTCAACTAGGGCGACTGTACACTCCCGAATAGGGCTTAGTCCCTATGAAATAGTGTTCGGCCGTCCTGCGAATGTGTGGGGGGTTCCTAGGCCAGGTATATTTGTTGATCTTGAGTATCCGATGTTGATTGACTACTTACATGACTTGACTGCTAAACTGAGGTTAATTCATCAACAGGTTTACGACGCCTTGCCGACGCAGACGGAGGGTCCAGGCCACCAGCTCCAGCCTGGTGATTGGGTTGTCACCCGAAATTTTTCACGCAAGAAGAATCTGGACCCCCGCTTTGTTGGACCTCACCAGGTGCTTTTGGCCACGAGGACTGCCGTTCGTCTCGAGGGGCGGAAGAACTGGGTACATGCTACCCATTGTAAGCGAATCCCTATTCCTTTGCCGGCAGACCCGTGGGTGAGGAAAGGCATTGCGTCAACAGAAGCAGAGACATTGCCGGCGTTTGTACCTTTCAGTGACGCACAACTTGTTGGTGAACACTCAGCGCAGCAGAAAGCCATTGTTGGAACATTGTCAGCAAAAGACTCAAGACCAAATCAACAAACTGATCAACAGGACGCTGTCTCCTCAACAGATCCTTTGTTTGACGAGCAGACACGTCCCGGGAAACATCGATATTCTTTGCGTTCTCATACTAAGGACAAATAAATTTTTTTTTGCTTGCTTTGCTGAAATTGATAACTGCCATATCTTCGTTTCCCATGATCAACTTTGAACATTCGTATCATTGAAAATTGTTTTGTATATATATATATATCAAGCTTCTTCCTTGTATCTTTTTCCTTCCACAGCTGAATTATTTGTGCTAAATAAAATACATATTGTGTATTGAGGGCCGTAGGGCCGCGCGCGTACTTCCTTCTGGACAGTAGGTCTTGACGCTAGGTTAAAGGCCGTCGGTTCCTAGGAACTCCTGGGAATTGACTATTGCTGCACAGAACGAAGTGCGTCAAGAAACGTTGCGGACGGTCGTAGGGAAATGGCATTTTTGAAGCTGAACGATTTGGAAGGAACGCAGGCGTATAGAGTCAAACTGCAGAAACTTAGTCGTACGAAATGTTTTGTATCCCAATTGTTTGTACTGTTTTTAACTGCTTCTGCATTTTTGGCGGGTGGGGTGTATTACACTATGTCTTACTTCTTACTTCCTACCCCTACTCCTACTCCTTACCCTAACATTACTTCTACTGCTTCTCCTCATTCCTTTCATATGTTACCAGAACACGAACAGGCTAGACGTGTAGAATTCCGCAACAATTCCTTTATCCAGCTCCTCCATCAGCATCAGTTAGTGGTTAACACTACTAATTGTTGGGTGTGTGGGTTGATGCCACATACTACGGGTAAGGGAATTCCATATCTGGTGTTACCGTATAGTTCCCAAGGGTCAGCTCGAGCATACCAAACAATGCTTCGAAGCGCACTAGGTTTCCACCCCTCTCCAGAACGTTCCCCCAAACCGGGTCCTACCTCATGGCAGTGGGTGGTATCGATGATAATACAGGATTTGGAAGATGAGATCCATGATGCTTATCTCATCCCTAAGGCAGAGGTACAAGCCTATAGGGCACCGAATAGAGGGGAATATAGTACGTTCACTAATGAAAAGCAGCTTAAAAGCTCGTCTCCAATATGGGTCGTACCCCACACTGGTAATCTTTGTCTTGTGGGTCGTGGCTCGCAAGCCTCACTTGGAGTAAGTGCTTGCACTGAAAGTTACGTTCTGTCAATGTCCCCGATCCCTGTGCTTCTGGCTGCCAAGGGTACGTACTTCATCTGTCATGATCGTGCATACACATGGTTGCCCGCAGACTTCATGGGCTCATGTTTTGTTGCAAATCTGTTGCCTCCGACGTTTACTGTAGATGCCGATTATCATAAGACTAGAGTTGTACGAGGCGTAATTAGTGAAGAGGATACTGCCGGTCAAGAGGCAGGAGACTTTTTCAAGGGTTTCCTCCCGTTTTGGGGACCTATGGTTAATAGTAGGAACCTGAGACATTTGACTCGAGTGGTAGAATCGACAGCTAACATTACTGCCAGTGCCCTTGGTAATATCACCACAGAACTTCAGGCGGAGAGACTTATGACATTACAAAACCGTATGGTTTTAGATGTTGTCTTAGCAGATCGCGGTGGGGTATGTAAAGTGATCCATTCGAGCTGTTGCATTTTCATTCCAGATAATGCTCCTACTGTCTATCAAGCCATCTCGAAGTTGCACAAGATCTCCGAATCCATACACGTGGATGTAGGGGATTGGACGCTACTTGGTTGGTTTTGGGGCCTGGTGTCGACTTGGGGTTGGAAGATTCTGACGATCATCGGGGTTGTGGTAGTGTTCCTGTTCACATGTTGCCTTTGTGTGCAGTGTGGTCCTGCCTTATGTGGCCTCTGTGCTACAACGTGTATGAGACAACCATCTGTTACCAAGGGGACTCGGTTGGACAGAGCTATGCTACAACGACATCTTGATGGTCTGATGAATATCGAGTATGATTCCGACTAGTGCTTGCCTACATGAGGGCAAAAGGAGCGTCTGAGGTTCCGTGACAATTGTAAGTGGTATTTTCGACTCACACGAATATGGTCGAGTCTAGTATCTATGAACCGCAAATGATGAGTTTAGCAAGTGTGCGCAGTTTCGCTGTGCTAACTTAAACCGTTCGTTTGTTATGTGGGTTTGTCATCTGTACCCACGGGTTCCATCTTAGATACGGCATCCATTTTGTCTCTTGCCCTCAAGTAGCCAGCGAACGGACGCTGTCCGCTTCGCGACCCTGGGACTCCCAAGATATTTGCGGAAGACACATGTTCTTTGAAAGTGTCTTTATGATGAGGGGGATGCTACTGTAAGGCAGATGGCGCCGCTCGAGGCTCATCTTGCCGCACGGGCTTATTGTCTCAGCCGTGCATCTCATTAGGCACGTCCCTTTGATGCCTGTATTTCGTGCTTCTCGACACTCCCCTTTTACACCCTTTCCGATCTCCCCACTGTTTCCGTCTTCCTCTGCACCTGTCTTCGTTCCTGTTTCGATCTACTTTACTGCTGATTGGAATTTGCTAATGGTGGGAAGATGGGTTTTTACAGTTGGGAACCGCCAAATGTTTCCGCACTTATGTTCCGGATCTTGTGTGTTTCAAAGTGATCTAAGCGACCCCTCTGAGAGCGACTTGTGGGAACCAGGTTGTAAACTATTGTGTATCATGTTATCCTATGGGTAGAAACTGTATAAAAGGAGCGATCCACAAATACAATTTGAAGCAGTCTCCCCGAACTACACTCGATGTACTTCTTGTGACTTCTGTGTTCCCTGCAGTAAATAAACCTTGACTCTTTGACGCCGAAGGAAGTGTCCCGTGTCTCTGTGATTTGTACGCCGGAGCAGGTTACCCACGAAGGTTTCAGGTGTTGTGCCCTGGCACCGCTGGGTCCAAAGAACCCAGTCCTTCAGTGGCCAAATGTCCCATGAAATGTAAATGCTGCGGGTGAATCCTCTGGGGATCTGCCATTTAATAATACAAGGTCAAGGTTCCTAAGATTTTGCAAGAGCGAAAGGCCACGTTTGTCTGATTTTAAATCGGCCGGGAATGTTGACTCTGGTATGAACCAAACCTCCTCCAAGTCCACGTTGGAAACAGACGAGATGGAGCTGTTACTTATTTTAGCATTAAAGTCCCCTACCATCATTATACATACTCTTTCCACATTACTAGATAGATCTTGCACAAAAGAGCAAATGGAGTCAACCAATGAAGTAAACGCTTTCCCAGGTGGTATATACACGTTTACCAAAAGCAAAAAGTTTGAATGACAAAAAATATTTTTTTCCATTTTTAGCTTAGCACAGATACAGAAATTTGATGGATGTATGTATATCACAGGGTCCCATACCAACTCACAGCATAACAAAATGGCTAAACCCCCACTTGCATGCCCCTTTGTAGGTTTATTTGCTTTGCTACAGTACACATAGTAGTTCTCTAACTGTAAATCATCACTTGCCCACGTTTCCTGTAGGAAAATTATCTTAGGGGCTAGGTATTCTAAGGATTTAAGCTTCTGTTTTTCTTTTCCTAGCCCTGCCATGTTTCACGACACAATTGTACCCAATAGGCTACCCCCGCTCTATGGGTTTTGTGTTAGTTGTTTTTTCCCATTCAAGGTACTTGCGATCCAACTCCATTTAGACACCTCGTCTCCACCATCTATATTAAGGACCTCTTGGACCTCAGGTGCTGAAAGCTTAATTTTTCTTGCACCCGATACCCTTCCTACTGTTATTTCCAAGTCCTCAAATTTTGTAGGTGTATTCTCAGCCTTATGTACAGTGAATCTTTTCCCTTGCTGATGATTAGGTATTTCGAGGCTTTTGGGCGGGACACCATATGGTACCGTACTAATAAGAACATCTATTCCTCTTTTCCTGAAGCCGTCCACATTTGCTAAAACAAGCGAATACACTACCCCAGATGTAAAAATAGCTCTAGTTACATATGGTTTGTACCTCCAATCTAAATGAACCAGTTCAATGTCATTACTGGTAATTAACTTTAGATCATCTATTTCAGATATGATTCTAAGAAGGGCGCTTCTATTCAGTGTCATTAGCTCATAATCAAAAAGAGGGATAAAAATTAAAGTCTTATTCACTTGCCGAACTCCTGTTTCAGAAAGCCCAATTAAATTAGTCTCTTGCAGGCTTCTGGGAAGATCGACATTCAAATTCCCCCCTTTATCTTTAGTCCGTGCTATAATCATTCTCTCACCAACTCCCCCACTATTACTTAATGCTGGATTAGTTGGTGAAAAAGTGGTCCAATTGACTCCTGTGCTGCACCACTTAGTTCTACACTCAGGGATGTTATGGCGCTTTTTAGATTGGCCTCTTTAGTTCCTGAGCTACTATGCAAGGTAGAGCCCCTACTCAACATGCCTTCACCTTCCCCATCATTATTCTGATTGGTGTTCGGCCTAGCAAACGAGCTATTCTGCCGAAGGGCAGGATCCTGCTCGGGATTCAAACTCGAGCTCATATTTAATTGCCCCACAGACATTGTATTCTTTTCCTCCACAGGGGCTATGTAAGTGTTTTCTTTTTCGTTTACTAGTTGGAACCGCAGCTTTCTCTGCTTGCGTTTTGGGAACCTGCGATTTTTCATCTTCCTTTTCCTCCTACGACCATTTTTAGTAGTTTCCTTGTTTACTATTGATATTTCCCCCACAGCAGAACTCTCTAAGATGTTAATTATTTTATCTGGTTGTTGAGGATTAGTTTTTTTTTGACTTACACATATTAAAAATTGGAAAAACACGCACTGTGTCTTTTACAGGAGAAACACTTACATTTAACCTCCCCGGACTGGGGACCTTTACAGAACCATTTAGGTCTACTTGTGATGGGCTTGAGATTGAATTTCTTACAGGTAACAAACTTTCAAAGTCTACCAACAATTTTTTTGGCTCCCCTATCCCATATACTTTATCAGTATTATTTATTACATTATGCTTTTGACATGCTTTGCTAAACATAGGGGAAACACATTTCACACATGCTTGACTTTGATGTTTAAGATCTAAAACTCCACCTAAAATGGGCGTGAGGACTTTGAGAATATGATCGGTGTTAGAAGAACTTTTCTCCAACAGAGACAAGATTGCGGATAAGATTTTTTCCAATTTGAGGAACGTGTTCATTAGCCCCTCAGCCCCTGCATTCTCATTTGCGAACAATGAATACTGAGTATTCCTTAACCTTTTATCACATGACTTTGATAGTTCTTCACCTGTTAAGTCATGTAAGTCCGAAGCCAAAGAAAATTTAGTAGGAGTACTACTATACATGATAGGTGTATGTGTGTGATCTCCTTCTCGAGAAGTCAATACTTCTTTGTTGGAGTGAGACTCTGAGTCCAAACCTTGAGCATCCAATTTTTCTAGCTGCTTTACTCGAACAGCATTTTTTCCCAATGGTATGGCAATGTCCGGAAGAGTTAAATCCTCTATTTTCGCCTGCCCAATGAGTAAGCTGTAGTCTTTCTGCTGTTCCATTTTAGTAGTGAAATCACTTGCTTTTACTATTGCGCAGTCCGACATGAACATCTGAGTACTGACATTGTCTTTTGCCTTTTCAAAAAGGGTTATCAGATCTGCTAATGGGGAGATTGGGGTGGTTTCCTTTCTTTCACTGCCCTTACCTTGAGGAGAACCCACTACCTCAAGCTTGGATAGGGCCTGCTTCATCTCCATTTCCGAAATATTATCCTCCCCTTCTTCTTGCTGCAGATCTGTACTTCTTACTGAAAAAAGGGGTGTTGCATTACATTCATCTCCATTTATCTTTAGTATATTTACAACAGGGAAAAGCACCTCTGGTCTTATTGAGTGACTTTCCGCTCCATTCTTGGCTAATATTTCGGAGTTCATTGAAACCTCTAGTGGATTCTCCTCCTTTCCTTCATCTCCATTGTTTAGACCAGTCCCGTGCTTAGAACTTCTTCCCTTTTGGTAAACATAGATGGATAAGATTTCAATGGTGTCAAACGAGCTCCGCTTTTGCGTCGACGAATAGTTTTCGAAGGTTTTAGGGGACTCAGGGGGCTCTTGACATACTGGTTGCTGGTTACTAGGGTTTCTGCTGATTTTGCTTTTGACTGTGAGCTCAGTCGCCTAACAGACATTACCATTGCCCCAGTAATAAAACGCCACTTAGACTTGTTACTCCTCCAGCTGTTAATGGTAAAAGTTAAAATCAGATAACAATACGTAAGAGGTTGAATGAATGAATAAAAGCGCAACCTTGAGGAAGTTGGCAGAATCAACTCTGCCTCAGATGCCTCAGATGCTCCTCAGTTGCCTCGCAGGAACCCCACTGCTAGTCACATACCATCTTACCCGATGCCTGGGCGATTCAGCAGTGGCCCAATCAAAGTCTAATCAAAGTTCAATCAGAACCACACGCCGACCCCCGTCTGGCGCTGGGGATAGATGGCGTAGGGACCGTTATAGGTTCTACGAATTGCTGGTAAAATTTATGGCAAAGATTACGGTAGAACAGATTGCTCAGTGATACCAAGTTCGAATGCTTGCCTCAATGTTATTACCAGTTCATATTGTATGCACCGCATTGCTCGCACTGACCAAGTAGATATTTTTAGAGACTGGTTAGAGTCTATTCAGTCAACGCCAGGATTTATAAAAATTTATCAAAACGTATTCATATTCCTGCGCAGTCTCTGGTGTCCTTAAGATGAAACAGAGAACAGCGTGAGACTACACAGATCCACAGGCCCCCCAGGAAGATTGTTCATTGGAGACCCACCACTGGGGAACCACGGAGAATATCCTTAGTTCTAAATTCGGATGTAAAGCGGCAGTCATGGGGAGAGGGGGGCTGAGGGGGGTGAGGAAGGGATGAGCGCCAACAGCCAACAACGCCTGACTGCCTCGCTTGCTTGCCCTGCTCACCTCGCTCTCTCGCTCTCCAAACGCTCTCCGGACGCTGTTGCTCCGCTACTGCTGCTGCCACTGCCGTCTTCCTGCTTTCCACCACTGCCTCTCACTTTTCTCCTGAGACTATCGGGTTTTGGAAACCCGCACACCACATGCCACACGGAAGCCCCAATTCGGGCACGGGACTTCAGCCCTGCCTCCTCTCCTCTCCTCCTCCTGGTGAATGTAGGCTTACAGGCTTGTAAGCTTACAGGCTCATGGGCTCATTGGCTTGCTCGCCCGGTCCAACTGGCTGCTCCACACTGCGCCGGGTGCTGTGCCTCCACCTCCGCCGGCCGGACCAGGACAGGACACAGGCACAAGACAGACACTGGACAGGGCAGGGACAGGACAGGCACTGGGCACAGCCAACGCACCTCGGGGCGCGGGACACCCGGCGTAACTCCGCAGCGGCAACACACACGCCGCGCACACTGCTGTGGTCAAACCAGCTCCACCTCCACGGGATGCACGGGAGGAACTCGTGGCTCCTGCCGCACAGGAAGACAACTCGTGGCACCCCGCCACACGGGAAGGCAACTCGCAACTCGCGGCACTCGGCGATGCTCTGCGGCTCCTGAGAGCTCTCTCTCGAGAGAGTACTCTCCGGCACACGAGTGATCCGCCGCAAGCAAGCAACTGCAAGCAATAGCGTCTGTCGTCACTTCCGGCAAAACACCAATATAACCCACCCCCTTGGTAGCTTGGCACGAGCAGACAGGCTTATCCCGGAGGCAATGTGTAAAGAATTTGCGCACGCACACAACAGCAACAACATCCTAGGCACACCACAAAAGGAACTCCACACAAGGTTATATAAAAATAACTTTTGTATTGTCAAAACACATCAGATAGTAATCACACAGTATACATTGTGCCAACTGGCACGGGCAATATTCACAAGGGATTATTTACACCAGGACAGGGCCACATGGGCCACTGTCAGAATCAACACTTTTAGAACTAGAAATACTGCTAGAAATAGCACTTTGAGGTGGCTACGGCGGCGAGCATGGCGGACGCAGCCTAGGCGAGCTCCGTCCCGCCGATCAGCTATCCGACTATCATCCTGTGTTTCCCCAGCCCCTAGACGCCCTAATCGAAGCATTTGGCAGTCGGACCCGGCCGCGGTGCTCCGACTGCATTTTGGTGGCTGGAGTCGGCCGCTGGAAGGCGGTCTGGGTCCCGAGGTGGTGCGGCCTGCTGCCGCGTGTGAAACCGCAGCCTCGATTTGCTAGCCGCCGGGCGGAAGTGCGACGAAGCCGGCGCAGCGGAGGAGCAGTGGGCGGCCCGACACTTCCGGTGTGCTCTACAAGCGGCGGGGGTGAGACACGGTGCAGGGAGGCGCAGTTAAGATCCCCACCCTCTTGGGCTGACAAAGCGAGGTAGCGGCTGAGGTCACGCAAGCCCCCATCGGCAGTCGGGTCAGACCGAGGGGACGTGGCTATCCTGTGGAGGCGGCGGACCGCCTCTCCCCTCCTTCCCCCACTGGAACTCTGCTGGTGGATTGGGCACTTGCTGCGGGGAATAGCGAGGAATCCCGGCTGGGGCAGGCCGCCGCGCTCAGTGTGGTGTACGAGGCACTGTGTGCGACACTGCGAGGTCGCTGATGGGACTCCCCCCGAGGTCGGGGGACGGAGAATTGCTGACTGGTCCAGCAGTGGCGGACTGCGGGCGGCGCCGTGGTGGTGCTCGGCGGTGGGGGTGAGCCACCCCTGAGCTGGACTGCATTCCGGACCCTGGCCCCGAGATGGTGATCCTAGGCGGACGAGTGGGGGGCCCCCGGCTGTGAAGCTTGTGGGACGGTGACATCAACGAAACCCCGGCGCCCCGCGACAGTGCATCAGCTGGCCGGGGACTTGCTGGGAGTGCTGACCCGGCGTGGCGCCGCTGGCGAGAGGAGGCGAAACGGCGCAGTCGGCCACATATACTGGCCTGGAGGTGGACGTCCACGCCGCTGTCCGTACCCCTGCGACACCCTGGACTTGGGGCCTGCATCCGCATACCACCATGACGAGGGGCGGCAACAGTGGGCACAATTCAAAGCAGGGCACGATAGACAAGTTCACCGGGCCGACTGGGAGCGCAGGTGCAGCGGGGGCCCCCCGACGTCAGGCCCTGATAATGCAGCCCTCATGGCGGTGATAACTCAATCCAGAGACATGCTAGACGTGAAAATCGGGGCGGTTGGGGCCGACGTTACATTGCTGCGACAGGACTTGCGTAACGCGGTGGCCCGCATTACCGAAGCAGAGACGAGGATCACGGGGGTGGAGGACGATGTGGCGACCCTGAAGAAGAAGGTGGCCAATATGGAGGGGATCCAGAAGGGCCTGGCCCTACGGGCGGAGGATACTGAAGGGCGTGCTCGAAGGAACAATCTCCGCTTTGTGGGATTCCCGGAAGGCTGTGAGAAGGGCAACATGGAGGCCTTCCTGACCCACTGGCTAGAGGGGTGGCTCCCCCCGGACTCTCTGTTGTGCTGTTTTATCATAGAACGCGCGCACCGGGCGCTGACCCAAAAGCTGCCGCCGGGGGCCCGTTCCAGACCAGTGATAGCCAGGCTGCTTAACTACCACGACCACGACATGATCCTGCGGCAGGCGCGCATGAAGGAGCCTCTGCTGTTTGAAAGCTACAAAATTCTAATCTTTCCGGATTATACCAGGCTGGTACAGCAACAACGTCAATCCTTCACCAAGGCAAAGGCGCAACTACGGGGTTTAAACATCCAATATGCTTTGCTTTACCCAGCCCGCCTGCGGGTGATTTTCCAGTCCAAAACCCAATTATTTAACACTCCGGAGGAAGTCTTTGCCTGGAAAGATGAGACGGTCCAGATCAGGGTGCATACTCCCCCAGGTCGAGATTCGGACGCATCCTCCACGACGGGGCCCCATCGGACCCCCCGGCGGTCCTTAGCAGAAGTAATTGGAGGTCCCACGCAAAGAAGAATCCTCCCCCGGAGAAGGACGCTGCAGAGGCCGCTGTGGCTACTGACTCCCAACGTCCAGAATCATAGCTTACAAGGGGTATGGCGGACTTCATCTAGCAATCTGGAGAGGGGAATACACTCCTCCCGAACATGGTCAACTGTGGCGGACTGCTTCTCGAGACTCCGGCTGAACAAGTAACTTTGTGGTTTGGGGGCACGGGTTGGGGGACGACTTAAAGAGGGCGGACTTAGCCCCTCAGTTTGGAAGGGTTGTTAGCGGGGGGTTTGTTGGAAATTGTGTGGGTAGTTCTTGGGGATCCATTGGGATAGTGGGTCCCAGACCTCCCGTTGGGGGCCGGGGACGATCTATACCGCGACAGGTACTTCAATGTTGCTGAGGTATGGGGTGGGGGGTGGGGGGTGGAAGGGGTGTTCGGGGGCTGTTGGGAGTGGGAGAGGAAAGCGGGGGTGGAATGGGTACAGTTGGGTGGGACGGGGGCAGGGGGTGGGGTAGGGGTGCTGTTGGGGGGGTAGTTCATTTAGACACAGTGTCCGTGCGAGTTCAACAGCAAAAATGTGTGTGTGTGCGGCTCCGAGAGCCCAGGACCTTGATTTTCACTACCATTGATAATGGCTGACGTCCGGGAAACGGGCCTTCCACAGGCGTTGCTGCGTGTGGTGAGCTGGAATGTCCGGGGATTGCTGGATAAAATAAAACGAGGGGCGGTGCTGCGGCTGGGGAAAAGGGAATGGGCGGATGTCCTCCTCCTGCAGGAGAGGCACCTCCTGGGCACCAAAACCCTTAGTTTGCAACGGTATGGCTATCAGCAAGTGTTTCATGCAGGTTTTGTGAGAGGGTCCCAGGGAGTGGCTGTCCTAGTGCATCGCAGGCTCTCCTATGTCCACGAGATGCAGTGGGTAGATGCCCATGGTCGATTTGTGTTTATTAAAGGTATGATTGGGGATGAGCCGATGGTCTTTGGTAGTGTATATGCCCCACCCCCATTACAGGAAGCGCTCCTTGAAAGGCTGTTTGAAGTGTGGGCAGATATCCCAAATGTTTTGGCGATCGTTGGCGGTGACTGGAATGATGTGATGGATGGAAGACTGGACAGGTATAGGCCCGGGGGGGCCTTCAGTAAACGCCCCTACGAAACTGAGCGGCTTAGTGCAGGGAATGGGATGGATAGATTCATGGCGATATCAACATACACATGGCCGCGAATACTCATACGTCTCTGCTGTGCACCGGTCCTTCTCCAGACTGGACTATTTGTTCATTTCCGTCTCCATGGGTAAGGAGAGTAGCCTCTACGTCAATACTCCCACGTGGTGTGTCACTCCCCTGTGACCCTGGACCTGTCCTTAGATAAGAGGCAACAGCCCTTTAGGTGGCGCCTGTCTACGTGGCACTTACAAAAAGAGGATTACCAGTCTCATATTCGGGAGGCCATATCTCACTACTGGGAAGACAATGATAAGCCCGGTACAGATGCCATCACCCTGTGGGAGGCTCTAAAGCCCGTGATCCAGGGAGTTGACATAGCCTGGTGTGCAGGAGCCCGCAGGACTCGTAGGAAGGACATAGGGGAGGCGGCGGGACAGGTCTGGGATTTGGAGGGGGAGTGTAGTACTGGAGACACGGTTGAGGCAGTCGGACGGCTGTTGTTGGCGCAGCAATCTTACACCTCTCTGTTGCTGAACGAGGCACGCCAGCTGTGGTTGGCCACGCAGAGTAAGATATATCAGTGGGGGGATAAATCCAGCACCATGCTCTACAGACTCTGCCAGAATACCTTGCGGGCGCAGTCCCTGCCGGGACTTCTCGACGGACAGAGGAGCCCTGTGACGGCCCCGGAGGACCTTGCAGCCAGCTTCGCACAATATTATGCGGCCCTGTATGCCCCCCAAGAAGTTCTCCTAGCAGAGGACGTGGACAAATTCTTAGAGGACCTTCCTCCGCGCGCGCCTTCGGACGAGGGTCGTGACCGGCTGGAGCTCCCTCTGTCGTTGGAGGAACTGAGTACGGCGCTGGGGGAGCTGAACACTGGTAAGGCCCCTGGTCCTAACGGGTTCCCTTGTGAATTCATGAAGACCTTTCATCTCCAATTGTGGGTGCGTTATAGAAAGGCGTTGGAGGCAGCCAGGGAGCGGGGTCGCCTTCCGGCAGACTGGCGACGTGCCGAGATTGTGGTTTTCTGTAAGCCCGGGAGGCCCCCCAAGCATCACTCTTCATATAGCCCGATATCGCTTCTGAACTTTGAAGCTAAAATTTTGGCGAAGGCCCTGGCCACTCGCCTCCTTCCCTATATCACGGACCTGGTTCACCCTGACCAGGCTGGATTTATGCCCCACAGGGCGACGAGACACAATATTCGTCGTGCACAGGTGGTGATGGAGGCGGCCCGGGCTGCCGGGATCCCGGCGGCACTCCTTTTGGCCGATATCGATAGAGCATTTGGTTCCCTAAGCTGGGTCTTTCTGCGTGCGCTTCTGTCCCGCCTAAATCTTGGGCCTCGCTTCCTCTCTTACCTACAGTTTCTGTACACGGACCTGACGGCGTCCGTGAGAGTGGCAGGTGTGGTGTCGGACCCCTTCTCTATCGGCCGGGGCACCAGGCAGGGCTGCCCCCTCTCACCCTATCTATTTGCATTGGCCATGGAGCCGCTGGCGGCGTGGGTACGGATAGATGCACAGCTGCGGGGACTCGAGTGGGAGATGGGTCCGTCGGACCGTATTGCACTCTACGCCGATGATGTCCTCTTCTTTCTTACGGATATTAATAGGTCTGGACCTAGAGTCCTGGAGATAATGCGCGTGTTCGGGCAGGTATCAGGCCTACATTTTAACGTACAAAAGTCAACGCTGTGGGTGCTGGCGGGAGGTGAGCGGAGGGTACCCTGGGCATCAGTACTGCAGGAGGCGGTTGGAGGTATTAAATACCTGGGGGTTTCTTGACCGATGTGCCGGGAGTAGCTTGCGTGTTTGTACCGGGTATTTTTAGGGTTCAGGGTCAGTTTTCAGTTTTTGGGTAAAGGGGTATTTTTAGGGTTCAGTGTCAGTTTTTAGTTTTTGGGTAAAGGGGTATTTTTAGGGTTCAGGGTCAGTTTTTAGTTTTTGGGTAAAGGGGTATTTTTAGGGTTCAGGGTCAGTTTTTAGTTTTTGGGGTACAGGGGTACAGGGTAAAAATAAATTAAAATTAATTTTAAATTAAATTAATTATTTGATATTAAATTAAATTAAATTACATTAAATTTTTTTTGGGGTTGAGGGTCAGTTTTGAGTTTTTGGGGTACAGGGGTACAGGGTAAAAATAAAGTAAAATTAATTTAAAATTTTTAAAATATTTAATTAAATTAATTAATTGGAATTAAATTAAATTAAATTACTTTAATTTATTTTTGGGGTTGAGGGTCAGTTTTGAGTTTTTGGGGTACAGGGGTACAGGGTAAAAATAAAGTAAAATTAATTTTTAATTAATTAATTAATTGAAATTAAATTAAATTAAATTACATTTAATTATATTTTTGAAAATTAATTTACGATTATAATATTAATATTAATATTAATATATACTTACCAATACTTACGTTGTAATGGTATGCATTGTAAAGGTACCTGCGTTGTAAAAAAATGCGTTGTGAATACATGAGTTGTAACAGTATTCGCGTTGTAAAAGATGCGTTGTAACGGTATGCGTTGTTACAGTCCGCGTTGTAACATCATATATCCTCTTCAAGCAGGTGGGGGAACACAGCACACAGCAAAGTCCCCTTTCCTCTACCTTAGTGGAAACAACAAACTGCAGGTGAGCCCCAGATCACACAGCAAGGGCAACCCCCTCAGTCTCTTCAGCTGATCCACTTTGGTAGAGATTCCTCTTGACCTGGAAGCTTCCTAATCTACCAACCTAGGATCTAAACCCTCAGGTTGCACCGGGGTCAGAAGTACACCGTCCCTCTGCACCCCCTTCCAGAGTTCTGCACCCTCCCACCTTGGAGCGGTACCCCTGGAAGCCAAAACCGGTCAGGACACTGAGTACAGATGCCCTTCCCTCCAGGTCAGGCTGAACCTGAACCTGGCCTCCCCCCTGCTCGGGGAACGACCTCCAGAGGCCCCACAAATGGTCAAGCACTCCAGACGGTCAAATGCCCAGCGAACCAGGACTTCTGCACCCTCCACTTAGGAGCGGTACTGCCCAACACCAGGACCGCCGGAGTTCTGGTTACAGACACTCCCCATCCTCTAGACACAGGAAGATCCTCCTCAATTGACCTGTAAGTACAGCCTAGGCCCCTGACCTGGCGCTCCCTTAGGGAACCCTCCAGGCCCTGAGACAGGGTTTCGGGCCAATGTGGGACACACCGTCCCACACTCACTCCGCCTCCACTGAGACAGGACGTGAGCCCCTACACCCCTACCATCCTACTGGGACCTAGCTGGGCTACACATGAACCTCTTCCCCTACACAGGATCATCAGATACACAAGCCACGACTTTTAGATTCACTCCCTAATGCCTCTGCAAGACATCTAGCACACCGCCAGACGTCCACTTTCTCGTCCAGTGCCTCTGCAGGACCTCCTGCACACCACCAGAGGTACACCTCCCGTGCAAGCTCTTTTTTTCACACACAAAAAAAAACTCACACCAACTCCTCCAGTTCAACACACTACTCATCCACACACTCCCCCTCCAGACTGGTGAAACAGTTCCTCCCTGCCTCTGACTCTCAACCTGTACCCCTCTTACTGAGCACCAGGCACCATTCTCTGGGACCTGGGAATGGGACTTCACGCACTGGACACATTTTAGCTACCACCACTGGATCCTACCATATTGGGGAATCCAGACACACACACACTACACTCAGGGGATAACCACCCTCCCGAGCAAGCCATTTCTCCTCCACACTCCCACTCTTCCATCTACCCACACAGGGACAGGAACAGGGATTGGGCACTGGACCCAGCAAGGGATTCCTAATCTATGGGAACCTCCCCCTCTACTGGTGTCCCGCCCTGTCATTTACTCTCATCTGCCACTAAACATAAAGCGCAGGAACACCATTTGAAAATGACACTCTTGAGGAAAAACAAAAATCACAAACAATAATACCAGACATGTGACTATCGAAAATGCAGAGTTTTGTAATGTATACAGTTGTCACTGTGGCACTGCGCAAACACAAGTCCTAATCCTCACCGCTGTCCAACAATGTTAGAACTGGCTATTTCTGGTTAGCTAAGGCTTACGCCAAAGCCAGGCAGAAACCACCATTCTAGTCAGGGCAAGGGAGTCACACGCCAAGATAACCCCTGCTCACCCCCTTGGTAGCTTGGCACGAGCAGACAGGCTTATCCCGGAGGCAATGTGTAAAGCATTTGCGCACGCACACAACAGCTCTAACTCTGTGCCTGCACTGGCACAGCTACCACTTCACCTCACGGAGTTCCCCCCCCAGCCCTTCACCACTCACCGGGCTTCTGGGGGGTCTCCTCGTCATTCGGGCAGACTCTGGCTGCACGCGGCGCTCTCCTTTCTGCACAAGAGCCCCACCAGCCACTGCAGCACTCCTCCTGTCTCGAGGAGGCACTCGGGAGCTTCCCCCAGTCGGCGGCATCTTCCCCTTCGGCGCGGCACTTCCTGGTTGGCGGCCCAGGGCTCTCCACAGCTACGGGAGCCCCGGGACCACATCTCTTCTTCTCTCCCTGGGCTCGAGGAGGCGGGTGGGCTCCCGACCTCCTCACTCTCGTGGCACCACTTCCGCCTCATGGCAGGCCCCGCCTCCGTCCCGGCCGGGCCTGCCTGACTTCCGGTTTTGCCGCGATCGCGGCGGGGATCACTTCACGGGGGCATCACGAGGGGTGGGCACCCTCGAATCTCAAAATAAACGTAGAAGAGAGGTGGGCACTCGCTAAATAATTAAATAAACGGGGTGGCACCCGTCCACAAAAATATGCAAATAAGCATCAAGGGGGGCAAGAGCGCTTCCCTCCAAGGGAAAACGACAGCGCTCTGCCCAGTAAGTAAAATAAAGCGCTCTCAAGGCGCTGGGGGCTCAGACAGCGCCAGGCCCCTCAGAAAGGACCCCACCAGCAAGGAGGGTCCCAGCAGTCCCAAGCAATTGCACAGGGTTCAAAGAAAAAGGCCCTGGGGGCAAAGTGAAGCAGAAGAGGACCCTCAGAAAGAAAAGATCCTCCAGGCATCCAGGTCCATCAGCTATCCAGGGGCTGGGCAGGGCCCAGGGAGGCAAGCCTTCCCCTGGGCCCAAGCAGCAGCACCCCCCTGGCAGGATCAAGTCAGAAACTAGAACATTTTGTAAGGGGACACAGCCCCTTTTTATACAGAGAAATCCTTTGTCTAGTAGGGTGCAGGCAGTGTGAGAACCAGCTACAACTGGTTATAGGGAACTCATTTCACAGGCCAGGCTAGGGACATCAGATGCACCACAGGGGGTGGAGCCAGCATTGTGTGGGGAAAGCCCAGCCCTATTCAGGCCCAGGTGCACCCCTCCCCTCACATCAGCATGCTAAACACTCCATTCACCACGGGGGCAGACCCTCCCAGACTCTTGGAGGCAGGCTCACCAGCCAATCACACGCCAGACACAAACTACACAAATATGACAACTTCTAAAAGTGGCACTTCTACACTAGACACAATCATGCCGCATATATCATTGCGCAGCATTCAATCTCACGTGTTCGCACATACCAAACTCGACCCTGCACTCCCACACATCAGGAACTACCATGGTCACACATATTCCCCATGCATTCCTATGAGAGGACAGGTCACTCATCATCCATACACAGAGAGCTCACGCACTTTACACTGTACCACAGTGAAAAAGTGCGCAGAGGCCTAAAATCACCAACACTAGGTCACAAAAACAGGCTAGGAAAAAGCAAAAAGTCTCGGGGTGAACCTGCCAAAAGGGCCGGGTCCAACACCAGAGCATTAAGATTTCGGAGGCAATCACGCTTTTTTCCCCAAATATTACTGTTCCTTATTTTTTACTGTATTCCTTCTGAAATACCGACCATTCCAAGATTAGGCAATATTTATCTGCACCTCTTTGGTTTGTAACCACAGTCCCCAAGTGACTGCGCGTCACTAGTACTTTTTTTTAGCCAACATAATTTTGCGTTCTGGGACTTTATAGTTCCAATATTTACTATAGGATATATATGCTGAAAACTCACAGCATGAAACATACTTTTTGGTTCTTTGTCAAGTGTCCAGTGCCTAGCTGTAAAAGGTTAAGAAATCTCTGGACAGAATCTTTACAATGGTTTGAGATGGGGGCACTGTCGAAATCTCAGACTGCTGTTGACAGAAACCTAAGCAACTCTTCCTATTTCCCCCCAAAAAATCTGACATTCAGCTGGAAGCTGTCACGTTATGCAAAGTAGGTTAAGAGGGGGAGGGGTGGGCCATTTAAACTTAAAAAATCAACATCGCCGTCCGTTGCACGCCCCTCCACATGGCTGCAGCTGCGCGCTGCACTCGCTGCTCGGTAACGTGGCTCAGCTACTGCTGGTTTCCCCCTCACACTTCCTGTAGCCCGGGGGTAGCTCGGGTGGCTCATATCCAGTGCTCTTAGACCCCTCTGAGTCACTGTCTGGCTGAGCACACAACAAGCCAACCGTCTGAAGGCAGACAGGGAAGGGTCTCACCCCCCTCCCGCCGCTTAAAGAATGGCATGTTACTCTCGCACAGGCACAGCGCCGTGCACGACCAGATGGCGGGAAGCGCACTCTTGAAAACCGCACCATTGCCTAAAATAAATCAAAATATCGGATTAACCATAATACAGCCCAAAAGCGCTATAATACGAAGTGTCATTTCTGGATGAAGTGGAGCAGGGCGCGCTGACGCGTTATAATATGTTGGGTGGGATTTCCACGCACGTCCGACTTTGAAGCTGGGTGTGTGTGTGTGTGTGTGTGGCTCTGTGCATGTGTGTGGCTCTGTGTGGTGTGGGGGGGCTCTGTGGGTGTGTGTGGGTCTGTGTGTTTGTGTGTGGCATTTGCGAGAGATTAAGCTATTGGCATTGTAAATGACAATGCCATTTATTTATCTGTTTTCAAAACCAACACATAAATAAAAATGTTGTCATTTACAATGCCAATAGCTCTAACTTTTGCAAAGGCGAGACCGTTGCATTGTAAATGCTTGTTTAACTATTTTCATCTGCTGACAAGGACCAAAATTCATCTTCATCATTCACTATAATTCTTTTCTTAATATTCTCTTTAATCATCTGAGATTTAACAGTCTGTTGAACTGTGCTTTTCTGTTCCTGTCTAATAATTATTTTACTATTTCTTCCTGCTCATATACAGAAATCATAGTTATTTTCTCTGTAATGTTTCTCAATAAAATAAGTAATCATTGGCTTCCTAAATCTAGGTTCTCCTAAATAACCTGTCCAAAAGAACGTTACTTAATTTAATTACCAAAACTCATATTATTAATATTTTTTCAGACACTTTGCATAAAACAATCTTCCTTTGTTTGTGCTGAACCGTCAAGTGACAGTTCCAGTCAGCCCGCAATGTAATTTCACCTGTGTACCATAGCAACAAGAAGCAATAACAAGCATTTGCAATGCAATAGGTCTCGCATTACGAAATCTTGAGCAATTTTGTATTCTAAATGGTTATTTTTTTAATATCTGTGCTGGTTTTGAAAATAGCAAAATTAATAGCTTTTTCATTTACAATGCCAAGAGTTTAAACTTTCGCAAATATGACACCTATAGCATTTGTAACGCAATATGTGTTGTATTTATGTGACTTAGATGTATTGCAATTACAAATAACAATGGCTTATACTGTTTTTTTAAATAATTAATACTTAAATAAAAGTTATTGTAATTTATAATAGCAATAGCTTAAACTTTTGTAAATAACTTTTGTGAAGATTGTGTTCAGTGTATTTTATTGTGACAAAAATTGAAGAACAGAAGTCACATTAGAACATATTTCAGTGATATTTGTAATAAAGCTTGAAACATAGAGAGAACATATTTGAATCAGTTGTTGTTGAATGGTTGCACAGATTGATGCTGTGATGGCGCGGAGTGATGTTGTGGTGGCGACGATTGATGCTGTGGCGTTCAGTGAAGCTGTGGTAGCACATAGTGATGTTGTGGGCCCCTGAGTAATGCTGTGGAGGTGCTGAGTGGTGATGCTAAGTGATGCTGTGGTGGTGCTGAGTGATGCTGCGGTGGTGCTGAGTGGTGCTGTGGTGGTGCTGTAGTGGTGTGGTGGTGCTGAGTGGTGCTGAGTGATAATGTGGTGGTGCTGAGTGATAATGTGGTGGTGCTGAGTGGTGCTGTGGTGGTGCTGAGTGAGGCTGTGTTGGTGCTGAGTGACGCTGTGGTGGTGCTGAGTGGTGCTTTCGTGGTTCAGAGTGATAATGTGGTGGTGCAGAGTGATAATGTGGTGGTGCAGAGTGATAATGTGGTGGTGCAGAGTGATAATGTGGTGGTGCAGAGTGATAATGTGGTGGTGCAGAGTGATAATGTGGTGTTGCAGAGTGATAATGTGGTGGTGCTGAGTGAAAATGTGGTGGTGCTGAGTGATGCTGGGGTAGCGCTGAGTGATAATGTGGTGGTGGTGAGTGATGCTGGCGTAGTGATGAGTGCCGATGTGGTGGTGCAGAGTGATAATGTGGTGGTGCTGTACTTTCAATTTTAAGGCTGCATTAAAATGCAGAACATTTCAACCATTGAAAGTAATGGAAACAACAGTGCAAACATAGCTGAACAGGTGGTACAAAAAGTTCGATGGAGAAACAGCTGCTGATAGTCCGAACCTATCGAAATCTGCACCCCCGTGACGTAGGGGTTACAAAGTTCGATGGGGGGACAGCGCTCCTTAGAATACAGGCACACAGCTGTCACAGAGAGGACAGGCTGCCTCAGGTCACAGCGCTGAAACACAACAGCTTAATAAAGTAGGGTAAATATCAAAATAAATATTAGACAGTAAATAACAAACTAAACAGTTAATCAACAATACAGTAAATATAAAAGTAAATATAATATAGTAAGAACAAAGTAAACAGTTCACAGAACTTACCGCAGTATGCGCCTTCAAGTAGGGAGTAGCTCCAATGTATGTCGCAGAATCCCCGTGTTTGAAAATTTTAGCAGCACGTTTATATATAGCATTAGAAAAATTTGAAATACTGAGTAAACAAAACTAAGTGCAAATAAAGTCTAAAAATATGCCGCCCTAATTATCGCCTGCTGAGCAACTTGAATTCCTAATGAATGCGAGGCCGCCAGTAAGAGCCTCCTCCCAGCCTGCTCACGATAACAACAATGCAAGTAATTAGCATAGTAATTATCACAGCATGCCGCCAGATCCCGAAGCACGTCTCCTAGAGAGGTTGCTATACTAAGTAAATAAAGGTAAGACGCCTGCTCAAGAGTCTTCCAGACAGGAGCACTCACTTACAATTAACGCCCAGCAGGTCTTCCGGCGAGGACCACTCAAATGCTAAGGAACGCGCTAAAGCTGTCCTTGGGAAGCGCGTTCCCATTCTAGAATCTGCTCGTGGAAGCGCACCACAGAGCCGAATCTTCTCATGCACTGGTTTGTGTCTGCTGCCCTTCATCCTACTTGTATTTCACACCTGGGTTGTGAATACCTACAGGCAAGGTTAATTTTGAAAGTTATTGCGAGTTGTAGATCCTTTTAATATTAATAGTTAGTATGCTTAATTAGAAATACAATAACTTACAACAAATTAGCGCTCACAAACTCTGGTTTTGTAGCCTCTCAGCCAAGGCTCCTAATAATGTGTCTTCTAATTTGTTTATCTCTTCCAAACTACGGCATACCCACATGCTGGACTCCCGTGCCCATCTGGATAGAGTACTGTTCACTAGGGATATGCCCTTACGCACTGAGCCTGTTACTACAACATCTGATTTAGTACCCCATTAATAATGCGCCCCTACATTTTCCGGCCCCATTTAGAGAATCGTATGCAGCTTTCCAACATCATGGACCCCCACATTCAGCTTGTCATGCTGCTGAGTCGGAACCTCATGTTAGGCACTCAATTGATGTTTGGCTTGCAAATCATGAGAAAACAGCTTACTTCGATTGTAATGTGGGGGCTCCTTGTAAGCGAGCACTCTGTTAATGAAACACAAAGCTTCCATTACATTGGCCTCTCTTCCCCGTGAATCTTCCTATCGGCAGCTGTAGATGAGTTGCTTCATCTGGCTGCAATTTTATGGCATAGAATGCAGATTAGTGAACGCCCCCACTCCCCGCTCCCCCCACACACCTCTCCCATGCTCTGGATTAAAGGGAAGCCTGCATTCGCTGTATACAAATCAGTATTTATTACCCTAATTAAACTATTGCTGTGAACTAATTATTCACCAGTGTTAATAAAACGGCACCACTGCTCCAGTAATAATATTTGAGTTGTGAAGCATATGTGACTGTTTTTTGAGCTAACACAGCTAACAGTGTTAATATAAAAACCAGCTATTGAGAAAAAAGATCTGGTGCTTAAAAACCAAAGTGATAATATGCCTTACAGCCCTTATGTTTTCCTCGAAATCTTACCATCCATGAACGATAAGGCCACCATTATGGAAAAAAAATTTCTAAAACTGAAATCATAATTTCTCTGAGTGTTTTCTTACCGATTCAAGTGGCATGTAAACATTTTAACTCCGGTACTGTCACAAAAGTGTACGTGAAAGTGAAACCACAATGACGGTACCTATGCTTCAAGTTCTGTTTATTGTGACGATGCGCTCGGAGCATGAAGCTCTCTCTCGCTCGCTGTTGTAACCTAGGCTCCGCCTCGCCCAGCTCTTCCCGCTGCGCTCTCCTCCCTCCTCGCCTGCCTGCACCCTGCTGACGCCCAGCTGGCACACCAAGGCAGAAGCGGGGGTGCTGCCATGGCCTGGGCCTGGCCGCCCGTCACCCAGCAGATTCAAAGGGAGCCCCGACGGCAGAGGGGGCTTCCAGCCGCCCACCTGCCCCGCGAGCCACAGTTGGCCAAGGCGTCTCTCTGCTCAGTGGTGGACCGGACCGGGACCTACCTGGCCTTCGGGCACCTCTTCCTGGAGCAGAATGCGCTGATTGTGGTTGTTCGGGCGAAGTGTGCAGATGGCTGAGCTGGCAAACGCCGCCATCGAAAATAATATCAGAACATTAGGGCACACTGAACCTTTGCCAAATAAACACCCCTATGCACGCTAGATTACCCGAGCTTCTCTGGGGCTCTTGTTTTCCTACAGGCGGTAGACAGTTTAATGAATGTCTGCGGACATCCCCGGAACTTTTGAAACTGTCCACAACATAGTGCTAATTAGTTTGTAAGACGATGTACTCCGTGTTCCATTGCAAAAAGAAAAACATTGCTTTTCTTCCACTTCAGTTTCTCCGATGTCAGTCCTTAAACTTTTGCCAAGTATGAAAGTAACAACACGCCTGCAGTTGCTAGGACTGCAAGAAGCAGAAAGGCTAATTGATGTATTGGCCAGGCGGACAACATAGCCACGATGAGTTATAAATTGCCACAACGATGTATATGTATGCCACCCCCCGTGTTATTTTCTGTTTGGGACTCAGTTTTTGTTCAGTAGAATAAACAACACCCAAGCAATTACGTTGCGCCCCTTGGTTCGACCCTGATTGGCTCGCGCCAGCTGTGCACGCTTTGTGGCAGGCGAGTCTCACGTGCGCGTCCATAAAGCACAATCCCCGAGAATCTGCGCATGCCCCGGTCTCTGCGCTCTCCTCCCTCCTCGCCTGCCTGCACCCTGCTGGTGCCCAGCTGGCACACCAAAGCAGAAGCGGGGGTGCTGCCATGGCCTGGGCCCGGCCGCCCATCACCCAGCAGATTCAAAGGGAGCCCCGACGGCAGAGGGGGCTTCCAGCCGCCCACCTGCCCCGCGAGCCACAGTTGGCCAAGGCGTCTCTCTGCTCAGTGGTGGACCGGACCGGGACCTACCTGGCCTTCGGGCACCTCTTCCTGGAGCAGAATGCGCTGATTGTGGTTGTTCGGGTAAGTGTGCAGCCAAATAAACACCCCTATGCACGCTAGATTACCCGAGCTTCTCTGGGGCTCTCGTTTTCCTACAGGCGTTTGTGAACACCCCCGTGTTATTATCTGTTTGGGACTCAGTTTGTATTCAGTACATACCCCCTGCCCCCTTTTTTCGTTCGCTTACTTTTCAGTTCATTGTGAGCTGGCTAATTTCCCCCCCCCAGTTGAGATTGTTTTAAAGATGTAGGTCCCAAGCATCATTTTGTCATAAAACTATGCCAGCACATTGTTCGCGATATCTGTGTTTGTTTTAATTTAGGGACTTACTGTTTCAATTTAGTCGCTGTCCATCTTGGTTGTTTTTTCTGTTGGTCTGGCTCCAATGGCTGTACGTAAATGCATTGAGACTGCATATACGTGACAGCACTGAGGCTACACGTATTTTACGATATGGAGGGTTCTTAAATGTGATTTCAATTATATGACGATATGATGCTTACATCAGTGCGCTGGAGTGGTCTGCAAGTGGCTGCACAGAGACTGCTTTCAAAAGATTGTATTGAGACTACGTTGATGTGACCTCACTCACTTTGCCTTTGTATGGAAACAGTGACCGGTCTGAGACAGCTTAAATACAACGACCTGATTGCCTGATCCGTGATATCTTGTAGACTAGAACATGCTTAGATTGGCTGGTCCTGACTGTAGAAAGAATGAGAGCAGGTGACTGTGCAATAATCACCTGTTCACAGAGCTGCTAAGACTAATTTACCAAGGTGCCCGCCCCACCATTGCGAGAAAGTGCTTATTTGGTGTCAATACAAAAGAAGAGAAGCTTACTAGAGAGATAAGGGGGAGGAGGGGGGTGTGTGTGCCTGCCTGCGTGTGTGTGTGCACGTGTCTGTGTGAGTGCTTCTGTGAGTGTGGCTGTGTGTGCGCGCGTGATTCCGAGATAGGAGATGTGCACGGCTGGGGGGGGGGGGGCTGGGCGTGCGCGCCCACGCTGGGAAATCGACGCTCGTGCACCTGTCTGTAGCTGCTCGTGCACCTCTCTAAGTCGCTTCACAGGCAGCTCAGCCACAATAGGTCTCCAGCCGAGGGCATGCGCGTGCACGATGTGCAATCGGCGCTCGTGCCCAGCTCTATGTCCCTTGACAAGCAACTCGGCTGCAATAGGTTTCGAGCGAGACCGAAAAACGGGCCCTACTCCCATGTAAAAATGGTACATGCCAAGAAAGTTTGTTCGTCTTTAGAAAACGGTGTAAATCCTTGAAGATACGGTCTACTGCCTTTTGAAAAATGCCTCAGTGTAGCAAAATGCCCTTTCCAAAGATAGACCTCCCCACTAAAGGTGCCTCTGAAGCCATTTGAGCGCGAACCTGCCCTAACTTATTCGACTCTCACTCTTTTCCTTGCGACGCATCACAAATCACCTCACTCGTGTGTCAGTTGAATGGCTGTTTGATTGAAAGGTAAAAATATCTTTAAAAACAGATATTCTCATATTCTCCATCTTTATCTTCCTTTTCCAAACCACCAACATCAAAAAGACTTAAATCAAGCCTAAAACAATTTAAAATATATTCATACTTGTATATACCAGCCTCCGAAATTTTTGATTTGATGCATGACACCGATCAATAGCACTAATTTCAATACTATAACCCATAAATTGGGCTACTGCCAAGTTATGCATCCAACCAGCTCAAACATGCATACATATTTAGAATTAGAAGTGTGTACTTCTCTGCTTAGAAGCAGCAAACGATATTGGAGAAATAGTAGAGCGGAGTGAGCTATTATGGACTGTGTTCTACTTTGCTTTGTGTGTTCACATATAGTGATGATGATAATGAGGAAGCGACTTGTTAGGGGCACAGCTACTCCGGCGGGTGTCCCGGTGCCAAGAACAGGTCAAAAGAGAAAGTAAATCTGGTTGTTTCAAACCTGGACAAATAGCCAAGTTTTCAACCTAGAACTTTGAAGTGTATCTGCTGGAGGTAGTGAATAAAAATGAATGGATAATGCTAGCCTCCTGTCTTGCCATAACATTAAGATTTACTCTTATGTTACCAGTGACTTTCCCGTAAAAACTATAAATGCATGAAACTTCCAAGTTAAGGTGCTACTTTCACCCTGTGCTTTTTTCTTTTTTTTTTCTTTTGTGCACTGGCATATGATGTTGGCTGTGATTGAGGCTATGCTGGCATGTGATGTTAGGTGTGTTGGCATTTAATTTGAGGTCTTGGGGACATAGGATGGTGGTTGTGTTGGCCTCTGAAGGTGGATGTGTTGGCATATCATCTTGGTGGTGTGGAAACATGATGGTGGCTGTGTTATATGATGGTGGGCGTACTGTTGTTTGATAGTTGGTGTGTTGACATTGGTTGTCTCGATGTAGGTGGTTGGACATTGTCATTTGGATGCTGTTCAGATGTTTTGTTGATGTTTGCATGCTGGCTATTTGGATATATGTTGGTGGGTGTGTTGGCATAAGATTTTGGTTGTGTTGGAGTATGATGGTTGGTGTGTTGGTGTATGATGTTGGTTGTGTCAATGTATGATGGTGTGTGTGTTGATGTATGTTTAGTGTGTAAACTTATGATGTTGACTATGATTAGATATGAGGATGGGTTTTAGTGGGGCTGTTAATTCTGGTAGGGATGATGATGGTAGTGTTAATACTGAGGGTGTTGGTAAGGATGGTGGTAGGAATGGAAGTGGTAGTCCAGTGTCAACAGTAGTTGTAATGTTGTGTTAACTGAGGTGGTAATTGTATTGGTGGCAATGTTGGTAATTCTAATACCGGTAATGGTAGTGATGGTATTGGTGGTGGTGATAATGGTGTAGATGGTAATTGTGATAGGACTAAAGGTATTGGCAATGGTACTAGAGATAATGAGGGTGGTGGGGGTAATGCTAAAAACGGCAATGGAGGTTATACTAATGTTGGTTGCAATGGTGGTGGTGGTGGTAATGGTTGTGAGGGAGTTAATGGTGGTGGTGGTACAGGTGGGAATGGTGGTGTAAGTAATGGTAGTGCTTGTAAGGGAGATATTGATGCTCATAAGCGTTGTGGCAATGGTGGTTGTAATAGCTGTGGAATCAGTGGGATCAGTGATGCTGAAATAATGGTAATGGTGGTCATGATCGTGGTGGTAGTAATGGTGGTGGTAATGTTGGCATATGCTGATTTGTGAATGTATATTGTTAGTTGCGTTGGCATTTGCAGGAGGGTGTGTTGGCCTGTGAAATTGGTTGCATGAACGTATGATGTTGGCTGATTTGGTGTATGATGATGGGTGTGTTGGCAGATGTTACTTGTGTGGATGTATAGAGGTGAGTATGCTGGCATATGATGTGTGTCACAGGCGTGGACCAGAGGGCCTTGCCCAACCCTCCCTGGGTGACTAACCCCTGCTATGCACAGGCTATGACGTTGCCAGCCGTGTTTGTTACAGTGCCTGGCCTGCAGCCAGGCCCTGCATCCAACTCACCAAAGTTGGCTTGCCAGAACTCCGATCCAGCTACAGAGAGCCTTAAACAACTACTGCACTTTTATGACTAATCTTAACTTGAAAGTCAACATAAAGAAAACCTTTGTGATGCACACCGGCAGTAAGGGGAAAAAGGCGAAAACAATCTTTGTGGATAATCTACCACTTGAAACAACAAAAACTTATCCATACCTTGGCATTACCATCGACGAGGAGTTCAAATGGAAAGATGTAATCAACTCCCGTAAGCTATCGCTCATACGAACAGTGGGCGCCCTAAAAGCCTTCTCTCTTCGCCTAGGAAAAAAACCCCTGGCAGAGATGTTAAAGATCTACAATGCAAAATGCATTAGCACGGCCATCTTCGGAGCAGGAGTTTGGGGAATAGCAAATGTAGAACAAATCCAAAAAATTGAAAATTCCTTCCTCAAATTTTTATTAGCAGTACCAAAGAGCACGACCACCTTTGGATGCCACCTAGAATTTGGAGTGGATCACATCTCCGATCTCATTAAGATCCAACCCATAATGTTATGGCGTAGAATATGGGCTAAGGATGAATGCAAACTCACAAGAGCAATTATAGAGGATTGCATGAACCTAGAGCATATGGAAAAGATAAAGTGGCTACAATACGTAAAATCTTTTCTTGCAGATATTGGCCACTTGAGGTTCTTCAACGATCCGCAGTCAGTAACAGACATAGCGAAAAAAGAACTAAAAAAGATATGCCTGTCTCACTTAGCCCAATTACGGCTGATGACAGAAATAGGCAAACCATCAGTACAACACTGCCTCATGATACAAACTGTTCCATCCATACAACCATATCTGCAGCAAGACCTGACCCAATTTGAAAAATTACTTCTCACCCGTTTCAGGTTCAATCTTTTTCATACCATGGTTTCATTTCCTACTCAGAACAACTGGACACATAATACAACAGCGTGCCCTTGTGACTCCAATTCTCCTCAGTCCACAATTCATGTTCTTTTCTTTTGTACTTTTTATACGCCATTCCGCAAGAGGTGGATCTTACCAATCTTAAAAGTAATGAAGGTCAGAAGATGTCGCCCAGCATACCTGGCATTGCAGTTCTTGGAGAATACCCTAGTGTCAAAATCTGTGGCACACTACCTTAGAATGTGCCTTAAGCATCGTATGAACTTATGAGAAAACTCAGAATTTGTCATAATATGGACTCGAGTAAACGCATTGTTTAGTATAAGAGACCTTAATTTTAACATATCATGAACTTTTAATGTTTTTAACGATTTTTTACTGTGTAAATTTGTACTTTTGTGGCTTTCATACTGAAAACCGAATAAAGTTATTTTGAATTTGAATTTGAATTTGAATACCGGTAATGGTAGTGATGGTATTGGTGGTGGTGATAATGGTGTAGATGGTAATTGTGATAGGACTAAAGGTATTGGCAATGGTACTAGAGATAATGAGGGTGGTGGGGGTAATGCTAAAAACGGCAATGGAGGTTATACTAATGTTGGTTGCAATGGTGGTGGTGGTGGTAATGGTTGTGAGGGAGTTAATGGTGGTGGTGGTACAGGTGGGAATGGTGGTGTAAGTAATGGTAGTGCTTGTAAGGGAGATATTGATGCTCATAAGCGTTGTGGCAATGGTGGTTGTAATAGCTGTGGAATCAGTGGGATCAGTGATGCTGAAATAATGGTAATGGTGGTCATGATCGTGGTGGTAGTAATGGTGGTGGTAATGTTGGCATATGCTGATTTGTGAATGTATATTGTTAGTTGCGTTGGCATTTGCAGGAGGGTGTGTTGGCCTGTGAAATTGGTTGCATGAACGTATGATGTTGGCTGATTTGGTGTATGATGATGGGTGTGTTGGCAGATGTTACTTGTGTGGATGTATAGAGGTGAGTATGCTGGCATATGATGTGTGTCACAGGCGTGGACCAGAGGGCCTTGCCCAACCCTCCCTGGGTGACTAACCCCTGCTATGCACAGGCTATGACGTTGCCAGCCGTGTTTGTTACAGTGCCTGGCCTGCAGCCAGGCCCTGCATCCAACTCACCAAAGTTGGCTAACCCCCGCTAAGCACTGCTACAGCCTTGCCCAGTGGGGGTTAGTGGCAAGGCCTCTCTTATTGCCAGGCTCTGCAACCAGCCTGCCATGTGTGGCCAATCCAGAGGGCCTTCAGTCAACCCCACTGCTCGTGGCCATTAGCTGTAGCTAGCAGAGGTTAGCCTTTGAGGTCTGACTGTCATGATTATGCCAATCTCTGGATAGCGTTACAGTGAGATTCAGTATCACTCTCGCAGTTCCCCTGCTTCTCTCAAAATGATGCCTCTTCTATCTGTTGTCAAGGAAATGGCAAATTTTCTTTTTGGGCGAGGTTACCAGACTTTGCAGATAATAAGCATCTCACAATAATCTGTAAACTAATCTGGGGATGTACATGGATGTTACAGGAAATCCAACCCTCCTTCCTAAGTTTGGTGGGTTTGTATTCTTACAAAAAATGTAAGGGGACTCAGCAGTCTTGAAAAATGTTGAGATGGGTATGAATGATCTCCTATATTTAGATTGACGACCCAGCCAGACCTAGACCGACTTCTTAAATTACACAAAGATGTGCGTTTAATTTCATATGACCACCTAATGTGTTTTGTGGGCTATTTTTCAAGGCCAGAGACACCACACACCTAAAATGGTGCCAATAGGGTAAGATGCTGCCCAGAATCCTTTGTCTAGGAAGTTTTCTTATTGAGGGCCCTTTTAGGGTTCCTCACTAAAGTCTTGGGTCAGGAGCTGCTTACCCTTTCCCTTTATATGGCCCTTACCATTTTTTGGGGCGACATGGGTGACTGTACCCTGCTGCCTGAAATGACGGCTGCAACAGTAATTTTTCTCCTGCAGCCAGCCAATCACCATTGTTGGGTTCACGGTCCATGCTTTGTCTGCTGACCTGTTATGGTCGATAGGCGCTGAAAGCTCTAAACAACGAGTAGGATTTTTTATTTATTTTAGTATTAGAATGGTCCTCGAACTTAGTTTGTGAGCCTATGCAGACTGAAACAATCAAGATATTCAAAAGTTTTAAAACTTTAATCCCACACTGCAACTGTTTTTTAGTGTTCATTTCTCAAGAACTACTGAATGGATTTGCACAAATCCAACAAAAGCTCACTGTCTGAGTAAAGCACAACATTCAACTTGCATGCCAAGCTTACCATAGACCCGTTTACAATTTCTGCGGCAAGCACAATTTTCTATTAGTGCTAACATAATAATAAAACACATCTTTTTTGCCCCCTCGCTTAACTATTTTCACTTACACTGAAACTGGATGAAAATTAGCCTACTTGACCTTACCTGACTATGCTTTTTAATTGCTAAATTTGATACAGATAAAGGTTAGGTATGGATCCGCAAACACAAACCCGCGAAAGCCCTGAAAGTCACCAGTAATTGTAGGCAACTCACAATGCTTAACTCTCCTGCCATGGTTTACTCAGGGTTGGCAGCCATTTTTTCTGTGGCTTTGTTAGGGCAGTATATTAAACATAGTAGACCACTTGAGTTATAGTGATTTTTTGGCGTTTGTGTTTGCTTATCCATAACTAATCTTTAACTCTGTTTTGTTGATGAATTTGAATGTATTTTATTGATGCTTTTCATTCATCTTTCATCTACCCATTTAGCACGGCTGAATAGGGTGCCTTAGGCCTCGCCCAGGGCCAAGCTTCCGCAGGCAGCCAACCACTGCTCTACACCTGCTTTGGCCAGGCCCTGCACAAAACCTGATATGAGCTACCAACCTCACTGTGCACATTCTTTGGCTGTGCGTGGGCGACAATGGGGGAGGGTTGTACAGGGCCAGGCCACCCCACCTCGGACAAACTCTTTCAGTATTCACCTATAGACGCAAGCTACTTATAGGGTACGCTCTTTAATTTGTTTTTTGTTGACGGTTATCAAAATAACCATTATTTGGCAGGAAGGGGGATTTTGTGTTTTTATGCTTTTTTCTTTTGCTTTTTAAGTATTAAGGTGAGTAGCTGCTCATACATTTTTTTACTTTTTTTCTCTTTATTGTTGGTATGTTCTTCTTGCATGCATGCACTACTGGGCAAAGACACTCAGGTGGCGGTTGGTCTCCTCTATCTCTGGTAGCACCTCCTGCAGTGCATGTTCTTCTTACAAGCATGCAATACAGAACAAAGAAGGTGGTTGGTCTCCTCTCCCTCTGGTAGCACCTCCTGTAGTGCATGTTATTCTTACATGCAAGCAACACAGAGCAAAGTTGGCGAGTGGTCCCCTCTACTTCTGGTAGCACCTCCTGCAGTGCATGTTATTCTTACATGCATGCAATACAGAGCAAAGTTGCTCAGGCGGCGGTTGGTCCCCTCTACCTCTGATAGCATCTCTTGCGGCACATCCTGTGGTATTCTCTCTGCTTGTTATCCTGCATTTTGTTTTCTCTGCTCTTACAGGAACCTACAGTATTCCTTCTCATGCATCAACTTTTGTTGTCTCATAGTCATTGTGCATGTAGCATTGCCTTCGGTGGCCCCTGCTGACTATCTGGTTACAAATGTTGCTGGTGACCATCCTGGCATTCATTGTTTACTCAGATGGGGATGGCTGAAAAACACCCAGCAGTTTGCTGTTTTCCAATCTCTCCACTCACCTTTAGGCATTGGAGGTCGTCTTCTTCCTTCTGTTGAGGAGCAGAGGTTGGTTGTAGAACCTGTGGGTCTCTCTGTGCAATTTCTGATCAAAATGGTGCTCTGAGAAAGCTCATGTGCCTGCTTCTGTCGAAATGAATCATGTTCCTCTTGTTTCACAGGAAGGGCACTTTTTGTTGTTGTGGGAGCTCACCTATATTCTTAGCTGAAATGCTTATCATGCGCTTTAAAATATAAAATTGTCCATGAACTAAAAAGAAATCCCACAGACCATAGTGGGAGCCCTCGTTGCTAATCATGCCAATTCCATTGTTTTGCAATAGAGACTGTCAATGACGCGCAGCAAAAAAAAGTCGGGCTGACTGTGAGGGACTACCTAAAACTTGTAAGGGATACCAGAGCCCCTAAATTCATCATTAGTCTGCAAGGCTATTTTTCAAGGTCGCAGACTCGAAAAAACACAAAATGGTGCCCATAGTCTGTAGCCTCTGTAGTGAGAACACCGGCTAATAAAGTGGACCCAAAGCGGATACAGAATCTCATAGTTGGCAGTCCAGACAGTAACCGCGGACTGTGGGTGCCATTTTCTGTTTCTCTAGTCCACATGCTCGAAAAATAGTCTATGGACCATGGCACACAAATAAATTAAAAACAAAGGCTTTTATCTTTAGGAGGGATCTTCAAACATTCACTGACTAGAACATGGGGATCGCCATGTTCCCACCCTACACCTTATGTGGGCTTCTCATTTATTCCCTATGTCTTGTAACGGAGCCCACAAAATGTTTTTTTTCAGTTAACCAGCCAGAGCCTTCCAGCGCATGATCTCCTTTTTATTAAGACTGTGAACCCCAAATGGACAAAGAGATCACAAAACTCCACCATTGAATGGGAGGCCTTTATTTCTTATAATTTTAGCCCATTTTAGCCCACAGACTGTCTGCATGCTGGGTCTGCAGACCATCCGTGAACTAAAGCAGCTAAGTTACACTAAAGTGTCTATATTTTAAAGCCCACAGAACACCTTTTTATGGTTTAAATCTTGTATTGAATTTTATCAACATACAATACGTTCCGTGTTGCAAAAATAGAATCGCAGTGAATGTCACGTTGAATACAATCAAAGCTGGGTGACATTAGCAGGTGAGGAACGTGATAACATGGGACGAAACATGACATAAACTGTAAAGTTTACCTATTGTAAACCTCCTCACCCCATCCCTTGTCCACCCAAAAAGAAAAAGAAAAATGAATGTGTTCAGTGCTTGAGTCTCACAGTTGGAGCTTGAGCCTTACTGTCGGGCCCTTGAGGGTCAGAGAGCCTCAGGAGGCGGAGGTACCTTGGGCAAGTGATTTCCCTGAATTCAGAGGAGAGAAGAGCCAAAAAAAGGTTGCCAAAGCTCATTGAACGTGGAACCCTTCCCTGCCAGTGTCAAGGTCAGCTTCTCCATTCCTGGGACATGCCACAGACGGTGTAACCAGTCTGTGAATGTAGGGGGTTGTGGGGTGCCCCAGTGAGTTAGAATATTTTGTACTGCAGAACCTAGCGCTATTGCCATCAGCCGGCCTCGTCGGGATTTGAGTGGGTAAGTCAGGGGGTTGGGAGGCCCAGGAGGACGTAAGACGAGAAGAGTGGGATTTGCATATCTAAGTGTTTGTCTACCTCATCCAGTACCTGAATCCAGTATGTCTGGAGGTGGGTACAGTCCCATAACAGGTGTGCTAATGTGCCCACTTTCCCGCAACCCCGCCAGCAAGTAGCTTCCTGAGTGGGATCTAAGGAGTGAAGCCGTTCCCGGGTGTAATACCAGTAGGTGACTAGTTTGGTAAGGGTTTCTGTCAGCCCCATTGATACGCTGAGTGGCGAGCCCTGTAGTATATCCTCTCCCATTCTTTATGAGTGAACCTTCTGCCCAAGTCCCTTTCCCACCACGCGCGGCTAGCTCTGTGCAAGTGTGTATTCTGGGCTAATAGCATTTTGTATAGGTCAGAGGTGAGTTTTCTGTCAGAGGTGTTAGGGATAAGCCACTTCTCATAAAGGGACAGGAGCCTACTGGCGAATGGCTTCACCTGTGTGTGAAGGACCCAGTGTCGAATTTGACAATATCGAGGCCGTTCGGATTCAGGAAGCCCATAATCCAGTTTGAACTGGTGGAAAGGTATAATACCATCCTGGTCGAATAGGTGGCCCAACGAGCGACATCCGGAGGCTCTCCACCGAGTGAAGGCCGCTCGTCCATGCCGGGCCAGAAGTCAGGGTTCTCAAACAGCGGGGAAAGTGGCGAGGGAAAGGTGGTAAAGTTGTGCTTAGTGTTAGTATGGTCCCACGTTTCAAGAATGACCCAGGTGATATGGGACGCGTAGAGGTTGGGCAGTCTATGCGTTTTCCAGAAGAAGGGAATTCCGTGCAGAGGCCTGGCAGCTACTGCCTGATCTTGAAACAACCAATGCTTCTCCGACTCCAGTCGGCACCACTCGACCAGGTGGCGCAGCTGGGCCGCTTGGAAGTGAAGTAGGAGATCGGGAATACCAAGACCCCCTCTCTCCGGGGGGAGCATTGTTAGTGCCTGTTTCATCCTGGGTTTGCGGCCGTTCCAGAAAATGTGCAAGTTCAGATTGTGTCTGTTTTATCCACCCCAATGGGGGTCGGAGAGGCACGGTATGGAACAAGTATAAAATCTGAGGGAGGATGGTCATCTTGATCGCCCCTATTTTACTGTGCCAGGAGAGCGGGTCGTGCTGCCACTGGTTCAGTTCCTTATGGATTTTCTGCCTCAGCTGTGCGTTGTTGAGGGCAACCGTGTCTGATAAAGAGGGAGCTAGCTGAATCCCCAGGTATGGGATTGCGCCGACTGCCCATTGAAAGGAGTGGCGGCTTTGGGGATGAGCGCAGGTAAAGGGCGCAAGAGAGAGATCTAGTGCAATGGATTTGTCCATATTCGCCTTAAACCCGGATGCCAGCGCAAAGGCTTCTAATTCTGCGAGTCTAGCCGGTAGCGCTAGGAGTGGGTTCGATAATGATATCAGGACGTCGTCAGCGTATAAGCTGACCATATGCGTGTGGCACCCGAATTAGATCCCTGTGATCTCTGACATAGCACCTTTATAAACGCTAAACCTACTGAACTGATTAAATTACACCAAACCAATAAAAGCAAGTATCTGGGCAAAGTTCTACTTTTATGCCAAGTGTAGTGTAAATTTGTTACTCTAATTCAACTGTAGGTGTGAGCAAAGTTTCCTATTTGACCTCAAATGGAAAAGAACATCTTATTTTCCTTGCACAAAATTTGACATGCTGGACCTTACAAGCTGGTTGTGCTAAATGAGCGCCAAATTTGGTACCGATCTCTCTGTGGGTACCAAAGTTATCAACAAATTAAAGTATGCCTTTTCAGTAGACTGTGCAACGGAACTATAGTTACACTGTGGTGGCTGACACTGTGTAAAATAAGTCAAAAATAGTGACTACTTATTGTTAGGCTTGTGTTTCCTTCGAAAAGACAATTTTACTTTTGTTTGTAAAATTGATGCTGTGTGATGAATTTGCACAAAACTTTCAGTATATAAGAAATCCCACTTTGGGTTGGGCAAGACATGTTTTTGTGCAGATCCATCAGGGGTAAAGGAGTAAAAAATAAGAGTGTTTCCCACCATGCTCTCCGATACAGGAAAAATCACCAAATGGAACTACTTGAAACTTGGCATGAAAGTAGAACTTTACTGAAAGGAGTGTCTTTTCTTGGTTTAGTTTAAATCAGTTCAGTAGTTTTAAAGAAATTAGTATTAGAAAAATGTGCCAGGTAGGCATCAAAGGGATTATGTTATAGAGATAACTGGAGCATTAAGCTCAATCCCAGTTTCACAGACTGTCGACAAACCCAAATGTCAAATATAGGACTCCGTAGGACGAGGGACCATTTTCTCTCTTTGCCCTTTTCTGGTCTGCCAATTCTAAACTAGGTCTGTGTTCCCAGAGGCTCTGATTGGCTGGCTGCAACAGAAACCTTTTTTGTTTCTACAGCCATACCATGTGCGGGGCACAGTCTCTCTTTATGAAAAGATTTTTAATAAAAGCCAAATTATGGAGCAGTCGTAGCCCACCCTAAACACCAGGTCTTCTCGATGGGACAGTCAAAAAGTTCCCTCTCCACTTGACATATAAAAACATTGTGCATTGCAGTGGCTTTGTAAACCCAGTTCAGAGATTGTGGTCTGGCAAGTTCTCCTCAACGTTCGTGGACTATGTACACAGCGCTGTATCTACAACTAAGTAAAGCATTGTGGTGCTGCAAGCCATTTGGCTTCGCCACGCTGCATTACTTTGGAAGCATAGGGATACATCATATCTTCAACAATATGATGGATCCTTTTACTCTCCCCTGTGCTCACGCACAATTGACTACCATGCGCGGACGCAGGCACTCTTGCACCATGGTGCAAGGGTGCCAGTGTTTGGGGAGGATTGTTTTTGTGCACAAAAGCAATCACAAGAGGTGTTTTCCTCTTTCTATGCGAGCTATAGAATGCAGCACGCAATGGAAGAGAAAGAAACGAGGAGAAATTAAAACATTTCTCCTCGTTGCACCTCCCTATGCCTCCCCTGGCAAGGCCTACCATTCTGACGCATTTCCAGGTTTACAATTACTCATGAATCTGAAAAAGTGGCAGAAGCCATGGGTGCTGCATGGGAACATCCACAGTAACACCCATGACACGCCGCTTTCATGTAAAGTGGTGCGTGACTGGTGGCTTTGCGTGGCCTTGTACATATGGGGCAGCACGTTGCTCCACTTTGTGACGCACATGAAGCGCAGGGGGCTTGTAAATATGCCCCACAGTTCACTAAAAGTGAAACTCATAGCCCAATGTTGGGTCCACTCATATGAGTCGTGGAGTTTGTGAACTACATATGGCAATTAGTTGAAGTCAACTGTCCGCAAACTCAGGGTCATATATATCATAGGTTTTGGATCATCCTCTGCCACGCAAGGCAATGCAGGGTGGCGCAAAACCTACAAAGAGATTCATCCAGACACGCATGGACTTGTGTGGCTCTGTGCAACTTGGTAAATTGGGGGGCATATTTATTAAGATATCACACAGAGCAGCAAGTCACCTTGCTATGCTGCACTGCTTGATAATGAGAGGGCAGGTATGCACCGTACTTAATATTATAATTTGCATTGCTGTAATTCCCCATCGCTGACACACAATGTGCTGCCTAGCACTAATGCAGGCACCCTTGCACTATGCGCTGCGTTGCTCTGGATTTATCAAGCCACTTAGGGACATGCAAGGTGGACTTGCGTGGCTTGATAAATCCTACTTAGTATTTTCATTGCACTTGTGCTACGGTGACCCAAAACCTACATAAATATGCTCCCTAGTGTTATGCAAGGCAGCGCAAGTTGCATAGTGAGATAAGTGTGTGTGTAGTGATTGTATGGGTGAGTGAGTGGGTATTTGAATGGCTATATGAGTGAGTGACTGGTAATGTAAGTAGCTGTATGGGTGAGTGAGTGGCTGTTTGAGTAGGTGTTTTGTTAAGTAAGTTTGCGTGTGAGTGACTGTATTGGAGAGTTAGTGTCTGTGTGAATAGCTGTATGGATGAGTACGGATTTGTGAGTGCTTGCACGGATGTGCACATGGGAAAGTTAGTAGTTGTGTGAGTGAGTGTATAAGGGCTTATATGGGTGAGTGAGTGGCATTGTTGAGAGGCTGATTGGGTGAATGAGTGGGTGTGTGAGTGAATTCAGAGGTAAATAAGTGGGTGTGTGCGTAGCTGTGTATGGTTAGTGTGTGGTTATGTGACTCGCTGTATGGGTGAGTAACTGGTTGTATAAGTGGCTGAATGGGTGAGTGAATAGTTGTGTGAGTGGCATTGTGAGTGAGTGGGTGTGTGAGTGGCTCTATGAAGGAGTGAGTGGGCAGTGGCAGTGCCCGTGAACTGCTACGTACGGCACCTTGATTTTAACTGCACTGAGGATTTTAAAACCGTCGTTTAGCGCGCTCTGGTGCAATTTATGTGTGTTGCTGCGTTTTATGATTTTAACATTGGAAAACATTTGAAACTTACCTGATTGGGGGGCTGCTCACCCTGACCTGAAGCCTGCTCTCGATTTCCTCCTTCCCGCCCCGGTCCGACGCGGTGATTAGTACCGTTGCGCGGAGGGCGAGGAAGGGTAGAGAGAGGCACTTCCGGTGGGCTGGGGGGCCGGTTAGCGGCTAGTGCTCATAACCTGTAGAGGCTTTCAGGGATAAAAGGCGGATGCTTAAACGGCCGCTCAGCGGACGCGTGCAGCCAAAGGCAAGCCCGTCTACGCCCATCCACGGCCAGATGGGGACCGGGGCCAGTACCCCTGGCCGGTCAGCAGCAGCCAGACTGAAATATAATGCGGCAGAACTGCGTGGACTACGCCCGCCTGTAGCCAGGGACTGCAGGCACAGTATGAAGGCTACCAAAGACGGTGCCTGCAGACACTGTACGTTTGGATGGAACTTGAACCACACAAGGCAGGTAGAGAGAGTGGAATTCTGTGGTGGGCTACTAAATTGTAGATCCCTAAGCAAACACAGAATTGAAATCTATGACCTGCTCCTGGATAGAAATCTGGATCTCTTGTTTCTTACAGAGACCTGGCTTGACTCTGACTCTGAGCCCGATATTCTTGAGGCACTTCCCCCTGGCTATATTATAGCCAGAATAGATAGAGCGACCAGGAGAGGAGGGGGGATAGCGGTTATTTTTAAAACCCCCCTTGAATGCTCTCTTGAACCTATTATGATATGTGAAAGTGAGGCGGGCCTTTTTACGATTAAAATCAACCCCAATCTCACGATAAAAGGGCTCCTGATTTATAGACCCCCGGTCCCCCTACAAGCTTTCTACCCAGTCTGGCTGAGGGTATTGCCCCTCTAGCTTTAAGACATGACAAGCTATTAGTAGTGGGTGACCTCAATCTTCATTTGGAGGATCCTATGAAAAAAGAGGCCTCGGAGCTGTGCCAGGACCTCATGGCACTTCAACTGAGCCTTAAATCTAATGCCCCAATACATCAACATGGGCATCCATTTGATCCTGTGTTCGCCAGCTGGGAGAATATAGAAGTTACCACTCCTATTCCTGTCCCCTGGTTGGATCATTTTCTGGTTCCTTTTGTAGTGAGAGTACCAGAGACAGGAATGCAGGAAAAAGCTACCTGCGAAAGTCTACGCAGAAAATAGAAACAGTTTGTACGAGAGGACTTTAACCAGGCATTGATTCAGGGGGGGGCCCCAGGGGGCTCAGATAGCGAAACCGCCTGCCTTAATCTAGAAAGGCGGATATCTATTACTCTTAATAAGGTGGCCCCACTGCTCCCAGTAAACCGATGGGGAGGGCTCATAAATCTGCACCTTGGTTTACTATAGCTCTGCATGTCGCTAGAGCCGAATGTAAATGCTTGGAAAGGCAGTGGAGAAAGGGATTCCTATGCCAAGATAGATCGAAGTATAAGGTGGAACAGGAAAAATACTACGGTCTTATTAGGCGGGCAAAAGCCACGTACTACCAGGCGAGAATTGGGTCAGCAGAGAACTCTACTAAAGAGCTCTTTCAAGTCTACAAGTAGGTTTCCTCCATTTCAGCCAGGGCTACCCCAACAGATGCCTCGGTTTATTCTTGCAACCGGGTTGTGAATTATTTCTCGGAAAAGGTGGAGAAAATTTACGCGCCCTTTTCTGGGATGGTAAGGAGGGGCATGGAATTTGAGGAAATAGAGGGTGAAGCTGAGACAGGCCAGATACTGAGAATGTTCACCATCCCGCCCCCGGAGGTGCTCAGTAAAATCTGTCTCAGCATTAAGTCTGTCTCTCCGAGAGATCCCGCCTCACCTAAAGTGTTGGGCGAGGGTATGGAGATATTTGAACCTTACATTAGACATGTTTTGGAGGTCTCGTTTAAATCGCACACGGTGCCAGGAAGCTGGAAAGGAGCTATTGTCCTACCACTCCAGAAGAAGCCTAATATCAGCCAGGACATACTGGAAAATCTAAGACCTATCTCGCTTTTGCCATATTTTGCGAAGGTAGCAGAGAAGGTGGTAAACCAACAGCTCATGACTCATATTGAAGACTGTAGTCTCCTACACCCGTCTCAATCGGTGTTTCGTGCGGGTCACTCCACGAGACGGCATTATTGTTTGCCACGGAGTCCATCAGGAAGGGGGCGGATGCAGGACACACGATGGTCCTGATTATGCTTGTCCTGAGTGCCGCCTTTGACACTGTAGCCCATTACACCTTGCTACAGTGCCTGAATAAGGGCGGGGTCTCGGGCCCGGCCCTGATATGGTTGAAGTCCTTTCTGGCTGAACGCAGCTTTCAGATTAGACAGGGAGCACACTACTCCAAGGATTTTAAACTAGAGAGGGGCGTGCCCCAGGGCTCTGCTCTGAGCCCAACCTTGTTTAACCTGTATGTAACTCAGTTGGCAGAAATTGCACAGGGTTTTGGCGGGGGGGTCGTCTCTTATGCTGATGATACCCAGCTGGTGATCTCCCTGTCTGAGGCACCAGACGTGGCAGCCTCTAATTTCAGGGCATGTATGCAGGAGCTTGTCTCCTGGATGGCTGAGAACTGCCTGAAACTTAATGGCAATAAGACTGAGGTGCTTGTGGTAGGGGGTGATCCGGCGGGTTGGACGTCGGCATGGTGGCCTCTAAGCTTGGGCCCGACACCTATACCATGTACCCAGGCGAAAAACCTTGGGGTATTGCTGGATTCCACTCTTTCCTATGAAGTGCACACCAGGCGCGTAGTGGGGAAATGTTTTGGAGTCCTAAAAAGTTTACGCAAAACGATAGATCTTCTGCCGATAGAGGCAAGAAAGACGCTGGTTCACGCCCTTATAACATCTCGCCTGGACTAAGGCAAACTACTCTATCTGGGTGCCACTGCTAAATGTCTTAGTAGATTGCAGGCTATGCAGAATGCTGCTGCAAGACTGGTTCTCATGCAGCCAAGGAGGGCTGCTTCTAAAAGAGCCCTTGATACCCTGCATTGGCTCCCAGTAGAGAAAAGAGTAATGTTTAAAGCACTCTGCACCTGCCATCGTATCATCAAGGGATCTGGTCCCGCCTATCTGAGGGATCTTGTCACCAGCTATGTGCCAGGGAGTTCCCTGAGATCAAGTGGGACTGGTCTGTTTAAATTACCGAAGGTGAAGAAAGCCAGAATGGGAGGCAGATCCTTCCGGGTCCTGGCAGCTCAGAACTGGAATAAACTTCTGTTAAAACTCCGGATGGAGGTCTCTGAACTTAAGTTCAGAAAGGAGCTTAAAACCTACCTATTCTCTAGTTAATCCCACCGCGGCTGTGTAACACAGGTTGGGCTGTCTTCCGTTGTTGTTTGTTAAATGTTTGTTAAAGTTTGTTTAGCCTTGTAAATATTTGCAATCAATGTCTTTTTCTGTCAGCAATTCTTTGAAAATATAAAAAATACAAAATGATTGACACAAAATAATGGTGTCTAGGGAAGCGACAATAAATTGGTTTCTTACCCTGTATCAAAAAAACATATTGAGTCACTGTGGTTTGGGTACTTTGTGTTGTTCACTCTTAAAATACTAAAGGCAGCCCCCTCGCCAGTGCTTCAACAGCTGGGCTTTTCCGGAAACTGTTATAAGAATAGACTGAAGCGCAATATCAATTACTAACGTGGCCGTGTGGGGAAATCACTGTGTAGAGGTGCCAAAATTAGGCGAGGGTTGGTCGGGAATCAAGCGAACACTAAAGGAGTGACCGGATTCCCAAACATGTGTAAAGACCAGCAGGAGCGCTCGACGGAGCTGCCTCGCTCGGACCAGACGTGCCTGACAGGATCTCACCACGCGCAAAGCGAACAGCGGGAGAAACTGCGAGGGGGTGAATGCTCTCGGGCAAGAGCCTGCTGCGCAGGGAATATGAAACAATACAAGGCAATAATGCTAATAACGTTATGTTATGTTATGTTATTTTATGTCTTTTATAGCGCTCGGCTACTCAGAAGAGTGTCCCGGCGCTTTATTGACAACCAAGAAAGACAAACACAACACAGCAAGATAAAAGAAAACAGGGTCAACAAAACATTACAAGAAGCTAGGAGGCAAAGAGCCAGGTTTTCAAACCCTTCCTAAAAGCCAGCAGATTAGAGGTGCTGCGTAACGTCAGGGGCAAAGTGTTCCAAAGCTGAGGGGTCCGAAGCATAAATGAGCGACCTCCAATACGTGCCCTCCTCACACGCGGAACAATGGCAAGAAACTTCGACTCTGACCTCAAAGATCGAGCAGGACGATAGGAAGCTAACCTCTTCTGAAGGTATTTCGCCCTGTGGCATAAAAGGCCTTATGAGCGAGGGTTAAAGCTTTAAAAACTATCCGCTGTCGGATAGGCAGCCAATGAAGCGACTGCAACAGGCCAGAGACTCTGACTCGCCTCTGCAAGCCAAAAATGGCACGTGCTGCAGCGTTCTGGACCACCTGCATCCGTTGCAGGAGATATTCGAGCAGGCCGAGATATAGGACATTGGAGTGATCCAGTCTTGACCCGATCAGGGCCTGAACCGTAATCCTTCTATGGTTCTCAGAGAGCAACGGAAAAAACTTCCTAAGCATGCGGAGAAGCCCAAAGCAGGTGCCAGTGAGGGTAAGGATCTGAGATCTCAGGGTCAGACCATTGTCAATTTTAACCCCCAGATTCTTAGCTAACTGAGACGACCGCCCCGGGGGAGACATGTCGGCCGGCCACCATACCTGCCAGTCCGGATCGGATTGACAACCGAAGAAGAGCACCTCCGATTTGTCTGAGTTGCACTTGAGGCTGTTCAGTTGGAGCCATTTGAACACAGCCCCAAGGCACTCACGGATGCTCTCTCCATCAAAATCGTCTCCTTTCCGGCAGGTGAAGAGCAGCTGGGTGTCATCTGCGTAGGATACGATCTGGGCCCCGAAGGACTCGGCCAGAACTGCCAGAGGGGTCATAAAGATATTGAAGAGAGTCGGGCTCAATACAGAGCCCTGTGGGACTCCGACTCCCAGTGGCGGCATCTCGGCAGAGCTAGAAGAGGCCCAGACCGTCTGTCGGCGGCCGGCCAAAAAAGATGTAAACCAGCTGAGCACCGTCCCCCTCAGACCGATCTCATGAAGTCTGACGAGCAGATCCTCATGGGGGACGGTGTCGAAAGCCGCCGACAAATCCAGCATGATCAGCATGGCTCTACCACCCAGATCTAGCGTCTCCTTGATGGCCTCAGACACCTCCAGCAGCGCCGTCTCTGTACTAAGATTGGGACGAAAGCCCGATTGAGTGGAATGGAGGAGATCGTGGGACTCCAAAAAATTGGAAAGCACGTTATGCACGTGCTTCTCCACGGTCTTGGCCAGGGCGGGGAGAAGAGAAATGGGCCTATAACGTGCACAAGAAAATGCTATACAAACAGCAACAACGTCAGATTAAGCCAAGAATGTAAGGAATGCACTGATGAGCAGTGAAGAAAGAGGAAGCGGAAGGGATGTCACGATATTATATACGATGGACTGTGAAATGATTGGACTATAGTTGCCTTGGAGACCACCCCCCTAATGGTTCATGGGGTGTGTAGTCGTTTGTTTAGTGATTGTTGTGTTACGTTTTCTTTGAACTGCTATGCAAATAAAGTGAGGAAAGATATGCATAATCCTCGCCTCCGTCCTGCCATAGAATTCATTAAACTTTATTCGATCTGATTTAGAAACTTAGATCATAAAAGTGTACATAAAAACAGTAAATCCTCTTTCCTAATACAATACAGTGAGAATTAATTAAAACCAGTAGGTAAAAACTGGTGTTACAAAGCCCGGTTCAGAGCAACTTCAGGTTAACAGAATCGTAAAGTTCAATGTTTAGCAAGATCAATCTCATGCACTTCGTGCAAAATACGCAAACAGGGGTCCTAGTAAGATTTAATGCTCCAATACCTTACCAGTCTGCACTATATAAAACTGCAGAAAACCTAAAACTAAAAAGTGTTTTGCACACTTCTGTCATTGGGCTATATGTGGGCTACATCTGGGTGATATTTGTGCTACATTTGGGCTCTTTTTTCTCTGGTGGCAATCTTGGGAGACTTATCACTAAGATACACTTAATAAGTCAGTTATACAATCAATTTTTTTTTAAAAAAACATCCATTTAGACACTTATTTATCCATTTATTCTTCCATCGACCTTTAGATATACATATATAAAAAATATTTATTTTTCAGAAAGACACACATTCACTGGATGCTGTCATCAGTGATGTCATCAGTGAAGTCATTTGAGATATATATATATATTAGGCTAAAGTAACGTTATATAATGCTATAGTTAGGTGAATATGTCAGTGGCAGCATTAACATTTGAACTAAAAAAACAGATATTTACCAGTTATAGTTAGAAGAGCTAAATATAACTTGCAGCCCAGCCATGCATTGCTTATGGCCATCAGTGATGTCATCAATGATGTAATTTGAGGTGTCATCAGGTGAATTTCAGTGTTTTTTTTTAGTTCAAAACATTAGTGTTGTCACTGACATATTCACCTAACTATAACATTGTTTAACCTTTGTTTTTTTTCAGTGAATTTATAAGGTTTAAAAAAACTGATAATTTTATCACACCTAACTACAACATCACTTTAACCTTTGTTTTATTCGGGGAATTTCTAGTTTTTTTTACATAAAGTAATATTTTGATCTCCATACAGAAAGCCAACACCCAGCCGCGCACAGCCAAAAGCTGGCCTTAGCTACCTGCAGCAAACCCCCCATTGACAACCAAGTCCACACTTTTCATTTTGCGCGGTGCAGGGATTTGTTTGCAGGGACTGACTTGGTCCACGGGGCTAATAAGACTCTAGAGGAGTGGCTCCATGCGGGCCCCTCCTTTTCTTTTTTCAATACCTGCATGCCCCAGGAACCTGGCTCACCCAGGGGCTATAATGGAAACAAGTGCGGGAGACTGTGCTTATTTTTGTTTTCAATTGCGCCCCAAATTTGCAGATCGACCCACAGTTTTAGTGAACAAATAATATTGCTAAGGTTAGAGAATAACAGGATGTTGGTTATCTTTCCAGTTGTAGGGAAGCCAAGTAGAAACTATAACTCACTTTCCATAGGAGAGTGTGAAGTGATGATGCTTGAGGTAGTTATCCAAAGCATAGGGAGAAATTTGAGTGCCCATCTTTCTTTGAAATTGTTTGTATGTTATTCATCTGGAATTACACATCTGTACAGAGAGTTGGTTACACAGAGGTAGAGTTCAGGTATATCAATGCACGATTGCAGTCATCTTTAATTCTCTGAATAACAAGACACATAAGATAGCTCCTTTGCATTGTAGGGATTCACAATATTCCACAGAACTCACTAACCCACAGAGTGATAAGGCAGAAGTGGTGAAGTCTGGAATCTTTTTTTTCTCTCTTATTTTATTCCCCTTTTTGCTCTTCTACCTCTGGCCCTCATATTTCAGTATATGTGGTCATTGGTCGAAGTGGCACGAGACAGATAAGAACATTGCTTCAGTTGAATCCTGTGCACAAGGTTAGTGCAACTAGATAGAGGAACATGAAATTCAAGAACAATGTTGGTTCCACTGTTGTAGTTTGCAAACCTTCTAGGTCTTCAGACTACAAGAGGAATGCAAAATGGGTCCATGAACTAAGTTATTAGGTCTGCTGACTACTGCAGAAGGAAACTAACACAGATGCATGACTATCTTAGTTTGCAGACACTGCGCCAGGTCCGCAGACATTTGGGTGTGTCTGCCAAGAGTCTGTGCCTGTTGGGGATTCATAGGCTCTGGGCATAGTCCATGGTCCCGGAAACCAAAATAATGTATTTTATTTGTAAACTTTATGGGGATTCTTTACCTAGGCCTGAGGATTAGGGATGCTCATCCTGCAGCATTTTGTGGCTTTCATATTTTTACATTCTTTTTTTTTCTGGAGGCAGTCTGCGAACCCTAGTTTATGAAGTATCAGGGAACTCCTGGTCCAGATACTTCTAACTTTTACCCCCATCAAGTCCACCCAACATATTTTTATAATGCAAATTTTCTGGGAATGTCTGAATGGGTTTACTTTAAACCAAAGTATAGCATGTCCTTGGGTATAGTTATAACTTCAAGCCATGTTTGATGTAAAACATTCAGTCGTTTTTATTAGGTCGAGCATTCAAGACCTCTTGTATATACTTTATATTATACTTATATGTGAATGTACTTTGTGGGCTCTGGAGATCAGCCCTGGAACTTGTCTGCTTCCAATTAGGGACTTTTTTCTGTTCAACTGCCTCTATTTAACTGTCTTGATAGGAAACAACCAGCAGAGGTCAGTAAAATACCAGAATCACTTTAGCATTCTCTAGATTCCACTCCATGGAAAATGTCTTCCACGGGCACCGGTAAACAATAATATATTTTTCAAATCTTGTATTTTCAATGATATGCCAACGAAGGCCCTGATTTTATATTGAAAACAGAGCTTTGAACTATACCATTTTCCGCTGAAAGGCAATATTTCTCTCCATGTGTTCCCATACCTGGCGTGTCACGCAGTTTGGTGCTTACTTTCCCTTCATGTTAAAGAACAGTAGATGTTTCAGCACCCAGGCTAATGTGCTGCATGGCTAAATACATGAAAGGTCCCAAAGGCGAGACCGAATGCATTGCAAATGCTTGCATAGAGGAGAGCTAGTAATCATATAGGAGTTAAAATGGAAAAAGTCACTTTCTTAACTACCACTTTTATCCTCCCTATATATATATATATATTACATGATAGCAGTCACCAGCGTTTAGGTATGGTTCAGATGCACTTTCAGTTTAAAAGGCATTTTTTGATTTGTCTGTAAGTTTGGTTCACAGATCTGCTCCAAAGTTGGTAACCACTTAGCATATGCAGCTATGGCTCTGGAAATTGTGTGCAGCCCTGTCCAGAATAACTAGACTTAAAGAAACAGTTAAAATGTAGAATCAGTGCCTGGCAGGATTAAATGGGTTGACACTCTTAAATATCTTGATCCTTTAAAACTGTCATTTCAAAATCACAATTTCTGTTAATCACGTTTCGATTTCTCAAGGCAAGGCTGGATGATGATGAGTGTTAAACAATGTATTTTCCACCTTCCTGAAAATCATTTAGCTTTGTGGAAAAAGAACACAGCAAAGGGTGGGGGGGGGTGTACTATAAGAAGCTCCAGGGGAGTGCTGGGGGGGCTCTCAGATACTTGGAAAATGGTAGTAAAAACGTATGGAGGGCAATTCACAGAGAAAGCAGTAATGCTGTACCCTTAGAAGTACTCTAATTAATAGGTGAAGATTTACTACTTTTTGGAATTCACCAGCATTCTCAGTAGTATGCCTATAAAGCTGCAACAGAAATATGAGTACTTTTAAGCGTACATATTTACTACTTTCTTTGTGAAATACCCCCATAGGAATTGCCCTCCACAGTGGTGTAGGTCTGTGCCTTCCAGGGAGGGATGTCTGATCACTTTGGGATGGTACACTAAATTGTAAGATAGTATTTATTGTCTTGACAAGAAGGGTGTGCGTGTGTGACTGTTTCTGCCCTCTCTCCTTTTCCTCAGAGCTAATTGTTATTTTGTCATTGGCAGAATGTCTCCACTGGAATCATGTTTATTCTGCTCACCTTCAGCGTTCTCCAGTTTTGTGTTTCCGTATCTGTTTCTGCCTTTGGATGCAAAACCCTCTGCTGGACCACCTACAGTGAAGTGGTAAGGATCCTTTCTTCTTCCTTCCTAACTCACACCCTTCCTCCTTTCCTTTCTTCCTGCCATCTTTCATTACTTCTTACCTTTGCTGAATTCTGTACTTCTCTTTTCAGCTATGTAGTCTTTCTCATTCCAGCTCTGTACTTTCTTTCTCTTTCCAGCATTATATCTCTCTCTAGCTAAAATACAACGATCTGCCATACTGGAAAAGGCAAGGAAATTAATTATTATGCATAGAGATATTCCTCCTGCCAAGAATTCTCACAGTAATTAAATTGATGAGAGATGGAAAAACATACTTCCAGTACTGCCGTGACACTTTGCAACAGATGTAGCTTCCGGTGCAGCTTTCACATAGTACATGCCTCAAGAAAGGCCTAGTGAATTATGACGAACAGTACTTAACATTCCGCCTGCTCAGCACCCTCTCCTCAATATCAGATGCCTTTCTTTAGGTAGCAGCGCTTCCCAATCTTCTCTCTTTGACTTTGCAGGCCAATGTCCAGGCATATTAAGCTCGGAAACAGCACGTACGTAGTGCTGTTCACATGCGACAGATCTAAGACACAACACTCTATATCCCAGGCGGCCCACTGTTTCTCCTTCAATGCTGTCCAGCCTGCCACAGCAGGACAACCTTTAAGTTCATGTCACCTGAACAAGTCCCAGTGCAGACTTCTGTTCTCCTCTCACACCTCCCAACACCATATTTACCGCTGGGTGGGAGTGGTGCAGCACAGAAAACTGACCACTTGCTGTGTGAAAAAGGCCGCTTTACTGAAACAGGTGCACATAAATTTCCTGTCAATCTGCCTTATTTTTTTACTCATTTATGTATGTATAACATGTATTAAGTGCTGCTGTTACCCGTAGGTGTCCTGGCGCTATGTGAGATCTACCCAAGGCTCAAAACCGAAGTGCAATTAGTCTGTAAACAGACAGGTTTTTAAAGCCTTGCGAAAAGCCAATAGGCTGATCAACCCTCTGAGGTGTAATGGAAGATTATTCCAAGCTTTGGCTGCATTCACTACAGAGCTTCTTCCACCCCAGGAGGCCTTTTTTGCAAAAGGCACATAGACCTGCTTAGCAGCAGATGAGCGCAGTGATCTGGTAGGAGTATACCAAAATAACCGCTCTTTTAAGTAAGCTGACCCTATTCCATGGATCGCCTTGTGAACTTGACACAAAGCTTTAAACTGGGCACACTTCCTAACCTGCAGCCAATGAAGCCTCCGTATCTCCTTAGAGATTGATGCGTATTTAGGGATACCTGAGGCCAACCTAGCAGCAGCTGCTGAAGTTGCAACTTATTCATTATTCTTTCCTGGATATTGAAATAAAGGATATTACAGTAATCCAGCCGAGACATAGTAAGTGCTGTGACGACTGTTTGGTGACACTCTATAGGTAAGAGCGGCAGACATTTCTTACAAGACCTGAGGGCAGAGGACGTAGAGGAAGACACTGAATTCACTTGGTCTCTAAAACTGAGATTCTGGTCCACCCACACTCCTAAGTTTTTTTACCTTCTTGTTGAGTGTGGGGCGAGGACCCAAGGTCTCTGGCCACCATTCAAGGGTCCAAAAATTCGGGCTGTTGCCAAAACATACCACCTCCGTCTTACTGGAGTTTAATTTAAGGCAGTTTTGGGCCATCCAAATCCCTACGGTATTCATACTGTCCTTAAATCGAATCGCTATGCTCCGCCACTCCTCTGTTTGTTATGAGACCACAATTTGTGTGTCATCCGCGTAGGAGGTCAGACTAAACCCAAAAATGACTTAATAAGGGGCGCCAAAGAGGACACATATACATTAAATAGTGGTGGGCTTAGTGAGGACCCTTGCGGGACCCCACAAGGTCATGAAAAAGACTCAGACAAGAATTTCCTCAAAGACACTGACTGACTCCGATTTGAAAGAAAGGTTTTCAGAAGTCTCCATGTGGAACCCTGAACTCCAATCTCCCACAGCCGGTCCATCAATTAATCATGATTGACCTATCAAATGCTGCCAAGAGATCTAGCATGATCAAAGCAGCCTTGCCCCCTTTATCTAAAACAGTCTGGATCTCTTCTGTAGATTTCAAAACAGCCGATTCAGTGATATGGCCCCCTCTGAATCCATGCTGGGTTGGGTCCAATGCTTGTGTTGACTCCAGAAAATAACTAAGTTGCATGTTTAAATTCCTCTTAACAATTATTGCTGGTAACGGAAGTCTGGATATAGGCCTGAAACGTCTTTTACATCAAGATTCGGTTTAAAAAAAAAAGGCAGGATAGAGGTTTTTTTCCATTCTAGCGGGAAGTATCCTTCGGCATACATAGTATTAAAAAATGGGGGTCAAAACTCAGGAGATTGGTTCTGCCGCTAATTTTATTATAGGTGTCGGACAAGGGTTAGAAGGAGAGCCAGATTTAAATCGCATAAGATGATTGAAAGTGTCATTAACTGTGAGCAGGGCAAATTTATCCAGATGAGCTTTCTTTTATGATATTAGGGGCCTTATGTAGGTAAACTACATTTACCGATTCTAAAATACCGAATTTTACCGATTCGGTATTTTAGAATCGGTAAATGCTATATAGGTGAAAATTCTGTAAGTATTACCTAATCGGTACGATTCGGTATTCACCGAATTGGTATTTACCGATTCGGTAATTCCCATTCATTCCATGAATGGGAATTACTGAATGCAAAATACTGATTCGGTAAAAGGGGGGAACACATTCAAGGGTGGCAGGGTGTCACTTTGACACCCTGTTGCACCCCTGAATAGTGCATGGATGCACATGTGGCACACGTACATGCCCTATGTCTGCCACATGGCACTGTTATTAAATGCACAAAATTGCTTTTTTTAGGGTTTTCGATATTTACCACCAACTTGTAGTTGGTAAATAACGAACCCTGAAATGGGAAAAGCACTCATTTGAGTGCTCCCTACATTTCAGATTCGGTAATTTACTGAATCGGTATTTTAAGGAATCAGTAATTTACCGATTCCTTAAAATACTGGTTCAGTAAATTACCGAATCTGAAATGTGACCCCTACCTCTCAAATGCCCAATACCGGTCGGTAACGGACGAAATTCGGTCATTTCGGCCGTTACCGACTGGTATTGGGCCACCTACATCTGGCCCTAGGTCCTCTGAAATTAGGGGCCATATGTAGGTAAACTACATTTACAGATTCTAAAATACTGAATTTTACCGATTCGGTATTTTAGAATCGGTAAAGGCTATGTAGGAAAAATTTGGTAAGTATTACTGAATCGGTAAATACTGATTCGCTAAAAGGGGGGAACACATTCAAGGGTGGCAGGGTGTCACTTTGACACCCTGTTGCACTCCTGAATAGTGCATGGGTGCACATGTGGCACACATACATGCCGTAAGGGCATGTATGTCTGCCACATGGCACTGTTATTAAATGCAAAAAAATGCTTTTTTTTAGGGTTTTCGACATTTACCACCAACTTGTAGTTGGTGGTAAATAACGAATCCTGAAATGGGAAAAGCACTCATTTGAGTGCTCCCTTCATTTCAGATTCAGTAATTTACTGAATCGGTATTTTAAGGAATCAGTAATTTACTGATTCCTTAAAATACCGATTCGGTAAATTGCCGAATCTGAAATGTGGCCCCTACATCTCAAATGCCCAATACCGGTCGGTAACGGCCAAAATTCTGTAATTTCGGCCGTTACCGACCGGTATTGGGCCACCTAAATCTGGCCCTAGGTCCTCTGTATTGCCCAACGTCCTCTTAGATTTAGCATTAAAGAAAGAGGAAAAGATGGTATTCACCTTCTCATGGAAACATTTAGCCAATTTATCGCAGAGTTCCTGACTCTGTATGATAGTAATAGCCTCTGGGTTTGCCAGACTGGTGACTGTGTTAAATATTTCCCTTGCTGAGTTTTTTGTATTATTGGTCTTAATTGAGAAAAATGTTACCTTTGCATTATAAATCAGCTGCTTATACTTAGCAAGTCCACGTTTGGATTCCTCCTTATCACAATCCATATATTTCTTTCTCCATTTTCTCTCCAAATGTTTACAGGTCAATTTATGATCCCTTAGTTCCTGAGAATACCAAGGGGCGGAGGGTACACGCCTTGTAAAATAGCACATTTTACTGGGAACTAATTTATGACCTGCTTCTTCTAACCAGCTAGAATAGGACTGTGTACCCTCTTCAAAATCACTAGGTAACATGATTAAGGTCTTATTGAGGACCTCAGAGAGATCTTCAGCCGTTACTTTGTTCCACGCTCTTTTCACCAGTCTTTTATTTAATGGCTTCTGAGAATGGCGGTCGGGGATAGTAAGGTTAAATAGAAACGCCTTGTGATCAGACCAGAGTAACGGAAGAATAGTCGTGACTTGTAATTGTGGATTGTTAGAAAAAATACCATCAAGTGTATGTCCTGCCTAATTGGTCGCCCCAGTCACAAGTTGCTCTAAATTATTGCCGTTCATCAAAGCTAACAATTTGGCTTTGTCCGTATCTGAAGAGGCTTCCAAATGGAAATTGAAATTGCCTAAAACGGTGTATGAGCTAGCGGTGATACTACTTTCCACAAGTCGTCCTGCCTGGTCACTAAAACAACCTCTAGGGCCAGGTGGTCTATAGATAAGGGATCCTTGAAAGGTGTACTGAAGAGATAGGGGAAAGGAGAAGTCCAAAACCTCACATCCTTCCACCCCTCCCGGGCTAAATGTAGCGACCAGTGAGGAATGGTAGATGACCACTAATCCGCCTCCTCTTCCAGTAGTCCTATTCAAAGTATAGCATACATAGTTATAGGGCGTGGCCTTAACTAAGTCCGGACCTGTTGCTTTATCAGTCCAGGACTCTGTGATAAAAGCAATCTTTACGCGTTCATCCTCTATAAATGAAGCACACTCCAAACTATGTTTATTCAGTGATCTCACATCCATGAGGACACATTTCCAAATGGAGGTACTCATCTCCCCATCTATCTTTGCACAAGTTCTAGAAGAATCCATAGTTTGAAATAAAAGCTCTGGAATTTCGATCCCGCACCCTGGGCACACCTTAAAATGCTCCTTAGAAAACTAACACTTGCTATACATCCAGTGAACTAGTACTCGCCCCACCCCCACCTCTACTGTCCCCTCCCCCACATACCACCATCTAGCCAACTCATTTAACTGTATTGCATTTCGACATTTCCAACTTTCTATCCCCTCTACATCCTATGACATTATGTATGAAACTGTAAGTAACCAAATGTCTTAAACTGAAATTTGAACTACCTGCCTCCCCTCCCCTTGCACTTGGTTCCCCAACCGGCAACGCCAACCACCTTTTGCCAATACCTGGCAAACTTTTTATGAACCGAAGCACCTTAGCACCTATTCCAAGCAACAATGTACACAACTATGCCCCTGCACACCTGACTCAACAACGGAGCCCTTATCTAAAAAAAACATCAAATTGTACCCCAGGAAACTCTAGATAAAGGGATGGGCGAGCAGGGAACAGCGACACAGACATGCTCTCTGTCACCAACCACCAGGTCACCTTAACCTAAAATGATGGCAGGGAGCCCAACATAACCCCTTAGATATAGTTTGGTCTATAATTCTGCCATGGTATGTTGCCCAAAACAGAATGGCAGTCACTGGACGGCACGACCATCCCAATCTGCCCGAGCGGCAGACTTACCGCCGGCCACTCTCCCCCACAAACTCCCCTTATATCACACAGCGCTGTGCAGCAAGTCAGTTTGCAGCTCTGCGTGACAGGGAAAGAGAAGGAATGCACTATACTTAACATGTTACGGTGCATTCTTGCTTTTTCCCAGCACTGGCCCACAATGTGCTTCCAAGCGCCAACGCAGGCACTCATGCACAAAAACCAAGGAGAAACAATCCTATTTTTCCTCGTTAAAACCTCAACTGGGAGGCGTAGCAGTTTTGATACATTCCCAGGTTTGCAACGTATGGTTAAACTGGGAATGCTGCAAAAACCATGTTTCTTTGAATGGGAACATCCACGGACCACTGATGGAACTCCTCCCCGGGGCAGAGTAATGCGATGCAGTGATTTGCGCTAGGTTACATTGTTCTGGATTTATTAAGTCACTCCGGGCCATGCAAGGTGGCCTTGCGTGGCTTCATAAATAGCATCTCATGGGTTGCGTTCTTTTTTAACCCCGTTACGCAGTGCAAAAGTGACACAATCCTTGATAAATATGGCTCTTATTTTATCTCCCATGAGCCATCTTGTGGAATGGCTGTTCTCACCATGGCTCATTTCTACGCTGTAGCCTTCGCATTCACAGATTCCCGGACCATATCAGCAGGCACAGCGGTACAATAAATATCTAAATTCATATGACAGATTGTTTTCGAATGCCAAGTATTGTAGTATGATGCCGATCAGGGCCGGCGTTAGGGCAGTGCAAGTGGTGCGGGCGCACTGGGCGTTGACCTTTGTAGGGGCGCTTACCTCAGAGGGGGCGCTGTGTTTAGCAATAACTTATGATTGGAGCGATGGGGGGCACTTTTGCCCAGTGGTAGTGAGAGAATCTGAGGAGGTAGTAATTGGTTGTAGGGGCGCCAAAAAAGATTGTCACACCAGGCGCCACCAACGCTAAAGCCGGCCTTGAAAATTGATGTTGGTTTGTGGACAAGGCTGAAAATCCTGGTGGTCTGGGGCTTTGTCCCTGTGTTCCAGCTTTACATTAGTGATAGTTTCCACCTCTTCCATTGAAGTGTAAATCTCCTTTAAAGTGCAGTTTTCAGCTGCATGGCGCTGGGATTTTTGGGGTGATTGATTTCCATTTGTTTCAGTGTGATGTGGAAATCAATGGCAACTCGCTGATGAATGGCAATTTAGTGCGATAGGATTCGTTACGCCACAAAATACAAACACAACACGGATGGTTCTGATTTTCATTTATGAAAATAATTGCAACACTACAAGAAATATTAAATGTAGAGATTGAAAAACATGTAGCATTGTTTTGACTATATATGAGTCAAAGCAAAACTTCAATGGACAAGACATATTACTAAAATTAATAATCATGAGGAAGAAACAGAAGAAGAAATATAAACTATATGGAATTCAAAGATAGATCCCTGCACAAATATTGAAAGCTGGATGGAACAAGGCATCGAGGTATATTCACAAAGCACTGAGAAGAGCCAACTTTAATCGAATGCAGCGGTATGCACAATGCCTTTTTGCCTCTATACCGCGGAAATTCGACATAATCACAAAGCTGACTTATCAAACCAGTGTCTCATATTAAGAAAACTGGTACATGGGACCACATTTTTTTATTTGTCAACCACTGGGACAATATTTTTTCAAGAAATATGTATTTCATTCATATTTATTATTTAGCCACGGACAGAATGCGAGTTCTATTGGGAAGCTCTGCATGTGTGGGAAGTGTGGAGTGAACCAGATAAAAGGTTTTTAATGCTATGTTAATTGCGCACTCATTAATTTGGAAAGGCATAAAAGCACCTAAATTCAAAAAGTGGATTAACAAGATAAACAAGCATTTACAATGCAATGGTCTCGGCATCATTAAAGGAAGAGCTATTGGCATTGCTCATGACATTTCTTTTTTTTTCTTTAAATCATAAACAAATGACATTGTCATTTACATTGCCAATACACACCGCTCTGCACCTGCACTTACTGCTCTGCACACTCACTCTGCATTCTGCGCTCACTCCTCTGCACACTCACTCTGCATTCTGCGCTCACTCCTCTGCGCTCGCAACTCTGCATTCTGCGCTCACTCCTCTGCACTCGCAACTCTGCATTCTGCGCTCACTCCTCTGCGCTCGCAACTCTGCATTCTGCGCTCACTCCTCTGCGCTCGCAACTCTGCATTCTGCGCTCACAACTCTGCGCTCGCAACTCTGCGCTCGCAACTCTGCGCTCACAACTCTGCGCTCACAACTCTGCGCTCACAACTCTGCGCTCACAACTCTGCGCTCACAACTCTGCGCTCACAACTCTGCGCTCACAACTCTGCGCTCACAACTCTGCGCTCACAACTCTGCGCTCACAACTCTGCGCTCACAACTCTGCGCTCACAACTCTGCGCTCACAACTCTGCATTCTGCGCTCACAACTCTGCGCTCGCAACTCTGCATTCTGCGCTCACAACTCTGCGCTCGCAACTCTGCATTCTGCGCTCACAACTCTGCGCTCGCAACTCTGCATTCTGCGCTCACAACTCTGCGCTCACAACTCTGCGCTCACAACTCTGCGCTCACAACTCTGCGCTCACAACTCTGCGCTCACAACTCTGCGCTCACAACTCTGCGCTCACAACTCTGCATTCTGCACTCACTACTCTGCATTCTGCACTCACTACTCTGCACTCTGCACTCACTACTTTGCACTCACCACTCTTCACTCACTACTCTTCACTTTGCACTCACTACTCTTCACTCACTACTCACTACTCTTCACTTTGCACTCACTACTTTGCACTCACTACTCTGCATTCTGCACTCACTACTCTGCACTCTGCACTCACTACTCTGCACTCTGCACTCACTACTCTGCACTCTGCACTCACTACTCTGCACTCACTACTCACTACTCTTCACTTTGCACTCACTACTTTGCACTCACTACTCTGCATTCTGCACTCACTACTCTGCACTCTGCACTCACTACTCTGCACTCTGCACTCACTACTCTGCACTCTGCACTCACTACTCTGCACTCTGCACTCACTACTCTGCACTCACTACTTTGCACTCACTACTCTTCACTCACTACTCACTACTCTTCACTTTGCACTCACTACTTTGCACTCACTACTCTTCACTTTGCACTCACTACTTTGCACTCACTACTCTGCACTCACTACTCACTACTCTTCACTTTGCACTCGCTACTCTGCACTCGCTACTCTGCACTCACTACTCTGCACTCACTACTCTGCACTCACTACTCTGCACTCACTACTCTGCACTCACTACTCTGCACTCACTACTCTGCACTCACTACTCTGCACTCACTACTCTGCACTCACTACTCTGCACTCACTACTCTGCACTCACTACTCTGCACTCACTACTCTGCACTCACTACTCTGCACTCTGCACTCACTACTCTGCACTCTGCACTCACTACTCTGCACTCTGCACTCACTACTCTGCACTCTGCACTCACTACTCTGCACTCTGCACTCACTACTCTGCACTCTGCACTCACTACTCTGCACTCTGCACTCACTACTTTGCACTCTGCACTCACTACTTTGCACTCTGCACTCACTACTTTGCACTCTGCACTCACTACTCTGCACTCTGCACTCACTACTTTGCACTCTGCACTCACTACTTTGCACTCTGCACTCACTACTTTGCACTCTGCACTCACTACTTTGCACTCTGCACTCACTACTTTGCACTCTGCACTCACCACTCTGCACTCACTACTCTGCACTCTGCACTCACTACTCTGCACTCTGCACTCACTACTTTGCACTCTGCACTCACTACTCCACTCTGCACTCACTACTCTGCACTCACTACTCTGCACTCACTACTCTGCACTCACTACTCTGCACTCACTACTTTGCACTCTGCACTCACTACTCTGCACTCACTACTCTGCACTCACTACTCTGCACTCACTACTCTGCACTCACTACTCTGCACTCACTACTCTGCACTCACTACTCTGCACTCACTACTCTGCACTCACTACTCTGCACTCACTACTCTGCACTCACTACTCTGCACTCTGCACTCACTACTTTGCACTCTGCACTCACTACTTTGCACTCTGCACTCACTACTCTGCACTCTGCACTCACTACTCTGCACTCTGCACTCACTACTCTGCACTCACTACTCTGCACTCACTACTCTGCACTCACCACTCTGCACTCACCACTCTGCACTCACTACTCTGCACTCACTACTCTGCACTCACTACTCTGCACTCTGCACTCACTACTCTGCACTCTGCACTCACTACTCTGCATCCATTTCTGTAGATAAACATCCATTTCCCTACTAGTAATACTCCAAAACCAAGCCACCCTCAGAAACCCTTTGTTCTTGTTTTTCCTGTGGGCCCAAATTTGCACTCTGCACTCACGACTCTGCACTCTGCACTCACTACTCTGCACTCACTACTCTGCGCTCTGCACTCACTACTCTGCACTCACTACTCTGCACTCTGCACTCACTACTCTGCACTCTGCACTCACTACTCTGCACTCTGCACTCACTACTCTGCACTCTGCACTCACTACTCTGCACTCTGCACTCACTACTCTGCACTCTGCACTCACTACTCTGCACTCTGCACTCACTACTCTGCACTCTGCACTCACTACTCTGCACTCACTACTCTGCACTCTGCACTCTCTACTCTGCACTCTGCACTCTCTACTCTGCACTCTCTACTCTGCACTCTGCACTCTCTACTCTGCACTCTGCACTCACTACTCTGCACTCTGCACTCACTACTCTGCACTCTGCACTCACTACTCTGCACTCTGCACTCACTACTCTGCACTCTGCACTCACTACTCTGCACTCTGCACTCACTACTCTGCACTCACTACTCTGCACTCTGCACTCACTACTCTGCACTCTGCACTCACTACTCTGCACTCACTACTCTGCACTCACTACTCTGCACTCTGCACTCACTACTCTGCACTCACTACTCTGCACTCACTACTCTGCACTCACTACTAGGCACTCACTACTCTGCACTCACTACTAGGCACTCACTACTAGGCACTCACTACTAGGCACTCACTACTAGGCACTCACTATTCTGCACTCACTATTCTGCACTCTGCACTCACTATTCTGCACTCTGCACTCACTACTCTGCACTCTGCACTCACTACTCTGCACTCTGCACTCACTACTCTGCACTCACTACTCTGTACTCACTACTCTGCACTCACTACTCTGCACTCACTACTCTGCACTCACTACTCTGCACTCACTACTCTGCACTCACTACTCTGCACTCACTACTCTGCACTCTGCACTCACTACTCTGCACTCACTACTCTGCACTCACTACTCTGCACTCACTACCCTGCACTCACTACCCTGCACTCACTACTCTGCACACTCACTACTCTGCACACTCACTACTCTGCACACTCACTACTCTGCACACTCACTACTCTGCACACTCACTACTCTGCACTCACTACTCTGCACTCACTACTCTGCACACTCACTCTGCACACTCACTCTGCACTCACTACTTCGCACTCTGCGCACTCTGCACTCACACTCACCTTCTGCCTCACAGAGGGATGAAGTGAGCGCCGTTCTACTGGGCAGACCTGGGGTCGGGCGGGAGGGTCACCAGGGGCGCGCACGGCTTATAGAGCTATACCGATCAACACAATATTCTCCGGAGTGCCATCCATCTACCGCAGTAGCAGAAATTAGTTTGAAAGCATTGTCGAAGAATGCCAAAAAGCGCCTCATTTAGAAGCGATGAACAGAATTCAATTTTTAGAGCTCCCATGATGTGAAAACAATTTACAATGTACTGTGAACAAACTATTTACGAAGATAAAATATTAGTGAGATAGGTAGTAATCCTTATGCATATTGCCAGATAAGCAGGTGCACCAATGGTCCTCTACACTGGAAAGTCATTTTGAGGATGTAAACACTTCTCAGAAGACAATCTCCTTGACTACAGCGGACCTGCAACAGTGTGCAAAATGTCATGACATTTTGTGTTTACGTATTCTGCTGTATAGATATTTATTGCCCTAATTTTTTTTCAGTATTAGAGGATATCTTTGAAAATACAAGCCTATTATGAAAGTGGATAGAAATGATTATGATCATCGTGGCTAACACAAAGGTGCAGTGAGGAAAGTGAGTGGCAGATATCGCCACCTCATGGTAACTGAGTATAGTGGGTCCAGTGGTAGCTTGCACAGCCACGTTCTTTCACTCCGTGTCCAGACTTTGACACTGTGGAATGGGGTTCAAGTCCCAGCGTCGGCTCTCCCAGAGATTACAAAAAAACATGCTGATCGAAAGAAATAAAATTAAACAATACCGATTGGCGTGACGAGGATAAATCCATGTGCAGTGCACTGCCCCCTTGCCTTGTAGACACCGCAGCCCAAGAAAACATGATTGACGGAGCAAAACGGTGGTCTAATTGTCCATAGCCAAAGTATATAACAAGCTGAGGATCAACAAACGTGAAAACAGCGTGGTGGGCGCGCACGTGACGCAGCGTGGGCGTGCACATCAGCTGAAGGATCGCCGGAGAAGACACGAGTTTGCCTGCTGCCATGACTGACCAACTGCAGAGGGAAAGAGCCCGGTGAGTGTGGGTAGAGGGGGGGCGGCAGAGAGGGAGTGGGCAGGGATGGGGTGTGTGTGTGTGCGTGTGTGCGTGTGTCTGTTTCTGTGTGTGTCTGTGTGTGCACGGCCATGCCTGCCTGTGTGTGTGCGCGTTCACGGACCCTGGTCGGCGTGTTCACAGCTCTAGGTCCCTTCAGAGCGAACTCCATAACAATAGGTCTCGATGCCGAGACCTAAAAAAGAAAGGAACGCATGCATTTGTAAAAGAATGAATGTATCTCACGAATTTGATATTTGGGGGCTACATTGCTTGAATATTTGAAAAAAAATGAAATCTGTACAAGGTTGAAATGTTGACACAACGAATAACATTTGATATCTGAATGCCCCCGACCCCCCCCCCCCCGCCCCCTCCCACCCCCGGCCCCAAATTTTCTTGCAGTATGTTTACTAATAGCTCCAGCCATTATGGGTTTCATCCATTCAGTCACTTGAAACACAATCCTATAGAGACACCATTGCTTATGCAGTGACTGCGTCATCACTTATCCTCTACTCATTTCCAGTGACTCTCACAGTCATGCACTTTGGAACAGTTTTAGTTTGAATTATTCTTTTCTAATACCCAGCTGTCTTTGCCTCCTACAGAACGTGGTGATTTATCAGACCGCCCCTCCGAATTCAGCAGACCCTGGAGTTAGTGCCGCCCTATGAAGAGTTTTTGAGAAGCCACGAACTAATGACGTCAACAGGAATTGAGGTCAGCAGTTCCTGTATGACTAAATGAGAGCGCGCCAGCCCTGGCCGGAGTGGCCTCGACACGACCCAGCGTGGTGGTCCGCGCCCTGAAAATGCAGTGTTCGAAAAACACCACTCCGCAAATGTATACAAATAGAATAATAAATGTACAATCATATGCAATGAGCTATATATATATTTAGTTATCAAAAAATCTATTCCTTTGTAATGCTGTATTCCTGGTTACTAATATTTGTTAACTTTAAAGAATGTTCAAATTGTCTGCAAGTGTTTTTCGGGAGTCTGAAACCTTTTTAATCATGCAAACTTTTTATTAAAAAAATAAAAGCCATCCTGAGCTACTGCTTAATATGAAGACAAGAGTAGATAGATGTATATAAGGGAAGGGAAGGAAGAAGTAGCAGAAGTAGAATAATGGGATGAATGAAAGGAAAGAATGAACGTAGGAAGGAAGGAGAAAAGGAAGAGGAAGAAGGAAGGATAGAAAGAAAGAAGGAAAGGATGAATGAAAAAGAGCAGGAAGGAAGGGATAAGAAACAAAGGAAAGGGACAGAAAAGAAAGATGGGAAGAAGAAATGAAATAGTGGGAAAGATGAACCAAAGAAGGGTAGGAAAGGAAAGAATGTGAGACAAAAACAGGTAAAGGAAGTAAGGGAGAGTGAAATAAAGCAAGAATGAGAGGACAGAAAGAAAGAGACAAGGACAGGAAAGAAGTGATGGCACCGAAAGAAGGAATACTGAATAGAAAGAACATGAGAAACCAAGAAATGAACAAAGAAGTGAAGATAAAGGGAAAGAGGTGAAAAAGAAGGAAGGAAAAAAAAGTGAAAGGAAGAAAGAAAGAAAAAAAGGTAGAAAAGGGAAGAAAGAGAAAAAAGAAAGGAAGAGAAAGAATGGAAAAGAAAAAACACAAAGGTGAAAGAAAGAAGAAAAATGTAAATCTAGTGATGCTCTCAATGACTCTCTGAAGTCATTGAACTAATATGTATTTTGAGTGTAGTTTCCGAGAGGTTTACAAACAATCTCGGATGAGCCATTTATTTTCAGGCTCCTAAAGCGGAAGCAGAGCACCCTTGTTTATTTAACAAGGACATGGGGCAAATCCTGCTCCTGAATCCTCTCTCAGCCTGCCAGAACTGGACTCAAAGTGTTTTAAGTGCAGCATTAGCAGATATGTGCACATTTGAATATTAGGAACTCCAGGCCTCAAGCTACTGGTAGCTCGATCAAAGTTTTGGAAATGCATGTTTTATAGAGTGCAATAAATATTAATGGACCACAATAAATAAAAAAGAAAACTGTAGTCAGACACCATGACATCAGTATAAGGCTAGTGAGGCACATGTTAATGAGGAATTGTATAAGCCTTCTCATTTCGTTCCATTTCCCAGAAACTATGTGAACGATATTTGTGTATTTTTATTGGAATCACTGTAATTAAATTGATCACATTGTGATTTTAAGTTTTTATCTCAGATATAGTTCAGCATTTATATTTTGTGCTATCCCAAAATAAAAAATAAAAATTAAAAGATGTGCATATGGATCTTGTTGTACCTATGTACAGGTGTGAATTAGAACATGTGTGTATGTGTGCTCCTGCGTACCGTACTCTCCGGTCCAAAGTTAAATGATATGGAGGTTATAATATTATATATCAATAGTTTTTATCTTCAAATATTCAGTTCCAAGAAAAACAGCCACCATGCGTTTTGTGAATACATCGCTTTTTCAGTGCTAGATAGAAATCACAAAAACAAACAGGAGAATCACTATACCGAATATTAAATGGAAAGAAAAAATAGCTAACAGAGGTTATATAATAATATTCCTATTATGGATCTTATAATCGACCTTAGAAATGACTCCTCAGAGGTTGAGGATATGTAAAGCTCTGCATAGTCCTCTGTACTACCTAGGCCCTTACTGTCAATCATATATTTTATTTACAGATATTAGCAATACGATATCTCATAAGTCTGATAGACCATTTGATTTCATAACTCAATTCTCACTGCGAAACCAAGGCAGTTACAGAGAGCATTGCCCCAGCACTGGACACTATGAGGCTTATTTATGAGCCCCTTGGAACACTTTTGCGCGGTTGTTGTCACTTTTTGTGACGTAGAGGTGGAGTTAATAATGCGACACGTTGCACCATATATACAAAGTGATGCATCTAGGCAGATGCAGCATTTTCTAAACCCCAGAGCTACATTATACGTGTGTTAGGTATTATGTATGCAAGTGGGCGTTCCCCTGTAAGGAAGCCTAGCAGAAGTGCGCAGTGAAAACTATCAGATTTCACTGCACCACTTCTAGGACGCCACTGCGTCAAAACATTACGCCTGCCTCACAGGAGGTGTAAGAGTGATGCAGTGCAGTAAGTATAAGCCTCCCATGCATTGCTGGAGTTGCATCTTACTTACGACTCAACTTTGTATATAAAACAATGGTCCTAGACTAACTTCCTTAGGGAGGTGTTCATTAAGTCAAAATCTATGAACATGGTACACATAGAACTCAAGTCACATCATAAGTGTACCCCAGTAGTTTCTCAGTTCAATTAAGTATATCCTAAAAAAGACACACAAGTACCATAAATAGCTTCAATAGTGACTGTTTAATCTCACAGTTATTATAACAGATCACTGTAGAGATTACATTTCAAAGTAGAAAAAGAGGGTTGCTCCAGGGGGAGTGTGGAAAAAGGATTGTGCTCGTGAGAATAGAACAGATATATAGGGAGGGAAATCGGAGAGTAGGTAAAACAATCAATTACACATAGTAATGTCCTTAGTAAACTGGTCCAGGTTTACAGTCGCACCAGTTTTACAATGGGGCCTGTCTCTCATGGATTCGAAAGTACTTTTCTGGTTCTTGATGTTGTACAGAGTATAAACTTCTGTAAAGAGGTAGGGATGGGGTGAAGTAAGGTAAAGGCCCACTAGGGGAAAGTGTTGAGGTTTCAACCCTGGCTCATAGAGCGTGGTGTGTATTCTCTGCAGGCAGGTCTTCTTCAGGCTGGGGACTGGAGGAGTTCAGCGTTGATCACCGGGACTGCGCCAGGAAGGCTTACTAAGATACCTTAATCCACCAGTGTTAGGATTCAATCTACACTGCTGACCTGAATACTGCACATTGAATTTTCAGTACCAATTCTAATTCACCGCTGTAATCATGCAGACCGCCACCTGAGGGGCTGTAACCCTGACTTCGCCTTGACACAGGTTGTTCACCCCCTATCCCCGTCCTGAGGAAGACCCGCCTGCAGAGTATACAAACCACCCTCTATGCACCAGGGTCGAAACGTCGATACTTTCCCCTAGTGGGCCTGTACCCTACATTTTCATAGATTTTGACTTAATGAACACCTCCCTCAGGAAATTAGTCTAGGACCATTGTTTTCTATACCGAGCATTGCTCAGGTCCATGGACTGGTATGGGTCACCCCGTTTTTTTGTTATGACATAACTACTGCAATGCATGGGTTTTGTGCGGACAGGTACATCAGGATTCCTGATGCATCTGTCAATCATTGCATCATGGAGGGCCGTATAGTAAATACGGCGCATTCATGGTGTCGCAAGGAGGGCACACTGAAGAGTGTGACATTGTTGTTTTACCACAGTGATGCAACACTTTTCATAAATTTGGTCTATTATTTGCATAAAGCACTGTTAAACAGGAACAGTAACTTAACGAAATGCAAGAGCAGCAGTGGGTGAGCACAACAACAATCTTCCATCCAGTGGCATAACAAAAGCCCACGCAGTGCTGGGGGGGCAAGCTCCATGGGCCCCTTCAGCGAAGTGCCCTGGCCTGAAAGCTCCAGAGTAAGTCGGGATGAGGGCCTCTCTCTGCACTTTGCAGTGAACCCCCTTCAGTGTTGTTAGACCACTGCTTCCATCGATAGAGACCCGAATATCCACACCCCCAAAACCACTGTAGTTGGTAAGGAGGTGCACAGGAGAATGGCAGAAGGAAATGGAGGAGGAACCCCACTGAGGGGAACGGTAGGAGCATAGGGGGAGGGAATGGACTAGATACTATCTCAACAGCCCACGACCCGTGGATACCACCCCACACAAGTACTTCAAGTAACATGCACTTGTCCTAGTCTCACACGGGGGCTGCATAACCTTTGTGTTTTTTAGTGAATTGCCAGGTTTCTTTTTTAACATAAGTTAAGAACATTCTACCACACCTAACTATAACACCACTTTAACCATTGTTTTTGTTTAATTGAATTTCTGTGTTTTTGTAATGTAAGGGAAGATCATATTACCATAGCTGAAAATAATGTTTATTTTACCTTTGCTTTTTTCATGCATTTCTAGATATTTCTTAACCTAAGCTGCCAACACCGCCACTGCATAAAACCTTCAGCTAGTTGCAACAGGGGGCTGGCACAGGCCAACCCCCTGCTGGTGGCCAACCCACTGCATTCTGCCCTCTGAGGTTATCTTGCTGACCCTGTACACCTCCGTCTTGCCCTCCTTTCTACATCTGAGTGTCACTGCCCCACCTCCTGCCCTCCATGATCAGCTTACTCCCCATGCCTCCTACCAGCCTGTCCTCTGTACTCCATCTGCATTACCCGGACCCTCCTGCCTTATTTCCATGATCAGCTTTCTGTCGCTGCCCCCTACCCTCCATTTACATTTGAGTGCCCCTACCTCCTCTTGCTAGCTCTCCATTGCCCTTTTAGCTGCCCATGCCAGCTTGCCATACATGTTCAGCTAACTACCCCAGACCCCGCCTGCACAATATGGTCAGTTTGTTTCCCCTGCCCTTCGTTCAGCATCTACATACCCCTGTCCCACCCTGACACCCCTCTGTGGACACCTCCTGCCCCTGTCAATGCCTGCCTGCCCTACGTGGTCAGCTTGCTGCCTCTTGCCCTATCACTGTCATTCATACTTTGTGAACTTGCCCCTACTCCACTTCCATGCCCTCCATGGTCCGTTGTGCTGCCCCGCACCATGAAGGCCTTTCCTCCATGGTCAGCTTGCCTCTCCCACCCCAGCCTACCCCACCACCCTGCCCTCTGTACCCTGTCTCCTCATTCCTGCAAGGTCTTTTGTCCTGCCAATGCCCCTCCCAGTTGTCCTCTGTGCTTAATTTGCTGCATCTACCCACTCCTCCCTGTCTTCTTTTGCCCAAGTCCATACCCCTACACCTCCCTCCTACCCTGCACGGTTTGATGTTATGCCACTGTCCATCATGAATGCCCTAGTGGTTACTTTGTTGTCCCTCCATGCTCCCACATGCTCTTGGTTGTCCAAGTCCATGCCCCTGCCTTCTCACTCCAACCCCCTCATGGTAGTCTGCTGTGCCCCCACTGCCCCTCCCACCTTGCTGCCCCTGGCCTGCTCCCCCATGCCATCTGTTGTCCAAGTGTGTGCCCTGCTCCCTCCCTTCCTGCCCCTCATGATCTATTGAGCTGGCCTTCCAACAAGTCCTACATGTTCTGTTGTGCTGCCACATGGTCAGCTTGTGAGTTCATGCCCCTATGCCCCTCCCTCCTGCCATCCATTGTACGATGTGGTGCCATTGCCCCTCCTGCCTGATGTTCATGATCTGTTGTACTGTCACTGCCCCTCCTGCCCATCTTGCTGCCCTTGCACCGTCCCTCTCCCCTCTGTTATCTGAGGGCAGCCCGTACCCCCTCCCTTCTACCCTCTATCGTCCTTTGTTCACAAACATTCCCCCTCACTCTTGCCCACCATCGTCAATTGTGCTCGGGGGAAATGCTTCTGCCTGCCACAAGTCATCGGATGTGCTGCCACTGCCTCTCCTACCTTTCCTACATGGTCAGCATTTTGACCCTGCCGCTCTCCCATCTTCCCTCCGTTGTCCATGTGCATTCCCTTATTCCACCTTTGTCATGATAATAGAATGTTAGCACTCTACTTGCTCATTGGAACACTGTGGTAAAACTGCAGTTTCTGACCGGGGCGTTAACTGTTAGGCTGCTGCTGGTGTTAACAGTACACGTTTCAGTCTGCATGTCAGAACGATTTACTGAAATGGATAAGGAAGACATTTGAGAAGTCAAAAAAATGTGTCCTAGCTTTGCTTTCTCCTGCAACTAACTATAACTAGTGCACTCGCCATGCACTTCCAATGACCTCACATATCACAACACTAATGAAATGTTCTATGACATTATTAATGACATCTGAAATATCATTAATATTCACAATATATAAACCAATAAATAATAACTAAAAGCACAATTAAATACACTGACTCAAACAATTAAATGATACTGCAGTCATAGTCCTCCCATTCATACAGTTGGGTAATATGGCATGGAATCTTATCTGCAAGATTATTTACAACATTTGACATTTTATCTGTCACATCCAGTTTGAGGTCATGAGCACCACATTTGGTGTGTAAGTTGTGATGTGAGGTCCTAACCATAACTTGCAATCTAGGTTGCAATTTTTTTTTTTCCAGTGAATTTCTGAGATGTTTAAACCTGTGCTTAATTTAGACATTTTGCCCTCAGTGGACGTAAGTCTATGTTACCAGACTTTTCTGATTTGCTTTTGATTAAAATTTAAAAAAGAATACAAAATATGTTTAAAAAAAGAAAATTAGACCATAATAAAAAAATAAAAAGGTGCTATTCAGCGTGAAAAAGCAATCATTGCAATTTTAGAAGCAATAACCACAGTCCATTTCAAAATAGCATACTCCTATACAAGCTAACATCAAACACCTGTGAAGTTTGTTCACAAATTTTACAGAAATAAATTAATCTTTCTGTGTCATAAATTAGATGAGAAGCAACATATTTCCAACTACAAATTTGATCTTCTAAATCAACTGTACAAACGTTATAACAGGAATTAGGACAATTTTCTATAAATGTGTTTCAAATTCTAAAAACAATATCAAATCAAATAATACAATCTATAAATAAGGAAACTAGAATAATTATTTAAAAATAATTTAGCAACAGGTAGTCATGTTACCAAAGATGGCATAGGAAAAATAAAAGAAGATCTCAGCAAAGATATCACCTATGAAGTCAACAATGATGTTATATGTGATGTCATATGCAGTACAAGGGATGACACAGGTTATGGTTCAAGCAGTGATGTTAATTGTGATGTCATAAGTGAAGTACTCAGTGCTCTATCTTATATCTTCATTAGTTATGTCATTTGGGGTGTCTGAGAAAGGGGAGGTGGAAGTTTTGATTTTTGCTGTAAACCATAATTGCCAAATGCCATTGGTTTTATACATTTGCCCAGATCCATACCGTACATTTTGAGTTTTTTTCTCTCTGTTTATAATTATACTTAGGCAGTGCTGGCACATGTACAGTAATAGTTCTGACTTTCTATTGAAAAGGCATTTTTTATTTTCTGAATACTTTGGCACTGTTTGACGTATCTACACAAAACATTCCAATTAAAAAGTTCAGCTGGTTTGGGCTCCGCATGGCACATTTCATGCAGATCTGTCGATTGGGGTGGGGGAAGTAAAAAAAAAGTGGGCTTAAAACAGTAAATTCTTTCCTCTCTGATATAGCAAAAATAAAATATGCTGAACGGAATTACAAGAAATTTAGCATAAATGTTAAACTTTACTCGGAGTAGTGCCTGTGGTTGGTTTTATAAATACTCGTTCAGCAGTCTTTGAGAAATTAGTGTTTGCATTTTTTTGCTTGAGAGGTTGAAATTATAGTAAAAGATGGAGCACTCCCTATGGGAAAGTATAGAGAAAATAATAAAGTGTATTAACAGTATATAAAGTTAATTTATCAATTTATCAATTAAACACGCTCAGTAGTATTATAATATTTAAATAATATTTATCAAATGAAATTATTAATTATGTTTTTGTATTAAATTATACTTGTAATTTAAAAAATATATTAACTTTCAAAATTATAAAATATTTCTATCTACAAATTCTATATTTGTTGTTTAATAAAAATCATTACAACATTTCACTATGATTTTTTGTGATTCACCATAGTAAAAAGAAATGTCTTTATTATTCACAGATCCCTATCTCATGTTGAAGTTTATGGTTCATCTAATAATTAAAAAGCAAAATAAAATACTAAGAACTGCTTTTACTATTAGCTAATACTCTTAGTCATGAATTATCATTAAAAAAATTCAGTGCAGCTTCCAAACGGACAACTGTACTTTGATTCATTCTACGTTCAGTCTGTCTTCCTGAGCATTATACAACAATGTTACTTAAAAGCTATTCTTTCACTCCAGCCAACGCAAATAGCCACAATGAGCAAAAAATTCATTGTATCTTCCAAGATATTATGTGGAAGACAATTCATATGCTCCTGCTAATGTGAGAGGCCGATAGTAGCGTATGGATTGACCAAATATCTGCATCAATAGACCGGGATGGAGTCAGATTCAAATTTTTCAACAGGTAGGGTATTTGGACTGGAAAAGCAATAGCCCCAGTATGTCGAATACCGTTTACCATTGCAGTTGTCAAATTCTATGCATAGGTTCTATATATACGTTTATATATGTTAGCAGCCTGGAGGCCGATTGTTGATTCTAACCTTGGAGATATGGAGTAATGCCTGTATTGACTGTGCCTACTCCGATCCTTATAAAGAAGGGCTGTAAAAGCTTCTTTCTCAGATCCAGCAAAGAAGAACATATAAATCAATATCTCATGTCGATAGCTGTAGGCTCTGCGGCACTTACATGACATTACATTTTCAAGCATTTCTGATGTTAAGATGTAGAATTGGAGCAAGAAGAAACCATAATTTAATAAACTTAGATCTGGTGATTTGCCTTAATGCCATGGTCAAATATTGCTGAAGCAATGGAGAGATGATTGATGATAATAAATTTTCTCTAGACAGCTATAGTAGATCCTCAATGTTTTTTGCCAAATCAAATAGGAATTGGTGCAGTTTGTGTCACATTCTTTCAATAGATTATACCTTGAATTCTTATTCCATTCCTCTTTGAACATCATCTCTTCTATTATTTTCTTCAGATTATGTATGCCATTGAATGCATGTATTTTAGATTGTTTAAGTTGTTCTTTCCATATGAAGTTCCATCTGAAACCTTATCTTATGAACTGAAGATCTGCAATTGTTGCAAGTGCATAATTCAAATTCTAGTTTAAGTTGGCTGACCGGAGTGCTGTTAATAGGTTAAATATTTTCTCTTCACTGCTGTTGAGAGGATTTGTTCTAGTTGTTTGTGCAGTTTCGCTCCAAAGGATGGTTAGCCGCAGGTTACGGCCAGAATGAATTTTACCTGAGTGCCTCTAGATTGAACTAGATACTGTTACAAGTCTCTTGTGTGTTTGTGACTGTGCATAGCTTGTATCTGACTGCCTAGGTTTTGTTTGTTTTCGATTCTGCCACACACCCAGGTGTAGGAAAGCACCAGTTTGTTTTATTTTTTATTCTTCAGAAGTTGTGGCCACAGTACTAAAAAGCTATTTAATGTAATACTTTAAGAACATGAGTGTATGTCCATCTCGCCGTGAGGCTGCAATACAATTAATAATCAAGACCAACAAAAACCCAAGACAATGCAACTCTACAAGTCTGTTTCGTTACCAAACATAGACTATGCAATTTTTCCAACACTCATGGCTTTTTGGTGAAGCATTAGTCATGGGGAAATTAGTGTATAAATACCAAAGTGAATTAGTAAAGGGAAGGTGAGGCACCTGCATGATTTGGCACATCTATTTGTAGGCACAATCGACCTGGCAGTAACCTATAAAGTAACATTATCATTTATTACTTTGGACGCAGCAAGGGCTTTCCTGTGGTGACTGCTTTATTAAATTTGGTATGGCTTTTAAATTGTGCATTTGATTTTACCACTGTATAAGGTTCCTAGTGAAAGAGTCAACATTCAAATAAATAGAGGTACACAATGAGCATGCCCACTGGCACCCCTTCTCTTCAGCTAATATATAGAATAATTTGTACAGTGAATAGGAAAAGACAGCTATCCCTCCTTATAAATATAAAAGGTATAGGGCGTGGCCTGGCAGCAGACAAGATGGTCATGTGAGCGCTCGGCTCTGATGCATGTACCCGTGGAGGCAGAGATCCTGCAGCCACCCCTGGTTGAATGATAGGCAGGTGGTGATACCGGAACATCCTGGGGAAAGCAGTAAAACGAGCTGGGCTGCTGCTGGGGTTTACAAGAGGTGCAGTGGTGTTAGCCTGCTCGCGTCGCGGTCCAGAGAAGATGGCGGCACACATAGCTCGGTGGGGCAAGGGGGGCTATGTTTGGTGCTTGGTGGCTCCGGTAGTCCCCGTGATAGGTGACGGGCAGGACTGTGTGGCCGCCAGACGAGGCCGAGGGACTGGGGCACCTTGCTATACAGGATGCCTGTGGATTGGCCAGGAGATACCCAAAGACTAGACACAGGCCCCAAGTGGGCTCTGTTGGGCTCAGGAAGCCCGATGACTGCAGGGTTGGCCAGGCCAGGGACTCCGGTGGTGACTCATGGGGTCCCTTTGAGGGGCCCCGGTGCAGGAGTGACTGCAGCTTCACGAGTAGAACCACAGGAGAGAGATTGACATGCTGCAACAGGCCATGTGACTGGTCCCTGGTAGGTAGGCAGAGTGTACTCATGCCTGCAGGGCTATGAGGGGTGCCTGCTTGGGGTGGCCCCCCCTCTGACCAGGGCTGCCAGGGGTTGGGATGCCGGCTTGCCGCGGCTCTTGGGGGGGGGTTCTGACCTAAACGGCAGTGCCTGTTGCTGCCCCATACATGGCTGCCCAGCTGCAGTGAACATGGAACCATAGCCAGTGAGGCGGCATGGGTAGTGGGCGGAAACCCCCTTTACAACCAGTCAGGGAACACACACAGAGTGTGCCACAACGCAACAGAGATAGTGCGCTACAAGGGAAAAGGCACCATGGATGTGACCCAGGGCCTTGAAGCTCATACAGCTACAATACTAGAGCCATCAGAGACATGAAATCAGCCTATGAGCAGAAAATTGACACAGTGGCCCTATACCTTAGCCTGCTCTGGGCCGAACACAAGAAGTTGACAGACAGGGTGGGGTCAGCCAAAAACACGCTGATACAACTGGAATCGACAGAAATCAATAGGTGCCCTCCCAAAAACTAGTGAAAACCTGCAATGGGGAGAAGACAGAGGGCTGGTGTTGGACTTGGCCCTTTTTGCAGGATCATCCCTGAACTTTTTGCCTTCCTCCTGGTATTTTTTCTAACCTGGTGTTGGTGGTTTTAGGACTCTGAGCACTTTACCACTGCTGTTCAGTGTAAAGTGCATGTGCCTTCTATAGTAACTTGGTAAGATTGGTCTACACCTGTTTGGCGTATTTAATCTACCTATCAGTCCCTTGTAAAGTGGTATCTCATATACCCGGGCCAGTAAATGAAATGCTACTGGTGGGCTTGCAGCGCTGGTTGCACCACCCACCCACCAAAGTAGCCTTTCAAACCTGTCTCAGGCGTCAGTCATTGCAGGGCCTGCAGGCGCAGTTTACTGCCACTGTGACAAGGCACATAAAGTGGGTGCCACATCTGTGACTCCCCTTTTACTACATATCAGTCACCCCTAAAGTAGGCCCTAGCTAGCCCTATGGGCAGGGTGCAATGTAGATAAAAGGTAGGACATGTGCCTTAACTGTGTGGTATGTCCTGGTAGTAACAAACAGCCATTTTGGTTTCTCACTACTGTGAGGCTGCATTCTCATAGGAATGCATTGGGGATTCCCTAATATGTGTTTCAGTGGCAATTCCTGACATGAGAGGAGTAGAGTGGTCAAGTTTGGTATGATTGGAATAGTGGTAATAAATGCTGCCTAATGATATTCGCAGATTTATTATCACTATTTTCGAAATGCCACTTTTAGAAGCGGGCATTTCTGTGTGCTATGTGTCTTTGTGCGTGCCTGTTGTGTATTGCATGTTTGGCTCTGGAGGGACAGGGGCTGGGGAGCACTAGGCTGAATAGGCCAATCTGCATTTGGAGTGGTGGGAGGAGTAGCACTTGGGACTGAAAAGGATTGTGCCTGCCTTCCACAATGCTGGCTCCACCCCCCTGTGTTTTGTCTCTAGGGCCAGAGCCTACACTGACAATGAGGGTGTTCGTGCCCTGTAAACAAATGTTTGAGTGCCCCCCCAGAACTGTTTTGGACTGGGCTTAGGCCTGTGCCAGGGGGGGGTAGAAAAAAGACAATTGCACTATAAATATTGGGGCTGTGACCCCATGATTTGGTGCTTACTTAGATCTGGACGAAGAGGGCTGTTGGGCGCCAGGAGAAACCACCACGAAGGACTTCCCTCTACAAGAGGGCCCTGTGAGCTGACCTGCCTGGGCCCAGCTCTGCCCCTCATTACTTTTGGGGTCAGCGTGTGGTGAGTGCTTGATCCACTTCCCTCAGCGCTTGGTGGATCCTGCTCTACTATATTCAGCAAGACTTGGCGCCAAGAGAGGGCAGGATTTCTTGGATGTGTTTCCCCCTTGCTATGGGGAGTGCTGCATTGTGTTGCACTTCTAATAAGAGAGGGTCCTGCCCGCTGGAAGCACGTGATGGGCACTTTGCACATCGTCTCCCTAGGCCCACAGAAGAGGGATCTTCCATTATCCCCGGCGAGAGCAGCCCCCAAACCAGAGGTCAGGCAGAGAGAACCTGACCATGGGCGGGGCTGGCCAGAGGAGGCAAAGCGGAGTCGCCGGAAGTCAGTCGACTGTCGCCTGGTTGTGGGCGGGGCCTGACAGCAAGAGAAAGTCAAGCCTCGTGGGCTCGCATCTGCTCTGAGCCACCAGAGAGTGACCGCAAGAGAAAGTCGAGCCTCGTGGGCTCGCATCTGCTCTGAGCCACCAGAGTGTGGCAGCGTCTGGAGCAACAACGGGAGCCATTGGGAACTCCAGGCCTGGAGTGCTCCAACACGATGCAGAGTCTGCAGGGAGGAGATCCAGAAGGGTCATTTCAGTCCCGCCAACCAAGGATACGGCTGGACAGCGGTTGAGTGCATGGGGCAGACCAGAGTGCCTTCCGCCCCGGGGCGCACTGCTGTGTTCTCAGCCCTGAAGGGCCCTTGGCAGACCTCTCTTGGGTGCAGAAGAAGCACCAAGTATATTCCGGCATTTGCCCCCACTAAGTGCAGCTGCGCCGCAGGTCGCGCACAGCTGCGCGCTTCTGAGATATCAGGGGCGATCCTGTGTTAAGGTGGCATTGCGTGACGAGCCCTGGATAGGGCCCACGCTGGAGAACATTGACTTGGGAGACAGCACCCCTGTGGCAGAGGTATTATAGGTCCCTGTCGCTGATGAGGTGTAGGCCTAAGGTGGGCCTGACATACTGTACTACTGCCGATTATGTTATGCATAATGTGCCATGCCAAGTACTGTCCTGATGTTCATGCCTCATGAGATGTGCATCGTGGAGGTGCTACTGTGGTGCACAGGGGCTCAGTATGTTTACCTAATATGGTTATGCCTAAGGTGAAGTGCTAAGAGCACCTTTACCAGTAATTACTGGTTGCTTCTATTTTCCACTTTTGTGTGCTCTAATGGTGATGACATTGGCCTTATTGGCCCTGTAATGTAAAAAAAATCCCCTGTAAAGTAATACCTGGTGCCAGGTGGCACAGTGTACATATGTGATTGCGTTCTAATGTGTTTTATGAGTAATACAAAGGCTATTTGTTTACATAACCTTGTGTGGAGTGTCTTTTGTGGTGTGCCTAGTGTGTCGCTGCTGTGTTAGTGTGTTGCGCAAACCGCTTTACACATTGCCTCTGGGATAAACCTGACTGCTCGTGCCAAGCTACCAAGGTGGTGAGCAGGGGTTATCTTCAGCATGTAATTCCTTGCCCTGACTAGAGTGGTGGTTTCTGTGTGCTTTAGGCGCATGCCCTAGCCAACCAGACATCCCATTTCTAGCATTGGTTGTCAGCGGCGAGGATAGGACTTGCGTTTGCACACTACCACAGCGACAACTTGTTGCACTACGAACTCTACAGGTTAGACAAAGCACATGTTTGGGGATTTCTCCTGATTAATTTTTCTCCTCAAATTGTCATTTTGAATTGTGTTTACGCCTAGGTCTCTTGTGTTGCACTGTGGGTTGTGTATCTTGCCAAGATGGGGTTAGTCTATAATGAGGATGACCTTTGGGAGTACACGTAGGAAGAGTTAAGGAGTTTCTGCAGTGAAAGGGTGTTATGACCAGATTCTCAAACCAGATAGGACCAGCTCACCAGAGCACCACCAACCTGGCCAAAACGTAACCACCTCCCTCCTCAGGACCCATCTATCCAGGCACCTGGGTACCTACCTGAGGATGGGGAACTCGCAATATACAAGCTCATATCATTAGACACACCACTAAATCTATAGGGATTACTAGGAATACTCACTGATTACTAAGGGCGTCCATGCCCTACACCACACTCATACCTCGTAGTCTCGCGACCACATGGGTCCAGACTAATCTACCCTGGGGCAGTTCTGATTATTTACCATTACACACTGATCACCATCAGTGCTCACTCGACACGCAATCCTGCGTGCCTACACACTGGTCTGCAGCCCTACTGCTCTCTCCCTCACAGCCTGGTCCACAATCCGGCGGATCTCCACACCAGGTTCACCCCTGGTGCTCTCTTACTCACAGCCCGGTCCACAATCCGGCGGACCTACACATCAGGCTTCCACCTGATGCTCTCTTCAACGCCGCTTACCAACGACGATCACTTTCCTATGAATACCTTCAGCTCTCTCTCTCTCTCTATGTTGGGAAGTTTCTCTCACTATTCACTAGAGGTTCACTACTACAATAATAATATTATGGAATGGCCGAATTACTTAGTGTGTGAATATTTCCCTAGCTCAAGGGCTCCTCTCTCTCCCTAATTATTCAGTGGCTACTTACCGGATCAGGGGCAGCATCTGTTCTGGCTGTAACACCTGACTAGAAGGAAAGGTTACCTGCGCTTTAAGAACAAGAGACACACACTGTATGCAAGAGTTATTCCCTGATTTAAACGCTCTCTATCATAAGAACAACACATGCACACTGGTTCACTAAGAACTGGGGTATCTTTATTACAATAACAATAGAATGGGAATAGACACATACACAGATCTGCGGGGTCTCTGTAACTAACAGGAACTGTTACACACCGCTGAAAGAAAAGGGATTAGACATATAACAGGGACAATGTTATCTGCGGGGTCTCTGTGACTAACAGGAACTGTAACACACCGCTGAAAGAAAAGGGATTAGACATACAGTATAAGGACAAGGTTATCTGCGGGGTCTCTGTAACTAACAGGAACTGTAACACACCGCTGAAAGAAAAGGATTAGACATACAATAGCCTAGGGAATAGAGACAAGATTAAGGTGTAAGTGTAAAGCAAAATAATTTAGACTACCTCACCTATTAGAAGGAATGTTTCTCTCTCTCTCTGGTGGGATCAGGGCTCTCTCTCTCTTCCTCCGTCACCACAGCTTCACTCCTCTGGCTCAACTGCTTCAGCTGGCAGCTTCAACTCCTCCATCTGCTTTAATGCATTCTGATAAACTGGCAGCCCCAGCTGATAGTTCCAACTTTGTTCATATGACTGCTCTCTCCAGCTTCAGCAATCATCTGCCTTCTTTCTCTATTCCAGAAAACCAATAGAACTGAACTATACTCTTCAGCTCCAGCAAACATTCTACTCTTCACTCTTCAAGAACCAAACTGACCACTCCTCCTCTCCTGCAATTCGCTAATATGGAATCCTCTCCCCTCATGGAAATTTCCAACAGAGGGCTGCCTCCCACCGAATTCCTGTGCTTGCTCCAGAGCTCTCCGCGCAACCACAGTGCGCATCTGCATGTTACGTCTGGGCCCAAGAGACAAACACATTCTTCCGATAAGAACCAGTCCTGGCTGGTTTTCCCCTAGCAGACAACAGGCTTAACTATAAACATTACCTTTACCCTTCAAGCATCTCAGCTCTGCAGGGACAGAAAGCAAAATGGAGTCTCTCTAGTTCTGGGCCTTGTAGGCCTGAGAAGGATGAAATAACCCTTAGCTCTGTCAGAGTACCTACACAAACCATACCAGTATGTAATATAAAGTCAGGACCACAGGATCCACCCTCTACTATAGGCAGGATAATGAAAGGAAACATAATTATGTCAAAGCCAATAGGCAATAGATGGATTAGAGTCAAGAATAAGGGATCTATCATCATATAAAGCAGCTATCCTCTTCTAGGTCTGGAAAAAGGGCTTAAAAGGGCCAACACAAGGTAAGAGTACAGATGATAGATGTGAGCAAGCTTAAAGTCTTCATCACTCCGAAATAGAGCCAAAAACCATGTCAGAACATTCCACCCTAGACTTTATCTTGCGAACATCTATAAACAACAACAAACAAATAAACAAACATCAACATAATCTATAAACCAAAAACCAAAAGACTCTCTAAAATAAATGACAACTGAAGGAAATTCCACCTAAAACTTGATGTAGGGAATACAAATCTAACAACCAACTGAAAACAAATCAAAGCACCCTTGACCTGAATGCTGAAATGTAACTAAGATTGATCTGATAACAACAGAAAGTAACCAAAGCACCCTTGAACTAAATGTGCCTCAACTTCTAGTGATAACTGATGAAATCTATGGTGTAGGGACATATCTGTGGAATGAAAACAACAAAGGGCCTAAATGGGGCCTACCTACTTCGGTCAACTTAAGAACTAAATGTGCCTCAACTTCTAATGATAACTGATGAAATCTATTGATGTAGGGACATGTTTGTGGAATGAAAACAACAATGGGCCTAAATGAGGCCTACCTACTTCGGTCAACTTAAGAACTAAATGTGCCTCAACTTCTAGTGATAACTCATAAAATCTATTGGTGTAGGGCCATGTTTGTGAAATAAAAACAACAAGGGGCCTAAATGAGGCCTACCTACTTCGGTCAACTTAAGAAAGAATTTGGTAAAATCCAACAAATAAACATGACAAAGGGTCCTCAAAGTCTAGGCAAACATTACTAATAGATGTAGGACATAACCTGACTAAAAGACACACCTCCCAGGACAACTTAAAGTCTAGGATGACCACCCTTGGAACAAATCCCACTGTTCTAAATAAGAGTTGATGAATCAAAGTGAAAGTGTAATAACAGGAAAATAAGGATAACCCCATTCCTACAAAATAGCTGGTGTAGCACTATGCATATCAAGCAATAAGTGAAAGAAAATTATCTAAGTGTGGTGTATATATTATCTGCAAGATCATAGAATTAAATTTGAACCATGCCAAAGGCAATAGGTAAAGATCACAAATCATCGAAATCAGGAAACAGTTTGCACCTAGTTCCTCACTGTATCATGCTGTGGAACACATGTGTGCACCATCATTTAAAACACTGCTTTCTCTTCCATTGGCAAGACTGTTTTGCAGAAAACAGGAAAACTATGAAATAAGTGAAAGATAAACACGTGTATCAATAATAAAATAGCATAGCATACTAAAGGCAAAATATATATGAACCATGAATGAATGTGGCACTGCATAAACATCAAAACCATGAACAGGACTGTGAGACTTTTTTTTTTCAAGTGGGGCCTGTATATGGTAACTGCAAAAGTGGCATAATGTCCATCTGAAATAGAAACATGGGAAAAATGCAAGTCTCAAGAATGCAGGCCAAGGAATTACTTTCCAGGACAATGAAAAAATATTTCAAAAATGGAGTATCTGGTTTGAACCTGACTGCTGAGGCAGCCAATTATAAATTGTCTCTGTTCTGATTTAAAAAGGGTCAGTCACTTTAAAAAGGTATAAATAGTTCATTTTTGTAGGCCATGATTCTCCATCTTCATCTGTATCCGGTGCCAAGGACGCACACCCTCCAGTCTGGTCAGCCGGGTACGTCTGCTTCTAATCCTGGATTCAGCCTCGGGGGTTTTGGGGATTGGGAAACAATCATTCCGAAAACAAAAAAAACACAGCACTCCAAAATAAGAAAATGACACTCATCCAGGGCCCCCACACGACAAAGCCATCTGAAACAAGAAACACGCATCATCAATCTTGCAAAAATACATCTTCCATTTAAAAAGCACCCCAAGTGCTTTTTATTTTCGAAAGAAACCTCCTAATTTATGAAAAGAAGTCTTCTAAATCCAAGGAATGATTTAAACATTCTATATAAATCATATTGTTTAAATTTGTTTGGGCAAAATCTAATTTTGTCATACACAGCCAGACGGGCTGTGGAGTTCTGGACTTTTTGGTACTGTCCAGAGGTGTCAGGGACAACACCCGAAGACCCCTGAGTTCTACCTGTCTCGGTGCACGAATAAACAGAAACACGGGCTTCTCGATGGTGGCTTCAAAGACCAAAGGTTTATTACTGCAGGGACACAGAAGTCACAGAAACTACACACGGGCAGATTCTAGGAGCCTGTTCGAATTGTACAAAGTGGGTTGCTCCTTAAATACAAATTATTTAGCTTGGGGCAACATTCTTCACATGCTAGTATGTTTCTAAACCTTCATGTCCTAAACAATAAATATTTGGTGTTACACGGGAATCGTCCACAATATCTGATGTCAAAACATTACGAACGAGGGGTTCCCACTGTTCCATCATAATCCCATGTCATCTTTTCATTCAAGAGCCGGACCGCCTCATCGTAAATTTCGTTACCTCCCCCCAATAAAGGCCCAGAAGGAAAGGAGCAGAGCCAGGTGTAGAAGATAGAAAAACAGGATAAGAGATGTTTGTGGGTCGTAAATGGGCAAGGCTACCAGCTTCGGCCGCCTAATCATGATCAGGCCAACGAACACAAGAACCAGTATAGCAGGACTGGCCTCGGGCCGGGGAGGCAGCTTTTGCCGAGTCATGCGGCCACAGCGTTTCTGTCCTAAGGTGCACGTGTCACTAGCAAGGTGAATCGCCGGCTAGAGCTTACGTGTCCTTAAGTGAAATGAGTTGATCAGAGGTCACTGTGTGTCCATTGACTATGTGAGGGCAAGAATACAAAATGGCTGCCGTAATCTAAAATGGATGCCATGGGTGAATCAGAAATGTGTTTATAACAAGAGTGCTCTTGCTCCCAGCATAGCGAAAACACCAGGATATGCTAAATGGATCATTTGCGGTTCACTGGTACCAAAATTATGAGTTTACGACAATGTTGAAAACACCGGTTCAAATCGTCACGGAACCTCAGACCCTCCTTTTGCCCTTACATAGGCAATTACTCAGTCTATATCAGAGTCTACCTCAATGTTCATTAGGTCAGTGATATGTTGTTGCATCATCATTCTTTCTCGTACCTTGTCTCCAAACACAGGCTGTTTTCTGAAACAGGTTGCAGCACATAGGCTACACAAAGCGGGACCACATTGGATAATAAGGCAGCACGAGAACAGCAATACTAGGATAATACCAACGACCATCAGAACCTTCCATCCCCACGCTGATAGTAGAGTCCAAAGCCACTCCATTAAGGACCAATTTCCCTTGTCTACGTGAATAGAGTCGGAAATCTTGTGTAGCTTAGAGATCGCTTCGTATACAGTCGGAGCATTATTGGGTATAAAAACACAGCAGCTCGATTGGATCATTCTGCATACCCCACCTCGATCTGCAAGTATTACGTCAAGAACCATACGATTCTGCAACGTCATGAGACGATCCGCCTGGAGCTCAGCTGTTAAATTACTAAGGGCACCAGCAGTTTCTGTTATAGTAGATTCAACTACCCGTGTTAGCTGACGTAGATTTCTACTATTGGCCATAGGCCCCCAGAATGGAAGGAAACCTTTGAAAAAGTCTCCGGCTTCCTGACCAGCGGTATCTTCTTTGCTGAAAACACCTCTTGCTACTCTGGTCTTGTGATAATCTGGGGAAGCCGTGTATGTCGGAGGCAGCAGTCGAGCAATATAACATGAACCTGAAAAGTCAGCAGGCAGCCATGTATATGCCCTATCCTGACAGATGAAGTAGGTACCCTTAGCAGTCAGGAAGGCAGGGGAGGAGTTCGACGGATACACGTAAGTCTCAACACAGTCACTCCTCCCTAGCCGAGCTCTTGGATTTCTCCCATTACCTTGCAAGCAGAATTGACCTTGGTGAGGTACGACCCAGACTGGAGTTGAGCTTTTACGCTTGCTTTCACCCAAACTAATACTATACTCCGTAGAATTCCAACTCAGATAAACCCGTAGTTCATCTCTGGGGACAGATGGGGAGTTATTGACGTCTTTAATCATGTCAGTTATTCCCTTTATCAAGGCTTTATTAACGGATGTATACTTAGCGGAGCGTGGAGGACGCTGGGGATAGGTTTCGAGAGCATAGACAAATACAGTTTGGAAGGCCCGACATGATCCATTATAGCTAAAAGGCAAGACCAGATAGGGAATGCCTTTATCCATAGTGTGTGGTATCAAACCACATACCCAGCAGTCTGTTGTGTTAACTACCAGTTGGTGTTGATGCAAGAGTTGTACAAAAGTGTTATTTATAAATTCTGAGCGTCGAGCTTGCTCATGTTCAGGGAACGGATGAAAGGAATGAGAAGAAGCAACAGTAGAAGAAACAAGATCAAGGGGAGGTACTGTAGTTGTTATCGGTGCAAAAATTAAATGAACACCAAAGACGATTCCACCCACCAACGTTACTAAAACAATCAAAAACGTAATTGCACATTGCATCAGAAAACATTTGTTATGAAGAATCTTGTAGAGTCTATTTCTGCGAACATAAATTACATTCTCTCGGTGCAGCCCAGGAAGCTCCATCTTCTACAACCGCTCGTGACCACTGATGATATGTACGTAGTTGAAAATACCTCTATCAGCCCTGGGAGTTCCCAGAACTAACAGAAAGACCGACCTTGTGTCTGGCCCCCGCAGATTCAACTAGGCACAAAGCCACGACCCTACGGCTACCCAGACGGCAAGGTTATTAAAACAACATAACATACATAGAAAAATACAAAATATTAGCAAACTTCCTGGCTGGAGGCAATGTATCAAGTTAAAATATGTAAAATAGGCAGTTTCCTGCTTTATTAGTTCTTAGAATGAGAACGTAGGTTGTATCTCAATTTTCCTGGAGTTGTTTGATCCGGAAATAGTCTATTTTCAGCAGGGGTCACAATGTTCGAGTTCGCAGATGGCAAATGTTCGTTTGATGCAGAGGACAAATGTTTAGTATTCAAAGGAGCAGTTTCAGAAGGGGAGTCAGAGTTCGGTGAATCAGTAATCAGTTCTGCATCGCTGAAAGGAACATATCTAGGAACTGGTTCGGTTTCAGAAGCACCAATTCCTTTTCTCACCCAGTTATCATAAGGAAGTGGAAGGGGTACTAGCTTAGCATGTGTCGCGTGGACCCAATTCTTTCTGCCAGCCACACGTATAGCAGTCCTTGTCGTCAAAAGAACTTGAAATGGTCCGACGAACTTGGGTTGGAGATTTCTGGTCCGTCCAAAGTTCCTAATAACGACTTGGTCGCCGGGCTTCAGCTGATGACCTGGACTTTCCGGTGGCTTTGGTAATGCATCGAAAACCTGTTGGTGAATGAGACTCAATTTAGCAGTCAAGTCAAAAAGGTAATCAATTAGCATTGGGTATTCCAGTTGTTTGAACTCCCTCGGTCTAGGTACCCCCCAAACATTTGCAGGTCGACCGAACACAATCTCATAGGGGCTAAGCCCTACTCGAGAATGTACAGTCGCTCTTGTGGATAACAGGGCCAAAGGTAGTGCGTCTGGCCAGGACAAGCCCGTAGAGGCTTGTATCTTGGCCAGTTTCAGCTTGAGGGTGCCATTGTACCCTTCAACTAAACCAGCAGACTGAGGGTGATTCGCACTGTGAAATTTTTGTTTAATATTCAAACCTGCACACACACTCTGCATAACTTTCCCTACGAATTCACTTCCGTTATCTGACCATACAATCCGTGGCATGCCATACCTGGGGAAATATTCTTTTAGAAGGATTTTGGCTGTGGACAAGGCAGTATTGTCTTTTAGTGGATATGCTTCGATCCACCTTGAAAAAGCACATACTACCACTAGAACGTACTTAAGGTTATTACACCGATCCATGTGAATGAAGTCTAACTGAATCACTTCGAAGGGGCAAGAAGGAGGAGCGAAGTGACCAGCGGGTGTGGGGACTCCCTTGCCAGGATTATGCATCAGGCATATCATGCAGTTTCTAACCACTCTTTCTGCACATTTACTGATTCCATCATTCTTCCAGACTGGGGCCAACATCTTACAAATCCCTTTAGAACTGATGTGCGCTGCCCCGTGCGCCATTGTTACCACCACAAGCACATACGCATCAGGCAACATCCAACGCTGCTGTTCCGACAAATCAATCCAACAGCCACTCAAGTCCAATTTACCTGTATTCTCTTTCCATGCAAGCTTTTCCTCTTCAGTCGCTTCATCTTGAATTGCTTTCACACTTTCCACTGTGTCCTCACACATTCCCGAGTCAGTAATCCATCTTGCAGACGTTGCAACATACATTCTACTCATCGTATTCCTAGCTGTCTGTTTAGCGGTCTCATCAGCAAAGGCGTTTCCATGACCAACATCATCCGTGATTGCTCGATGAGCACTGCATTTCACAATCGCAACTTCAGTCGGTAAGGTTAGAGATTCCAACAAGTCATTGACTAACTGACCATGCTGGATCTTAGTCCCATGGGACGTAATGAAACCTCTTTCCTTCCACAAACGGCCAAAACTATGCGCTACGCCGAACACGTACTGACTATCTGTGAACACATTCACCCTCTTTCCCTTAGCTAAAACACACGCTCTCGTCAATGCAATTAATTCTGCAGCTTGGGCAGAATTCTGACTCACTCTTGCAGTCTCCACAATCGTACTCAAAGTCGTTACTGCATAGGCAGCTGATACATCACCATTCTCCAATTTAAAACAAGACCCGTCAACATACAACGTGCCATCTGGATCTGATAATGGAGTGTCTTTAAGATCAATCCGTCCTTTTGTCTCCTCCTCAGTTCTAAAACAACAGTCATGTGGTTCAGAATCACTCGACTCCTGACCAGTCGGCAACAATGTTGCTGGATTCAATACATTGCATCTTTTAATCTGAATATGACTTGCTAGCAGTGTCAGCTCATAGCATGATAATCTAGCACTGGTAAGGTGCTGTGTCTTGGTTCGGTTCATGAGCGTGTCCACGGCGTGAGGAACCATGACCACTAGCATGTTGTTCATGACCAAACCAGCAGATTGTCGAATGGATGCTGCAGCTGCTGCTGTAGCTCTCAAGCAACTAGGCAACGCTCTGGCTACCGGATCTAATGTTGATGAAAAATACGCACAAGGGCGTTGTTTATCACCAAATCGTTGCGTCAGAACACTCAATGCACAACCTTCTCTCTCATGAACATAGAGTGTAAATGGCTTACTGTAGTCAGGTGTACCCAACACAGGAGCTGAACACAATGCATTTCGTAACTCAGAAAAACTTTGCTGACATTCGGCAGACCATGGCACCGGACTCGGAACACCTTTTCCAGTCAAGGCCACCAATGGTTTTGCCAAAAGAGAAAAATTTGGGATCCATTGCCTACAGTATGAGGTAATACCTAAAAAGGCACGCACTTCTCTCTGTGTGCTAGGAACATTCATCTGCATAATTGCTTTTATTCTCTCTGGGGTCAACCTTCTTCCCTCCTTTGACAAGAGATGACCTAGGTAGGTCACTTCTTGACAACAGTATTGCATTTTTGAAGGTGACACCTTGTGATTTAAATTAGACAAATGATGCAGTAGGGAAATTGTAGCTGCTTTGCAAGTTTCCTTGTCATCGGCAGCCACTAGAAGATCATCGACATATTGCACTAAAGCAGAACCAGGAGGAAGTACAAAGGAATCTAGCTGACTTTTTAATGCCTGGCTATAGATGGATGGGCTCTCACAATAGCCCTGTGGAGCACGTTTAAACCTGAAGCTTCGGCCTCCTAAAGAGAAGCCGAAAATATCTCTGCTTTCTTCGGCTATCGGAATGCTGAAAAAGGCATTCTTCAAGTCGATAACTGAAAACCATGTGGCTGTAGCAGGAATCAACGTTAATAATGCAGTAATGTCTGGAACCACAGGAAACTGTGGAATCACAATTTTGTTAACCTCTCTAAGGTCGATTACAAACCTATAGACTGGAGGCTTTGAAGGATCAGTGCGTTTTAAAATTGGTAGTACAGGACTGTTACAGACATTTCCTCTAGTTTCCTCTATTACGTCTTTCTTGATCAAATCTTGCACGATCAATAAAAGCGCACGTTCACCTTCACTAGAGATCTTGTATTGTGGGATTCGTGGAAATTTGACATTTGCTTTCAAAGTAACTGCATATGGTGGAATTTCTAAAAGACCAACGTCGTTAGGACCAGTCGCCCAAAGAGTATCAGGGAGAGAACGCAGCTCCAGTGGGAGCGCATCCATTGATAAGTACATCGGGGAGATGATTCTCTTACCCAATGTAAGCTGTACTCCTGCCGGAGAACAGTACAAAGTCGCGTACAGGCGTTTTAACAAGTCTAAACCAAGCAGATTTTCATTACAACCAGTCGTCAAAATTAGGGGTGCTTTCAATTGACGGGGTCCAACAGAAATAGACAAAGGACCAGATACGGGGTTTTAAACAGGGGCGCCTGAAAAACCTACTGAAACATTTGTTAAGCCAGACAAAGGTGCGCCAGGGAGTTTCGCATGTATGATAGAACTTTTTGCTGCACCAGTATCCAACAGAAACGGTTCGACTACACCTGATGTTGCTACTTCGACATAAGGCCCACTCTGATCTACTGGAACTGATACTACTCCCTCTCTTTGTCCATGGCTGTCCTAGTACTCATTTTGCTGAAATTCCTCACTAACTTCACAGTAGTCCTCAACGTGATACTGTTGAGATCTAGTTGGTTGTGCAGACTGTCCATTTCGCTGATGAAAATAATTAGAAGGACAATCATTCGTTTGTGGAGGCATAGCACCTCGTCCTCGACCTCTAGAATTATGCGTAGAACCACCACGACCTCTCTGAGCTGCTGCAGCATTATTTTGTGCTAGTACTGGACACTCATTCTTATAATGACCTTCCTTTTTGCAGTAAGCACACTGATTCCATTGGTATTGTGGTCTCTGAGAACCATAGTCTGCCCTCTGATATGGCCCTTGCTGTGTATTTGTCTGATTCGTGCGGGGCGGATATGCCTGCTGCAAAAGAACTTTAGTTTTTAAATCCTTTGTTTTCTTATCTGACTTTTCCTTCTCTTCTTTATCCCTATTTTCATAATACTGGGCAGTTGCAAGTATTTGCGCAGTCGTAGAGACAGCCCACGCACTTTCAGAATCTTTTAATTTATTACTGAGTTCTGGTAACAGATTGTGCACAAATTTATCAACAAATAATCTCTGTCCTCCTGCCGTGCTCATATCCTGACCACTGTGATCTACGAAAGTTTCTTCAAACCTTGTGAAAAAGTCGGAGACGCTTTCGTCCTTCTTCTGCCTGCATGCGGACAACTTGTCCCAGTTAACGCGCAATGCTGGCATCAGAGTTTTCATTAAATCGATTATTCTACCAGGCAAATCAGCAATTAGAGGTTCAGGTTTAGAACCACCAATCTGTTGACCATCAGCAGCTATTATAGCTGCCCAATCACCACCTAATGCAACTGGATGATTTTCTTTACGAATTTTAGCCCAAATTGGTTGTGGTACTACATTGCCAAATAGCATGTCAATGTCCGCTAAATTCATTACGCAAGCTTCAACTGTTTGCGCCAACTCTTTGTAATATCCAGCTGGATTTTTACGCGGATCTGGCAAGGCCTGTTTTACTGCTAACACTTCAGCTCGCTTCCACGGAATGTGTATCCACACTCTCTGGAATTGGTCCGGAGCGGCTGCAATACCAAGGACCGCATCAGCTTGCACAGCTTCGCGCCAAATTGGAGGAACTTCTCTCATAGGATATTGACGACCTTGTCTCGTACTACGTTTGTCTAAATCTCTTGGTGAACGAAGGGAAGGATCGAATCTAAAATCTAAAATTAATTCCATTGCTTCTTTTATCTCCTGACCAACTATCATACCTGCAGCAAATTTTTGTTGTACTTGGATTAATTCATCCGGTACCTGTTCAGATTCGCTCTCCTCCCATTCTTCACGTAAAAGGGAACACATGACATCAAACACATAGCGCTGTGTCGGTTCCTTCCATTGCATGAATGTATCTAATACATCTTGTGCACTAAACCTTCCAACTTTCGAAATCCACCTAAGGGCAGTAGAATCTAATATTCCTCGTTCTTCGCTACTAGGAAGCTGACTACGTCTCTGAACGGAGTCAGAGACAGGACTCCTAATCAAAGTTTTATAAAAGGGAGATAGAATGTTAGTGACAGAATCAGTGATTCTCCGACGAACAGAAAGCGGAGTCATATAGCTTGCAGAAGTTTGGAGGAGAGTAGTAGTCGGGACAGAAGAAACAGCAACAGTAGGGGTAGTAGGCAAAGTAGATTGTGAAACAACAGGTATCAGTGGTACAGGCATAGGCAGAGGAGCTGGCAACCCCGGAAGAGGGGGTGCCGGAGGAACATTAATATTGACCACAGGAAGTACAGGAGCTTGATTCAGGGGAGCAGGAGCAGGTATACCAGGCTGTCCAGCAACCGGTAATTGAACATTCGGTAAAGGTAGAGCCGTAGCACCCTGTGCATACGGTGGGGGTGACCTCAACAGGTAAGACAACAGGGGATCCTTTTCAGGGTCCTCTACTATCTTAGCTGTACTCGATGGCAAGGCAGGATAGCACTTGTCTATCGCTAAATTACGCTCTCTATTGGCCACTTCCATCGCTTTCTCAGATTCATTGAGTTGCAGCTGCTTGGCAGACTGCTCTAAAGTCAACTCTTGCTCTTTTTGTTCTTTCTTTAACTTTTTAGTTTCTCTCTGTTTGGATTCTTTTCGCCAATAACGGAAAGAATCAAACATTGCCGGCCGGGCTTTCTTCTTAAACAATTTCATTTCTAAATTATCAAGAATTTCGGGTTCAAAACTACCATGCAGTGGCCAACTAAGGACACCATCTTTCTCCGTGTATCGGATCCATACCTCATTATAAGATATAGGACCCACACCATGTTTACAGTACAGATCATAAAGAGGAGTTCCAATCGGAGGAACCAAACATGAGTCCTCCAACCGGGAATCCCTGTTGCAACCAAAACACGACAACATACAATTTTTCCGACTTACCATTTTAAAAAACCGGAACACAGAACAAACACAAATACAGGTGCGCGCTCGAACTAAGAACTTAGGCCTACCAAAGTGAACAAATGTATCGATACCCAAACTAAACCAAATGATTATCGTAACCAGAACAACCAGTGATAATCTTACGAAACCAAACCAAACCAAGGAACTAAAAGGATTATCCAAACAGGAGCAACCCTTACGAAAGATGTTCGCGCTCAAAGTTTTGAATCAGCTCCAACCATAATAAGCAGGAGCCGGGCTACACTGTGATGTAATTTTGAATCACTGCCAAATGCTGATCTCATTGCAGGAGCAAAGCATCTCTAATCTCTAGGCAGGGAAGCTCACTGGGCCTACTGTATTTATCTAACTCCAAGGGCCAAGCGTCTGCCAATTATTCTGCATGTGCAAGGATCCCTTATCTGAAGTCAATGAAGCTGTCTGCGCCGACAGCAAGGAAGAGCGACTTGATCCCCCCTTATATAAACATTTCTCCGCGGAAAGAAATTGTAACATAGCCAAGAATAACAAGCTGGCTTTCTCTGCTCTCAGAAGTTACCCACGGCCTCCACCCTTTCAAAACTTGAGCGGCGAACAGATGCCGGGCTCATATCAGTCAAGGTCAAAAACAAATGCCTTCAAACTGAAAACATACAGCCTTTCCCAGGCCAGAATGACTGACCATTATTTTCTAACTAACTGAAGCAGATTTAAACGTGGTAAAAAGCATATTAATAAAGACATATTTTTTGTAACTAAGTCACATGCTAGAAAGTACTGCTACTTGCTGAAAGGGAAAAAAAATTAGAACAACATTGCATGCAAACGGATATATGACGTTACAACGCGTACTATTACAACGCATACCATTACAACGCATTTTTTACAACGCAAAAACTATTACAACGCATGTTTTTACAACGAGTACTATAACAACGCAATATAGTAAAACAAATGTAAAAATACCATTACAACGAAACAAAGAACATCGCATACCATTACAACGCAAAATAAATAAATATATTTTTTTTATTTGTATAATAAAACCTGGGACGGGATGCAGGGAAAATAGGGGTTTCGGGTGGGGAAGTGTATTAAAAAATGTGCAAAAGAACTACAACGTTATAAACAAATCAGCGAGAAAAAAAAAGTTAATACTCGTGTATGAAAATTAATACTCGGGTACTAAAATTAATACTCTTACTGCTAAAAATTCTCATATTTTACAATCGCAAAAAAATGAAACATAAACATATATATTTTAAACATTTACATCATATTTAAAACACATCAAATTCATACATATATAGAGTTAAAACTAACCGCCATTTTGAAACAGTAACTTATAGAATAGTCCTACTACTATTTTTATCAATTAATACCACAACACAACATTCAAAATGGATGCCAAAACGGCTGTATAAACGCAAAGAACATATCTTTTAACTAAGTTTTAAAATAAACGTTTACAGAGAAATTAAACATACAAAGAACCACAATACGAACGCTTTTTTTAAAATTAAAAACTGAGTCAGTAACCCAAACTTATAAATACGAGGCAGACACCATTTTAGAACCAGTTGATCCTCAACTACCAGAGTGACCAGACGCCAAACCTGACTCTCTGACCTTTTCACCTTATCTAATTCGTTAACACAACTGAGAAGAAGTGTTAATCGATTTACAAGTGAGTAACGTTATTAGTTGACGACATATTAAAGAAATTATTTAATTTATAACGCATTTACGAAAATGTTAAACATTATTAATAACATTATTTATAAATGTAATTACTTTAAAACACATATTTTAGAATAAAAATAATCAAATAAACGTACTGAAAAGCCGACATTTTTCAAAACGACAAATACATTTTTTCTAAATGCGATTATTTAACTAAACAAGAAAATAATAAATTAAATATATATTTTGCTATAACATGTGCTAAAAATTTTTTTAATATATTAGTCGAAGAACTCACGACTTGGAGGAAAAAGACGTGTATCCACAGACAATATACTTTACAAATCTGCCAACACTACTGTGCCTAAAAAATTAGAAGGTACATATTCACATTTATTTCGACTACTCTAAAATAAATAAGCCGAAATAAATCACTTAATACATCCCTGTTTTTTATTACTTTCACAGAAATCATCACTTCAGAAATAAATACAATAATAGTTTTGGCTGAAAAAAGTGAACCGACATCTTAACCAAAAGGTAATTAAATATATTTTTAATAAGTACTTGTGCTAAAATTAGATCGGACATTCCTAGTGTAATTACTAACCCATATTATCAAATGTGGCAACCATATCCAAAGTGTAGTAAATAAAAACAGTAAAATAATTACATATAATTTTTTTTAACATTTTCGTTTTTTGTAAAATAATAAAAGATATAAACCTGAACATCACCAAGAGAAAAAAACATATAAACAAAATACCTGAAAAGTAATGTTATTTATTTCCTTGATTTAGATACGCAAACAAAGCTTTGGAAACAATAAAGCAAAAACCAGCCATTTAAACAAAAATCTGAAAGCCAAGCTTCGTTTCAAAAGGTAAATAAATTGAAAAGCAGATTAATGAAATTTTTCAACAATGTATGTCAATTTGTGTAAGTCCAGTTAAGTGCTGGAGTAGAGAAACTGTTGGATAGTATAGAGGTATAAATTACTATTCCATATCCAGGTAAGTGCTGCAGTAGGGAAAGTGCTGGATAGTATAGAGGTATAAAATACTATTCCAACTCCAAGTAAGTGTTGCAGTAGGGAAAGTGCTGGATAGTATAGAGGTATAAAATACTATTCCAACTCCAGGTAAGTGCTGCAGTAGGGAAAGTGCTGGATAGTATAGAGGTATAAAATACTATTCAAACTCCAGGAAAGTGCTGCAATAATGAAAGTGCTGGATAGTGTAGGAGTATAACTTGCTATTCTAACTCTGGGTAAGTGCTGGAATCGGGAAAGTGCTGGATAGCGTAAGGGTATTTTTTGCTATTCTAACTCCAGGTAAGTGGTACAGTAAGGAAAGTGCTGGATAGTATAGAGGTATAAATTACTTTTCCAACTCCATGTAAGTGCTACAATAGTGAACTTGTTGTTAAATATTAAAGTGTCAACCATTTTTTCAAACTCTATTACTGTACAACAATGAAAGCAATAATAAATAGGTATACATTATAACATTTTCATTTAAAATGTTCTCACATTGATCGAAAATCATAATAAACATTTTTATTTGCATATTTTTTTTCCAGAATCCTACCAAAAACTTTCCACATCTTCACAATCAACAGCCAAAGAAACCATCAATCCAAAAACAACCTTTCAACTAATAGAATCTGCAATCTTTGAGGTAAATAAATTCCATTAAACTTGACACACATTATAAAACTGGATCAAAAACAAAAATTATTTGCTGAACTAACTGTAAATAAGTACTGCTGTGCAGAAAGTGCTCCATAATATAGAGATTATTCCAAATATTATAAGTCCAGTTAAGTGCTGCAGTAGAGAAACTGTTGGATAGTATAGAGGTATAAAATACTATTCCAACTCCAGGTAAGTGTTGCAGTAGGGAAAGTGCTGGATAGTATAGAGGTATAAATTACTATTCCAACTCCAGGTAAGTGCTGCAGTAGGGAAAGTGCTGGATAGTATAGAAGTATAAAATACTATTCAAACTCCAGGAAAGTGTTGCAATAATGAAAGTGCTGGATAGTGTAGGAGTATAACTTGCTATTCTAACTCCAGGTAGGTGCTTGAATAGGGAAAGTGCTGGATAGCGTGAGGGTATTACTTACTATTCTAACTCCAGCTAAGTGGTACAGTAGAGAAAGTGCTGGATAGTATAGAGGTATAAATTACTTTTCTAACTCCATGGAAGTGCTACAATAGTGAACTTGTTGTTAAATATTAAAGTGTCAACCATTTTTTCAAACTCTATTACTGTACAACAATGAAAGCAATAATAAATAGGTATACATTATAACATTTTCATTTAAAATGTTCTCACATTGATCGAAAATCATATTAATCATTTTTATTTGCATTGTTTTTTTCCAGAATCCTACCAAAAACTTTCCACATCTTCACAATCAACAGCCAAAGAAACCATCAATCCAAAAACAACCTTTCCACTAATAGAATCTGCAATCTTTGAGGTAAATGAATTCCATTAAACTTGACACACATTATAAAACTGGATCATATACAGGAATTAATAGGTGAACTAACTGTAAATAAGTGCTACTGTATGGAAAGTGCTCAATATTATAGAGATTATTCCAAATATTGTAAGTCCAGTTAAGTGCTGCAGTAGAGAAAGTGCTGGATAGTAGAGAGGTATAAATTACAATCGTTTAAGCTTTTTTCAACAATTATATAACCACCTCTTTCTCTTTTTTTTTCTAAAAAGAATCGAAACTTTCAAAAATGCATTTTTAAACATTGCTTTCAAAGCGATAACATATTTAAGAAACATTAACAAAAATTCACTTCTTTTGCAAGCAATACAACTATTTCCCAAAACAATAAAGTTTCCGATCTTCCCCCACCCACAGACCCAACATAGGCATATTCTAGTTATACGAGTAGCGACATGCGTTCGTATTTGACATTATTTACTATTTGAGCAACCTCTACTTATCCTTTCCTTACAATAAATGTTAATCTTTTTAACTATATTTGCTTTAAATAAAGTTTAAAGTGTTTCCTACCTGGACGCAGAGCAGCTTCCAGCTGCTTCCTCCTACGATGCTCTTCAAAATGGCCGCTTACGCTCACGTTAACGTCATGACGTCAAAGAATGCTTCAACGATAAAGAAAGGACTAATGTTTTTTTGTATATATATTTTATATTCATTAATACTTATATTTTTTTTAAATATTACTTTATGAATAAAAATGTGAAAAAATATGCAATAAAACATTTAAAATTCCACCATTTTCTCTATGATTTTGTGAAAAATAAAATATGAACTATTTTAAAATTATCATATGTTTATTGTTTTCATTTTCATAAACATTAAATCTAAAAATTAACATTTAACTTCTAAATTATCTACTTTCTCCCCTTACCTGTTTTCTACTTTCATCTCCCTAATTTTGCTTTTCTTTCTTCTTCTTTACTTCATTCTATTTCCGAACCGCGGAACACATATCCATAATCGTGAAAATGAAAGAAGGACAAATTAACCCATAGCAAACAATGTAAAACCGTGGGAACCAAAAATTAAATGTAAGTTATAAATTTCCTTATATTTTTTCTTAACTATATAAAATAGCAAAATATTTTTTTAAACATATATATAATATTATAAAAATAAATAGTTATATATTTAAGGAAATAATAATATATTAAATAAAGTAAATTTAAAACTTACTAAACATAGAGAAAAAATTCCTTTAAAATTACTAGGAAAAAAAAAATATAAAACAATAATACTTATAAAAATTAAAATAAGTCATTATATTATTTTAGTAAATAACTATTTTTTTAAATAAATAAAATAAAAAAAATAAATAAATTTAAATCATATTATTAATAATAATAAATATTATATTAATACTATGTATCAGTTATAATTTACTTACAAATGTCAATCATTTTTAGATACTAATGTAGTAAATTCTATACTATAAATAATAATATAAATGTACATTTAAAATACATATTTTTAACATATTTTAAAAATATAAAATACTCAAGTACTCTAAAGTACTCATCCAAACAAAATGCAATAATAATATAAATGTACATTTAAAATACATATTTTTAGCATATTTAAAAAATATAAAATACTCAAGTACTCTAAAGTACTCATCCAAAAAAATTGCTATAGAATCCAAAATAAAAACAAAAATATCACCAACAAATAACAATAATAAACAAATAAATAATATAAATATTTTTTATTATAATAAAGAATGAAAATAAATAAAATTACTTTTAATTAATTCTCAAGTAATACTATCAAGCTAAAACAATTTAAACAAATTTAAAAAATATAAAATACTCAAGTACTCTAAAGTACTCATCCCAAAAAATTGCTATAGAATCCAAAATAAAAACAAAAATATCACAAACAAATATTAATAATAATCAAATAAATAAAATGAATATTTTTTAATAATAAAAAATGAAAATAAATAAAATTACTTTTAATTAATAGTCAAGTAATACTAAAAAGCAGAAAAAGTAAAAAAATACTCTAAAATAATCTACCATACATTAATACTCTAGTAGTCTTAAATCAATTTAAAAAAAAATAAAAAAATAACTTAATTTTAATTAATACTCAAGTATTAAAAACAAGTATTAAAATACATTTAATAAACAAAAAACTATAAATTACAAATATATATTTAAAAAAATAAATTAATGCTCTAGTACCCTTTAAAAATAATAAAATAATAACTTTGAAAGAAAACTAATTCAAATAAACTCATATCAATAAAAAATGCGTTGTAAAAGTACCTGCGTTGTAAAAGTACTTGCGTTGTAACAGTATGCGTTGTAAATGTATGCGTGGTAAAAGTATTTGCGTTGTAAAAGATGCGTGGTTATGGTATTGCGTTGTAAAAAATGCGTTGTAACAGTTGTATACCCATGCAAACACATTTCATTTTTCTTTTTGAAAATAACATGTGAAACACCATCAAATTAAACAAGGGGCAACATGTAATTTTGCATTGCATAACCAAGAATTTATAATTTAGTGTGCAAGCTTTTCTATTCTACCGATTAAAAGGGCCAGATTCATTTTTTTTAAATAGCCATTTTTTCTAACTGAGTGGGTTAACTCACACACGCTGTTCTAAAGGGCAGCTTGCATTGGAAAAATAATAATGTATATTTTCTAGAACATTTTTTTTTAAAAGCACACGGTTGCATTTCACTAATTAAAAGCACATTTTATGATGGGTCTGTTTTATTTTGTACTTCACAACCGTTAACGCACTAATTCTAAAACACTGGTTCGTGTGCCATCCACAGCTGAAAACCCTTATCACAATCCGACTGGTTGATTTATAACTTTCCAACCTCCGAGTCAGACACATTAAATCATGTGTTCCAAGGCAAACCCACACAAATTCGTGGACGCATTTCAAATAGAATGTTAAATGAACACAGCAATTTTTCTCTCCATGCAAGATGTTACCATTCTGTCAGCAAGCTGACAAAGCACATAGGCAGACCCAGCAACCAATGAAAAAGTCAAATCAAACCATCATCCATCTAAACAATCACTGACTTTTAGTGTCAGCTCACATAACCATGCATGTTAAACAGCATGTTAAAATAAATACTGCCCTCTCAATCCAAGATATTAACCCTTTGGCAGCTCAAACACAATCATTCCCCAATGTCTGCAGTACATGGGAAATTCAAGAACATATCTCCACGTTTTCAAATAACACGCGCGCACATCTTCAAAACATTTTCTCCAAGCATTTGAAAGAGATCCAGCTCTCTCCTGCCTAACGCAACAATAGCATGCTCTGTACAAGTCATATCCACATGGCGCTATTCACAAGCCATATTTACAAGAAAGTAAACAAGTCACAATAATGACATGGTCTTCACAAGGCATATATACAAGGCGCAATTCACAAGGAACACAGCAAGTCAAAATGAGAACATGCTCCTCACAAGCCATATTTACATGGCGCTATTTACAAGCCATATTTACAAGAAAGTCAACAAGTCACAATAATGACATGCTCTTCACAAGGCATATATACAAGGCGCAATTCACAAGGAACACAGCAAGTCAAAATGAGAACATGCTCCTCACAAGCCATATTTACATGGCGCTATTTACAAGGAACACCACAAGTCATATTACATTGAATACATTTCACATTGCACAGCATAAGCAAATGCAGCAAGCAATTTAATGGGCAATTTAAAAGCATTTTTCACACACATATGTACAATTGCATCATCACCAAGATGGAATTGGCTCCCTCATGTGATGTCACCCTTCAAGCCTGACAGTTCAAACACCAAGATGAAAAGCATTTCTTCCACCCTGCATAAGTCAAATGCCATGATGTACTGCAATCTCCTTACACTGCAACTGTTCAAGCCCATAGGCCAATTTTCGTGCCGAGTGCCAACCAACAAGATAAAAACAATACAGCGGACACAGGCAACGTAAACAATTCGTGACGCCAGATGTTATGACCAGATTCTCAAACCAGATAGGACCAGCTCACCAGAGCACCACCAACCTGGCCAAAACGTAACCACCTCCCTCCTCAGGACCCATCTATCCAGGCACCTGGGTACCTACCTGAGGATGGGGAACTCGCAATATACAAGCTCATATCATTAGACACACCACTAAATCTATAGGGATTACTAGGAATACTCACTGATTACTAAGGACGTCCATGCCCTACACCACACTCATACCTCGTAGTCTCGCGACCACATGGGTCCAGACTAATCTACCCTGGGGCAGTTCTGATTATTTACCATTACACACTGATCACCATCAGTGCTCACTCGACACGCAATCCTGCGTGCCTACACACTGGTCTGCAGCCCTAGTGCTCTCTCCCTCACAGCCTGGTCCACAATCCGGCGGACCTCCACACCAGGTTCACCCCTGGTGCTCTCTTACTCACAGCCCGGTCCACAATCCGGCGGACCTACACATCAGGCTTCCACCTGATGCTCTCTTTAACGCCGCTTACCAACGACGATCACTTTCCTATGAATACCTTCAGCTCTCTCTCTCTCTCTATGTTGGGAAGTTTCTCTCACTATTCACTAGAGGTTCACTACTACAATAATAATATTATGGAATGGCCGAATTACTTAGTGTGTGAATATTTCCCTAGCTCAAGGGCTCCTCTCTCTCCCTAATTATTCAGTGGCTACTTACCGGATCAGGGGCAGCATCTGTTCTGGCTGTAACACCTGACTAGAAGGAAAGGTTACCTGCGCTTTAAGAACAAGAGACACACACTGTATGCAAGAGTTATTCCCTGATTTAAACGCTCTCTATCATAAGAACAACACATGCACACTGGTTCACTAAGAACTGGGGTATCTTTATTACAATAACAATAGAATGGGAATAGACACATACACAGATCTGCGGGGTCTCTTTAACTAACAGGAACTGTTACACACCGCTGACAGAAAAGGGATTAGACATATAACAGGGACAATGTTATCTGCGGGGTCTCTGTGACTAACAGGAACTGTAACACACCGCTGAAAGAAAAGGGATTAGACATACAGTATAAGGACAAGGTTATCTGCGGGGTCTCTGTAACTAACAGGAACTGTAACACACCGCTGAAAGAAAAGGATTAGACATACAATAGCCTAGGGAATAGAGACAAGATTAAGGTGTAAGTGTAAAGCAAACTAATTTAGACTACCTCACCTATTAGAAGGAATGTTTCTCTCTCTCTCTGGTGGGATCAGGGCTCTCTCTCTCTTCCTCCATCACCACAGCTTCACTCCTCTGGCTCAACTGCTTCAGCTGGCAGCTTCAACTCCTCCATCTGCTTTAATGCATTCTGATAAACTGGCAGCCCCAGCTGATAGTTCCAACTTTGTTCATATGACTGCTCTCTCCAGCTTCAGCAATCATCTGCCTTCTTTCTCCATTCCAGAAAACCAATAGAACTGAACTATACTCTTCAGCTCCAGCAAACATTCTACTCTTCACTCTTCAAGAACCAAACTGACCACTCCACCTCTCCTGCAATTCGCTAATATGGAATCCTCTCCCCTCATGGAAATTTCCAACAGAGGGCTGCCTCCCACCGAATTCCTGTGCTTGCTCCAGAGCTCTCCGCGCAACCGCAGTGCGCATCTGCATGTTACGTCTGGGCCCAAGAGACAAACACATTCTTCCAATAAGAACCAGTCCTGGCTGGTTTTCCCCTAGCAGACAACAGGCTTAACTATAAACATTACCTTTACCCTTCAAGCATCTCAGCTCTGCAGGGACAGAAAGCAAAATGGAGTCTCTCTAGTTCTGGGCCTTGTAGGCCTGAGAAGGATGAAATAACCCTTAGCTCTGTCAGAGTACCTACACAAACCATACCAGTATGTAATATAAAGTCAGGACCATAGGATCCACCCTCTACTATAGGCAGGATAATGAAAGGACACATAATTATGTCAAAGCCAATAGGCAATAGATGGATTAGAGTCAAGAATAAGGGATCTATCATCATATAAAGCAGCTATCCTCTTCTAGGTCTGGAAAAAAGGGCTTAAAAGGGCCAACACAAGGTAAGAGTACAGATGATAGATGTGAGCAAGCTTAAAGTCTTCATCACTCCGAAATAGAGCCAAAAACCATGTCAGAACAAAGGGGGATACCAATGGAAGGCAACTTCCGCAGAAAGCCTTTCCTCTTTGAAGCAGTTCACAGGGGAGTAGTCCTAGAGTGCTTTGGGGACCCTGCAGATACCTCCACATACCTAAGTGGCGGTTATGAGGGAAGGCCTGAAGAGTCTGAAGCGGAGGAAGAAAATGACAGGGCTGAAACGCCAGTAGATAGTGAGGAACCCGTAGAGAGGGAGTCACGTGCTGGTTCAAGTGCCAGAGGTAGCTCCCAATCCCTTTCATGGTTTCCAGAGGAGTTGATTGACAGGCAGAAGGAAAAGAATCACCAGCTGGAGTTAGAGAAGCTCAGATTGGAGCATGCCATGGTACTAGCACAGCTGGATGCGGGGCACAGAGAGGCCCGGAAAGGTTTATATCCTGGGTGACACTGCTGTACAAAGACCCAGTCGCCAGAGACTGGGCAAATGGGGCCTTCTCTGAGAAGTTTAGCCTGGCAGGGGCACCCATCAGGGATGTCCACTGTCCACCCTGCTCTCTGCTCTGGCAACTGATCACCTAGCCTGCCTGCTGGCTGAGAAGAGATGCACCGATCTGTGAGAAGGGAAAAAGATAGGGAGGACGTTGTTTCACCTAATGCCAATGATATACTGCATACCTAGCAAACCAGGCCAGCTCAGTCCCTAAGGTGCTGGAAATACTGGAAGTGTTCTACCCCTGCTCTGGGCTTAAAATCAACTGGCATAAATCTATTGTGTTCTCTTTGTCAGTGATAGAGGAATGGAAGTCTGGCACATTCCCCCAGCATTGCAACCTCAAGGGTTCACATATTTGAGAATCTTTATAACGAGAGACCAGAAGCTATTCAGTCAGTCAGTTAATCCACTTTATTCGATTAATTAAAATCATAAAAGTACAATACATAAAATACAAAAAAGACACATTCCTATAAAAACGGTTGAGCCAGATTTCTCGAAATTAAAAAATTCCATAAAATATTAACAATAAAATGTATACATTGTTTAACATAGGGTGTCTTTTTTTCCTGAGTCGTACGGCTGCAACAAGGAAACAAGCAATATTAAAAATATCCCAGGGATTACTCAGCATTTGCAAATACAGTAACGCAGGTCTAACCTGTAAAATGCCCTTTCCATTCAATATAGGTACTAAAAACTTCCTACGGATATCATTATAAAAATCACAGAACATCATAAAATGTAAGTGTCCTGGGAAGAATAATTATCACATTGACACGGGCCTGCATCCTCAGGTTTACACCACCCCGGAAGATCACCCAACGAGAAGTGAATCAAATTAAAACGGAACCTGGTCAGGAGCCAGCAATGGAAAGGCTTGGTCACAATTTTCAGATAGGGTTCAATTAACAAGGTTGTTTTTATCAAAACGTGTGCCCTAACTAGAGGTTTCTTTAGCTCCTGTTCTTCCCGTCCCATCATCAATGTATTCATAAAATTCATTTTGACCCACTTCACGTCTTCTTACTGATCCTTTCTTGGGCTTCAAATAATTCTGGCCACCCTATTTTGGATTACATAAGCTTAACCTTTTCCATGCTGATGACAAGCTCAGCTCGTCATGCAGCACGATGGCGCTGTGCTGATGACGAGCTGTGCTCGTCATTGCCTCCGCGGAACGCCCACGCGCGGATAGTTACCCCGCTGTGCTGGGCATTCCATTGAGTGGGCGGGGCCATGACGAGCTCAGCTCGTCATCAGCACAGCGCCATCATGCTGCATGACGAGCCGAGCTCGTCATCAGCACTGCGGCGCAGCGTGCAGCTCCCTCCCCCACGGCGAAATTAGCCCCGCGGCGATGGGGTTAACATAAGACATTTTTTTTTTTTTTTTGATAGAGTCCATCCAGCACTCAGGTTTTTAGTATTCTCTTCAATTTAATCCATTCGATGTTGTGCAATATTAACCCAGTGTTTTAGTCTAAAAACACTTTGTAAATATATGGAAAATAGTGAGACAGCGGGCAATCCCGTTGTCTAGGTGGTAATGTTCTGCACACTTTTACTTGAACCAATTGGTTCTCTTCAGGTATACTCATAAACAATAATGATCCAAGAAATAATCCTTATTTCAAACTTTCATGTTTATTTCATCGTTTTAGTTAATGTGAATCCTTTTATTTCCAGGACATCTCATCTTAACATCTCCCATTTACCCAATGCATTTCGGGTCTATGGTGACCCTTCCTCAGGGGTCTCTATTAGAAAAATCAAGAAAAAATTGCAATCAGCCTCATAACCATCTTAATCTATACATTTACATTCAGATGCATTTATATTCATTCTGTGATTATATGCAAACAAGCAACAAAAATCATGGCGTGTAGTCAAAAAACGATCCCCAAATAGCCAGACTATTAGTGTTCAACCTATTACCAAAAGTTTGAGCAAGGATGTCCATTTTTAAAAAATTCGCGCTAAAAACGTGACAAACGTAAAGATTCCAAATGCACGCTCCATGCCAGTCTCCCTTAACCTACTCTAACAAAAATAATAATCTTTAACAAAAACTAGTAGAACCCAAGCAAACGCCCTATTCCTCCATAGCGCTTCACTTACTGGGAAATGCAAACGTCCCTCGTCTACGCGATGTCCTCCAATCCGCTGCTCCCTGACTGTCAATGTTAAGCTATTTAAAGCTACGCGCGCTCTGATTGGCTCAACATGCGATCACGTGATCGCAACGACGGACTGAAGTACAGTCCTCATCTAGTTTACCTAAAACAAACTGGGAAGTCGGTAAATTAATCTAAAGGAATGCCAAATAGAAGAAAAAAAAAATAGAAGAAAAAAAGAAAAACTGTGATGTCAAAAAAATACCTAATGTATAAATGAATTTCAATGCGTAAATTCATGCATCTATATTTTCAATATAAAACAGGCTGCATATTATTAATAATTACATGAAGTTGGTTACTCTGACACACTGCATCATGTTGAACACAAATGCAATAGCGCATATCTACAACAATGAACATTTGCTAAAAGAAATGGTATCGGCCATTTTGGATAGGGTAATTGGCACCAATATACACCCCTGACGAACGCCCCTTCCTGATTTAAAAGGCCTTGTGCATTTGCCGTCCTGGGAATTCCTAACAGATGCTAAAAGGTCCTGATGAAGATCAGCCAGAAAATAACTAGTCACGTGTCAATACCCATTTCCAACAAGATACTCCACAGCTTCGACCTATTAACCAGGTCAAACGCTGAGGATAAATCCATAAAAATCATCTGCAAGGAACTTTCTTTAGCCATAGTTTATTTGCCTATTAATTGGTATGAATTAAGACACTAGTCCATAGTACTTCTGCCTTATCTAAAACCGTACTGTAGATTAGATAAAATCTTATTATCAGTGGCCCAGTCTGTAACTTTAGCTAAGATCACTTTACCTAATATTTTAACTGATGAATCAATCAGGGATATCGGTCTATAGCACCGCGGGTCCCCTCTCTGGCCCTTTTTAAAAACTGGAATAATAATCGACTGGGACCAGGATGCGGGAAACCCTTGCGTTCCAGAGGCATTAAAAACATTGATTAATATTTTCACCCACCATTTAGGATCACATTTATATAGATCTGCAGGGACACAGTCGAGCCAGGTGCTTTATTACTAGAGGTCTCCTTTATTGCTCTCTCAATATCCTCCTCGTTAAAGACAAGTGGTGCTATGTCCTGCTGGGGTAATGACCTGGAGGTGGAGTCCAGTACCTTACTTTCCTGGGTACCATTCTCCAGACCGGAGAAAAAAGGGGTGTTAACAATAGCCCAAAATCTTGTACTATCCTTTAAAACATAGACAGATAAAAGAGCATTCCAAGCCTCTGCCTTAATCTCTGATTTCCACATATAAACTGCTATCTTATACTGCTTCCGTAATCTCGCTTCAAATACCCTATCTCGAGATAAGCTTTTCAATGCTAAAACTAGGGAATGGTGGGCTTGTGAGCAGTTTTCACCAAACCACCTTTCTCCACGAGTAGTTGTGGATTTGGTATTGATGGTCAGATCCGCTGCTATGTGTTCACAAATGCCATCAAAAGCTCTAAGAACCACATCCTTAGTGTTTGAAGAATCAACGCATATTGCGATATTCTCTTTGGCTTTCAAACAAAAGTCCGTAAAAAAGAATTGGGTGTCACTTTGGACCACTTAAGCCTCCTCCCCTGGTCACGCGTTACCACATGTTAACTCCCAAATTCTTTCCTCCTATTCCCAAAAGACCACAATCTTTATCCAGTTCCAATATAACAGGGTTGTGGTCACTAAAATGAGACAGCCTAGCAATATAAAATACTACCTTATCTAACAACATGGGAGACAGGAATATGTAATCAATAATAGTATCTCTAGCCTTAGATTTAAACGTAGAGCACCGATCAGATTGATTAAAAAAGCCAGGTTTGAAAAGATCCGCTTCAGCCAAAAGGGCCTCTAATACCTCCCCCTGAGGTGAATGCTCAAAATGAGGAATCACCGAAGGACTGTACCCTAGATGATCATTAATAAAACAATACAAATCACACCGATGTATATTAAAATCGCCCATAAGTAGTATATAATAGGAAGTGGATTGCTTCAACCTATATTCTTCTAAAACAGTTTCAAATAACACAAGTGTTCATTTGTAAAATCGCTTTCCCGAGAATTATAGACATTTACAAGTAATAACTTGGGGTAATTGGAAGTGCTTACTTCTACTATCAGACAATTAGAAGAGTCTGCCTCTATCCTTTTTGAGGACCCCATTAACTTAAGGAAAAGAAGAAGCACTAGACCACCTTTTGCTCTACCTGCCAGAGCAGGGCGAGCAGGTAGGAAATAACATCTAAACCCATCCAACCAAAAGTTATCCCCCCTATCCCATGTTTCCTGGAGAGCAATTATATCGGATGATTTTATGAAATTCAGCCAGTTTGGATCATCTCTTTTAGATATAAGACCCGTAATATTCCAGCTGATAATTCTACAATTGAGGGGGATTTCTGCTACTGTATCACCTATGACACGGCCGTTAGAGCATGGTTCAATTATACAATCCTCCATTCCCGCCAGTCAATCATTCACATCCATCTGGGTAAGTGGAAGAAATCTATTTGAGAGGGGTAAGCCTCCCTCATCAGGCCTGGGCGACTGGGTTAACAATTTAAAAGATGTTACTCCTCCCCCGCTTGATTTACCGGAGCAAAATACAGGACTTTTACTGTGAGAAGGGCATATCAAAGACTGATGAAAACTAGTGGAATTAGCCACACTTACACTGTCAAGAGCTCGTAATGCACTTCCTGGGGGGTAAAAACAACCTAATGGCATGGCCCCCCGTGTAGCTCGGTGGCGTCCCAAAACTTCCTGTCATCTATATCCCGTTTTATTAAAATTGACTACAATACAGTCGCCAGGTACATGTTTCGGACCATTTCCCACCCAGGCCGCCCGCCTAGCCATTATAATGTGAGCAGAGATCTCAGATTGACCAGTGCAGTAATGGTCACACCAGTTTTTTGCCTTATGCAGCAGGGCTGCCGTTGATTTATTGTCAGGGGCACTAAGTGGAGGAACCCCTACAAGGACCGTAACCAAAGGAGTAGCGTCTGGTGGGAGAATAATTCTACAACCATTAGGGCTTATATTTCTCTCTTTAGGGGCACAATTCTCATTAATTGCCAAAGCCATTAGATGGCAAATTGGCTAGACTCGTGTCGACTTGGGAGGGTTTCCCTCCCCCTGGGCCCAGACCTCGAATGACCTCAGGTCTACCAACATAGGGGCCGATTAGGATGGCAGACGAATTGCCTCCGCCAGGCCGGCGGTTGCCACCGCCGGCCCGGCAGAGGCAATCCGTCCACCATCCTCACAGAAAAGACCCCCGCCACATTAGGATGGCTGGGGGGTCCGCGGCGGATGGCAAGACCATCTGCCGATTTTCCGCCGGTCACCTTCGCGACCGGCGGAAAAAGTGCATACATATGGTGCCGGTGTCTGCAATAACCACCAGCCATATTATGATGCCGGCGGTCCTATGCCTTTCCACGGCGGCATTGCCGCCGTGAAAAGGCATACGGTCTTTGCTTTGGGGGCCCGTTGCGGACCCCCAGGGTGAATGAGGGGTGGGTGGTACACATGAGGGGTACCTATGGTACCCCCCTGCATTTACATGCACGAAGCGGCAGGCACCGCGCGGTGCATGTAAATGAAAAACATGCTATTTTAACTTTGCGGCGGGTGCTGCTTCAAGCAGCACCCGCCGCAAGGTTAAAGATCCAGGATGTGACTGCCAGGGTGGCGGTCACATCCTAATTGCACCGGAGGGACCGCCGCTGCCCCTGCGGACGGTCCCTCCACCTCCGGGGCGTCCGTCCGCCATCCTAATCAGGCCCAAAATTAGGCTTTACTAGGAACGTGTAATAGTTGATTACCTAGATGTTTCAGTCAGGAATTGGACCTGATCTGTAATGGTTGAATAGGTAGCAAGCCTAAGTTTGGAACTACCGGGGTATACTTTGTATCCATTAGGAAGGAGTCCAGCCGCTCACATTTTTTCGTAAGATCCGCAACACAAGAGTTCAAAGTATCAATTACATATTTCGCGATACCAACCAATATTTATTCAAACCGCGCACTAAAAATGTCCTCTACCAAATTCCGCAATGTCAATTGAATGTTCTTATCCACCACAGGCGCCAATTTGGGTGTACTATTTTTAGAGCCTCTATGCCACTTACTGGCTTTTCTGCTAGTACATTTTTCTCCTGCAGTCCCCACAATTAGACCCCTTGGTATTCTTTCCTCATCCAAAGGGGGAATTTCAGGTATTACATCCGGTGCACAGACATAATATCGAGTCCAAAATATCGATTGGACATAATATCGAGTTTTTAATATAGACTGGACAAAATATCGACAGGACAGAATATAGATAACAAAAATATTGTTTTTAAGGAAAGTAAAGTAATATCGACTGTTAAAAATATAGATAGTTAAAATATCGAAGTATATAATATAGATAGGTAAAAATATCGATTTTTTAATAATATATAATTATTTATAGTGTATTTTTATATTATAATATGTGTGAAAAGTGTGTATTTATGTTATAAATAATTTTATTTAATGAATTTTGTTTTTATAATTATTGCGTAATTTAATTCTGTAGCGGGTTGGGGGTTTATAGGGGAATAGGGTGGGAAGTAATTTAATTATAATTAATTAAATATGTAAATGTATTTATTGATAGTAATTAGTAATTAATTGTTAATTAATTTATATTTGTTAATTAATTTAATTATAATTGTTAATTATTTTTTATTAATTGATTAATTGGTAATTATGTAAATTTTACTAATGTAATTTCTGTAGCGGGTTGTGGGTTTATAGGGGACTAGGGTGGGAAGTAATTTAATTATAATTAACTAAATATGTAAATTTATTTATTGATAGTAATTAATAATTGTTAATTCATTTATATTTGTTAATTCATTTAATAATAATTGTTAATTAATTTTTATTAATTGATTAATTGGTAATTATGTAAATTTTACTAATTTAATTTCTGTAGCGGGTTGTGGGTTTATAGGGGAATAGAGTGAGAAGTAATTTATTAATAATTAATTTAATAATAAAAATAATTTAAATGTATTTATTTGGAAATAATTGTAAAATATTTTTTAATTGTTAAATCATTAATTGTTAATGTTTAATTAATTTGTATTAATAGGTGAATAATTGAAATAATTATTGTTAATTAGTAATATTAAAATATTAATTATTATATTAGATAACATTTTTATTTATTTTTAATTAATTATTAATAGATATGCATTTTTAGATTTTTTATTAATATATGAAATATTTACTTTCCCTACTGTTGCACCCACTGGAGTGGGAATAGTAATTTTAACCCCTACGCTATCCAACGCTTTCCCTACTGTTGCACCCACTGGAGTGGGAATAGTAATTTTAACCCCTACGCTATCCAACGCTTTCCCTACTGTTACTATTCCCACTGGAGTGGGAATAGTAATGTTAACCCCTACGCTATCCAACGCTTTCCCTACTGTTGCCCTCTTTGGAGTGTGAATAGTACTTTTTACCCCTACGCTATCCAACGCTTTCTCTACTGTTGCACCCACTGGAGTGGGAATAGTAATTTTAACCCCTATGCTATCCAACGCTTTCCCTACTGTTGCACCCACTGGAGTGGGAATAGTAATTTTAACCCCTACGCTATCCAACACTTTCCCTACTGTTGCACCCACTGGAGTGGGAATAGTAATTTTAACCTCTACGCTACCCAACGCTTTCCCTACTGTTGCCCTCTTTGGAGTGGGAATAGTAATTTTAACCCCCACGCTATCCAACGCTTTCCCTACTTTTGCACCCACTGGAGTGGGAATAGTAATTTTTACTCCTACGCTATCCAATGCTTTCTCTACTGTTGCACTCTTTGGAGTGTGAATAGTAATTTTTACCCTTACGCTATCCAACACTTTCCCTACTGTTGCAACCACTGGAGTAGGAATAGTATTTGTAACCCCTACGCTATCCAACGCTTTCCCTACTGTTGCACCCACTGGAGTGGGAATAGTAATTTTAACCCCTACGCTATCCAACGCTTTCCCTACTGTTGAACCCACTGGAGTGGGAATAGTAATTTTAATCCCTACGCTATCCAACGCTTTCCCTACTGTTGAACCCACTGGAGTGGGAATAGTCAATTTTACCTCTACGCTATCCAACGTTTTCCCTATTGTTGCACCCACTGGAGTAGGAATAGTAATTTAAACCCCTACGCTATCCAACCCTTTCCCTACTGTTGCACTCACTGGAGTGGGAATAGCAATTTTAACCCCTACGCTATCCAACGCTTTCCCTACTGTTGCACTCTTTGGAGTGGGAATAGTAATTTGTACCCCTACGCTACCCAACGCTTTCCCTACTGTTGCACCCACTGGAGTGGGAATAGTAATTTTAACCCCCACGCTATCCAACGCTTACCCTATGCTTGCACTCTTTGGAGTGGGAATAGTAATTTTTACACTTTTTTTATTGTCCGTTAATAATATTGGCTATTATTTAATTATATTTTGTTACTATATATATATATGTTTTAAGAAATATGAATTAAAAACATTTTTTTTTACTTTCATTAATTATTTACTTATTATAAGGTAATTTAATTATTTTTAAGTATATTTTAGTAATTAATTTTTAATATTAATTTAATTTAACATGGTTTTCAGTAAAGTCGATATTTTTTAAAACTATATTTTTGTAAACGATATTTTTAACTCGATATTTTTGTACTTACCTGTTTGTAGATAGAAACTCGATATTTTGTCCGTCGATATTTTGTCAACGATATTCTTGATGGTCGATATTCTGTCTCTCGATATTATTTCAGTGATCCATTACATCCACACACCCTATCACTGCAGTATCGGGAGTCTGAGCTTCACTCCTCATTCTTGGGTCAGTAATCAACACCACTGGTTCCAATAGTACGTGAATGTGTGATGGAGGATCAGTTACCACAGGCCCTTCTCCAGAGTTTTGATTGTGCCCAGTCCCAATTCATTTTCAGAATTAGCTATCTCCTTATTCAAAGCTCCCACAGCTAGGTCGGATATGAAATTATAGATAGTGACTTTCTTGGGATTTTGGCTTTTAAACCCCCTGTTCTTGACTGCCCAAATATTTGCGCTTACCAATGGATGAATGTTGGAGGGGTGGCCCAGCCCAGCCTCTTTCAGTCTCGGACGGGCCCGCCCTTGCCCGGGCATGCCCACACGTGTCCCGCGCTGCGGGAGGGCTGCTCGGCTGATAAGCGCCTCCAGGCACCGCAATGACGTCTCCAGCGAGCGACAAGCAATGCCTGCTGGGGATGGTAGTTCAGCCGTTGCCCTCACGGCGGGTGCTAGGGTGCTACAGTGTTTTTCTTAAGCCATTCCCCTCACGGCAGTGTCCAGGCTACAAAATGAATCAAAGGAAGCTGTTCCCCTTCACGGGACTGGTTTCATCTGTCAGCGCTCAGAAGCTATTCATAAGGGAGAACCTGGGGAGACCCTTGCAGGGTCAGCAATCAGTCTGACCCTGTGCCTCATGGTAACAGTCCAGCCCGAACTGCCAAGCCATATCTTCCCTGGACCGGAAACAAGCATCCTGGGACCGGTTTCTGGCTATCAGCCGTCATCAGCCAGGCTAGCTTGAATCCAGTGGCAAAGTGAGCAAGGGACCCACATCTGGGATTACCCTGCCAATTTAGGGCGGACAAATCGATACCATGCCACTGGAATCAAGCTATCCTGGCTGATGAGGGCTGGAAGCCCTAAACTGGTCCTAGGATGCTTGTTTCCAGTCCAGAGAGGACCTGGCTTGGCAGTTCGGACTGGACTGTTCCCATGGGGCACAGGGTCAAGACTGATTTGCATATGGCTGGGTTCAAAATGGAATGGCATGGTGAGCAATAAAATGATGGATTTAGGCCCAGATCTCTGTACTGGGGTGAATGTATGACATTGTTCTGCATTCTGTCCATCAACTGTTATTTTTGCATTTGTCACCCCAAGTGCGACGTGTATGTTCAGACATGAGTCACGTGCTCTCCATGCCACTGGAATCAAGCTATCCTGGCTGATGAGGGCTGAAAGCCCGAAAGCGGTCCCAGGATGCTTGTTTCCAGTCCAGGGAGGACCTGGCTTAGCAGTTAGGGCTGGACTGTTCCCATGGGGCACAGGGTCAAGACTGATTTGCATAGGACTGGGTTCAAACTGGAATGGCATGGTGAGCAAAAAAACGATGGATTTAGGCCCAGACCTCTGTACTGGGGTGAATGTATGAGATTGTTCTGCATTCTGTCCATCAACTGCTGTGTTTGCAGTTACGATATGGCACACAGCTACCAAAGCCTACAATGGAAGGGCAAGCTGTTTCTAGAAACCCTGCTCTCAGAGTCTGGAGTCTCTATAGTGGGTAATATCTGGCGCGGACAAGAGATGTTCTCATTTGGCGAACTACAGAGGGAGTATGATATGTCGGGGGCCGGTACCTTAGATACCAGTGTACCTTAGATACCAGCAGTTGAGATTCCTCCAGGGAGAAATCATGTGGTGACCCTACAAGAGGCCCCAGATGAATCGTCCCTGAAGTACAGGGTTCTGTGAGCCCCTCTGATCAATCTCGCAGTGTCCCATCTCTATTCCACCCTCCTGCGCAACAGCCTTCCTTCCCTAGACAGCTTCCAGGAAAAATGGGAAAGAGACCTAGGCAGGCTGGAGGATGACGATTGGGGGCTGCCTGCTGTTACCCCCGAGAAGTGGCCATACGGGCATTGTTTCAATTCATTCAACTAAAGATACTCCATTGAGTCTACTTCACTAGGACGAGGCTGTTTCGTATGGTAAGGGTAGACATTGACCAATGCCTTAGGAGATGCAAGCAACGAGGCACACTGCTGCACACAATCTGGGGGGCTTAGGATACAGATATATTGGAGGGAAATAAGTCACCGGCTGTCTGGAGCTTTGGAATGTACTCTAGAGCTCACTCCACAGTTGCTCATCCTGTGTGTCTGGGCCGACCAGACCCTGGATCACTACTCTCTCTTCTAGGAAAAGCCACCGATACTGCAGGAGTGGGAGTCCGGGCTGGATTGGTGCATGAGGGCTAAAAAATTAGGGGCATATTAGCAAAAAGAGGCGATATTTATCGCTGACGCTATTAGCGTGAATAATTTTATCGCCACCCATCACCAGAATCCATTGGCGCATTAGCAGCGTATTAGCAACACGCCGCTAACCGGCGATAGTAAACTTCCCATGCGGAAAGGGGCAGCAATAGATTTAGCATGACGGCAATAAACAAACGCACGCTAACGTGAAAAAAATCACGATGAACCAATCAGCGATAAAATCCGCTAGCCAATAGGCGCCAGGCTTGCATTTAGCGCATTCAGTGTGAAAAAGGCCCAACCAAACGCCCGCTAGCAGGTAAAAATAAAAATAGTCTTGGAAAATACAGGAGAAGACATGGAACAACCTAGGACTAGTGCAGAGGCCATGAACAACCCCAACAACACCCAGGAGGGCCAGGCAGAGACACATGGGAAGGCCAGGAGGAAGAGGAACCCCAAGCTCAGTCCAATGGAGAACCAGGTCCTGGTTTAAGAGATGACGCTACACCAACAGGAACTGTTTGTTAGTTCCACAGTCACATTGGCAAGGACAAAAGACATATGGCAGGACATTGTGTCCAAAGTGAAGGCTGTGGTAGAGAGGAGGAGGACAGTGGATGAGTGCAAGAAGCTTTGTGAATGCTGTGGGCGAGAGGAGGAGGACAGTGGATGAATGCAAGAAGCGTTGGCACGATACAAAGAGGAAGTCCAAGAAGAAACTGGGAGCCAACCTTAAGGCAGCGAGGCAGAGTGGAGGTGGCGGCCCAGCTCCACAGCAGGAGCTGGATGAGCTGGAGGAGCAGGCGTCACGTGTCATCAGTGAGGAGACTGTTTTCGGAGTCGCAGGCCAGGATAGTGCTGAATGTGAACACACACACCAGCACCAGGGTGAGCATCAACCAGGGACATGGGGGAGGGGGTGGGTGGGCACAGTGGCACCCATGTACCATTAAAATAATTGAAGTGCATACCCCCATGTACTGTTGAATAGGTCCTGGATACCCCTGCACATGCTGGCATAGGGACATATCACCATTCTCAAACAGCACATCACACAACACACAGGGCCATAGTAACAGGATTGACGCCAACATAATTGGTGCAGTAGCGGCAGGAACCTGCTGCCAAAGCAGTGATAAGGGGTATGAGAATATGATCAATTGGATTCAAATAGTAGGCCAGGTGCACACCAGAAGCTTGTTTGCCATTTGAATTCAATAGGGCATATCATCAATCCCCGTTGTGTCGCTGAAGCAGCAGTTTCCTCCTGAAAAAGCAACTACAATGTTGGCAACATAATTAATAATATGGCCCATAGAGGCAGGCAGACAGACCATAATATGTGCACAGAAAAGCAAAGCAAACCTAGTCCAATTACAATGTCAGAGCACCCCATATGTGCAGCTGCAAACCACACAGTGGCACAACAACTTGACATGTGGCAAAGCTGCCAAATGGACCCCTTGCCACAACACTATGCACATACGAATTGACTGCACAAGTACACATGTCACTCGGATGCCACATTGTGGATGTGCTGGGAATGTCTATGCTCCTGCTCATGATCAGGCATGCCTCCACCAACGTCAGCACACCTGCAGCATTGTCCACATGTGTCTGAGTAGTATCCAAGCTTGTGCATGCCTTGCCAGCCTGACTCATACGCACATGCACATACCTGCAGACTACTCAAGCACATGTGCCTAATGCCACCTGTGTGTTGATGTCGGAGGTGGCATGCCTAATCGTGCACATGATCATCAACATACACAGTGCATACACAATGTGGTGTCAGAGTTGCATGTGTCCGTGTGTAGCAAAATAGAATGTGTGTGCTGATGTGCAAAGTCATAAAATAAGACAAGACCTGCATTCCCATGCAATGTGCCTCCTTACCTCTTCATAAGATGTGGGGCCCGATTACCAAGAATGGTGATATAATCATCACTGCCTTGCAGTAGGAAAATGCTGGTAAAGTGGGGGCAAGAGGCGTGATGAAATCCCCCATGGAATTGCGTCAGAAGACCAGTGTCTGGTGTGACCCTAGGCTCATTTGGTAATTCCATTGGCCACTTGATCTAGCCTCTCATTGTCGCCTCTGCACCTGTACTCTGCTGGCAAAGCAGTGATGAGTATATCACTAGTCATGGCAAAATGGCCCACAGTGCACACATCTGCATCACACACAGAATACAGCATCTAGCATCACTCATGATGTGAGTTGACCATCACACCCTCATGTACCATTCAACATAACAACATGGCAAGTCAACTGTGTCAGTCAACTTAAATGCAGCAGGTACCCACCATATACATGTCAGACTGTGAATATCAGAACCAGTACAGAATGTACCATCCATGGCAGCAGCTGAGTGGCACATACACAAACACACATCACCCACACATTAGCATCACATGTCAGGGTGGCATTGACTAGGCCCGAGCAGCAGAAAAAGACATCATGAAATGCACACACATCAACCAATCAATCAATCAATCAATCAATCATAGCATTTGTAAAGCGCACTACTCACCCGTGAGGGTTTCAAGGCGCTGGGGGGTAGAGGATGCGGCTACTGCTCAAAGAGCGAGGGCTTGAGGAGTCTTCTGAAGGACAGCAGGCCTTGGGTCTGCCGTAGGTGGATGGGGAGGGTGTACCAGTCTTGGCGGCGAGGTGGGAGAATGATTTGCCGCTGGAGGTCTGTGGTCAGGGCGAGGTTGGCGGAGAGGAGCTGTTGGGTGGGGGTGTAGAAGCTGAGTTGGCTGTTGAGGTACGCTGGTCCGGAGTTGTGGATTGCCTTGTGTGCGTTGTGTGAGGAGCTTGAAGGTTATCCTTTTGTTGACGGGGAGCCAGTGCAGGTGTCTCAGGTGGGGTGTGATGTGACTGTGGTGGGGGATGACGAGGTCCAGGTGTGCAGAGGGGTTCTGCATGCGTTGTAGTAGTTTCAGGACTTTTGTTTAGGCTCCTGCAAAGAGGGCGTTTCCATAGTCCAGCCTCCTACTGACGAGGGCCTGGGTGACTGTTTCTCTTGTTTTGGTGGGGATCCACCTGTAGATCTTGCGGGCATGAGTAGGGTGTTGAAGCAGGAGGAAGAGATGGCATTGACCTGCTTGGTCATGGAGAGGGTGGAATCGAGGATGACCCCTACATTGAGTGCGTAGTCGGTGTGTGTTGGAGCTGTTCCCAGTGCGGTCGGCCACCAGGAGTTGTTCCAGGCCAAGGGGGTGGATCCAAGGATGAGGACTTCCATCTTGTACGAGTTTAGCTTCAGTCGGCTGCTCCTCATCCATTCTGTGATGGCCTTCATTCCTTCGTGGAGGTTGGTTTTGACGGTGTGGGGGTCCTTGGAGAGGGAGAGGATCAGCTGGGTGTCGTCGGCGTAGGAGATGATGTTGAGGTTGTGCAGTCGTGCTACGTGGGCGAGCGGTGCAATGTAGATGCTGAACAGCGTTGGGCTAGGGATGAACCCTGGGGTACGCCGCAGATGATCTCGGTGGCTTTGGATTTTAAAGGGGGAGGCGGAGGCTCTGTGTTCTGCCGGTGAGGAAGGAGGTGGTCCAGTCCAGGGCCTTCTCTTGGATCACGGTGTCGTTGAGGTGTGCCCGTAGTGTGTGGTGGCAGAATGTGTCAAAGGTGGCTGACAGGTCCAGGAGGATGAGGGCCGCAGTTTCTCTGTTGTCTAGCAGGGTCCTGATGTCATCGTTGGCGGTGATGAGGGCAGTTTTGGTGCTGTGGTTGCTGCGGAAACCGGACTGTGATGAGTCCAGGATGCTGTTTTCCTCTCTCAATGTATTGAGACTGAACTATTTTGTCTGATGCCCGATGGAGCTACCTGGTTTAGATATAGGGGAGATGGGCCGTGGATTCCCTCCTTGGTCATCACCTACCCAGTCGGACTTTAGACAGATTTCATTTAGTCTCTCCTTGTTGTCTCTTCCCCTATCCTCCCTTTCTCACCTTCCCTGTTCCCTCCCCTCTACGCTCCATTCATTTTGCCCTCCATGTTATTTAAATGTTTACCATTGAGACCTAGCTATTTGGCGAAAGCCCGGTGGAGTTACCTGATAGCTATAGAGGAGATGGGTTTTGGGACTTCCCCCTCGACTGTCACCTACCCAGACGGTCTTTGGGCAGATTTTCCTTCCTTTTTTTTTTGTTGTATCTCCCTCCCATCATGTTTTTCTGCGAACCTCTTCCCTCGACACTTGAGACCGAACTACTTTGTCTGATGCCCGATGGAGCTACCTGGTTTAGCTATAGGGGAGATGGACGGTGGATTCCCTCCTTAGTTGTCACCTACCCAGTCGGCCTTTAGACAGATTTCATTTTGTCTCTCCTTGTTGTCTTTTCCCCTATCCTCCCTTTCTCACCTTCCCTGTTTCCTCCCCTCTACGTTCTATTCATTTTGCCCTCCATGTTATTTAAATGTTTCCCATTAAGACCTAGCTATTTGGCCAAAGCCTGGTGGAGCTACCTGTTAGCTAGAGAGGAGAGGAGTTTTGGGACTTCCCCCTCAACTGTCACCTACCCAGCCGGTCTTTGAGCAGACTTTCCTTCATCTTTCTGCCGTATCTCCCTTCCATCTTGTTTTTCTGCGAACCTCTTCCCTTTACACTTGCGACCTAACTACATTGTCTGATGCCCGATGGAGCTGCCTGGTTTAGCTATAGGGGAGATGGACCGTGGATTCCCTCCTTAGTCGTCACCTACCCAGTCGGTCATTAGACAGACTTCCTCTCGTCTCTACCGTTGTCTCTTCCCTTATCCTCACTTTCTCACCTCCCCTACCCCCCACTTCTTTTCTCTCTCCTTTCTCTCCTTTCTTAATGTATTGCTGATTGTTTGATGTAATGTGTAATTGTTTGATCTTTTTCTGTTATAGTGTTAAATCACATTGTTGCACTTTTCGTCCCTCCTGTTGTCTCCTCCTACATCCTCCCTCTATTTATGTCTCTCCTTCTCCCCTCTCTCAATATATTGAGACTGAATTTTTTTGTATGATGCCCGATGGTGCTACCTGGTTTAGCTATAGGGGAGATGGGCCGTAGATTCCCTCCTTGGTCATCACCTACCCAGTCGGTCTTTAGACAGTCTTCTTTTCGTCTCTCCGTATTGTATCTTCCCTTATCTTCCCTTTCTCACCTGCCCTGCCCCCTCCACTACTTTTCTCTCTCCTTTCTCTCCTCTTCTAATTGTATTGTCTATTTTTTTGGGATTTATTGTGTATTTGTGGAACTTTTTCTGTTACATTGTTGATTCTCATGTAAAGCGCTCTGATACCTCCGGGTCTAGCCAGCGCTATATAAAACTCTTTAAATAAATAAATAAATAAATTGTATGTTGACAGTTTTCACGATGACCTTTGCTAGGAACGGGAGCAGGGAGATGGGCCAGAAATTCATGAGGTCCTTTGGGTCTGCCTTGGGTTACTTGAGTAAGGCGTTAATCTAGGCGTGCTTCCAGCTCTCCATGAAGGTTGCTGTCTTGAAAGAGATGTTGATGTCTTTCCGTAGATGGGGTGGATGGTGGTGCTGGCTTTGTTGAAGATGTGGTGTGGGCAGGGGTATGACGGAGATCCGGAGTGGATGGTGTTCATGACCTTGATGATGTTGTCGTCGTTGATGTAGGTCCAGGAGAGTAGGCGGTTTGCGCTGATGGAGGTCATGGGGGCGGGGGTTTCAGTGGCTGTTGTGGCGGTTGTGTTGTTGAAGCTGTCATAAATGTCTGCGATCTTGCGAGGGAATATGGTGGCCAGCGAGTTGCACAGGTCTTGCGCAGGTGGGATGTCATTGGTGATGGCGCTGGAGTTCGAGAGTTCCTTCACAATGTTGAAGAGCTCTTTGCTGTTGCGTGCGTTGTTGTCTAGATGTCATATGAAGGAGACCCTTTTGGCTGATCTGATGAGGTGGTGGTGTCTGCGAGTTGCGTTCTTGTGGGCTGTGTAGTTGTCCGGTGTTCGTTCACGGAGCCAGTTCTTCTCCAGCTTTTAAGAAGTCAAAAGGATGGTGGAACCTTCTTTACCAATGCACCTGACCACAATAACCAAAATAATATTTTCCCTTTTAATCTGAGGAAGGGAAAAGTGTGCACACTGAAATCCACCCACCATCACAATGATAGTTCTATACAGAACATAAATACAGTTAAATTTATAAGCACAGGTGCACCACATATAGAAGTTGTGCAAACTAGGTCACAAGCTTGACACAAGAGAAACCAAGAATCAATTCCAAAACAGTTTTTATCAAAAGGGTCTTTTCTTTATTAATCCATTTGTCAAAGAAACACAGCCGACGCGTTTCGTCCCATACGGGACTTCTTCAGGGCAAAAATAAAGTCAAAGAGCTCCTTAAGTCAAGCCGCAACTCGTTATTCGACGAACAGGTGCGCAGCCGATAGCTGTGTTGTGTACAGTCTAAAGGTATATGTAAATGCACGTTATAATCACTAGGGGGATCCAATTTCTGTAAATATTCCGACGAACGGCAAATTCGAACTGGTATAATTTCCAAGCAAGAAAAACAATGTTTGTATGCGTCCAAAGATTCAACGCCTCGATATATTCCTTAATGTACTGAGCCTTATTACAATGGCTCCGATCGGCTGTCCCATGCTTAGGACCCGATATCAACCAGAAATCCGTGGCCGACTCGCGGACAAAGAATAATGACGAATATACGATCCCCTTCTTGTCTTCTCCAGTAGGACCAGGTGCTATACGTACTGGAGAAGACAAGAAGGGGATCGTATATTCGTCATTATTCTTTGTCACAACACAGCTATCGGCTGCGCACCTGTTCGTCGGATAACGAGTTGCTGCTTGACTTGAATTGATTCTTGGTTTCTCTTGTGTCAAGCTTGTGACCTAGTTTGCACAACTTCTATATGTGGTACACCTGTGCTTATAAATTTAACTTCTCCAGCTTTTTGCAGGTTTGCTTGGAGGCCTGGAGGTCTTCAGTGAACCAGCTGGCTCTCTTGCTGGTGTGAAGTTTGGAGCGTTTCTTGAGCGGAGCGAAGGTGTTCGCGCAGACATCGATCCACTGTCTGAGGTTTCGGGCGGCGGTGTCGGTGTCGGTGGCTTGGGGGGTGGGCTCAGGGCGAGGGTGGTGGTTAGCTGGTCTTTGGTGACTTTGCTCCAGCAGCGGCAAGGCATTTGAGCGGTGGTGCGCGGTGAGTTTCCGGAAGGTGAAGTGGATGCAGCGATGGTCGGTCCAGTGGAGTTTGGGGGTGGGGTTTACGGAGATGTGGGGGGTTGCTGAGAAGACGGGGTTGAGCGTGTGTCTGATGGAGTGGGTGGGTGTTGTGACGTGTTGTCTGAGTCTGAGGTTGGCTAGGTTGTCGATCAGGGTGGTAGAGTTGGTGTTGTTGTTGTTCTCGAGGTGGACGTTCAGGTCCCTGAGGAGGATGTAGTCTGTGGAGGTGAGGGTAGATATGCTGATGAAGTCGGTGATGAAGTCGCTGAACTGTGGTCGAGGTCTGGGGTGTCTGTAGACGAGGGTTCCTCTGAGGGTGGTGTTGGGTCGGTGTGGATCTGGAAGTGGAGGTGTTCAGCGGTGCTGAGGGTGTTGTCGGAGCAAGTTGAGACTCTGAGGGTGTTCCTGTGGACAATGGCGATTCCTCCTCCTACTCCGTTGGAGCGGTCCGTGCGGGTGAGCTTGTAGCTTACCGGGAGGGCTATGGCGATGTCAGGTGCCGAGGAGGGGTTCATCCTGGTCTCTGTCAGGAATGTGACGTCTGGGGAGGTTGAGTCGAGTAGGTCTCAGAGTTCGACAGTGTGTTTGGGGGCGGAGCGGGTGTTGAGGAGGATGCATCTGAGGTTGTTGGGTTCTTTCCTTGTCGGTGGGTTGGCGAGTCGGATGCTAGTGTAGCTGCAGTTAAGGCAGGAGAAGGGTCCTTGTGCGTGTTTTGGGGTGGTCAGGCAGCAGGTGCGTGATCGCCCTGCGTTGGGTGCCTGGAGGGTGCTGGAGCTGTAGCGGAGTCGGGCGTTGTGGTGTTCACGGTGGTCAGGAGTTCTGGTGCTGGGCGTGGTCCAGGCGCAGACTGGCTAGCCTTTGGCGCACCTTCGGTGCGCCAGCAGTGCGCCCGCTGTGCAGCTGCGCAGCGGCCGCCATAAGAAGAGGAGGCTGGGAAGGATTGGAGCAGCTGGGAGGTGGGGGCGAGCGAATGGGAGAGCGGGGTGCGGGGCCGCAGGGGGCGCAGCGGCGGGATCGTGTGGGCAGCGAAGAATGTGCAACAATGGAGAGGGCTGGGAGGGGGGAGCAGAGACCAACAGTAAATCTACAAGCACAGCAGAACTCACAGAGAGGCACAAAGAGCGACGGTGAACGTTACAAAAGCACAGTATACAATGAAATGAAACAAAACCACAATCAGGATCAGGGGAGCCTGGAACCCCTGACAGCAGCAGCGGCAGCAGGCTGGGCACGGGCACACAGGCGGAGCTGTGTGGGGTGGGGAGCACACTACCAAGGGTCAGAAACATAGAACACTTACACACCACATGTTGGGTCAACCTTGAGGGTAGAGTGTGTTCACACCATGGGCCATATAAACAAGCACCCATCACAACGACAATGTCCCTCAAGTTGGAATCAACATTGGTGATAGGGACAGAGCAACATGACTCAGGGAGCGTCAAGTTTCCCAATGTTGTATCATGCTATGTAAAGTGTCTTCACGCAAATGTGGCCACTTCCATGCTAAACCTTCTGTGAAAGGGGGCATGCAGTTGTTGTAGTGGTGGGTGTTGCTCCACTACAGTTGATGCTGCCAATCTACATCAAGAGCGGATAGAACATGTGGAGGTGCAGATGTGAACACCACAGAATACCTGGGCCTAAGGTACCAAAACTCTGAGAAATGCATGACATATCTTCACATTAGCTAGTTCCAGGTGTGCCACCACATCCAGTCCACATTGGAAATCTCAAAAGCCATGGTATTTACATGCACTGGAAGGTGTCCTTTCTGTACATGACCAAACTGTGAAACCAGATGAGAGTTCCTGAGTCACATGTATGCAGCACACATGAAAGTTCAAAAATGCTGTCTGTGATCACTCCATGTGCAAGAAGAAAATACTACTTCCACATAAACAAACTTCCCTGCTTGCAGACACACCAGTACAATGTTGCTATGGAGCCAATCCAAACATTGCATGGGGAAACAACAGCCTGCACCATACCCATTAGAACATGTGTGAGCCTGTTACAATCTAAGTGGTAGTGGGAGTTGTGAGTATAATGGGCCACATCAGCAGGAAAGACAATGACATCCTTGCTGCTATTGCGGAAAGAAAATCACGCTAAAGTGTCAAAAATGTTCTTGATAAATTCCCCTCCTAATAACTATATAATCACAGGTGCACACAAGAACATGGCTTTCAAATGGAAGTCTCGGGCGGGCCAAGATGGCTGCTAGTGGGGTGTAGTGGATAGTCGCACATACTCCCTCTCCCGACTTGCAGGATGTGGATGCTGCCCTGAAACGACACCATCACCGGCTATGTGGTTGTTCTTGTGGATCGCTGAGACGCAGACCGGAGGGTCAAATATTGCAGAAAGGAGTCTCAGAAAAAGAACTTTGTCCGTGTTCGAGACAGTGATTAAAACTGCGCGAAATCACTGGAAAGTGTTCTGCAATAGCTTGAGCGGAATGTTACAGCGAGGAAAGAATGAAAAGATGGATAAAGATGAAGAGAAAACAGTGCCTACAGCAGTCAACACGAATAAGCCGCAGGGAACAGGCACGATTCCCAAATTTCCCCTTCCAGGCAAACGCGGGACCCCAGCACCAACTATGGCTCAGAAAACTCAACAAAAGAAAAATCGGGAAAGAGAGGAAAACAGAAGCTAAATCCACCGCTATGCGGAACGAGGTACAGCTTGCCGCTTCTGGGCAAAATAAAGATACACCCGCACGAAGCAACAGGACAGCGGCCACAAAAGACGTTAAGGAATCGACTCTCAGACAGCCTACCTTGTCAGGGTCCTTTAGTGCGAGGCCCACAGCAAACGCATTAGCGAAATTGCCAGCAGAACAATCCCAGGTAGAGAACGCCAACAAACACGCCAACGGAGACGTGAGAGTAGCGGGAGCCGTCCTCGAGGACGTAAGCGTCTCGGTAACCAAGTAACAAGCAAACCCAGCTACGGCCTGCGCGTCTTCGGTGGGAGCAGCAGAGACAGGAGAGCTGGAAGAGGTGAGCAGTAACTCGAACAAGCAGGGGAGTCAAGGGCCTGAATCTGATGCAACCACAATGACAGAAGGGGTAAGAAACGCTAATAATGCCCAGATGTTGGATGCACTTTTGCAGGTTGAAGAGGAATTGGCTAATAATATGAGTCAGCTTAATTGTGCAAAGTGGGGGAGCCTGGCAAGCATTGAATCTCAGAGAGAACGAGAAGGCGATACATTTTTCTCTGTAAATGAAGGGTCAGACATTACCTCCAGCGAAGAGGAAGGCAACATTTCAACAGAAATTAGCTCAGACACAGAGGAGAGCGAAGATAGAAATACAAAGAAAAGGAGGAAACCGACTGCAAGGCGAGGGGGCTCTCCAGATAAGACGAATAAAAAACTTTTATGGGACTATTCAGCAACTTCATGTGTCTATCAGGAGGCTTTACGAGGGGAAGGTGGAGCAACAGGAGGAGGAGAACCTGGAGCCTCACAACACCCTACGATGGACATGCTGTTTAACACTTTAAAACAAATGCAGGCTGAAGCAAGAACAGAGAGCAGGAGAGCCAGACATGACACTAAGAAAATTCAAGCATCAATAAGGAAAATGAACAAAAAATACGAGGAGGTGGAAGAGAGAGTCGTACATGTAGAGGAACGGATGAGCAGAATCGAGAATGAGATCACAGACTGCTAGTCATTCAAAATGGAACAGTCTAAAATAGCAGAAGATTTGCAGTGGAAAATTGAAGATTTTTAGAACCGGCAGAGACGGAATAACGTGAGACTCCTTGGACTTGAGGAAGGGGTGGAGGGGCAGGACCCAAGAGGTTTTGTTATTAAGTTGCTGAAAGAGGCCTTTCCTGAAGTACAATGGGAATGGGAGTTAGAAGTCCAGCGGGCACATAGGTTCCCACTGTTAAACAAAAAGAAGAAAGATGGTAGACAGGATAATTTGCCTAGAGCCATGCTAGTTTTTTGTGGCAATTATTTGGCAAGACAGGAAATAATTGAAAAAGCCAGACCAGACGCTAAAAAAACAGTACAGGGAGTAACCTTCTTCGCCCGTCCCGACTTCTGTCACGTTACGGTAGAGAGACGGTGGCGGCTCAGACAAATGATAACACCTTTTCAGCAACAAGGGGCAGAGGCTTATTTAATGTTTCCTGCAAAGTTGAAGACTATTATAGGCGGTCATACTTAGCAGAACTTACCGAGAAGAACGAGGGAAGAGGAAACAGATAATTGTTCAGATGGTTAGATGTACATTAACGGCAGGATAGAGATGTAGCACAGGGTGTCAGGGCAGCAGAAAAGGAGGGAGGGGAGAATTGATGGGATAGAAGGAGGGAGAGGGAGGCGACTTTACATCACACAGCAGTCACATATAGGTCATGTGTGACCTATTTGCCTGTGAAAGGGGGGGTGGGAGACCTGGGGGGGTGGGCTGCGGGGAGGGAGGGGGCACAGAGAGGGGGGAAAGGGGGAGGCTGGATTTTGGAGAAAAATAGCTCAAAAAGAGAAAAAGGAAAACAATAGAGAGAAGGATGTGTCATTAAGAGCTTTCATGGATAGAATGGAAATAGTACGATATTCGAGATGGGAAAATCTAGAAAAATGTAAATGGCCTTAAGGATTATTTCTATAAATGTATGTGGCTTGAATAATGGAGATAAAAGACAGAAAGTCGCTGCCATGCTAAGAATACTCAGATTAGAGATAATGTGCCTGCAGGAGACACACATTTCAGGAAAGGAAAAATTCCTGCTGGAACAAATGGGGTTTGACATTCTTGCCGACACAAGACAAGAAACTAGAATAAGAGGGGTGGCAATTTTAGCTAAAAAGGGGGCTGTTAAACTCAAAAGGAAAAAAGAGGATCAAGAGGGAAGATGGGTAATTGTGGAGGTGGAAACACATGCTGGATGTTACACAATGGTATCAGAATTGCTAGATGTAGAACTCGCATTATGGCCTGAACCTATAATATGTTGTGGAGATTTTAACATTAATGGTTTGGACGGGCGAGCATGTTAAATAGAGGAGGATATGGTGGACGAAAGAAAAAAACATGTAAGGCCATACACAACATGGCGCTACACAATGCCCTAGTAGACGTATGGGCAGAAAAGAACCCAATAGGGACAGGGAGTACGTTTTATTCAGCTCCCCACAAGGTGGTAGCTAGGCTAGATTATTTTTTTATATCAAGATCAATAATAAATAAATCTAAATTAGAAAGGCTCCCCAGGGTAGTTTCGGACCATAATCCACTAGTGTGAAATCTGCCACTGGTCAATAGAAGTGCAGGCAAAAATAACACATGGACATTCGAGAGAGGTCTACTGAGGGAGCCTGGATATATAAGACATATGCAGGAATGGATTCCCCAATTCTGGGAGGTTAACAGGAATACAGCCTCAAGTAGTATGTCCTGGGACGCATTCAAGGCCGGCGTTAGGGGGGAAACATTAAGCTATACACTACAAAGAACTAAGAAAGAGAAGATCAAGATGGAGGACAGGCTGAGGGAACTGGGGGCTCTAGAAGAGAGATTAATTATGGCTATATATAAGCAAGAATCATTAGAGGGAATACTACTGGAAATAGAAGTGAATAAAGCAGAGGCAGGGATAAGTCTGGCACAGAAAGCGGCAGGGAATTATCTGGCAAAAAAAAGAAAAGTGCTACGAACTTAACGAAAGAGTTGGACACCTCCTAGCGATACGCACCTGACAAAACCTATCAGCAGGGGATATAAAGGAAATTAGAGATAGCCTAGGAAATGTGGTTAATACACCAGAAGAGATACAGGAGGTTTTTAGAAGCTTTTATGGCAACCTATATGAATCAAACTTAAGCAATATGGATGAGAAGATTACAGAGTACCTGGCAGGGATACAGCACGACCTATTAGATACGGAGGCTAAAGAGGAATTAGACCTTCCATTAACACTACAAGAAGTAAGAGAGGCTGTGAACAAATTACCAGCGGGAAAAGCCACAGGACCAGATCAGATACCGGCTGAATTTTATAAGACTTTTTGGGACTTACTAGGGGGAGACATGCTAGAGATCTTCAGACAGGCACAGTTAGGCAGATTGATACCACATTCATGGGCAGGCGCGAACATCATAGTGATTCTAAAGAAAGATAAACCAGCATTAGAGCCCGGGTCCTATAGACCAATTACTCTCTTAAACACAGACACAAAAATCTTTTCAAAATCATTAGCTCAAAGACTAAGCAAGGTTATTGAGGGGTTAGTTATCACTTCACAACATGGCTTCATCCCTGGGAAAGGCACGACTCAGCACACTAGGCAAATGATTACTATCCTGGATGCCGCGGAAGTGCCACTGGACCCTGTCGCAGCCATATTTCTCGATGCTGAGAAGGCTTTCGACAGGGTCTCATGGGACTACCTATGGAGGGTTATGAAGTGGTTTGGGATAGGTGAGGGCTTCATCAAGACAATCCAGGCTCTTTACGAACAGCCAACGGCAAGGGTAAGAATAAATAGAAACTACACAAAGGCAGTTCAGATTAGACGAGGGACCAGACAGGACTGCCCAGCCTCGCCCTTGTTGTTTGCTTTATATCTGGATCCATTGTTAAGAAAACTAGAAAGCAATATTAACATCTACCCGGTTATTCTGCATGGGAGAGAGTATAAGTTATTCACATATGCAGATGATGTGGCTATCATAACACCAAAGCCAGGGAGAGCGATAGCTGAAATAGAGCAGGAGGCCTTGAATTTTGGGATTATTGCAGGTTACTTGATTAATAAAGGCAAAACCCAGATTGTGCAGAATAAGTACACAATACACCAGGATACTAGAATTGTATCCGAAGCCACATATCTAGGGGTAAAAGTGACCACTGACTTAGATAATCTAGTAGGACTTAATATGAACCCACTACTAGATAAAGTAAATAGAAATACCTAAAGGATCCACAACTTACATTTGACATTAATGGGGAGGATAAACGTCATTAAGATGATAACTTTTCCAAAATTTTTGTACCTTTTTAGAGCCATCCCACTGTTCTTCGATCAGTCATGGTTCAGGAAACTGGAATTAATACTTAATAGACAAATCTGGGTCCAAGGGAAGACTAGAAGAGCGTATCGACACTTGGTACTTCCGAGGGCGAAGGGGGGATGGGGGGCCCCGGATTTTAGACTTTATTATTGGGCAGCGGTTTTGCAGTACACACAGGGGTTATTAGGTGGCGGGGGAAATGAGAATCAAGATGGCAGATTTGGCCACACAAATGTATATAGAGCACTAGTCGGGGAGGAAGCCGAGAATGGCCTGCTGAAAACAATTGATTACAATTACTTTAAACATACTAAGTTTAAGACTCTATGAGCAGCATATAATGTTTGGAAGGTGGTGGCGAAAAAGCTTGGCATTGGCCGATATAACTACTATACGCGCCTATATAATAATCATTCACTGCCAGGTGATATATTCAGGGACGCAATTATGAAGGATTGGGATAATAAGGGGATCAAGAAGATAGGGGATTTACTGGACACGGAGGGGTTAATTAGACAATTCCAGGACTTACAAACAAAATATGGGATAATGGGAAACAATTTTTTAAATACTTACTGATAATAAGTTATCTCGCAAATAAAAGAGATGGATTAATAGGGTTTGAGCATAGTAGAATTATGGTTATTTTGAGAGGACGAACCGCTGTACAATTCGACAGTTGTATGCAGAATTGTATGTATTAAAAACTGATGATAGAGATAAATTCGCTACCAAATGGGTTGAAAAGGTGGGCGCGTCATTGGAGGATTTACAGACATCTTTGGATTTAGGGCATACAGTCCTATGCTCTGCGACATTACAATCGCAACATTATAAAACACTATACTCCCTATATCACACACCAGCCAGAATTGCACAGTGGGGTGGGGACACAGGAATCACCTGCCCACGTTGTGATTCAAGAGAGGCAGACATTGTTCATATGTCCGCCCAATGCCCGCAATTACATACCCTAAAAGGGGCAATTGAGAATTTTTTGGAGAACTCACTGGGAATTAAGAGTAAATTGACGGATAATATAATAATCTTAGGAGTCTCGGGAGGAACAGAGGACCACCATATAGAATTTTTGTTTATGGTAGCGGCGGTGTACCGAATTGGAATTGCAAGAGCATGGCTCGACAGGGCTCCCCCTACATTTCAAATGTGGATAGCAAGGTTGATCTCTACGAATAATTTGGAGAAAGCTATCTATGAAAGGAAGGGTAGGAGGGCGAGAGCATTGGGTGAAAGAATTTGGCAACCATTAGATCTGTGGAAAAATAGCCAGAACTAAGGAAGGATACCCATGGTCGGAGTAGGAGAAGAAAGGAGTAGATAGAAAGAAAGCAATGGTAATCTTATGATTTACATCAAATTTGTTGATAGTATGTGGAAAATACTAGAGTGAATATGATTTTTTTTCGTATTGAATTCTTTTTGTGCTGTACTGGAAAATACTGTAAAATGTGGGGAAAACTTTGAATAAAAAAATAAAAAAATAAAAAAAAGAACATGTGTGAGCCTGGTACAATCTAAGTGGTAGTGGGAGTTGTGAGTACAATGGGCCACATCAGCAAGAAAGACAATGACATCCTTGCTGCTATTGCGGAAGGAAAATCACGCTAAAGTGTCAAAAATGTTCTTGATAAATTCCCCTCCTAATAACTATATAATCACAGGTGCACACAAGAACATGGCTTTCAAATGGAAATCCCCAGGGCATAGTCTCTAGCCCCTTATCGCCAACTCTGTGGCAGTTAGCTGACGCAAAAGTAGCAATATCCTCATGCCATTCGTGATCATATGTCCCCTTGAAAAAATGCCCATAGATGCCTTAAGTCTATCACATTGAAAGCGGTGGTATGCACATCGCGTTTATTCTTTTGAATCATTGCTTAGTCCATAAATCTTTACCCATCCTTGTCAGTTCGCGTGCGGAACTGGGCAGTGCCATGCCCTGAGTGCACCATTTTTAAGTACAATCATGTGGGGAGCGTCTAGACAACGCACCACTCCCAGACGCACTGCACGTTTCTGGATACCGGATCCAACCATTGATCGACCGTTTTAACCTTCTCCATGTTCGTCGAATTTTTACAGTAATATTACCATATTTTCATTCTCTTTGTTAGCTAGTCCACGTCTAAAACAAATTGTGTTTGGGAAACTTCACATATTCACATGTGCCCATCCAGGCCTCCTTGTAAATAGGGTCCAATACAACTGGTAGCTTAAAGGAGCAATTCTTTTTTTCAACCCAATGCATTTCGGGCTTTTACCAGCCCTTCGTCAGGGGTAACTGAAAGTGAACAATAACATAAATTATTTTACTATGTATGTCGTTTTAAAATAAAATTGTATTCATCTTAGTTTAACATTACACATATGACGTTTTGCATGTGATTTAACAATGACCATTTCTTTAATGAACCCGATTTTTCTCTAGTGTTCATCCCTTCATTAGCATAGTGAAACTGAAACAGATATATGTATGTATCTTTACATTCTTAAAAATCAGACTTTGTTTTTTTGGCAATCGTACATTATGCCCTTCAATGGAAACGAGCAACCGGCAATTCAGACAGCATTCTTATTACAATTTGAACCCCGAAACTCATGCTTTATGCAGCTAACATTTTTTTGGCTTTCTGTCTTCCCCCAAACATTCTTATCCCTCTCTCAATGGACATATCCCGCTCACTGCAACTTCCTTGGTAACATGCCTCTGTCTGAATAGCCAGCCCTAAATTTACTAACAAACAAAGAATCACACACAGAGCGAGTTTCACAAATGGAGGGCACACAGCAATGCAGGCCAGAACATGACATACAACATGCCCACCAGACACATCACAACAGACAAAGATAGACATAGATGTCCATGTGTACCCCATACAGCTATACATGTTGAAACTGCAAGTAAGCTCTCCTTGCTAAAGGGCCTAGAGTGTGCCACAATCCCACAGCAACATACCCCAACTACAAACATGCGCATGTGCAGTACACAGATAACCTGTGTGTCTGTTAGCCACATTGACAAGGCAAGTGCCACTGCCTGATGAATAGTATGCGTGCAGGCCCTACATTGTACAAGTATCATGTTATATCACTGATGTGGCCGAGTGTGGACAACATCATAAAACACGCAATCAACACTCTGACACATTCTTGTGTGCCTACAACCCCTGATGTAAAGAAGAATATAAAACTCCAACAGTGCACAATACACACACCCTGACCAAGACTCACATAACACCCAGTGTGCCACAGCACACCATTCTCAATCCACAGAACTCTAAGCCCAACAACCGAAAGGGAATATGGGCAGTGAAACAAAGCTGTAGGTACCACAGCACACAATGCAGTGCATACACAGACATATCTGACCCCAACAACAATGACTACTCTGTGCTGAAAAGTGCATTTCTCACACAAATGAACAGAGGACACAAATCGGGAGGTCTGTGTGTAGATATTGTCACATAACTTCTGTCATATTTGGAAATTGTGGCCCATATTAGCAAGAGACTCGATTAAATGCGCACCGCTTTAGCTCAGGAAAATGCTGCTAAACAATTCGGACCGTTTTGTTTTGATTTACTCGCAACAACTCAACATTGTTGGAATTGTTTCTTGTTGTTTTTAGATATAGTGGAAATCTTGGTTTATACATAGAGAGCTATTCATGCAGTGGTGATCTTGAAGCTTTTATGTAATAGTAATGAGCTTACGCTCCAATTCCTTTCCGGAAATTTTAGAATCACAAGATATTACCATTTATCTAATACCTCTCCCTGTTTGGCCTTTTATAAACTGGATTTATATTTAGATAGAGCCTTCTATTCAAACTCGGTAGTATACGTAACAGTTACGGTCATTTAGCACACATCGGACGCGATCTGAAGCAAATTCGGGTTAGCGCTACAGTCCTTTTTTTGATCGCGCTACTTAGACACGACTTCCGAGTTCGAACCCGATTCACTTCCGGGTTTCGAACGCGAAGAACGCAAGGGCAATTGTGCCGCAGGTAAGGACTTTCGTTCTGGGATATTTTTAACTATTCTAAGCTTAATTTCATGATAGTTCTCTAACCGCTTATGATAATTCAAGGATAACTGATGTTGGGCTATTACTTGGTTTTAGTAAATCGTAACTCACGTACCCGTGGTTACGTTTGTGGTTGTTCTTTTAAGAGGAACACACCATTTGGATTTTACCGGACTCAGTGAAAACGGAAACTTGGAGAACTAAATACGAAATTGGAATTCCACATAAGAGCGGGTAAGATTTGCCACACGCTCTTGTTTTGTTGATATGGATATTGAGTTAGCCACTAGATTCTGGTAATACAGCATGGAGATCGGGAGATGTTTTATTATATCATTTAAATACACAATCTGATATTGAGTCATCCATTATATTCTGGTGACATAGTAGGTAGAACGGGAGATGTTGATTTAGATCCCTATTATATACAATTCCTTGTGGAACAGAGAGGGTCTTGCACTTATAATGAATGACGTTTTTTATTTGCCCTATTTGCATCATTAGAATGATCTCGGAGGGAGATGTTGCATTATGCCGCCATAATATACATTCTGATATTGAGTTAGCCATTATATTCTGGTGGCACAGTATGTATATCGGGAGATGTTGCGTTAGATCCCCAATATATCCAATCTCTTGTGGAACAGAGAGGGTCTTGTACTTAGAATGAACTACATTTATAATTTATTTGGCCTTCTCGCATCATTAAAATGATCACAGAGAGAGAGATTTTGCAATGATGGTTGCTTACTGACATTCAACTACAATAGATCCGAATATAAGTTACCGTAGAGAATGTTTGTCTTCTCAAACATTTTCACATGCAATCTGTATTGATAGCATGACCCCTATATATTTTACAGTGACTACGTCTATTGTGACTTGGAAAATTTAAAGATACCCCGCTGGGTTGGAAGTATCACCGGAATTGGGGTAAGGTGGCAACTTGAAGATCATTTGATTTTTGAAACCATGAGGAAACTAGTATAGAGGATTTGGGAGACTAATACTGCTCTCTTTATATCCCTCCCTTCTTCTCTCTGTTCTTTTCTTTGTCTTTTCTTTTTCTCCATATATATTATTCGTATGGAACTAGTCGAGACATTGCTGGTTCAACATTGGAGGTATTATAAATTTTGCTGTTTTACTACATGTACAATTGTTTCTCTCTGTGGCCTCTCACATAGTGCCATTAGCTATAATCTATAGGTAATGGGTGTATAAACACATTGTGTGATTTATTAGAACTGCGACACGGGTGAAGTTACACTCTCTTTTTTCTTTTGCATTACTTAAACTAAACGGTACTTTGATTACCATTGTACTATCGATTTTTCAGGGGTTCCACACAAGGAGGTATCCTTCGACTAAAAAGTCACTATTGGGACATAATGCATGACAAAGCATACTTTGTTTAGACATGCATATGTAGGAGTGCAACTCAGGTCATTCCTTTTGTATTTCCAGCCCTGAAGAGTTGTAGCTTCTGTATATTTACAGTCCTACAACGAAACACTTGTCGGCTGGCTGTATATTAAGTTACCTAAATTTGATGACCCAATAAAAAGGAGAGACACACGAACCTCCATGAAAACGACGTTGAACAAGAAATTCCTTTTGTATCAATATGCAAAACTGACTGTCACATTGTTGTTGAGATTCATTGAGTGCGCGGGAATTTGTGTGTGCATTTCGGGATACTTCCCTTCATCAGGGGTATCTATAATACAAAAACATCATTTGAAGAAGGTATTTCACCTCCAGCGTGATATGTTACATTCCTGATTGTTGACATAAACTCAATTTAACCAATTAGCTTCTTCGTGAAAACGCTTAATTTTATTTACACTGAAACGCTTCAACCAGAGCTCACTGTCAACACTGCCACATTTTTAATTGTACAACCCACACCGATGCGCATGAAAGCTGTTCCCCATACTAGCTAATGCCATCAAATACTCACATGTTTATGTAAAACAAAGATCCTTAATTCAAATGTGTACCCCGTTAACACCAGTTAGCACATAAACATAATTGGAAAACATAACCGCACCAAGCTGACCACAAATAGTTCTTCATTATTGTGCCACACTTTCACCGAATTATTACATCATGCGTTAAAGTAGATCAAAATTTCATTCCGCTTTTAAAATATGATGCGTCCTCGCACATCTTTTCTTTAACGGTGAACATCAACACGAACTACTGAAACCTTCACTTCAGTTCAGTTTTAAAGCTTTATTCGACATTTGTCATAAAAGCATTCACCTAACCCTAATACAATAAATACTACACATAAAAATACTTACTAAAATACATATTAAACATGAATTGTCGAATAAATACATGATAAAAATACACTGGATTAACACACTTCTTAAAAGGTAAGTTTTTCTAAATATTAAAATACAATAATTCATATGGCAAAGTGCAAAATTAATAATGTACATGATTTCATTGGGATGTAGTTGCCATTAGTGAACGGGTACGAATTGTCCATGCCCAGGCCAGAAATTTTGCTACCCCAACCACGAGCACAGTGGAACAATCTGTTTCAAGTATCCTAAGAGCTACAGATTGACTGCGGGTTCCCATATTTAAGCACACTGGTTTTAACCATTTACGTCTGGGGGACGAGTACAGTGGACAACAGAACAAGAAATGGGAAATGTGCTCAGTTTGTTCATTACAATGGTGACAGTGTTCATCCCAAGCTGGGGACCAATGCTTCTTGAAGGCATTCACCGGGAGTGTGCCTATGCGAAATTGAAAATAAAGTTTTCTATCATAAGGTTTTTCAATGACATCCCAAAAAGATTCGCATGAGGGGTACATTTTTATGTCCAAGAAGCGAGATGTTAGACTTGAACTTGTACCATCGCTGAACATTGTAAAATACACCATTTCCCAATATAGTTCTTTCAGCTTTGCTTTCGTGGGGAAGCAGGTCACATCTTTGGTGTCCCATAGATAATCCAATTTCAGTTTTATAAGGAGTCCCCGGAGCTCCTTTAGCCATGGGATACTATGGAAACGGTCGAACTTAATGACGTCCATCAAGGCCGCCGCATAGTGACTTAGTTCTGGGGTCACCATGATCCGTCTCCAATATAGAAGGGGCCGTAGCCTCGCTGTGTCCTCTATACCTTTTCTTCCGAGATCCAATTTTAATGGGATTGTGGGTGTGCTTTGGGGAACCATCACAAGCCCTCGTAGAAATCTGTTTTCTGCTCGGCCCAGTTCTCTCAAATTAGAAAACCCCCATAATTCAGAGCCATATAAACAAGCCCCCAGGACTTTCATAGTGTAAATTTCCAACACACAGTTTACCGGCTTTGTTAGCGAGGTTCGATGTTTTAGGGTAATTGCACCTGCTAACTGCCTAAACTTTAGTAAAGTTGTATTTATATGTGATTTCCAGCTCATGTTTTCCTGTAGGATGATGCCTAGGTAAGAGAAAGAGTCCACCCTTTCTAGGGGAGTACCTTTATATTTTATTACACCTTTAAAGGTGGACTGCTGGTTAAGGCACATGAATTTTGTTTTAGTGGTATTCAGTTCAAGGCCCCTACCATCACAAAACTCACCAAAGGCATCAACCACTTTTTGGAGACTACTAGGGGTGCGAGAAAGTAGGAGCGTGTCGTCCGCAAACATGAGGACGGGGACACGAGAGCCTGCAATTACTGGGGCGTCACTAGCAATCTTCTCTAGATGTTCAACAATGCCATTTATATAAATTGAGAAGAGAGTCGGCGCTAGGACACACCCTTGTCTCACCCCACGCTCTACCGGAAAGGGATCAGTTACTTCTCCTTGCTTGCCCCATCTTATTCTTGCAAAATTATTTTCGTGGAGACGGACAAGGAGTGTAAGCAATTCCTGGCTTAAGCCTACGTCCGCCAGGGTCCGCCAGAGTTTTTCTCTGGGGACCAAGTCGAAAGCGGCTTTTAGGTCCACAAAGACTGCGTACAATGTCCCCTTCTTTAAAGTAACGTTTCTCCAGTAGATGGTTAAGAAGTGGAGGACTTGATCAACGCTACTGGTTAAAGGGCGAAACCCAGCTTGGTAGGATGACAAAATATTCTTTTCATCAATCCATTGCTGCAGTTTGTTCTGGACTAAGCGGCCCATTAGTTTTTGTGCTGTATCAATCAGACTAATGGGTCTATAGTTTTTAGCCAGAGTTCTATCACCTTTCTTGAATATGGGAATAATTTCGGCTCCCTTCCATGAGGCAGGTATTTTCCCTCCCATTGCCACCGCATTAGCCAGCATTGTAAAATAACTACACCAGGAGTTCCGATCCGATAAAAATATATCAGCCGGAATTCCGTCCATACCTGGAGCTTTGCCCCCTGCTACACAATCTAATACAATACTCACATCCTTTTCAGCAAATATTGGAGCTTTGTAGTAGACATGTGGAGGAGGACAATCATGGATAAATGTTGGGTTACGGGCATACTGTGGTTGGAAGAATTCTACCCAATTGCTTTTCGGGACATGGTTCATCGGCTGGAGGGCTACGCCACCCTTTTCCCATTTTACTATGGCCCAGAAGCGCTTGGAATCCTTGGAGGCACATGCCTCCTTGAGTTCACACCAGCAATCCTCATCCCAACGCTTCTTTGCCAGTTTTTGGGTCTGTCTATACTGGTTTCTCGCCAGCCTAACTGTTGATGCATTTCCTATTCTCAATTCTCTGCTTAGATTTTGTCGTGCTATCCTGCAACTCTTATCATACCACCCTTTACTCTCTTGGACCTTTTTCTTTTTGTTTGGGACTACCGTTTTGAAAAAGAAACTTTGAATTTTAGAGAATAGTTTCTCATGGGCCTCCATCATGTAGTCTATAAAGTCAATCAACCCATAATGGGACTTAATCTTAGAGACTTCGTCCACCACTTATTCCTTGAGAGTCTCTAATTTAGAAACGTCTTCTAGGAGCATACTCCACTTCAGGTGGCGAAGGTTATTTGAGCTTACAAGATCTTGCGTCACCATTTCATTTCCTCTTGGATGTTCGGAGGCTTCTTGGTAGGGATGGAGTGTCAGGCACAAAGGATTGTGATCACTTTCTATTTTATCTTTCACTTCCATATCTACCAATTTATTCCAAGCCCTTACATCCAGTAGTATGTAATCTATTCTGCTGGCTGCTCGGCCATTGTCAAATGTATTTTTCCCCATTAAGTCAGAGGGTGCCCGTCCATTGACTGCTCTAAGCCCTCTTGAGAGACAAAAACTCTTTAGTTGAATTGCTACTGCGCTCCATTTTTTAATGACTGGAACATCTAGTTGAGGAATTCTCCACTTGGCATCCTCTTCTTCGGCCAGGATCCTATCCTCTTCACCCAAAGGTTCAAAGGTGGTGTTAAAATCCCCGCCTATTATTACATGAGGTGGTACTGGTAGCATTTCAATGTGATGCTCAAGAGTCATTATAGTCTCTGATAATTTACCCCCACCAACTCCCCTGGAGTAAAGATTAAACAGGGCAAGTTGTTGGCCTTTTTGCCAACTAATATCAAGAGCTAGAATATCATTAGAAGGTATAGACCTTTGCTTAACTATGCAGTTCAATGTTTGGCGTACCCAAATTAACAGGCCCCCAGAGGGTCGGCCTACCCGATTTCTTACAGCTGGTACATAGAAGTTCAGGTACCCTTGCCGGAAAATTGGGGTGAGCGACCAAGTTTCTTGCAGCATAATAATATCATAGTGGTCGATAAAATCGACCCAATCTGGAATGTTTAGCTTGTTTATAATACCGGCTATATTCCAAGAGACAAGAGATAGTGGCAGTATGTCCAATTGATGATATATCCGGTCATTATCAGGAATGTTTACTGCTTCTTCAGATTCTGTGCTTGGTGTTAGACCTCCACTCAGTGTTGATAACTTCTCAGTCACCTCTAGTACTCTATTTTGTCCCTCTAAAACTATGCTTAGTTCCTCTGGGGCAGGAGTATAGGATTCCTTGGGGACCAAGGTCAGTATTTTTGATGAACGCTCGTGTGGGGTAGGTGTCCTATCGCGCCCCTGGTGCAACTGGATTTTAGGAGGGGCAGGAGGAGAGCCCACGAGTCAGTCACACTCGTTTAAGTCAGATAGCGCAGAGTAGTGGTTTTCCAGATTTAACCCCCACTCGCATAATGGGCCATTCCTGGCCCTTCTATTTCCCACAACTGTCCACTTTGTTCTCAGTATACTAGGTTTAGCTACTAGGCCTCTTCTACTATAGAAGAAGTCCAGTGTCAGTGGTATTATTTCTGCTGTTCTATGTTGTGGTGGAAAGATGTTCCGTAGGACATCAGGTAATACTTCGGGGCCCTTGAAATTCAAAACCACACAATCCCCTTGAAATTTCTTTGTCTTAGTGCCTATCCACTTAACCCTTCTTGCTGTAAGCAGATCATCAGATAGCTTTTCCTTGCCCCAAGGAGATATATACATGTTGTTACTAAGCCACTGCAGAGCCTTGTTTCATAAAGAATCTGGAGACTCAATCTGCCCTGTTTTCAGTGGTGGTGTATTAGCAAGCACTAGTATCAAGGGGGAAGCTTCAACAATTAATTCAACTGGGCCGGTTTCTGGATTGAAAATCTCAGAGGTAGAGTTACCTACTGTTTGCACTGGATCTAAAATTGGAGCAATGTCTGAAATATCACCGGGTCTAGAGCTGGCTTGCTGTGTTTGGTCAAGTGGGACATGTAGGCCTGCGTTCGGGTTCCCCCCAAGCATTTTCCCTGCAGCCTCTATATCTTCAAGTTTATGTATTATTAAATTTGGTATTTCCCCCACCCCCTCATTGGTTTTTCTCAGGAGGGTCTCTAATTTATTAACTTTATTCGCTAGTTGGTCTATTTTTGATATAAGGGGTTTCATTAGCCCTGATAGTTTGGACTCCAATATACCCATGAGCTTATTTGAAAGCTTGTCCTCCCAGGCTATACTTTCATTCTCTTCCTCCCTTATCCCTTCTTCCGCCCTTTTATTTATTCTTCTAGGTGGAGTTGCAGGTTTATTCTTACAGGAACGTAGACCACCTCTTCTAGGCGGAGCCTTAGTGATCCCTCTTTTAACTCTTGGTGCGGGGACAGGGGTAGGAGGGGAAATGCTCTCTGAGTCTAGCTCTACAATTGTATCGGATTTTTTAAAATCTTCTACAATGAGTAAGTCGGCAATAGAATCAGGTTGTTGGACAATAGATGCCGTGGACACATTTATTGTAGGGCAATCATTAGGGTCCTCGATAGGGTTGGTGGTAATTGTTTCGTCACTGGCAGGATGGAATACCCCTGATGGATTAATTTGGGCACAAGGTGGAGAGTCCATGAGTCCCAAAGAGGACCTCCGATCATTATTAATTTTGGCCACTACCTGGACCAAATAATTGTCCATTGTGTTGGCCGGGGTGACAGGTGTTTTTTGCCTCGACATAACAATCAGTCAAATCTGGGGAATAGAGCCCATGTAATAAATATAGGAATAGTAGACCAGTTACACAATGACCGCAGGGAATGTAGAAGTATGTCACCTTACCACATATAGATTTGGATGTTGGGGCAAAGAGGGGTGGCCCAGTCCAGTCTCTCACAGTCTAGAACGGGATAAAACGGGCCCGCCCTTGGCCCGGGCTTCGCCCGGCGCCCCGCTCGCGTCCCGCGAGACGGGGGTGATGCGCTATTTCAGCGCCTCCAGGCGCGCAGGTGACGCGGCGTGCGCCGCTTGGGCTTCTGGGTACTGTAGTCCAGACCCACTCGACCACGCTCCACTCGGCCACCACTTTACTCCTAGTTGTCAACGGAGTTGGGCAGCGGGAGGCGGGAGGGCAGGCTGCAGCACACGGAGATCCAGCAAGGTAGCGAGGCGTCAGAACAGCGAGGACGTTGCTTTGAGACAGGTTCCCCCCCTCGACCGGGGTGATGCGCTATTTCAGCGCCTCCAGGCGCGCAGGTGACGCGGCGTGCGCCGCTTGGGCTTCTGGGTACTGTAGTCCAGACTAAGCATGAGCGAATTTTGCGGATCTCGCGTTCGCGAATTTTGCGGATTTGCGGATTCGCAATCCGCAAAATCCGCGAATTCCCGCGAATTTGCGGATTTTTTTTTTTTTTGTGTTCGCCCGTGTTTCTGACAGTTCGCGAGGGTTTTGTACACTTTCGCAAATTGCGAACTTACCTGTCGGGTCGCAAGTTTCGCGAACTTGTTGTTTCTACGTGTCCAGCCTGTTTGGGACACTCTTCTTCATCACTGCCACTCTCTGTCACCACTGCCACTCTCTGACTACTCATGCCACCCTCTGGCCCACCCATGCCACCCTCTGTTTCATCACCACACCCTCTGGTTGTCCAGTGTACATTATTTTCGGCAAAGCAAAGCACACCTTCCCTGCCTCAAGTGACCTGAATTAATTTGGGGCTGATTAATGTGTCACAGAATATTTTTTTAGCTGGCACCTGCTTCCTTAGTGCGCCCTGATTAGTGATCTTTTGCACTTGCTAAGTGCTTTCATTGTTGCAAAATTAGTTACAACACCTGCCCTGCCCCAACTGACAATAATGAATTAGGGGCTGATTAATGGATTTTAACTTCCAGCCTGGCTCCTGCTTGTCTCCCTTAGCTGTAATTCAGGACCTTTGTGGCATATGTGTAACTATTCTGAGGTTCAGAGCAGGGTCACATAATAGTTTCAACTGGCAACTGAACTCTGGAGGGGCCCCTCAGGAAGCACTACAGGAAATGGCTACTAATGATGAGCCTGAACTTTTGAACCTGGTAAGTAGTTACTTTCAGTTTTGCTAAAATCGTATTTCTGCAATTTTGCACTTATTCGCGGGGCGCGAACTCACGCGAACTCACGCGAACAGTGCGAGCAGTGCGAGCAAAATCCGCTGCTCGCGGATTTGCGGATTTTGCGGGAGATTCGCAAATCTCGCGGATTGCGGATTTCCCGAAAATCCGCAAAATCCGCGAGCGGAACGGATTTTCCGCCCATGCCTAGTCCAGACCCACTCGACCACGCTCCACTCGGCCACCACTTTACTCCTAGTTGTCAATGGAGTCGGGCAGCGGGAGGCGGGAAGGCAGGCTGCAGCACACGGAGATCCAGCAAGATAGCGAGGCGTCAGAACAGCGAGGACGTTGCTTTGAGACAGGTTCCCCCCCTCGACCGGGGTGATGCGCTATTTCAGCGCCTCCAGGCGCGCAGGTGACGCGGCGTGCGCCGCTTGGGCTTCTGGGTACTGTAGTCCAGACCCACTCGACCACGCTCCACTCGGCCACCACTTTACTCCTAGTTGTCAATGGAGTCGGGCAGCGGGAGGCGGGAGGGCAGGCTGCAGCACACGGAGATCCAGCAAGGTAGCGAGGCGTCAGAACAGCGAGGACGTTGCTTTGAGACAGGTTCCCCACCTCGACCGGGGTGATGCGCTATTTCAGCGCCTCCAGGCGCGCAGGTGACGCGGCGTGCGCCGCTTGGGCTTCTGGGTACTGTAGTCCAGACCCACTCGACCACGCTCCACTCGGCCACCACTTTACTCCTAGTTGTCAATGGAGTCGGGCAGCGGGAGGCGGGAGGGCAGGCTGCAGCACACGGAGATCCAGCAAGGTAGCGAGGCGTCAGAACAGCGAGGACGTTGCTTTGAGACAGGTTCCCCCCCTCGACCGGGGTGATGCGCTATTTCAGCGCCTCCAGGCGCGCAGGTGACGCGGCGTGCGCCGCTTGGGCTTCTGGGTACTGTAGTCCAGACCCACTCGACCACGCTCCACTCGGCCACCACTTTACTCCTAGTTGTCAATGGAGTCGGGCAGCGGGAGGCGGGAGGGCAGGCTGCAGCACACGGAGATCCAGCAAGGTAGCGAGGCGTCAGAACAGCGAGGACGTTGCTTTGAGACAGGTTCCCCCCCTCGACCGGGGTGATGCGCTATTTCAGCGCCTCCAGGCGCGCAGGTGACGCGGCGTGCGCCGCTTGGGCTTCTGGGTACTGTAGTCCAGACCCACTCGACCACGCTCCACTCGGCCACCACTTTACTCCTAGTTGTCAATGGAGTCGGGCAGCGGGAGGCGGGAGGGCAGGCTGCAGCACACGGAGATCCAGCAAGGTAGCGAGGCGTCAGAACAGCGAGGACGTTGCTTTGAGACAGGTTCCCCCCCTCGACCGGGGTGATGCGCTATTTCAGCGCCTCCAGGCGCGCAGGTGACGCGGCGTGCGCCGCTTGGGCTTCTGGGTACTGTAGTCCAGACCCACTCGACCACGCTCCATTTGGCCACCACTTTACTCCTAGTTGTCAATGGAGTCGGGCAGCGGGAGGCGGGAGGGCAGGCTGCAGCACACGGAGATCCAGCAAGGTAGCGAGGCGTCAGAACAGCGAGGACGTTGCTTTGAGACAGGTTCACCTTAATTCTATATGCATAAAGGGTGCTGCGATGCACACCGATGTACTCAGTCTTTAATCATTCTGTAATCATACTTGAAGTTTCTAAACTATAATGACGTGCAAGCATTGCTCCGCGCTCTGCCCAAACAGCGCTAACCATCTGAACAAAAATGCGAAGGAGCCATGTTAGGTTCCTGTCCAAGCTCCACAGCCGAGTTTATCACTGAATGAATCCAATAAATTGAGATTTTACAAACTTAATTTGCTTATTCCACTGCTTACTCTTCAAACTTGTCCATTGCTTTCCATTTGCGTGTAATCAATTTATTTTAGTCATTCCCATTCTTTAGCAAAATTCTTAAAAGAACACAGGAACAGAATCCATTTCCACATGTTGCGTGTTTATTCAACAGAACCCAATGCATTTCGGAATACTTCCGACAGTGGTGTTGATGAGACTCCATGGCTGCCTCCACCGATTGAATGTCTTGATTTTACACTAGATGAAACGAAAAGAGCAATCAATGAATTAAAAAACAGTAAAGCTCCTGGCCCCGACAAAATACCGGGTGACTTGTATAAACATGAAATTGAAGTTTGGGCCCCATATATAAACCGTTTGTTCAACGCTCTATCTAATAATTGTCAATTTCCCGATAGCTGGCGCGCAGCAGAAGTTGTTTTAATTTTTAAAAAGGGAAATAGATCTGTGCCATCGAACTATAGACCAATTAGTCTAATGGACACCCTGCAAAAACTCTATGCCAAGCATTTATTATTTCGGATAAATGACTGGCTGGAGGAAAAAACAATACTTTCAAAGTTTCAAGCCGGGTTTAGGAGCAAGACCAGCACCATAGACCAGGTCTTCAGATTCTGTTGTATATATTGGAAATATGTACACATTAGGAAAGGTCATTTGTACGTAGCTTTCGTAGATCTGAGAGCTGCATTTGACCTTGTCCCTCGCAACTTACTCTGGAGATCCCTAAGTGAAGCCGGTCTGCCAGGGTGTCTTCTGGCTCAAATAGTCGAGTTGCATGCTGGCAATCATGCCAAAATTAGGTGGGGTCCAAATGGTGAACTGACGCGTAATATTCCAATTGAGCGTGGTGTCCGTCAAGGATGCGTCCTGGCCCCCACCCTATTTTCATTTTTTGTTAACGATATCCCTGATCATTTGAATGGCTGTGCCAATGACTCACCTCAGCTAAACGGAGAAAGGGTGCCTGCGTTGCTTTTCGCGGATGACACCATCTTAATATCCCAAACTAAGAAAGGCCTCCAGGCACTCCTGAACTCCTTTAGTAGTTATTGTGTGAAGAAAGGATTAGAGATAAACGTTGACAAAACTAAGTGTATGGCATTGAATCCCAGCAAACCGGATAGAGGGGCTGTTGACAACTTTTCCTATTTGGGGGTTGTACTTGACTCAAATCTGACATGGAAGGCCCAAATTGAGAAAAGCAAGGTGTCCTATGCCCATAATGTCAAGCCAGTTAGCAGCAAACTTAATGCTAGTACAAGTAAGAGTGTGACTCCTGTGCTTGAACTTTTCAAATTTAAAATCCAATCTGCCGCCCTTTACGGGGCTGAGATATGGGGACCTTGGGCAAGGGATAGCTTCCAGGGTCTGGATAATAAATTTATGAGAACAATTGTAAGGGTTCCCACTAGTACACCGCTGATCCCTCTTCAACTTGATCTGAATTTTAAAAGCACTGATAATCTTATAACCATTAGACCATTAATGTTCTGGATAAGGATATGGTCTACTGAAGAACTAGTCGACTATAGGAAGGGCCTTCAAGAGATATTGGATTTAGACTCTTTCCATTCCATTTTATGGCTCAGACATATTAAAAAACGGCTCTCAATTCTGGGCTTGCCTCAGTTGTGGGAGAATCCAGATAACTTACCTCCATTCGCCAAGTCTATGGTGAAACGAGCCTTCTGGTCCTATACAACTAACAGGTTAGTGAATGAAAATAGAACTGGGTCCTTAATCCAAGAATTCTTAACCTTTAAAGATGAACCTTCCTTTGAAGTCTTCTTAGACGAAATAGAGCCTCCCCTTGCGAAGTCTCTATTTCTGAAATTGAGGTACGGGAATCTCATGCTGAATTCCAATATAGAACGTTGGTCTAAGAGAAAACTGGAATGTCCAAATGCTACACATGGGAAATGTTCTATGTGTTTAGATTCTTGTACGGAGGATGAGGTCCACATGCTGTTTATATGTAAAGCATACTCAAAAGCGCGAAAAAGATGGATCAAACCTATGTGCACCCTCCTAGGAACAAGATCTTGTATCACGGCATATAGGATTATTAAAACCAATACTTTCCAGCCTATTGTATTTAGTATTAGTAGGTTTCTTTATTCTGTGTATATTGTTCGCAGGAAATTTGGTCAAGTACTCTGAGTAGTAACCTTGTATATGTTTAGATTCCAGTTGCAAAATGAAATGAAGCACTTGGTGTTTTTTAATGAGGATGCCGGAAATGAATTTTGTATTTTAAGAGACAATCTCTTTTTTAAACTCTTGTATATGTACATTGTTATGATCCTATGTTTTATGTATGTATATACGTGTGTCTTTTATGGCCAAGTGGCCGAAATAAAGAAATAAATAAATAAATAAATAAAATTCTTAAAAGAACACAGGAACAGAATCCGTTTGCACATGTTGCGTGTTTATTCAACAGAACCCAATGCATTTCGGAATACTTCCCTTCATCAGGGGTATCTATAATACAAAAACATCATTTGAAGAAGGTATTTCACCACCAGTGTGATATGTTACATTCCTGATTGTTGACATAAACTCAATTTAACCAATTAGCTTCTTCGTGAAAACGCTTAATTTTATTTAGACTGAAACACTTCAACCAGAGCTCACTGTCAACACTGCCACATTTTTAAGTGTACAACCCACACCGATGCGCATGAAAGCTGTTACCCATACTAGCTAATGGCATCAGTACAGGGAATAATGCCACATTTCCCCCTTGTGTGCGTCAGAACAATGTGCCACAACCCAAACAACATTTAGGAAAAAGTCAAAACATGACTAGTGCAGTGAGTCACTTTAGCGATGTAGGAGATGTAAACACTGTGAAGCAGGATGCACTACTCCCACATTTACTTTACGAGTTACGTCAATTGTGAATACGTCACTAACTACCTGAATACTGTTTTAAATCTGGATACTGCTGTGCCATGTCCTGTACACAATGCACACAGATGACTAACAACTCATGGATGGGCCTGAGAGTGAGCAGACAAACATTGTCACTTATCTTACTCAGGAAGCGGACACACTGGCACCACGCAGTAAGTGTGGCTAGGTCTGTGCAATGTAGATGGACTCGGTGCCATGAGCATCTGACATGCTGGTATGTGACAGAATCCCTTGAACCATGCGCATCTTTCAATCTCCATTATGGATGACAGTAGCTAACTGTATTCACATGCCATGGCATCTCGTCAGGTGAACTGCAAAAAGGGCCACATGTGCAGTCCAAAAGCGTGCATCACACAGTAGATGCTGAACGTTACGGACGACTGTCCCTATATCATGAAGTCAACCCAAATGTACTTCCTGCTATCCATGCAAGCACAGTGTGCTCACATCTAAGGTATTTGTTAAAAATACATTCTGCAAGCTAACATGTCATGTGCATACTCTGCAATTTAAATGGATAGTCCATTGATGGCAAAAGGTAGCATACAATGGCATGAGGCACACTGCACATCACCCCTGACATGAGTGCAAGCAGATTTCAAAAGTATAAAACTATTTATTGAAACAGTATGAAAAACCATTAGACCTAAAACTACACCTATCTCTAATAACATCCTTCCTACATGTAATCTAAATAACCAAACATGACTTACCTAAACTAGCTACCCTGACTAATCCTAAACAACACATCGTAGACATCAACCCCCCGCCCACCCTTAAGGCACATCACAAGACGGGACTAAGACATCTAAGCTATACATATACTAACTAAACATGTAACACACGCAAAAATATATTTTGGGTTTTGTATTATTTTTGTATTAAAAACAGTTGAAACTTCAACCTCCCAACCAAAGGAAAAGGAAACTTATCCACAACTACAGAAAATCTTATGACTACCTAAATAGCTAACACTATCTAAATCCTACACTGAAACTATACTACCTAACAAATTAGCAACTACCCTAACATTATGAGAACGAGGAAGTGAACATTGGAGGTAGGGAGAAGAGGGGGATGGTGTCCTGCAGGGCCAGCCTTCATGACAGGCCTAGGTGGCGCTGAATGTCTATCCCACGGGAGATCAGGTCAACGATTTGCTGTTTGATGGCGTCAAGTGAAACCACAATGTCCTGCAATGTTGTCTGATCCCGCAAGTTGAAATGGACCACCTGGGCACCATTTGCCGAGCTGACAGTGCCTGTTGACGGCGCTGATGCGGGAGGGGGAGGTGCCACCTGTTGTGCATTGGACACACCACTGACGCCTGATGGTCCAGCGGTGGGCTGTGGGGCATCTGTGGTATTCTCAGGCACCGCCTTCCATGTGCCCTTCTTATGCTCCTCGCGGTACCTCCTGGCCATGTTCTGGTACCCCTTAGCCACCTTCTTTACATGCCGGTACCGCTCCCTTCGTACTTCAAAAGCATGGATCTGCCCTGGCGTTATGTTGTCTGTAAAACACACACAAAGCCAAATATGAGTATTGTACACATTTAAATTCATGTATGTGCACTTGTGCAATACAAATTCAACGTAACATACTAGCCTACACCACAGCGTAACCACATGAAGTCAGCAAGTGACCTGGACAATGACATGTAGATGCATGGATCACTGGATGCATGCTGGGTTGGCTGACATGACAGTGCATGACATTGTACATGCACTGTCACACACAAATTCAGGTGACGGTGCCCAATGCTGGAGCTAATACATAAACGGGCAGAGTGAGATATGTACAAACATATTGAGTGGGTAAGCATCATCCCCCTGTGTGTGGCACCATCCTCATATTGGAAATCCATAGTGCATATAATGAAGCGACTTATCGCAGCTTGAGCGGCCTTTTCCTGCTGCTAAAGCGGCACAAATTCAATTGGGCTACTTGCTAACATGGCCCTAGGTAATGAGGTCAATCCTGAACATGTGCAGGGAGGTGGAGCGTATGACGTTCACTGGGTACATGTTCCAGGTCCTGGCTGTGGAGTGGGATAATGCCCACACTCCTGTTCTGTGTCTGCGGATGTGGAGTACCTCTACCAGGGCAAGGTTTGCATAGCCGAGGTGCAACTTGTGTGTGTGGGGGGAACTCTCTTGTATAGGTCTGTGGGTACAATGATGATGAGGGTTTTGTAGGTGTGTGTGAGGAGTGTGAAGATGAGCTGCTTCTCCCCGGTGAGCCAGTGGAGGTTTCGTAGTTGGAGCTGACTGTGCTGGTGACACAGTGTCCCAAGGATGAGTCTGGTTGTGGCGCCCCGGAAGCATCATAGCTTGTGTTGAAGGGTTCTGTCGTTTCAAGCATATGGTGCATTCCGTAGGCATTCCGTAGGCAAGCTGCTCATGAGTGCGTGGTTGATGTTCCTTCCACAGTTGTGTGTGTCCCATTTGAAGTGCAATTGGAACATGCGTATGCAGTTGACGCGGGTGGAGTCCACAGCGTAGCTCTTGTGGCTCATGGAGAAGGAGGAGTGGGGGATGATGCTGAGGTGTGGTGCATGGTAAGGGGGGGTAGGTGGGTCTCCAATGGCGGGGGGACACCAGGTGCATGTTCCAAGGATGAGGGACCTGCTTTCCACCAAGTTGAGTATCAAACAGCTGTATTTCCTCCAGGCAGCTACAAACCAAATTCCTCCATGCCAACAGAGTCTGGTGTCTTTGGGTTCCTTAATGAGTGAGAGGATGAGCTGGGGGGTGCCTGTGTGGGATACAACGCTGAGCCCATGCTTTCTTACAATGGCGGTGAGGTTGGCCATGTAGATGTTGAAGAGTGTAGAGCTGAGCACGGATCCTTGCAGTTTTGCGAACTGATGTATGACTTTAATCACTTCCTTGGCTGTTGCTTGTGTTTGCCTAGGTATTGTCAGTGAAGGAGGTTCGTTTGCTGTCCATAACATCCTTCTGGGCGCTACTGTGGAGGGTCCTACTGTCCATGGGTCCCCTGTTTGGCACGTTTTCCCTATTCGTCTACAGGAGCGTTGTGCGTCTTGTATATCTGTGTTGAACCAGGTGGCCTCCAGAGGACGTTGGGTGTGTGGAAGGTGAAATGGTCGCAGTGGTGTCCCGTCCAGGTGTGCTGTGTGTTGTGTCTGAAACGGATGTCTGTCCCTCCCGCAGGTATATCCTGGACGGTGTATCTAGCAATGTGAGTGGGTGTGTTGATCAGCAGTACCAGTCCAAGGTTGATGGGGTCGACTAGGGGAGTGATGGCATTGGTGTTGTCACAGTTTCTGAGGTGTACATTCAGTTCCCTGGGTTGAGTGTAGTCTGTGGAGGTGATGGCATGTGGTGCGCAGGGCTTGCCGAAGGTAGATGGGACCTGGTAGTGATGTTCCGGTAGTCTGGTGGAGAGGGTGCTGCACAGCGTGGTCCTGTGGCTTGTCTGGATCTGGAAGTTGAGGTGTCCTGTGTTTCAGTGGTGGTCATTTGTGCTGGACGTGGATGACCAGAGGGGGCTTTTGTATGCAATAGTGAGTCCAAGTCCTGGGCAGTGGAGGTGGTTCTTTCTCTGGATCTTGTAGCCTTGGGTATAGTCAGTGACGATGTCAGGCCCGGATGTGGTGTAGCTCCAGTTTTTGGAAACAAAGGCGACTTTGGCCATGAGGCTGTCGATATAGTCCCATATCTCTATGGCGTGTGGGTGCATGGAGCACACGTTGTCTTAAATGCAAGTCAGGTTTTCTGCTGCGTTTGCGTTGGTATTGTAGTTGTTGACAGCTCTGTGGCAGAGTCTTCAGGGGAACTCTCCATGGGTTGTATATGGCGAGGTTCTTTGGCAGTTGGGGTGTCATCCTGCATGGAGTGCTTGGAGTGTGGCGGAGTCGTTTCTGCGCAGTCACAGAGATCCTGGGTTTCTGGAGTTGGCCATGGTTGTTTTCCAGACGGACACCGATAGGTCTACCTGAGGCGTGCACTGCGCGTCACTGCTGTACAATGGCGCAGTGCCACCAGGATGTGGGGAGGGGGCATGCACAAGTGGCTGGGAGGCAGGAGCCCGTCAATCATGTGAGTTTCCCACGGGTGGCGATGGCTGCATGAAGGTGTGCAAAATGCAGTGAAAAACTTAGGGAAGGTAAGGTTGGATGACCAATGACAGTGAGGCATGTATAAGGAGATCAAACCCCAGTCAAAAGTGAAGGTGAAACAGCAGAACACTACTCCAGTAGACAGGAAGCATGCATACATCACTTCTTGTCTCTTTGCGGCCCGTTTTGGGAGTTTGCAACAAAAGTCTGCATGCAGAGTGTCGCAAGGGGGTCCTTATTGGTTTAGTGGATAGAATCGGCATGCAAGGAGTCGCAAGGGTGTCCTTTGAATGTTGGAAAGTCTTGCGCAATGTATTTAGACATCGTGCGTGACAATGCGTCAATAATTTTTGACGCATAGTCATGCTAGTAATAAAATCTGCACGCTAACAGGAATTCAATGCAGTGATGCTCAGTCTTAGTGCAATATTCATGTCAGAGTAATGTAGGTATATGTGGGTGTTGTTTGTCACTCACATTACACCATGCACATGATGGTTGCCAAAGCATGTTCCCTAAATTGCATAAGTTCCACACATGTCACACCATATTTTTATTAAAACATCTTTTCATTGAAAAATGTCTCTACTGATACAGGCGGCACAGTATTTTTTTATTCTGCATCATATCAATCATGTGTCAACTGTATTGAAAATATCAAATAGGTATGCAGTTATAGAGAGGACAAGATATGACAGATAAATATGCATGTTACAGTTGCATCTTTGCCCAAACGTTGTTATGGGTACGATGTCTATTTAAGGGAACTGTAACTGATAATAAAAAAATAAAATCAGAACACAAAAGAACGCCATCTTTAGCGTGCAGAAGCTGCATCGTAGGGTTGGTGTGGAGGAGTATGAGGGTCAATACATTGTGAAAGTGGGGCAAACGATAATAGCAAAGTCTAGTGATATGTTAGTGAAATGTGGGGGGTGCCACATCGTTCACTTGCCGTGTCTGGCCCACCATGTTTGTAATGGTGGCGGTCCCTCCCATCTTGTGGGGAGGGGAAGGGGGACAGCGTGTTGTGGTATGGTTGCATCAGTGCCGCTAGGGGCTTGCGAATCTCGTTCCCCAGCATTGGTGTGTGTGAGCTTTTTGAGGAGTTCATCCCAAACCTGCGCAATCGGGTATTTGCGCTATCCCGCAGTTTCTCCTTGTGTAGCGTAGTGCTCTCAGCTTGCGCCCATATTGTGAAGGATCTCTTCCAGTTAACCGGCGCTGGTGAGTCAGTGTGTTTCCATTGTTTCGTGATAAGGCCTTTTGCCCTTCTCAAGCCCAGATCTTTGAATCTGGATGTTACTCTATTCTTTTTTGACCGTGGGTACAGCCCCAGGACACATGTTTCCCAGTTGAATTGTAAGGGCTCAGCTGTACAGTTTATCAATGTGTCCACTACTGCGTGCCAGTAGGACCGTAGTGAGGCACAAGACCACAACATGTGTAGCAAATCAGCACCAATTAGTTTACACCAGGGGCAAGCAGCGGTATTGAGGTGGAAATAGTCATTGATCTTATCAGGGGAGAGGTATGCCTTATATATTATGTATGTCTGAATAAGTTAGAATCTTGAGTTGCGTGGTATGTAGGTGGAACCAGTTAGAATTGTCGCCCATTCCTTGTCAGTCCACAACCGTCCTCTGTCTGCAGCCCACTTCTTGCGAAGTCTCGTCAATGGCTTCAACGTGTGTGTCAGGAGAGCCTCTGTCAGCCAGTGTACCACATGCGAGCCCTCCCCCATTACATGCAGGTATTGTACGAGTAAATGCGTTTAGGGCCCGGTTGTAATGTCTCCCCAGGCCACCGTTAGGGTTTGCACTATTGCTGTGTGTAGAAGAAATTGACCAGCAGGAATATCATTTTCCATGGACAAAGTATAAAATGTGAGACGGTTGCCCTCCAAATATAAATCGCCCGCCGCGTCTAGACCTGCCTCATGCCACGCTTGTAATTCAGTATTAGACACTTTCCCCTTGCCCCTGGGGGTTCCCATTAATGGTAATAGCGGAGCTTAGGGAGATGTATTGCAGGTCAGATAGATGCTTGTCCTGTGGTATTTATGAGCCAAGGATTTATACATCTGGGGCGGATAGGGGAGCCTATTTAGAGGGTGAAAGTAGTAGTACAGCAGGGAATGTGGGCACGGCGGCACCGTAGTCGCAGTGTCTGTTGACCCATGCCCACTCATCCATTTTGACACCCAATGTAGCTGGGAAGCCAGGTAATAGAATTCCATATTCGGGACTGCTAGTCCACCACTGCACGTGGGCACATACAGTTTGCTTAACACTATTTGCGGACTGCCTTTGTTCCAGATCAAATCACAAAGAATGCCTTCCAGGCTCCGGAGAATCTTGACTGGGACATATATTGGGAGGTTGGAGAAATAATATAACAGTCGCTGTAGAATGATAATTTTCGTCAAGGTGACACAACCCATCTCACCCAATGGCAGCGTTTTCCAAAAGTGGACTTGTGCTGTGATTGCCATTATGGCCCGCACCAGATTGCCCTCCAACATGTCTGTGGGGGATCTGTACATGTATACGCCTAAGTACCTGAACATAGACCGATACCAAGCCAACATGGCTCCATTAATAGTGATAGCTGTGTCAGTCACCCCACCGGTAAAAGAATACACTCCGGACTTCATCTGGTTCACTTTAAGACCTGGCAATCGTTCAAATTGCCGGAAAATGTCTGCTATGAACAGTGGTATAGGCCGCAGGTCTCTGACATATAGTAGTAGGTCATCCACATATAGCGAGACCGTGTGTAGCCCGTCGCCTAATTGTATACCCCAGTCACCACCACTAGCTTGGAGTAATGCCGCCAGGGGCTCTATAGCTAGGGAGAAAAGTAATGGGGACAACGGGCAGCCTTGCCATGTCCCTTGTCTGATTCTCAAGGCGTCAGAGATTACCTTCCCCATCTTGACCCGTACCGTAGGGTGTTGATGAAGGAGACCGAACACCTGTATGTACTCATCCCCTTAATCACATTTACGCAAGACAGCTGCAAGAGAAGGCCACTCTAGAGAATCAAAAGCTTTCTCCAAATCGAGAACTAGGCACTCAGATCGCGGCCAGTCATGCGGGGCATAGGTGTGCACACGGAACAGCCTTCGTATGTAGACGGAGGTGCTTCTAGTAGGGACAAATCCGTTCTGGTCGCGGTGGATCAGTGTCTTTACTAACGGGGCTAAGCGTTTGGCCAGCGCAAAGGCAAATATTTTGTAGTCTGTATTAAGGAGTGCTAGGGGGCAATAGGGGCCGAGAAGTTGAGGGTCTCTACCCAGCTTAAGTAAGGAGACAAGGGTCGCCTCGTTTTGTGTAGTTGTGAGCGAGGAGTCTTACATGGCAGCTGTGTACAGCGGCAGTAACTGTGGGAGTAAGATGTCTGAGTATGTCTTATGAAATTCCACGGGCAAACCATTCTGGGCGGTGATTTGCCATTGGAGAATGAAAAATATGCTGTCTCTTACTTCCTCCTGGAAGAGTGGAGCATTAAGCTCCTCTTGCTTCTCAAGAGTCGGCTGCGGTAACTCTATTCCTGCCAAGGCAGACTGAAGCTCAGCAGGCGTGGACTGCGCTTGGGACTGGTACAACTGAACGTAGTGAGATGTGAATTTGTCATGAATGGCTGCCTGGGTGTGTACCACAGTATCCTGCAGCGTACTTACGGACGTGATCGGCGGAGATAAAAGATCCTGCTGGATCAGCCTTGAGAGGAGCTTGCCTGCCTTTAAGCATGAGCGAATTTTGCGAATTCGCGATCCGAGAATTTGCGGATTTGCGAATTCGCGATCCGCAAAATTCGCGAATTTGCGGATTTTTGTTTTTTGCGTGTTCGCGGGGTTTTTTGCGTGTTCGCGGGGTTTTTTGCGGGTTTGCGAGCCGCTTACATAGCGAAGTTACCCATGCAGTCGTTTATGGGAGAGGGAGAGAGAGAGATAGATAGATAGATAGATAGATAGATAGATAGATAGATAGATAGATAGATAGATAGATAGATAGATAGATAGATAGATAGATAGATAGATAGATAGATAGATAGATAGATAGATAGATAGAGAGGGAAAGAGAGAGGGAGAGAGAGAACGAGAGAAAGAAAGAGAGGCCGGATCTCTGAAGGGCCAGATTCCTGAGTTGCCCCTACAGAACATACAGCTTTTTATTTTTAGCAAAATGCATATGAAAATTGTGCTGTAAAGGTCTCTTTTAGTTTAACCCCTCCTGACAACTCAAAATGGGTGTATTTGCCATCCTCTCCCTTCTTCCTGTTTTTTATATCTGTAAGTGCTTCCTGATGAGGTTTAATTCCTTGGACAGGTGCCTCGTTGCCTACTTGTAACTATTCTCTGACCCTGCTTCAAGGATCAGAGCAGGGTCAGAGAATAGTTGCAAGTAGGCAACGAGGCGCCAGGAAGCAATTAGCAGCAGGTGTCCAAGTTGAAGTTAATTTGTTTTTAACCCTTTTGTAAAAGGTTACAGAGAAATTAGGTTCAACTTTTGCACCTGCTGCTGTAACCCTTGCTTGGCTGAAAATTCGTCCCCGTTGATTCGCAGAATTTATGCGATTTCGCGAGATTCGCGGATTGCGAAATCGCGGAATATCCGCAAATTCGCCCGCGAAACTGATTTTACGCCCACCCTTACCTGCCTTGTCAATCTGGTGATGGGTTTTCGCAGAGTGTGCCGCATAATTTAAACAGCGTAATCTGTCCAGCAGCCGGGAATGATCCTCTCGTTCTCTGGACAACGTTTCCATGGTATCCAAAGACTCCTCCTGCTCAAGTGTGGCTAAGTGTTGTTCTATTCTGAGCAGGGCCTTCTCCAGCTGCTTGCGCATGCCTGCTTGTGTGTGTAGGCAGTGGCCATGTATCACCACCTTGAAAGCATCCCATTCTAATTGTGTTGTGGAGGCCGTTACAACGTTCCCATCAAAATATTGATCAATGGCGGTGGCTAATGAGCTACGGAAGGGTGCATCTAGTGAAACATCAGGATGTAGTCACCAAGTGGGAATCAGGGGTCTGATATTTTCCCACTGCAGATCTGGAGTATGGGGATCATGGTCGGAGTGGGTACGGCCCAGTTAATGCGTTGAGACTACATAGGGCAATAGGGTGGCAGATGCCATAAAGCGGTCTAGGCGTACATGCAGCCTGTGAGCTCCTGAGTAATAGGAGTACACTCTGTCAGTCGGGTGTAGGTGTCTCCATGCATCTGCCAGATGCCATTGCGTAGCCCAACCAGTTAGTGCTCTCATGGCATGAATCGTGTTAGTGCCTGGGAGGGGGGGAACGATCGGTCCAGCCCTGCATCCAATACGCGATTATAATTGCCCCCATCAGCATAGGGATATCGTGCCAGGGAGCTAGTATTTGGGAAATATGATCAAAGAACGCCCCCTGTTCCGTGTTAGGTGCATACAGCGAGGCAAGTACTACAGGCCTGCGGTCTAGTGTGCCATGCACCGCTACATACGTGCCTTCGGTGTCTATTTTGACGTCCGTGACTTTAAAAGGGGCCCCCGGTCTGACCCATATTAGTACCCCTCATGCAAACGCGGAGTATCCCGTGGCATACAACTGTCCACGCCAACGACGATATAAGTGTGGCAGTTCAGTTTTGGACAAATGAGTTTCCTGTAGCAGCGCTATCTGTATATGGTGTCGTTTGAGATAGGAGTACATTTGATAACAACGTGACGGAGTGTGTATACCCCGCACATTCCATGTGCCTATTTTAATGGAGGACATAGTAGGTGAAGAGTGTGAACAAAAAGAGAGCACATGTGCATGTAGACTTTGCAAGCAATAAATATGGTCGCATTGTTGGCGCCCCTGGCCCTAAGTGCTTGAAAATTAAGCTTTTACACATGGCGATGCAAACAGTTCAATAAGAATAAGTAATTCCAAAAGGGCTAATTTGCAACAGGCAATCGTCCAAACCTTGTACCAAGACAACATTCACACAATGACTGAGGGGGGTGTGCTACGCATTGCGTAATGAACAAAGGATATGCAAGTGTCTTGAATAGTTCTTGTGAACTCCCCAGCTGCCGGCCAGTCGCAAGTGGGCAGGCAAGTGGGCAGGCGCTGCACCAGGCGACATTCCATCCCGATGATCCATGCCGACATATGGAGAACGTGAGAGAGCGCAGTTCGAGGAATGAGAAGGCCCTCAGGGCCGTCATAGAGTCAATGATCGTGACACAGCCAAACTGCAACTATGTCGAAGTTCACAGGGATTGTGGAATGAGACAGTTCACGATAGGTCAGGCCATGGCCGCTGGTCCCGGTAGTTAACAAGGATGTGTCGCACAAGCGATGCCCAAGTGCAGCTTGTTAGGCAATGTATTCGGACGTTTGTGGAGTGACATTGGGCAATTCGTAAGAGTCTTGAGATGCCTGTGGGTCATCGGAGAAGTCATTGTCGCTGATCTGGTCCTGTTGGCTCGGGATAGAGGCAAGGTTGTCCAGTTGAGATCCTGTGATGTCCGCTGTGGCCTTGAGTACCTCACGACGTTCACTCAGCGATTGGCTCTGATCCGGGCCGCAGATTGAGAGGTCTGAGATTGCCTCCGCCTTTTACCAGCACAGCAGCGGCGAGAGGATGCTTGCGTGACTGCTGTTGCAGATTTTAGTGGGCACAGTCTCAGGGTTTGCAGAGGCATAAGAGTCCATCCATTCTTCTGCCTGTTCTGGAGTTTGAAAGTAGTGAGTTTTTCCATTTGTGACTACACCTAGATGCGCTGGGAACAGGAGAGGGTACTGAAGGTTGTATTGCCTAAGACTTTTTTGACTGCCATGACAGAGTATCTTTGTTTTTGGACGTGTAACGTGTAGTCGGGAAGGACATTATTTTGTGATTGTCAAACTAAATGTCTTGTAGTTTTCTCGCTTCTTGCAGTATGGCATCCCTGTCCCTGTACTTGAAGAGGCGGATCAGGTACCGACGTGGTTTTGAACCAGTTGGCAGTGGTCTCGTAGGCACCCTGTGTGCCCGTTCCACTAGGAAGTAAGATGAGAGAGTGCCTTCAGGTAGCAGGGAGCGGAGCCAAATCTCAGTGTACACAGCTGGATCTTTCCCCTCCTGGCCTTCCGGCAGGCCCACCATGCGTACGTTGTAGCGTTGTGTCTGTCCTTCAGCATCCTCAACTCTATTTTCCATGAACTCGACACGGTTGAGTAGGTTTTGTATATGTTGGTCTGCAGCTGCAACCTGCGGGGCAATGCCGGCTATGTCAGCTTCTGCGGCAGTGGTGTGATCTGCCAGTTTGCGATGATCTGCATGTAGATGTGTGAGGTCTATAGCCACCTTGTCAATTTTATTTTCTAAGGAAGTGCACACCGGCTGTAGGGACTCACCCAGCTTTTCGACTGCTGCTAAAACTGCATCAAGCTTGCCAGATGTGAAATCCATAGTGGTTTGCGTTGCCATCTTACTTGATTTGCCTCTGGAGGACGGAGGTGAGGTCAGGGCGCCTCCTGCACCCACTGTGGCACGAGTGCCGTGTGACATGTGGCTGGGTTCTCAGCCGCGTGGCACCTCCTGGCGTGGTCTAGGCGGGGCTTCGGAATGTCCGCTCGTCGCAGAAGAAGCAGCCATACCAGGACGGCATCGTACAGCAGGGAGCGCAGGCTGAAGTGTAGCGCACCAGGAGATATACATTACACGCGGGACACCAGCTTGGCGAGTCAGTGGACAGTGTCCAGCTGGAGAGTGTGGTGTTGTTAGCTAAAGCGCAGCTCAGCGTGGTGCATTTGAGAGATGTATCCTAGCCGCTAAGCTCAGTATCACAGAGGTGGAGGCCTTGCCTGTACTACGGTGCCAGGAAGAACATGCAACCGCTTCTGTCTGTGGGCGCAACACTGGCCTCCGCGTCTTCAAAGAGGGTCGGGTTGGGTGGCAAAGTGTCCGTGACAAGTCACTCATTGTGTGGTCGCAGTATGGCGTGGGTGCTGAGTGTTTGTTGCGGCACCTATCAGTAGTTCTCAGGCAGCGATTCCTCCCCGTCACACTAGGGTGCCCACGCCGAAGGCACAGCAGTTGGTGAGTGCCGGGACATAGCCGTAGTCATAGCTGGTCCGCACAGCAGAGGAGAGCAGCGTGGGTGGAAGTGAGGCTGTGCGGAGACTGTGTTTGGCATCCGGGGCAGCAGAGGCACCACAGCACCACCCCAGCACGCAGGATCACTAAGAAGCTTCAGGCGTCTCCCCGCGCTGACCACCAGATGCACAGCGCCCAGGATCAGACAGTCTAAGTTCAAGAGAGGTCGGAGTAGGGCGGGAAAGCCCCTCAGGGATGTCTAGGTGCACTGTGACTCATCAGGACTCGCCACTGGTTCATCCCAGGTCTGTGTCCTAACTTTCACCGAGCCCCCGTATCGCAGCAGGACTCATCAAGGACACCAAAGTCAATCTAGGGGTCTCTTACCAGAATCTGGGAGCGTAGTGGGCCGTCACAAGATGTAGGGTGTGACCCTCCAGTTCAGCCTCCCGAGATCGGGCGTGATAGCACCGGACCGTGCAAGCACAACGAGGGTTGGCGTCAGGGTCTACCTGCTCCGATGGTCTGGTCCGGTGGAGCAGATGTCCAGGGCACAGTTCATGCTCCGCTGTGCAGTGTGGCCCGAGTTCTCCTCCCGGTGGCACCGTAAAAGTAACTGCACCACTTGGCTCGGCCTGGTGGGCGGAGCTCAGCCGCAGCCTCATGTTGCCAGCGGCTCCGGTATGTTATGAGTGCGCTCGGCTGTTCATGAGGCCCTGGGTCTGCGGCGCGGTGAGCGGTCCTTGATTTTCCAGGAAATTTGCCTCAGGGCTGCAGCAGGTGCGTAGTTGTGCCACCGCTCACCAAGAACTGCAGCAGGTCAGCATACGACGGATAAATGTGGCCGTAGATAGGGAGCTCCCGGCGTAGCTCTACCAGAGCACGTCTGCCCTCTTTGCCAGCTTAGCCACCACACATGTCACACCATGTTGGCATATCTCACAAGTGGCCCATCAGTAATCAAAGTTTTTTTCACGTGTTCTACTCACTTCCAGTTGTGTGTGTACCTGCATGTGTTTAGTCAGAAGTTAATGTTACATAGTGGTTTGTGTGCGATGGGAGATGTGTCTCACTGGTAGGTAGGAGTGAGCCAGGCGTCTGTGTGTGTCCTCAAACGGTTGTTTGTCCGTCTGGAGGAGGTGTCTTCACCCATGTATGGTGCCCTTTTGGAGATGGTGGTCTGTTTGTTGTGTCAGTGGTGGTGGTGGTCCATCAGCTTTGGTAAGTACCTGGTCCACATACTTGTTGTAGACCTTATGGATCTGGATGTGGTAATGGCTTCCAGGCCGACAGACAGACAGACAGATAAATGTTGTGACCCCATTTCACTCCCCATTTCCATATTCTCCCCAACTTCACACCCGATTTTCATTATGTGCCCCATTTCACGCCCCATTTCCATATTTTCCCCAAGCTTCACGCCCGATTTTCATATTGCGCCCAATTCACACCCCATTTCCATATTTTCCCCCAAATTAACGCCCAACTTTCATATTGTGCCCCATTTCACACCCCATTTCCATATTTCCATCCCAATTCACGCCCGATTTTCATATTCGGCCACATTTCACGCCAAATTTGCTTATTTGAAAACCTTACATGCCCTCTTTGTAGCTCTTACCCCATTCCACAATTACATATTTGGGGCATATTATCAAGAACCTCGTTAAAGATATCTCTGTTGTAGCGGCAGGAAACTGTTGCTAAAACGGCGATAATGGGCTTGCCAATATGCGTTATGGATTTCCAATACAAGCGCAGGTTAGATGTCCTGCACATCTAACCTGGGCTTCTTTTGGAATTCTATAACGCATATTGGCAAGCCCGTTATTGCCGTTTTAGCAACATTTTCCTGCCGCTAAGACGGCAATATTTTTAACGAGGTTCTTGTTAATATGCCCCATTGTCTTTTGGAACATTGGATGCAGTATTTGCATCTTTTACAACGTTTCACACACTCCTTAATTGGATATTTCACACTACGTACACCCTCCAATAGACCTTTGTTTTGGGCAATGACAACAAAGTATAATTCTCATCATCATCACAGACGACGCCCTAGTTTGCTTGAATTAAACTTAGGAGACACAACATTTTTACATGGGCTAGCCTAGGTAGCACCACGAAGACTCTAGTCTCATACATTTGACACACTGCAAAGCATATCTGTACTGTGGACACATTTCCAACATCAATGGAGTTGTGTTTTTTCTTAAAACATGTTGAGCCACGTAACCCTTTTATGAGTGCAATGCCCATGCCAGACAGTGACATGCACAAGGAAAACAAGGGAACCCTACTCACTGAGGAACCAGGGTGCGTACTTTATATAAGAAACAGTGGTTTCAGTGGGGCAATAAATGTACGGTCATAAATCAGTACATAACATAATAACAATCACAAATTTGAGGGATTTGAAAGGGATGTAGGAGGGAAAACAAGGCTCATAACACTAATTTTTATATCATTATTGACTTTGTATTATTTCAAAAAAGAGATCAATCCAATGTATACATTTGACACATAGGGAAAAATGACCATGAAAGCAATGATTATAAACAAAACATTTTACAATGACTATCTTCAATAACAGACACTGTATGGTTCATTTCCATAAGGCGTTGACGCCTTATGGAAATGAACAATGCAAACAGTGTCTAGGATTGAAGATAGTAATTGTAATCATTGCTTTCATGGTCATTTTTCCCTTTTCCCTGTAAAATACCCCCTGCAGAAACCTTGTATATAATTCACTTGTTGTCACTCAACTGCTTCTTAGGTTCACACAATACACTTGGGACACTTTGCACTTTTCACCAGTACTATGTGTATATAAAGACACTGACATGCAGACAGGGTATGTGTGTATGACATTTTATTTGACACACGCCACGTGGGTGGTTATTTTGCTCTGATATACATTGGAGGGGAACTGTCACAATGTGACAGACTCAGTCAAAGAAATTGTTTATGATTCTTTTCTTTCGGGCAAGTCCAGCTGCATTTACTGTGGGGTGTACAGCACCTGCCTCTTCTTCATCATTGTGCTCATCTTAATCTGGTGGTGCAGGCACTTGTATACATGGAGCTTTTGTATGCACACATATGTTGTGCAACACACAACATTCCATGATGATTTTGTTGACCATTTCTGGGCTGTACAGCAGTCTGCCAACTGTGATGTCCAGGCAATGAAAACATAACTTTAACACGCCAAATGTGCGCTCAACAATGGACCTGGTGCGTCTGTGTGCTGCATTATACTACCTCTGGCCTTGGGTGGTGGGGTTTCGGAGGGGTGTCATCATCCATGGGCCGAGTGCATATCCTTGGTCCCCTGTGACATGTGAGGGAAAGATGAAGACATCATTGGTTGTGCTGGATGTGTAGTTGATGTAGATGGATTTGCGTGGTGTCATTTATGTTATGTTTTTCCCGTGTTGGCAATGTGTTGCTTCTGAATGCTTTCGTGCATGTTTGCAAAATATATTGGCTCTCTGTTGTTATTCCCATCCACTACGCAAAATCTATTGTGTGCGCAGCTCAGTTGCATGAGTGGCTCTTCTCCCGTCTACCACTTACACTAATCCACCAACCGCACAGTCATTACCATTTGCAATGTAGGATGCAATAGGACACACAACACACAGTTGACAGTCTGTGCTGCTGCGGCTGGCCAGCCTGCAGGAACGCACAACACATGCTGTTTCCTGTCACGAGCTGACCCAAATCAACAGTTAGCTGCCCCCTCACATGCATGGACCATTGAGGGCCGGGACGCTTCACCCACATCATCGACTTCAGCAGACGCAACACCATCCACTCCCTGGACTACGTGCTCGTTCCTGTAAACTCCAACTCACATGCCACAACTGCTCAACATACATTGTACATGTTGACATGTGACATATTGTCTGACATCAGGCTGACCAGGGTCGTCACAACACTGAGGCACAAGGCAGGGCACATCTTTTGACATCTCGTTGTGCGCCTAGGGCTAGCGCGTTGGCGCCCGTCCGCACCCGGCCAGGATCAGGCCCAGAAGCCCTGTCTATCGAACCCCCCATCAAAGGATTCAGTACACAGCAAATTAACTGCAGAGCAGGACTCAAACGTTTGGGAATGTATGTCAGCAATGTATCCTGGGAAACCAGGAGACTTTAAATTGTAAGAAAATAACAAGAATAGGGAGGGAGAGGAGGAAGCGGATTCTTTCTCCCCTAGTAATCTTATTAAACAAAAAGGAATCCACTCTTACAGTGGTAGTGGTCCCTACAAAGGTGGGGAGCACACAGTGTTGTATAAATACCCCTCACACACCAACAGGCCCCTTGGTGTCATGCTTCATCATTGGGGTCTTTGCACCCCTCTACGGGATGCGGCGTGCTACGACTCACGACTACGTAGGAGCACTGGAAGTGGACTATGTGTTGATGTGTGTGAAGGGAATAAAGGTGAGTGGTGAGGTGAAAGACAGTGATAGTTAAAAGATACCTAGCTCGTAGGAGAAAAAATAATAAAAAGTTTTTATTAAGCCCTCGGCTGGTATCGTTAAAAAAGTGCAGTGTGAGGTTGTTTATACTAGTTAGGGTACATCAACCTCTCTAGTGCGTCGACATGTTTCGGAGTGACAAGGACTCCTTCTTCAGGACGAGGATGTGCACTATTACCCCCACCTTACTCACATGTATGTAGATGTCAAAGTGTGCTCTACAAAAATAAAATAGGTGAAATGTACCTTTTTGTGTTATATTGAATGAAGTCTGTTGCGCCCGATTGGCGTTGTTAATACAGAACTTCTGGACAAAGGCTAACTGGCCTCATGAGCCAAGGCGTAGTATTGGGGGTTCTGTTGTATCCTTGCTCAATGTAGCAACGGTTACTGCCAAATGTGGTAGGCTGTCATCCCCTTAACGCGGCTCCGACGTTTGGTAATGTCAACGCACTAGAGAGGTTGATGTACCCTAACTAGTATAAACAACCTCACACTGCACTTTTTTAACGATACCAGCCGAGGGCTTAATAAAAACCTTTTATTATTTTTTCTCCTACGAGCCTGGTATCTTTTAACTATCACTGTCTTTCACCTCACCACTCACCTTTATTCCCTTCACACACATCAACACATAGTCCACTTCCAGTGCTCCTACGTAGTCGTGAGTCGCAGCACGCCGCATCCCGTAGAGGGCTGCTAAGACCCCGATGATGAAGCATGACACCAAGGGGCCTGTTGGTGCGTGAGGGGTATTTATACAACACTGTGTGCTCCCCACCTTTGTAGGGACCACTACCACTGTGAGACTTGGATTCCTTTTTGTTTAATAAGACTTTAAATTGTAGACACTGCAACAAGGAGATATTACACTTGATTAGGATACAACAGAACCCCCAATACTACGCCTTGGCTCATGAGGCCAGTTAGCCTTTGTCCAGAAGTTCTGTATTAACAACGCCAATCGGGCGCAACAGACTTCATTCAATATAACACAAAAAGGTACATTTCACCTATTTTATTTTTGTAGAGCACACTTTGACATCTACATACATGTGAGTAAGGTGGGGGTAATAGTGCACATCCTCGTCCTGAAGAAGGAGTCCTTGTCACTCCGAAACATGTCGACGCACTAGAGAGGTTGATGTACCCTAACTAGTATAAACAACCTCACACTGCACTTTTTTAACGATACCAGCCGAGGGCTTAATAAAAACTTTTTATTATTTTTTCTCCTACGAGCCTGGTATCTTTTAACTATCACTGTCTTTCACCTCACCACTCACCTTTATTCCCTTCACACACATCAACACATAGTCCACTTCCAGTGCTCCTACGTAGTCGTGAGTCGTAGCACACCGCATCCCGTAGAGGGCTGCTAAGACCCCGATGATGAAGCATGACACCAAGGGGCCTGTTGGTGCTTGAGGGGTATTTATACAACACTGTGTGCTCCCCACCTTTGTAGGGACCACTACCACTGTGAGACTTGGATTCCTTTTTGTTTAATAAGACTTTAAATTGTAGACACTGCAACAAGGAGATATTACACTTGATTACGGTCACACAACTGGGTAAAGACTTGTCCTTCCTCCTTCTGAATTGTGGGTCAATTACCAAACATAAATATGTAGGCCACAACATATTCAAGGGACAAAAGCTTGAATGAGATGTTCATTGCAGAGACGTGGCTTGTTGATAATTCCATCCCTGACATCCTTGATGCTCTACCGGAAGGCTATGGGATCACAAGACAGGATCAGGTGGGACAAAGATGGGGTGGTCTAGCAATAAGTTACAAATTATCTTTAACATTCCAAATGGGAGAGGCAGACATGTACAAATGTGAAGGATCTTTTTCCACACTCACCATCATTGACAATGACAACATAGTATGCTTCCTGATTTCCGACACCCCTGGCCCTGGATATCAATTTTTTCACTAGCCTAAGGTAATCAGTGATACATAGAGCAATCCGACACAATGGATTCCTCATATTAGGGGATCTCAACATATACTTTGATGATGTAGAGAAATAAGAGGTACCAATAGTGTGTTATGGGCTCATGATGCTCCACCTGACCCAAATGAGACATTGCTCCCACACACCAAGCAGGCCACTTCCTGGATACCATCTTCAATGACATGACAACCATGGAATTTTTAAGCTCATGGCCAGTTCCATGGTCCTACCACCATAGTATCCCTTTTCACATCCCACGTCAAGTTGTAACAACATGCAAACCCACTGAGACAGTGACCCACAGGAAGTGGGATGATTTAAACAAACACATTTGCACTGGCTTTACATGCAAATTAACCCATATTGGGTAAGGACATTGACATAGCCAACAGTCAAGTAGATACCTAGTTCACAGAGGCACTCAATAAGTTAGCATCATGGTCCACTGACAATGCCAGGAGAGCTAAAGCCTCTGCACCCAGGTTCAACGAAACCTTACTATGGCCCAAACAAATATGCCAACAGCTGGTACGCAGATGGTGTAAGAACTATTGTATCATAGTTAAGGAGGCTTACAAGCAAGTACAATCACATTGTTACAAACAGATAGGGGCAGTCACCACAACTTTTATTACAGGGAAATTGATATGTCTGAATACTCATCTACATAAATGTTTAGCTTACTGAAATCCTTACAATGAGTTGTGAGATTGACTCAGCCCCCTCATACATCTGAGGAGTCCTGTAACAGAAGAGCCAATTTATTTTCTGAGAAGTTGACAGAGATTTATGATAACTTTCCTCCGGAGGCTCACCAGGGCATAGGCACCAGAACCACTATGGATATAGCAGTCAAAGGAGTAATTTTAGACGAGTTTGGAGTGCTAGCTACAGATGAGATTAGGAAGCTAGCAACTGTTATCAAAACAGGGTCACCGCAGGATCCAGCACACGCTGAAATTCAGATACTGGGAGGTAACTGCATCATGCCATTTATGTCATTACTGATCTCCCACTCATCCCAATCTGGAACAGTCCCCTACGAATAGCATCAAGACATGGTCCATCCATTGAGATGAAACCTCACATAGACCACGAAGTGCATCAGTTTGTGCAGCCCATTTTGACCCTACCTTTTCCGGGGAATATTTGCTGCATAACTAGTTAATCTACAGTTCACCAACCATTGCACTGAGAATGCCCTACTACACATATCGCAATCTGGTTTCCAAGCTACACACTCCACTGAAACTGTGTTGCTCTTGCCTAGTGAAACCCTGAGACAACGAGCAGACGTGAGTAAGACTGATGCACAGATCCTGTTTCTTTTCAGTGCAGCAATTGACACCGTCTCTCATGGGCTCTTTCTCCAGTGCCTTGAGTCATTGGGAGTCAAGTGCTTAGCCCTAAGATGGATGAGGTATTTCATAACATCAAGTGGCGTTCATGTGTTACAAGCGAGATTTTCTTCTGAAAGAACTCCCTTCCTACAAGGAGACCCTCATGGCTCGATATTGAACCCAAAACTGTTTGATCTATATTTGTAACCACTTGCCAGCATGGTGTAGGTGCACTGGGTCTCAATTGTATCATACGCTGATGATACTCTGCTTATCTTCACACTGTTCCAAAACCCAGACCTCATCACCTAACAATTTTCCCAGTGTATGGAGGGAGTTACTGCATGGATGGCTAATCACTGCCTAATACTTAATGGCAGTTCAACAGAGGTGATGATAGTAGGAGGAGCGTCATTCGTATGGCCTGGTGGCATCCTACGCTTGGTCAACTATCAACTCACAAAACAGACGCCAAGTACATGTGAATATGGTATGTATTCAAATTTGTATTAGAGCCAAATTAGGAAAGTAGCAGGGAAATGTTTATGAACACTGCAATCCGGGACCTACTTTCCATCAAGGCCAGGAAACCGTAGTACATGCAGTGGTCACACCTCAGATTGATTAGGAGAATCTGTTGTACCTTGGCGTATCAATGGGTTGACCTGAGAAAAACGCAACCTATAGAATATGCAGCAGCTCGCATAGTAATTATCCTACCACAGATTGGAACATATTATCAAGAACGGCATTAGAATCATCGCTGGTACAGCGGCAGGAAACTGCTGCTAAAGCAGCAATGATGGGCTTGATAATATGTCCTGGAGAATTCCAATAGAAGTACATGTTCTTGTATGAACATGGGCTTCTATTGGAATTCTTCAGGGCATATTATCAAGCCCATCATTGCCACTTTAGCAGCAGTTTTCTGCCACTGTACCAACAATGATTTTTATGCTGTCTTTGATATTATGCCCCTCTATCTTGTATCACAAAAGCCTTAATCAATCTACACTGGCTGCCTGTGGGAAATGGGTATTGTTTGTGGCAATGTGCTACTGTCATCGCATTCTGGCCATGAAAAAGTCCAAAATACCTGCAGACTATGATAACAGCATATGTTACCAGGAGACCTTAGAGATCAGGGAGAAAGGCGCAGGTAAATGTGCCAAGATTCTGGGAAGCCAGATTGGGTGGGTAATCATTCAGACTTTTAGCTGCCAGACATAGGGGCTTGTTACCAGTGGTACTGAGCACTGAGCCATGGGAAGCCGCCTTTCGGAAAAGGCTAATTACATGGCTCTTCACAACAGGCATCTAGAACTGGCAAGCATGCCAACTGTATCTTCTACCTTGCTCCACCATCTAGGAATCTGCTATTAGCACAGGGACACACAGGCGGGGTAAACAAGCACTTTACAAAGGATGGATGATAGACTAATTTTATTGCATGTGTGGACTATATATAGTTCATCAGGGACACTGATCGCACATGTGTTGTCCACTTACGCACACACAACCTTGTTGCTGTACCCCAAGCCACCGTTGACTACATGCAGGCCACCACTGAGCTGGTGATGCACAGTAACCCTGTGGTATGCTCCACACCACCATCAACAGCAACAGACACAACACTGCAGTTGTCAGAAATGGCACAAGTCAACATTTTTCTATACATGTATCTACAACTGCCCATGCACCCTTGTCCCATCGTGCAACTGCTACATACAGCAGGCACTGGAGGCCACCTCAGTCAGCACCGACATCTGACTTGGCTGATGCATCTGTGTAGACATGTGGTGGAGCTGGTGCAGGCTTTGGGATATTATGGAACAGCACCACCGACATTGACCAGATGCTCATATTCACCATCAACGATACACACACACATAAAACTGCTCTTCCATATGGCTTTTCTTTGATTTGCAACATTGACGATCTTCAGCTGGTGTGTGATCTACACAGGGAATATATGGTCCGTCCTCCTGGTAACGTAACCTTCAGCATGTGTGATCACCTGGCTGGCTATTGCCTTCAAATGTACACACCACTAAGCTAGGTACATGGGCACCATATTTGAAAACTCCATCTCCATGTACCTACAGGTGTACACAGTGGCCTGCATCTGCCTTGCCTGCCTCTGCATCCTCCATACATCCTTCACATGTTTTCCCACATTGTTGTGTGCTACTGGGTCACGCACAGTTGGTGACGTCAAGCTGGGCTACATTTGCACACTATATGGCAACATGTCCACATCTGCTGTAGGATTCATCCCGCCTGTCCAGCACAACACATGCACAGTGGAACTTGTGTTTCAACTTTCTTTGTGAGTCATGTTTCTCCATCGCACATGCATGTTTCTCACCTCTCACCACCTTTGCTTAGGGGGGGGACAAGGGTCTACGCCTTAGAGTGAGGCTGATCAACGTAGCTAGCTACAGTTCCCACAGTTCATGGTGTTAGTGTGTCTGGTGTGTGGTGATGTTGTTTGACATGTTGTATGTGATATTGTGACATGGGCATTCACACATTTCTGTTTTGCATATGTGTAATGTTGAGGCAAGTGGTATGTAGGATTGGTACTTACCAACTAGGACTGTATTTCCATATGTCGAATCCTGGAAGCACTGGTTTATGATGTACTGTTAGAAGATGTATGAATCATGCGCACTCCCTGGGAACTTGGCTATGACATTGGTGAACAGTCCACGGTGGTCCAGTATTGCCTGCACATTCATGGAGTGGGGTACTTTCTGTTGCGGTATATGTTTGCACTGTCCGCAGGGGGCACATATCAGACATGTGTGCAGTCTATTGTGCCAATAACTTGTGGGAATCCCACTATGGCGTAGAATCCTTGCTTGATCAGGAGCTGTTCCCAGGCCCTCGTCACCAGCCGACTGGACTACGGCAACGCCCTCTACGCCGGAACCACCGCCAAGCTCCAGAAGAGACTCCAGCGGATCCAGAACGCCTCAGCCAGACTCATCCTCGACATCCCACGACATAGCCACATCTCCGGACATCTGAGAGACCTGCATTGGCTTTCCGTCAACAAAAGAATCACCTTCCGCCTCCTCACCCACGCACACAAAGCCCTACACGATCAAGGCCCCAGCTACCTCAACAACCGCATCAACTTCTACGCCCCCAAACGACATCTCCGATCAGCCAGCCACGCCCTCGCCGCCGTCCCCCGCATCCGAAGAATGACAACGGGAGGAAGGTCCTTCTCCTACCTGGCCGCCAAGACCTGGAACTCCCTACCGACCGACCTGCGCCTGACCCAAGACCACCTCTCCTTCAGGAAGAAGCTCAAGACCTGGCTATTCGAGCAGTAGCAGCACTCCCCCCCCCCCCCTAGCGCCTTGAGACCCTCCGGGTAAGTAGTGCGCTATATAAATGCCTATGATTGATTGATTTGATTGGTTCCTGTACGGTGTTGGGGAAGTAAAGTTGCTGGGGTATCAGGCTGATTATGCCATCCAATACAGTTGGGAGGAATATTGAAAAGGATGCCTGTGAGACTTCTCCGAGTCTGGCTGTTGTTGGTTGAAAAGTCCCTGACGCCAACATATGCAGCACGGCCAGCAGCTTTGTCTACGGTGGGATATTGGTTCTCCGCTGTGTTCGTGGTGTCAGCCTGTGGGCTATCTGGTTCAGAATGTATTCAATGGATGTCCTTTGAGCCTGTAGTGGTCAATGACATCCTCTGGTGCCAGGTCACCAAGGCTGAGACGTCTGCGCAGGGGCCGCTGTCGTCTTTGGCGCCACCTCGGTGGTGATCCTGGAGGTGGTAGCAGTGGCAGTGGTGGCCATTTCCATTCGTCGGACTTCTAGCTGGATGATTAGTGTCTCCATGGCATCTGCAAGTCCTCAGCTGTGTTTCTGGGCTGGTCTCCCTTATTTGACTCCTTTTATCTCCTGTTTTTAAGTTTTAGAACTGGTTTTTGCAGTTCTTATTTTCCCTAAACAAAAGGAGGAGTACACCCTGGAGGCACCTCAAAGCCTCCGTCAAAGAGATAGAGGTGCATAAGAAAAGAACAGATTCATCCTTTGTTAGAGGACCCCTCACTCACCAACCTAGTTGGTGACATGCTTCATCATCAGGGTCCCACCCGGATAGCCGAATTTTGGTAGGGAATGCCTACTTAGCATATCATTAGCGATATTTATCACTACCATGCACGGCGATAGTTCAAATTGTAGCTATCGCCACAAAACTGTTGCTAACATTGATTAGCGACATCTTGCTAATCGTGCGAAAATAATATCACCGCTTTAGTGGCAATAAGTGCTGCTAAAGCGGCGATATTGCCCTTGCTCATATCCCCCTAAAGATTTTTCACAATGTGGGAACTTTTTATCCTTACAAGCTTGATAAAACCTTCAGCCAATACACAGAGTATATCTGCTCAGCAGAGACGGATTTCCCTTTGCACTTCAGACGTCTCTGAAAAGTGTGAGTAGGCATTTCTGAGAAAGCACGACTGAACTACTCAGATTTTTACTATTAATATAAGAACCAAACCAACGTTGGTGCCATCATGTCGTGTAGTTCCTAGGAGTCCCCCAGGACCTGCGCGTTTTGGATGACCTAAACTTAGGGTTTAGTGTCCCAACCGCTTCCGGACACCCCCACAGGATATGTCAGCTGTTAGACCAGCTAGCTCTACAGTGCCACAACCACCCCACTGTATCTTACAGTGGTGTAACTAGTTTCTGGCAACCACTGAACATGACAACCCTGATTCCTCATGGATCGTTGAAAGCAGTACAGTATGTTTCAATCAGACACTTGTGCTTGCTTTCTCTCCAAAAATACACAGGTTAGCAAGTAGGACGTTTCAATATTTATTTATTGGTCCAGTGACAATCCAGTGTAAAACATATGTGCTGCGACAATCAGGAGACAGAAGCATACGAAATAGGTTGCTAGTACCAATATAGTGAATAGTAGATACATTTCTACCACAGTGCTAATAAGATGAACATAAACAGTTCAGATAAAAACAGTAGCACTTGCATATTCCTAAAGTGTGCGCCCTAAGTATTTAGCTAAAATGTACCTAGCCTAATCTGGAGGTGTAGGTGTGTTTGCGTATCGCTAAGTGTATCTGTAGCCAAGGAACCCCTAGGGAAGAACCAGCCAGTCACCTGATAGTTAAGAACAAAGGACCCTTACTCTGCGTCGAGGATGACAACCTGCAAGGGATGTCAGACCGATGTCTGATGAAGATTCGGCATGCAGGACCCCGTCTCAGCCTGGAAGGAATTCTCCTCTAACTTGTAGGGGGAGTGAGGGTCTTTTATACTAAAGTGGTCATTCCAGGGTTTTTTCTACAATCAATATGTTTTTAAAGCAACCATGGGTGTTTTGAAAACAATCTTAAATGTTTTAAAAGCAATCACCAATGCTTTTCTAAACAAGTGTGATCATGCACAGCTGGCTGTTGGCCAAGGACGAAAAAACTTGGTGACCATTATACAGAATAAATCTGCCTTGCCTAGGGACATGTTTATGTACGTCAGGTACTGGGATTTATGATAGAATACCTAGAGGCTGGTGTCGAGGAGATAGGAGTGAGCTACTAAGTGAAAGGTCACCTGTTTAGCATCATTATTTTTTTTTTAAACTTTATTTTTGTCGCAGACAATGATAGTATATAACAGTTGCGCCGACAGTTACAAAAAAGCAACGACATTATAGCCAATAACATACTGCTGTGTACACGGCCCCTCAGCCCACAACCCGAAGGTCGGGCGGCGGTAGGTGGTAGCACGGAAGTCAGGTCTTGAATCTAGCCATGTAACTGCGCGGCAGGATATTCTAATCTGCTTTTTCTTTTTCTTCTATACAGGTTACCCCCCAACTCCCCAATGGAGCCCTCCCCCCCCAAAACTTCGGCATTTGTGACTAAAACATGTGTACACAGGTCGTTCACCTCATTATGGCACTCCTATCGGCAGATTAAAGCAGCGATCATTACGTATATTAGGCATGAAACTTACAGATACTAAAACACAATTCCTCACAGGTGTATCCTACATGTGTGTGTGCTGTCAGGCACTCTCCCGACTCACTGCCCTCCCTCACCCTCCCCACCACCCTCATCTTCAGACCCTGTGTCCCCAGGGGTGAACAACTCCGCACTTGTTCCATCTGAGTCCTCGGCTGCCTCTCCCACCTCTCGCATCATTCTCCATGCAAGCAGGTCGTTCTGCAGCTTCACATCCCTACGTACTGTTTGCATAAAGGTTTCCTCCGCCAGGGTCCATTCCCCTACATCTCTAAGCCACTGCGACATCTCTGGGGCCCTCTGTCCCATCCATGTGATGGCCACCCTCCTCCTTGCCAGTACTAAAAGCAGTTGTAACATTTTGTAGGACAAATTACACCTCCTGGGCTTGGGGACTAAGGCTAACAAGCAGTGAAGGGGGGTCAGTTCCATCCGGAGTTCAGTAACATTACGAATGTGCGCCACCACCGATTGCCAGAAGGCGTGAACCAACGGGCACTCCCACGCCAGATGAAGGAATGATGCACCCGACGCGCCACACCTAGGGCAGTCATCGCGCTTGTCCGGGGCGATACGCTTCAAGGCAACCGGAGTCACATAAGTTCGGTGTAAAAAGTTAAAGTGTGTCAATTTGAACCGTGCATTGCACGACACCTTCCGGGTGAGGGTACCGATGCGTTTGCGCTGTGCTGGGTCCAGTACAACCCCCAGGTCAGCCTCCCAAGCCGCCCACGCCGGGGGTACCGGCGGGGTGGAGTCCAGTCGCATGGCCGAATACAGCAGGGTTATCAGCTTCCTGCCCCTACCACAGGAAAGGATAACATTGAGGGTATGGGACACAGGGGGCACATCAGGGAATTGCGGCCAAGTGTCCCGAGCCAACGCATGGAGGCCCCTGTAATGTAGGAATTGGCCCTCACCGAGACCGAACGTCTCCGTCGCCCGTTCGATAGATAGAAACGTGTCGTCCGGGTAGAGATCTGCCAACAGTTCGCACCCACCCGCTCTCCATTCATGGAATGGCATGTGTACCTCCATGTCCACCACTGGGGCCATAATCCATATCGGTAGTTCCCTGTGAAAGGGGGCCCTCCGTAGGATTTTTTCCACCACACGTTGCCAAATGGCTGCGGTGTGGCGCACTATATACGGCAGCGTCGCGTCCGCTCCCCTGCCGCGCATCAGGGCCATCTGTACTGTTCTTTCATCCGCGCTCCCCGCGAGGAGCCGTAGTTCCCAGGTGTCTGCATCCGCGAACCACCTGGCAGCTGGCAACAGCTGAGCCGCATAGTAGTAGAGGTCGAATCTCGGCGCCTCCAGCCCCCCCTCCTCCCAGCTCCGGACAACCGTGTGCAAAGCAACCCTACTACGCCTGCCTGCCCAGAGTAAGGACGTAAGGAGTGTATTGAGAGTGCGGAACATCCGCGGGGGAAGTGGGCACAGTGAATTCTGCAACACATATAGCACTCGCGGCAGCATCACCATTTTTGCCACTGCCAGTCGTCCCATCAGGGAGAGAGGCAACGTGTTCCAGAATGCCACCGATTGTTGTAGGGAATGCACCACCCTATCCGCATTGCGGGCCAGCAATTGTTCGTCCGACGACGCCACCTGTATCCCCAGATAGCGGAAGGCCTCCAGTTCCCACCGCAGCCCCAGGCGTGGCAAGTCCCCGCGCGCGTCCACATCACATCCCGCTAGGGGGAAGACCAGGGACTTCCCTGCATTGATACGCAGGCCCGACGCTGCGCCAAAACGGTCCAGTAGCTGAAGCAAAACCGGTAGTGCGTCCTGCGGAGATGTTAAGTAAAACAGAGCATCGTCTGCATACAAGGACACCGTGTGGACATTACTCCCCACCCTGATTCCATATTGGGCCATCGTGGTACGGACTTCCACCGCCAATGGCTCAATTGCCAGGGCGAATAGGAGTGGCGAGAGGGGGCATCCCTGACGGGTGCCTCTCCCCAACGCCCAGTCCTCCGAGCGTGCAGCCCCAAGTTTGACTCTGGCTCGAGGCGCCCGATACAGTATCTGGATCCACTTGCGAAACACGGGCCCCAATCCCACCTGCTGAAGCACCGCCGATAGGTACCCCCAGCTAACCGTATCAAATGCCTTGGCCAAGTCGATCGACACCAGGACCTGGGGATCCTCTCTACCGCGCACCTCATGCATAACATGGGTTAATCGCCGCAGATTCATCGCGGTGTTGCGTCCGGGGATGAACCCACACTGGTCCTCATGAACCAACGGGGCCATGTGCGGCGCCAACCGAGTGGCCAAGAGTTTGGTCAGGATCTTGACATCCGTATTAATCATTGTGATGGGGCGGTACGCCGCGGGGTCATATCCATCACCACCCGGCTTTAGAAGCATGCAGATCTCACCCTGGTACATTGTGGGTGGAAGAGCGTCCTCCTCCAGCGCCGTAAGGAAGACTTGGAGGAGGAGGGGGCCGAGGACATCCCCGAATGCGTGGTAGAACTCGGAAGGAAACCCGTCTCCTCCCGGGATTTCGCCGTCGGCAAGCCTGCCATAGCCACTCGCACCTCGTGGAGGGTCAGGGCCCCATCTAAGTCCTCCGCCGCTTCACTCCGAAGGGCCTGAAGAGTCACTCCTCGGAGGTAAGGCTGATAGGACGCCTCCGTGACCAGCGGATCTGCCGTATACACCTGCTGTAGGTGTGTTTTGAGGACCCGCAATATACCGGACTCCGAATGGACCATGACCCCATCAGGGCCCCTCAGGGCAACTATCTGAACCGGGGCCGCCTCCTTCTTCAAAATCCAGGCCAATAATCGGCCGGATTTGTCCCCCTCCCTGTGGAGGCGCTGTCTAAATTGACCCAGCGTGTACCTGTCGAGGCGCGTAAGTATATCATGTACTTGCGCCTGGGCTTCCCGCTCCAGGGCCAATTCCGGGTCCCCAGGGTTTGGTGAGGCCTGCCGAGTCCGCAGGGAGTCTTCGGCCTCTCGCAGTTCGCGGGTCAGCTGTCGGCGGACTCCATAAGTAAGAGCCATGCATTCACCCCGTACCACTGCCTTCAGAGCCTCCCATTTCGTTGACAGGGGCACGTCATCCCCCTCCCAGTTCAGGTCGACGTAATTAGTGAGTGTAGTCTGCACATTGTCTCTGCCCAATGGGTCCTGTAGGAGGTCCGCGGGCATCCGCCATGTACGAGGGCGGCAAGGCTGGTCAACGTCCTGCGTAGCGCACAACACCGGGGAGTGGTCAGACAGGAAGCGGGCCAGGTGGGTGACCTGTAGGGAGTACGACGCATCCATATTGGCGGCGAGGACCCTATCTAGCCTACTATGGGTGTCGTGTGTAGGGGTGTAACAAGTGTACAGTTTCTGTGACGGGTGACTCTGACGCCACACATCAACCGCTCCCAAGTTTGCCATGACCTCGCGCAGCCTCGCCGTCATGCGAGGCTTCGTCCCCGCTCGGGGAGGATGCCTATCCAGGACAGGGTCCAAGACACAGTTAAAGTCCCCGAACCACAGGAGAGGGCTGTCCACGTCCGACACTAAGACGTCTTGCATTTGTGGGTAGAAGGTCGCGTCATCCACGTTAGGCGCATATGTATTCAGTAGTGTAAGGTCCCTGCCATTCAACAGAACCCTCAGCAGTAGGTACCTGCCCTCAATGTCCGCCTCCGCATACCGTACCGCGAGGGGGACTCCGGGCGCTACCCAGATCAAGACCCCACGCACATAGGTCGAAAAGGAAGAGTGAAAGACCTGACCCCGCCATTTTTTAGCCAGCTTTTGCGCCCCCTCCTCATTCAGATGCGTTTCTTGCAAACATGCAATCGAAATGCCATGCCTCCGAAGGAAGGATAGGACCCTATATCGTTTGGTACAAGTGCCCAACCCACGCACATTCCAGGTTAAAAATTTGTATCCCATGTTTCCTGTAAGTGCCCAGCCGGGCCATGCAGTCTGCTGCCAATATACCGCCTCCTAGGGGCCTGAACAGTGATACACATGATGCCTATACCAACATTCTTAAACAGTTCCCCCCCCCCCCCCCCCCAAAATTGCAACATCAGCAGAACATTCCCCCCCTCCCCCACCCACGAGCAGGATAACGACAACAACCCAACCTGTCAACCCGCCCTTCCCCCGCTGGTGCCAGGACGTGCACAGCCTCCCCACACACCCCTCACAACCCATCACACACTCACACAACTATGAACTGCATACACCCCCCCCCCCCCCAGCTCCCCGCATGACCCAATACACGCATTGAATTCTCCCGGCTCCGGACCAACTGTAGTCGACCATACAGGACCAATTCCAACAGTAGTACCCCCGTCTCCCGAACATCAATCAATTCCCACACTGCAAATCCACCGGCCCCCCTCTCCCCCCCCCAATGCAAAGTCTGGTGGCTCCGGGTACAATGTCCATCCAGTGTCCACCTATACCCCTCTCCAGCCCGGGAGCCACAGTATCCATCCAAAGACAAAGTACATACGGCTCCTACATCACCTCAGGGTGGGCCATTCGCCTCCAGGGCCCCAGCTCCCCCAGTCTCCTGGATCACCAGGTCCGACGGTGCCATGTCCCGCACTGCAGCTGGTATCGTGTCTGGGACCAGGATTTCCGCAGGTTCCAGCAGGTTTTGAGACTCCGCCCCGGCCCCCTGCAGCAAGGGTTCCAGGAGCATTCCCCCATCAGCCCCAACCGTGATTCTAGGTTCCTCAGTGGGTTCCGACGTAGAGCGTCGTCTCCGTCCGCCCCGGGGCCTCCGCTGCCGCTGGGGACGGCTCCCCCATGTCTCCTTGGACCCACCACGGGCTCCCGGTGGAACCCCGTCTCCCCTAACCTCCAGCCATTCCCATACCTCCTCCGGGGATTCAAAGAAGTGTGCCTTGCCCTGTGCCAGCACCTTGAGTTTGGCGGGATACAGCAGCATGTATTGCAACTGCATTGCCCGGAGCTTCTGTTTAACCCCCAAAAAGGACTTCCTCATCTCCTGAACTTGGTGGGTATAGTTCGGGTATATCGAAATCCGGCTATTTTCAATGGCTAGGGCCGGCTTTTCCCTCGCCGCTCGCAGGATGCAGTCTCGATCCCGATAATTCAATATCTTGGCAATCAGAGCTCGCGGCGGGGCCTCGGCTGCGGCGGGGGAACCAGGGCTCGGTGCGCTCTCTCAATGACAAACACTTCCCAGAGACCCTGCGGGCACAGCTTCGCTCTAATCCATGTTTCCAGAAAACGTTCAGGATCTCCCGCCTCCATTCTCTCCGGTACCCCCAGGACTCTAATGTTGCTGCGACGCGCCCTCCCTTCCGCGTCCTCAGCTCTCCGTTCCAAGGCTCCAGTCGTCGCTGTAAGGTGTGTGACCGTCTTCCGGAGAGAGGCCACCTCTCCCTGTAGCTGCTCGATATTGGCCTCCGCATCTGTGACTTTGTCCGCCACCTTGCGGAGGTCCGTCCGCAGGAGATTGACGTCGATGGAGACTGTTTCTATTTGCCTCTCCAACGCTGAGTGGGAGCCCTGGATAGCCTTTAGGAGTTCCGCACGGGTGGGCTCACCGGAGCCCCCTGGCTCCTCATCCTGGCTTGATTGGCGTGTAATCCTTTGGGGCGGCAGTCTCTGCGTGGTGTACTGGGTGATCGTGTTGGCCTGTGACGATCGGGACGCCTTGTCCTTACGCATCTTCGGAATGATCCCGATGCAGGGATGGCCTGCCTTTAAAGCAGCAGCAAGCCCAATCTCGCCTTCTCCCAGACTGTGAAAAGTTCCGTGTGGAGTCGCGCCCGAGCTCCCAGCCTTGCACAGTCAGCCTGGCTTCCACACTCCCCCGACACACCTGTCGCAGGCAAGACCCAGACACCGCAGGCACTGTCAGGAAGTGTCGTGTCCCGGCAAGGAGAAATCCGGTAACCACACCTCGCCAGCCGGGTGGCGCGATCTCGTCAAGGGTCCCCGTGGCCCCCAGTGGGTGCGGCACTGTGTCCCCTCCTCCAGCCGGGCTCCACAGGTAGGAGGCCCCTCCACTCTCCGCACCCGGCTCGTATGGGCGGAGTAGGTCGTATGCCCCGATCACCCAGCCAGCAGTCAGGAAGGGGGGGGCCCCCCAGGCGCCCCACCTCGGCTCCGCAATTAGGAGTCCAATCTGCGCCCCTCGACTAGTAGAGTCCTCAGAGGCCCAGGGCCCCGCCGGTAATCAGTGGGGGGATCTTGCGCCCCTCCCCCCCTGCGCTCCAGGATGCAGGTAGGCCCGGGAGAACTATGCCGGCCCCGCGTGATCCGTCAGGGGCCCAGTGTTCATGTCTGCGCCGTCCCCTCCGCCCGTCTGCGCTTCTCTGGGCCCCCAGCCCGCTCTCACCTCACGGCCACGCAGCTTCTTCTGGGACCCGGACTTGCAGGCGCCGTCGGTCACTCCGGCGCCCACGGCCCGACGACCGACTCCAAAATGGCGGCCCGGTGGGGGAGGGGCACGCTCCGGTCCTCAGCTCTCCAGTCGCTCCCCTGCTCCGGGGCGGCAGACCCTCTTCCAGGCAGGCAGCCGCACAGCCGGGCAGGCGCACGCCAGGGCGCCCTCACAGGTCCGGACCCCCCTGTCCGCCAACCGGTGCTCGCGATCTGTTGCACCGGGGCCGAGACTCCTCTCGGTGCGTCTCTCGGACCGGCGCCGTCCACCACTCCTCCGCTCACAGCGCCGTCCCCCGGGTCAGGGTCCGGACCCGGGACAAGCTCCTCAAGTCCCCCGCTGGCCCACCGGAGCACATCAGGATATGGCCTCTCCCGGCCGATCAGGCCCAGACCACGGGCTCGCGTAGGTGAGGCGGCCGCTCCCGGATCACCGGGGCTGCTCCGCGGCCACTCTGCTACTCCCGCCAGCCGAGATTCGGCAAGTATGGTCCCCGCACCTTCAACAATATTTACGGTCGCTCAGGGTGGCACACCGGAGCCTGGGCAGGATAATCTACAGGATTTTCGGGTCCGCAGGACGGGAGCTGGCAGAGCTCACGTCCTGTCGGCCATGCTGCTTGGCCACGCCCCCCGTTTAGCATCATTATTGTTGTGTGGATGGGACAATGTATGTAAAGATGGGGTATACATCGATGGGACTATCCTAAAAGACATGACAGTACGAACCAATCCAGGCTTTGCTCTGATGTAGATTTAAGTATGAGAGCAAAGCCTGGATTGGTTTGGGCAGACTAGCCCTGTCCCAGCAGGCTGTGCCTTCAAGGCAACATGGGGGCAGGGTGATTAAATAAATGACCAATCACTATGTGGCTTTATTTAAAAGCCACAAAGTGATAGGGTATTTCTTTAATGGTGATGCAAGGCACTGATTTTCCCATCATGTACAGCACCAGTGACGGCATTGTGCACAAAGGAAGCCGTGGAGCTATCAGTTGCCTACTTGCATTTTAGCCCAACACACTAGCACTCTCAGAGCATGTGCAGCGAAGGCTGCTGCACTCTAGACGCCGTCACCAGTTCTTGGCACTTGACATCCATCCAGACCAGCGGCATTCAATCTGGTAAAGTAATGATAAATACATGTGAAATGCACGTCCTTTAACAGAGGTACTGTACGAGCTGAATTTACTAGTACACTTGATTTTGAGAAAATATATAATCGTCCGCTCACTTGAGCATTTGTATATTTATTCAATACTGTAAACGCTTCAGGATTAGACTCCGTACACTAAGTACTTCTGCATTATCACCTACTACATTCCTAATTTTTTCTATGGATAATTTTACCATTATTAACAAGCACCAGCAAGGTCGCTTGATTAAATAGTTGACACAAAATAATAAAAAACATAAATAATATAAAGAAAATGTAAAGCTGCTTACAATCATGTCCCAATCTGTGTTTTTTTGCTGTGATAATACTGGGTCTGTGCAGAGTGATTTATCAGAAACCAGTGTTTTGTTTTCAATATGTGAACACTACACTGATCTATTGCATGCCAATTTATAAACTGTGAATTTGACATTATACAGAACACAGACATTAGTACTCATTCATTCACAGAAGCACAAAACCCGTGGGCATGCCGCACACATCATGGGGGCTAGCATTGGAAGCTCAAAGGGCACCATACCACTTTGCTAGGCAAAATACACAGGCACAGGGCCAAACATACCTGATCTCATTGTAGCTAGGAGATTCCAGGGGTGGGTTTCATAATTCATGACAGATCCCTGCTGAGTATTCACTCCTGCCACTGTATGTTTGATTGTGTGCTTGGTTTGAGCGTGTATGCACCTCAGCGAGTGTGTTTGTGTGTCCGGAGAGTGCCTGTATTTGTGAAGGTGTGTGAGTGTGTGTTTTATGTATGTGCGGGTGCATGTGTATGGCACTGTATTGCACACCCATGAGCACGCATGCATTGTTGCGGTTGTATGTACATGCCTATGTGCCTGCCCTGGTTCCTATGTATGTGAGCCTTTGAATAGCTGTGATTGACAAAATGCATGCTGGTGAGTCCTCACCCCTGTGTATGTCCTTTATTTCTCTGTGCAAGTTGTGGTTCTGTACACAGACATGTGTCTGGATCACCAAGATGGATACTGTGCTGATACATTGACCCCTGAGGCGTGAGCCGGGAGGTTGTTTTTAAAAAATTGCTGTTTTATTTGCTAGCATTTCTCCCGTGTGTCCTTCCCCGACCCCCCTGGCATTAGCGCTTTACGCTGCAGAACATCGCGGCCTTAAGTGAATCTGGCACCGATCTTAGGGTGTTGGATTGTGCTGATAAGAACGTACCTCTAATTCTTCCTGACTGCGCTGGCAGTCTACTTGCCTACCCCCCCTCAGTGAGTGGCCGATTGTAGGGTCAGAAAAGGGGGTGGTGATGAACAGAGTGTCTGAATTAAGCAGACCACTCTTACCCAGTCCAAAGATCAGGGCTTGATCCATCACCGTTTTTTAGCTCACTGCACCATCCCAGCTCAGAACTTGGCTATATGCAAATTAGTCTGACCCTGGCCCAGTGCATCATGGTAACAGGGCAGACCAAACTACCAAGCCAATTTTTATTTTATTTAAAGAGTTTTATATAGCGCGGACGTGACCCTTGGGTATCAGAGCGCTTCACAATGACATATACATGAGGTATATAATTCGCAACTAAATACATACAAATTGTCATATGGCGGGTGAGGTAGGTAAATATGTGGCTATATGGTAGCATATCCCACTGCTATGAGGTAGATAGGTGAAGGTCATATAAAAGTTCTATAAAAGTTCCATCAAAGTTCAATAAAAGTTCAATCAGGTACACATTTACATTGCTGTGAGGTAGGGTCTGTATAGGTCTATCAGGGACATATCATAGCATATTCTAGTATAGTCTAGTATTTGACATCTGTTTACACATTATCAGTATTTTCAGTCAGCGTCTACGGCTATTCGAATATATTTGATCATTGTATTCCTTTGAATATAGATTAGGCAAATTATCTTTGTTTGTGTATACTTCTTCTCGGTTTTGGGTCCATAAGGCACTTGAGGCAAGTTCCCATCTATTTTGCGACTCACTTTCTTCTTCTCTTAGTCCGTAGGGAGAAGTTTAGCACGTGGTGTTGTTGAGGTCATTTCCTGGCTATGTAAGGAACTTACTGATTAAGAAGATCTTAGTTTCCTTTTTGAATGCTGTCGTGTTAGTCATTTTCCTGATATTTGGAGGGAGTGAGTTCCATATTCTGGGTGCTGCTCCTGAGAAGGCTCTATCGTATGTTTTCTTTTTTCGGAAGATGGGTGGTTTCAGTATCAGCGCATTGGCGTTCCTGGTTGGTCTGACTCCTCCTGAAAGTTCAAGCTTCTGGGCCAGATATCTTGGTGTTTTGAAATGTAGTGCTTTGTGGGTGACACATGCCATCTTGAATTGGATTCTGGCTTCGTATGGCAGCCAGTTTAGCGCTTTTAGATGTGGGGAGATATGGTCAAATTTCCTCGATCCGGTAACGAGCCTTGCTGCTGCATTGAGGCATGCTTTCAGAGGTGCAGTGGAAATTTTCGGTAGACCAGATAGGGTTGTACATCCGTATTCAATTCTTGAGATAACTAGTGATTGAATTGCCAGTTTGAGATCTGCTGATGAGATGAAAGGTTTCATCTTCCTTAAGTAGTTCAGGTGAAAGCGGGCATTTTTTGCCATTGCATTGATGTGTGCTTTCATGTCAAGATTTTTATCTAATGTGACTCCCAATGATTTCGCAGATTCCACTAGCGTAGTGGTGCAATTTAAAGCTGTTATCCGTCTGGTCCATTCTTCTACCTCCGAGTGGCTCTTCGGAGGAGAGATCAAAAGGAATTCCGTTTTTTGTGCATTGAGCTTCAGGTGGTTGCTGGTTAGCCATCTTAGTGCCATTTTCAAAGCCTCATTCAGTAGCTTGAGGTCCTCCAGAGATTCGACCTTGATATACACTTGTGTGTCGTCCGCATACATATGATAGGATGTGTTTCCGTCTCGTAGGATTCCAGTCAGAGGTTCGACATGAAGGTTAAAGAGTGATGGAGATAGTGTTGAGCCTTGAGGAACTCCGATCGAGTTTGGACTTGATGTGGATAGTGTCTGGTTGACCCAGAATTTTTGTGTTCTGTTCTGAAGAAAGGATTCAAACCATTTTAGTACATTTCCCGACATTCCCATCCTGTTGTGAAGTCTGTCTAGTAGTTTTACATGGTTTACAGTGTCGAATGCAGATGATAAGTCAAGAAGTACTAGAAGACATGTCTTATTGCTGTCCAGGGCCTGTACTGCATCATCAACTATATGTAGGATCGCTGTTTCCGTGCTGTGACCTGTTCTGAATCCAGATTGGCAGTCATCCAATAGCATGAAATTAGCGATGTGTTGGGTCAGTTGGTTTTGAACGCATTTCTCGATTAGCTTGGCCAGAACTGGAATATTAGTGACTGGGCGGAAATTATTGGGGTCTGCCGGATCCGCTGTTGGTTTCTTGATGATGGGGACCACTTGGCCTGTTTTTAAACAGTCTGGCAAGATCCCTTGAGATAGGGAGGCGTTTATTATTCTTGTCCATATAGGGATGATGACGTGGCGTATTTTTTGTATACATTTGGCGGGGAGTGGATCATTATAGTGGATGTTCGGTTTGATATCCGCTAGTGTCCTGGCGATGGTATTCTGATCATAGAGTTTGAAGGTGTCCCAATGCGCTTTGTTTTTTGCTTCCACTTGGTCGGCTGACGGTGTGGTCTTGTTCAGAGTGTGCGGTTGGTTGTTCAGTTGGAGCGGTTGGTTGTTCAGTTGGTCCGCTACCGTCTTGAGCTCTGTTTCCAACTTATTTGCCTTTTCGGTGAAAAAACTAGAGAATTCCTCACAACTTAACTGGGTTTTAGTTGTTTCATGGTCCGATTTTGCTAATTTGTTGGATTGTTGTCTTAAAATTTCAAATAGTTTCCTAGGTCTATTTTTTGCATTGTCCAATTCTGACCTAATATATTCTTTTTTGGATCTGAGGATCTTTTTGTTGTATTCGTTTCTGATTTTTCTGAGTGATTTCAGTTCAGGTGTTGCAGGATGTTCTCTCCATTTTCTTTCAGCCATTCTTAATTTCCTTCTCTCCTCATTCAATGCACCATTGAACCATGGGTTTTTGTCCTTTTCTGAGATTCTTTTCAGCTTGAGTGGCATGGTGTTGTTAACTATGTTTGTTACTGTCGTCGTGTAGTGCTCTGTTAGTTCATTCACATTCCGCAATTTGTTAGGTGGCTTCAGCTCCTTCTCACAGTTTTCCACTAACCGTTCGATGTTCAAGTCTTTTGTGTCGCGAGTCCACTTTTTGCTTTTGATGGGCTGTGAGATATTGTTCCTTTTCAATTTTGGAATTTGGAAGATTATTGCATGGTGATCCGACCAGTCGCATGGTGCAATTGAGTGAATCACTATGTTCTTTTTTCTTGCTATTATCCAGTCTAGTGTTGCACCCTTCGAGTGTGTTGGTTGTGTGCACGCTTGATAGAGATTTAGCTCTGTCAAAAAGTCTTTCATCGCGTTAACCTGTTTGTCTTCCCTGTCTTCCCATTGCAGGTTGAAATCGCCCAGGTATATGTTATTAGCTTGCTTGTTAGAGTTATCCGTGATAATCTCCATTAACTGGTCTATGAAAGCCGCATTATTTCCTGGGGGATGGTACAGGGCATGTAGGGTGCATCTTTGATTGTCTGTCGCCTTTATATTAATACCTAGGTATTCACAGGATTCCATATGATCTGATTGAATTTGTTTAATTTCTATGTCAGTTCGGTGGATGCATGCTATCCCACCTCCTGTCTTTTTCGGTCTATCCAGTCTCAGTATGCTGTATTGTGGGGGCACTAACAGGTCCATGCAAGGAGAAGATGAATCCGAAAGCCATGTTTCAGTTAGGATTGCTATGTCAATTCCTTCGTTAATGATAAGTGCCGCGATGTCTGAGGAGTGTTTTACAGCGGATCGACAGTTGAGCAGTAGGCCTTTCAGAGGATTTCTTGTAATGCTCGGGTTCCGTTCTAGCTGGATGTTGGATCGCTGGACTTGCTGTAGGTTGTTAAGGTTTGGTTTTCTAGTCTTATGTCTTGATGTTCTATTATTGTCGATCGGAACTGTCTTAATTTCCTCCCCCCTCAAGTATTCTGTGGACTCGTACGTCTGGAGTAGAGGAAACAAGCTACCGGGGACCGGTTTCTGGCATTTCAGCCGTCTTCGGCCCGGCTTGCTTGAATCCTGATGGTGCAATGAGCAAGGGACTCACATCTGAGTATACCCTTCCACGCTTATGGTGGACAAAATGATTCAGAAAAGGGGGTGGTGGTAGTTTAGTCTGCCCTGTTCCCATGATGCACTGGGCCAGGGACAGACTGATTTGCATATAGCCAGGTTCTGAGCTGGGATGGTGCAGTGAGATAAATAACGGTGATGGATCAAGCCCTGATCTTTTGGACTGGGTAAGAGTGGTCTGCTTAATTCAGACACTCTGTTCATCACCACCCCCTTTTCTGAATCGTTTTTGGCCACTCTAGGTGTGGCAGGGTATACTCAGACATGAGTCCCTTTCTCACTGCACCATCAGGATTCAAGCAAGCCGGGCCGAAGACGGCTGAAATGCCAGAAACCGGTCCCCGGTAGCTTGTCTCCTTTCTGGTGAAGAATTGGCTTGGTAGTTTAGTCTGCCCTGTTCCCATGATGCACTGGGCCAGGGACAGACTGATTTGCATATAGCCAGGTTCTGAGCTGGGATGGTGCAGTGAGATAAATAACGGTGATGGATCAAGCCCTGATCTTTGGACTGGGTAAGAGTGGTCTGCTTAATTCAGACTCTCTGTTCATCACCACCCCCTTTTCTGAATTGATTGTAGGGTCGTCATCTCCGGGGACCGAGCAGGGAAATTAGTGGCGGCCATCTTTGTGAGGGCTCGCCTCTTCCGTCGCACGGACAACGTTATAAAAACAGTAGAGGCACCCTGGAAAGGAGATTGCTGATACATTGACCCCTGAGGCGTGAGCCCGGAGGTTGTTTTTAAAAATTGCTGTTTTATTTACTAGCATTTCTCCCGTGTGTCCTTCCCCCACCCACCCCCGGCATTAGCGCTTTACGCTGCAGAACATCGCGGCCTTAAGTGAATCTCGCACCGATCTTAGGGTGTTGGATTGTGCTGATAAGAACGTACCTCTAATTCTTCCTGACTGCGCTGGCAGACTACTTGCCTACCCCCCCTCAGTGAGTGGCCGATTGTAGGGCCGTCATCTCCGGGGACCGAGCAGGGAAATTAGTGGCGGCCATCTCTGTGAGGGCTCGCCTATTCCGTCGCACGGACGACGTTAAAAAAATATACGGCAATGGCTCCGCGCAGCGGACGCGCTCAGCGGGCGCGCCGTTCGTGCGCCGGAGTCAAGCCAGAGTCCTGCCCGTCTGCGCCCGTCCGCGATCGGCCGGGGCGCGGGGCAGGATTCCCTGGCCCAATCGACTCAGTCGGTTCTCCGAGTAGATCTAGCCTCCGACTATACTACACTAAATCAGACCTGTTATCAATCTGCCAGACACCGAAATACAGTTGTTTACATACCCTACGGCCTGAGCATTTACCCCCCTACTGCAAGACATGTAATCAGATGTTGCCAACTGTAAGTAAAATGATGAGGGAAGAAGCCAAGTTAAAGATGATACTACTGAATTGTAGGTCCATGATTAAACATAAAGTTGAGATATACGACCTACTGGCAAACAGAGACTTGGACGCAATGTTTCTTACTGAGACATGGCTAGAAGAAACATCTTCCTCGGATATTCTTGAAGCTATCCCCCCTAGTTATAGTCTACTTAGACTAGATAGACAAAAACAGCGAGGAGGAGGGTTAGCATTAATTTATAAATCAGAACTTGAGTGCACTCTTACCATAAAAATTTGCCCCAAAAACGTGGACCCTGGGTTACTGATATATCACCCACCAGGGGCCGCTGCTCAGTTTGGTAACCAACTCATCGAATTAACTACTCAATTAGCAGTTAGATATAAAAAGTTTGTTATCTTAGGTGATTTAAACCTTCATCTTGAAGATACAAACTGAAGAGAGGCACAAATGGTAGCTGCCGCATTGAACTCTGTGGGAATCAGGCTGCTTTCTACAGCCCCCACACACCAGCTAGGCCATCTCTTGGACCCTACTTTTTCGAATTGGGAAGGCATCAAGGCCCTACCCCCGATCCCATTGATCTGGTCGGATCATAGTATTGTTCCATTTGAAATAGAAAACGAACCCCTACGAATTATATCCAAAAAATCCCTACCACAGAAACGCTGAATCTGGAAAAAATTCACCCCAGAATTATTCAATAGTGCATTATTAGAGCATCCCCCGACACTAGGTAACACCTTACAGGAGGCATGGAATAACTATGAGAAGTGGATGTCGAAAGCACTAGACAAGGTCGCTCCTTGGACGCTTAAACCACCGGTAAGACAATCCAGAACTGCTCCGTGGTTCTCAGAAAAACTCAGATTGGCCAAAGCTCAATGTAAAATTATAGAGCGGAGATGGAGGAAGAGCTATGCTCCTGAACACAAATCATGCTACGAAACAGAGCTAAAAAAGTACCAGAAATTGGTTAGACTGGAGAAAAGTCTCCACTTTAAAAGCAGATTTGAGCAAGCAGATAACCGCACTAAAGAACTAATTAGTATCTACGAAGAACTCACGATTCCATCGAGACTCGAGACCCAAGACACGTACTCAACTGAGACATGTGATCTGGTAGCTGATTTCTTTGTAGATAAGGTGGATAAAATACATGCCACCTTTGTAGACAATAAAAATCTTTTAAGTAACAGTGAGGACACTAGAACCATCACCACACATAAATCACCTCTTACAAGCTTTAAAACTCCTGAACGACATGAACTTTTAGGTATTATTAATAGTATACAATCCGGCTCCCCCAGCGACGCCTGTCCACCGGTCCGGTGCAAGGGAGTTATGGAAAGTATATTAATTGACTATATCAGTCACATGGTGACACTGTCATTTCAGGAATGCTACGTACCGGAGGCATGGAAAACTGCTCAAGTTATACCACTAAAAAAGAAGCCCAATATTCCCATTTCTCAGCTCCAAAATCTCCGCCCCATCTCCCTCCTCCCATTCTGCGCTAAAATAATAGAAAAGATTGCTAATAGACAGCTCATGGAGTATTTGGAGGCAGAAGCCCTCCTCCACCCCTCTCAATCGGGATTTAGAGCGGGCTACTCCACTGAGTCGGCTGTTCTATACTCTACTGAGCGTCTTAGGCAGATAGTGGACGAAGGTGAGACGGCAGCGTTGGTCTTATTAGACCTTAGTGCAGCATTTGACACCGTGCTGCACACAACGCTGCTGTCTCGTCACTCGGACATGGGGGTAACAGGTCCAGCACTTGCCTGGCTGCGCTCCTTCTTGGCCGACAGAAGCTTTCAGCTGCACTGCCCACCCTTTAGATCTTCCTTCCGGGAGGTGAGCCATGGGGTTCCTCAGGGCTCAAGTTTGAGCCCTACGTTGTTCAACATCTATATGGAGCCCCTGGCTCACATTGTAGAGGGTTTTGGGGTGGGCATTGTCAGCTATGCTGACGACACCCAGCTGGTGTTTAAGCTTACTCCCGACCATAGAGAAGATGCCATAAATTTCTCTAACTGTATGTCAGCAGTAGCAGTCTGGATGAACAACAACTGCCTGCGTCTAAATGGCGAAAAGACTGAACTACTGGTGATCGGGAGAGCAGCATCAGCTTGGTCTCGCTCATGGTGGCCTATCGAACTAGGAAGTCCCCCCATTCCTGTGGAGTCGGTCAGAAACCTTGGTGTTATGCTGGACTCTGATCTCTCTGGCAAGACCCATGTCAGCAGGGTAACGGGTAGGTGCTTTGGCATACTGAGGGTTCTCCGAAAGATATTAGATCTCCTTCCTACCGGAGCCAGAAAAACGATTGTCCACGTGCTGGTGACCCCCCATCTTGATTATGGGAATGCCCTGCTGATAGGGCTCAGTCAAAAGGGCCCACACCAACTCCAGTGTGTGCAGAATGCCGCTGCACGCCTCGTGCTCGGACTCACGTAGAGCTTCCGCAAAAACTCCCTTGGCCAAACTTCACTGGCTCCCGGTTAGGGAGAGGATCAAATTTAAAACCCTCTGCTATGCACACCGCATCGCTCAGGGCAAAGGCCCTGACTACTTAAAAAACCTTCTCACAATACATCGCCCGACTCGGAATTTAAGATCATCCGGCACGATGTTATTTAAACTTCCTCGCATTCTTAGGGCCAGAATGGGTGGCAGCTCCTTTAGGTACCTAGCCTCCAAACATTGGAATGCGCTCCCGCTCCATTTGCGGATGGAACCATCTGAATTGAGATTTCGGGGAAACCTTAAAACGCTTTTGTTTCCAAACATGTAACACCTCCTGAGCTTCTCCATAACTGCCTCTTGACTTCTGTAATCTATCAGCAGTTAGCGCGGGGACACACAGTTTTTGTGTAGCCAGGCGCTCTACAAATGATTTATTCTTTTCTTTTATTATTTGTGTGCTCAGCCCTTACACCGGTCCAGTCGATCTGATTCCCCTTTGTATTTTTTTTAAGGGATGGTTGTGGGTGCAGTTTCAGCTAAATTCTTGTGGCTTTCAGTTCCTTGTCATTCCAAACTGCTCAGAGCACACTTTGACTGTGCCAGTTAGTGTTGGAATAAAGCCTAGTAAAAGCAGATCTCGGTCAGAGTTGAAGGACCAGCAGGGACAGTTTCTCCTCTAACTTCTTATTACTCTAAATACTTTTTATTTTCCCATTACCTTAGTTAAAATCCAAAGCAGCAGGTAAAACATCTGCTTGCCTGGCTAGTTTTATTTTGTTTGCACCAGCTCTTACACATAATACAGTGCTCCTTAAGGAGTCTCAGACCAGCCACTCCATTAAGATCATTGTATGAGACACGCATGGTCTCATGACTTCCTGTCGTACATGTGCACTGTGTGTCAAGAGGCACTCAATGTTTGCACAGAGAGGTGTTGCTGTGGCCAAGCCAGGATTTACTTCCGGGTTTTGCTCTGGTGACAGTGTCTCATTGTTTAGGGAGCTCAAGCTGGTGGGACAGATACAGGGATGTTAACTCCCAGGTGGTGCTCTGCTACCAGAGTGTTCATGCTGCTTGTCCTGAGGAAGTGGGATGGTGTGGATCTCCTTGGCTCTCTGCTTTTAAGTCCTTTCATCATTTTCATTTTCAGCAGTGTGTGGCGATATATGAATTCTCACACCAAAGTGTTTGCCGCAATACAATTTACAATGGATTTACGTCTTCATAGTGCCAATATAGGCAACTCACCCCCCCAACATGGAGACATAGCATGCACAGCAAAAACATAACCACATGAGACTTGTTTGTGGGAACATTTTGCTGCAGGTTTTATTCATACAATAAATATGCCAATGTGGTGGGTTAACCTACGGGCGATCCAAGCCCAGGCAGCGGATGACTAATCTAAGCTGCCCTGCCTGCCTGATAGGCCAACTGCACTGTGGCCAACCCAATCGGTGCTACCTTTTACTGGGGATTATCCCCCTTCAATACCATGAACCACCAGTCCATCCTTATACTCAAGCCTTTTTAGGGGCGGAGCGTGTCCAGGCAAGCTCCCGGTTGCTCAGGCTTACAACCACCCTGAAATACTAGCGGGGCTCCGTAATTTTCCTCCAGGGTCCTGCCGTAAAGAGTCCTGGGGTTGTTTGGCTTCTGCACCCCTATTGTGCTGTGAATTCAGCCTCCGGATTGCCCTATAACTCCGCTGGATGTGGCCACCGTCATATCCTGGGTCCCCCCACCAGGGCAGGCTCCATAATCTCCTGCAAACTGCAGATACCAGTCCTTCCACCTGGACCAATTCCCTATCAACCTCTGGCAGGTGTGCCCCATTCCTATCAGGGTACCCTGTTGTGTTTGCACTAATGAGGACAAGCCTAATATACTACACTATTTGATTTTGAATTCGGGTTGAACCAAGCCCTCCTGCCTGGTGGGTTTGTACTTGGCTTAATTTACCCTTATATAGGAAAGTTCAATGGCCTTCCCGGTAGTTGGGAACTGCTATTCACCTCTTTAATCAGTTTCAAAATATGTCCCCCTGTCTTACAAAGCATTCTGATTAGGGGTTGACTGGGCTCTGTATTTACTCCTTACTGCTGAGACCCCAGCTTCAGGATTTGCTGGTAAACATAGAGGTGTCTGCCTTCACGGCCACAGTATGTGTGTTTAAACAAGTTAATATTGTAACCAACACCATACTCTCATCTTGATCTACTGACCTCCCTATGTGCAGAAGGACAGCACCGGCCACGACTAGGACCCCTTGGGGATATAAAGCAGCTCTCTTCGTATCCACAGATCTGGGCAATACAATCAATTGTGCACTGTGTGCAAATGTGTGCATTTCCATTGGGGGTTGGTTAAGCCCTTGGTTGCCCCCATTGCTTGGATGATCCCAATTATCAGGGTTCAGGCTGATTACCAAGTGCCACGCCAGCAAGTGAACATGTAGACATGGATCGAATTTAAGCTGTGTCATGTCCTTACGCGGACGCCTGGTGAGCCTCCTCACCTAAGCCAAGGCAAAGGTGGATCTAACCACAGAAGGAAAAGCCTGAGGTCCCCTAATGCTACTCCTAATATTCTGCTACATTTCATGTCCTTATTGCCTATGAAACCCATCAGTCTGACTGCGATCACTGATGCTGTGTCGCCATGCTGGCGTCCCTCACCCCGGTATATGCAGCCCAACAACAGCTTTTGCTAAAGGTATCCTAGAGTGTTGAAAAGGTTAGCCAATGCTTTTGGATTTGAGGACATGGAGTAAAAACTATGAGCAATATACCTGCACCTTCTTAAATATGAATGCAAATGTGTTCTGGTAATTGTCAGCATTTGTGTTCCAAACCCATATTTTTCAACACTATTAGAGTAGCAGCACCTCTTTTGGAATGACAAATTAATGCAGCCCACCTGGCTGACTGGCGGCTTTAGCGTTTGTAGCCCATAACCCGACTTTTGTTTGCAGAGGTATCCCAGTGTGCCAAAAACATTTCCAATGTTTTTGGCTAGTGAGAACCTGTAGTAAAATATACAAACAAGTTTGCCTGCACCTTCTTCACAAAATTGCAAATTTTGTTCTGGAATTGTCAGGATATGTGCTCCAAACCCAACTTCTCAACCTATTGACCCCACAGCACACCTTTGGAATGACAAACTAGCGCAACCCACCTGGTTGAAGGGCTGCCGGGGTTTAAGCTGAATTGTAGGAACCCTTTACCCAGACTTATCTTTACAGTATTCTACTTTATTTCATGTCATCATTGCTTGCAAGCCCCTCACCGCCCGACTGTGATCTTTAGATGCTGAGTCACCCTGCTGCTGTCCCCACCCTAGCCCAGTGCCAAGCATCTGCTAATATGTACCAGAATGCAGACTAGGGATGAAAAAACTTCTGAATAGAGGGAACAGGAGTAGATCAGTATGTACAGAATACAACCCCAGTCTAACTGCAGACTTTTAATGGATGCCAAGCAGCCATGCTGCTGCACCCACCCTGGCGTTGTTTGACCAGCACCTGAATTCTGATATGATAATCCTGGGATGTAACTTAAGCTCCAACCTTGGCTGCCCTCTCATAACTTATAGAATTGTGAATTGCTTAATGCACTTTGACAGCCAAAATCTCCACACAAGTGTTCCCCGCACCTTGAGCCCCAGCCCTCTTTCTAGGGCAATGACTCCTACCCCATCTGGCAGTACCCGCCATGGGGCAGTCTCTAACTTTAAGCGAAGCGCCGTTTGGTACACTCTAGTTTTGCTGAGAGCTCATTCCCGTAAAATGGCCTCTCATTTTTGCACCTCAACCATGTTATTGCTGCAACTCCATTGAACCTATATTGTGTCATATCCAGTACCAGTGGGTACTAGTGTTATGTGCCTCGCCCAGTCAGCCCCTTGATTAGTTTAACCATATTAAACTCTTGTGGTTTATATACCCTTTCTTTTCCTTCTCAGACTGCACCATGGATGGAGTAGTGGCCCCAGTCTCAGTGTTGAGATTAACCGAATTTGTCTCGGCATGTCCTCCCATTCGACTTCTCCAGCAGGGGTACCTAACTTGATCTGCTACCTGTAATGCCTAAATTGCTTCTTCTCAGTGGTAATTTGTAGTAAATCCCTGATTTACTCTGGTGAGATTGCCAGTGTGTGTGCGCTTAAAGGTCTTAGACGTTTTTAAAACTCTCAAACTCTTAAACTTATTTACTTTTAATAATCATTACCTGCACTGTTGCACTGTTGTTATTTGCACTGATCACTGCCTGATTTTGCCGCCTGCCCCGGTCCATCCCGGCTGAATGTCGTTGTATGGAGGGCGTGGCCAAGCTACTCTAGCGCATCACATCTGGGTGGGGGAGGGACTTCCCACCCGATCCCCTTGAATAATTCGATGTGCACGTGACCGCTGGTACGCCAAAGGCAAGCCCGTCTGAACACGTCCGCGCCCGAATGGGCCCAAGGGACAGAACTCTGGATCTCTAGGGCTTGCTCCATGCTGAGTTGTTCGCTAAAATCAGGTGTAAGCAACTCCATTTTTAATGTTTTTTATTCCTTCACCACTGTTTACGCCAACTCTGGTTACAGTACTTAGGCCTAATTTCACATATAATAACGCACATTGTGAGACCGGCCACACTTTCACTGCCCGCCACTGATGCCAACACTACCACCTTGTCCGTGGTCACCTTTAGGCACCCAGCGTGGCCTCACTAAATGAGTTTAGCCCGCTACAAGGAGCCTTTACTTAAATGTTATGTCTGTCCTTTTTTACCCCATACAGGTACAACTCGAGAGGAAACACCTTTTGCACATATAAGCACCGTAGCGTGTGCTTTACACACAGGGCACTGACAAACCCATACTAACCCCTGTTACACCCTACACATATAAGGTCCTGACGAAAGCCAGTAGAAGAAAAGGCCTGGCTGAAACTAGTTGACTGAACAGGACGTCGGAGGCCATAAGCCTAACGTGCATGTCCGATAGCCTTTGTTTTTATTGACTGCCTGGGGCCCACCATTAAAACAGTCTTTAGGACACCCAGGACAGTATTTTAAACCTCACTCAGAGCACACTCACAGCACCCTCACGAACAAAAAAACCCCGCTCCGGAGTAATCTGGCGTCGAAGCACACCTGAGGTACACTCGGTACCTCCGTGGGGCCCGATAATGAAGCATGCCTCCAACTAGGTTGGTGGGTGAGGGCCTTCATAAAACCTAATGGTTTTCCTCCACCCGCAGACATACAAACAATTTAAACAAGAGCTAGTTCTCATTGATTGCTAACATATAAAATGGGGAAAGGGACTAGCCTCTCTAGTTCTCCCCTCTCTTTTTGATTACAACATATAAAGTTGTTGTAACATAACATAACTTGTGAAGTGCAAGTGCTCCCGTAGGCATGTGGGTGCTGAATAAGATATTTGTTACAACACTCACTGATACTCATTCTTTTATTTATTTTTTATTCTTTTTATTACAAAGATAACAAAGCAGTGGTAATCACATACTTCAGTACAGTCATTACACAAGTCTTATCAGAGGGACATAGCAAACACAGGTCTATCTTACACATTATGAGTCGAAAGGCATTATTGTGCAACAGATCACATTGTTATCAGTTCATCAGTGGGGGTTATTCTGGGGGGTTCACATATATTGCCACAGTATTCATTCCAATTGGACCACACCGCCACCCACTTCCGGGGCAGCCTCGGGCAACATACACCGTTTTCTCTTGGACCATACACCAGCCCATGTCTTTTTTCCACGAGCTAAGCGTTGGGGGTGTTGTTGCCCCCCACAATCTTGCTATGTTCCTCTTCGCAATAGCCAATCCCAACGTTACCCATATCCTGCCCCTTGATGCAAAATCTGTGGGTTCCCAGGCGTTCAAAAGGCATCTTTTGACCTCCATGCCTTGCTCCACCTCCCACACCTCCCGCATACAGGCAAGCACTCGTCTCCAGTAGTTCCGTAGCACCGTACATTCCCATAAAATATGGAAGAAGGTGCCCACCTCCCCACACCCCTGCCGACAGTGTCTGTCTTCACTCCGCCCCATAAGAACCAGCCTTGTCCCAGACACATACACCCAGTGTAGAATTTTCAGTTGAATCAATCGAAGTTTGGCTGAGATCGCGATTTCCTTGGGGGAGGCAAGTGCCTCTCTCTACTCCTCATCATCAATTTCAAGTCAGTCTGCCTTCCATTTCCCCCTAAGTGCTAGCAGTGGGTCAGGGGTATTGTTGATGAGTTTTTTGTAAGTAAGGGAGATAGCTCGCTCCGGAAGGTGGCCGTCCAGCAGCCTATCCTCCAAAGGGGAGGACTCTGGGAGTTGGGTCCCGGGAGGGATGTTGGCCTGAAGGGAATGTCTGACCTGCAGGTAGTGGAAGTGTTCTGTCCGAGCCAAGTCATATGTACGTTGGAGCGAGGCGAATTAAATAACCCTATCAGGGCCCCACTAATCTTTGACCTGGGAGATGCCAATCAGATCCCAGTTACGGAATCCTTTCATGCGACTTAGTGTGCCTAGCTTTTCCGAGGCCCATAGCGGGGTAGCCATTGTGAGTTTGTTAGCCCACCCCAATTTGCATTGGATAACATGCCACAGCTGCACCGAGTGTTTTGAAGGTCCCGGGAGGCGGTACCTGCCTGACCTAGAATAAAGTGCGGCCTTAAAGTTACCGCCCGAGAGGATCCATCTGTCCATCCCATAGCCCGGGTCATTCCCAGCACTGTATGTACCATGGTTAATGGCTGCGAGATGCGCCGCCCAGTAGTATTTCCGGTTGTCCGGGAGTGCTATCCCCCCATCAAACCACCCTGTGAGTTTTTGTAGGGATATACGTGGCGTTCCTATCCATAGAAGGTCTCTCTGTGTGGCCTCGACAGCAGCAAAATATCGCTGTGGAACTAGGTCTGTATAGTTTTGCAGGGCATAAAGAAATCTTGGTAGCGCCATCATTTTGAAAAGTGCCACCCGGCCCAGTAGGGACAGCGGGAGATTTTTCCAGGTGGCTGTGTCTCTTTTCAACCGCTGCAAAGGTGGCAGGAGGTTCTTCTCATATCGAATAGCTCTATCTTTGGAGATGAATATTCCCAGGTACTTGAACCCATCCTGAACTATCTTAATTGGGCATGTGCTCGGGATTACCGGGGGAGCTCCGTGGAGGACGTAAATGAGTGACTTCCCCCAATTAATGCTGTATCCGGAGCTTTTCCCGAAGCTGGTGAAAATGTCCATCGCCACTGTGAGGGACCCACTGGTATTTGTGAGATACTGAAGAATGTCATCTGCATACAATGAAATCCTATCTTCCCAACCATCAGCCCATCGGAGTCCCTTCAGGGAGCTGTCTTGTCTTATCCAAGCAGCCAGGGGTTCTAGAGAGAGAGCAAAAAGCAGAGGGGAGAGGGGGCATCCCTGTCTTGTTCCTCTTCCTAACGTGAAGACCTCAGAGAATTTGTTGTTAACTACCACCTGGGCTAAGGGGTCGGTATAGAGGAGGCGCACCCAGGTAATAAAGTTCGAGCCAAATCCCAGTTTCCTAAGAACTGCCATCATGTAGGGCCATTCCAACGTGTCAAACGGCATTGCTGTGTCTAGTGATACCACAATTGCATCTTCCTTGATCGTATGGCAGCGTCCCAACACCCCGTGGAGGCGGCGCAAGGTAAGTGCCGTATTACGGTGTGACATTAAGCCTGATTGATCTGGGTGAACCAGTGTGGCTAGGACCGGCTTGAGTCTGTTGGTGAGCACTTTAGCCAGGATCTTCGGCTCGGCATTTAACAGGGAGATTGGCCTATAAGAGGTGCTCGTCTCTTTTGGTTTCCCCTCCTTTGGTATGGCCACAATTGTGGCTATACGCTGATCTTTCGGTAGCATGCCTTGCTCCCTACTCTCCTCAAACATGCGTTTCAAATGTGGGCCGAGGCTATCAGGCTTGAGCTTGTAGAGCTCGATTGGAAGGCCATTCGGCCCCATGGCCTTACCCGGCCGAAGGTCACGGATGGCCTTGACCAGTTCCTCCATGGCGAGCGGCACCTCCAGAGTTTCACGCTCTTCCTCTGAGAGGGTAGGTAGAGTAATGTTGACCAGCAGGACAGCAGAGTCTTCCTCTGTCGGTCTGACCCCTTGGTGTAAACCTTTCTGAAGTGCTCCGCAAACTCTTGTACGATTGCCAGGGGTTCCGCGAGAATCTCCCCCGATTCCACCCTCAACTCAGCCACCACCCTCTGTGCCTGCTGCTTCTTGTCTAACCAGGCTATCAATTTTCCAGCTTTGTCCCCCTGGTCATAGAGTCTACCCTCCCTGTGTCTTGCCAGGGTCTTAGCCGCATTTATGGCCAAATCTTTGTATTCTATCGCTTTAATCTGCATGCGGTGGATAGTGTCTGGGTCATTGTCCCTGTTTGCCTCACTCTCTAAGGCAAGAAGGTCACTCTCTAGAGTCACAATCTGTGCCTGCCATTCCTTGCGGCATCCAGCTGTTGCCGAGAGGGCCTCACCCCTCAACACTGTCTTGAAAGCCTCCCACAGTACCACTGATGACTCCACGGTCCCCTCGTTTTCCCCAAAGTACTGATCAATTGAAGAAGCTAGTTTCGTACTTGTCTCCTCATTGCGGAGGTACCAGGCATTAATCGGAGCTAAACACCCCACCCTACGGTCCCCCATGGTAATGTGAGCCCACAGTGGGGAGTGACCCGAGATGCCTCTTGCCATGTGAGTGACCTCACGAATAGTAGTGTCGTAGTACATTGGTGCTAGGAGGTAGTCTATACGTGAGAACGTGCGGCGTGGTCCTGAGAAGAAGGTATATTGCTTGTGTGTCGGGTGACGTAGGCACCATAGATCAAGAAGTCCAAACGCCTCAAGGAGATTAGGTAGCCACATGTGCCCTGTTGCTATGTTCCTCGCAGGGTGCCTATCTAATGCGCCCAACACCACAGCGTTAGAATGTTCTCCCAGTAGAAGCCGGCCATCTGGGAGGGAGAGGAGCAATTTCTCCAGGTCGTGATAGGACTGAGTTTGGAGGCCCGGTGGAATGTAGACTGTTCCCAAGTTAAGCCTATACCCCTCCCACTTGCCTGAAATGACGGCAAAACGCCCCATTGGATCCGTGTCTGTGTGGTCAATAACAAATGGAAAGCTATGGGGCGTTAGGATCCCCACCCCCGAGAGCCGGACGTAAAGCGAGTAACCCCATCTGTTCAGTGCGTGACATGTATTACCCAGCAGATGGGTCTCCTGTAGGAGGACCACATCCGGAAGGTGCAGCTTAACATACTGTAGCACCACACTCCTCTTGAGTTTGTCCCCCAGCCCATTGACATTCCAGCTAAGTACCTTAAGACTTTTATCCCACTTCATAGCCATCTGTATAGTAAACTGACATATTGCTCCTGTAAAGACCGTTGCGCCGTCCCAAGACCACTACATACATCTGATGTGACAACTGCAAACTCCCCTCCCAACCCCAGATCACCGCCCATCCGCAACCACCACCCTGAACCTGGTGACCTCCCACCCTCCTTCCCCTCCCTGCTACCCTGCTCCGTAGGCTTCGAACTACCCACATCCCCAATTAGCAGAGCACCTTTCGCCCAACCCAACACAGGAGTGAGGAGACCTCCCCCTCCCAAAAAAAACTACTTTGGTGAGGACCCCACCTCAAATTACCATGATACTTTTTCAAACATGCATACGTTCCTTCAAAATCAATGCAATGTCCCAAACAATACAATTTCACCCCTAGAAATGTTGCTCCATCTCTTTTCGATCATCTCTGGCCGCCAGTCTGTAGGAGGAGGAATAAAGGGAAAGCATTCATAGTCTCTACCCGGCCCACCCCGGCCACTCATAACACAGAGCCAGGCCACCGTACCCCACATATCAAGGTCACATTCGGATATACAGACTTCAACAATTTAGAGCAAAGCATATATTACATTACAACACGAGGAGGTCCGACTCAGGCAATGTCTCCTCCTTTAATGACCCAGAGCATCTCAGGGAGTACCCCATTTGGGGCTAGCAGATCTCGACCACCAGGATCGCTGACTCGTTCTGTACCCATCCGACCTATTGTCCAGGGACCCCGGTGAGGCAGACCGCGCGTTTCTCCATTCGCCGCCCTCTACTCAGCCTGACGATCTCGTCGAGTCTCTGTCCAGCCAGTCCTGTACTTCTGATGGTGCCATGAAGAACATAGATTTGCTCCCTGCGATCACTTTGAGTTTGGCGGGAAAGAACATCATGCATTTTATTCCTTTAGCCCATAGTGCCGCCTTCACTCCATCAAAGGATCTCCTTTCACGTTGCACCTGTAAAGTGAAGTCCGGAAAGAATCTGATTGTGGCGTTCTCATAGTGCAGATCTCCCGACTGTCTGGCCGCTTGGAGAATAGCATCTCTATCTCTATAATTCAAGATTTTTGCGATAATCGCCCTAGGTGGAGCGTCTGGCTTGGGCTTGGGGATAGGCGCTCGATGTGCGCGCTCAACAGTGAAGATTTCAGAGAGGCGCTTAGGCTTTAGGTGGTTAAGGATCAAGTCCTCCAGGAAAAGGTCCATACTAGGCCCCTCTGAATCCTCCGGAACTCCCACCAACCTAATGTTGTTCCTCCGGGCCCTCCCTTCCTGATCCTCCAGCTTGAGGGCCACCTGGCAGTGCTGGTGCACTAGTTCGTTAACCCTCTTTTCTGAGTTTTTAGATGAAGCCTGGAGTTCCCTAATATCAGTCTCGTTAGCATTGACCTTCTCAGATGTTTTACCAAGATCCGCGCGAAGAAGGTTAACCTCGATGGGCATCTTGTCGATCTTAGTCACTAAGGTGGTGCCCAGCGTTTGTATTGCCGACATAATCGAGGCCAGAGACGGTTCCTTGGACGCAGCCTGGTCTCCCGGCATAACCCCCCGTCTGGGGACCACCCATTGGGACCGCATATTTATCCAGTTTGTTAGTTTGTGCTGCCGTCCCGACCTTCGTCTTCATGGCAGAGGCCTGCACTCCAAAGAGCAGGCCCTGCTTGGTTCGTTAGGCCCTATAAGTAGCCACCCAGTAAATAGCGTTTGGACCTCCCGCTCCCACCAATGGCCGCAACTCACAGCGCACCTTCCACTGCACCTCTCTACAACGACGATCAGGGCCTCCCCATATGGCCGTCTACCAGGGTAGCTCTACGGATGACCACTTTCTCACCACAGGATTATCCAGGACTTGGCGGGTCCCCTTGTCGCATTATTTCAGCACTGGCCGGTATGTATCCTTGGGTCCCACTGCTGCGACTCCACCAGCGCCCACCCCCGGTCGAGAGCATGCAGTGATAAATGGCTCCCTGTTGCCTAATGTACGTCTCCCACGTTGTCACCTTCCGGCCTCCAAGGCAGGCATCCAGGTCGGGGCTCCCGCCTTATATGGGCCCTAACCAGTGGGGGAGCGCTCCCAATATAGGCGTCCGCAGTCGCGCCCTTAGTGCCTCCTTCGATCAATAATACTGCAGCAAGCCCCTCATGACACGTCTCCCGCACAGGGCCAGAGGCTGCAATCGGGCACGCTCCCCTTTCCATGTCCTCGCAGCGCAGGCTCTCAAAAATGGCAAAGTATGGTCCCCAGCTAGGGCCGGCCTGTATAGTTCTACCTCCGCGGCAGGCCCGTAGACAATTCAATGCCCTGTTGGTACTTGCGGGCCGCCACGCGCCTCTTCACCAGTATGCACGATGTCAGGCGGGGCCTACCTCCGATCGTGGCACCCACTCCACTCCTCTCACACAGGCCAGGCCCCCCTGCAAATACCAGGCCGGATCCCTGGCTCAGCCGTTTACCCATCCTCCAGGCTCCGCGGGAGTCCAGGGGGCCCGACTCCGACCGCGGCGCCCACTCTCAGGACCTCCGCACAGGCCGCAAAAACAGGGCACTTGCGTGAGGGGCAGGCCAGACTCCTGGCACCTCTCCTCCAGCAGCCGACCAAGGAGTTCTTCGCCGCTGCACAGCTCTGGGGTGAATGCAGGTCCCCACACACAGCGTAGCTGGATCTCGCCGGGTCAGATCAGAGTTCCCAACTCTAGGGAATGTATACCATGCCGGATTTTGGGCGGATAATAGGGGTTAAAGGCTCGGCTCCGGCGGAGCTCTCAGTTTAGGCGGCCATCGTCGCTGGCACCTGGCCACGCCCCTCCCACTGATACTCATTTTAACAACCTCCGGAGGATGAAGGTTGTCTGAACAAAACGGGATTAGCTCCTATGACCATGGGTTTGAATGCACCACCAGACCCAGTGGATAAATCGGTCCCTATTTTCTTTGTCATTGCCATGACCCCTCCTGTGCCCTTTGAACTCCCCCATTTAACCCGCAAGTGGGCATTTGGCTGACTGCCCAGCTGGGCCTTGGAGTCCTATCTAGACTTTATATCCTTGCAGCATAGCATCACTCACCGCTGCAGTTGCCATGTTGCGTGAACCTCCCCTGGTCGCACTAGTTGATACAATGATTATTTAACTTAATTTAATACAGTGTATATTAATCAAACTATGTACGGGCAATTGAAAATTTAACACGTTCTGTAAATGTGACACATTTTGGACGTGTCCATCAAAATTAAGCTAGTAGCCTTAGATCAATTTGTGTGAGCAGAGCAAGTGTCTCAAACATCTGACTGGACTTTTTGGAGTTGCGCCATCACCTTATATTTTTTCTGATTTCAGCAAGTTGTGAAGACTGCTTCTTTTCACAATAGTAATTCTTCTGACATAGTCATTCCACAGTCATTTTACCTGTACGAGACAAGAGTTGTTAACTGTGGCGATCGTCAATATCGCTCAACAATGATGCTACTTGGAATTAAAATAAGGGTCTGAAAACCAGTCCTTTTGCCTGTCCTGATCACAAGTCATAACCCCAACTGCGAGAAAGGAGCATCCCTTCTCGCCAGACCCTCCTTGTCACAGCAGAATAACGTTCTGCTCCATCGGTACAGTGGCAGCAATCCTCCCTTAAAGTAAATAAAGTGTGATCACCCGTGGTAGCACAATCATCGCAAAGTCCGGTCACCAGGATAAAATAAACCACACTCCCCCTCTCCCAGGAGTATGCCCACATGACATGCGGCCCAAAGATTGGCTGAGACAGGGAGAGCATTCAGGGACAGCTTAGGGATTTTGGTGGCCCTGGGCCAACCATAAATTTGGGGGCCCCTGTTCAGAAGAGCTTTAGATTTATGATCCAGTTTCAGCTCCTTCATGCCCTCTTTGGCCAGGTCACTGATAGTGCACAGACACACTCGTCCAAATTCTAAGTGTGTTTGCATCTAATATTCAGTGATAGAGACGTGTTTTCAGTATTGTAACACAGCAGCAGCTCCCCAATATTACTGCAAATCATCTCTGTGAGCCTAGCTATTTCGCATGTAACGTCCTATTTTGATCTAATGGATGCTGAATGAAACAAACACAATATTTCTCTGCCAAATCTCTAGTTTGTAATAGACTCACACATCACCCACATTAAAATTAAATTAGAGTAAACTGTATTTAAAGCAATATTGTTAAGAATTATTCAAGGTCAGTGGAAAAAGACTCTCTGCAGAACAGAGGTAAACCCCCGACTTTAATGCCTTGGAAAATGCAGCTGTGACGTTTGCCCACATGTAAATGTGCATGTTATATACACTTTTCTGGAAGCAGCATGATAAAAACCTGTGTGCGCTGTCCCGCTAGGAGGAGTACTGCATTATTGACCAATAACTGATTCTTCCCCCACTCCACAGGACTGGAATAATGGAATGTTCCAACCCTCTGGCCTTTCACGGACCCCAGACTTAATTCCAACAGGTTCCAGTACTAAAAGAATACTTAAAGGTGATGTGGCAATGTGTCTGAGCCACCTGCAAGGAACGAATGAGGATGTGTATTGCCAAAAGTAAGATGGATTCGTTAATACTGGTGAGCCCAGTCATAGCTGGGCGCCCTTTGTTTCCCCAGTTGCGTTACCCAAGGACGCATACCCTTCGCCTGATGCTGTCTCCCAGCTCAGGGCACTGCACAACACGACAGTGGGGGAAAAGCAAGGTGGACAGTGGGTTGCAGTGAGTGGCTGTGCCTCCACCTTCTATCAATACATGGAAGGCCAGTCTCCCACTGGGCCACCAGAAGCTGCAGGGAAAAGGGCGCGGAGATTACCAGGGAAATGTGTCAGCCATTCCAACACCCAGTGCCGTGCTTCCAGGCCCCTCCTCCCACAAGACAAATGGCCGGCAATGAGAAGACTCAAACTCTTAAACTTCTGCTGCAAAGAAGCTGCTGATAGAACATAGAGAGGTCAAAGGTCACATGACTTGATGAGCATTAACTGCAATCCTCTAAGAGTTGAGCAGTATTCTTTACACACTTCTTGCACCCGCTGCAGTGCTGCGTTTCAAGTGAGAGAATCTGGTCCAGGGAAAGGGTTATCTCTGAGTTTAAAGGGCACTCAATAATGTCACGTCACTTATCTTTCATAGAGGCATGTTACGACATTTCCTGTCAAGTCACCAAAGGTCATTTGAATATCATTATGTTAAATGGTGATTTTAAAACCGAAGCACACTTCCTCTTTTAGGCCTCACTATATGGTAAGTATTGTATTCCATGACCAGCTAGTAAACCATAATCCTTTTCCATAAAACAACTTTACCAGGACAGGCCCCAAGTGCACGCCCCCTCGATGCACTGCCCGGCTCGTCCCCCACCCTTGCAGGCCCAGGCTCTGTCAGCAATACAGGCAGGCCCCGCCTAACTAAAAATAAATTAAAATGCTGCTTATAGCTTAGCGGCCACCCGAAGTGCACAGGGTTCACCAGCCCCTCGTAAACTGAAGAACAGGTGTGTGGCAGCCCTTATGCAGAATTACAAGTGCATTCATGCGCTGCAGTTGTATTATGCCAGGGTAACCCATCTGATGTTTCGAGGTTGTGGAGCCGCAATGGGACTACCTTTTTATTTTAAGTTTGGTTTTATTAAGGAATAATAAGAGCGAGACAGCAATAACTTGAATAGAACGAATCATATTTGACATAAAAGTGAGTAAATAAGTAAGAATATATAAGGATAGGACTATCAAGTTGTATACAAAAGAAAAAATACATTATAAAAAATAATAAGGGTAAGGAGCAAGGGAAAAGAAGCCACATTTAATTGATATATAATTATTGAAAGTAAAAAACATACTATGTACATGTTTTAACTTTGTAAGCATAACAACAAATAGAGCTGAAAAAAAGGATAATAAACATTTGGTTATAAAGAACCATCTAATCATGTGGGAATAGAGAGGCAAGGGTAGAAATTAAGGTGGTTTCCTTACATCATCTCACACATTCCTATTTGTAACATTAGAAGAGGCAGATAGAGATAAATAAGTTGTTAAAGGAAACCATAGAAGATACCTTTTATTTGCTAGAGATGTGGGAGAGACATAGTTAGTATCTAATCGGTGATGAAAACAGACAGCTTTCCTCCAGGATCTAAAAGTGACTTTATCGTCTTGTTTCCAATTTGAAGTTATTAAATGAAAAGTAATAGCTAACAATAAATCTAAAAGCTTAAAACTCATTGGTGATTGAGGCCATTGGGGGGATAGGGTACATAGGAATATATTTGTGAAAGAAAAAGGGATCTGAACATGAAAAATTATCTTAATTTGGGACCAGACTAATTGCCAGAATTGGTGTATTGAGGGGCACTCAAACAACATATGTTTTAAGTCTGCAACGGGCAAGGACTGGACCAGCAAGCAGGGGACACATCTGATGAAAAAGATGCTAGGGTCCCTGGGGAAAATACTACTCGATGATAAGTGGAAAAAAAGGGGTTGTGTGGTATTTGCAGTAAGCATGGGTGGAAAATCCGTTCCGCTCGCGGATTTTGCGGATTTTTGGGAAATTCGCAATCCGCGAGATTTGCGAATTTCCCGCAAAATCCGCAAATTCGCACGCAGCGGATTTTTTTTGCAGCTCGCGTCGTTGGTGATAAAATTTTTGCGGTGCGCAGCGTTTATCATCGTTTGCCGAGTTGTTTTTCTCGATATTTTGCGAGTGCTGCGCCATTTTGGATCTTGCTGTGTGATCCTGCGGGAATTTGGCGAGCGCGATTACGTCATCGCGGCTTGCCAACTTGCACAGCGAGAGTTTGTCAACGCGAGTACGGCGAGATCACGTCTCGCGGTACTTCGCAATTGCGAGATTTGAGATGCGGCGAGCAGCAACAATCTCGCACAAGCAAAAATATAAAATTTGCAATTCTGCACAAGAAATCCACCAGCAAGCAGCATAAACCTTCTTGAAATGATGATTTTTATCTGAATAACTCCTTAGGTTGACATTTGCCTGCACTTTTTTAGCGAGGAGTCCATTTTGGGGAGGGGGGGAGGGGGGTGGGAGGAAGGAAGTGCCCCACAGTCTTCAACTTCCTGTTCCTGTCCAGCAGGCTCCTCCCAGTGCTTTGTCCATCTCCTGGTCACTTTTCATTTGGATCTGGAGCTGGAAGGATTACTTTTTGTGGATGCTGCTGGATATTTGGATTTGAGGCCTTTTTGACTTTCTTTGGATCACTGTTGGATTAGAAATTTTACAAGTAAGTTTGTTTGGGGCATTACAGTTGCTGCAACTAAAATTTTGGCATTTTCGATTTTTGGGCTGTTTGGGGCCTTTTGCCCAGGGGTACTCAGTGGTGGGTGGACTGAGTCTTTCTGTGGGTTGTCTTGAACTTAAACATCATGGAGGGCATGGATGGATTGGGATTGTGCTGATTTTTCAGTGATTTTCGTTTTTTGGGGCTGTACTTGTGGCCTTTTCACCAGGGGTATTTGAGTCTAGCATGGGCCTAGTCTTTCTGTGGGCTGTCTTGAACTTAAACATCATGGAGGGCATAGATGGAATGGGATTGTGCTGATTTTTCAGTGATTTTCGTTTTTTGGGGCTGTACTTGTGGCCTTTTCACCAGGGGTATTTGAGTCTAGCATGGGCCTAGTCTTTCTGTGGGCTGTCTTGAACTTAAACATCATGGAGGGCATGGATGGAATGGGATTGTGCTGATTTTTCAGTGATTTTCGTTTTTTGGGGCTGTACTTGTGGCCTTTTCACCAGGGGTATTTGAGTCTAGCATGGGCCTAGTCTTTCTGTGGGCTGTCTTGAACTTAAACATCATGGAGGGCATGGATGGAATGGGATTGTGCTGATTTTGCAGTGTTTTTCGATTTTTGGGGGTGTTCATGGGGAGGGACAGGCCATGTGGCTGGTGGCCATTTTGAGTGCTGCTACAGGCACTGGCCATGTGCTGGGAGGCAAGTGGCCATTTTGAATGCAGGCTTTGTTGTTAGGCCTGCAACCATTTTGCCTACTTTTCAACCTTTATGCCCAGGGGTAGTGAGTCTTGCATGGGCCTAGTCTTTCTGTGGGCTGTCTTGAACTTAAACATCATGGAGGGCATGGATGGAATGGGATTGTGCTGATTTTGCAGTGTTTTTCGATTTTTGGGGGTGTTCATGGGGAGGGACAGGCCATGTGGCTGGTGGCCATTTTGAGTGCTGCTACAGGCACTGGCCATGTGCTGGGAGGCAAGTGGCCATTTTGAATGCAGGCTTTGTTGTTAGGCCTGCAACCATTTTGCCTACTTTTCAACCTTTATGCCCAGGGGTAGTGAGTCTTGCATGGGCCTAGTCTTTCTGTGGGTTGTCTTGAATTTAAACATCATGGAGGGCATGGATGGATTGGGATTGTGCTGATTTTTCAGTGATTTTCGTTTTTTGGGCTGTACTTGTGGCCTTTTCACCAGGGGTATTTGAGTCTAGCATGGGCCTAGTCTTTCTGTGGGCTGTCTTGAACTTAAACATCATGGAGGGCATGGATGGAATGGGATTGTGCTGATTTTTCAGTGATTTTCGTTTTTTGGGGCTGTACTTGTGGCCTTTTCACCAGGGGTATTTGAGTCTAGCATGGGCCTAGTCTTTCTGTGGGCTGTCTTGAACTTAAACATCATGGAGGGCATGGATGGAATGGGATTGTGCTGATTTTGCAGTGTTTTTCGATTTTTGGGGGTGTTCATGGGGAGGGACAGGCCATGTGGCTGGTGGCCATTTTGAGTGCTGCTACAGGCACTGGCCATGTGCTGGGAGGCAAGTGGCCATTTTGAATGCAGGCTTTGTTGTTAGGCCTGCAACCATTTTGCCTACTTTTCAACCTTCATGCCCAGGGGTAGTGAGTCTTGCATGGGCCTAGTCTTTCTGTGGGTTGTCTTGAATTTAAACATCATGGAGGGCATGGATGGATTGGGATTGTGCTGATTTTTCAGTGATTTTCGTTTTTTGGGGCTGTACTTGTGGCCTTTTCACCAGGGGTATTTGAGTCTAGCATGGGCCTAGTCTTTCTGTGGGCTGTCTTGAACTTAAACATTATGGAGGGCATGGATGGAATGGGATTGTGCTGATTTTTCAGTGATTTTCGTTTTTTGGGGCTGTACTTGTGGCCTTTTCACCAGGGGTATTTGAGTCTAGCATGGGCCTAGTCTTTCTGTGGGCTGTCTTGAACTTAAACATCATGGAGGGCATGGATGGAATGGGATTGTGCTGATTTTGCAGTGTTTTTCGATTTTTGGGGGTGTTCATGGGGAGGGACAGGCCATGTGGCTGGTGGCCATTTTGAGTGTTGCTACAGGCACTGGCCATGTGCTGGGAGGCAAGTGGCCATTTTGAATGCAGGCTTTGTTGTTAGGCCTGCAACCATTTTGCCTACTTTTCAACCTTTATGCCCAGGGGTAGTGAGTCTTGCATGGGCCTAGTCTTTCTGTGGGTTGTCTTGAATTTAAACATCATGGAGGGCATGGATGGATTGGGATTGTGCTGATTTTTCAGTGATTTTCGTTTTTTGGGGCTGTACTTGTGGCCTTTTCACCAGGGGTATTTGAGTCTAGCATGGGCCTAGTCTTTCTGTGGGCTGTCTTGAACTTAAACATCATGGAGGGCATGGATGGAATGGGATTGTGCTGATTTTGCAGTGTTTTTCGATTTTTGGGGGTGTTCATGGGGAGGGACAGGCCATGTGGCTGGGGGCCATTTTGAGTGCTGCTACAGGCACTGGCCATGTGCTGGGAGGCAAGTGGCCATTTTGAATGCAGGCATTGTTGTTAGGCCTGCAACCATTTTGCCTACTTTTCAACCTTTATGCCCAGGGGTAGTGAGTCTTGCATGGGCCTAGTCTTTCTGTGGGTTGTCTTGAATTTAAACATCATGGAGGGCATGGATGGATTGGGATTGTGCTGATTTTTCAGTGATTTTCGTTTTTTGGGGCTGTACTTGTGGCCTTTTCACCAGGGGTATTTGAGTCTAGCATGGGCCTAGTCTTTCTGTAGGTTGTCTTGAATTTAAACATCATGGAGGGCATGGATGGATTGGGATTGTACTGATTTTTCAGTGATTTTCGTTTTTTGGGGCTGTACTTGTGGCCTTTTCACCAGGGGTATTTGAGTCTAGCATGGGCCTAGTCTTTCTGTGGGGTGTCTTGAACTTAAACATCATGGAGGGCATAGATGGAATGGGATTGTGCTGATTTTTCAGTGATTTTCGTTTTTTGGGGCTGTACTTGTGGCCTTTTCACCAGGGGTATTTGAGTCTAGCATGGGCCTAGTCTTTCTGTGGGGTGTCTTGAACTTAAACATCATGGAGGGCATAGATGGAATGGGATTGTGCTGATTTTTCTGTTTTTTTCCCGATTTTTTTGTGGTGTATAACTGAACTGATGTTCCTCTGTCTTCCATTGTTTTTAGGTGCACAAGACTCAAGAGAACCACCAGTGCCAGGAAGAAGTCCTGCAGCGGTGTGTGTGTGCAGCATAACGTCACGCGACGTCACGTCTGGCCTCAGACAACTCTACAATTCGTGCAACTGCGGCCTGCTGTCTGACCTGCTCTGAAGAAGATGGCCCCAAAAAAAGTTCTCCGTAGCTCCTCTAGCAAGAAAGTTGCTAGTAAGGAGCAGAAGAAGCAAGTTACCAAGGAGGCGGGTGTGCCAACCGCAAGGTTTTATGGAGCAAAAAAAAAAGTACGCCTGCAGCAGCAGCAGGATCTGCTGGGGACCAAGCTGGGAGCAGCACCCCTGCTCCATTGGGTTCAGTGGCTCCACCACCACGCCAACTTAAGTCAAAGCCCTTGAGTGCTTCAGAGGCAGTCAGTGTACTTCTCCAATCACCATCGACCAGTGATGTTGGCTCATCGCAAGAAAGTAGCAGCAATGTCCCTGAATCAACACAGTTTGTTGTAACTCATCTGACAAGTGTTGAACAACCACAGCCGCAACAACAACACCATGTGCAAGTACACGCCCAAGTACATGTGGAAGGAGAGGCAGCAAAAGGAGATGCGCAAGCAGAGGTGCATGGAGGGTCACAAGTGCCCACAATAGTTGTTCCTTCCGAAGTAGGGGCACATCAGGAAATCGACAATGAAGCCGAGGTATCATTGGAAGCCACTCCTCCTGATGATCATTCATTGTCTTCCACATCCCTAGCAAGGAAAAGATCAAGGGGGGTGTCTACATCTTCTTCAAGCCCACCTCCTTCTGATGATACGGATCAAGCTTGGGAACCACCACTGCGGTCTGAGAGTGAGGCACACCATGATCTGACAAAGGTACCTAAGCGTGAAAGGAAGGTCGTCGAAAAACTCATAGCTATGGAGTGTGATGAGGCTCAACAAGAAGTGACAGATACTGCTGGTGATGAAGCCTCTCACGATGACGACGAGCCAGTCATCACAAAGGTCACTGCAGCCCCAGCGGGCATGCAGCAAAGAGACATTTTGACCCTATCCCGAGAAGCTGCTGAGCGTGATGATGATGTCGACGAGGAGGCAATGGAAATGGAAACCCAACAATCATTAGATTTGGAGTTAACTAGTACACCAACACCTACCGCTTCCATATTTCTTCCTCGCAAGAAGGTACCCACCTCGACCTCAATTCGTGGTGGTGAAAGTGCAAAACGTACTGAAGTTCGGCAATCCACATCCTCCACTTCATCTGGCATTAGCAGCAGGACCCCCACCACCAGTATCGCCGCCTCCTCCGGCCCCCAAAGGCATTTCAAGTCTCCAGTTTGGGACTTCTTTAGTGTTTGCCCAAAAATGGAAAACGTAGCCATTTGTAGCATTTGTAAGCTTCGAGTTAGTCGTGGTAAGCTTGGTTCTAACTATGGTACCGGAGGCCAGAGAGGTCATCTTAGGAGAGCGCACCCTGTCCAATGGTTTCCGCACCTAGAGGCGGTCAAGGAAGCCGGAATTGCACGTAATGAAAACGTTGATTTTTCATCTGATGATGACGAGGAGGAAGAAGACGATTCAAACACTTCACTTACACCCAGTACCCCTGTCAGCAGCACACCCCATGTGAGGCACACTAAGAGTGTGGGAGAGAGTGAGACATCAATGCGGAAAACTTCATCAGCGAGCGTAACTGGGTCGAAGATATCATCATCATCCCGTAAATCCTTGGTCCAGGGCAACATTAAAAAGATATTGTTTACAGAAGCGCAATATGAACGCAACCACCCACTGACGCGTCTGTATAACACTAAGCTGGCTAAAATGCTAGCTCTGGACCTTCTCCCTTTTTCTTTTGTAGAAGGGGTTGGTTTTCTAGAATTAGTGGCAGCGCTCTGCCCTAAATGGAAGGTTCCTGGCCGGTTCTATTTTGCCCGAGTTGCGGTTCCAGCACTACATGAAGATGTTCTGAAGGTGATTGGGGCAGCTTTGCAGAAGAGTGCTGTTCACACTATACATATGACAACAGACATGTGGACCAGTGGCGCACGCGCTGATTACATGTGCATCACTGCACACTGGGTCTCTTTTTCAGGGGCTAAAGCAAAGCTAAACACAGGTGTTGACACGGACATTGTTTTTAAAGCTGCTCGGAAACATGCAACACTAGCCATGTTTGGTTTGGAGAAACGTCACACAGCAGAAAACATTTTGGATGTCTTTAACACAAAGGTCCTTAACTGGCTGTCCCCACTAAAACGCCAGGTTGGTTATGTTTCCACGGACAATGGCGCCAATATAGTTAAGGCCATGAGGGACGGTAACTATTTCAGAGTGCCGTGTTTGGCGCACTGTATAAACCTGGTTGTCCAAAAATTCTTGGGTAATAAAGGCAGTGCAGCGTACAGCGTATTGGACACCTGCCGAAAAATGTGCAAGCATTTCAGCCATTCTTTTAAGGCCCGGAAGCAGCTGAGGAGCCTGCTATATCAACGTAAAATGCCAGTGAAAGCACTCATCCAGGAGGTGGTAACACGTTGGAACTCAACCTTCTACATGCTTGAGCGTCTGTATGAGCAGTATACGGAACTCGATCAATATTTCCTTACAGAGGGTACAGAGGAGCTGAGGATGGGTGCGGCGCAATGGAACATAGTTCAAAGCCTGACACGCATGCTTCGTCCTTTTGAGTTCTTCACGCGTGCAGTCAGCAAGGAGGACTGTAATTTGGGAAAAGCTATCCCATTGTTGTACATGCTGGAGGACCAACTGAAGGAGGTGTGTTCTGTGTTTGAAAAAGATGTAAAAAACCAAGACTCTTTTCTTCTGGCTGAGAAATTATTAGAGCTCCTACAAGGTGATGAACGTCTTAAAAAGATCCACTCAGAAGAGCATTACATTTGTGCTACTATTCTGGATCCACGCTACAAAAAGGCGCTGGCAGGCCAAGCATTCTTTCCTTTTGATGATGAACATGTTCCAAAGTACAAACATTGGCTAGCCTTGTCAGCCAAGAGGTTTGAAAGAGAACGGCTGGAAATTGAAGGAAATGGCAGTACATCAGCAGGCCATCCCCAGTCAAAACAATCCACTTCTGCACCTGTGGCTGTGGCACAAGTGACCTCTCAGCCGTTAAAGACACGGGCAACCGGATCATCTGCACCAGACACAACAGAAACATTGGAGGCTGAAGAGGATTGGCTAGCTCTGCGTGGGTTTGGTTCTCAAAAGGTCAGAGGCACAGCAAGAGCTAAGCAAAGTGGAGGAACCTTGGATGAGGACCTTGAGTCGATGGTGAAGGACTATCTGAATGACTCAACAGAGGTCTATGTTAGTTCTGACCCATTGGCGTATTGACATGGGAAAAAAGAATTGTGGCCACAGCTCACCAACCTGGCTTTAAACTACTTGTCTTGCCCACTCGCAAGCGTGTCTTCTGAACGGGTTTTCAGTGCTGCTGGTGGCATTGTAACTCCCAAACGGAGCCGCCTCTCGCCCAAAAATGTGGAGAGGTTAACAATGATCAAGATGAATCAGCACCTCATACCACCAGATTTCAGAGTACGAGAAAGCGTGCCGGATGAAGAGGAGGTGGCCAGCAACATAGATGAGGGAATTTCTACTCTGTCAGGTGACACTGAGCTCACCCTGCCTGAATTCGCAGAGTATGATGACGAAGCCTTATTCTCATTCCTGGACCGTGATACCGAGCCCTGAAAATGAGACAACGAATCAATAACTTTCTTTTTCGTCCTTATTCACTTTTATTCCTGTGTGTCTGTCTTTCTTTGTTGTGCACAGTTAATATATTTCAAACTTTAATCAGATAATCACAAAAACAAGCCCATCAGCAGAACTGTCTTCACTGGTTTGCTAATTGATTTGAAGTTGCCGCAGTCTGCATTCCTCAGGTTCACAAGTTCAGAAGAACATGCTCCTCTATCCTCCTCCTCCAGACTCCTATTTCCATCAAACCAGAGGGCTGGTTTACGCCCAATGAAGAAAGACTCAGCACTTGTGGGGGTGTTGTTGTACCTCTTTGCAGGTGAGTTGACGGCTCTGAGACCATTGTTGGGAAGCTCTAATACCGGATAAAAGTGGTTTGGACCAAATCCCAGGCGGAAATTCTTTTGTGTTTTTGATGACTTGCTTGCCTTTGAGGTGCTCTTAGGGGGGGTTCCGTCTGCTTGTGGGTGAGTTTCGTGGTCTGGGAGCACTGCTGGGACACTCTAATCTTGATTGCATTTGCTTTTCAGGAAATCCGTGGTGGCAACCTCGACTTATGGCCTAGCCACGCAGCGCGTTTGGACCGAAGGCTGAGAAATATTGCAAGTATGAGATTTTGCTTTTGGCCTGTTTGGGGGTGTTATGCTTCTTGGCGGGTAGAAGTGGTTGGGACAAAATCCTCGCGGAAAAGCCTTTTGGCACTTTTTGTAACTTAGGGTTTGTTAGGGTTAGCCCTAGCAGCAGGATTGCATGTGTTTCGGGGTGTTCTAGATTTTTGCAACTGAGTTCTGGGGTCTTAGAGCACTCGTGAGAATGTGTAATTTTGGTTGCAAGTCATTTGAAGAAAATCCATGGTGGGAAAGGGGGGATTTGGCATAGTTAAAGAAAGCCTTTGCCACTATTCTTAACTGAGGGTTCGTTAGGGTTAGCAGTATTTCTATTGCATGTGTTTGGGTGGGGGGGGTTTTCGAGTCTTGGAGCGATGCTGGCTATGGATACTTTTGCTTGGTTGCTTGCAAGTGGTTGGAATGCAATCCACGGTGGGTAAGGGGTTACTTGGGCCTACTTTTACTTTCAAAGTACGTTTTGTCACCAGTTTTCTGCTAGGCCTTGTTTTTTGAGATTTGATTGGGGGTCTTCTACATTTTTGCGACTGGCTTTAGTAAGGGTCTGGGACCGTGGGAGCACTGCTGGGAAGATCTAATTTTGTTCTAAAACACAGTTTACAGTACACCTAGCTTGAGGGGAAAGATCCGCTACATTAATTTGCCCCTACTTATTTATCCTTCAAAAGGTGACTCAGACAGAGTACGCACTTTCAAAAATATTGTACTGTCTACTAGGAAAATCAAAGTGTGACTTTTTGCACTCCACAGCCTACATACCTTATATTTATTTATCAGTGGTGTTGTAATATTATATCACTTCCTGTTTTTCGTTGAATAATTACAGGCCGGGTTTCAGTCTCTGCAATGGGGAAAAAAGGATGGAGTCAGGCTTCACATTAGCGACCCACAATTCAGCATCAGGCAGGCAGTGGACAGGGTGTCTTCTGGTCACCAACATTGATGGACGAAGCGTCAGCTGCAATGGAGGAGTGCCGCTAATGAGAGGAATTTTTTTCTGAATGCAACTTACTTACCAAATTCAACAGGACAACTACAACAACATACAGATACAGTATCCTTAGTGTTTTTCTCTGACTGTGACTGCATTTCTTGGATCTCTCTCTGCTTCTAAATTGATCCCTTAACACATCACTTAGTCCACTCCACTATCACATCTGCACCACACATAGTCATTTGTAAGTGCTCCTACGTAATTCGCAAGTCGCAGCACGCCCCAGCCCATAGAGGACTGGGATGGCCCCAATGATGAAGCATGTCACCAAGGGGCAACCCTGGTGAGTGAGGGGACACCTAAAAAAAAAGCAATTTCTCCTTTTCTATCTACTATACCTTCCAGACCAACCCCATTGAGTGTTGTGAATGGATTTATAGTGACCAGCAAGGCTCTCAGGTATCTGGCTACAGAGACCTTATGTTGAATATAGTTATCAATATTTCCACACATGCCCTGTACTGTCGCATTCTTTCTTCCACAGTTGTCGAATGTACTAATTACTTTTCACTGACATGCATGCAGTAGTGCATGCACTTTCAAAGATTGATGGATAGGTTTGTACCCAAAGATTTGTTCATGTTCAATTGTTTGTCCATGCTGTGCTTTTTTTACAGGGTGTCTTCTGGTGACCAACATCGATGGACGAAGCGTCGGCTGCAATGGAGGAGTGCTGCTAATAAGAGGATTTTTTTTCTGCAGGCAGCTTACTTACCACTTTCAACAGGACAACTACAACAACATACAGATACAGTATCCCTTGCCTTTTTCTCTGACTGTGACTGCATTTCTTGGATCTCTCTCTGCTTCTAAATTGATCCCTTAACACATCACTTAGTCCACTCCACTATCACATCTGCACCACACATAGTCATTTGTAAGTGCTCCTACGTAATTCGCAAGTCGCAGCACGCCCCAGCCCGTAGAGGACTGGGATGGCCCCAATGATGAAGCATGTCACCAAGGGGCAACCCTGGTGAGTGAGGGGACACCTAGAAAAAGAGCAATTTCTCCTTTTCTATCTACTATACCTTCCAGACCAACCCCATTGAGTGTTGTGAATGGATTTATAGTGACCAGCAAGGCTCTCAGGTATCTGGCAACAGAGACCTTATGTTGAATATAGTTATCAATAATTCCACACACGCCCTGTACTGTCGCATTCTTTCTTCCACAGTTGTCGAAAGTACTACTTACTTTTCACTGACATGCATGCAGTAGTGCATGCACTTTCAAAGATTGATGGATAGGTTTGTACCCAAAGATTTGTTTATGTTCACAATTGTTTGTCCATGCTGTGCTATTTTTTCTTGTCTCCCAAAACCTTTCCCAAAAACCCCCGTACCCATCCATTTTTCAAACCCTAACCCTCTTCCCCCGGGCTGTGTGGTTTTGATTGATGTGTGACTAAATTACAGCAATAAATCCACACACTTGCTGGGGAGGATAAGGTGATAGCAACAGGCTGGTGAAGAAATCCGAGGATATATTCTTACTCTGCTTGACAAAGACCCATGGCTAATATCAAAGAACTTCAACCGAATTAGTAGTTATACTTTACCATTTGTTAGGCTACAATGTGGCACTGTTCTAGTGTACTTCTGTCACCTGCTATATTCTCTATTGTACCGTTGAATTGCTCAGGAGGACAAACCAGATTTAATTTTCTTTTTTTTCATAGGCATGCAAGTGCCACTGTGTCACACCACTAGTACCACCGCTATGAGGAAATTTTATCCGACCAAGATTGCCAACCTCATTCGCTGTTTCCCGTGGAGCCAGCCCTGGGCCTAGCCCTACTTGCAAACAGAAATTACAGGTAAGATAGGCGTTTGGTTAGAGGTAGTATAATGGAGTATTAGGAGAGATTTGAGATTGGATTGACGGTAGTACTACTAAAGTCCTAGGACTATTCAGGAAAACAAACTTACTGTTAAACCCCCACCCACCAGACTCAAAAGCAGTAAAAAACAGGTATGGTCAGATAAAGTTTCAAAAAGTATATTTTTATAGCCCTAACAAAAGAATCTCCCGCAAGACCCTCCCTAACCCCAACGATTGTCCTTCAAAAGTCCCCAAAAATCCCAACTCCCAATTCCCACCCCCCAAAAGTCTCTAAAAAAAGGGGCAAGGGACACTATGGCAGGGTGCTGTTGGAATTAGCAGCCAGGGCATCATGCTCCTTGCGGAGGGTGGCAAGTTCGAAGCGGAGGCCCTCCACCACGTTCTTATAGTTATGGACCTCCTGCTCCAGGTAGGACAGTCTGAGGGATAAGCGGCGCCGGTGTGCCTTGCAAATCCTGTGAGGGGCAGCTGCTTTCTTTGCTGCTGGGCGGTGGTGTTTGGCTTTGGTAGCCCGGCTCCGTACCGCTGGAGCACTGCGCTGGCTGGCAGCCCGCACGGAGGAGGATGCAGCTGTCCCAGTGGACGTTGTTGTTGTACCAGACTGCGTCTCCTCCTCCTCCAGGGCCACCAGCCGCCGATATTCAGCGACAGTGGCATCCAGCCTCCGTTGCCGGGCCATTCGAGCCAGCTCCTTCCTCCTTGATGGTGTCTTGGATTTGGAAGGAGCAACTACATGAAAAAAGAAAGACATAGTCTGTAACCAATGCTCCTTAAGATTAACACAAAATGATTGAGCAGAAAGTTGTCACAGTACAAGTAGCAAATTGAAAGCACAGTACATAACTATTGAGGACAGTATCTATGTAACCTCCGACTTCTTCATCCTTGCTCTAACATTAGTGGGAGTTTCAGGAACAAATTCTACGAGCACTATGGACTTCCATTACAGTCGACTATGACAGTACACCACTCTTATTCTTCTTCTTCTCTCTTGTTTAGGAAAATTGGTACGTTATCTTATGCAAGCCGGCATAATGCCAGCGCAGTGAACTTGCACCCGAGAAAAACAGACGCACACCATGGTGAGTGAGACAGACTTGCGTTACTGTACCGGTCCAGTACATGCAGGTGGTGAAGCTCTTACTTTTCTATTACGGGTGGCACTGAGAATACTCTGTTAAAAGGGCTACTGCTTAATTAATTTAGCTTTCACCCTACAGTGCAAATGAGTATTAGAAAAGGAAAATGAAGAAGCTAAATTATCTGATTATCTATCACTTCACATGGGATGTATTTGATGACATATGGGATGACTTTAGGTGCTTTGCTTATTATTGAGTGAACAGTGATACCCCCACACATGAATGACGTACTACTACTAAACTAAAGTTATTAAGGGAGGTAGGGAGTGTCCACCGTAATAACCGGATATATGCTGTGCTTGCAGTTGCAATACAAACTACTGCTACTATTCATGGTAGTATTTGGACAACGTTACAACTTCTTTTCCTTGCCTTTCCTACACTGGAACGGACGTGCGGGTGCGGTGTTACATGCTCTTCAAAGTAACACTTAGTTCATCCAGTGACCATCTACTCTCTCTAGATACACATATGCTATCTAAGAGTCAGATAGTACCATGAATGATCCAGGCATCCATCCATTCAAAGTATATTGCACACATACAGTTTCTGTCTCACCCACCCAGGCTGTTCTCCTTCCACCCATCCTTGCTTCATCATTCACCCAGCCATGCACCATACCATTTTCTTACCTTCCCAGCCACCTCGGGGACCAAGCAAACACATATCATTCTTCTTTGCCAGTCATCATTACATTTCTCGTGCTTCCACACTTACTTACACCCTTCTTTCGCTTTTCGTTCATCCCATCCATCAAGTTCACCTCAGATCTGATTGGGATTCTTCTCGCCAAAAACTTCACAGCTAAGTCGAAGTACATTTAGAGGAGGCTACTACCTGCTTTTTTTATAATACACCCGTGCAGAAAGCACACTCTGCAGTCTTCAATCTCAATGACTAAGGAATGTATAGCTTACCTCTGCCCGCCACCACCGTGTGAACCCTCACAGGCTTGTCCTTGTCCGGCACTTGCACCGCCTCCTCCCCAGAGTTTTCCTCCTCGTCCAATGCCACCACCACCTCCGCGCTGGCCCCGTCTCCAGGTGTTCCACCTACAAAGTACATTTAATAATGTTAGAATACACCACTCACTACTATATAATATTTGGTCTAGGAGGAAGAAAGAAATGTGAAAAAAACAGTGTACAATTTAATAATTTATGACTGTGTACTCTAGAGTAAAAATGTCCCTTTTTCCAGGGAAGGCTGTTGTCTTGCTGCACTTTTTGGCACAACTGATGAATGTTTGCTTTTTACTTTTTAACACGCACCACTTTTTCTCCTAACAGACAGAACCTTGACTTCTAAGAACACGAGCAGGATCAAGTTCAAACCAGGTGAGAGCTCGGCTCGACCACAAGAAATGTGTCCAATTAATCGTCAGCACTAAGCACTTTTCCATTTTCAGTTACACGTTCACTTTTATTACAAACTTGAATTTAATAAATGTGTTTACTTTTAATAAAGCTTTTAAACTTAAATAGACTCTGTGGTTTTTGGTCCTCCAGACTAGAGTGGATGAGCTAAAGGTTTTCAAATTTTTGCAAGCATGAGTCCGTGCCTCTGCCATCGGTGACTTTGGGAGCTAAATGACTCTGCCACACTATCTAGTCAGTAAGGAGATTGGGGGTTCAACTACAAAGTCTGTTATCACTGAGGTATGTGGAAAGTCTAACAGTTACAGCACCTATTATAATTGATAAGCTAAGCGATGCATTATTTAGTGTCCATAGTTCTGTTTGTGCAGATTTGTCCCTGCAACAGTAGTAGAATGGATTGTCCTCCGAGTCCTATCCAAACCAAAAGTAAAGTAGTATCTTATTCTTTCTTGGTGGTGGTCATTCACCTTTTTATTGTTGGCAATGGTCAAAGCATAAACATTTAGAATACTTGAAAAGACATTATGGACAATCCCAGAGGACTGCACTCAGTGCATAGAGCTATTGCTGACTAGAATGGGAGTCCAATGGAAATGCCAAATGTGCAATCTTAGTTAGCTACACAGACAGACTAATAAGAATAATCTAGTAATAATCTAGTAATCTAGCATAGTCGAGGCAGGATAAGAATTTAGATCCTGTCTACAAGAAGATCAAAGACGATTTAGAAAAAATCGAATGAGGAACGCTAGGAAAAAATAAGTACTCTATATTAAAATTAAAACTTACTGGGGCCAGCAAAGGAGCCCTCGACTGCCCGGTCCTGGCCTGCATCGTCAACAGCACCCTCCTCCTCCTCCTCCTGTGTCCTCCTCTTGCCCCTGGGGGAAGCTGATGTACAACATGAAAGAAAGAAAAACAGAAAACATGGATGATATTTCTCAACCAAATCAAACATTTCAAAAGAACTAACAAAGTAACAAAATATTTTTGCCAAATAGCAAATAGGGAACGACTCCACGGGATATATTATTGACCAATCTCATGTGGTCGACTACGTCATTACTTTAGTATTGCTTGATTTGCGGACCGTCGAATTGGAAACTACCCTATGTAACTCACTAAACAAAGTACTAAAAAGGTTTGCCTAGGATTGGCAGGCAGCAGTCCGCAGCACGCAAAGTGACAGCCAAAGTCCATCGTGATTGAAGATCAGCGACAACACTAAAGTTTCCTACTACATTAACCAGTCATTAAAATACTCAAACTATTAATCCACCACCACTATTTCTTCTTATCGCCATGTGTACAAAGGAAGGACTGGACTTGAGTCTGTAGGGGCTGATTTAGAAGGCCCTTGCGGCTCTTTTGCTCCATTGTTGCGTGACTTTTGTGACGCAGCGACAGCACAAAAGAGGCGCAATGGTGCGGCGTATATTAACAACGTGACGCATATGGGAGATGCATCACGTTGTAAAGCCCTGCGCCAATAGGGGGCGTTCCGGCGCAAGGGAGGGCGTTCCTGCGCAGGAACGCATCCTAAAAGTGGCTGAGGGAAATCTACAAGATTTCAATCAGTCACTTTGAGGACAATGATGCGTGACTCAAACCCTGCGCCTGCTTGAAGCAGACGTACGGCTTGACGCAGCATTGGGGAGATAGGGCACCCCAGAGCATTGATGGAGCTGCACCATCGTTGTGACGCAACTCCAGCAATGCGCCGCCTTTACGGCACAGATGCGTAACGCTTTGGTGACGTTTTGGCCCCATGGCGCGCCGCATTGTAAATACGGCGCACCATGGGTGATGGTGGCGTGACGCACAATTACTGGCGCATCCCTGCAACTTTGCAGGGATGCGCCGGTAATTAAAAATCTGAACCTTAGTGTGTAGCAATATGCAGTTCTTTCAACTACACTCATACATAATTTCACAGGCCAATGAAATGAACACAAAATCTAAAACAAATACGCATAGTAGCAACACTACTGAGAAGAAGGAGAGCAGTGTACCTGAAATGCACAGAAGATTTTGAAATAAAATTTACCTACAATGTAATGAGCAGCATTATTGCTCTTGGTAAAAAACAAAAATGTGCAATATAATAACACAGCAGGAGAAAACATAGTAGTAAAGACATAGCTACTACTACTCACCAAGCCCGGGGATCTCAAGGCCAAGGAGGTCGAGCAGATCTCGCTCACGGGTCAGGACATCCGTCCAGCGGTGGGTGGCCTGGTTGTAGGTGCGCCAGACCCGAGAGTGGTGGTAAATGGCCTGGCACACCTTCTCCCACCGCTTCCGGCGCTCCCGGGCCCCGTCCCCGGCACTGATCTTGCCGCCTCCCATGATGGTCCTGGGGAGGCGGCGCTGAACATAAAAAACGAGTTGGGCCACCTCCTCCGGGGTAAAGATCTCCCGTGGCATCACTAGCTCCCCCCTCAAACGCCCGCACGGGAGCCGGACACGGGGTGCGGGACCCTTCCCCTTCTCTGGATGCTTCCCGGCTCCCTTCACCATGGTCTGGGCGGAAAGGAATAAAGAAAATAGAATAGGGAAGAGAAGAAAAGAAAAGAGTTTACAAAAGTAGTTTAAAATTAACCAAAAGTAGCAGTAAACACAAAAATATAGGGCTAGAAAAATAGAGGGATAGATAATAAGTAAAATAGATCAAAAAAAACTTCAAACAAGCAAAGGATGGCAGAGATTGACAGAGGATACAAAGACCATGCACAGAACCATAGCAATGAATGAGAAACAAGATGGCCGCGCCCGTTCACGACCGCGCGGGTAAGTTCGCGCGAGATTTTCCTTGCGAACACGCGCGAAACTGTACTGGCAAGCCGCGGACTTTGCGAGATTACACTTCGCGCCCGGAAACGGAAATACGTCAGGCAAACAAGATGGCTGCGCCCTTGAACGACCGCGAGGGTAACTTCGCGCCTTGCGCTACGAGCGGCTCGCAAAAACGCACAAAAGCTTGCAAACTAACACGCCGCAAAAAAAACAAATTGCATATTCGCACGAATTTGCGGCTTCCGAATCCGATCTCGCGCGTGTTCGCGCCCCGCGAACCCCGCGAAATTGCAGAAAAACGAGTTTTTCAAAACTGAAAGCACTCGGCAGGGGCAAGAGTTCAAACTCATCATTAGTAACAATTCCCGGTAGTGCTTCCTGACTGGGGCCCCTCCAGAATTCAGTTGCTAGTTGCAACAATTGTATGACCCTGCTCTGACCCTCACAGCAGGCTCATAGAATAGCTACAAGTAGGCCACAAAGGTCCTGGGGAAAAAAAATGCACTGCAACAGAAAGCAAAATTACAGATAAGGAAGCAGGTGCCAGACTGGAATTTTAAAACAGTGACACATTAATAAACTAACCCCAAATTAATTCATCTCAGTTGAAGCAGGGCTGGTGTGCTTGCTTTTCCCCCCCATAATCTACAGTAATGATGAACCAGAGGGTGACATTGATGTAACAGAGGGTTGCAGTGGTGAAACAGAGGGTGCTGGGAACCTGTGATGATGAACCAGACATAGAAACAACATAATTCGCGACCGTTGCGCGCCGAAATGTAAGTTCGCAATTGCGAACTGGTACGAAACCCTCGCGAACTGGCAGAAATCCTTGCGAACACAAAAAAAAAATAATCCGCAAATTCGCAAGAATTCGCGGATTTTGCGGATTGCGAGTTCGCAAATCCGCACAATTCGCGAACGCGAGATTCGCAAAATTCGCCCATACTTAATTTGCAGCACCAGATGTTTTGTGAAGTTTAGACCATAATTTATCCCGTATATATTGTGATGAATCCTTTTCACACGCCAGTTAAATCTTTGATTGTGTCTGTCTGGGGGAAGTTGTAATGATTTATATAAATTGAATGCTGAGGGGCAATTGTTCAGCATTGAGAGTAGGTTTTTGTAAATTACAGGAAGGTTAATAGCACTTGGTAGATTATGGAGATATTGAATGAGAGAAGGAAAAAGAAGATTATATTGCGATCTAGAGGATGATGGTAAGGAGAATTTAGATCGGAGATCTGAGAAAGTAAAGGACAGGTTATCAGATATAAGCTGAGATATCCATCTTAAGCCTCTAGAATGCTACTTTTTCCAGTATAGAGAGCGATTACGAATCTATAATAATTTATTATGCCAGATGGGTTGTTGATGGAAGGAGTTAGCAGAGGGACACAATGAAGGTAGTATAGGAACTAAAAGTTTACGGGAGTGGGAGATGACAGGGGAACGCAAAGAAGTAATATTGGTAGTGAAAGCTAAGATCTCTTGAAAATCGAAAGGGGTAATAAAAAATGTCTCAATTTTTAACCAAAGTGGAAGATATAAAGGAAGATCCGTAGAGATCCAAAGTGCAGCTTGTTTTAGGGGAAAAAGCGGTATGGTAAGTTGTAAATCGAGAAACCTAAGGCCTCTGTTGGGTCTATCTTTCTTTAAAAAGGACAAAGCTATACCGGTAGGTTTACCCTTCCATAGGAATGTTATCAAAAATAGAATCAATTTTCTTAAAGTAATATCCAGGAATGTGCTTAGAAATCATGGAAATAATATATAATATAAGAGGGGAAACCATAATGTTAATTGAGTCTAGACGACCCCACCATGATAGAAAAAGGGTGTGCCAACGACTAATAGTGTCATTTAGTTTTTTAATAATATAATCCAAGTTTAGCTTTAACGTTTCAGTTATTAAAGGAGTGAACCATAAGCCCAGATATTTGATGTTAAGTGGTTGCCATGAGAACCCGGAATGTTCAAAAAGATGTTTTTGACACAAACCATTTAAAGGCAAAACTTCGCATTTATCAGCATTAAGGCGATAACCTGAGAGTTGGGAAAAGGAGGCTACCTGTTAAAGAAAAGGAGTAATAGAGGTTTAAGGATTAGAATAATATAAAAGAATGTCATCAGTGTAAACGGACATTTTAACCTGATGAGGACCAGAATGAAATCCTGTAATACGATTGTCCCGCCTAATTTTAGTTTTAAAAGTTTCCAATGCTATAACAAATAACAAAGGAGATAAAGGACGTCCCTATTGCACCCCCTTTTGGTTTAAAAAGTAATTAGGTGTTTTAATATTGACAAATATTGAAGCTTGACGGCCTAAGTATAATGAAGAAATTAAAGCAATTCATTTAGGAGGAAAACCGGCCCATTTCAAAGCATGAAACATAAAATTCCAACCAATCCTATCAAATGCCTTCTCAGCATCCAAGGCAATCACGGCGATAGGACAATCCAAGGAAGAAGCTTTGCTTAAAACATTAAAGAGTACTCGAGAATTGTCAGATGCTAGTCTCCCCTTAACAAATTGTTCAGGGCCAATGACAACATGCAGAATAGGATCAATACAAAGTGTCAAAATCTTTGCCAAGGCCGATAGTTCTTACAGAGAGAGTGATTCTTATCATCCATAGGAATTAAGCAGATCAATGCTTCCTGAAATGTGCCTCAAGAAGAGCCAAAATCAGAGAAAGATTGAAATAAAAGTAAAAGATTAGGCAAAAGAATTTTCGCAAAATTATCATAAAAACTCAATGGTAAATCCATCTGGTCCGGGTGCTTTCTCACGACGCAACACCGGCACAGCAGGGAAGATATCTGCTAAAGAAATATCAATTCCTAAAGGCTCAAATCAATGTGGTTAGTTGGAGGAGAGGGAATGGATTGAAAATAGGAAAGGAGATAAGACTGTTCTGGTAATGATTCAGGAGCATATAGATCCTTATAGAATGAAAAACAAATTCATTTAAAACATCCTTATCTTTAAAAATAGGAGTCCCGGCAGGGCCCTTCAAAGATTCTATTTTGGTTCTTTCCTTTCTCACTTTTAAATAATTAGCCAGTAATTTCCCCATATTGTTTTGACCCCCATAATAGCAGAACTACTTTTCAATAAGTAATTGGAAGCAGCATCAGTGGATAATCTATTAAAAGTAAGTTTAGCATCAATAAGATTTTTCAAATAGGACTCATTATTAGATTCATGGTAAGAATATTCTAATTGTTTAATTTTATTGAGAAATTGAGTGGATTGGGCTTCTAGGGATTTTTTCTTTTGTGATACAAAATTTATAATAAAATCTCTGGCGGCTACTTTAAAAGAATCCCATACCATGACATAGGGAGAGTTTGTGGTAGTGTTGATAGTAAACAACTTAGAGGCAGCGAAGTTGAAGTGTTGACAGAAATTAGGGTCAAGGAGTAGGGGATTATTAAAACGCCATCTTCCTGGGTGGGGAGAAAAAGGGATAAGATCAATATCAACACAAACAGGGGCGTGATCTGAGATTAGGATTGAACCAATTTCAGATTGAAGGGCATGTTGGGCCAGGGATTTACTTAGAAAAAGGTAATCGATGCGGGATTGTGAATGATGTGAGGCTGAATAAAAACTATATTCTCTAAGGTCAGGATGACAATGTCTCCAAATATCAACCAAAGCTTTGCGCCGGACAGTGGAAGTAAATTGTGAGTGCATTTTAGAGGGGACAAACTTAACTCCAGATTGTCTATCTAAAATGGGATCAAGAATTTGATTACTATCACCCCCAAAAATAATGTAATCATCTTCATATGTAAGTAATTTGTCAGATACACTAGACCAGAAAACCTTAACGACCAACGTAGGGCCATAAACATTAAAAATAACTAAAACATTCTTATCTATAAGAAGCTTAACAATAACCCATCAACCTTCAGTATCCGCTTCTTGTAGAACAACGGAAACATGTAATTTTTTATGAAATAAAATCAAGACTCCATTTTTCTTACCCAAATCTGGAGAATTAAACACATGCCCCACCCAACATCTCTTCTGCTTGGAGGCTTCATCTTCATAAATATGAGATTTTTGGAGTAAAGCAATGTCAGTTTTTATTTACGCTAGATGAGATAGCACCCGTTGCCTTTTAATAGGGTTGCTTAAACCTTTAATATTCCAGGTAGTGACCCGAAATGGTACTTAATGAGAAAAATATTAACAAACAATATGCTTACAAGAACAGGAATTAATGTTGATTGAGATATATATAAGGAAAAAAGGTGAAAGAAATGAAACATTTGTTTTAAATGAGAAGACCTAAGAGAGGAGGAGGTCAAATAGAAAAAATAAACAAGAGAGACAAAGTAAAAAGAAGGAATCATAAAAGTGGAAACAGATAGAGAAAAGATAAGGTAGAGAACGAAAAGACAATATAAGTCATGCAAATGATGACTGAAAAACATACCTACAGATACAAGACAATATGGGGAGTGACTACACCAGAAGATGACACAGCGTCAGAGCTCCACCAAACCCCTGAGGAACCAAAGGACAAGACTTCAACATATATGGGAGACCAAATGAGAAACGGACTGGTAGGAACAAGACACCTGTATACAGAGGGAAGAAAAAACAATATAAAAGCAATTATATTAGAAAAAGAGATGAGAGAAATATATAAAACAAATACATGTTAGAACATTACAAAAATACAAGCTAGACCACACTCCATGAATAACATAGACAAGAAAATAGTCACACAGTGCGAAGCAAAAATAATAATCATGCAGACTTTGAAGTATCCATAACATCAGCTGCATGATGACGAAGAAATACCTGTAATGCCGCTGGTTCATCAAATGTTGCAGTCTTTTCCTTATAGGGGATCTTAAAAAGGCAAGGATGGAGAAGTCCAAATCTGGCATTGATAGAACGTAGTCAAGGACGAAGATCAAGGAACTTTTTCAGATGGTCTGCCGTAATTTTAGCCACATCCTAAAAGCAAAATAGACAATGACCTTCCCTCAAAATTTGTTTTTTGGATTTGACAGCAGACAGGACTTGTAGAAGTTCTGTATATTGCAGGAATAGCATGACGACGCCAGGTGGTTTTGCAGAAATTTTAGGACCAAGCCTATGAGCTCTTTGAATGTTGAGAGGATTAGTAGGTAAGTCCAAGAGCTTAAGCAAAAAAGAAGGTTGGGTTGGAACCCTCAATATTTTCAGGGAGACCATACATTTTGAGATTGTTCCTGCATTTTCAATTTTCTAAGTCCTCAACCTGTTTTTTAAGTAGAGATATTTCAGAATCTAGAGCTGAAATAAAAGAGCATGAAGCTTGAAGAGAATCTCTTCTTTGTTCCACGAGAAGCACTCGCGATTCCAACAAGGATCATTTGTCGTCCAAATGTTGTAGAGTTTTATTAGTTTTCTCCATGAAAGGTTTCAAGGCATCAATTTCCTCAAGGATTAAATCCATGGAAGTTGAGGAAGAATTCACTGAAGAAAGAGGGTCTTTTTGTCGGTCTTTTGGTAGAAATCGCAAGTTATTTGCTTGTGAACTGTGCTTTTGGGATGATGCCTGACGAATGTTCAGGTTTCTGAGGAGAAATGTCCTCCATTTCGTTAAAGTTTGAGTCTGAGTGTCAGGAACTCTAAATAAGCTGGTATATGATTTAAGTTCCTCAGGAGCAGTACCCAAAAGCCCACCTTCCAGCAGCTTCGGCTCTGCACTATAAGTTCCGCAGAGGATGGAAGTGACTAGACGAGGGGAGGTAAAGGAGGGTACTGCGGGGAGGGAGATCTGGAATGAAATAAAAAACAACAGGAACATGAGAGCTCTAGCTCGCTGATGATGATACCTATGGAGATATATCAGGAAGGCTTATGGTGTTGGTTTCTTGATACCTAAAGGAAAACTATCTTGTTACAAGAATCACATAGAGTTCAATCCACTCAGAGTATGATTTCCTTATACATAGTATCAATGCAAGAACTGAAACAATTTATTGTTATAATGACCAAACCATTAAGTCTATTCGAGTTCAGTTAAAGTTATGTAAAGTTCAAAGCAATTATTCAAATGGTCTGCTTATTGCCAATACACAAAATAGGAATCAGTATTTAACTTTGCATACATTAGCATATTCTCAGGAACAAGGTTTGATCTATGGTCTGGCTTTAAATCAGAAGTTAACAAGGGATTGCGTTCCTGGTGAACCTTTCATTGCATTGGTTTCATGCTTAAAAGAAAAAACAATATTCCAAATGACCAAAGATCGAATCAGCGCTTCTCTATACTCTAATGAACAATGGTGCTGATTAAATAATTTCCCAAACACAACTTCTTACATACAAGGTTTCTCGTATAGTTAATAATGTCCAAATAAACTAAGTTGTGCACAAAGAATCACTCTGTAAGTTCAATAAACACTCGGGAGGTTCGAGTAGTAATTCGCTGGAAGAGTACGGCTGAAATGTTTCAATTAAGGCACGACGCACTGTAAAAACAAAAGCCGCACGAGGATGAGCGTCTTTCACTGACACGCGGTAAAATCTGCTTTCCCAGCCGCGTGTAGTCTAAATAATAGATGGATCCTACCTGAGCTTTCTTCAACCGAAATGCAGTGGTAGGATCCCCACCAAATACTGAGTCTGCAAGATGAATCCTCGGGAAGTGAACCGGAACTGGAATTACGGAAGGAACTCCTCACTCTCCTCACTCGGCAAAGTCTTCTCAATAACCTGCATGGATTTCAGGGCGTGGCTCCTTTTATAGTCCCAGAATCCAAGATGACCTTCGGTTATCTACAGGAGCTGCAAAGGGACAAAAAGTGTCTAAGCAGCATACAAAGGGAACTTTAACAAGCATTGGTACATTCACAAGGCGTTAAGAGACTTTGTTGGACGCTAGGATTGCTCATTGCTCCGTGCTCACCTGGAATCTTTTGCCGACTTTGGGGCTGAACTTTGACTATCACCTTCAGATCGCGGGAGTGCGAGGACCAGAGTGCTTTGCGGCTTGTCATCTGCCGCAGCTGAGGCCTCTTCCCGCCCCCCACCTCCCCGCAGTAGATAACGACTCACGGCCCCCGCTTCGCGGGGGACGCTCACAGTCGTAGCCCTTTGGATTTAAGAGACTTTGTTGGATGCTGGGATTGCTCATTGCTCCATGCTCACCTGGAATCTTTTGCCGACTTTGGGGGTGTACTTTGACTATCATCTTCAGATCGCAGGACTGCGAGGACCAGCGTGCTTTGCGGCTTGTCATCTGCCGCAGCTGGGGCCTCTTCCCGCCCCCACCTCCCCGCAGTAGATAACGACTTGCTGCCCCCGCTTCGCGGGAGCCGCTCGCAGTCGTAGCCCTTGGGAGTTAAGAGACTTTGTTGGACGCTGGGATTGCTCTTTGCTCCGTGCTCACCTGGAATCTTTTAAGGACTTGGGGGCTGTACTTTGACTATCACCTTCCGATCGCGGGACTGCGAGGACCAGCATGCTTTGCGTCTTGTCATCTGCCGCAGCTGGGGCCTCTTCCAGCCCCCACCACCTCCTATTTAAATAAGCCCATAACCGCATTACGCGGGCCGTGCGCGGGCGAAGCCTGGGCCAAGGGCGGGCCCATCTGAGGCAATCTGAGGTCGAACTAGGCCGGGCCGGGCCACACCTCTAATGCTTCGGGTGGTGAAGTGCATGTTGTCTATTTCATTTCTGGTTGGCAGTATTCTGTATAATTTTTGCTTGTATTCTACATTTTCTGGGAAGGGTAGAAAAGTTACACTATCTACTACTGGGGGAGCGGTCACTGGGACAATTGATCAATTCATCACGAGGGCAGCTGCGGTAGTGGAAAAGGAAATAGCCTTAATGGAGAAACGCTTGTCCCTAAATCTTTTAACGGGAAAGCGTTCGTCTCTGGGTAAAATTGGGTCTGCGGTATCTCCGGTTCACGTAAGACACAATGATCACCCAGGTGTTCCGAGCCCTAGTTCCAGTGTACTGTTAGTAGGGCTTGATAGCCCGGTGCCAAATACCTCTTTGAATCTGACCTCCAATAGTACCATTTCTAGTGGTTCCAGGAGAAGGGTATCCAATTAGCATTCCCCACCTAGCCCCCTTATTAATAACCAAAATCCAGACACAGTAGTGGGTAAAGATATTAGGGTCAATCTAGTAACTGGTAAAAGGAAAAGAGGGGGAGGTACTCAAAAGGGTGGTTCTGCAAAACTACCAAAGAAGAATAGTTCACATCCCGGGTCACCACCTTTAGGTCGGCCCTCCAGCCTGAGCTCGAATATGCCCCAACCATATCAGCCACCCATTCAAGGTAACGCAAACGAGGGGCTTATGGCAGAAATGGAAAAACTATTGAAATCATTGATGTTACCCCTCTTGGAAAGAACAAAAATGATCAACACTAAACTGGAGCAACTTGAAAAGCTAGCTCTAGCAAATTCCAGTATGTTAAACAATATAGTAAATGGTGATAAGGGTTTTGTTCGTATAAGGCCCGCAGGTCAAGCCCAAGTATCCAGAGGGGGTGGTAGAGACTCCCAACCAGCAGAAACTGATAGGCTTGAAACTCGGGTCTCCCAGCCTCGTACTGAGATGTGACCGACAGACAGTGTTTCACCAGGCACTAGTAGGGAGGGGGACCCAGGGGCAGGTAAGGTAGCTAGCAAACAACCCGCACTGGTTGAACGGGTAGCTGAGAGGATGTCAAGCAGGATAAGTCAATCGGAAAATCAGGGCCTTAAACAAAGGCTGCCCTGTATTAACCTCCCCGTAGAGTCCGTACCGTATACCGTTATTTTGGCAGGTGTTCCCAGGATTAGTGCTGACATAGAGGAATCCCACAGAGAATTGAAAAATAAAGTCTCCCACTGGCTCAATAAGAACAGAACACTCCCAGGTTTTTCTAACGCAGAGATCTTAAACGTTAAAAGGGTGAGTTGGGTGGGTTGCAGGGTCAAAGATATAGAGGGTGATTGCGTAATTGTGAATTTCAGAGACCCATGGGTTGTCGAGTACATATGTCACGATGCTGGGTCTGGTAGATCAGGAGACGTTCAATCCCTAGGCCTTAACTACTTTTACGCTCATGTGTTCAGAGGTCAAATAAACCACACCTATATGAAATGGGCAAAGAGACCCCACGGTGTTAATCCGTTCATCAGGGTTGAAACTCACCTCCCTCTGGCAAATCGTTTTGATGTTTTCACAGATCTAGAGGGGGTGGATTGACATGAGAATATCCTGACAGGCCCTACAGGGGCTTATCCACGGGGTAGGGAGTGCACTGATGGACGTTACACTGGGGAGATGACCCACCTAGAGGGAGGATCATTTCTGGATGGCGATCACCCTGGCGGTAGCATAGGCTTCTGTCTTTCTACCGGGTTAGCCCCAGTGCACCTCGGGGTGTCTTCCCCGGAGATGACTGGGGGAAGGCAGACAGATGCCCAAGGTTTGGAGAGGTTGGCCATTGGAACCCCAGATTGTGGTGCTCCCAGTATGGGTAGTAAGGAAGTGGGCCAAATTTGATAGAGCCAGCTCTAAACCAGATGTCTAAAGAGGTGACTCCCCATTTGCTTAAAATTGTTTCCTGGAATATAGCAGGGTTGAAGAGTAAACTCTCCATATCAGAGTGGTTGGACTTTGTGGATGATCATGATATTCTGATCTTTCAGGAAAACTGGGCCTTGGACCCTATATACCGTTGGGGGTATCTAAACTTCTACAAACTTGCCATTAGAGGTAAAAAAGGTAGATCGTCAGGTCGCTTAACCATCTGGGTGAGGCAATCTCTCTGCTACAGGCCCATCGAAGTAATGGTGGACAACCCGGATATTCTTGTTGTAAAGCTAACCAGGCCCAACCATATTGAGATTACTATTGTTAACATTTATGCTAGAGGACAGCCGGGTGGGCGGAGCTCGGGAATTACGAATGAGTTGGATATTTTCTTTAATTCTGTTGGGATGGAAGGACTCGTGCTTGTGGCAGGGGACCACAACTGCACTTTCGGACCGCTAAATCTTGAGGGGGAAGATATCTTAGCAGATGAGGATGCACAATGGAATATCCAACACCTTGATCTAAATCCAATTAAGAAAAGGACAGAAGCTGCCCTACAGTGGTAAGGCTTCTGTGTTGAAAGGGGGATGAGAGCGGTAAATGGATGCTCAATCTCTGATAAAACGGGAAGGATTACATTCGATAATGGTACCAATACTAGTCAAATAGACTATATTTTATTAAATGTTGAATATTGGTCCATTCTTGAGGATTTGATAATATCTGCTCGCCCAGAGAGTGACCATAACCCAATATTACTTAGCCTAAGACTTGATGGCGGCCCGGTGAGTGTTAAAGCTACTGCGATTGCCACAGCGGATACTTTGCTTACAAACGATATGCGTAGGGTTCGGTGGGAAAGGGTAGTCAATGACCCTATGACTTTAGCTGTGATCTCTAATGGGGTTTCCAGTACCCTGAGTGCCCTACAGGCTCTGGAAAATTAAGACAAAATCATCGTGAAAGCAACTACACGTCACAAGCAGCTCTTTTTGGAAATGAAATCTAATTTTTCCAAATGTGGCAAACCCAGTAAGGCACCATCTAAAAGACCAAGAAATCACTGGTATAATAAATCGTGCCGCAAGGCCTATGGTTTCTTGGTGATGGCTATAAAATCAAGAAACACCGATGATATTAGGAGAGCAAGGGCGGCCTACAGGAAAACGCAAAGACAAGCTAAAAAGGAATGGGATGACCACCACTGGCAGGATCTACTTGAGGCTAGCAGGTTGAAAAACCAGACTATGTTCTGGCAGATAGTTAAATGGGGTAAGTCTGTAGTACCTCAAGTCCCAGTCACCTATGTGACAGCCAGAGACTGGGTTGAATATTTTGAAACCCAGTTTAGGGGTCTGGTTGTAGAGGCAGCATTTGTCCGTGCTGAATTTTTCTCAAAGCTATTGACTCCCTGCCACCCACTGGTGTTTGATAGAAAAGATGTAGAGAATGCACTTAGGATGGTCCAAGGGGGTAAAGCACCTGGGATGGACTGCATCCCGGCAGATCTTTTTAAATCCAACCCCACAAACTGGGTGCCTTACATTACCTTTCTGGCCAATGCTATTGTGAAGGGGGCACGGATCCCAGACTCTTGGCAGGGAGCCGAAATACTGCCTATTTTTAAAAAGGGGGACTGTACGAAACCGGGGAACAATCGGCCCATAAGCTTAATAGATGCTATCCAGAAAATCCTTGCTAGGATGGTGCTTGCTAAGATCCAGTCCTGGATGGATTTTGAGAATATCTTATCACCTTTACAAGCAGGTTTCAGCACAATCAAACAGGTGTTTATGTTTATATTAATTTATTGGAAGGCTGTTATTTTGGGTGGTGGTACTATTTATGCAGCGTTTGTAGACCTAAAGTCTGCCTTTGATTTTGTTCCTAGAGCTAAGTTATGGGATGCTCTAGAAAACATGGGAATGCCACGAGAACTTCTTGATATAGTGATCAGACTCTATGAAGCAAACTTTGCACAGGTCAGATGGGGCAAACAAGGACAGGTCACAGAGAGATTTCCCTTTGACGCGTGGTGTTCGACAGGGGTGCATGCTTGCACCAACCCTGTTCTTGTTATTCATCAATAGGGTGGTGCAGTACTTTGCAGCTTTCTCAACAGACGCCCCGACTTTAGGTGGCACAAAGTTTCCGCTACTTATTTTTACAGATGACACCTTAATTCTATCAAAAGCTCAGAATGGTCTTCAGTCCGCCTTAAATAGGTTTGAGGAATTCTGCCATTCGAACGACCTGCAGGTCAATGTATCTAAAACTAAATTTATGGTCTTGGCCAAAAATAGGTTACAGCAGGGTTACGTTAGTATGAACGGTTGTAATCTTGAGCAGGTTAAAGTCATGACATACCTAGGGGTTGTGTTGGAAAACAGGCTCAGCTGGGAACCCCAGCTTGATGTACTTGCTCTCAAGTTTGCCCAGCTAACAGGGTGTCTGATCAAGGAACAGAGAACATCATTGACCAAAAGGATAGGCCCTGCCTTAAAAATGTATAATGCTAAAATAAGTTCAGCGATTTTGTACGGCGCGGACTTATGGGCTTCAGCGGATTTATCATCGCTAATCAAAGCCCAAAATAGATTTTTAAGAAACCTTGTTGGCCTTCCCCAATCTAGCCCCTTGAAGCCCCTGTTATTTGACTTGGGTTGCCACTCTATAGACGATGTGGCCCGTTTTAAAATAGTGGCTTTGTGGAGGAGAACTTTGGACAACCCTGAACTGGCACTTTTTGCTAATGAAATTCTAGATGCTAGATCTGTGTTGGGCTCGGTAATATCCCATGGTTCAGAAAAGTAAGATCACTTCTGGAAAGCATGGGCATGAGCAACCTGTGGTCAGACCCAAACAAACATGTCTTTCCCCCAAAAAAGGATTTCAAAGCATTATATTGGTCCACAGTGCGACAACAACTTATTGACCAGACAGATACCACCTCGCTGTCCGGTAGGTTCCTGGAGCACAAACTCGATCCCGCTCAAGAAGAATATTGGGATATTATCACCAAGAGTAGCGACAGGAAGCTATACCACTAGTTCAGGGTCGGGTCCCTTCCTTTAAGATCTTTCACCTCCAAATGGCGAGGTCAGGTTAACGAGTTTTGCCCTTGGTGTAGGGACCAAAAATAGTCCCTTGGCCATTTCTTCTTTGTTTGCCCTGCATATACAGCCCCCCGGAGAAAATGGCTAAAACCCATCTGCAAAAATATGAGCACGAGGGTGGAGATGGAGGCCCTGCGGGTTATGAGGGTTGATACAACCGTCCCAGTGGTTATAGCGGTTGATAAGTTCCTGGGTTGGTCGTGAGTAATTAGAGCCAAGTATACCTCAGAAAGCTGATTAGATTAATCCAACCAGGTTTTTATATAGGACTTTGTACGTCTTAAAGTTTTATCTATAACATACATACTGCTATAGTGTTTTCCTTGGTTGTTACCTTGTGGAATTTTATAGAACTGTAAACTGTTTTTAGGACCAAACCTTTTAACCTCTGTATTTAATGTTTGATATTCTGTCTTCTTTTATTGTCCTGGTAAAAATTGTGAATGGTCGACGATAGAGTTAAATTGATGATTGTCTTTTATGATGAAATATTTTGAATAAAGACGTATGAACCTGACATTCACAAGGCACAAGGTACAACAAGCATTGGTACCTGCTAAAGACACATACATGAATTAGTACATCAGAACCAAGGGTATTTAAGCCAAGTCAGTATAAGTGTGGCATTAACGTGATAGGGAGACAGTATAAGTGCAGCATTAACATGATAGGGAGACATAAATCCTGACAGTTTCCCCCAACAAAAATGGAGACACCCTTCTCCAAAAGGTTCAAGCTGGGGCTTCTGGATGACGTGTGTGGAATTGTCGCACGAGTCGGGGAGCGTGCATTGCTTCCTGAGATACCCATGAATCCTCTTTGGGTCCATAACCTTTCCAGGACAGTAAATACCATAGTTTCCCTCTTATACGCTTACTGTATTTAATGCATCGAACCTCAAATTTCTCTTGATTATTAAGATGTATTGCAGGCGGACGTGGTCTCTGTTTCTTCATAGCTGCTTTTAACAGGGAGGTATGAAACACTGGGTAAATGTTCATGTTTTTAGGCAAAAGCAACTTAAATGTAACTGGATTCACACATTGCACAATTTTGTAAGGTCCAATAAATTTTGGATGGAATTTGTAGCGTTTTCGGAATTGGAAATTCCTAGTGGAAAGCCAAACCATGTCTCCTGGTAGATATACTGGACCTCTTTGTCTTTTTCAGTCCGCAAACTTTTTGTAAGAAGTTTTTGCTTTCATCACATTCTTTCGTAATGTTCTAGTGATAACATCCATTTCTCAGAAATGTGAATCCAAAGAAGGTATATTTGTCTTTGAGTGTGTCAATAGTAATGGTGAACAATGTGGATGTCGACCATAGTTAGCAAAAAAGGGTGACATTTCAGTTGAAGAGTTTCGTAAATTGTTATATGCAAACTCCGCTTCCCATAGGAGTCTAGTCCAAGAACCTTGTTTTTTGAACAAATAGCATCTTAAATATTGTTTCAGGATCTGATTGACCCGTTCGGTCTGTCCGTCCGTTTCAGGATGGAAACTTGTGGAAGTGTCACACCAGGTTTTCCATATTTTTGAAATAAATTGTGGGCCTCTGTCGGAAGTTATGGACCGTGGCAAACCATGTAAATGCACAACATGTTGTAAAAGTAGTTGTACAAGTTGAGAAGCGGTAGGGATTTTGTTGCAAGCCTAAAAATTTGCCATCTTTGACAAACGATACACTACTACGAGGATGGTGGTCTTTCCCTGGTCTTCTGGTAAATCGGTAATGAAATCCATTGAAATATCTTCCCAGACTTGTGTTGGAGTAGGAAGAGGATGTAGTAAGCCTTTTTTACTCCCATGTTCGTTTTTAGCTTGAGCACAGACATCACAAAGTTGGATAAAGGAAACTAGGTCTTTGTTCCAATTTGGCCACCAAAAATTTCTTCGTAGCAAGTCTTTTGTTTTTGCAATTCCTGGATGGCCAGCTAACAGTCTTGTATGACACCACTGCAGAACTTGCGTTTGTAGACTTTTAGTTGGTACATACAATAACTTAGATAAAAAATGCAAATTCTGATGAATGGTTCTATTTGAACCTTCTTGTACCCAACGTAGAAATTTTGGTAGGGGCATGGCTAGTCTTATTAGTTGAAAAAAATAGTCTTCCATTGTGGCACCGATTATCTGGTTACTAGAAAGCATGTTCGAGGGTTTAGGAATGAGAAGAGACTCATCTTGTTTAATGTCATATCGTGATAAAGAGTCTGCTTTGTTGTTTTTGGTACCTGGTCTGAATGTAATAATAAAATCAAATTCTGCAAAGAACAATGTCCAACAAAGTTGTCTTGGAGTTAGTGCCTTTGCACAGCGTAAAAATTGTATATTTTGGTGATCAGTGTATACTGTCACTGTATGTTTTGCTCCCAGTTAATAATGACGCCATTCTTTAAAGGCATGTCGAATAGCCAAGAGTTCTTTTTTTGCTATGGTATAATGAGACTCTGCAGGTAAAAAAATTCTTGATAGAAAGGCAATTGGATGTAACTCGTTGCTTTCTGTGTCTTTCTGTGAAAGGATGGCTCCAATAGCGAAATCTGAAGCATCGGCTTCGACTATAAAAGGTTTTTCGGTGCCTGGGTGTCGTAAAACTGGTGCTTGAGTAAATGTTTTTTTGAGAGTTTGAAAGAAATATCAGCTTCAGAAGTCCAAATAAACCGGACATTTTTTCTTAACATCTGGGTCAAAGGAGTAGCTAAGGTCGAAAAATGCTTAATAAATCGACGGTAAAAATTAGCAAATCCTAAGAACCGTTGAATATCCTTTACGGAAGAAGGAGTAGGCCAATCCATCACTGCTTGGATCTTTCTAGGTGCCATGGTTATACCAGATGGAGTGAGTATAAAACCGAAAAATTCTACTTCTGTTGTATGAAATTCACACTTAGAAAGTTTACAGAACAAACCATGTGTTTGTAAGGTGGTTAAAATGGTTTTGACATGTTGGACATGTTCTCAGTAGAAGAAGAAAAAATTAGAAGATCGTCAATGTAAGCAATGACGAATCTGTCGAGATAATCCCGAAGGACATCATTAATAAAAAAATTAAATGCGGCCGGAGCGTTGCATAAGCCAAAGGGCATTACACAATATTCAAATAAGCCGAAACGAGTTCAGAAGGCCGTTTTCCACTCGTCTCCAGGTCTTATGCGCATCGAGTGGTATGCCCCTCGCAGATCCAGCTTTGTATACATAGTGGCAGAACGCACTTGGTCTAAAAGAACCAGAATCAAGGGTAAAGAGTACCGATTTTTAATGGTGATATTATTCAAAGCTCGATAGTCTATACAGAAACGCAATTCTCCATTGTTTTTAGGGACAAAGAAAAGTGTTGAAGCTGCAGGAGACTTGGAGGGTCTAATGAATCCATTCTATAAAAATTTGTCAAGATATTCTCGAAGATGTTTGTTTTCTTGATCAGTTAACGCATAAATCCTGCAACAGGGTATTTTAGCCCCTGCTACTAAGTCAATGGCACAATCATAATCCCTATGAGGGGGTAGGCTTTCAGTACTTTGTTCACAGAAAACATCAGTAAAAGACTCATAAATGGTTGGTAACTCTATGTCTTGTTCGGCTGCTGTGGCAACGTAAAGAGCTGAAACATTGTGAAGAAAAGAACTTGGAGACTCTGTTATCCTGTTATTTGAACAAAAACATTCCTGTTTGCACCAAGGGGAAGTAAATTCAATGGAACGGTTAGCCCAATCAATGGCAGGATTATGCAATGTTAACCAGGGCATACCTAAAATTACTCCAAATTGAGGTGCATCAATAACATCAAATGAAATGGTTTCTTCATGTTTCTTGTTCTGAGTATTATAGATCATTATAAGATCACAAGTGAAATGAGTGATCATCCCTGACGTCAATTGCGTGCCATCTACGGCGTGAACCATTTCAGGTTTTTGTTTTAAGACAGTGGTATGTTTACTTTTTTAGCAAAAGCGGTGTCAACAAAATTACCAGTGGTCCCTGAGTCCACCATGACTGCTGTCATCAATTGTCTCTGATCTGGTAGCACGAACTGCACATTTAAAATCAGATGGGGAACTGCCAATTGAAGAGCATTTGCTACTGATTGTTCAGGAGAATACTGTAAACTCGAGGAAGTCTCTTGGTTCGACCTCAAGTCAACTTGTTTCCCGACTTGTTTTCTATTTTGTCAAGTTCCTTTTGGTTTAAGTAGACAGTCTCTAACAAAATGGCCTTTCTTTCCACAATACAGGCAGAGTCAATTTTTTTCGCCGGGTTTCTTTCTCTTCGGAGGTTGAGGGTTTCCTCAGACTTCTGACTTCCATGGGTTCTCCGTTTTCTTGAGTGGTAAGGTGCGCTTTTTCTCTGGCTCTGGTAAATATCCTGAAATCCGTTCTTCTTTTGTCTCCTTTACGATCCGCAACTCGATGATCTAACCGAAGACTAAGAGCTAATAAATCAGTACATGATCGAGGTTGAGGATCGATTGGTGCAATAAGATCTTTTAACTCATCTCTAAGACCTTGGTAGTGCAGGGCTGCTCTCTTCTCTTCGGGCCATTCAGTTTCTGCCACTAAGCGATTGAATTGCGTAAGGTAATGAACTGGATCTTTATTACCTTGTTTTAGTTCTAGCAATTCCCTATCTGCTGAACCAGTGATAGTTCGTCTATCGAAGACCTTTTCGAATTCACGTTTGAAATGTACCCAATTATAGAACAAAGGATCATCAGATTGTATTAACGGGACAGCCCACATAGCTGCGTCCCCACTTAAGTAAGAGATTAAAAAGGCAATTTGAGATTGGGCGTCAGGAAATGTGACTTGTTTTACCATGAAATGTAATTGCACTTGAGTCAAAAAGGTCTGGAATTTGTTTGGTTCCCCAGCGAATCTCTCAGGTGGTGCCAATGGAACAGGTGTTGGAACAGAGACTGAGATAGAGGAACTAGAGCCTGAGGCATTGGTCTGAGAAGGTGTGTGAAAAGAAGAGGGTATCCCTAACTACAGTTCCTAATTCGGGATATCTATATTATTTGGAAAAACAGGAAATTAGGAACAAGGGTATCAAATGAACATGAACTGACATCAGACATTAATGACTATATATTGACAGTGTGCATGGTACAAAAAATATATATTTATTTTATTTGGTAATAGTTTTAAAAATGTTTTTTTTTTTATATATATATGATATATGATCTATCAATACATAATATTGTACACATTTATTATTTGGATTCAGCTGTGAATATTTTGCTATGCAATTTATGGTTTTATTCTTTTTAGGTCACAGTACATTACCATTCATTGTACAATAGAAAATTAATCAAAAAAATGTGCAAAGAAATACAACAAAATAGCTAAATCTTAGTCTGAGAACATGGCTAAAGATTATTGGTAATTGCTATGCACGTTTCGGCTGTGAGCCTTCATCAGGGAGCCATGATGTGTTTTCCAAATGTAGAAATCAACAAAAATTATTATCAAATGTAAATGCATACTCAGAACAGACATATTATTGACTGTGCCCTTCTCTCCTTCCTTTCCAGTCCTAGGGTGGGAATCCACGAAGGGTTTGACCCCACGACACATTACAGGTCGTATACTCGATTCCTTCTACACTGGGGGAATCCGTAGCAAGTTGATGAGCACTTTGGTCCTGATGAATTGCCCGAGAGGCATGAAACATGTCGACCACACCTTGACTGAGGGTTGAATGAGGCCAGATCACCGTAACTGTTACGCCTCAGTACCCCCCATTTCACCAATTTTTAATCAGGCAGTGAGCCATGCTATTAAAGTATTCTTAATGGACTTTACTGACCTCTTTTAACCTCACTCACGCTCACTACTGCACCTTTTTCTTAGGCCCCTCACACACATGCACCCATTGGCTAAGGAATAAAAGAACTCCGCCAAAGCGTAGCACCCAGTGCTACCCGACAGGCATTGCATCGCCAGCCTGCCGCAGGAGCAGGAAGCCAATGATGACACGGTACGATCATCGGGTGGGATGGCAATAGCCGTCCAACCTTTGAATTGTGTGAGGCATCCTTAATTCCGCTAAGGGATTACTACATTCCCTGCCACGTACACTCCCAGAAAGAGAGGATTCTATGAGTCACTTTAATCTACCCAATGTGGGGAACTCTGTACACATTTTGTTGATTTCTACGTTACAGGACATGTACATTGGACCCCGATAAATATTGTCCGCTTCCTGTTCCCCCTGTTTGTTACAAGTGTTTTCCAAATGTACCTATGCAAACAAAAAAGTACATAAAAAATCAATGTCAGTGTAGTGTCCTAATCATAAGAATTACAAAAACATATAGTGCTTCAATATTTACAAGACCGTGATTAAAAACAAGGGGAGAAACTTGGAAATACACAAAGCATTCTTACTATATACATATATACAAAATTACATACACCAGCATCAACTGTTGACGCATACCGTCACATTTTGTATTATTTTGATAAGGTTCTATCATCTTAGGCTAATACAAATCCATCCATATGGGTCGATAAATCTACATTGAATAGATAGGGAGACATAAATCCTGACACTGAGTGCATAGTAGTTTTGGAGGAAGGAATGAGTTTAAGGTTTCTCAGTCTCCCCATAAAAAAGACGGTGGAGTTTAGTAAGTAAAAATTGAACTACACTCAAGGACTATCTCTTTAATCACAATGATCACTTAGAGAGTAGCAGTTAAGAGAAGCGGTGAAATAAAAGAGGAAGCTTAAGCTCTTTAATTGGTGTAGAAAATAACTCAAAGCACTGCAAAAAAGTTCCTAAGCATTTTGAGTATATATGACCTCCTTTGTAAGAACACCGTATAATTCAAGGAAAGGCAAGGAATTTATAGCGCCAACCAAACAGCTGTGTGATGACCATTGGTAATGATAATTAGTCACCTCACAAAACTTGTCGAGTAGAGCACAAAATGGCAGCTGGTTTCAGAGGAGGCAACCTACAACTCTTGAATGCCAAGAGAGAAAAGAAATACAATATCATTTCAAGAAAATGAAAACATGTACTTGCCCATCTTTAAAGGTCCATCATTAGACACAACCTTTGTGTAGAAATTGAGTGTTGTGAGGCTTTATGATTCCCAATGAGGAGAATCCAAGATAGTGGCTGTTATATTAAGAAAACAGATTGCGCCGTCAAAGTAGTCAAAAAGCAGAAGAAAACTGCATCTGAAGTGTATAAGTGCTTACCGCTGTGATGCAAAGATGATATGTTGCATGTTTTGGCTAGAAATGAGGTGCTTCCCTCCCAAAATACAATGCTCCGCAGCTATGTGGCCATCCTGTTTGGTGCCCCCCCCCCCCATGGGACTACCTAAGGCTACAACTCTGCATCCTCTCTGTGCCGGGACAAAACTCACCTGGAGGCAGCCATCCCCCTGAGGGGACACTGTCAGGTGGTAGCACTCACCTCCGACATCCCCATGCGACATGGCGTGACCAGATAACCCAGGATAACCTAGATGGAACTATATGGCCGAGTGACTACAGAAAGGCGTGTGGAGTGAAAGCAAATAATTCAGGTGCATGCAGCAGACTACAATGTGCAGCACGCCCACTGCCCCCGGAGGAGATCCCTGTAACAAGCAGCAAATAGAGCGAGTCAGCCGGAGGGGCAAATAAAGGCTCTCACCTCTTCGCAACACTGGTCGACCTTCTGGGCCCCTAAGGGCATGCCTACCTCGACCGGACCGACGAGGCAGCAACAACGGATGGAACACTGCCTCTCCCTTGTCAACATGAGGCCCCGCACTTTTCTTTTGCCCAGGGACGCCAGAAAGGGGCAATGTCAGGCCCGCTAGGGACTGTGGGATGCCACCCTCGTATTGAGTGGAGAGCCAGGCCAAGAGCAGAAGGAGTCATGAGCCCCGAGGGGTACCAATGCTCGGTGCCCCTACCCCGAGCCCGAGGGAAAGCCAGACTGGGACCTCTATTTTGCTACAGATTTATTTCAGGCCACCCGGGTCCGGAATGAGTGCGACCTGCCTCTGGTGCCCACCGAGCCACCGGGGGCCATGCACAATCACACCCCCACACTGGGAGAGCCCGGATCGATGGCGCCATGTCCCCAGTGTCCCTACCCCAAACCTCTTGCGGCAGCCACATGTGTGGTCTGTGAGGGAGGGAGCGCGGTGGTGGCAGTTTGTGGGATGGCAACTCACCCCAAATTAGTGCGAGATTCCAGACCAGCTCCGACCCCGTGCATGACAATACAGACCATGAGTTCCAGACGCCGCACTGGCATGACATCCCTTGGCGTGCTGCCCCTGCCGTGCTGGCTAGGGCGGAAGGCGGCATCCATGCTGGGGCGGTGACAGCCTGCAGGCTCCCAACCACTTCACCACCATGCTGATAGTTGCCTGGGGCCTCCGGCACCAATCCTGGAGGCCCGACCACAAACTACCCCCCTGCCACAAGCGGTCATGTCGCAGGGACAGCGGTCGACCACTGACTCACCCCAGCCCAGGCCACCAATGCCCCCAGGAACCATGGGCAGTAATGAAGGTTGGGCTGAGTGAGAGGGGCTATAATTAGAGCCCCAGAAGGATGGAGGACGGCCTCAAGAGAGGGATACTTGGATCGGGGGATTGAGGGGAGGAGGGCTGGGAGGATTGGTGACTTTGGGCCGAACGTACCCGAAGTAGACCGCAGCTTAGACCCAACCCAGCAGGACGACATGGCATAGTTGGTGACCCGAAGGCATGGCGTGATGATCCCAAAAGACAGGCTAGGTGGATGGGGCAGGTATAATTTCCTTGCCCCCACCTGCCGCACGCCAATAATTATGCCTGTATCCTGCGCCGGATTGTGGGAACCAGGGGGTCCTCACTCTAGACCGGGGCTGTGCCTAATGTGCAATATGGTGGCCGCCCTCCTAAGTGAACACACTCTGTGTGCTGCGGGACGCCTCAAATCCTACAGATGCGCCTTACCACCATCTCAGGAGCCACAAAGAAAAGGTTGGACTTCCAGCCCCTCTTAGAATTCACTTCAATTTCCCCGTCCAATATACACATCCTGTAAGATTACTGACATGAGGAAGGATAAATGTCAGATCTCCGAGAAAAGATCAGAGGAAAAGGCCTAGGAAACGTCATACATTGAGAAGATGGAAAACATGACAATTGAAACTGCACTCATAAAGGACAAGCACTCCTGGGGCGTTGCTTACAGTGTGTGCTGCAACAGCACTACCACCGGGGTGGTGGAGAATCCTAAAACTTCTACATCACAATAGGTAGAACTCTGTAAGGACTCACAGGTTTAGAGAGGAGGAGCCCGGCAACAGTGATTGTTACCACTCCTTCAACTTTATTGTTTTACTCATCCTCAGTTCCCCTATTGATTCTGATGGATCATTCCGCCAGTCCTACCATAACATGAATCCTCTCCTGCCGTCCCTGTTTTTCACTGCAGCACCACTCAGCACCTGAATGAATGAATGAATGAATGAAAATATAATTATTAGGCGCTCTGATACTGTCAAAAGGTAAAAAATGTGGGTTTCTATAAGAAATTCTGACTTCATTCTAAAACCCCAAATTAATGGTGTAATTAACACTTGATTTTAGAATATAGTTAGCCTATATCTCGTTCTCCCCTTATTGTCTTGGTAAACTCATGCTCAAATAAGGGGACCTGCTCTCAGTTCTCACTTGGAAGACCGTAATGCCCTTTAGTAAAGTATACCTGGGAATCAAGTTAATAGACTACAAAGAAGTCAGAACACTACAGTTTGTGCTGCATTTGTGTTACATTAAAAGATAACGAAGGGCACCATCAATTTCAACATTCTTTGTGTTTCATTTGAAGCTCAAATAAACAAGCTTCTAAGCATTTTATGGAAAGAATTTCCAGGAACAATCTCTCTCAGAAGTTGCGCAGCAGTTATCAGTTCAAATTAATTTCACGAGCAGGTCAATCTTCTTCTGTACAAACACCAACTTTATTAAACAAGCTTGCTTCAGTCTCATGCTTAACATCACAACACTCTGGTAGAGTTCATGAAAAAGCTTAGGAGGATAGTTTCGAAGGTTAGCGTCAAGAAACTCAACTGGGCACTTTAGCAGTGCAGTCATTCACACACACTAAAAATTGAATTTCTTCTAGGTAACTTCGATTTTGCGAATGATAAAGAAATTGTGGAGGGGGGGCAGAGCATGGACACAAACGGGCATTGCCAGGATCACACAGACTGATAGACGTTTGTGTCAAAGCCTATGCAGTACTCAGGGTAAAATAAAATTAAACTAAATGGTGAACGTGGATTGAGAGTTTAGTTTATATGGAGAACGGATGATTTTTACTTTTTTGGGCAGTTTTGTTGCGTTATCAGGTAAAAGAGTAAATAACTTGTTTACATATTACTTTGGGAAATGGGATGTGAAATGTGATTTAGGAATGTATAGTGATTGTTCGTTAGTGTTCAAAGAGGTATAAGAAAAGAGTAGGATTTTTAATGAATTTTGTTTGCATGTTTCCGAAGAAGGGTGAGATGGTAGATTTGTAGAAGAGGGGTGGCGCAGCGGCCAGGGTGCCTGACTATGGACCACGGTTCGATCCCCGGCGGCAGGTTAGCCCAGCACCATGTGACTGGGCAATAGCTCGCTTAATCTTCCTGTAGAGTCGCGCTCTAGTCGCCGCGCGCTGCATGATGACGCAGCACGCGCAGCGGCCATTTTGGAGCGCGAACTCTAGTCGGGGAGTATTCTCGGAGAGCACTGGATGCCCGGCGCTCTCCTGCTACATAGATATAACTAATAAATACACGTTCCCCTTATCTCTTGCCTCCGGAGTGTTCCTTGCTGTGGTAAAGGACTCATTACAGTGGCGACGAGGCTGGGACTGGAATAAAAACCCTACATAAAGAAAAACGAGGAAGATACACATAGAAGAACCCAGCAGAAGGAAAACAAGAGAAAGAAGTGGGGCACACACAGCCAGGAGACCACCAAGAAGGGCGACAAGAGAAGTAAAGACCAAAAGGAGCATGCTGAAGCAAACAGCAGGAGAGCGTGGCAGGGGCACAGGGCCACGTGTAGTGAGCAACAGAAAGAAACAGAATAGCACCAGGTACAGGGGCAGAGAGCGACAGGAACAGGGAGCCAGGGACTTACCCCACAGTGACCCTATTGGAGCAAGGGATAAGAGACTGAAGAAGGGACACTACAATTGGGGGCCAATCCAGGAGACAGCGCCAAGACACCATTGAGGCCCTGGCAGAATCGGAGAGAAGCCGAGAAGGGGGCGCAGAGGAACCCCAACCGAACCAGGTGCAAAGTGAGGGCGCAAGCGTGCCGGGCAGCCCGAGAGGACCAGGAGCAGAACCAGAAAGACGCGCCGAAATGAGTGCGCAGGCATCTTCGCTCACGACGCCGATCCCGTTGTTGCCCAAGCCAGGAGAACCTCTAATGAAGTGGGAGGACTGGCGAGAGTACTTCATGAACTACATAGAGGCTTTGGAAGACGAGAATGGAGAAGCCTTCCCCAGTAAAAGGAAGAGGAGGATACTCCTACACAACTTAGGTCCGGAAGGGATTAGAGTCTTTCAGAACCTTGTGCCCACCCCCAGACCAGCCACAGACGACGACGTATTCAGACACGCAATAGAAGATCTGAACAACCACTATCGACCAGCAGTGTGCACATCCATTGATAGATACAATTTCCAGCAGAGGAAACAGGAAGCCGGCGAATCAATAGACGACTATGTCGCCGTGCTAAGGAAGCTGGCGATAACGTGCAAATTCGGTGTCTTGCACGACAAATTCATAAAGGACCAGATAGTCATGCAAACCACCAATAAGTCTGTCCAAGACAAATTATGGGTGAATGGAGACGCCACGCTTAAGGAGGTGATAGCCATGGTGAAAAAGGCCGAATTGTCAAAAAGGTGCGCTGACGCAGCTAAGAGAGAACCTGTCCTGAGGCCCATGGTGAACAAAGTAGATGACGCGGAACCAGCAGGAAGGAACAAAACCATGACGGTAGAGAGTAAGGGACCGAACAGGTGGACGGGAAAACCCATACAACAAAGGAAGCAGTACAGAGAAAGCACGAGCGCATGCTACCGGTGCGGAAGCCATTCCCATGCAGCCCACGACAAAAGATGTCCGGCGTGCCACGCGAAATGCATGTTTTGTGGCATAGTAGAACACTACGAGAAGGTATGCTGCCGAAAAATGAGAAGACCCACGGTGAAGTACGTAGCGCAAGAACCAGAGGAGGAAGAATATAGAGAACAAGATGAAGAAGACAACGTACTGTGAGTGGATGGTCAAGTACTGGGCATCGATTGCAGACGCTCCCACAAGCCACAATGTGACATGGTGATAGGGGGAGTGCAGATTAAAATCGTAGTAGACTCGGGTTCCCCGTTTACTATTGTCCAAAGAGCGGTGTGGAATGAAAATTTCAGACCCAGCCTAGGCCCACGACTAGAACCACTGGATATAAGACCAGTCACGTACACAGGAGAGCCGTTCCTTATGGCCGGTTACAGAGTTCTAACCTTTGAGTTCAATGGGCGGAGTGCTGAGTGCAAATTGTATGTAGCGGAGAAGGGGCCGTCAGTCCTGGGGTGGATGGACCAAGGTGACTTAGGCATACAGTTGGATCCAGGAGGAGACACGCAAGTGCTTATGACTGCCACAGAGCGTTGGCCGGACATTGAGAAGATGAAGAGTGACTTCCCCAAAATATTCGGCGGGAAGGTTGGCAAATTAGAAAAATTCACACCCCGGATAGACCTCAAGGAGAACTTCAAGCCAATTTCCCACAAAGTAAGGAACGTACCCATAGCAGTAAGAGAAGTGGTACAGCAGGAGTTGCACAGACTAGAGGAGAACGGAATCATTGAACCAATAAATTGCTCGTAGTGGCTGGCGCCCATAGTGGTAGCAATGAAATTTAACGGGAAGGTCCGCCTCTGTGTGGATTTAAGAGAATTGAATAAATGTATAGTTGTGGAAAAAATTCCCGCTGCCCTGCATTGAAGAGATGTTGGCAAAGACTAAAGGAGTAAAGTGGTTCTCCACTATTGAGCTCACTTCCGCCTATCACCAAATAGCTTTGCACCCCGCGAGCCGGAAACTGAACTCGTTTATAACACCCTTCGGATGTTACCAATTCCGTCGCATGCCCTTTGGTCTCGCGTCGGCGGCGGCAGTGTTCCAGAAATTAATGCACCGCCTATTCAAAGACATTGACGGTGTTCAGTACTTCCAGGACGATATATTGGTGATGGGAAAATATCTAAAGGATCATGATAGGAAGCTGGACAAGGTGCTTTGAGTCCTGGAAGACAACGGCCTAACAGCGGAGTGGGAGAAATGCCGTCTCGGAATGACCTCAGTCACATACCTGGGACATGAGATTGGAGAATATGGCATTACACCTAAAAGGGTCAACGTGTAGGCGATCTGTGACGCCCCGGCACCAACCAGCAAAGAAGAGGTGAGATCCTTCTTAGGAATGGCTGAATACTACAGCAAATTTGTACAACATTTTGCCACCAAGACGCATCACCTAAGGCAACTCATTAGGGACAAAACAGTATTCAACTGGACAGAGGAGGCACAAAAGGAATATAATGCCCTGAAAAACGACATCAGCCATGCCATACCTGTACATGGCTATGACCCCCAAGGACGGTCAGTGTTGACGATGGACGCCAGCAAAAAAGCACTGGGAGCAGTCCTCATGCAGGAAAGAAAGGATGGAAACCCTCAGCTTCGCATCAAGGGCTCTATCTCCCACAGAACAAAAGTTTAGCGTAATAGAGAAGGAGATGCTGGCGGTAGTGTAGGCCATGGGGAAGTTCCGCCAGTTCCTATGGGGCACGAGGTTCCAACTCAAGACAGACCTCAAACTCCTAGTCAAGGTCCTCACATCGAGCAGACACGCGAGCACCACGCCACGCATCGCCAAGATGACTTTGAAACTGCTCGAGTACAGGTACGATGTAGAGTACATCCCAGGAACTAGAAACAAGATAGCGGACTACCTTAGTAGAGCTTCAGCAATGGAAGAAGCCATTGGCAGTGCGGAAGACAGTGAGGAGATGGTGGCCTTAACAGAAGACCCAGAGAAAGTGATAAGTAACCAGGAGTGAACCGAAGCGTATGGAGAAGACCGGGACATCAAAGAGGTCAAAGAATGTATCCTACAAGGATGGCCAGAAAAGAAACATTTACGGACAGCACTTAGGAAGTTCTATGAGGTGTGAGAGGAACTGTCTATAGACGACAAGGGCGTATTCTTGTACCCAGGAGACAAAGTAGTCCCACCGACAACACTGGTACCCCGCCTGTTAGCGGTACTACACGAGGGGCACCTAGGAATCGTAAAGACTAAAATGAGAACAAAGCAAATGTACCGGTGGCCAGGGATGGACATCCAAGTAGAAAGACACGTGAGGGACTGCGGTCAGTGTCAAAGGGCAGACAAGACCATGACACCCCTAAGACCAGCTTTAGGAATGTTCGCCAGCACGATAAATCCCTGGGAGGAGGTGTCTGTAGACATTCTGGGACCTTCATTAGACACCTTGGGCACGCCAAAATACCTATGCGTCCTCTTCGACAGGTACTCTAAGTGGCCGGAAGTGCACATTCAGGATGAAATGGACACCAAAACTGTGCTCAGATTCCTAACATCTATCTTCCTTAGAGAAGGCATTCCCAGATCCATACTGAGCGACAATGGATCGCAGTTCACCTCAGAGAAGTGGTACAAGTATATGGAGAGGAACGGCATCAAAAGCAAACACACTTCCATATGCCACCCCGCCGGAAATGGTCAAGTGGAGTGGTTTAATAGGGTCATAATGGGATCCATCCAAGCTGCCATCACAATGGGCAAAGATTGGGAAAAGGAAGTCCAAAGTATGATGTGGGCCTACCGCATCACCCCCACAAGCACAGGGTATAGCCCCTTCCGGATTTTGAGAGGAAGAGACCCCTTCACTAAAGACAACCTGGCGTGGAAGGAGAAGACAGTAACAGGCAAGTGGTCTCCAGCGGTGGTGCAGCATAATCTAGAGAAAGCCCAAAAGATATACTCTGAACATTATAACAGGAGAATGAACGTGAAAGAAACAGCCCTTGTGAAAGGAGAATGGGTTAGAGTCAAACTAGCAGTGCTGCGGAGAAAAGGGGACAGCAAATACAGCCAACCTTTACAAGTAAAGGAAGTATACGACAGAGCGGCGCTGCTCAGCGACGGAAATGTGTGGTCCCAAGACCGCATGTCCAAATGTAGTAAGAGTCTACAATGGTCCCATGAAGAAAGTGGTAGGACATCACAAAACCGGATGCCACAGGAGAAGGAAAAAATCGTCCCGGAAAAAGAAGGAAATCCTAGAGCCGGTGGAAGCTGTGAGAAGTCGGGAGACAGTGACATCCCCTCGGCAGGAGAACATCAAGAAGAGGAGAGTGAGACCCTGAGGAGAGAAAGGCCCGGTATTCAAGGGGACAAGGCAGTGAGCCCAGCAGAGAACAGCCCCAGGGAAGTTCCCACTACTCCGGTAAGGCGCACACAAGCAGGTAGAGCGGTGGTGAGGCCTGCCCGATTCCGAGACTTTGAATTAGGAGAAGAAAAATAATGTACTTCGTGAGAGACTGCATGTTTTCTATTGGTAATGAAAAAAGGGGAGATATGTAGATTCGCGCTTTAGTTGCCACACGCTGCGTGATGACGCAGCACGCGCGGCGGCCATTTTGGAGCTCGAAGCGTGAACTCCAGTTGGGGAGTATTCTCGGAGAGCACTGGATGACCGGCGCTCTCCTGCTACGTAGATATAACTAATAAATACATGTTCCCCTCATCTCTTGCCTCCGGAGTGTTCCTTGCTGTGGTAAAGGTCTCATTACACTTCCCAACTGCCCCCAGCGCCGGGACACCTCTCCCGAGGTAGCTATGCACTTTGCAAATGCTGGTATTATTTGTGGTGGCTCGTTCAATGGATCAATACATATATATTTTTTTTCAAAGCAAAAGAGACTCTGGGATGTTCATGTCTCAAAAAACATTGAAAAATGGCCACTTTGATTGTCAGAATTTTGTTTTCTAGCGTGTATTTTTGTCCTTCGGTTGAGTTAAGTGGATTACTTTGCTGCCACTCTGTAATGATCCAAAATACTAAGTAATTTTGAAATGACATTTTCGTGAGTTATAATTTAGTAAGAAAGTTTTCCCGGGGCGTGGCCAAGCCGCGGACCAAGATGGCCGTGCAGCTTTGAAGCTCTATCGGCCGCCTTGACGAACATCCAGCATCCCAATCTCCAGTGGGATACCATGCTGTGAAACATACTGTCCAATGATCACGGAAGGCTCCGGAATCGAATGATGCCCAGCGGTGCTGAAAACAGAGCGTAGCGGAGATGTTTGAGGCTCGGGATTGGCCCGACGTGTGCAGCAAGTATGGTGGCGCCCTGAGGAGAGAGGTGCTCCGGTGAAGATACAGCAGCTGCGAAGCATACAGTGAGTCCCAACATTGTGAGAGCGCGAAAGTGGGCTGGGGACCAGCCGGTTCAGCTCAGAGAGGCTATATTACTAGCGGAGGCTCCGTTGGCCTCCTACGGTTGTGGGATTGGGCGGCCCACTGCCCGGAGCGCAGACATTTGCACGAGCACACGCAGGGATAGGACCCGCGTGTGCTCATTACCGCACGCATAGATCGGCCTCCTGGGGCTGCTCAGAGTGCCTCGGGGGCGTCCTGTACAACCCGCCTTTCCCCAGCTGGCCTCTCCCCCCTCCTCCATTGGAGAGATGGCATCTTTACGCTACTTGCCACTCCAGAGGATAACCATACGGTTGAGTCCCACCTGAATATCCTCGGCGACCTCCATGTTTCCCCTTACATAGCCATCTCAACTAGTGCCACGTGGTTCCATGACCAGCATCTGATCCTGGCTGCCCTTGGTGCTGATTTCACTCTTACAAACACTCCACACGGTGCCTCAGATAACACTGCCTGTTCTGGACTCTTGGTAACAAGTCTGTCTCCTGCCCACGCACGAGCCAGCATAACAGTGAGAGCGCGGACTCTACTTTGCCCTGTAACAAGGTCGGGCCTGCCTACCTGTCTTTACCTAGTTCTGCTGCCAGCAGGCCCATCACCTAAAGTTGGCTACGTGTGGGCGGCATGGGCCGTAAAGACCCAAAGCAACGACTATTACCATTCGAAAAAGGGACAGACACTGAACAAGACACCACCAGCAACATGGCGGATAGAGGTCAACGCCTACTGTACTAGATGACCCCGCTCCCAGTTGTGCTCTCTCCTGCAAGAAATGCACGGAGGCTTCAAAGCACTGGACATACGTTTTGATACATTGAATAAAAATATAGCTGACTTGGAGGTCAGGATTTAGGCACATGACAGGCGCCTGGGTGTGGTGGAGTCCCGCACTTCAGACCTTGAAGATGGCACTGCTCAAATGCTTAAAAGACTAGATCGCGTCGAAAAAATCCTAAAAGACATCGCAACCAAGAATGAAGATTTAGAAGCGCGTAGTCGCAGAAACAACGTATGTATTTTGGGGGTGCCCAAGACCAAAGCGACTGGCCACATGGACACCTTCGTGGAATCAATACTTATAGACCTATTTGGAAGAGACTCCTTCACAGCGGGCTTTGTGGTAGAGCGTGCTCATCGTTCGCTAGGGCCTAGACCCAATCCTGGCTGCCCACCTTGACCTATTATACCACGCCATATGAACTTCAGGGACAGAGACACTGCCCTACGCTTATCACGCGAACGGGGCGAGACGATCTGGTGGGGCTCTAAACTCTCACTGTTCCCGGATTTCACTATCGTGGTGCAGGAGCCCCTGCAGAAATACAATGGAGTGAAGGCCACGCTGAGGAATCTCGGACTGAAGTATGGCATGTTGTACCCTGCCAGGCTCAGGGTCGAGGTCAACGGCAGAGTCCGCGTCTTCGAAAACCCTACGGAGGTGCAAGAATTCTGCAGAACATTTAACCCTTTCGGTGCTCGTGACGGAACCGTTCCATCACGAGCCTCGGGTGGGATGTGCTGGTGACGGAACGGTTCCGTCACGGCCCGCTCGCCGCGCATGCGCAGCGCAAATTCCGCGCCTGCGCTGGCGTTCTAAAGAGTGGGCGGGGCCGTGATGGAAGCATTCCGTTACAAGCACAGTCCACCCGAGGGCCGTGACGGAGCGGTTCCGTCATGAGTACGGGAGCACCGCGCGGCCCAGCCTCCCCCTTAGCGCTGCGGCGGAATAGCCGCCGCAGCTAAGGGGTTAAGACCAAAGACATTCGCTCTAATACCGAACATAGACTCTCTCCTCCACAGAGTGGTTCTGACGCCAGAATGGAGATTTTCTCCAGCTCGGGCATGGTTGAATTCTTCTTCAAGACTCATTTTGCATTCTTATTTAATGTTGTGGGATATAGTATCCTTTTTGTTTAATTGATTCGCCAATGGCGGTTGCGGCGTTGCCACTTCCCCTTGGTGTTCACCATACAGACGTTTGACGAAATGTTAATGCACCTTTCAAAGGTTTTGTTTCTAATACTGGTGTTCCAGTGGGAGCATTGTTTCTATTTGACAAAATAGGGATTGCCTCTCAGAACGGGGAGGGAGGCTGGGTGGAGGAAGGGGGGATGGATTGGGTTATTCTTCATTATCACAGTGTCAGTTCCACAGGTTAAGGCAGTCTGGAGATACAAGGTTAGTCACACATCACAACATAGATTCCCTATCCTACTTCTATTATGGCATAACTAGGGTATAACCCTGGCCCCTCGGAACTATCTATAGCGACATGGAATGTTCGAGGTCTAAACGACACCCAGAAACGTAGACAGGTCGTCCATTATTTATTACACCATAACGTGGACATAGCCTTTCTGCAAGAGACCCACTTTTCTAAGACTGATCATTCCCATTTTGCTTCGGGCTGGGGTGCGCACAGATATTTTGCAAACTACAGCAGTTATGCCAGAGGCACAGCCATTCTTATACACAAAAGAGTCCCCTTTAGTCTACACTCGGTGATACATGATGATGAAGGTAGATACATATTGGTCATGGGCTCCTTAAAGAGACACAAGATAGCGTTGGTCTGCATATATGGTCCTAACACCGACTCCCCTGACTTTTACTATTCCTTACTGTCTCTCCTGGCGACACTAGGACCGGTATCCCTTTTAATGGGAAGGGACTTTAATGTTACACCGGATCCAGTTTTAGATAGCACCTCCAAAGTGCCAGACACTACACCCCGTGCCGGCAAAGGCCTTGAATGCATTGAAAGACCAATTCTCTCTACTAGATGTGAGTCGCTCCTCCAATCCACAGCACAAAGAATACACACACTACTCAGGAGCACATAATGCTTGGACACGGATCGATTATTGGCTAGCTTCCCCAGACTTGATTAGTTGGTCCAGTTCAATCCGCACACTCCGGCGTACTACATACTCTGACCACTCCCGTGTTTTGTTAACACTGAAGATCCCATGCCCGAGGGCTTTGAGAGGCAGTGGCGATTCCCAAACCGAGTCGTGGAAGATGAAGTTTTTTTACATGACATACGGGAGGCGATAGAAGACTATTTTGCCATCAATACCGGCTCCGTTGACTCTGCAGCAATGCTGTGGGAAAGCTTTAAAGCCTATTTGAGGGGAGTGTGCATATCTAAGCACGCAGGCGTGCTGCGAGATCTGCGGAGAACCCTGGCCCGACTGGAACACGACCTTAAAGCGTTAGACGCCAAACAACAATTGGCCAAAGACTCAGAGATTGACAAACGGCGGTTGGAACTACTTGCGGAATACAGAGACACAACAGAAATAGAGATTCTATATATGGGGAAATGTTATGTTATGTTATTTGCATTTTAATGCGCACAGCTGCTCCAGCGAAGGAGCGTCCTGGCGCAGAAATACCATAGTGCATTGAGATACGGTGAGGGCGAGCGCCCAGGCAGGGTTTTAGCATAGTTGATCAGGCCTCCCTACCAAAATGCGTAAATATCCAAAGTGCAGAAAAGGGGGTGGTGATGGACGGAGCATCTGAACCAATCAAACACTCACATCCAGTCAACAGATCTGGATTTAATCCATCGCTGTTCTTTAGCCCACTCTGCCACCCCAGTTCTGACATTGCCATATGCAAATAAGTCTGACCCTGTGCCTCATGGGAATAGTCCAGCCTGAACTGTCAAGCCATGCCTTTCCTAGACCGTAAACTTGCTTCCTAGGACCGGTTTCTGGCATTCCAGCCGTCTTCAGCCAGGCTTGCTTGAATCCAGTGGCAAAGTGAGCAAGGGACTCACGTCTGAGCATACCCTTCCAACTTATGCCGAACAAAGCGGTACAAAATCGCTTTGTTTGCCCTAAGTTGGCAGTTGGAGAAGTACATGCAGGACTTCCTTGCGGTGCCCATTTCGGAAACAGATATAGACGAAGCCATTACTACCCTCAAATCCTCATCAGCCCCTGGCCTTGATGGCTATACGGGAGCTATACGGGAGCCTTTTATAAGTCTTTCAGAGACCTGTTGATTACTCAGCTCCTGGAGGTATACGCTGAAGCCCAGGAGCTGCAAGTCCTGCCTCCTACTCTACGCGAGGCGGTCATTATCCTCCTCTCCAAACCAGGGAAAGACCCCCTCAACTGTGGCTCGTACCGCCCGCTATCACTCTTAAACCTAGATAATAAAATATTAGCTAAAGTTCTCGCCACCAGACTTTTGCTGTTAATGGAGTTCAAAGTGTCATCGGAACAGTCAGGTTTCATTCCGCACATCTCTACGGCTTTTAACTTGTGCACCTTATTTAACACATTACACAGAATAAGTCTGGATGTCCCAGCTGCCGCTATTCTGTTAGAGACTGAGAAGGCATTCGACTCTGTCGAATGGCCCTTCGTCATATCCATCATGCAACGTATGGGGATGCCCTCTGGATTCATCGCAACAACAGCATTATTATACAGCCAACCCACGGCTAGGCTGAGACTGAACGGCACATTGTCTACTCCTTTCACCCTATCCCGAGGTACGAGACAGGGATGTCTTCTCTCACCACTATTATTTATTTTAGCCATGGATCCGTTGATGCGACACCTTCAGGAGAAACACCTGCAGAGAGGGCTACAATTCAACACTGGCAGGCTGTTGGTGTCGCTATACACGGACGACTCAATACTGTATGTCCGTGACGAGCGGGTAAACCTGGACCCATTGTTGAGAGAAAGTTTGAGATTTGGCTCATACTCAGGACTGCGTATAAACAGGAACAAGTCAGTCATTTTTCACTCACGGCGAGTACGGCCCAATGGGATCTGGAGCTCCCACTAGAATGGTGTACAGACTCAGATAAATATTTCGGCATCCATATACACTTAGACACTGAAAAAAATAATGGACAGGCTGTTTCCGCACTGGAGGAACAGATAGAAAGGTGGCTAAAGCTTTCATTATCGATGGCAGGTAGAGTTGCCCTCCTGAAGATGGTAGTCCTGCCTAAATTTTTGTATTTATTTCATAATATTCTGATCCCCTTGCCTAATAGGTTTTTTTTACGCTGCGCACTCATCTAATACGTCTAATATGGGGAAACGGAGGGGCTTGTGTTAAGTGGCAAATTCTGACATCACCGTATGACAGATATGCAACTATACTACCTGGTTGCCCAATGCAGCTACGCGCAGGCGTGGTATCATCCAGATGCAAGAATTCCCTATTCATGCCGAGATTCAGATCTGGTTCGTCCAGACACACTGGCAGCGAGCTTACCTACCGGTTTCCCCAGAGGCCCCAAAGATATCCAAACATCTTCGACAACCACTTGGGCATGGGACAAACTGAAACGTCTTACCTGCACTCCAATTCTTTACTCCTCTGTATTACCTCTCCCGAATGCCAGACTGTTTCCAATCACAGGTGTACGGCTTGTGCAGCGCACATGCACTAAATTTAATATAGCGAAAATGGGTGATCTGTTCCCAGGGGGCCACATTTTTGACACTGGCAATGAATCCCAATTCCCTGAAGCCCCATTCATGGACAAATTTGTTCTCATAAGAATACGCTCTGTACTAGCCCCGGACCTCCCCCCGAACTTCCTCCTCGAACCCCTGTCATTTGCACCACTTACTATGGTAATAGAAAGCGAACGTGGCGTACACCTGATCTTCAAACTTTATAAAGCATGTGCCGCTATTATTCCTGTTGAAGACAGTAGAGTACGCACCGCATGGGAACAGGACTTAGGCAACTCAATCACGGATGAGCAATGGTCCTTCTGCTGTTCGGCCACCCGCAATGTTTTCCTAAACAGCCGTCATAGATTAATTCATTCTAAATTTCTACGCAGAACATATATAACCCCATCCAGAACACATAGGGCCTTATTTATGAAGGCCTTGCGCCACCGGTGCGTCACTTTTTCCCATTTTAAAAGTGACGCACCGCTGGCGCAAGTCCTTCATAAATAAGGCCCATAGAATAGATCCGTCCAGACCTCACCATTATTCCAAATGCGAGGCCCCGAATGCAGACTTCGCCCATATGGCGTGGACGTGCCCGAGGCTACACACGTTTTGGAAGCAAGTGTATACCACTATAAGCAGAATGGTGCAGGTCCCGATAGCACCCCTACCAGATATAGCACTCCTTGGTTATGTCGCTCAAGTCCCACCCAAGATCAAGAAGTTCGTCGCCATCGGACTGTTATTGGCCAAGAGAGAAATAGCCATATGCTGGGGTGGGACAGCCTGGCCTTCAGTCAAAGGCTGGAAGACTAGTCTAGCATCATGTTCTATGAAAAGCTAACTATATGCGGACACGACTCCCCCCCCCCATCTCCCCCCCTCCAGACCTAGAGACATATGGGGTCCCTTTAGAGCAGGGGTACTCATATTACGGCCCGCGGGCCGGTGGCGGCCCGGCAAGCCTGCCCTGGCGGCCCGCGGGCCTCGCAGACATCGTACCCGTGTTTTAAGAACACATTTTTAAAGAATATCTGCAAACACTGACGGGTGCAGCAGCGACACTCAGAGAGACTCTGTTGCTCTTTGGGGGTCGGGTGATTCAATCCAGCGATAGGCAGAGCAGCAGAGTCTCTCAAACACACACAGCCGCACTTCACACTTCACACGTCTTTAAAAAGACCATTTGCATGTTAGTAAAGCTTTGTGAATTTCACCTCTTCTTAGGCCCCTGCAGCTCCGCTCTGAGGGCGCCGGGTGATTAATTCCAGTGATAGGCAGAGCGGAGCTGCAGGGGCCTAAGAAGAGGTGAAATTCACAAAGCTTTACTAACATGCAAATGGTCTTTCTAAAGACGTGTGAAGTGCTTGGGTGCGGCTGGAAGCGGGAAGCTGTCTCAGCCCTGGCAGACACAGTCTGTTAGCAGTCTACAAAAGGTGACATTTTACCACAGAGCTGCACTGCTCTAAATGTAATGCAGCTAATTCCTTCAGTATCGAGTGAAGGGCAGTTTCCGATATGGTGGTGGGGGTCATGCGCTTCTTCATCCTGCTTGGGAGTGCCCAAAAAGAGCATTTGTCTATGCTGCTTTTTGAGAGACATGCAATGATTTTAGCATTAGAATATAATGCATCATAATGTGGCAAGGGTCTCGGACCACCTCAGGGTTCACAAGGTTGGTGGCACTCTGTATGGAGTGAGGGCACGTAAGAGATGCTACTTCCAGAAAGTGAAATGAATCAAGATTAGCCACTGCTGAGAATTAGTCCTATTGAATAGGAGTTCATGGGGCAAGAGCATTCTGAAGTTAGTGAAACTCTTTACGTCAAGGGAGGTAGAGGGAGGGAGGGAGACAGAGACAGAGGGAGAGGGAGAGGGAGGGAGACCGAGAAATGGAGACCAAGAAAGGGAGACAGACCGCGGGCGGAGGTCGACAGAGGGAGGGAGGCCGGGGAGGGAATCAGAAGTGAGGGAGTGAGGGAGGTGGGGGAGGGAAGCAGAAGTGAGGGAATGGGGGAAGGGGAGTGAGGGAGTGAGGGAAGGGGAGTGAGGGAGGGAGTAAGGAAAGGGGAGTGAGGGAGGGAGTGAGGGAGGCAGAGGGAGGGAGGCGGAAGTGAGGGAAGGGGAGCGAGGGAAAGAGAGGGAAGGGGATTGAGGGAGGTAGGGTAGGGGAGAGAGGGAGAGTGGGAAGGGGAGTGACGAAGGGAGTGAGGGAAGGGGAGTGAGGGAGGGAGAGAGGGAAGGGGAGAGAGGGAGAGTGGGAAGGGGAGTGAGGGAGGGAGAGAGGGAAGGGGAGAGAGGGAGAGTGGGAAGGGGAGTGAGGGAGGGAGAGAGGGAAGGGGAGAGAGGGAGAGTGGGAAGGGGAGTGAGGGAGAGAGGGAAGGGGAGAGAGGGAGAGTGGGAAGGGGAGTGAGGGAGGGAGAGAGGGAAGGGGAGAGAGGGAGAGTGGGAAGGGGAGTGAGGGAGGGAGAGGAGGAAGGGTAGTTAGGGAGAGGGGAGGAGAGAGGGAAGGAGAGAGAGGGAGACAGAGAGAGAGGGAGAGAGATGGTCAGAGTGAGGGAGAGAGACTCAGAGTGGGTGAGACAGGGAGAGAGAGGGATGGAGGGAGGGAGACAGAGAGAGAGAGAGAGAGATATATAGAGGGAGTGTGACAGAGATAGAGAGATAGAGGGATGGAGGGAGGAAGACACAGAGAGAGAGAGAGAAACAGATAGAGAGAGAAAGAGATGTGTGTATGCCGGGTCTGGTGGCTCAGTGGACGAAGGCGTCCGCTGCAGAGATCTGTGTTCAACCTCATGGCCACAGTTTTTTTGTTGTTGCTCTATGTAATGTTCTATTCTTCCCCCACAGGATGCTCTGACACAGGTGAAATGGTTTTACTCCGTTTATTATCTTTATCTCTGCAATGTACACTACAAGGGCGCCGAGCGTCTAACAGATTGCCGCTCCGGTCGCCAACTGCCGGCTTTCTCTCTTCGCGCCTTTCCTTTTCCGTCTCTTGCGCATGCGCGACTATCCCGCTCTAGTCTACGGCGTCACGCGTCATCACGTGTACGCCGGTAGACTAGAGCGCACACCACATATCTCCCCCCTTTACCAAACACAAAGTAAAACATTTCCCCCCCCAACCAAGTGTTCTCCAACTGTGGACTTAGTCTATGCGGGGCACCGGGGGAAGGCACCAACTAGTGTCCGTCCATCACAAAGTCATTATAACGAGAGGGCACCACAACTGCCCTTCCACTGCGGGTGTGTCTTACCGGCATGTTCTCTCTCACCTCCGTCTCTCCATGGGACACCCCAGCTTCTCTCACATCTGTTCCCTGCTCCGCCTTAGCTTGTATTCCTCCTCCGTCACTCGGCCTGGCTCTCAGGACAACTTCTTCATTGTCCTCGCCTGCATCTTCCCTTTGGTTGTCTGAGCTGAATTCAGGAAGAGGTCTATCTTCCGGGTGATCCACGCTTCTCTCGACTTCCTCGGCCTTTGGCCAGACCAGTATTTTGTTGACCCTGGCCATGCGGTCTTGCGACCAGACCTTGCCGTCACTGAGGAGAGCCGCCCTGCCACGCACCTCCTTGACTTGCAGCGGCTGGCTGAATTTGCTTTCGCCCTTCTTCTGTAGGGTGGGGAGTTTGATCCTAACCCACTCCCCTTCTTCCAGCGCCATTTCCTTCGCGCTGCGTCTCTTGTTGTAGTGTGCTGCGTAAATCTTCTGGGCCTTCTCCAGATTGTGCTGCACCACGGCTGGGGACCACTTGCTGGTGATGGTCTTCTCCCTCCATGCCACGTTGTCTCGGGTGAAGGGGTGCCGTCCTCTTAACACTTGAAACGGACTGTACCCCACTACAGCGGGCGTTATCCGGTATGCCCAAATCATGTTCATCATCTCCATCTCCCAGTCTTTTCCTTGCGATATGGCTGCCTGGATGGAGCCCATGAGCACTCTATTGAACCTTTCGACTTGGCCGTTGCATGCTGGATGGTACACGGCCGTGTGTCTCACCTCGATCCCATTCCTTTTCATGTATCTTTTCCACTTGTCCGATACAAATTGCGGACCATTGTCGCTGAGGATTGTTTTGGGAATTCCTTCTCTGAGGAACACTCCAGTTAGGAACTTCAGGATCGTGTCTGTGTCCATCGCTTCCTGTATGTCCACCTCTGGCCACTTGGAGTATTTGTCTATTAACACACAAATGTACTTGTTTACTCCTCTACTGTCCAGGACGGGCCCCAGGATATCTATAGCCACGTCCTCCCAAGGGCCATGCGGGGTGTCGAACTTCCCCAGAGCGGGTCTGAGGGGGCGGAGCACCTTGTCCGCTCCTTGGCACTGTCCGCACTCCCGCACTTGTCTCTCGATGTGGGCATCCATTCCTGGCCACCAATACATCTGTTTGACCAATGCTTTGGTTTTCACTATGCCCAGATGCCCCTCGTGGAGCACTTTCAGCAGTCGGGGTATCAACGTCACTGGTGGCACCACTCTCTCTCCTCTGTACAAGAATATCCCCGAGTCACTCAGGGACAATTCTTCTCTCATCTCATAGAAACGTCGGACACCCTCCGTTAGCTTCTTCTTGTCCGGCCACCCCACGGTGAGATGTCTCCTTACTTCCATCTTCTCCTCATCGAGCTCATAAGCCGCCTGCCATTCCTGCGCACTGATGGACGACTCATGATCCTCCATGCTAGCGACCATCTCCTCTGTGTCCGGAGTCTCTCCTGGCGCCTCTTCCATGGCCGATGCCCGGCTGAGGTAATCAGCCACCCTGTTCTGCGTACCTGGAAGGTATTCCACGTCGTACGTATAATCTAGCAGCTTCAGGGTCATTTTTGCTATTCTCGGGGTGGCTGTGTCGTGGCCTGATGACGTCAATACTTTGATGAGTGGCTTGTGATCCGTCTGGAGTCTAAATCTCGTGCCCCATATGAACTGGCGAAATTTGCTCAACGCCCACGTGACGGCCAGCATCTCCTTTTCAATCACGCTGTACCTCTGCTCCGTCGGGGACAGCGCCTGGGATGCGAAACTGATGGTTTCTTTTGTTCCGTCCTCCCTTTCCTGCGCCAAGACAGCCCCCAAGCCCTTGTCGCTTGCGTCTGTCGTTACCATGGTCTTGCCCGTGGGGACATACCCCTGCAGTGGAATTGCATGGCTGATGCAGTCTTTAATGGACTCAAATTCTGCCTGGGCCTCCTTATCCCATTCGAATTTCGTATTGTGCCTGGTCAGTTGTCTCATCCTGTGCGTTCTCGTGGCAAAATGTCTTACAAACTTGCTGTAATACTCGGCCATTCCCAGGAATGACCGCACTTCCTCTTTGGTAGTTGGGGCTCTGGCGTCCTTGATTGCCTTCACATTTTGCTCCTTCGGCGAGATCCCGTGTGTGCCTATCTCGTGCCCAAGGTAGGTCACTGAGCGAGACCCAATCCTGCACTTGCTCCACTCCGCCGTCATTCCTTTGCCTTGCAGCACTCCCAGTACTTGGTGTAGTTTTGTATCGTGATCTCCCTTGTTGGAGCCCATCACTAGGATGTCGTCTTGGAAGTATTGCACTCCCGAGATGTCTTTAAACAATTTATGCATCAGCTTCTGGAAGACGGCCGCAGCGGACGCCAGGCCGAAGGGCATTCTCCTGAATTGGTAGCATCCAAAGGGCGTTATGAACGCTGTGTACTTTCTGCTCGACGGGTGGAGTTCTATCTGGTAGTATGCAGACGTGAGGTCTATGGTGGAAAAATGGGTAATACCTTTTGTCTTTGCTAGCATCTCTTCTATTCTGGGGAGCGGGAACCTCTCCACTATGAGGTTTTTGTTAAGCTCCCTCAGGTCCACACAGAGCCGGACCTTGCCATTGGGCTTTTTTACCACCACCAAGGGCGATAGCCATTCTGCACTGTCCACTGGCTCGATGATATCCAGATCTTCCAACTTCCGTAGTTCCTGGCGCACTGCCTCGCTTGTGGATATCGGTATGTTCCGGACCTTATGCACTACCGGTACTGCTCCTTCCTTAAGGACCATTTTATGCACAAATTTGTCCAGTTTGCCAACCGTGCCTTCAAACACTTTGGGGTATGCTTCTTTGCAGTCTTCCTCCCGCGAGAGGGGCCATTCATCAGTGAGCAGGATCTGTTCTTTCCCTCCAGGATTGAGTATTATGCCGAGGGCACCTGCATCTCTCCATCCTAGGACGGATGGGCCCTTTTCCGCTACATACAGGGTGCACGTGGCTGACCTTCCTCTGAATTCGAACTCCAGGTCCTTGCATCCTACCAATGGAATGGAATTCTCGGTATACGAGATGGGTCTGATGTCCGGCGGCTCCAGGTCGGGTCCTAATACTGGCGCGAAATCCTCTTCCCATATCGATCTTTGCACTATGGTCCAGGGGGACCCAGAATCCACGGCCACATATACCTTGACGTTGAAGCATGGCAGGTGTGCTTGCTTTTCCCCCCCATAATCTACAGTGATGATGAACCAGAGGGTGGCATTGATGTACCAGAGGGTGGCATGGGTGAAACAGAGGGTGGCAGTGGTGAAACAGAGGGTGCTGGGAACCTGTGATGATGAACCAGACGTAGAAACAACATAGTCGCGACCGTTGCAAGCCGACAAGTAAGTTCGCACTTGTGAACTGGTACAAAACCCTCATGAACTGGCAGAAACCCTTGCGAACACAAAACAAAAAAATCCGCAAATTCGCGGATTTTGCGGATTGCGAGTTCGCAAATACGCAAATTCGCGAATGCAAGATTCGCAAAATTCGCCCATGCTTAAGGGAGATTGAACACTATTTGTATGTTAATGAACATTTTACTTCTGTGATCTTCTTTACCTTGAACCTCAGTCTACCCTGCCACAATCACAACCACGTGCCCTGACCTGCCTCTTGAGACAGAGTTGACAAAAACTTTCTTCAGTGCTTTACCCCAAACCCCCTCCTTTCCACTAAGAATGGCCGCTGCCCCAGGTACTTCCCAGTAGTTAGAGAGCAATCAACATTAAAGATAAAAAAGAAGAGGGAGGAACAAGGACGGAAACGGGGAGGATTTAGGATCCGGGAAAAGCTGATTTACCAAAATGAACACTTTCACCCGCGTTTAAACAATTGTGTTTTACAACCGTATTTGTGGAAGACCATGTTCTGGCCCTGAAAATCTCAACGAGAGGAAGGCCGATTGCTTCTGTCCATTATGCTGTAACTCCCCTAATGATCTAGGTGGGTTGCAGCCGGGAACCTCTATTTGTCCAGAATATGCCTTTAGGAAGGCCCGTTTATCCACCTACTAGGAGATGCAGTAGAAGGCGTATTACCCTTATTGGCCAGGCCATAGGAAACAAATAGACACATTGGTTTCCTGAGATCCTTTGACCTTCCCAAATAAATTAGCAACACCATTCTTACCTCTAACGACCTGAGTGCTTAATTTGAGCTGGTAGTTTCCAGTGCTTGGCACTGACTGACTGAAATATTTATAAAGCGCTCGAATACCGCAGCGTCTTGGCGCTATAGTACAGAGAGAGCGGTAAGAGCAGGTTTTAGGGCAGAGAGAAAAGCCAAGTTTTCTATGCCTTTCTAAAGCACATTTTAGATTTTTGTGAGCGCAGTACGGGGGGCAGCTAGTTCCATAATCTGGAAGCTTGGTAAGAGAAGGATTTTCCACATCATCGGGCTCTCCTTATTTTTGGCTGACATACTAGATCTTGATTGGCTGCTCTCAAAGTGCATGAAGGTAAATATCGAGGAAGGAGTTTTGTGATATCGTCAGGTCCCTTGCCATACAAGGACTTGTGGACCAGGCAGAGGGCTTTGAACTGTATTCTGCGCCTAATTGGAAGCCAGTGAAGTTCACGTATGACTTTAGAAGTTGGATGACGCTTTGGTAGATTCAGCAGGACCCTGGCTGCGGCATTTTGGATTGCCTGCAGCTTGGTCAGTTGTCTTTCTCCTGTGCCCAAGTAGAGTGAATTGCAATAGTCCACTCGGAACATTACCAGGGCACCCATCACCGTCATTTTTAATGTTGGCGGGATGTATGGTTAGACTTTCCTTAGGACCTTGATGGTATAAAAGCAGGCGGAGGTCACCTGGTTAATTTGTGCCTTACAGGAGAGATCTTTATCTTACATGAAGCCAAGATTCCTAACCTTGTCTGCTGCACTAGGACAGGAACCCGCTTCAGGAGGCCACCAGAGGTTGCTCCAAACGGAAGGTTTCTGGCCGAACTCAATTATTTCGGTCTTGTCCGTGTTTAATTAAAAAAAATTACAACTCATCCAGTTTTTTACACCAAGGAGGCATTTCTTGAAACGGTCTGCTGTAGCTTCGATTGACTGGGATACCGACACTACAATTTGTGTGCCGTCGGCGTACAACACTAATTGTAGGCCATGAGATTGAATAAGGGCGGCTAAAGGAGTGACATATAGGTTAAACAATGTGGGCGATAGTGCCGAGCCCTGGGGGACCCCTCCTGGGAGGGAGAATTTGTCAGATTGAAAGCCTTCCCAGTGCACTTGTTGAATTCTGGAATCCAGAAAAGATGTTAAAAGGGTCAGAGCAGTGCCGGCGAAGCCTAAGGTTCTTAATCTATTTAGCAGGACTGAATGGTTAACGGTGTTGAACGCCTCTGTTAGGTCTAATAAAATCAGGGCCGGTCTACCACCCTCATCCATTGTCCTTCGTATGTTTTCCGTTGCCATGATCAAGGCAGACTCTGTTGAGTGTAAGTGTCGAAATCCATGTTGTGAAGGATCTAGTAGCTTATTATGGTCTACATATCTCATTATTTCTTGATTCATGGCTTTCTCCAGAATCTTGGCTGGTAAGGGCAAGCAGGATTTTGGCCGGTAGTGCTTGGGTTCAGTAGGGTCCAGCGTATCCTTCTTAAGGCACTGGCACCTAATTTTCAGCACCAGCGCTTAAGACAATCTGCCACATGGTGGGCTGTCTGGCTAATTTAGGTATGAGCACAAAAACAGCTGTTTGTTAGTTTAATTTACATTTATAATGATTAAAACCTGCCTCCAAAGCCATTATTATAGCTTTGGGGGCATTGAATAGTTTTAATTGTCAAACTTGTAAGTGTGTGATGGGTTAGTAGTTGAGTTGGTATTGGTATTGGCAGCTGGCAGGGGCAATGTGAGGCGGAAGCTGCAGTGGCCTTCCAATAAAATCCCCAGCACATATTCATTCACAAATTAGGCACTGTTTTGCCTGATGCTTTTTCTCGGGCTGAGAAATGGTTATTAAACAGTTTCTTGCTCTGAAAGAAACTTAAGCTCTATCTTCTACAAGAAAAATATGGTATCATTATAGGATGCTAACACTGCTCCTATCTCACCTAACCTTCATGCCCAACTATTAGCCATAAGGAAACCCACCTTTGCTCTTAACCATTGTGAACTTTTTAGTTCAAAATGTGAACCCCGAAGATTTATAAGAACCATGAGCAAATCCCACAGAGGAAGCACATCAGTTCATCTTTTGTGGTGTTTGCCCTTGGTTCTTATGAATTTCCCGGGTTGTAGAGGCCTCTTAAAGTTTTAAACATTTCAGGAACCTTTTAATAAGTGGGATGATTTTCGCAAAATTAGCCCACAACTCCCTAAAACCAACCTTTGAGAAGAAAAGATTGAAAGAGATAAGCCTTTTTGAAAACCATCCTTTAAAACATCCAAGATGTTAAAAGGATTGGATGAGGTGGGTGTTAGGTTCTTAATTGCATGCCACTTTTTCAAATGTTTAACTTGTTTGGAGTACGAGTACAAAGTGGATGGTTTCTTGGACTCTTGAATTTAAAAGCCTGCTTCCCTAGAACATCCCAGCCTGTAATTGAAACCTCGTAACTTCCACCCCAACAGATTTAAAACCTGTAACACCTTCTGATACAAAGGAGCTTGTCTATGAAGCAAAGAAGATAGTCGGAAATGTATGCTTTGGATTACAGTCATAAACCTTATCCTTCTGGGCCAGAACAGAGCTATAAGGATTACTATAAACTCTCCCCTCCTGAATCTTCTGAAGCAGCTGAGGGATAAAGTAAATGGGAGGAAAGAAGTACATTGGACCCGTTGGCAACCTGAAAGAAAGAGCATCTGTCCCCCATGCTTGACTGTCCCATATCTCCGAGTAGAATTGGGAAGGAGAGCATAGGGTAGGAGTGCAAAAGGTCAAACCATGGAACACCAAATGTCCCCACCACCTGTTGGAATGTTTCTGTCCCCAGCCAGAAGATGACTGAAGATAGGACATCTCTGCTTGAGCTGTCTGCTTGATAGTTGTCCCTCATCTAGGGTCCTCCCCAGCCCGAGTACTTGCCAATGGCTATGCCACACACAGAGCTTAGTATAACATGTCTTTATTATTCTGTGTGTAACCACAAACTCAACATTTTAAACCTGCATTCAATTCACTACGCTCTAATGCTTAATGCCAACGCTTGTCTGCAACCCAAGTCTTTCATGCGCATTTCTTCCTTGGTGTTTGCTCTTCTGTTAGTCCATTGAGGTAACTCAGTCGTGATGGCTTCCCCGAACATCAAGGTGGCAGGGCTTTCACCTGTGGTTGAGTGAAGGGTTGAGCGGTAAGCTCAAAGAGTGGAATTTACAACAGCTTTAAGGTGGAGCTTCTCTAGTACAGCTCGCTGGACAGCTTTCTTTAGAGTACTCATGAAACGTTTGACAAGGCCATTGGCATGTGGCCACAGAGGAGGGCTCTTCTGATGCTTCACATTAAGATGACTGAGAAAGTCTTTGAATTCCTGACTGTTAAAAGGTGAGCCACTGTCAGACTTTAAGGTCATAAGAACACCTGAGGTCACGAAGATGCTGTCTAATCTCTCAATGACACGTTCTTAAGTGATAGATGAGAGGGTTGTATGATTGAACAACTACCACTTGAACAACTACAGTCTAAACAACTACTCCTTAACCACTACTTAGTCTAAACCACTAAAGTCTTAACAACAACTATCTTTTACAACTACTATACCTTTACCTTGCTTGCCTTTACCCCATTAATTGATCTATTCTACTGGTAAGTATAAACCTATATATATGAATATAACTTTGGCGCCGGTTGAGGAATCTGCCTGAAAAATTTTCAAATTTGCCTCGCGGCGCTCCGCTCCTTCCCTGAAAGTTTGGGGGGGATTCATCAAGCGGGGGCCGAGATAAAAGGGGGGTCCCAAAACGTGTTTTCCCCATGTTAATTTCCATAGAGCGGTTGGACTCACTTTTAGCCCGAACGGCTGAATGGATTTCCACCAAACTTGGCAAAATTGTAGGGACTGGTAGCCTGATGTGCCTTTGCTATGTCTCAAGATATGTGCTCCAGTGGATTTTGAGTAATTTAGGTTAAAAAAAATTATATATATACCTATAGGCGCGCCCCGGTACGCGCACCGGGCGCGCTACGCGAGTTCGCGAGCGGAGAGCTGATTGGCTCTCGGGTGTCTGTCAACATTCCAAACAGTCCGGAGCGGCCGCCATCTTGTGTCTCGGTAGGATCGAGACACAAGAGGTGGCAAAAACAAAGGGGGAAATGAGCAAAAGGGGGCAGGGTGGACCCCCCGTGACCCCCTAGGTTTGATGTGGGAGCATTAAAAGGGCCCCGCAGGGCAAAAAAATACTTTTTTTTTCGATTTTCGCGGGGGGAGCGCCCGGTACGCGCACCGGGGAGCGTACCGGGGAGCGTAGCTGGGAACGTACCATGGGTAAAACCCAGTGACACATTAAAATAATAATTTAAAGTGCTTAGAGGTAGGGTAGCTCTGAATAGAGTTGTTGTGTTGTACACCGTCTCCTCTGTAGATACTCCTCTGTAGATATCTTACATGTTGTTACATATGTTATTGTGGCATATGGAATCTATACCATAGTCTGTCAGGAAAGAAGAAATAGATCCTTTAAGCCCTCCCTGAGAAGGCCTAGGGGATGATGGGTAGTCTACCCTGCTCCCTTATGATGTTTTCAAGTATTACATTTTACTCTCTTCTGAATCTACACAAAATTGGCGGTGATATGGTGCATTAGAGACAGACAGTGAGAGAAAGGAGGCAGGAGATGAAAAAGAGATGTCAAATACACATTGGAGATAATATAGTGGGAGAAAGGAAGTAACTATGAGCAAACTTACTATGTAACACAAAAAAGTTGCACAGTATACTATAAGTCTCACTTTATATTATAATCATATTGGTACTACTTCATGAATTACATATAAAAAAGAATAATGTCTCAAACAATTTTTAATTATTAAATATACATTTATTCTGAGAATTTTCAAAATGTAATAAAACTTCCAACATCAGATTGTCTGGAATTTCCTCATAATTTTGATTGCATGATTCTATTGTTTCCAAACAATCAATTAATTGTTCGTCCAGAGACTCATCCATGAAATCCAAATCAACTATATTTTCTTCAGGATTGTTCTCAACCATAATTTCGAAAGAAATATTAATTTTGTCTTGTTTTCCTTCCATTTTCTTGCTGTAAATTGCATAAAAAATAACTATATCAGTAGAGTTAGGGCACTGTTGGGTTTAAGTTCAGACAGGTACTTTTGAGTTTTTAACAGAGAAGTTATCTTTGGGCAGTGCATGGTTTCAGGCAGGAAGTAGAACTATTAAAAAGTGCATGTGATGAAGCCTAAGTAAATTCATAATTATACTAGAGAAGCCTAACTCAATCCATAACTATAACAGAGAAGCCTATCTCAATCTATACCTATTACAGAGGGACAGCATATAACTATCAGAAAACGTTTTCCCAAATTAACTTAAAGTGCACAACATAGTTCCCCTTCCAAATTAACAACTTACCTTTGTGAAAGCAGTTGAAGTTTTCATTGAAAATCCTTTTCAAATGTACCTCAGGTAGTACTAGTCGAAATGGCTGTGTTTCCCTCTCATTTTTCATATATATTCATGTACTTAACCAATCAAATGTCAGCACATAAAAGTACAAAATGTAAGTAACATTTTAATTGGTTGTAAATTCCAACACTTTCATATGTGTTTTTGTCATGTAATTTACCTCAGGATATTTAGACAGGGCTACAGCCTAAATGGCTCAATGGAATGCCACCAAATTTGGGAAAATGGTAGGGACTGCTATGTAGTATGGCCTATTCTATATTTGGTGAAAGTGTCTCCAGTGGTTTTTATGTACACATTTTTTGGGGAGCGCTTACCGGTGCGCGCTCCGGTACACGCACCGGGAGTGCTCCAGAGTAAAAAAAATATATATATATATATATGAATATACTTAAAAAAAATAGTATTATATTAATATACAATATAGGATTCATTTTTAAAAAAAGATACCTTTCTTAGCTATAGACATTTGCTATTAAAAAACCTTAAAAATTCACAAAAAAACACATAGGTTTTAGACCTTATATAAAGATAGAAATTAGCATTTAAAAAACCTATGAAATTCACTGAAAAAACCATAGGTTTCACACCAGTTATAGTTAGGAATTAGCATTTAAAAAACCTATGAAATTCACTGAAAAAACCATAGGTTTCCACCCAAAAAAACATACTCACCCTAAACCCTTAAAAATACACTTGTAACCCTCTATATACATATATATACATACATATATATATATATATTTTACACGTAATACTTACCTTTACTACTTACCAAAATACTTACATTTGTAAAAAAACATTTTTAACGCCGAGTATGCCTTTACCTTTAATGCATTTACAACTAAATTCAAATGCGTTTTCACATAGTAAACACTATTTTAGAAAACGGTTTCCTAAACTTATTCTGTTAAAAAACATGTATGTGCATTTACTTTCAGTAGACCTTCTACTGCTTTGCGGAACCTGCCACTAGTTGTGTTAGGCTGTCAGACTGGGATCAGTCTGTTTAACACCTCATCCACGCAACACAAATTCATGTTAACTAAAAAAAAGTTTCTTTTAAATAGAAAACACAAAAAAAATGATTTGTTCTTTTTGGGAATATTGTAATCAGGTATTGGTGGGGTGTTTCGTTTCAAAATGAGATCTGACATCGATCACATATCCCCACCATGTATTACATACACTATTGAGCACTTTATTATCATTTTCTTCACTAATTCATCCAGTAGGGTGTCATGATACAGGATATGTATTAGCGAATTTGCACATAGATGTATTATACATGCATTGGCGAATCAATTAAGCTTGTAGCATAGATGCTTATTCATTTTCCATGTACATAGAGAATTGGATTTTAGGATATCTGTAAATATATGCTTAGCATTTTTATGGGATTTTTGTATATATGTATATAACTGTTCATAGCGAAATACCTAATATTTTTATGGTGCCGTGTATAATTATGCACGTTCAAAATATCAATGCTATCCATTGTGGTCCTGAGACAGGTTCCTTAAATTGTTATTGATTTATATGGAAACAGAGTAAGTTATGTTTAGGGATTTATCCCATAACTTTATATCATCCATGATGCCAGGACACACCAGATTACCAGCATTATGCGACCCAATTCATCATGTTGATTCATGTGCAATACTGTGCTTAGAGGGATTGATCCCAATACTGTTATCTCTGTCTTTAAAGCGCATAGCAAATTAAGGGTTAATATTGTAGTATTTCTACTATTTTCCTTGTGCTTTAAATGTACACCCATTGTAATTGGTTAATTCAGCCGCACTAGCACTTTAAATTTCCGCCGCCGCCCTCTGTGGCGCCATGTGACCAAGGCCTCTGGGAGGCCGAAACGTTATGCTGTCCGTTGCAGAAAATAAATAATTACTCACGGAAACCTGGGTCTCCTGTTTCTTGGCGGTGCCGCGGTGGGATTGAGCCTGCTGCATTGTTCTTTGAAACCTGTGTGGATACATATATATATGTATATATATTTTACACGTAATACTTACCTTTAATACTTACCAAAATACTTACATTTGTAAAAAAAACATTTTTAACGCCGAGTATGCCTTTACCTTTAATGCATTTACAACTAAATTCAAATGCGTTTTCACATAGTAAACACTATTTTAGAAAACGGTTTCCTAAACTTATTCTGTTAAAAAACAAAACATCCACTCTACAAAACCATATAAAATACAGCTATCCATCATTTTAGCGCAATATTAATACATCTTTCAAATACAATCCAAGAGTGCCATCTACTGGCCAGAGAGAGGTAGTTGTAAATGCATTAGTGGTTAAAAGACTCGTGATTCAGGTTCATTCGTTGTTAAGGAGTAGTGGTTCAGGCCCTTCGTTGTGAATGAGTCGTTATAAAGGTTGTTTCCCAGATGAGAGATATTCGACAAATGAAAAATGGGAATCTTCATTAACTATCACCATCAGGTAATGTCCGTTGTCAAGAGGACTGAAGAAGTCCACTGCGATTCTCTCCCATGCATGGCTTGGCAACTCTGACATGCTTAACAGGTTTTGAGTGGTTTTCGATGACAGGGGTTGCATTGATGACAGGCCTTTAATTCATTATCAACCTTCTCGTCAAGATGTGGCAAACAGACTTTTTCTCTGAGAGCTCATTTGGTGGCAACAACTCTATGATGGCCTTCATGGGCTACTTCAGTTATCTGTTGTTGCAGACTCTTCGGAATGACAGTTCCCGGCCCTCGTAGACTATTACCTTCCTGAGTAACGGGCAGTCCATCTTTGACATTCTTAAACTTTTGATATTCAGTGTCACTAGTAAGAGGTTGAGTGTGCTGGTACCAAGACTGATGTGTAATAATGTCTTTCAGTTTTGGGATGTCACTATCTTGTTTTGTGGCAGTGACAATTTGTTCGTACAAAATGGCAGCTGGAGTGCTTGATTTCACTATGAAATTAATGTAGGCTTCAGCCGTCTTAGAATGGATGTCAAGGCATTGTAGAGGCACTCGTCAAAAGTAGTCTGCAGGGTTCTGATAATTCCCTGGATGATGTACAATGGTGTAGTTGTACTTTTGCAATCGCAGCCCCCTATGTTCAATGCAAGGAGGCATTTTTGCTTTTGAATTTCCAAAGATAGTCATTAATACTTATTCCGTCATAAGAATGAAGGGCTCCCCATACAAGAATAGGTGGAAATGTTCACAAGCCCACACCACTGCCAAGCCCTCTTTCTCAGGTTGTGAGTAAGCATGTTAAGTTTGGGACAAACTTTGGCTGGTGTACGTCAAAATATGCCTTCAAGCATTTGCGTGTCCACCGTGTAAGGATGGCACCCAACCCAACAGGGCTGGTGTCAACAACAACCTCAGTATGCCAATTCACTAGCCTTCTCCAAAGCTTGCTTGATTTTCCAGAAGCTTTACTCACATTCATGTGACAAATGAAAATAAACATTCTTTTAGTCAAGTTTCTTAGTGTGCACTAACATTGACAAAGTCTTATATGTAACTAGAGCAATAGCTGGCCATGCAAAGGAATGAACGTATCATGGAAACATCTTGTGGGGGACTGGCAGCTGACAGCACTTGCACTTTAGCAGGATCAAGTTCCATTCACCCATGAGAAAAGATATGGCCAAATAATTTTAACTTTGTCTTAGGGAACTCCCATTTCTCAGTTGTTTTTAGGGATCAGGGGGGTCAGGTTGTTTTTAGGGCTCATGAAGGGGGGTACATGAGGTGTGATCTATGCCACATATATACTACTCATGCCTTTATCACAAAAACACATGGTAGAGGCATGTGTGATAAAGGCAGAGTGGTATAGGAATGAGTTGTTAAGACACATGTGTTGTTCAGGCAGCGTTGCAGAGGCATGTGTGGTTTAGCCATACGTGCCTCTGTCATACAACCCCTCCTCGCAGCCCTGCTGCTGACACCTGCTGTCTGCTAAGAACAGAAATGGGTCAAAAATGCACTGTTAAAGGGTGTGATATTTCTGGGTCTGTGCGGTTATTCCTAAAGGTGGGCTAGCCACCAAAAGCTCGAGCCAGGCTCGAACCTGAATCCTGCCTCTGCTCGAAGTCTTCTTGGAACCTCGAGCCATAAAGGAGCCGAGCTTCCTCTACCCAGGATGTGCTGTTATGTCCAGAACTGACACCAGGTTTATGGCTCAACATCCTATGTTTCTGGTCAAAGTACTTAATTTCCCTCTGCCTAAAAAAAAACAATGAATATGACCTTCTGTAATGTAACTAACGCTCATGTAAAGTGTTAAAATACCTGTGGCTCTTCTTCACGGTATATAAAAACTGGAGAAAATGCACAAAGAGGTTAAAACAAATCCTAACATAAGTAAAGGTAACACAATATCAATTCCCTGGCTGATTTGTATGAAGTTAAACCTGAAAGTCTGGTAAATTACAGCTTACCCGCTTACATTTTGTGATCTTAGGCAAATAACTTATTTTCCCCAAACTCTTTTCACGTTTTTATCGTGTATGAAAGCACTTTCAAATTTGTGAGTTCAGAATACCATTCATGCAAAAACCTATTGTGCTTGATTTAATAGACTGTAATGTTGCCCCATAATAACCTTGGTCATGTGCAATGTTTTAAAGGACAAATATTGTCTTGCCTCTCAGTGGACTAATATTGGTTCATGTGTAAAAACTATCACTTTTAATAAGCACTTCTCGGTGCAGTGCTATAATGTGATTTATTAATGTCAAAGCTTCACATGTTAAGGAAATACACTTTCCTGAAGTTTGAAGCTGCTTTATCGTATTTTAATGATGTTTGTTGTGTGATTTACATAGCAAATATGTTGAGGGCTCAGCTCGTTAACGAGCTCTAAGATCCGAGCCAGGCCCTTATGCCTGCTGTGTCTTGGCTCCCCCTGTAACTCTGTTGGTTCGCTCACCTCTAGTTATTCCACATTCTAGGGTAGAAACTCGGAATAGCTGGTGTTTGGTGTGGGAACAGGAGAGTGTAGCCCTCGGATATGCCTGCGCGCCCTTAACCAAAGCCTTTAAAGGTCCATTGATCCCGACTGAATGCCAACAGAGTAGCAGCAAACTCTATATCTTGATTTCAGAAGATGGGAGGGGGCTGTACCCCGGGGGTATGTTCCTGAAGCAAGCAGACGATTCTGAGACCATAAGACACAATAACGGACTGGATAGTGAAGAATGGGAAACATGCTAAATCGGTTACCATTGGACAGGACACACAGCTCCCTCACCACGAAGAAGCAAGGGGAGGGGGCGAGCAATAGTGAGGCGAAAGCAGTTCTGTTGTTTATTTAACCATTGCTAATACATTCATATTTGCAGCTGGCAGATAGCTGTTCCCATGAAACTAACTCACCGCTTTTTGGAAACTTTCCTTCATGTAAACGATCTTCCTGTTTTCGTTGAGCTGGCCTGGTAGGTACAATTTTAGGATAAACGTCAAATCTCACTATTTTTGCAGGAGTGCATATTTTTTTACAAAAAAATCACGAGTTTCCACGTGATAACAACGTGTTTTTTCCGGTGATTATCAGGAAGAGATTATTCTCCGTCAAGTTCCTGTAGTGGGCGAGGTCAGGGCCTCGCGCGCAGCGCTGACCAAAGGAAGAGACACACACACAGAGTAGTAGGGTATGCCGGAAAGACCCCGAGCGGTCTTCCGCGCTTTTAATATATACCTCGGGGCGGACCCGTCCCGAGGGTGAGGGCGTGCATGCGTGTGTGTGCAACAAAGTAGGTGAGAGGCCGGGTGGCTCTCTACATCCCTCCTTCAATTTAGTTCACAAATAAACTTTCCCCACACCGTGGCTAAGGGGAAGTGCATATAAAGTCTCGGAGTCTTTGGCTTGGCCCAGGATTGGGCCGCAGGTGGTATCTCTGGTTGGTCCAGGCAGGAGACTCAACCGCCCTAGCCGGGGTTGTTGTTTCATCTCTGGAAGAAGAAGTGTCCCTAGTTACTTCACTTCGGGGCACACCAAGGTGACGTCTGTCTTCTCCTGGCTGGTCACAGCTCGGGAGGGGCACTGAGTTTGGGCCCCAGTTCTTCCATCATCCGGGCCATCCGCGCCGACATCGATGGTTTCATCGGCTTCCTGGGGAGTGCCATCCGGCACTTCTATTCGTTTGAAACACGATACATTTCTTGTGACAGTCTGGTGGCCGAGGCGGGCCGTCACCATTGTTCCTTGAATCTTTTCCACGACCCATCTCTCCGGTTCGAACGGGGTTCTGAATTTCCACCCAGGGTGCCGATCTCGTACCACCACCAGGTCTCCTTCTTGCAGTCCGGGGTTTCTGGCATGCCTTTTTTCGCTTGCTTTTTGGTTCGTGATCGTTCTCCTTGCCCGGATGGCATCACCATCTCTCTCTTCCGGGGTCCATGTAGAGGACGCAGGGATGTTGCCTCTTGGGGCTCTTTTGAACAGGACGTGCGCCGGGGCGCAGTGAGTGGTGCTATGCGGGGTCTGTCGGTATGCACTCAGGAATTGGTCCAATGCGGCCTCCGGATCTCTGCCATCGTTGACTGCAATGCGGAGCGCCCTGTTGAGAGTCCGCATGAGTCTCTCCACTTCACCGTTTGCTTGCGGCCACAACGGTGTGATCTTGCGGTGTTTTATCCCTAGACCCTCCAGGTATGTTTGGAACTCACGCCCCTGGAAGGGGGGTCCGTTGTCCGACTTCACCTCCTCCGGAAGCCCCATAGTGGCAAATGTGTGGTCCAACGCTTTCTTGACCGGTCCAAATGCTGTGGAGGAGAGCAGTTCTACGACGGGGAATTTTGAGAAGGAGTCCACGATGACCAGTGTGTGTCGGCCGTCCGGGAAGCTCCCGAAGTCTATGCTCAGCTGGGTCCAGGGTGTTGTTGCCGCTTCTTCAGTGATGACTGGGGCTGGGGCCGGGTCTGACCCCGTGATGGTGCAGGCATGGCACGAGCGCACCATCTCATCCACCATGCGATCCATGGCCGGGAACCATACTTTGCTGCGTAGTCTGGCCTTTGTCTTGGCAGTTCCTTGGTGGCCCGTGTGGGCGATCACGAGGGCCTGTTGTTGGAGGCTTGCTGGCACCACAATGAGATGTCCTCTCAGTATGACGCCTTCATCGCCGACGCTCAATTCATGTCGGATTTGCCAGAGTTGTTGTCGGGCATGGCTAATCTTCGGGCGAAGTCCTTGAGCTCCTTCCAGAAACCTCGTCCAGCTCCCAGTATCCAGGGCAGTCTTGACGCGGGTTAGAGTCTCATCTTCAGCGATGGCTCTTCCCATCTCCTGCAGGGTGAGGGTCTCCGGGCAGGCAGCCACGGACACCATGTGGACGAACTCTTCCACTAGAATGCTATCCGCCAGTGGGATTGCTTTTCTGGTGACATCCGGATGCCTGGACAGATAGTCTGCTGGGTTGTTGGCGCCGGGCCGGAAGACTAGGGTGAAATTGTAACCTTGTAGCTGTACGGCCCACCGTTCAATCCGCGGTGGGGCTAGCCTGGAGGACCCGGCGAACAGGGGCAGGAGTGGCTTGTGGTCCGTCACGATGGTGAAAGGTTGGCCACAGAGACACAGATGGAAATGTTGGCAGGCCCACTTGATGGCAATCGCCTCTCGCTCGATTTGGGCGTATCTCGTTTCAGTGTCCGTGAGAGCCTTGCTCGCATAGGCGACAGGTTTCCAGTCGTTCTGGCCATATTCTTGCAGAAGAACGGCGCCGAGACCTACGGGGCTGGCGTCCACAACCAGTTCGGTCTTCTTGCGTGGTTGGAAGTAAGCCATTGTGGCCTTATCCAGAAGGCTCGCTTTGATTTCCTGGAAAGCTTGGTACGCTGCGCCGCTCCATTCCCATTCCTGGTCCTGTCTAGTGAGTGCGCGGAGGGGCTCGGCCAGGTCTGCTAAGTTCGGTATAAATCGGCCACAGTACGTGGCCATCCCGAGGAAGCTTCTCACCTCGGTGGGGTTTCTGGGCGTGCTGGCATTCCGGATAGCTTCCGCCTTCTTTGGGTCAACTCGGAGCCCTTCGCGCGTGAACCTGTATCCGAAGAAGTCCACCGCTTCTTGGTAGAACGAGCACTTTTCCTTGTGTAGGGTTAGTCCATGTTCCTGTAACCTCTGTAAGGTGGCCCTCAGGTGGGCATGGTGTTCCTCCAGCGTATTCGAGTAAATCAAAATGTCATCGCTCAAGTTGATGACCCCACTCAGCCCGGACAGAACTTCCCTTATCGCATTCTGAAATACTTCGGCCGCCGATGACACTCCAAAACTTAACCTCTTGTATCTCCGGAGCCCGACATGAGTGGAGAAGGTCGTGATGTATCGGCTGTTCTGATCAAGTACCAACTGGTGGTACCCCGCGTTGAGATCGAGTTTGGAGAACCACTTCGCCCCGTTGAGGTCGGCGACGATGTCGTCCATAGTGGGCGTGATGTGGCGCTCCCTTTTCACGGCAGTGTTTGGCAGCCTCATGTCGACGCACAGCCTTATGGCACCAGGCTGCTTGGGCTTCGGGGCAACCACCAGTGGAGACACCCACGGAGTCGGTCCCGACACCTTCTCGATGACATCGAGGTCTTCGAGCTTCTTCAGCTCCTCTTCGACCTGAGCGCGGAGGTTAAACGGCACTCTTCTGTGACGCAAGGCAACGGGACGGATGGTGGTGTCTATGTGTAGTTTGATTTTCTTGTCTTTGAGCTTTCCGAGGCCGCTGAAGAGCGCAAGGAAGTCTCCTAGTATGGTATTAGCGTGTGATTGGTGGACTTGGTTGGCGAAGAAGACCAGCCCGAGGTCTTCCGCTGTGTTGCAGCTGAGTAGCGTCCCTTTTTTTCCTTCAGTTACATGGAACAGGGCCTCCGTTGTGTACTCCCCATTACGAATAGTGGTGCTGATGACACCGCGTAGTGGCATGGGTTTGGTGCCTCCATACGTGTATATCCGAGCGTTCGTCGGGGCTAGTGTGGGTTTAGGCGACATCTGTTCATACTGGTCCGAGTCCATGACATTCACGGAGGCTCCGGTGTCAATCAGCGCTCTGATCTCAGATCCTTCCACAGAGATCGTGCACATGGGTGGTGGTCTCTTCCGGGTGGATATCCTGCTGACATAGGATACTACATACACTTCATCATCTTCCTCGTCCTCATAGTACGGCTTCCGTTCTTGGGCCTGTGTGTCGGGCGGCGGGTGTTCTTGTTCCAGCGACAGCTGTCTCACTCTGGATGTTATCGACCGAGATCCATGTCCGCCTCGCGCCCTTTGGGCGTCGGGCCTGTATCGTCCTCCTTGGCACACCGCGGCAAAATGGTTGAGCCTGCCGCACTTCGAGCACGTTTTTCCTTTCGCGTTGCACACAGCGGTCGCTGCATGGTCTCCCCCACAGTAGGCACACTGAGCGTCCCGGGTCTGCCACTGTCGAGCTCTACCTCCCGCCGGTCTCCTCCGTATCGCGTCAACAGTTTCCTCCTTAATGGGCGCCATTTTGGGCGCGGCTTGCGGGGCCATAGGGGACCGGAGCGCCAGCTCCATTTCGTCTGCTCTGGAGTTCGACAGTTCATGGGAGCGGGCAAGGACGAGAATGGCATCCAACGTGATGCCCGGTTGTCTGAGGATGAGCTTCCGTAGAAGGTTAGATTTGCAACCTACTATGATCTGGTCCCTGATTTCTTCACGTGGTTCTGTAAACGGGCAGCTGCTTGCCAGCCGGCGCAGCCTCGCATAATACATGTCCACTGATTCGGCCTCAGTTTGCCATGCCCGCTTAAACTTGAACTTCTCATAGTCTGTGTTGACCTGGGGGTCAAAGTGGGTGTTCAGCGCGGTCACGGCCGCGTCGTAGTCATCGTCCTCGCCGGTGTTCGGGAGAGACTCGAAGAGGTCATAGATTTCCGGGCCTCCATACAGGATTAGAAGTGATCTTTTCACTGCGTTATCTGTCTCTCTGGTGCCTCTGAAGTAGAGGTTCAACCGCCCCAGCCACGCCTTCCATCGCGGCGCCGCAGTTGCTGGGTCCGCAGTCTCGCTGAATGGCGGAAGCGGGGCCACTCCGGTGTGGGCATGGCTGACTATGCGAGTGTCTGCTCCGCGCCGTGGAGGTGGGCGTGGCGTAGTGGTATGTGCGGCCGTCCACGTGGGCGCACCCCCTGTGGCAGCGTCGCCCATGCTGTAGACCCTTCCCTTGGATCACGCCCCACCTGCGCAGGCCGTGTGACGCGGAACGGAGTTGGGACGGTGAGCAATGATAGACCAGTTGCACTTGCCAATGCTTGATGGCACTGTGATGTTGCCTCATTCGCCTTTCTTCATTACTGTTATTTAATTTCCATACATGAGAGCCCCAGCGCGCAGGACATGGCAGGATGCCGCAGAGGGCCAGGCACGCGTTGGAGGCACCACGTGGTCGTGTCTCGGGGCTGACGTGCGGCGTCTCCCCAGTTCACCCCTCCCCCTCCGGGGCAGCACGCACTGGAAGCGCACTCGCGCTGGGTGCAGAGCGGGGCAAGCCCGCGGACGGCAGCAGGCACAGCGCGGGGGGGCCGGGCAAAGGCTGCGGGTCGAGGCACTCACCAGGCGGCTCCCGCCAGCTGAACGCGCTCCGACCAGGGAGGCGCGTGGGCGGGGAGCCGACTTCGAGCAGGTACAGCAGGCCGGCGGACGAGCTCCGCGGCCCAGGAAACAGCCGAGCAGGGGCGGCCGGCAGCAGACGACAGGTGAGGAGTGTACAGCTCCGGCAGGGTGGCCAGGCACGCGTGGGAGCAGAACCGGCCTCGTCGCCAGTGTAGTGGGCGAGGTCAGGGCCTCGCGCGCAGCGCTGACCAAAGGAAGAGACACACACACAGAGTAGTAGGGTATGCCGGAAAGACCCCGAGCGGTCTTCCGCGCTTTTAATATATACCTCGGGGCGGACCCGTCCCGAGGGTGAGGGCGTGCATGCGTGTGTGTGCAACAAAGTAGGTGAGAGGCCGGGTGGCTCTCTACAGTTCCTTCCAGTCCTTAGACAGAACTGAATCTTCTCTCCCCATCCATCACTGTATACAGCCAGCCCTAAAGGTCATGTCGTTCGCCAGGCCGGGTTTGTGACATATTTCTTAATAGAGCTATAGTAGCTATGACATGGATCGTTGAGTCTCACCACTGCTATCGGCGGTTATCAATACGTGACTTACTCGAATCCCAGCAAGAACAACTCTGCCTCTATTCGTTCGGATTGACAGAAACGGAGAATTTTAGATTGATAAAGGTGCCACCTGATGTTTACAGCCCTTAAAACGGCAGTCTCCGTATGAAGCACGATTTACAAACCAAGCTGTGTTTACTAAATTAAGTTTTACTGTAGTGTATTCAGTGTGGGCAATGCTGGATTCCCAATTACAAAACTAAGCGATTGTATGTTATGATTACATCTTGCATGCTTTGTAGAGATACGAATGTTTTAAATCCAATGCATGCATTCAACAGCATTCGTTTATTCCTCCATCTAAACGTTATAGGGTGTTTGCCATGTAGGGTTTGGGATGTTTTTGTGTGTGAGGTGTGTCATGAAAGCAAGCTTCAGTTTCACAGTCACCGATCATAACAGACCCCCTTAGTCTAGCCCCCTGCTGCTTGCACACACAAGAGAGTGCAGAAATCTAGGATAGTTTTTTTCTCTTTTAGGATCAGTGCATTCTTATTTTAACATGGATTAAGGTGAATTTAAAGATATCGTATTACCTCCTCTTCCATCTTCTTGTCCCATTCCGTATACATGAGCAGTTCTCTTGCTCCACAAAACCTATTACCTAGCTGGTCAAAACTGCCCCCAACATGGCGTGGACTACCCAGCATGCATAAAGAATAATAATAATAGCCATTTATAAAGCGCACAGTTACCTCAAACAGAGGTTCCCCGGCGCTACGCAGACTACAACAGCAAAATAGCAAGACAGATATTATGCCTGCTTAAAGAGCCAGGTATTTAAGGCCTTCCTAAACTTGTGTTCCAATTCCAACTGGCGCAAGTAAAATGGCAAAGAGTTCCGCAATCTTGCGGTCCTGACCAAAAAGGACCTACTCCCTTGTTGGGTCTTTGTATATCGGGGTTGCAGAGCAGGCGCTGGTGGTTGGATCTTAGAGTCTGTTCCTGTCGATTTGGGCTGAGCCTTAACTTGAAGTAGCTTGGGCCCATATCTCCCATGGCTCGAAAGGCAAAGGTCAACACCTTAAATTCAGTCCTATTAGCCACCGGGGGCCGATGCAATTGTATCAGGTGGGGGAGATATGATGCCGAAAGGGGACCTGGCAAATCAGCCTTGCTACAGCATTCAGAACCATCTGTAGTCTGTGTATCAGGTAGGCTTGGTAGCCCCAGATTTACACCATTGGCGTAATCCATCTATGAGGCCTCCAGCGCATGTACTATTATCCTGCGGCTCTCCTCCGGGAGCAAGTGGAGGAATTTCCGTATGCTTCTCAACCTCCCAAAGCACGCTGAAGAAATCTGCTGTACTTGTGCTGTGAAAGATTGTTCCGTCTCCCACTTGATGCCAAGATTTCTTGCTGCCTCTGCTGGAATCGGCAGAGGTCCCATGTCTGTGGGCCACCAGAGGCATGATTCGGGGGGGGGGTGTCTGACTAAAAAACAGGACCTCCGTCTTATCTGCATTTAGTTTCAAGCAGTTACTATTCATCCAGCTTGAAATATTTATCAAACATTCATTTAAATTGTGGAATGAAGCAGATTGTTCTTTAAAAGAGAACACCAGCTGCGTATCATCCGCAGTCCTCAAAGGGGACCACCATCCCCCCTCCCTCCAACTTCCTTGTCAAGTTTTTCCTGCACTGGACTTTTATATTTCTTGGTGGACCGTAAATCATATGCCCACCTCTGAACTCATGGGCCCTCATACCCCAATCAAAACCCCAGCTGAACCCATCCCTCAAAATCGTTTCCTCCTCTGGCCGATCATAAATCCCCAGCCAATACTCAAGTTAGTCAAATTTAACCAGAGTACGAGTCTTTCTCCCCCGGTTCCTGAGTCCCTCTCCCCCCTCTTTTATGAACATGCTGTGGTGGTGGTGTGTCCCTTGACTGTCTGCATAAAGCTGCCACTACCCTGTACTCTGTCCCTGGTACCCCCTTGAATTCCCATAACATTGAATAAGTGGGTGACGGCCTGCACACGTGGAGCACTCATGCCGGAATTTGCAGTACTCACAAATTCACATTCCCTTATTTTAGTCCCAACACATTCCCCCTGATCCTCCCTGACCTTTTGGTGCCCCACACACCCCTCCCCAGGTGAGGTGCCCTTCAAAGGGCTTGTAAAAATAGGCAGGCCACTGTCCATGAAAACGATCTTACCGAACCTAGTGGGCCCACAGTATACTGCCACAGCTCTGTATCTTGTTCCTCCCACTTTGTCTCGGGACCCCAAGCCAAACGTGACCTGAATTCATCATCATCCTCAGAAGGGCTGTCTGAACCCTTCCATAGCAGTCTGCCGACACCACTCATCCTGCCTCAAGGTCGTTGAAGACCTACCTGCTGATGGACTCAAATCGGTCATCCTGTATCTACTAATGTTGGATGCAACGTGATAACCGCAGACATCCGTCGAGCCGCTTTGCGCCCTTCCATCTCTTCGCCTCTGGTCTGGGAGTCGCACCAATCTCTCCAGAGTCTAAAAATCTATTACTCTCTGCCACTTCTAAAAGAGAGAACAGGACAGCTGTGCTTATGCCCCTAACCCTCCTCGCTCCTATTACGTCTTTCTCAGGGTCCCAGGACCACTGATCCTGCTCAACGCTGACGCCCGCACCAAATGGGAGGTACCCTCCTCGGTCCTCACCTGAGGAACCTGGCTCCCCCCTCCCCTTCTGACTCTGTCCCCCTCCTCCCTTCTCCATTCAAGCTTGGCCGCAGCAAGCGCTGACCCCTGCATCCCCAAGGGGCCCCCAACCTGATCCAGGCGCAATCCACCACACCATATCCCTTTCCAGGCTGTCCCACTCTGGTCTCCCGCCCCTGTGGCCACCCAGAGCCACCATCCACCCAGCGCTCTTGTAGGCTCTGTGGGGCCCTCTGAAGCCAGTCCCAGCATCCCAACGAGGGGGTCCTCCCCAGTCCATGCGTGGGCGAAACGCGGACAGGGACCTTTCCACCAGCCACCAGTTCACCTTAAACCTGTGGTAGGGAGCCAATAGGTAGCCCCCTATATAGCCTATTGGGCTACTTTGGGCTCCAATAGAGCCCAGTGATGAAGGAAGGGGAGGACAGTCACTGTGACTGCACCTTCTCCCAAAGACCCCGGGTGGCTGATCTCCCTGTGATCGGGTGCCCCCAAAATCCCCATTGTCCTATTGCAAATGTTTTTAATAATCGTGCTAACGTAGCTGTAATATTTGTTGTGGGAACTATTTTATGATTTCCAGGGCCGACAAGGGTGACTGGGCTCAGACTGTGTCACAGCCTTTTACTACTGGTGAGCTGAGTCTGAATTTGAGTTCTAGACCCCAAAACGAGCACCAACTACACCCCTTTCGCACTTATTCTGCAATGTCAGATTGAAGGTAAAAACAGGAAAAGTAACTAGCGTGAGAGGTGTGCCCAGGCAGGCAGTGTCACCACCCATCTCATTTGTATTTCGAAGCAGTTGTTTTCTAAACAGCCTGCCTTCATCTCAGATGAAGTATTTGAGGGGGATCAACTGATATTTGGAAGCTTCAGTTATTGTTAAGGTCGTTTCTTCAGAGACCCAGCTCCTGTCATAGCAACAAAGCTTTGCCTCAAGCTTACTCTTAGCGAAGAGGAAGTGGTCAGATTGGCCGCTCCGCACTCTGAATATATACGTCTTTAGTGGGTGGCACTTGCCTTAGATGCATTAAGCGATTTATTTCAATGGAATTGGGCTCTCATGCACACTCCAGTGGACTCTCTTCTACAATACCTTTAATGCTTACTCAATTGCACCCCCTTTTCTCGTACACTAAACAGGATTTGATTTTCTTTCATTTCCATGTCACTGGTCCAATGCATTTCATTAGGGCAGTGTTATTCCTTATGACTGACCTTGTACACGAAGGGGCAGATTTACTATATTTTGACCAAGCAAAGCACAGAAACCAAAGTTGCTGTGCTGCTAGCAGACCCGCACCATATCTACTGTCTCTTTCCTTGCGCAAGTGCAGTTAAGCTTCTAAGCACTAACACACACGTTTACACCATAGTTCAACAGAGTGTGTGCTCTATCAGGCATAGATTGTGTACTGGTAGGGCACCCTTCCAGTACAAAACTGTGCAGTAATCCTTTTTCCCACTTTGCATGTGTGCTGCAGTGTACAACACACATACAAAGTTGGAAAAATGCAGAGAATTTGAAAACTTGCTCTGCAATTATGCCTGCTCGAGAAGGGGTAATTGTTTAGCTCAATTCCATGTCTATCAATGTTAGTAGATAGAGATTTGCATCACAAGTTGGTGGTTGCACAGAATGCCCATGTACCACCCGCTTGATGCCACGTAATGCAAAGTTGTGCATAGTGCTTCTTGGCCTTACTTTGGTCAGCTTTCTAATGTAAATCTTGTTTTGAGTTGTAAATTAATTACCACCACAATACTTTGCACCAGGGTTGCTTTTCAAAAGTGATGTCAATCCTGTGAGAAATGTTATTAAATCTGGGCCCCAAAGTTGGCTGCCCACTTTCCCATTTCACTCCTCAAATGTACCAAATTGTCTTTAATTTCCTAGGTCTATGTCTCATGTGTCCAGTTATGTGTGCTGTTTTGATTTATGTATTTGTATTAACTTTAGGCACAAGGATCAAGACATGTCCACTACAGAAAAAGAGGATGGTTGTGTGATCATCACTGGGGTTGACCCCCAAGGGGAACCCTCCAAGATGGGTGTAGGTGCCATCCGTTCACCCATGAAACCTCTGCAGAGTTTTTACAAAGGAGAGCCAGTAGCGCTGGGTGTAAGTGAAATACTTCATAATTGAGCAAAGATTCTGTTAATGCTTAATGATTTTTCTCAGCTTGAATTCCTTGATTACTGAGATCATATAAAACTGTCTAAATACACCCACCAAAGTGGCCATGGTTATTTCAAATGTGGGCTACCCTGCAATACCAAGGAGCCTGGAACATTACCTGTGGCACTCTATACTACCGAAGGAACAATTGCATTATTCAATGGAACATCCAGGATTTTGGATTTTGCAAGATTTTATTTGCATTGCACCACAAGTCCCAGAAGGCAACTTTAGAGAATAAGATTATGGTCCTTAATTAGTAAAGGTTGTGCTGGTGATTATGCCATGCAACACAGATGATCACTGCACCCGAAGGCCTTCGAACAAAGAAAGACATTGGCACCATAATGTGTCAAAAGGGCCCCTTCGCAAAGTTTCAGTAAATAAGGTCCCTGCTTTCTTTTACACTTTGCTGAGAAAATATGAAAGAGCAGGGTGAGCATTTAAAATCTACGAATAATTTTTTGGGGACCAGGATTCCCTTCTCACTCTAACTTTGGTGAACAGCAAGAGCGTTGCATGTAAAAAATGTAGTATCCTTAGTTCGTTGGCGAAGTTGATAGACTTTTAAAAACACTTAGGGCCTTCTTTAAAGTTTGGTGGATGGGATACTATGTCAAACTCTTGAAAGGGAGGGTTGGAACGGGACAGAAAATGGGCCCAGGCACCAAAATAAAAGTGACCCCCATTAATTACTTAAATTGCTCAAAAAAATTGCCCATGTTTGAAAATTGCTGCAGTTTTAAGTTGTAAATACAAGCTGTATAAGTTCTTTGCACGGTTTGGGACACTGCATGGATGTGAGATTTAATATCAGGAAAAGCACCAGTAAAATAAATCCCAGCAGAGTATAAAACAGGTTCAAAACCAGCCAAAAAGTCGCCCACGCAATTACCTGTGACACCAGTCCTTGGGACACTGCCTGATTACCCTACATGCCAGTCCTACCCTGGTGACGGATTTCCCTTCTGCTGTATTACAAGTTCTACTGGCTATATTGCACTTGCCATACTGTTGATGGGACATTTTCCTACATTTGTGACAGAGTACCCTATCTCCAAACTCTAAAGAAGGCACTGAGGTTACAGTTCAAGATCATTAATTTTTTCCAAAACGAACAAGTTCGGAACGATTTTAAATACCTTCTTACCTAATTCCAGTTCGGAGGGTATTTTTGAGACACTCAATAAGATGAAATAGAAGTTAACCAAAACACTTGATGAATTAGCCCACAAGATGTCTAGATATATCAACAGAACGCGGCAAAAAGAAGCATAACATTGATTTACTACAAACTTTCAACATCATCTATATTCAGTATAATAATAAAACCATCCCACATTCAACAAGGAAATAATTTAGTTCTGTGCATTTACTGCCCCGTGGGATTTATACATTTGAGTACATTTCCTGCACTCCCCTTATTTGCTATGCGTCCTCCAATCCTCACATCTCTGACCTCGTTTGCCTGCTAACAGTTGCTACCTTCTTTGTCATTTCATTAGTTCTGCAGCATTCTCTTGTCTGCCTGTTAGTCTCTCGCTTTCCTACACTCTTTACATTTTGTCCCATTCTGTCCGCACTACTGTCCTCCTGAGCCATTTCAGTGCCCATGCACTCACTCAGTGCCTGCCCGTTCGCAATATATGGGTTTGTGCCAGGGAGGGGGATAGAGATTATATTCCAGTGCTTCAGCCCATTTTAGTAAGTCTGGAGTAGCCATTTTTAGATCGAGGCCTACCAGACAGATCAGCTGTCTGGTTTGCTAACTGCATCTTGGGGACATTGGAAAGCCTCCCTGGGAATGCATTCCACCCATTTCTTAACATTGGCTTTGTGGTTTGTCACTGCCATTTGCTTGCTTTCGATTTGATAGCTTTATTTGTTTTAGACTGTTCAGCTTGAGATGTTCCTGTACTTGCCCAAACCCTATGTACTGCATTCTACCACCTGTACTGAATTTCTGTAAACAGACCTTTAAATCCTGTTCTTATATTGTCACATTTGCTGTGCATTCCAAGACAGAGGTCAAATGTAAGGCTGTGTCTTTCATGGAGCTTAGTGTTTATTTTTCTTTCTCAGACTTAGAAGTGGGAGTATTTATCTGACAATCATGCTTGCTGCTGCGTGTTGTACAATGTTTTTTTTTTACTAGCAGAAAATAACATTTACATTTCTTTAACCCCTTCCATGCTCATGACGGAACGGTTCCGTCATGAGCATCGTTCGAGCTGTGCTTATGACGGAACCGTTCCGTCATGACCACGCCCGGTTCTATTAGAGCGCAGCACCGGGGGGGGGGGGGGGGGGGGGGGAATCGGCGCCGCACAGAAGGGGTTAAATCAACTGTGCAGATATTTAAGAATATGGAAGGCACAAATGAAGCACTTTTTTTTGGTAATTGTGAAGTGTGATGGAAACAAATCTTGTAATACAATCAAAGCAAATCATTACACTAGGTGACGTGTGTGCGCTCTATACTTTTATCAGTTAGAAATGTATGTATGTGCAAATGTAATCTCCATTTCAATTAAAGATGTTTTGCCTGTAATTGCAGTGCCCTGCCACAGATGCATACTCCACTTTACCCACCCCATCTCATTCCACTCTACTCTGCTCTACTCCACGCCATTGCACTGTACTCTGCCCCACTCCACATCACTTCACACTGCATCACTGCGCTTTATGCTGCACTCTACGCCACTTCACTCAATGCCTCTCTACATCACTCTACTCTATGCCAATGTACTCTACCCCCACACTACTCTACTATGTACAATTGCGCTCTTTGCCACTGCACTCTGTGCCAATCCACTCAAACCCACTCTAATCAACTCTGCACCACTGCACTCTTAGACACTGCACTCCACGACACTCTACTATAAGCCGCTGCACTCTGTGCCTCTTCACTCTACACCACTCTATTCCACTATGCGCAACTCCACTCCATGACACTACAGTCTAACACTCTATGCCACTCCACTCTTAACCACTCACGTTTACATCACTCAAATCCATTCTATGCCATTCCACTCTCCTGCAGTACTCCACTCCATTCCATTCCACTCTAAACAAATATCTACTCCACTCTACGTAACACCCAGTACACCACTCCATTCTGCTCTACACCACTCCACAATACTTCATGGTACTTTACTCTACACCACTCAACTTGATTCCACTCTATGCCCTTCCACTCTACGACAACACTCCACAACGCTCTACACCACTCCACTGAATGCCACTCTATTAACATTCCACATAACTCTACGCCACTCAACTCTACTGTACACCACTCCACGGCACTCAAAGACTCCCTACGCCACACTATAACACTCCACTCTCTTCCACTTTGCGACATTTCACTTCACTTTCCTTTACCCCACTAACTTTTAACCATGCTGAACAGCAGCCACACTTGTGTGCGACATGGCTAAAACATATTGGTAAAGCCAATAGCTCTTGTATAGATGAGACCTATTACTCTTGCATTTGCCATGGTTCTGAAGCCATTGGGGGCTGGTTTTTGAATACCGACAGCGACCTCTAGCTCCTCTGTCGCTATCTCCAGCTTCACTGTGATTATTGCACAGACACAGTAGGGGGTATAAGCAGAGTAACAGTTGAAGAAATGGGAAAAGAGCGAGAAGGAGCTGAGCTAAAAAGAGTGTGATAGAGCTAGATCAGAAAGCAGGAACAGAATGAGAAAAAAATAATAATAACGAGCATTTGTAAAGTGCGCGGCAACCTCAGGCGAGGAGCCCCGGTGCTAATTTGGCAGACAGCAGAGCAGAGGGACCCGCGTAATTATTATCATTGCCTAAAGAGCCAGGTTTTTAGTCCCTTTCTGAACTTTAACTCTGAGTTCAGCATGCGTAAGTGGAGAGGCATGTCATTCCACAGCTTGGCTGACCCCACCGAGAAAGACCTGCCCCCCCCTGCCTGACTTTGGAAAAACCGGGGACAGTGAAGTAACGTTGTAAATTGGATCTTAAGGTCTGCACTTGGCAGTACGACCGGAGTCTTTTCCTCAAGTAGCCGGGGCCCAAGCCATGGTAGGTGCGCAAAGCCATTGTTAGGGCCTTGTATTCTATCCACTTGGCTATAGGGAGCCAGTGGAGTTGTTTGAGGTGGGGGAAATATTCTGGCGCAGAGGGACCTTGCAGGTTAGCCTGGCTGCAACGTTCTGTACCAATTGGAGCTTCTTAATCAAGAATCCAGGAAGGCCCAGGTAGAGGCCATTTGCATAGTTGAGATGAGAAGTCCCCAGGGCATGAACCGTGGTCTTTCTGCTTTCTACTGGCAAGAAGCCCAAAAATGTTCTGATGTCTCTCATCTTCCTGAAGCAGGTTGCCGAAAATTGCCTGACCTAGGCCAAGAGGGCTAAGTCCTTATCCCACCTGACTCCCAGGTTTTTGACTCAGTCTTTCTGTGCATGTGGGGAGCGGAGTTCCACCGGCCACCATAGTCCCGAAGGTGGGGTGGAAGGTTTGATTGAAAAATAAGACCTCCGTCTTGTCAGCATTTAGCTTTAATTGGTTTTCATTCATCCAGATTGCTAGGTTTCGCAGACAGTCTTTGAAAGAGTCGAACTCTGAAGCAGAGTGGTCAGTGAAGGAAAACACCAGCTGGGTGTCGAGCACGTATGAGATCACCTTAAAACCTCTCCTACCAATGAAAGCTGCCAGGGGAGTCATATAAATGTTAAAAATTATCTGGCTTAAGGCTGATCCCTGGGACCCTCCACATTTGAGTGGTTTCACTGAGGAAATGAACGGGCGAAGAAGGACTTGTTGTCCTCACTCAGTGAGATAAGAAGCAATCCACTCCAGTGTGGTCCCCTGTACACAAAACTGCTTCAGTCAGCACTGCAGAATCGTGTGTGAGACAGTATGAAATGCTGCGGAGAGATCTAAAAGTACCAGCATGGCAGATGAGCCACTATCCACGGATAGCTGGATGGAGTCAGCCACTTCAAGCAGTGCTGGCTCCATGCTGTATCCTGTTGCGAAGCCAGATTGTGGGTCATGTAACAACTTGTTGGTGTCCACAAAATTGCCTAACTGTAGCTGGACCTGCTTCTCAAGAATCTTAGCAGGTGTTGAAAGGAGGGAGATAGGCCTGAAGTTTCTGTGTATTTTTGGGTCTGTATTGTCCTTCTTTAAGAGAGGTAGAAGGTAAGCGTGTTTCCACGAGGCGGGGTAAGTACCCATCCTGAGGGAAGTATTCCAGATGTGATTTAGGACCGGGGTTAGCTATTCTGCCAGAAGCCTAAACTGTCTCACTGAGCAGGGATCACCTGGTGAACACGATTTGCATTTCAACAGTTCCGCGGGTATCGGGAGGAAGGAAGTGAAAAAGGAGACAGGTTTGAAAAATGTTGCCAAGCCTGACCCTGATCATATTGCAGCACTCTGCTAGTGCTTGTCTTTTTAGGTTTGCCTGCAGAGCGTTTGCGCTGTGCTTGTGAAATCCATTGTTTTTAATATAAACTTAAAAGGGGCTTACATCCCACCTCCTCTCTTTCCTGGCTTTTAATTGGATCCTGTGCGTGCCACTCACTTTTCCTCCATTTCTATTGGCTGTAGCATATCTTCTTGCATTTACCAATGCCTGTTCCTAGTTATGAAAAGCCATACTTTACGGGATCTTTTTTCCCATTAATTAGCTAATATGGTGCAAGTTAGTATATGTGCCCCACTTACACACTAACGGATGAGTTTAATTTACAACTGCTTTTGTTTTCACAGGCAGTTGCCCTTACCTTTAGTCTGTGAATAATAAACACTTTTACTCAACCCCCAAACCCTCATCCCGTGCCGGTTTCTATTTGACCTCGCCATTACAAGAAGCCATTATCTAGGCATATGACCATCTGATCTTGGCTTTCAGTCAGAAACCCTTAGAATGCTGGGACTTGAAGTGCTACTCTTCCCGTAAAAAAAAAAAAATAAGGTCATCTCAATCAATACCGAAGATTGGACGAGAGGGTCTACTTTCCTACTCAGTTGACCTAAGTGTTTCATTGGGCATTTCATCAGAGTTAAATTAAATAACAGTGTTGAAAAACTGAATGAAAGATTCATGTAGTAGCCTTAATTCAGAAATGTTTCTAATGGTTCTGCCAACCGGATCTAGTGATTCGTGAACACAGCACTCACTAGTCTGAGTAAAAGTGCAGTGAAATCTCTTCCCTCAGAGGGCTTTGTAATGACCTGTGGGTTCCTATGAACGCTGTTCCTTGATCAGCCAGCGCAATGAGGCCCTTCCTCCAGCACAGAAACTGTTATCCGTGTGTTTTGCCAGCAGTTTAGAGACCCTAGGAAACGAAATATGCCATACTCCCTATCCTGTGAAAAATCCCCCCCACCCATCCACACCGCTCTTACCTGCACGGGCTGCGGCTGGCTGGACCGGTCCTGCCGAGTGCATGCCTGGGCCTTTGATGGTGATATGGAAGATTTGTGGGGGCTCCTGGGTAGTTTCAGTAAAATAAGCAAATCACATTGTGTGATCTTGCTACTGCTAGGGCTGTCTTGAACCTGGGGTGTCAAACTTTCCAGTATTAGATGTAATCGCCTTCTGTTGCATTATGGGATATGTAGCCTTTTCTTTTACACTGTCTCCCCCTTCTCGCCAATGAACAGATTATCTCCCCATGACCACATCTCACTAACCAGTATAATCCTTCTTATTTCTGACACATGAACCCTTGCAGATTTCTGTTTACAGCCAAGTGCTTCCAAGTAACAACAACAACATGCCAGCAGTATAATAAACATCTGAAGTAAATGTCAGTGCTCTCAAGTTTCCAGGTTTCATAAGTGACTAACTTTTTCGGGCCAGCATTTTCCTTTTAATTATGGGACTTTTAGTTGTGATTTTTGATTGGGTACAGAGAACTAATAATCCCAGACAGGGTGAACTATTTACGCATGGGACTAGGAAACTTGAAAACCCAGCATATAGAAATGTTCTGAACATTGTATTTTGAACAGATTTACATGACAACAATTAAAGCGTGTATTTTCTTTTATAGCTCAGCAAAACCGAGGGTGCATTGTTCGCCTGGGGCGACCGCTGGAAAAGGTGTACCAGAAATCTGTAGGTTGAGTTCTCTCTTTATTAGATTTTATTCAGGACCGCTGGAATTATGTGGCAAAGGAGGACCAAATTGTGTGGCAAGGTTGACTTAATTATACAGCAAGAAAAGCCAAGTTATGCTGCATGATGTAGCACATTTGGTATTAATATTACTTCATTATTTGGTCCTTTTTTACACCCGATAACAGTGTCTGAGAAAAGACTTCTTAATTAGTAACATTTTAACACACAAATACAACAATAAGCAGCTAGAAGATAACCAGTCAACCTTTGCGTGAGAACCCGAGTCGCCATATTTGTCGTAAATTTTGGTTTGTTTGAGCTAGAGACATTTTTTTTTTAAATCCTCAGATTATGCGGCAGATGATGGATTATTTGGCGAGTGAGGCAAATCCACAATTGTGCAAAAATCGACAAAGATTCAGATTTACATAATTCCACTGGCCCTGATTTTATTACACCACTGAACCGTCCTTTGGCGCTGGCATGTTTTCATGTTATTTCTTTACTGGCTACACTAAGAAACTAAGGGACATATTTACTGGGAAACTGTTGGAGCGTGGTGTTAAGGCGAGAGGGCTAATACCACAATCCGACAGTTTCCAAACACAGTTAAGTGCTGTATTCACAAGAATTCAGCACCCCCTGCCATTCCCTTACCGCTGGCGCTAAATGTAGCTGCCTAGCGCCAACGTAGGTACTGTTGCACTATTGTGCGAGGGTACCTGCATAGCAGGGAAAGATTGTTTATGTGCAGGAAGGGACACCCTCATGCACATAAACAATCAGTAACAGTGATTTGTAACTCCTATGTGTACTGCATTGTGCAGCACACAAAGAAGTTGCAAATTGTCATTTTTCTTAATGATTGTTTATGTGCAGGAAGGGACACCTTCCTGCACATACACAATCATTCATGGCATTTTGCTCTTTAATATGTGTGCTGCAGAATGTAGCAAGCATAGAAACAACAAAAACGAGGAGAAATAAAGCATTTCTCCTAATTTTGCCATGTTAATTTTGGTCTGACCCTTGTAAATATGGGGCAGTGTCAAAATCAAAGGGTGTTGCGAGGGAACGGCCACTGCAACATCTATTGCCCAAACCATTCACACTTAGTGTAGCGTGAAAAGGAGCCTTATTAACAAGGAGGTGCAAGGGCGAGATTGTAGATCTCTATCTTATCACTATAGATCTAAACCCCATTCTGGTCAACTGAACCTTTATTGCCTGTCGTTGAGGAAAGAAAGTGCATCCAATACCAAGTTAGTTGCTCAATAATGGGCTTGACTCTGAAAAAACCACAGACTACTTCTAGCTTTTAAAGATTTATTATAGAGTCAAAGTTAACTGCAAGTACAGGCATCTCAAAATGAGATTCAAAAGATATATGGGCACCACTACAAACATGTGCTCTCGAAAAGCCCTCAGGCGAGCAAAGAACACGACTAGAACTAATTCCAAAATCAAAAGGGCTGCAAGCATCGACACATATTGTGATCTCTCCGTCATTTACAGCAGGAGGGAAAGGTTTCAGGTTAGGCTGTCCCTACCCTGCTCTGGATGGTATCCCTACTTAACAGAGTCCCACCCTACCAAAAGGTGTCAGCTGTGAATGACTTCCTAAGAAGATCACCCACTCTTAGTCTCTAGGTGAAAGCCTATGATCTCCAGTCATGACCCCTCTCTGCCTACCCATCCGCTCTCTGAAGGGTCCTCAGGCATCTGCTCTAACTCCACCCCGGGGTGCTGACCCTAATACAAATCACAATAACATTTGAGACGCCCCTCGTGAGACGCCCCTCACGTGGTGTTGATTCTGGCTTTTTCCATGAAGATCTTCCCTTGGGCCTCGTGCGTTAGCGTTGACCTTGCTTCTCAGACTCTTCTCCGGCCCGCCGATACCCCCTAAACATTCCTGAACCCTCCTCCATGTCTACACCAATCTCATGAACAGAACTCTATTCATCCAGTTATTAATTTGATCCCCCTCACATTTGCAGACAGACATCCGTAGCTGAATCTCCATTCCCATAGACTTCTAACAGAAGTTTGCAACTTATTTCCTGACACAAGTCGGCCTGTACCAGTGCATGTAAATCAGAAATCCTTTCATCATTTCAGGCCTACAACCCTTTCGCAGAAGTTAACTAAAATAACATGTTAGCTTCTTTCTCTGGCATAATAAGAAAACACATCTATGGAATATAAATCTAATGGATAACAGAATTACTAAATAACATTAGTGCAATCCATGTCGTGCAAATGAATACCTTTCCCCACCCTTTCAGCTCTGGCCCTGGGGCCTACTCTGTTCTGTGCTTTGCAGCACGACATTTTATATTAGCAGCTACATGATACGGATCAGGATTTAATCACGTCTAATAAGATTATACGTTTTCACACATGTTTGCATTAGTTCCACTTCTATATGAAATCTCTAGATTAACTACACATTTCAGAGTATAGGTGAATATATTTTCAGCACTCATAGCATTTCTCTTTATGATTTGTGCATACTACTTGTAACTCTGGTGCACTCATACATTTTGTTCAGTTTACGCTCTCTCAGAGGCGTTAAGCCATGTTAAGTGAATAAGGAGAAGCTCCTATTGCCACAGGACCAAAGAAAAATGTGACGTTCCTGTGCTGATAGGGGCTTATAAATATGCCTCTAATTTTCGTCGCACCCTATGATGTGTTTATAGGAGATGGCCTCGCCGAGATTACTATAGATATAGTAGGGAGCTCCGTCGCACTCATGTTACAATCAAGTTTTATAAACATGAACCGTTGTCTCAAATTTAGTCTTTGGGTTTGGGTCTGCAGGCTTTTGCCTCCTGTCCTTCAAGCGAAAATACTTGAAAACCAAAGTTGCTGCCCTTCCCGTCGGGAAAGGATCACTACCTGTAGACTCTCACAAAGCGAGATGATCGCTTTTCAGCAATCAATTCAGTCAAGTATGGAAGTGTTCAAAATCAATTTATTTCTCAAAATATTCTTTTGTCAAAGTTGCAGCAGATTTTTCTTCTACACTCGAAATGTTTTATATGTATCTTTTTTTTTTTTTTCCTCATTTGCCGTCTCGCCACCCATTTCTTCTAACTAAGTCCACCACTGGGCATTTTATCTCATATGCTAGTTAGAGTATTGTGGCAAAAACTACACCCATTTTGAGTCTAGTCGTTCGTCAAGCAACCTTTCTTGACCATCTGACTCACCGGGTGTGTCCACCTCTTACTCCGTTTTTGACCTGGGGTCCCATATAGTTAATACCAGCGAGATAGGCGCGGGCTTAACCATGGGAAAATCATACCAAATAATATAGAATCAACCAAAAACTACAAGAAAAGGTACCCAAAATCCTCGATTTCTCTTAGTATGGTCTAAAGTATCAAGCTTAGCCACATACCTCATGGCTAGAATCCAATCCATTAAGTTAGGGCTAGATGGAGAGGCCCACAACTTACATATCTCTCTACGGGCTAGCAGTATGGCATAAAAAATAAATCTTACATTATCATTCATACATTTATTTTCTAAATTATATCTCCCCGTTATTATGAATTCGGGGCTTACCTCCATCCGCAGGTTCAAAATTTTGGATAGACAATTACTTACGTCCAGCCAGAATTGTCTTATATTTGGGCAAAAGACGAACATATGTAGATCATCGGCATTTGGGGTCTTGCACTTCGGACACCCCACAACTCCACCAGTTTTAAATTTGGATAATCTACGAGGGGACCAGTATGCCCTATGAATAGTAAACAGAAGATTCCTCCTTAAATTTGCAGGTTTAACAATACTGTAAAGCATAGACATCGTTACTTGCCATTGGCTCTCCGTCGCAATCTTCGGCAAGCTTTCCAACCACAGGGCCTCCGGAAGCACGAATGGTCCATCTTCCATTTCTAGTATCGTCCAATACCATGTGGCCACTTCCTTCTTGAAAATCCCTATCCCCAGCTTCATCTCAAAATCATTCTGAGTCCCAATCACATTTTCTGGATCACTTGCCCAACTCTGTATCTGTATGTATTTGTATCTTGAAAAAACCTGACCCCATAGTTGTTGACTGAAGCTCCAAGCAAGTTACCATCCTGGAACAAATCTTTCCACCTTTGCAACCCTTCCTCTTTTTTCAACTGAAAAGCCAAAGCATCCTTTGTCCAAAGTGGAGCTCCAGGAGAATCCCATATTGGGGCCATGTAACTAAAATAAGGCAATTTCAATGTTCTTCTTATTTTATACCATACCTCCGCCAAGTCCCGCAAAATCTTAAGTCTCACCTTTGTAAAAAATTTGGGATCTGCAAACTTATATAGAAAACCAAAATCATCAAACCCGCTGCATTTTAGCAACGCTCCAAATATGTCTCCAATCGTGGATTTAGTTAGGGTACCAAACATCATCCTACAGTTCTTTAAGCAAAAAGCCCACGCATAAATTTGTAAGTCTGGTGCAGCCAAGCCGCCTTTGCTAATTCTCCTCCTCAACTTTTTCCATGATAATCGCGCACCTTTTGATGCCCAGATAAATTAAGCTACCTCACTCTGCAACTTAGCCAACCATTCTTTTCTAAATCCCAGCGGTATAGTCTCAAACAGATAAGTAACTTTCGGCACAATCACCATCTTCACAAGATTAGTCCGACCATACAGTGACAAAGGAAGATTCATCCATCCTTTTAAAGTAGCCACAATTTCTTTCTTGATCTTAAAAAAGTTAACTTTAGCAAGATCTTCAATCTTGTGAGTTATCCTGATCCCCAGATACCTCATTTCAGATTTGCTAATTACTCCTTCTGTACTTAGATTCCAGGCCATTATCTCAGTTTTATCCTGATTTATTTGATAGCCTGAAACTTTTCCAAATTCTTTCGTTATTTTCACCAGATTATCCAACCAGTGATGTAGATTAGAAGAGTAAATAATAATATCATCCGCATATAGGCACAGTTTTTTTGACCAATCTCCAACTACAAAGGGGGGTATCTCTTCTGAAGCCCTAATTTTACAAGCCAGTGGCTCTATATATAAATTGAAGAGCAAGGGCGACAAAGGACAGCCTTGTCTGGTGCCTCGCATTACTTTTATGGGATGAGTAAGGATTCCATTAACTAAAGCACGTGATGTCGGGGAGCAATACAAAGAAAAGAGAGATTGAGTGAAATGCTTCCCTAAGTTAAGATATTGCAAAAGAGCTTTCAAGTATGTAAAGTTGACTCGGTCAAAAGCCTTGGCGGCGTCTAGTGCAAACACCGCCAAGGGGAACTTGTGACTAGAAGCCATATCAATTGTTCCAATCAAGGTGAAAGTAAGTTACTTCAAATATCTCCCCTTAATAAAACCTTTTTGATCCTCGTGAATCAATTTCTGAATAACCTTAGCAAGTCTGTCGGCTAAAATTTTTGCGAAGAACTTATAATCACAGTTCAAAAGTGATATTGGTCTATAAGCATCTAAGCTACTGGGAGATTTTCCTGGTTTAAGTATCAAGGAGATAGTTGCCTCATTCCACGAGCTAGGTATAGTTACCTCCCCTTTGAAAACTTGATTAAATAATTGGCAGAGTGTAGGAGAGATTACATCAACTAAAGTTTTATATACTTCAGCCGGGAGGCCATCCGAGCCGGGTGCTTTCCCCCTTTTACTATCTTTAATCACTTTAGCCACTTCATCTAGAGTAATTTCTTTATTTAGTATTCCCATTAAATCATCAGAAAGAGGTTTCAAAAGGTGTAACCACTCTTCTATTTCAGTCTTTCTTGGATGAAGGTCTTCTGTGTAAACGTTTACAAAATAGCTATGAAAAGCATCCGCTATTCTTTTGCTATCTGTTATGCTTTCTCCTGAATCAACCTTTTTAATTTCTTTTATTTGATTGCGCATTAAATCTTTCTTTGCTTTCCACGCTAGCAATAGATAGAGGGAGGAAAACATGGCGGCCGGCTAGGTAACAGGTCGCGGATGCCAGGACAAGCGGCGGTGCCGGGTTGGGTTGGGGTGTTTATCGGTATCAGAGCTAGTGTCTAGCGCTCGAGGAGACATTTACCGGTCTGTGGGAGCTTCAGGCTGCATGTACGTGTAGTGAATTACTTCGAAGATCACCTTTTCGCAGATGGCGGAGTCCTCCGAGCAGTTGATAGCGGGGAGCGAGGAGGCGGAGTCCCGTCGTTCAGCGGGGTCGCATAGCGGGAGCTGGGGAAGGGCGGCGCAGGAAATCGGCAGAGGACGCCGGATGATTGCAAAAATTGGAATCCAACCCAGCGGAGGTCGGGGGAGAGGAGAAGAGTCTTTAGTGAAGACTGCCTCTGGGTGTTTGAAGGTAAAAAGCGTAGAGAGTGTGTTGGATGCACAGGAATTGTGCCTAGCAGACATTGACTCAGAGAAACTTAGGGGGGGTTCAGATGTGGCATTGGGGCGTCCCAGATATCTATTAAGAAGCACAAAGCCAGAAAGTAACGGACCCGTCTTGGGCAAGTTCAAATTACCGCAAAGAAGCCTTAAAAAGGGCCCAACTAAAGAGATTGAAATTAGTAAACTAGGAGAGTGTTCCCTAAAAAAAGATACGAGAAAAGGGAAGCAAAAGGGGCCTGAACATAAGTTAGTCACGACCCCATCGCTCAATTCCTATTTTAAGCCAGTTCCCAAGGTATTACTTCTGAAACCTGAACTAACAGCTCAGAGTCCCACCCCCATCGCTGTTACGGGTGGAAAGCTGGTGGAGCCCCTGCTCGGGGATATTGAGGACTTAGATTAGTCTGCACATTTAACTCCAAGCCCCTTTCAGGCTCTGGCGATTGACATGGAGTCTGAGAAAGAAGAAGCGCTGTTATTAATTACAGAGTTGCCAGATACAGAGACCCCTCAACAGCTTAATATAGCATCAAAAGCTGATGGAGTTGTTGTAGTAGGAGCAGTAGGAGGAATAGCTGAAGAAGTAACAGATGGAGGGATGGAGGTGGGAAAACTGGATGGAGTTTCAGTGTCTCAGGATGGGCTGGACATGAGGCAGGCTGATTTTCAGCAGAATAGCTTAGATATACCAGATATGTCGGTACTGACATTATTAAGAAAGCTGGAAAGAGACATCCATATGGGTTTTGAAGCCTCAAAAAAAATCAGGAGCGTATAAGTGCTTCATGTACTCTGCTAGAAGACAAATTAGATAAACTAAGCACTCGTACAGAAGTGATTGAGACAGAGATGAAGGTGATGCAGGGGAGAATTCTGGATAATCGCAAGGAAATTGAGGCTATGAAATTTAAAGAACGAGAGACTGATGAGAGAGTTGAGAGATTGGAAAATATGCAAAGGCGTAACAACCTGAAGATCTTAAAATTACCAGAAGGAAAGGAGGGTTCAGACTTAAAAAGCTTTGTAGTTCAATTGTTAAAAGTGGAGTTACAGTTAGAAGAATCAAAAGAAATGTTGTTACAAGACATTCAGAGAGTTCACCGGGACCCCTTCCGGTTGAATCCAAATTGTTCTAAACCAAGGAAAATATTAATCAATTACCAAACGTATAATTTAAAAGAGAAGATTTTGACAGCAGCCCTCAAGAAAAAGAATATAATCGTGGATGGAATTTCAGTAGACATTAGGTCAGATTTATCGCCAACCACAGCAAGCAGGCAATGAGAATTAGGAAAGCGAATGGCGCCACTTAGAGAAATGGGGGCAACTGTCCAATTGAAATTCCCTGCTTTTCTAAAAGTAATGTGGCGAAATAAAATGCATACGTTCCGTGCAGTTGAAGAGGTGGATGCCTTCTTGGATCAGTGTCAAGAAGAATAGTATCAGACAGCTCAGATTTCTGTTTAAACACTCATAAAAATAATCATTAAATTTTGTAGATAAAATAGGGGCACCGCCACTGTGGCATCCACTGGCCTAGGGTTAGGCCATGGGAATTTTGTTTGCCTCATCACATTTAAGGCTATTTCCCAGTAGTCCATCAGGGTGAGAGAAGTCTAACACTCAACAGTAGAAACTCGAGGATATGTAAATGTAAAAATAAATTGATTGTGACATGTTTCCGCACAGCGCAAAGGTGATATCAGTGACCAAAAGACAGGTACTCTGAACCAGGATTTTGTCTTCAGTTACTGTACAAATTTCCAAAATGCACTACACCCAGTTATTTGCCTGTCAGCACCGTGAACTCAAAGAAGACTCATGCATTTCTGGGACCCCACGTTCCGGAGACCCACAGGAGCTAATTTGGGGATCTAGCCTCAGCAAGGATAGGAAACTTAAATGTCCCTTTATAATTGCTTGTCTGCTGATTGTCCACACTTCATTTCACAGATCATAATCTCATTTTTTGGAGGCATATCCTTGCAAACTATCAATACCTAATCTACCCTATTTTATCTAGCTATGACGCCAATTATTTGCATGAACAATCTTATACCCCAATAATGATCCAAAATCCTATTGATTTAAAACTTAAGGAAGAAAGTGGAGTAAATGAATGGAATACTTTCCTTCTCAGCACAAGACTAATCCCAATAGCCAAAAAGAACATGTTACAACTGGATTAACCACTAACTTTAGGTTCCGAAGTAGTATATTACTTGCCATAAGTCTAAATTGGCACGTTGGTAATTTTTGGTGGCGTACTCTCCGCGGAGTGACTTGAGACTGCGGATAGTATACCTGGAAGACTTTGATTGGAGAATTATGATTGTGTTATGGGTTGGGAGTCGCATTGATGAATACGGATATTGGAAGGCAATATCAAATTCGCCCTGATGAATTCATTGGTATACCTATCATAGACAAAACACGTCTTGGCTACATATTGCATTTGATGTACTAGATACATACGAAGATTGAAAATAAAAAGAAGAGTATATCTACACACACTGATTGTGGAAAACTGTGATTTGAACACTGGTGCTCGGGATTATTTTGAGTGAAGCCAACAATAACACGTTACCACTGGATTAACCACTAACTTTGTGTTCTGAAGTAGTGTACTACTTGCTATGAGCCTTCAATAATTGCTAGAGGCAGTAAGCACTATGGAAATGCAATTACAGCACGATACATTACATTATGCGTGCGACATGATTCTGGCAAATGATTCCACAAAATTGCTTCTACTCACTACTCTGAGAACATGGATGGTACTAGATGCAACTTAATGGAATTTTGCTCTGATTAGGTAAGAGTGGATACGTTTATCCACATCTGTTTTTCTGGATGTGGGAGACAATTCCTGAATTTCCCTTCCGGTATTTTCTTGCCAAAATAAATGCATGAGGTTGCAGCTGTCAAAATTCATTCCCCTCTTTTTTTTTTTAACATAACGGGTACAGTGCCCCGCCCCCCACCCTAAAAAGATTCTTTCTCATTTCCATATCACTCCACCTCACTCCCCAACACCCGCTCAGAGCAGGTGGTATATCTATGCATTAAAACCCCAATGTAACTAAAAATGCTCTGTGGTTTTATGACCGAAGAATTCGGCCTGCTCAGTAATTATCCATTTCATGTTGCTTTATTCGTAATTGTGTGGAACTGGTGCACACGTAATATACAGTAACCATTAAATTACATGTGATTTTACCATTACCCTAGAAATGCGTAATATGCAATCTAGCCCAAGATGGCGAATTAGGCTGCCATTCAGATAAGCCTAGATACCCTCTTCTGACTGTCAGGACCTGCTTCATTGGATCACTTCGAAATACCTCACCTGATCACACAGCACAGAGGGATGAACGTTCCTAGGATGCGGAGGAAAATTCTGCAATAGACCTAAATATCTGCATAAATATCTGCAGATCCTTAACAGGCTTTGTTCCTATGCCTTCTAAAGTTGTCTTTGTCAATAATTCAGGTGGACAAACTCTTACAAAAAAGAGAAATCTGTCACACAACTATAGTTTTTCTGTGGGATGCTAGCTAGTTCGAGCTTTCCAATTTAGGCATCTTCTGTCCCTCTGTGTTCCTCAGGTACGCCAGCCTAGCTGGAAATGTGGGAAGTTCTGCAAGCAGTGTATACCTCCATACCAGAAAATGAAACTCTGCACCTCGACTTAGAACGTGGGCACCAAAAGTAAGCCCTTGGCTGTTCCTATGGTCTGAAAAAGGACTTTGGGCATCTAATGTTTTACAAAAGACAAAGGGTACCTATCATTCTGAAACTAAGGTGACCAGATTCTCAAAACAAAAAACGGGGACAGGTCATAGACATAGAAGTAGGACTACGGTTTGCAGTAACCATCGACATAAAAGTAGGTGCTGAAGCAGTAAGAATATGGTAACCTAGGTAGAGGACGTTGTATTTGTGGGGGTTGTTGAGTTTCATAGCTCCTCGCCAGGTGTGTGAAGCACTACATAGTAGCTACTACAACACAATATTCAGCGTGAGTTGTTTAATTAATGAGGGATTGAAAGTGACTGAGACTCAGAAGATCAGATGTGATCTGCGAGTGTCTGTGGTCTTCTATTTGGAGCGGAACTAAATTATTATATATGAGTGTCTGTAATCTGGGGTGGAGAGATGCAACTAACCCTTCCCACCAAGACATAGAAAATTTTAAACATCCAGAGTCAAGAAATTGAAATATGAAAGGATTAAAAGTCAAATCTCGTTCCTCTGGTGTTCTCTCATCTAACATTAACTACCATTTTTTAAGGAAAAAATAAACATCGCCACTAAAGCAGCAAAAAAAACAATGTGTAAAGTGTGCTCACAGTGAGGTATGCAGCGCGAAGGGAGGCGTCCCACGCTCCGCTGAATAGCAGTACTGAGTGGCGTATGGCTGGTGGTGGCGGCGCTCGGAGGCGGCAGGGAGCGCCTCTCCTGACCCCCACCCTGATTGTCATTCTGCTGGCGGTGCCGGCGGGCTTGTTTGTTTTGGGCAGCACCAGTGGTGAGGCTGCACACATCAGGCTATGCTCCTTCGGGCACCTATCTGAGCTTCTAAGCACAACAGACTATGATCTGGCAAGCACTCACCTGAGTTTTTGCAGAAGCAGTCTACGCTCCTGCAGGCATCCACCTGGGCTCTTGCAGACAAGAGAGTATGCTTCTGCAGGCACCCACCTGTGCTCTTGCTGACAACAGGCTACGCTACTGCAGGCACCCACCTCAGCTCTTGCAGACAACAAATTATTCTCCTTCAGGTTCTTGCAAACAGCGGCCTGATCTTCTAATTTCTATCAGCTATTAGAGTAAGCATCAACTGCTCAACTTTGATACCCAAGGAGAGACAGGTGCCCATAGGAAGCAAGGGGCAGATGTACTAAAATATTGCCACAAAAGGTGATACAAAATTGTGACTTGAAAAGAAATGTTTGGGACAGGTAAAAGTTTTCTTTTGCCCGGTCGAAATGGCAGTTTAAAACTGCACATACAGCCTGCAGTGGCAGACCTGAGACATGTTTAAAGTGCTACTTAAGTGGGTTGAACAATCAGTGCTTCAGGCCCACTGGTGGCATATAATTTACAGGCCCTAGGCAAAGTTAGTGCAATTTACTAGGGACTTACAAGTAAACTAAATATGCCAATTGGGTACAAGATCATCTGACCATGTTTTAAGTAGAGAGAGCACAAGCACTTTAGCTCGGTTTAGCAGTTGTACACAGAGTCCTAGGGCCAGCAAAAGCGAAGTCATCAAAACAATAGGTCTGAAGGCAAAAGGTTAGGTGGAGAGTCGCACTACGAATGCCAGGGGTAACAGTAGCCAGGTGCAGGGAGTTGACACCTCTTTGTCTTCATGTTGTGGGTGCTCAAACTGGACACAACTGTGCTGTGAGGAGCATAACTCTACACAAAGGCAGAGTCCAAAGAGCAGCATGGAGAGGACACATGAATCAAGAACCTCCCCAGACAGGTTCTGAGAGTGCATGAAATCCACACCTGCAGTCTATATTGACTGTATAAAAGTGAGAGTTCATGGCCACTTGTTGTTCCAGTTCCACGTTCTCTTTGAACAAGGTAGGGAGCACTCCGCAGAGCACTGTGAGGACTGCTCTACATCCAGATCTAGTGTCTGCAGAGAGCCAACTTCCCAGATATTAGGGGGCATCACCTGCAGTCTGACCTTGAAGGAAGAGCTGTTGCCCTATCCTGAAGCTCCTAGAAGATAACCTGCCTGCTGGAAGAGGGAAAAGTGTGCCATTTCTGTGGGAAATATGATTGGTTATAGCAAGCCATAAGCAGCTAACCCCAGAGAAGAGGGTCTGTCCACCCAGAAAGATGTAGGATAGCAATCTGTGTGCTCCCAGATTGGAGCAAAGTCACTCCCACCGAGGGACCTGCTCCATGGCACTGTCTTGGAGTGCCAGGGGGAATGTGCTACTGTGACCCTGAAGTTGTATCCAAATGGACTGTGCTGGAGTAAAGTTTTGAAGTTGTGTTTATGTGGACTGTGCTGCGACAACCTGGAGTGTGCCCCAGCTGACTAGGCCGCTGTGACAACTACCTCAACCTGAGCAGACTGCGTTGCAAACTCAGCATTGTGACCTGAGACGGATTCTTGTTACCTACAGAAGCGGTTTGGCCTTGTGACCAGCCAGAGACGTGACGATGCCAGAGTCTACGGAGACTCCGGGTGGCGGACTCAGCTGCTGCTCCCAGATAACTTGACATGAGCGCTAGAGCACTCGTAGCAGGTGTTTCTACTTCTGGCAGAGGGAAGTTGAACCAGACATATGCTGTGGGCCCGCAGTGGTGAGAAAACTGAACGTTTGAGACTATATAGTGTAACTGCGAACAAAAACTCCGGGGGTGTGGGAAGCACCTGTGCCTGATACCTACACCTGCCGACAGGCAAACTCAAACCTGGTAAAAGGGGAGAGAGTGAGGGGAGGAGGGATAGGGGACAGTTAGCAATCTCTTAGTACAGTGGCCCTGTAACAGTGAAATGCTTATCTCTGTATGATGTAATGTGTAGTATCACGTTTCTTTATTTATTAAAGTACTTTCTTTTAAAAAAAGACAAACACTGGGTTGGACATTCATATTCATGCGCTGCTGGGTAGATGCTGAGTCCTGAGCTTGAAGCACCTGACACAAAGTCCCTGAGAAGCCTGTGAATGATCACCATTGCTACCACTGAGAGTCAAGTGCTGAGGGTGTTGTATGTGGCCAATTTTGCACTGTCGTAGTAAGACAGACCCCTGGATAAGGGAGGCAAACAACCTTAGTTGAGTTGAGGGGGCTGAGCCCCAGTTTAGCCCATTGTTCCCAGAATCGGGTGTGTCACTCGTAAACTGTTAAAACAAAATGTTTTTTAAGGTCCAGACATTATAAGGGCAAGTTTTAGCAGCTCTTGAACAGTTAACATGTTAAAGTTCTGTTAAAATATTATTGTGTGCTGAAGAAGGTGGAGCACAACAGGCATACGAAAATGTTGTTTAGGAGGATTGGACTACCAGGAAATATCTCCTTTATTGTCCCTTAACTTCAACTGTCTGTTGACTTATGTGGTTTCTGATTTCGGCTGGTGTTTGAAACTCTACCAAGTCTTCTCTAGATCTTGTTCTTGGTTTATGGAGCTGGTGGTCTATTAATGCTTGCAATATGAATAGTCTGGAATATAGGTGGTGTGTTTTGTTTTATGGTACTAATGTGGTGTAATACATTTTATTGTTTTGTAAACTTATAATCTCTGGTATGTCGGTGACTTTTGTGTGATAATAGTAAAAACTTTGATAAATGTAGGACTGTAAGGCAGGCAGAATGTTTGACACAGACGTTTTTACATTAGTTTCTAAATTGTTCTCATTAATGAGATATTATTCCAATAATGATAAAAATCTCACTTAAATCCTCATGCATTGCGATGCTGGTAGTATATCGCCCGCCGCAGAGCTCACCGGATTTTAATTATATCTTTCTTGAGCTTCTGACGGATTTGGCCTCCAGATACAAGTCCCTTTTGGTGGTAGGTGATTTCAACTACCACTGGGACAAGGTACCTAGAGAGCCCACTGAGACAGAGTTTGAAGCCAATCTTTCGGTGCTCAACCTGCAACAGCTAGTAGTGGGTCCTACCCATGTGAAGGGCCACACATTGGACCTTGTCTGGTCCTCGCTGCCTAAGACAGAAATAATTGAGGTCAGTCCTTGCATTTGGTCGGACCACTTCATGATTAAGTACTGGGTTCCGGGTGACCCCGTACTCGCTGTCCCAAATCAGTTGTGGAATAATGTTCGGCCCTGGAAGAAGATTGAGGCTAACTCTCTAATCGCGGCCATGCTCTCCTCCACCCCCCCCTAATACGAGTGGCATAAACTTGGATCAGGATGCTACTGTGTTAAAGACCTGAATGCTCGCCGCTCTGGATAAACTAGTCCCTGAGCGGATGGAGAGGACTAGATCTAAAGGGAAGGGAGCACCATGGTTTGATGCTTCACTGAAAGAGAAGAAGCGAGCCCTCCGCAAGGCGGAGAGAAGGTGGAGACTCAATTACTGTCAAGCAGAGGTTGAAACCTTTAAAACTCTACTCTCAAAATATAAGGCGGACATCTTGGAGAGAAAGTCAGCTTTCTATGAGGGAAGAATTAGAGAGGCGACTAACATACAATGAGAGACCTTTGTGATACTAAGGGAACTCACGCAGCTGGGTGGAAAAATCTCTGTGAGCGACCAACCAGACTGTGACACTTTCCAAAGTTACTTTCTCCAGAAAGTACAGGATAATATTACTGATATCAATGCACGTCCAGTCACAACTATGCTGCCCAGTCCGGTGGTTCAGGCGCCGTCAAGGACTATGAACAGTTTCCCATCCATCGACGACAAGCGCGTAGCAGAGCTTGTTGGACACATTAAATCTGGCTCTAACACTGATCCCTGCCCCCAAGAATCTTTAAGATGGCCTTGCCAGGCATCCAGCCCCAGGTGCTGAGCCTACTGAACAACTCACTGGAAGCAGGTTATCTCCCAACCCAGTTGAAGGAAGCTAGGGTCTCCCCACTTTTAAAGAAAGCAGGAACTGACACAAAGGCTCTAAAAAACTATAGGCCTATCTCGCAGCTGCCATTCTTGAGTAAGATTCTAGAAAAACACGTCCTGGGCACATTAGCCAGTCATCTGGAGGAACACCATCTACTTCATGCCAGGCAGGCTGGTTTTCGGCCTCAACACAGCACAGAACTAGTTATGGCCTCGGTCGCCGACGAGCTGAGAGTCAGAGCAGACAATAAACAGCCATGCGCCCTGATTCTCTTAGACTTGTCGGCGGCTTTTGATACGGTCAGCCATACCATCTTGCTGGAGCGTATCGCGAAGCTGGGGATCACAGGCCATGTGCTTAAGTGATTGTTCCTAGGTCTGGGGGCCAGTACAGGTCACACCAGGGATTCCCTCGATTGGTGATCACCAGCACCTCCGTTTTCTCAGCATTCACTTTCAACAGATTGTTGGTCATCCAGTTGACCGTGAAACTGAGCAGGTTTCTCACTGATTCCTGAGCCTCCTTAGTGTTTTCCAGCTGAACCAATAGCTGGGCATCGTCTGCGTAATTAAAGATTTTGCAGTTTCTACGCATAAGCTCCTCCACCAGCGGTTGTAAATAAATGTTAAAGAGCAAGGGGGATAGTGCCGACCCCTGGGGCACACCCCATGTCACGTCACTAATTCAAGACAAATCGGGTGTGTCACTCGTAAACTGTTAAAACAAAATGTTTTTTAAGGTCCAGACATTATAAGGGCAAGTTTTAGCAGCTCTTTAACAGTTAACATGTCTGCGCCCTGATTCTCTTAGACTTGTCGGCGGCTTTTGATACGGTCAGCCATACCATCTTGCAGGAGTGTATCACGAAGCTGGGGATCACAGGCCATGCGCTTAAGTGCTGGAATACTTCCTGTCAGGACGAACTCAGAGGGTGCAGCTGGGAGACCAGTTGTCTGGAATTAGTGACGTGACATGGGGTGTGCCCCAGGGGTCGGCACTATCCCCCTTGCTCTTTAACATTTATTTACAACCGCTGGTGGAGGAGCTTATGCGTAGAAACTGCGAAATCTTTAATTACGCAGACGATGCCCAGCTATTGGTTCAGCTGGAAAACACTAAGGAGGCTCAGGAATCAGTGAGAAACCTGCTCAGTTTCACGGTCAACTGGATTACCAACAATCTGTTGAAATTGAATGCTGAGAAAACGGAAGTGCTGGTGATCACCAATCGAGGGAATCCCTGGTGTGACCTGTACTGGCCCCCAGACCTAGGAACAACCCCTACCCCTGGGATGGTGGTAAAAAGTCTGGGACTAAAGATCGATGCAGACCTCTTGATGGCCCCTCAAGTCTCAGCTGTGGTTGGCCCTTGCACGGGTGTGCTGAGGCAACTACGAAAGCTGGTCCCCATCTTATCAGCCTCCACCCTGCAATCAATCGTATCTGCCACAGTTATCTCAAGACTAGACTATGGCAATGCCTTATATCTCGGCCTGTCACAGAAGCTGTTGAGGAAGCTGCAGGTGGTACAGAATGACGCAGCAAAGCTGATCTACTCCGTGCCCAGAAATTCGCACGCAACCCCTCTGCTCCAGAAGCTGCACTGGCTACCTGTGAAATTCAGAGTTCAGTTTAAGTGTCTCTGTGTGGCCCATAAAGCACTCTTTGGGAAAGCCCCAGAGTACATTATGCAACGTCTGAAGAGATATGTTCCTGGTAGATCCCTGCGCTCAGGTAAAACTTCCAATCTGATCCAACCCAGATTTAAACTAAAAACCAGAGGGGGAAGGGCCCTGTCCGTGATAATCCCGCAGCTGTGGAATGAGCTTCCGGCCACTCTGAAGGAAGAATCACAGCTACTACCCTTCAGGAAAAAAATGAAATCTCACCTATTCAGAAAGGCAATGACTCCGGCTTAATTGGGGGACAGCTGAGGGCTTGGGGTAACAGTTATGCTATGTTCTTCTGTTAAGCGTTTAGAGACCGGCGGTGATAGGCGCTATACAAATAATCTATAACATAACATAATATAACATAACATGAAGTTAAAGTTTTGAAGGTATTCCTAGATTTTCTCTAACCTGTAGCTATTTTTGATACATATTATATAATCTTTTCCTCTGTTTTTTGGGCATGATAAATTCATCATGGGAGGCCGGCCATCTCCAGGAAAATCAGATCGACTTCACCCCTTTTAGGGTAGAGGCTCTCAGGAACCTGAACAACTACAGAAATTCCAGATATTTGGGGGAGGCTTTGACTTTCAGTTGACAGCTGCATTGGTTTCCAACTGCCAGTGTTTTGTTATAAAAGCTGGCCATGTAAGCAATGTGTCTAAAGTCACTTTTCAACTGCATGGAGTGTCTGACGAAAGCCTGAACCCGAGTATGGTGCCTAGATGTCTCCGCTGTAGGAGTGGGGAGCATATTCCTGGCCTGAAAACTGCCTGGACCTGAGCTCTGAAAAAAAGAAGGTATACTGCAGGGATTGATAAAAGCACACCTGTTTCAAACTATGATACAAATAGAATGGGGTTTGGGGCAAGACAATAAAGTAAAGGTGAGTAAAGGAAGAGTTCGAAAAGCTTTGTGGCGGGCTGCAGCTGTGACAGTGTAGTATAGTTCCTATTTTCCCAATAGGCTCTGCGCATTGGAATAACATAAACAGCAGAGTAGACGTAGGACTGAGGTCATCTAGGTCTCTAATGACTATGTTAAACTTAATTTAGGTTTGCGCCAGCTAGCTCAGAGGTCACTAGAAACTTACTTGAATGAATAGGGAGGGATGAACTTCCCTGACTCAGACAGGAAGGGATTCAGTTTCTGACAACCGCATAAACATGACAACTTTGCTCCCTCAGAATAAGAGTGTATCTCTAGAGTTGTGTGAAAACAATAGGCAGCTATTTCACTCAGTCAACCGTGCATACTTAGTTTCACCAGAGTGCAGAGAAATAGAGAGACAGGCGTTTTCAAGAAAAGGTGTTATTTATTGAGCAGTCTTCTTTCTCATGCAAGAGAAGTGAATTGCCGCAATTGCAATACTTATCATGAAGTAAAGTGCGTACAGTAAAAGTAGTATTATGAAATAATACTGTAAACGCATTGATATGGTTTCTTAGCCATATGATACTTTAAAATGGATAAAATAAATACATACATAAAAACATTTGACTAACGTACTCAACTGGTGCGTCTAACTACGCCTACCCCGGTGTACCTGACCTGAGCCTAATACTTGGGAAGGAGTAAGTAAGTAGCAGTTTAAGTTAAGTTGATTAAGATTGTTTTGCCAAGAATCTGCATCAATAATTCTCTTAAAGGTTTAATCAGCTCCGTACCTTGGTAATAGAATGTGGGAGGTCTGGTATCTCTTTCCTCAGGACTCGATCTTCCAGCAACCCGCAAGGGTAGGCTGGAAACATCGGAGCTGGATTTTCTCGGCTGGAGAAAAAGACAGCGTCTCTCTCAGTGCGTCAAACGGGAGGGGCGGCTTCCGTGGGCTTCTCGCATCAGCTGGGCTCTCGGGCAAGTAGATGGCCGCTCTGCTCCAAACCACCGTGTGTTTGCTTAAGGCAACTGTTGGTATATTTATACCTGAAAGGTGCCGAGTTTGACGTAAGGTTGGACATAAGACGTCAATAAGAACTAACAGTTCTTTCTGGACTCCAGGAGTTCTTGTTCAAATCAAAACAAAAGCAGGGGGGATTTCCCGGGCTGCTGGAGGCTTGGTTTGTTTAAAGAACGCGTTGTGCTTTCTAGGAGTCGATGGGAGTAGCCGTGCTGTGATTTGGACTGCATGGGCTATTACTGAATATGGATATGATTCTTATGCCTTTATCAGGACATTATTGATTATTGATTATAACCTCATAAGCAAGAATCGGGAATATCGAATTAGGGTCCTAGATATAAACACAACACCCACTCCACGGATTAATGTCCATCATTACTAAAAAACTAAGCAATAGTAAACATTTAACGATGCATGTGTGTTTTCCGACCCACCCCAAAATACATATTTCGCATTTGAAATGGTATAAGGTAAATACACGAAAATGAGTGTTGGTACTGTACGCTTTTCAAGCAGTGTCATCATTCTGATAAATGCATATATATATCAGCTGAATGAATTGCGAAAATTAAACATGAAATGGCTCTGAATACAGAAAAGAAGGTCGAGACCATTCCATCACATATTTATACAAAATGCTGTATATGTGCTAGAGGCTGAGGTAAAATATTGTCTCTAGTATCCTAAAAATAGAAGCTCTGTTCTCTAAGAATAGTTCTACTTTAAGCAGAGTACCATGTGCCAAAAAAAGGCAAATATTTTGGAAAATGGACAAAAATAATTTCACTTTCAGGGGAAAAATAGTTCCAAATATTTTCTGTAGCTTTGTTTAAAAAACTGAAGGCCGAATTCAGAGTTCAGGGAACGCTGTGGGCTCATTGTTTTTTTAAGAGTTATTCTCGTTGACTGGAGAGAACATTATTTCAGACAGACCCGCAAAAAATTGGTCTACAACATCAGGTGAAAGTTCGACCAAGTTCGAAAATACTGCAACTGTGCAGTTCTCTGCGTGATTGCTATCATCGATGTTTGGATCAGCAATGCTCACAGAAGGTTGTACCTGTTTGGTGCTGCTTTCCTCTCGTACCTCACCGCCACCTACTCGTAGTGGTGAAGTCTCAACGAATGCCGTCATCAGAATCGGTAGCCGCTGGGGACAACATGATGCATGAGTCGTTACAGGACCTAGCAAAGTATCGATATCCATTGGTACTGCTGATTGTAGTGTAAGACAGACATCCAACACGCATTCTTCTCCGCATAGCAGACATCGAAGCACAGGTAAGACGCAATTCTGCCAGATTGGTCTGAATGAAAGAAACCAGGTTGTATTCAGATCTCTTAGCCGGGCCAATCCGAGGACCTTAGTGATACGGTCTCGGTATCGTATTGCTAGGATCGTTTCTTCCATCGTTGCTGGAGTCTTGTCTGTGGATTGGCTTGCCATATCGGTGCAGAAGGAGCAAAAATAAAATTCCTGCCATTAGTCCCAAGATTAAGGGTAGGCCGCCAAAGACAGAATGGACAAAATTCGGGAAGATGCCCAGAACTGTTTCAAAGGGTGCTAACAGTCCCGAAAAAACTGTCTTAAATACATGTGCGATGCCACTGGTATCAGACATGTTTAAGATTTGGCTTAACATTTACACGAAATGCACGGGGCAATTTGTCGATAAAAGGGAATGTATCTCTGCCGATGTCCTTGCCACTTGCAGATCATACATTTCTTTGGATGACGTTAAAGGCACAGTTGTCTGTAAAAGAATAGACTTCATTCTGCTTAAAGTATCAATTCGAATAGAAGAGATATTCAACGAAGGCCATAACGCATCCCCCATATCTGGATTGCATTGTGGATGCAATACTTGCATACAGCAAACGGCCCTGGAAGTTACAGTTGTCAGATAGGCTTTTCCTGGCAGCATGCCACAACAGCTGTGGTCACTTATTAAAACGTAACTGCCATTAGAAAGTGGTCTAAAAAATGGCTCTATCTGTTTTGCAGGCGTGCCATGCAGGTGACATGAAAGGTTATTCGAAGACCCTTTGCAGGCTCCATGCAAGTTAATACCTTGACACAGAAGTGTACCGCTTAGTGATTTTTTACAATTTTTACCACTAAGGAATACCTCCTTGTTCCCTTCACTATAACATCTGTGTGTATAAGGTAAATCCCAGGTTGATTTGATGTATTCTTTACCCAACCTTTCATACTGGCCTGCAGGTATATACTCTTGGCAGTATTTAAACTGGAAAGTTGTTATCGGAATTGTAATCGTTCAGTGTATTATCCATTCAATGACAGGTCTCTCTGACATTGTCAATGGTAATCTCTCAAGTTTTTCAATGCTCAGAATCGTATAGTCTGCTCCTTTTTGTGCCAAACTGATTTGTTTATCAGTAAGGTTAAAGATACCGAATAATGACGTTGTGTTGATTAAACGCCATGGTACATAGCCTGACCGCAGATTTTGCAACGTCCAACCAAGCTGTACAATAGAACGTAATTGAGACTGACCATGTTGTAACATTAGTAAGTCCTGCTCTTATTATATCAAAAGCAGATGATACAATGCTGTCCAGTGAATATATTCTGGAGGACAGAGTCGTTAACCCATTGTCCACTACAGAAAGTGATTTTTCCAAATTTATACGATCAATTTCTCGTATTTTTTCTGCTGTTTCAATTTGCATTACTTTCCAAGCTTCGTTGTACGCAGCGTATATACCGGCCGTTATGAAACGTTTTTGACGCTGTTTGCGTGGTCCCATTATGAAATCACGCAAGTCAGCACCGTCTTTAAGTAAAGTCAAGTGTTGCTTAATTTCAGCCAGTGTGGATTTCTCTAGCCACTCAAGGCATAGTTTCCCTACACTGTATGTTGTAACTATCCCTGGATGTTGTCTCTGGGAGTATCTTGGGTCTGGCCTGGTCATTTTGAACCCCTATGTTTTGTTCAGGAATCTATCTTGACAGTTGTTCGTGTCTGTTGGCCAGATCAACCACTTTTTCCAATCAGGATGTGTTCTGTTTTGGTGTAAAATATGGGATACGTCTATCTCCACATCTGTAGTGCTGTCACTATCAGTTATGGGTTTCGAAATAGACGGTGTATTTAAGTCTTTTATCTTTGCTAGGCCAAGACAAGTAGTTTGTTGAATTGTGTTATTCAAGAATATCATTTGTTCTGGGATCATGCAGGCCCTAAATAATGCTTCTAGGCCTTGTACTTTCCAATTTTTGGAACCCCAGATCGTTTTTGTTTCAATGGTGTTTTTCCAAAATTCGAAACCAAATGTAGACATTTTGTCATAAAATCTTTCAGAATAAATCAATTTAGTATTTGTCAACATTGTTTTCATTCCTGTCTTAAATAGCATTTTAAAATAAAACGTTTCTGGATCACTGTTATTAAACCCTCAGAAATACTGGAATTTCTCATAAAATGTTTTCAAACTGCCTTTTGGTGGAGTTGGACAGTGTTCCCATTGGTTATAAGATAAAACATTTCTAGGCTGAGCAGTTTTATGCAAATAGTGATCACCATAATGGTTGTAACAGTATAACTCTTCATAATTCGATGAACCCTGTAAGTAATCATGTTCTGTGAATTTGGCTGACATCACAAAATCCTACATCACATTATTAATGTTTTCAAAGTCCCAATCATCTGAGAAGGTACTTGGTGTCACAAAGTCACTTAATGAAACGTTGAACTGGTGTGGCTACTTCAAGAGCTCAACCGGGCGAAAAATGTCATAATCAGTTCTGTCCCATGCTACCCCATCGGGTATCGGATTGGCTGAGATGTTTACAGATGTCAGTTCTCTTTTCTCTATGTGGGAGGATGTGTGAGGCTTTAGGACCAAGTTGATGTTCTGACTTACTGTGTCAATTGTACTATATTTTCCATCAATGAATTTTCCCAAACATAGAACCATGATGAGCCAAAGCAGGATAGTAAGTACACCTAACACAATCCAAAATTCAATCCATGGTGAAATCAGATATGTTTCTTTTAGTTGGTGAAAAAGTTCAATTACCTTGTCTTTGAAAGTTTTTGTTGGAGGCGTTTCTTCATACTCGCTTGGATCTTCAGAGAAGTCGTCGAAATTGATGAAGTAGCCAGATGCAGTTCTGTCAATTGTTGGAATTTTTTCCGGATTTTCATTTGCTTTTGCATTTTTCTTTGTTTCATTAGCATAGTCAGATGCTAAATCATTGTAGACAGGTGTTTCTTGACAAACTGTTGCAATTTGGGTTTCAAGAGGCACTAGTTCCATGGCATTATTGCATAGTCCTTTGTTATTCACTGCAAGTTTATCAAATGTGATTAGTCTCTCAGTATGAGCCTCTTGGATTGTAGCAAATTTCGGTATTCTGCTATTTCTTGGGAGTCCACTTGGCCTACTACTTATTATTGGCCACATGATTGTGGTTTTACCAGGTTGATGGATACAACTCTGTTCTCCTTTTTACCTGCAAGGGGCGGTAGTACAACTGATCTTGTTCCGCTGATAGCTAAGACAGGTACTGCTTTTCTGTAAGAAGGCCCAAATTCCTTCTTCACCGCGATATTCTCTCTGACCAGATCCCCAATCTTTGGAATCCAGACAGGTCTTGCTGGGACAGGTGGTTTTCCTTCAGTGGCTGTCGGCTGTTGTTTCAACTTTATGTTACTCAGGTTTTTTCTTGTTTCATTTAAATCCTGTAAAACAGCCAAACGATCTTTGATATCAAAGGATTTTTCTTCTACCATAAAGTGTGACAATCAAGATCCTGAATGAGTATTCTAGTGCCGAACAATAGTTTGTATGAAGTGAGACCTTTTAGAGAATTTCTTGGCAGATTATTAAGACTACGTTGGACACTTGTTAAATGTTTGACCCACCCATCACCTGAACCTAATACCCTCGCCGTTATAGATTGCTTTATGTCCCGTTTTTTTCTTTCCACTACCGCATTTCCCTCAGGATGGAAGGGAGAAGAATACCACAATGTTATACCCATGCTGTTCATGGCCTCTTTGTAAGCTCGAGAGCTAAACGCAGGACCCTGATCAGAATGTAGCATACCAATTGCGTATGTGCCGATAAAGACTCGCAAATCTTTTATAACAGTTCTGGCGTCAGCCGAGTGCTGGGGTCTACATTTTAAGTGAATTCAGTTTTAATAATTATGGGGACGCATTCCCCCGACTGGATTTCTGCGCTATAGATAGCCTGAGGCTATCTAATAGTGGTATCTGGGCTATTGGCTGGTCCGGTTCACAACTGCGATCTCTGTTGCAGTCCTCACAATTTTTTGCAAAATTGTAGATATCTACGCTAATCCCCGGCCACCAGTACTCTGATTGTAATTCCATCAGAGATTTCAAGATCTCTTCTTGCCTCAGACCCAATCCCATTTGTGCGTCTTCAATCAAGAAAACTCTCCAGTTCGTGTTTGGAATGACTCTATCCCCCACTCCCGGGATTCGAGCAAACGGAACAGAGTTTGCATCAATTATGTATGTATTACTGAGTGGATAGTTGAGAGGTAATGCTGCATAATCGCATTTTAATGAGGCTTTTACCGCCAGCATGGTTTCCCCATCTAAGTGTTTTTCTGAACGCTTTTTTGTGGCTACGGAAGCCGGTTGAACCGCTTCCGCTGTGTTAGCCAATGAATTCCCTGCAGCGTGAACGCCATTACGTCGATGACTCAGTGCGTGTATCACGTGAGTCTTTCGTAGTTCTTTCTTTACTAGAACTACTTGTTCCCAAAGCGTTTTATGCTTTATTGTGGCACCTATGTCATCTTTGTAACCGTTATTACTCCATGTCTGCATGTCACTGTTGTATGATTTGACGCAGAAATACGAATCACACACTATTAGTGTGGGGAATTCGCGATCAGCATTTTCAAGCGCCATCTTTAAAGATCTTATTTGAGCTCGCTGAACAGTTTCTGAGTGATTCAGTTTTGGTGATCATCGGTTTGAATTTACCAGAGCGCCAGCGACCTTTAACAATCGCGCACGCTGCATTGTAGGATTTTTTATCTACATCGTAGTGTTGTGCGAATCTGTCCATATAGATTACGCAGGTGTATTGTTCCAGAGGCAGAATTTCGATTGGCAGAGGATATTCTCGTTCATATTCTAGATCATCTAGTTTTTTCAGTTTCGGCTCAAAATAGTATTTCACGTCTTCTGTAGCAAAATAATTTTCCCATTCTATCCATTTTGGATCTAAGGCCACTGTAATCAGATTACGTGGACTTGTTAATGCCTCAAGGGCTGATTCTGCTGTAAAAATAGCTATTCTTTTGCCTTGGGCTAGGGCTCTTTCTTTTGCTACAGCAGTTTGAACCGCTCTCAGAATTTTTTCTGTAGAGCTGAATTTCATTTCAGCTTGAGTGTACAAATGAGATTTGTAAGCTATAGGTACCGTTTCTCCCTCAATAGAGGTCAGGTATGTGAATCCGCATCTTCGCGAGTTTGTAATTTTGTTTTAGCTAACATGTCTGTTTGCAATGATCTCAAAATCTCTGTGTGTTTCTGAGTCCAATTGTTTTGTTTGAAATCTGGTCTTATCAATTCATAGAGAGGTTTAACCCTCTCTGCATGATTTAAAATGTATGTTCTTCCGAAATTCAGGAAACCTAGTATTGATTATAAATTCTTCAGCGTTTTTGGTGCTTGGAGTACAGCACATTTCTCCAAGAAATTGTCTGCTAGGCTCTTGCCTTCACTTGATAATTCATATCCTATAAATAGGACTGTTAGATGGGCAATTCATGACTTTTTAAAGTTGAATTTGTAACCCTCTGAGGCGAACCCAAGTATTATGGTGTTCACTCTTTTTAAGTGAGTCTCCAGGTCATCATCTGTGAGATAGATGTCATCGACATAGGATAATGCCTTATCATCATATATTTGTAGTAACTCTGTTACCCTTGCTGAGAATAATCCTGGGCTATTCTTGAATCCCTGTGGGAGTCGGCAAAATTGTTTTTGCGATCCCATTATTGAGAAAGCGGTCAAATACCTGCTTTCAGGTGCAATGTTTTGACAGAAGAATCCATTAGAGATATCTAATGTTGTTTTATATTTTTTGCGCACAATGTTATTCATTAGTGCTGCACTATGTGAGTTTTGTACTGCAAATGTTTTACTACAGGAGTTAAGGTGTCTGTAGTCCAAAACTAGATGATACGAATCGTCTGGCTTGAAGACAGGAAACAAAGGATTGTTCATTTGAGAGGTGCATGTTTCGATCACCCCTTGATATTCAAGTTGATCTAAGATCTCCCTGACTTGCTTTTTAGCTTCTTGTTTAACTGGGTACTGCCTTTGTGCAGTGGGCTGATTTTTTAACTGGATTTTGTGGTGAGGTGAATCCTCATCCCATCCTACATGATTTTTGTATAAAGCAGGAGCTTGGGCCACGGCCCATTTTCTTGCCAATGTGTATTTTTATGAATCAGAATATGATTTGAGAAGGCAGGCATAATCATTTCTTCGCCATGAGGGCACTCCCTGACAAACTCTGGTGGCCAGTCTTTCTCAGCTAACAGGATGTCATAGCCTTTAGAATTTTTTTCCCAAAAGAGACCTTTTATTTTCCTAGTTTTATCTCCTTCTATACGTAATGTTATTTCATATAGTTTATGGGGCATACTAACTCGTGTGTCTGCAGTTTCCACCTGCATGTATCAATTCGTGTCCACTGTCTCCAGAAGATTCATCAGGATCTTGCGAGCTATTGTCACTTCTGCTGCGCTGTCTAGCATTGTCTATGCCCACTCTCCGTTTTTCAGCTCTGTCCTCAGAATTCTCGGCATGTTTAATTTTAATACTTGCTACCTTCTTTCTGGGAAATTGTAATTTTTTACTTTGATTTGCAGGTTCCTTGTCTTTGGACTTGACGTGCTCTTCTCTGTGTTCTGACCGTCCTCTTCTTTCCGATTTCTGTGAGGAAGATCGAGAAAGATTGAGTGGGAAGGATCGAGAAGGACGTGTATCAACATCTTGATATCTGTCAGGTTTTCTTATTTTATCCCTATCTCTAAGGTTATATCTTTTTTCAGAGGGCTCCCTTTGGGGAGACTTGTCTTCTCGGTCTGGAGATCTCTCTCTCCGCTGAGGAGACCTTCCTCTGGACTGGAAATGTTTTTCTGTGGGAGTGGATTGTTTATTACCATCCCAACTCTTTTTTGGAGTTTTCAAATTATTTTTAATAAATGTTTTTTCAGGATTTTCAGTCAGTTGGGGTTTTACCGGTTTCCCACCCAAACTATCTCTTCCTAGTTCTTCATAGGATTTTTCTATGATTCTGGCGAGTTCGAATGGTTGGTCTGCTATATCTGTTTCCTTCAATTTCTGGCAGATCGCCACAGATGCTGCTTCACCTTTTATGTTGGCTAATAATATAGCCGAGACCTGCTTGAAGTCTTGCAGTAATTTCATACCCAGAGTTAAAGCAGGTTCTGGACCATATTAATTTTGAATCTGTCTTAGTACATCTGGTATGACCGCCATAGACGGGACACCATGTGTTTTTGTGTAGATGGGAGTAAAGACTGTGCCCCAATTGTCACAGTCTTCCACATGTGGTGCAATCCCCATTGGGAGACAGATAGTCAGAATTATGTGTTTCTCAGTAGGAGTAGTATCTGGAAATACAGCCTCTATTTGAGTAATTTTTTGTGCTAACCAGAATGGAATTTGTTCCCGTTTTATTGGTACTTTACCAAGACATGATTGTATGTTCTGTGGTGTGATTTTGTTTGTGTTCCCCTGATGAGGGGTCAGCTGTGAAATATTAACTGTAGGTTGGACTATTGAAGTCCGCATGACATATTGGACCAATTGTCTATGTATTTTAATTAAGAGTTTTAGCTGAGCTAAAAGTACCCGGTCTGACATTTTATCAATGTCTGGATGTGGTAGGTTGCTGGCTAGAACCGGCCACGTTGCTCCTGGTCTACCTAGTGGACCGAGCCTGGTGATGTGATTATTATGTTTTAGGGCGCCATTAAACCAGAGCAGGTGCTCTTGGTAATTTAGTGGGATTTCGATGTCCTCGAAAGGAGTGTATTCTCCCGAAGGTTCCTCTATTTTGTAATAGTGGAAGTCTTTTGTCACAGCGTGTGCTGCTGGAAAATGTATCCATGAATAGAATACCTCTGTCTGCCGATATTCATGTGCCCCTACCACGAATATGACTGTACCACCTCGTGGTGTCAGTCCGTTTTCTATAAGTTTAAGAGTTATAATTCTTCTTATATTGACGGAATGATTATAACACTCGGGTCATTTTCTTGGAGGGTTGTGTCTTCCTCTAAGAGTCGAGCTGCTAAGGCTTCTCTTTCTCTCTCTTCGTCACTTTCTGACATTTTACTGACTGAAAGTTTTCTGTTGCAGATCAAGTTTCAAGGAAACAAAGATTAGGTGCACAATATTTTGGAACACTGTATCCTTCAACATTGATCAAACCAAAAACTAATACATAGGATTCTCATCCTACTAAGTTCCGGCGGATATTAACCTTTCACCCACTCCAGATGTCTTTTGGAGTTTTTACGGAAAAAGGGTTCTGTGTGAAAAAGCACGTCTGAGTTACTCTAGTGTCTTGCGTTAGATTATTGCCTTACCAAACGTTGGGCGCCATGTAGTGTAGTTCCTATTTTCCCAATAGGCTCTGCTCATTGGAATAACATAAATAGCAGTGTAGACGTAGGACTGAGGTCATCTAGGTCTCTACTGACTATGTTAAACTTAATTTGGGTTTGCGCCAGCTAGCTCAGAGTTCACTAGAAACTTACTTGAATGAATAGGGAGGGATGAACTTCCCTGACTCAGACAAGAAGGGATTCAGTTTCTGACAACCGCATAAACATGACAACTTTGCTCCCTCAGAATAAGAGTGTATCTCTAGAGTTGTGTGAAAACAATAGGCAGCTATTTCACTCAGTCAACCGTGCATACTTAGTTTCACTAGAGTGCAGAGAAATAGAGAGACGGGCGTTTTCAATAAAAGGTGTTATTTATTGAGCAGTGAATTGCCACAATTGCAATACTTATCATGAAGTAAAGTGCGTACAGTAAAAGTAGTATTATGAAATGATACTGTAAAAGTATTGATATGGTTTCTTAGCCATATGATACTTTAAAATGGATAAAATATATACATACATAAAAACATTTGACTAACGTACTCAACTGGTTCTTCTAACTACGCCTACCCCGGTGTACCTGACTTAAGCCTAATACTTGGGAAGGAGTAAGTAAGTAGCAGTTTAAGTTAAGTTGGTTAAGATTGTTTTGCCAAGAATCTGCATCAAGAGTTCTCTTAAGGGTTTAGTCAGCTCCGTACCTTGGTAATAAAATGTGGGAGGTCTGGTATCTCTTTCCTCAGGACTCCATCTCCCAGCAACCCGCAAGGGTAGGCTGGAAACACCGGAGCTGGATTTTCTCGCCTGGAGAAAAAGACAGCGTCTCTCTCAGTGCGTCAAACGGGAGGGGCGGCTTCCATGGGCTTCTCGCATCAGCTGGGCTCTCGGGCAAGTAGATGGCCGCTCTGCTCCAAACCACCGTGTGTTTTCTTAAGGCAACTGTTGGTATATTTATACCTGAAAGGTGCCGAGTTTGACGTAAGGTTGGACATAAGACGTCAATAAGAACTAACAGTTCTTTCTGGACTCCAGGAGTTCTTGTTCAAATTAAAACAAAAGCAGGGGGATTTTCCGGGCTTCTGGAGGCTCGGTTTGTTTAAAGAACGCGTTGTGCTTTCTAGGAGTTGATGGGAGTAGCCGTGCTGTGCTTTGGACTGCATGGGCTATTACTGAATATGGATATGATTCTTATGCCTTTATCAGGACATAATTGATTATTGATTATAACCTCATAAGGGCAAGAATCGAGAATATCGAATTAGGGTCCTAGATATAAACACAACAATAGGACCTACCCGAGGTGCTCTTCATGGTCCTTACCTGGATCCTTCTGGTTTTGTGTAACCTGCGCATTCTTGTGTGATGGCAAGAGAGTACACTTGACCGCTACCAGCATGGTCTTCTCCGTTCATCCATTGCTTCCGTGTGTGGGTCCTATACGCTAGCCTTGATGGGTTCCAGCATGGCTTCTGTGGCGTTAAGAACTGAGATTCTGAGCACCTTCCTCTCTTCATCTACACAACCCCATCCTACTTAGTAGCATCAAGTAACCCATGTACCTGCATCTCACGATTGCTGTGTAGGGATTTCTGAAACAACCTGCTGCAGCTGTGGCACCCTCAAACTCCACATCACATGTACCCGCAATCCGTTTCTGTCTGCTGTCTTACTTTGCCATACCACCTCACCTGTGAGTGCAACAAACTGAGAGCCTAATTTATGAAAAGTGTTGCATCGCTGGGGGAAACCAGCGATGCAACACTTTTCAGTACTCCCTCCTTGCAACACCTTGGATGCGCTATATTTAATATACGGTGTTCCATGGCGCAAGGATTTACAGATACGTCAGGAATCCTGATGTATCTGTAGGCGTAAAAGTGACACATTGCTGGGGCTGGGGTGTGTCTGAAAACAGACGCAACTCCAGCAATGGTTCCTTTCATATGGGGAAAGCCCCATGTGAAAGGGCCTGCGTAAGTCTTGGCCTACTGTGGGGCAGGTGTAAGGTTTTGATGCAGTGGCATCCTAGAAGTGGCACAGTGAAATCTGATACATTTCATTGCGCAACTTCTATGAGGCTTTCTTGTGGGGGAACTCCCACCCTGCATACATTATACATGATGCAGGTGTAATGTAGCGCAGGGGTTTACAAAGTGAGGCATTTGCCTAGATTAGTCACTTTGTAATTATGGCGCAACACTTACGCCGCCAGTGCAGCAACAAAGTGATGGACCTGCTGCTTAAAAGTGCTGCAAGGGGCTCATAAATAAACCCCCCAGTACATACCTGACAACTCACCTGCATTTAGTGACCCTCTATTCATTTCTGTTCTGATGCATGATGTGGTAAATGTATGAATCTATAGGTGAATGAATAAATAGATGAGTGAATGGGGCAGAGATTGGACTATAGATGAGGGACTGAGTTAATTAATGGGGGTGAGTGAGCGGCTGGAATTGTGACTGGTAGGGTGAGCGTATTAGCAGGTCGATAAATGGGTGACTGTGTGAATGGATTGATGAATTGATGAATTAGTGGATGGTTAGATGTATATGCAAGAGTGAATAGGTGGATGACCAAATGTGTGGATGATGGAGTGATTGGGAAAGCATGTGAACATATAGCTGAATAAACATATGTAAAGATGAATGAAAGAATGGATAGCGTGGGTTATTGTCTGAATGGGTAAGTGAATGAATGTAAGCAAGACCTTGACTGCGGGGACGGAAGGCTGAGTAGGTAAGAAGATGAAGGAATGGATGGATGGGTAAGGGAGTTGTTGAATAATGGATTGATCACTGGGGGAAATGTGACTACGTAGATGGATGGCTAGAGTTCTCATCTGTAATGATGAAAGTACACAGTACATAATTTGGAAAAGAACCAGTAAGCACCTTCTGCCAGCCATCCGGAGATCCCTCTCGAGCCTGGTCCCTCTGGTGGGCACCTGTCTCAGTCATCAGCCTGGTCACTCTCCGGTACGACTTTCTAATTCTAATTCTCTAATGTACTGAGGGACTCTTTAAGTCCTGAAAAAAAGAAATTCAGTGTTTTAACCGTGCAAAGTGGTGTGACTTGTAGAACTGAGGTTTAGTTCACAATTTCCTACATGTAGCGTAACTGTCACTTGGACATCCCATTTCAATAGACACCCGAAAGACAAGAAAGGGCAGAGCCCTGAACAACATGCTGGTACGGGTACCCTTTATTTAAAAAATAATGTGTGACCCTACAAGTTGTCCAAGCAGCAAAATACTGAACGGATTCTGTACTCAAAGAAGATCTTGAGATACCTCTAGCACGTATGTTGCAAATATATATGATTATAATATTTGTCTTTATAGCCTATGCAATCTCGGTTGCAATATAGCACAGACCACCAACTCATTGGCTCTGATTTTAGATTCTATGGGGCATATTTACAAGCCCCTATCGCCACCGAAGCATCACTTATTTTTATGCTCCGGTGGCATAGCGCCATTTTCTCATATTTACAAGGTGGCGGTAAGCCACTAACATGGCTTAACACCACCTTTTAAGTATACCCCTTTCCACTGCAGTCTTCTGCGGCAAAGAGACGTGCAGTGGGCATTCCACTGCAAAACCTGTTGCTTTTTTACTCTACCCCAGATTTACAAGGCTGAGGCAGCGCCAAAAACAAACACCAGGAAATACCTTATTGTGTATCGATTTAGATTCCGTATGCATTTCCCGATTTATGCCCTTATATAGGTACATTTCACATTGCCATTATATAGGCATAGAAATCAAGCCCTTATTTAGGCATGGCCCATGCTACCCAAATACAGGCATGGCTACTTCCATCCGTTCATCTACGTCTCAACGAGTTCTTGGAAAACCAGACTCTTAAGCCGTTAGGGACTTCCCCTTGTTTGGATATTGATTTCTCCAAGAACTCATTTATTATGCATGAACATCTATTCCTTAGGGTTTTATTCATGACGTTCATATGCCCGACTTTTACGTCAATACTGGCATTCCTAAACACCTTCAAGGAATAAATATACCTTCACCTGCTATGGCAAAGCACGGTTTGGTTTGGTGCACGTTCGACTACCTACTTGCACGACGCAGCTCGCCACAGCAGGTCCCGAAGGAAGCCAACTCTCCAGCTGAAGCACTGACTAGACTCTGTCATCCTCCTGCTGAGAATCCAGCGCCAGTGTTTCCGACTCCCCTTGCGGGGTGTTGGGAAATCGAGTCCCCGGAAAGAGATACCAACCTCTCTCATTCTAATGTATGGAGCTGATTAGAACCTAGGGAAACCTTTGGCAATTCTTGGCAAAACTAAACTTAGCTAAAACAGCACCTACTTCTTCCCTCGTATTAGACCTAGGTTAGGTACCCTGGGGTAGGCGTATTTTAGAAGCACCAGTTGAGTATTTTAGCCTGTGTTATTTATGTATGTATTTTTATATATTTATTTATTTATTTATTTTTTAAACTTGTAAGGCGCAACAGCTACCCAAAACGGTTACCCGGCGCCGAGACACAGCACAAGAAGTTGCGAAGGTTAGCATGGACGTTCCTGATTATTGCTCAAACAACCAGGTTTTGATATTCTTCCTGAATCTGGCGTGGTTTTCCTTCCTGCGGATGTGAAGAGGGAGTGCATTCCAGAGGGTTGGTCCAAGGTGAGCAAAAGATCTGCCACCCATTCTAGCAAGTTTGAACCTGGGTATGCAGAAATTCACTGCTGATTGTGACCTAAGGTTACGACTAGGGATGTAGGGATGGGCTAGTGCAAGAAGATATTTGGGAGCATTGCCTGTTTTTATTCTAAACATATAGTTCAGTGCTTTAAATCTGATTCGGTTTTCTACCCTGAGCCAATGCAGGCCATGTCGGTAGTTTGAGACACTGGTGGTTTTAGGAATACCACACAGCAGCCTGACAGCTGAGTTCTGCACGCGCTGTAGTCGCCGTACTACAGCTTGATTTGAGCCTAGGTACAAGATGTTACCGTAGTCAAGCCGGGATGTGATGAGGGCATTGACTACGTTTTTTTGGGTGGAGATGGCAACATCCAGGGTATTTTCCTCAGCCACTTCAAGATGGTAAAGCAGAGGCCAACAACTTTGCTGGCCTGTTGTTTCATGGAGAGGGAGCTATCAACAATGACCCCTAGATTGCGTACCTGAGTGGCAGGGATAGGGAAGTTTCCCATCTGGGAAGGCCAGTGGGAAGGGTACCACAAGTCATGTTGTTTCCCTAAGAGGAGGATCTCCGTTTTGTCTCCATTTAGTTTCAGCTGGTTCCTAGTCATCCAGCTGCAGATGTTTTGGAGACCTAGTTTAAGGGGAGACGAAGGTGACGGGCTAGGATCAGACAGGGAAAAAATTATCTGTGAGTCGTCTGCGTAGGTCATGAGGGTGAGTCCTGATTTTTCTGCAAGGTCATCCAGAGGTCTAAGATAAAGGTTAAAAAACAAAGGGCTCAAAATGGATCCCTGGGGCACTCCATGTGGGGCATTGAACACTCCGGAGCATGCAGATGAAGATGTGATTTGGAACGTCCGTTGTGCCAAAAACGACCTGATCCAATCAAATGCCATACCACAGATTCCATATTTTCTTAACGTAATTAAGAGTTTATCATGTGATATGGTGTCAAAGGCCGCGCTCAGATCTAAAAGAATGAGCGCAACCGTTTTACCATCGTCAAGGAGTTGGCGGATGTTTTCGGTGACTCCTAACAGGGCAGTTTCTGTGGAGAAACCGGCTCTGAAACCGGATTGAGATGGATGAAGGAGGGAGTTTTCTTCAGAGAAGAGGGTTAGGACCGAGTGAATGTGTCTTTCCAGCAGCTTTGAAAAGACAGGGAGCAGGGATAAAGGTCGATAGTTTGACAATATTTCAGGGTTAGCTGTGGGCTTCTTCAGCAGTGGGCTAATCATGGCATGTTTCCAAAGCGATGGAACAGTCGAGAATTTCAGGGAGGCGTTTAAAGTATTCACAATGACTTCCAGTGAAGGAGCGTCCAGTTGTTTTAATATTTTGACGGGAATAGGATCACGGGGAGAGCCGGATTTTATGGTCTTAAGAATGGCCTTCAAAGAGTCTGTTGTGATGGGAGGCCAAGATTCCAAGGTATTATTTGCTGTAGGGACAAGGTCCATATCGGCCTGAGGGGTGGAGTCATTTGTGTTGCTATTAATATCACTGAGTAGTTTGTCTATTTTGTCCGAGAAAAACACGGCAAGATCCTGACATTGTTGTTCATTAAGCGGAGGAGCCGAAGCAGTGGCTTGTGCACCCGCTAATTCCTTGACCGTATTAAACAGGGTTTTGAGTCAGTTTGTAGCTTCCATAATGGTGTTGGAAACGTACAGGGCTCGAGCTTTTGTGCAGGCTGTGTGGTATTTGTTTCTGGCAGAGTGATATCTCTCCTTTTTATCGGGTGCGTAATCTTTTCGCCACTGATGCTCTAGTGCCTAACATTTAGATTTCTCATGTTTCAGTGAGTCGTTATACCATGGGGCTGGAGGTCGGTGACCGTTTCCCTTACTGTGAGGGGTAGGTAGGCTGGAGTCAGCGGCGTCACTAAGCCACAGTTGTGTAGCTTTTGCTATGTTTTCCATATTAAATTATTGGGTGGGGGGGTTTTCGCAGAGTACCTTGTTTAATTGTGCAACGTCGAGTGTTTTCCAGTTTTTCCTGGACGTTACTGGAAAAACAGGCTGCATAGAAGTAAGGCTTGGGAGTTTGAGGCTGACTTTTATTAGATAATGGTCTGACCAACATATAGGGGTGGTATCATGCCATGCCAAGTCGGTGAGGTTGGTGATGATAGGGTCAAGGAGATGACCCTCTTTGTGTGTGGGTCCGGAGTTTAGTTGTCTCAAATTTAAGGCTGTCAGATCTTCGAGCAGATTGGAACAGGTGGAGTTGGAAGAATCCTCCAGGTGCAGGTTGAGGTCTCCAATTAATGAGAAGTTTTTTAAGGCTACGTAAAAGGGAGTGATCAAGTCGGCAAATTTAGACGCCCATAGAGTGGAATTTCCAGGGGGCCGGTATATCAATAAGCCGGAAAGCGTGAAGTTAGGGTTGATAGAAATTTTAAAAAAGGCAGCTTCACAGTCAGGGATGTCAACTGGGTCGAGGCTACACTTCAGCTCTCTATTAAAAATGATTGCAATCCCACCACCGATTTGGTTTATTCTGTCTTTTCTAATGATAGCATAGTTGGAGGGGAGAGCAGTAGCTATGTCAGGGCCTGCGCTGTCGTTTAGCCAAGTTTCCGTCAGAAAAAGTGTGCTAGGTTTCTTTTTAAGTAATAAGTTGAAGATATCGTGTCTGTGTTTAGGTAGGGAGCGGCAGTTTGTGCTGTAAAACAGATAGTCTTGTGCCCTAATGTGTAGGTGCTGTTTCCGCTTCCTATGTCTGTTTCTGAGGTCCGGGTACGGTTGATAATTAGTGAGTGTAAGATTGCAGTTTGGACAGGTAGAGTTTCCTCACTGGTGGAACTCCAGTACAGTGCACAGTTCGTAAGTGGTAGGACACAACGTTCTTAATTGACTAGAGGACCTTACCATCCTGTCTAGAGTCGCCGGGCAGGGCCCTCAGCCCTGTGCCTCGTCCTGGCCCGGACGGGCACAGACGGGCTGGTCTTTGGCGCATCTTCGGCGCAGGGACGGCGCAGACGCTGCGCACATCCGCTGCGCGTATTAGGTGGCATCAGGTTTTTGTAGAGGACGGGCTAGCAGTCAGCACCGGCTCTACACCCTCGCCCAATCAAAGCCCAGCACCGGGAGGGAACCCGGAAGGAGGTACCGCCCTGCACCCTCCACGACAATCAAGCCTAGCGCTTGCGGTGGAACAGGGCTGCAGAGGCGAGAAATGGGGAGTTATATGTCATAGCAACAGACAATGCTATTACAGTATTATTTTATATCATTGTTTACGCTGTACGCATTATACTTGGCATTCTGTCTAACGATTGTAGCAGTTTATATCCCTTGCATGAGAAATAAGACTGTTCATTAAACCCTTTTATTGAAACGCCCGTCTCACTATTTTTGTGCAACTCTGAAGGAAACGATGCATGCACGATTGACTGAGTGAAATAGTTATCTATTGTTTCCACGAATCTGAAGATATTGTTTTGATTGTAGGGGAAACAAAGTTGTCATGTTTATGCTGTTGTCAGAGACTAATTCCTTCTTGTTTATTCAAGAAAGTCTCTAGTGACCTCTAAGTTAGCTGGCACACACACAATAAAGTTTAATATACTTGATAGAGACATACTGACCTCAGTCCTATGTCAAATCTATAGTGTATGTTATTCCAATGCGCAGAGCCTATGAGGGATATATGCCCAGATGCATCATTGTAACATTTTGCGATTTCTTAATTGCGAAAATTAAGGAATCGCAATTAAAAAATCGCAAAATGCTGTGCATTAAAAAATCACAATTATTGTTGCAATTCGGTATTTTTCCTTAATTGCGATTCACAATTTGCGAATCGCAATTAAGGAAAACCCTTCCCATTGAATCCTATGGGCCAAAAGGCCCATAGGAATGAATGGGAAGGCATTCACATTTTGCGAATTTCAAATTGCGATTCGCAAAATGTGAATGCAATTTCAAGGGTGCAGGGGGGGTTCAAAGAACCCCTCCCTGCACCCCTGAAATTTAACTGTAAGTGCAATTTACACACACACATGACCCAAGGACATGTGTGTGTGTAAATCAAAACTTTCAAATATGCAACTAGTGCATGTTTGAAAGTTTTCGGTAAATTAGCTTGAAGTTCAACTTCATGCTAATTTACCCCTTCCAAATTGCGAATTCGCTATTTCAAAATAATCATGCATTGCATTTTAGAAATCGCAAAATTGCGATTTCTGAACTACAATCGCAATTTAAGAAATCGCAAATAAATTGCGATTTCTTAAATTGCGAAAACAGCCAAAACCTTAATGCATCCCACATAAGGGATTTGCATTCGCAAACGGACGATTTTTGCTATTCGCACCGTTTGCGAATGCAAAAACCCTTGATGCATGTGGGCAGTAGGAACTACACTACAACCTGGTCTTAGAATGGCGATACGAGGAGAAATTATTAATTTCTCCTCGTTTACCATTACTGATTGTTTATGTGCTGGAAAGTGTTCTTTCTGCACATAAACATTTGCCTCTGTAACTTGGTGGCAGGGAACCGGCGCTCGAGCTAGGCAGCTTTTTTGCACTAAACACAGGGGTGCAAAGTATTCATGTGAATACGGCGCATCCATGTGTTTAATAAATGTCTAGCACAGTGTTGCCAAATTTGGTGTAACACCGTGCTCTGACATTATTTTGTAAATATGCCCCCAGTGACAATAAGGGGGTGTGTCAACTTTGTAATGACTAGATGTTGTTCCCTGCAAGTAACCCATGTACCAGTGTGTAGTAAAAAACCATCAAGATAGACCGGAGAGTTAATCACTCAGGTAACATTTGTGAGTGTGACTTGCAGGTCAGAATCCAAGCCAGGCTGACACAACTTACAAACTCTACAAGATCCATGTTGTTGCATTTAAGTCAATTTTTTTTAGATGTTGTGGAATGCTGTGGCATAAACTGAACTTCAGTCGTTATGTTGGCAGTGCAGCGAGCCAGAGGTCATTTTTTTCTAGCCATTTTGAGAATACTGCCAGGTCTTGAAACGATTTGCTGTAACAAGCAATGTGTTGTTCTCTTGCTTCATCTCATCTCATTAGGCTCCAGTCAAAAGGACTCCAGCAAGAAATGCTTCACAGTTCGTGCTGAACTGGTCCTATTGTAGCAGGACCAAGGCTGATTTGCATATGACTGGGTGTAATCTGAGGTGGCATGGTGGGCAAAATCCGATGTATTAGAATGGCACCTTTGAGCGACTGTCAGTAGTTAGATTATTTGGAAGAAGGATATTACAAAACAAAATCCCTTGCCCACAGGTTCATTTTTTGCAGTAGCATTAATTCAATTTCAACTAACTTTAGCCTATAACCTGCCCATGTATAAACTACTTCCTTGTGGTGTTCTTTGATATGGAATGAATTCATTATCACCCGCATCATAGGGGAATCAGACTCCTTCGCATTAAATGTTAGTGCTTTGAATATTCATTTGTCCCATTCACTCTCTCTTCCAACAATACTGAAACCCAACTAGGTTGACAAAAGTAAGCACCTCTACTGCAGTTCTACTAAACTCCTCCAGCAATAACAAGCAAACATATAACACAAACAAAATAGCATACCAGGTTTCTCACAACTGTAGGTCAATATTCCAGAGACACGTCTGCAGCTAAATCCCCATCATGTTACCACTCTCCGCTTAGCTATCTCATTTCTTTTAATTCCCAGATGGGCTGCACTTACCGGGTAGTCTGCTGTTCTCTTCTCTCCCAGCCTCAACCCACAAAGCGCCAATGAAATTAAGCAGGCACCTGCCCTCCATCATCGTTCGTGCTTTAGTTAATATGTTCTAGTTCAGTCCTTCCCACATGTATCTCTCATAAGCATGAGTCAGAACATCTGTAGGCCTCAAGGTTCTCCATTCGAGGAGTTTGAGTATCTTAAAGTACATGTGCTATCTTTTTCTCTACACACTGCTTCTTTCTCTGATAGAATATCAGTTTGAACCCAATGTTGCTGGTTTAAGTGTCTCCTGCTGAACTCTTCGAGCCTCTCAATCCCTCTTTTTCTCCTTCCTTAAGTCGTAGATTCAGTGCAGGTACGAAGTGAACATACTCAAGGACATCAGACCCTCCAGCTTTTCTCTCACAGTCTATATGCAAAGTTCTCGCATTGGCTCCGTTTTCCAGGTCTTCGCATTGTAAATAGAGAGCATCTGTTTTAGCCTTGCTCAGAGTTTCATCGGTACTCAAGGTCATCTTTAGCGTTTCCTCTAATACCACCACCACTTTGGAGCTGATCTGATCCACACCTGCCCTAGGGACTGACAATGCCAATGGGAAGCTCTTGTTCACATCACACATTTCCAATTTCAGATCACTTTTCCAGTCCCCCTTAAATACCTCAGTCAGTCTTCACCATTCTTTTGAGAGACCGTTTCATACTGTGGCACAGTGGGTGAATCTCCAATGCAAAAGTAGAATGGGCTAGATAACTATCAATCTCCTTTCTGTCCGAACACTTACAGTATCAAGAGCTGGGCACCTGGAGAGGTGTCCCACTTTGCTACCTCCCAAACCATCACATTTTACGGCCAGCATGTCCCCTCGACATTCAGTCCCACACTGACCACATGACTCTTGTTCACAACCACTCAAGATGACTGGTTTCCACATCTGAACAAAAGGTTCAAAGGGCCATGCAGTCTATATTGGGTCTGTCACTGATACCCTTCAAGAGGACAGAGAGCTAACATTGAAATGGACACTCACAATAAACACATGCATCTAGCTAATTGGCAGTGGAGTTGAGCCTGGTGTCTCAAATAGATCTGCCTGTGCTCAGACATAACCTTGAATGGATCTTATCTAAGAAGTGGACCTGTTCATGCACAACATGCATGTCTGCTTTATCCTAAGTTCAGATTGTGCCTATCTGCACAACCTCCAGTTTGACAAGTGCAACAGAACACGAAAAGCCACAATGAAGTGATGTTTTCAGGAGAGGGGCATCCCCTATGATTGTGTTGAGGCACCTCATTTATCTCCATGGGATCATGGGTCATGTGCCCACCTCAGGCGGGTAGTTCCCAGGCAGAAGCAGAATTTTGATTCCTAATATATATGCAATACCCGTTGTTGTCCTCAAGGTGGCGTAAGGCTGTGGCAAGCAAACTGCTCTGTTTAATTCTTTTATTATATGAGAATTTTGAAGAAAATGCACTTCTTAAGCTAGCCCTGACCTTATGATCAGTGGTGGCTCCTCCGCTAAGGCGGAGGAGCGTTGCCCCACTGCGCAAAAAGGAAAAATAAAATTATAATAACGTATCGTTATTGTCATTTTATTTTTCCCATTGCATGCAGTCAGTGGTTGGTGGGCAGTGTGGGGCGGGGCTGGACAGAGCAGGTGAGGAGAGGTTTGCACTCCCAAAGTGCTGCGCATGAACTGTTTTGCCAGCCCTCTTGGGCTGACCAAACAGCTCATGCGCACCTTGTATGTTCCCCACTAGGCTACATTACACACCCTGGTAAGGAGCATGCACAAGCTCCCTGTTCCAGTCAGAGAGGCGATCCACGGCGCTCAGACCAATCACAACGTTATGATTGGATCAGGGGCGCCTGTCTGCCCTGGTGCTTCCTGCTGCTGGCTGGAATGCAGAAAGGAAGATGACGCAGGGGAGGCGGTTCCACGGTAAGTGCTATTTTTTGTGTTAATTAACCCCCCCCCCGGCCCCCCCGCCCCCCACACCGAACCATGCCGGTCCGGTAGCGGCCACCACTGCTTTTGATCAATGTCAGAATCAAGGAACTTAATGGCCTAAATTAGGTGTTGCATCTAATGAAGTTGCCTTTCGTCTTTGACATAATACTACCCCCTTAACCAGGTCAAATGTTGCTGTAAGATTTCCATGTGGTGTAAAAATCATTTATTATGCAATCATTTCCCGGCACATGATATGGCACAGGGTTTGTTTTTGGTTTATAGCAAACAATCCTATCTTAAATCTTTTTTGGCTGATATTTGAAATGCTCGTCTGACATGACTTGTATTCTACAAATCTATTATATTAAATATGTAAGACTTAATAAATATGGATCCTAGAATTCACAGAGTAATAGTATATGTCTTTTCATCACTCATTTTCCTTGTCTGTTAAAGATTTGACTGTGGGCCAGAGAATTACCAATTGCCATCTCTCTTTACACAAATTGTGTTTAAGATAAATTGAAGATAGAAGTTACATGGTAAACTGATTTACTTGTGTATTTGTTTAATTATTTTGTATAGCACTGGATTGTGACAGGTGGCCACTTCATAGAAGTCATCACAGTATCGAGGTAGTTCTTGATTTATTCAATGCCCATTCTGAGCAATGGAATATGCACAGCTGGTATGGTTAGAGAACTCTTGATGATTATTCAACTCCGTCATGTGGTGAAGGTCAAATTGCAATCACAGAAGCCCTGACTGTTTTCGGGGGTGGTCTTTAAGAAAAAGATGAAAACATTCATTACTGAAATAGATATTCATTATGAGGTACCTTTTATCAATATAAATTGAAATGTCAAGAGAGAAGCGCTCTTGGAATTGTACCAATGTCAAACTGAGTCCTTAACTCCTCCATAGCAAAATATGTAATAGTATTTAAAGACAAGTAAATAGCTAGGAATGTTGATCTGCACAGTATCGACTATCAACATGTGGTCAAGGTATGCATACTTAGAGAAGATTAAATTCACTTAACTTCAAATCTTGACAATATCATGTTAATCATTATTGTGAAGTTGAAAAAAGCACACGTCAACATTTAAACTTTGGCATTGCAAATTCTTAAAATCTTTTCCAATCTTATGTTTGATGAACTTGCTGCTTGGTTGGTGAAAGGAAATTCCTTGTCACCAATTCAGGGATAATTTCTATAATCTAATCAAATTTTGATTTAAGCTAAAACCTGACAATGGAATAATAATCCAATTTTCCTACACTCAAAATATGTGTGTGGCACATGGTAAATATATTCATTTTTGTCTACAGAAGTGATTTCTCATTTTGCAGACAAATCCCAAGAGCTTTAAAATAGTTCTCATCCTGACTTGACTATGTGGATATGTGTATCTTGGAGGATAATGCTGTAACTGCAAATCTCTGGGTATGGTAATCCTTGCCATGCAACTGTAGTTCCAGATGCTTTTCTCACAAAAATCAGTCCTGTTATTGTCTCCGATTTTGTCTTTTGGTGAAAGAAGAGAAGTCTTTTTTTTACATCTGGTTATAGATACCTTTAGATGTCCTTGAGACCGTTTGTTACCAGAACTTCACATATACAGAGTGGACTCTGGTTACTTCAAAGGGAATTACTTCTCTCTCACCTCAATCTCTTGGCTGTAGTGTTCATTCTCCTATGGAGTTCTTGCATTGCTTTGCATAAGGAACTATTACATATTTGAAAAATACACTCCATCTTTACACACCCGCATCTTTATAACAACATGCATTCTATAGAGAAAGCAGTCCTTTTTGTAATTTCCTTCCCTGCAGGCCTATTTAAATTGTTTTTGTCAGAACTGAGTTTTAGCCTGATGTTAAGATGGCCGAATTGCTTTTCATTTTCACATTTTGGGACGGACTGATGTCTAAATGCCCATCTCGTCTTGCCATATCTCAGCTCCTTCTCAATCCAGCTTTCCATGTTCTTACCATGACTGTTGCTTTTCTGTTGCTGGGTTGCTGCAAACATTTTCAGCTTGCTAGCAGCTCCTTTGATTCTGCTGCTTTGGGTTCCTGCTGGTCCTCTTGTTTACAAATCACAGCACCCAGTGGAAGCACAATGAAGCAGCAACAGGTAGGGGAGTGGAACGTTATAGAAAATCTACCTGGCCACGGGACCGGATGCTTCAGGAATGAACTCATCTGTATAAAAATCCACTTGTCCCATTTGGGGTCAGTCAGCAAGGAGACAAATCACGTCGGCGTTCAGAGCTCTTATTATAATTTCTAATATTATGCCAGGGTACAGGTTCTAGCAATATTCTGGTTATTCCACATTTTCAATGCATCTGAACATGCCAGGGTTCTGCTTATGTCATTTGTTAGAATAGTCACATACACTTATTTTTATGAATGGGCTCTGTATAGGCCAGCTTTTTGATCAGACTACTGCTCTAAATATGTCAGTAGTTTAGCTGTGTTGTAGTTCTGCTTTTAGTCAAGTTCAGGATATATCATTATTCTATTGTATCATAACTTTCTTTTTTACATTAGTTTCTGAGGAACTGGCCTATAAATTGCTCTGGCAAATTTACTTTTACGCATTTTCTCAGTTTCTCAAAATGTTACCATAAATAACTCAGATTAGATCTCTGATCCATTGCATACATTGCCGACTGTTGATCAATGAGAAAATCTGACCCTCTCAACTTGAACACCATCTGTAAATGTTGAATGAAACACTTCATTTTACTCTTTCTTTGTTCCCTTATTGGAAATTACTGTGAACATATATTAAGAAAGAAGGACTGGTTTACATTTACAAGTACATAAATGCATGATCTTGTAGAGTCATAATGTAATGGCCATATTTTTACAGCTACTGACAGATGGACGTTTGGGAAGACATGCAAAAGTTCGTTCTGCAGTCATCAAAAGGTCTACTCACATGAAGATTTTCATGGGAATAAACCTACTTGCAGTGTCTGGAAGTTGACACAAAATGGTAGTTCCAGTGCTGCAATGGCCTGTGAGTTTGTGCAAATCCACCAAGTTAAACGCAGAGGACCATTCACTAATTCCTTTCAACTGTTCCTACCATGGAAACACTTGAAAATGTACTTGTGACAAGACACGTCTCGAAAAATCATAAAAATGTTACCAAACCTGCAGGTCTAGTGACTTGAAAAATTACATAAGATGTTCTATTGTGATTAGAAAGCACTATGAGTAAATCTGTATAAAGCTTATTAGGGTAACATCTTATTGCTCAAATTGATCTTCAGCAAAAGTCTAATATGATAAAGTTGTATAAAGTGTTTTAAACCTTTATTTTGAATTGTATATGTTTTGTATTTTATACTGCTGAATCTATTATACTTTTTATGGTTCTCGGAACCGAAATGAAGTTATTCTTGACTTGAATAATCTTCTTGACCTAACTATAATGCTCTTGACTCATAAACTGGTCTTAAATTGTTTGATCCTGGGAAAATATTGTATTTCCCAAAGCTGCCTTTATCTTCATGATCACATATGAGAGCTCCCTCAAATATGTGAGTACAGCATTTCTGCTGTACAAAAAACTCTTTTATTTGATTTAATAGAATACACTTTTGCTCCAGAATGGAGTCCATATAGAGGCTACACACAGCCCCTAACTTTTTCTAAAGCATGATGTGGTAGGGCAATGTTATTTACACACAGCACATTTTCCTTTGAAATGGCCACCAAATGTACCACTGACATGCAGTTTTACTGATAAAACCATATAGTGTACAAACGAATATGTGTGGAATTCGAATTTTAGCCAATATTTACCATTTGCACATCACCTAGTTAACCCCGTCGCCGCAAGGCTAATTCACCCGTAGCGCGGGAGGAAGGGGGCCACGGGCGGCGCCGCGGTACTCATGACGAGCCCAGCTCATCATGCTGCAAAGCGGAGCTGTGCTCATGACGAGCTGAGCTCGTCATGACTCCGCCCTCTTAATGGAACGCCCCGCACAGGAGGGGCATTAACCTCGCGTGGGCGTTCCACGGCCGTTATGATGAGCTCAGCTCGTCATGCGCACAGCTCCACTGTGCCTCATAACGAGCTCAGCTCATCATGAGCCTAGAAGAGGTTAAAGTGTTCAGATTTGTTTTGATCCTTTTAAAATCTTTGTTTCCATCACACTTAAGAATTGCAAAAATGTGCTTTCATAACTGCTGTTATTTTGAAACATTTGTAAAGTACCTTTACAACCTTTTTAAATATTGTATTAAAAAACTGACACCTTACATCCTTTCCTTTCAGACCTTGTACCCAAGAACAATTGTCACACAAGTGCCTTTACAAAATCCTCTACATTTGCAGTCAGAAACATAAAAGTAAACACCAATCTTCAGGCTAAAATAAGCATCAATTGTTTAGAAGAAATAAGCTTACATTTGACTTCTGACTTGGAAGACACAGCAAATGTGACTAGATAAAACCAAGATTGAAAGACAGCTATAATGCTCATTCATTTTCTCAATAAAAAGTACAGCTGTTCTTTCCAGGTTTGAGATTCCTCCCTAAAATGTCCATTAGGCCATAAATAGAGCTCACCCTGATATAATCTAATTTGAGTGTGTGTAGATTTTTAGAGGCCTGTGAGAGCAGGAGTAAAACATTTTCAAAGAAGTAAAAAAGAACCCACCCACCAATAAAAAGGAACGGGTGTGAGGAAAGGATTGCCCCAATGGGGACACATTATCTCCCCCCCCCTCCTGTTTTAACAAGTGAATTTGGGATTGGTCATGTAAATTGTAAATCTGCTCCAATACAAGATCATAGACCAGTACATGTACTCTTGCTATTTCTTTTAACAATGCAGACCCTAAATGTATTTTTTACATTTTGCCTGTAATGTTGCCCTTATTAGGTTTGCACTGATTAATATTACTATTTAAATAGTGCTGTGCCTCCAACACTTTATTTATTAGGTGATGCCTTAAAATAAATAGTATTTAAAGTTGTTCTGAAATATTTACATGTTGTTTAGCAAACCGACCTGTAACCTTTGTGCTTTTTCCAAATTGCACATATTATTGGTTACATTTTATTTTAGAAACATTCACCAATCTTCTAGTGTGCCGCATGCATTTTCACGTAAAAAGAAGCACTCTAAGAACATAATTAACCACAAATGATTACATTTTGAAACATGTGTACATCTTTATATACTGGATTCATTGCTAGTAACACAAGCTGACCTTACAGTTGATAGTATTTTCCTAGAGTGCTTGTTCTAAAAGTAAAGTTTTGCTATGTTGGACCACACTTACAATTTCAGACATTGTATACAAATAGATGCTTATCCTGCCGGCAGGCAGTCCTCTTTCACATAACCTTGCAGTGGGTACTAGAATCTGTCAGCCAAATATTTTAAGCTTCGTGGCTCCTGTGATGCTGTAAGATTGTTCTCCTATGGGCTAGTGTTTAATTTGAGCCGGCGGTTTTGGGTGGGGCCCATTGACACACATTTGTGAAGACCGGCACTTAGGGGTTATTAGGATCGCGACAAACTGAAGTCAGTCCGCCATCCTGGTGGTGACAGGCCCCTTCCGCCATGCTTGCGGCGGTCCCTCACACCAGATTAGGATGCGACGGCCATCATGGTGGTCGCATCTTGCCATTTGACATTGCGGCGGGTGCTACTGACTGCAGCAACCGCCGCAATTCCAAAAAGGCAGGAAGCGCTTTTCACAGCACTACGTGGCAAGCACCACACAGTGCCTGCCACGTAGTGCTGTGAAATGCAGGGGGCTACCCAGTGCACCCACACCTATCTCCAACACAAGGGCGTCCGCAACAGGCCCCCGTTAACAGATCCCTACCAGCCTTTCCAAAGCGGTATCGCCACCATGGAAAGTCCGGCTGTAGCCAGCATCCTAATTTGGTGGACGGTGCCTGCTAAGCTCCGTCTATAAAGAACAACTGAAGGAGTATTACCCGATGAGGGAGATGAAGGCTTTTTCCAGACTAGGAAACACTGTTCCTTTGTTAGTAAACCCCTCACTCACCACCTAGTGGTGACTTGCTTCATCATCGGGGCCCACCCAAGTGGCCTAGCGTCACTTGGGTGTGCTTCAACACCTGGGTTACAGTGGAGCAGGTAGTGAAGTGTGGGGTGCAAACAAACTTACAAATAGGTGGCACGTCTATGGGCAGTGTTTTCGCGCCAAGCGTAGCAGGATTGTATGTGTTTGATTTGATGAAAAAATACATCCTCTCACCCACCAACCCATACCTGGAAAACATCATGTTCTGGCGCAGATATATTGATGATGTGCTAGCAATCTGGAAGGGTCCACAAGAAATTCTAACACAATTTATCACTTGGCTCAAAACTTGCGACCAACACCTTCACTTTACCCACAATGTGAACAAGAACGAAATGGTCTTCATAGATATTGAGATCAAAAAAGAACAAGAAGGTCTGACTACCAAAACACACTTTAAACCCACAGCAAAAAATAATCTCTTAAGATTTGAGAGCTTTCATCCTCGACCACTGAGGGAAAACCTCCCCTATGGCCAATACTTAAGATTACGCAGGAACTGCAGCAAACTCAATGACTATAAAGAACAGGCTGAAGACCTGACGGGGAAACTCCTACAACGTGGCTACCCAACAAAGATCACTAAGAAATGCCAAAACGAGCCAGAAACCAACAGCGCCAAGCACTGTTGGAAGAAACAACGAAAGACAATGATAACACACCCCTCACGTGTGTAACCACATACAATGTGATTTCCAACAAGGTCAGCAAAAGTATCAGGAAACACTGGTCAATAGTCAACTCTGGATCCTTCAATTGGGAAAAACCTCTCTTCTCATATAAAAAAGCGCAAAGTCTAAAAAACACCTTGGTCAATACAAGAACCAGACACAACACGAATTGCAATGACCCAACCTTGACACAGATATGGGGTCTCCCACCAGTTACTGGTCATTCACGATGTGGGGACTGCAGTGTCTGTCACCTGACTGAAAACACGAAGACCATAGTCTTGGAACCTGGCAAAGTATGGGAGCAGAGATCACACACTAACTGTAACAGCAGTAATGTCATCTACCTTATCACCTGCACCTGTGGAAAACCCTACGTGGGTATGACGACACGCAAAATCAAACAACGTATTTGCGAACACATAAGCACAATAAGATGCAAAAAGAACACGACAAGACTGACGGATCATTTTCTAACTGCCCATCACACTACCAATGACATGAGGTGGACAGTTATAGAACAGTTGCCATCAGGGCCCAACATCCAAGCCCGTCTATTCGAAAAAGAACAGAGGTGGATATACAGACTTTCCACTCACAAACGGGGTCTCAATGACAATATCCAGTGGAACTCTGTATTCAAATAGAATCTCTGCCTACTAACATTTGCCACTCCTCAGTCTAAGCAGCCATGCTTGTATCTACCCCAGCTGCGCAGGACACTGTAACCATAGCCACTGTAAATGCTGAGGTTTTTTCTTTCTCCCCCCTCCCCTTATCCCCCCACGCCAGCAGCACAAGTGTTTGGGTACAGTTCTCCCAGTCACGTGGTTCGCATTTTAGTATATCTGCGTAGGCTCCCTTTCCTTCCGCTATCTCCTTACGCTAGCAACCCTAGTGTCTGAGTATAGCCTTCCCCGTTCCGTTGTTTGCATCTAATTACAGTTGCGTAGCAACCATTTTCCTTCCTCACGGCGCAATCGCAGTTTTCCTATCACCCACTCATTCCCCGCAGCGCACAGGCGCATGCGCAGCTCTCATGCCCATGCGCATGCGTAGCGTCGAACTATCTCCATGCCAACCAACCCGCTCACGGGCCACCGTAGTGTCCACGTGACCTACCCCGGAAGCAGGTTGACAGGGATATCTACACCGCGCTCGCCCACTCACTCTAACCGAGCGGCGGACGGTAGAAGTAGGCGACTAGCCTTTCCTCTTCACTACCAACTGTAAGTAGACTTTCCCTCCTCACAGGCAGCACCCGACACCTGAACGTACGAGCCAGCACGCAGGAGAGCTTCCTCAATCCATATTAATTAAAATCATACCTTTCCACATAGAGTATGTTGACAGGAGTGAAGCACCTACCCCCTGCTCGCTGAAGCCCAACTTGAGTATTACTCCAGTAAGCCCTGACTCTGTCGAGTCCTGCTCCGTGTCTCTCCCCGTGTTATATGTTTGTGTGAGTCTTGTGTGTCTTTTTGTGTACACCACTCATCCGCATTTGGATATCTTTGAGCCCACTATACAATGTATGGCAAATCTCTGGCGTAGTGCAATTCACGCTGATAAAGTTATGAGCACTAAAGCCTAAGTAAACTCTATTCCATGTTTAAGCATGCTGACCCAGGCACGCACCAAGGATACCTATTTTTACCTGTAGATTTATCCCTAGGTATACCATGCTGCAGCGTACACTCTCACGGAATGAGCACGCTCCCACCCCATAAGTAGACACGCCCTCTACTTTAGAAGGCACTTTTTCCATCCACCACAGTGGAACGCAAGCATAATTGCACGTCGTTTACACATAATCTCTGCACTTCGTAACAGGATAGTAATTACTTTCCTTTGCTTCTTTTCCTTCCTTAGGTTTTTTGTTCATTTCCTAAATTCTAGGAGTGACTTCCCAGAGAAACAGTTTTTTCATCTGGATGACCAAGGATTTAGGACAGGGTGCGTCTTTTAGGGGACCCACACCTCCCACTTCCTTGTTTTGGTCCTGAAGAATACCGGGCATCTCCCCTAATGGTAGAAACATGTTGACCAACACATAGCAGAGATACACAGGCCGTAACTCCCCTGCCAGTACCTCACCATACGTTTTAAATTTTGTCCAGTTACCTTTTTATTAAAGTCTATATTGAAGCACTAACCAGGACAATTTTAACACTCACACCTTTTTTTGTTTGCACCCCACACTTCACTACCTGCTCCACTGTAACCCAGGTGTTGAAGCACACCCAAGTGACGCTAGGCCACTTGGGTGGGCCCCGATGATGAAGCAAGTCACCACTAGGTGGTGAGTGAGGGGTTTACTAACAAAGGAACAGTGTTTCCTAGTCTGGAAAAAGCCTTCATCTCCCTCATCGGGTAATACTCCTTCAGTTGTTCTTTATAAATTCTTGATCAGGGGATCAGGAGTATTCCCCGTCCAGCATCCAAGGACGAAATTCCTTACTCTCTACATGTTCTAGATAGATTAGCAGCGCACAGCTGTGAGAGTACATGACCCCGTCTCTCTCAACATAGACACAGGAGAACTTTCACGAAGCAGACATGGCAGAAAACCAGGGCTTATCCTTTTCTACCGAAGAAATAGACTCCATCATGAGTGATCTCAATGCTTTTGCAGACCCCAGCATTAGCAATACCATCTCGCAGACATCGGAATGGGACAAACTCACAGAACTAAAGCGCAATCGCATCAGAACAATACTACATGGAACCATATTAAAAGAATATGTTACCAACACCATGGCCCCAAAGGGATTACTAGTGACGAATGCCCCCATAATCTTCTTAGAAGATGAAGAGTTCAGAAGGGACTGGGCACAAATAGCATGGCATTGTACACACGACTGGATTATGCTCATCTTAAAAACAGCAGTACGACTATCTGAGAAAATCCAGATTGAAATTCAAACCATTGAAGGCCAAATAAAAGCCACGATTACAGGATACAAAAAGAAATTGGATGAAATAAACAAAGAGATTAATGAATACAGAGAGAATCTCACACAACAAAAAGTATCTAAGTTTCAAAAAGATCTGAAGAAATTCTCTTTTGTAAAAACTTACCCATACTCGGACCCGGACTATAAAGCGACTACCACACAGGAACAAGACTCTGATGTCTCAAGCAACACTTCCCACAGTTCCAACAGCAGTGGAGGCTCCAACTCAAGCACACCACGACAGAAAAAGAGAGGGGGATATCAAGGAAACTACCAGTGGCCACAATACACCCACCCCTCTTTCCAAAATCCGTATCAACAACCCCAACAATTCCCGATGTATGGTTGGCAACCACCATTTCAACAGTATCCCTTCCAGCCAAATCAGTTCCGTCCTCCTTTTCAGAACAGAGGCAGGCGCGGGAGAGGCCGCAACAAACGGGGAAACACTGTCCACTGGGAAGAAGAAGAAATGGTGAGCAGCAACACCAGGAACAAAACCGCATCCAACAGAGCAGGCCCCAGCAACATGAGGACCTAGTGACAAACCTATCGTCACACGTCCTAACAGACATGGAAAAGAAAGTCCTCAACAAAGGACTGGGTTTTGTTCCCACAGCCAATCTGGACACGTTTAAACTACATTGCGAACTAGCAGCCTTCTTCAGAAAACTGAAACTCAAAGCTTTTTTTTAAAAAACTGACATGGATAACAATGAGGAAGTGCCTAACGAAACCGGACTAAGAACTAAATCCACTTTCGTCCCCCCACCGCACACCATTCCAGTGGAAATAAATACATTTGAACAGGCGGTATTCAACGACATAGAATCGACCGTTGCCCCTACCCGATTCCAAAACATCAGCAGAGCTGAGAAAAAGGCCCTATCGGACCTGAAAGGAGATGAAACCATCATCATAAAACCAACAGACAAGGGCGGAGGCCTAGTAGTCATGAACGTAACTGACTAGCAACAAGAATGCAAACGGTTACTAGAGGATCGTAAAAACTATCTTTCCCTCACCGACGACCCCACTGATGACTTAAGAAGAGAAATAGTGGATCTAGTGGAAGAAGCAGAACACCTAGGAGACATCTCCAAACAAGAAGCTGATTACCTTACAAAAACAGAGGCAAAAATACCTTACTTTTATGTGGTCCCTAAGATGCACAAGAACAGAATACCACCCCCTGGTAGACCTATAGTATCTGGTATAGGCTCACTCCTTGAACCCCTGTCCAGGTTCTGTGACTACTTTTTGAAACCAATTGTGCAAGGAACCAGTACCTACTTAAATGACACTAAAAGTCTCCTAACACTCCTGGAAACCATCAGAATGGATGAGGATATGATCTTGGTTAGCTTCGATATAGAAAGCCTCTATACCAATATCCCTCAGGATGCCACCATCAATGTTCTAAAAGAAACTCTAGAACAAACCACTTGGGAACATAGAACACCAAGGGAATTCTTAATCAAATGTGCAACCTTGGCACTCAAAAGAAATTTCTTTGAGTTTGAAGGGTCCCTATACTTACAAATAGGTGGCACGTCTATGGGCAGTGTTTTCGCGCCAAGCGTAGCAGGATTGTATGTGTTTGATTTCGAGAAAAAATACATCCTCTCACCCACCAACCCATACCTGGAAAACATCATGTTCTGGCGCAGATATATTGATGATGTGCTAGCAATCTGGAAGGGTCCACAAGAAATTCTAACACAATTTATCACTTGGCTCAACACTTGCGACCAACACCTTCACTTTACCCACAATGTGAACAAGAACGAAATGGTCTTCCTAGATATTGAGATCAAAAAAGAACAAGAAGGTCTGACTACCAAAACACACTTTAAACCCACAGCAAAAAATAATCTCTTAAGATTTTTGAGCTTTCATCCTCGACCACTGAGGGAAAACCTCCCCTATGGCCAATACTTAAGATTACGCAGGAACTGCAGCAAACTCAATGACTATAAAGAACAGGCTGAAGACCTGACGGGGAAACTCCTACAACGTGGCTACCCAACAAAGATCACTAAGAAATGCCAGAAACGAGCCAGAAACCAACCGCGCCAAGCACTGTTGGAAGAAACAACGAAAGACAATGATAACACTCCCCTCACGTGTGTAACCACATACAATGTGATTTCCAACAAGGTCAGCAAAAGTATCAGGAAACACTGGTCAATAGTCAACTCTGGATCCTTCAATTGGGTAAAACCTCTCTTCTCATATAAAAAAGCGCAAAGTCTAAAAAACACCTTGGTCAATACAAGACCCAGACACAACACGAATTGCAATGACCCAACCTTGACACAGATATGGGGTCTCCCACCAGTTACTGGTCATTCACGATGTGGGGACTGCAGTGTCTGTCACCTGACTGAAAACACGAAGACCATAGTCTTGGAACCTGGCAAAGTATGGGAGCAGAGATCACACACTAACTGTAACAGCAGTAATGTCATCTACCTTATCACCTGCACCTGTGGAAAACCCTACATGGGTATGACGACACGCAAAATCAAACAACGTATTTGCGAACACAGAAGCACAATAAGATGCAAAAAGAACATGACAAGACTGACGGATCATTTTCTAACTGCCCATCACACTACCAATGACATGAGGTGGACAGTTATAGAACAGTTGCCATCAGGGCCCAACATCCAAGCCCGTCTATTCGAAAAAGAATAGAGGTGGATATACAGACTTTCCACTCACAAACGGGGTCTCAATGACAATATCCCGTGGAACTCTGTATTCAAATAGGATCTCTGCCTACTAACATTTGCCACTCCTCAGTCTAAGCAGCCATGCTTGTATCTACCCCAGCTGCGCAGGACACTGTAACCATAGCCACTGTAAATGCTGAGGTTTTTTCTTTCTCCCCCCTCCCCTTATCCCCCCACGCCAGCAGCACAAGTGTTTGGGTACAGTTCTCCCAGTCACGTGGTTCGCATTTTAGTATATCTGCGTAGGCTCCCTTTCCTTCCGCTATCTCCTTCCGCTAGCAACCCTAGTGTCTGAGTATAGCCTTCCCCGTTCCGTTGTTTGCATCTAATTACAGTTGCGTAGCAACCATTTTCCTTCCTCACGGCGCAATCGCAGTTTTCCTATCACCCACTCATTCCCCGCAGCGCACAGGCGCATGCGCAGCTCTCATGCCCATGCGCATGCGTAGCGTTGAACTATCTCCATGCCAACCAACCCGCTCACGGGCCACCGTAGTGTCCACGTGACCTACCCCGGAAGCAGGTTGACAGGGATATCTACACCGCGCTCGCCCACTCACTCTAACCGAGCGGCGGACGGTAGAAGTAGGCGACTAGCCTTTCCTCTTCACTACCAACTGTAAGTAGACTTTCCCTCCTCACAGGCAGCACCCGACACCTGAACGTACGAGCCAGCGCGCAGGAGAGCTTCCTCAATCCATATTAATTAAAATCATACCTTTCCACATAGAGTATGTTGACAGGAGTGAAGCACCTAACCCCTGCTCGCTGAAGCCCAACTTGAGTATTACTCCAGTAAGCCCTGACTCTGTCGAGTCCTGCTCCGTGTCTCTCCCCGTGTTATATGTTTGTGTGAGTCTTGTGTGTCTTTTTGTGTACACCACTCATCCGCATTTGGATATCTTTGAGCCCACTATACAATGTATGGCAAATCTCTGGCGTAGTGCAATTCACGCTGATAAAGTTATGAGCACTAAAGCCTAAGTAAACTCTATTCCATGTTTAAGCATGCTGACCCAGGCACGCACCAAGGATACCTATTTTTACCTGTAGATTTATCCCTAGGTATACCATGCTGCAGCGTACACTCTCACGGAATGAGCACGCTCCCACCCCATAAGTAGACACGCCCTCTACTTTAGAAGGCACTTTTTCCATTCACCACCGTGGAACGCAAGCATAATTGCACGTCGTTTACACCTAATTTCTGCACTTCGTAACAGGATAGTAATTACTTTCCTTTGCTTCTTTTCCTTCCTTAGGTTTTTTGTTCATTTCCTAAATTCTAGGAGTGACTTCCCAGAGAAACAGTTTTTTCATCTGGATGACCAAGGATTTAGGACAGGGTGCGTCTTTTAGGGGACCCACACCTCCCACTTCCTTGTTTTGGTCCTGAAGAATACCGGGGATCTCCCCTAATGGTAGAAACATGTTGACCAACACATAGCAGAGATACACAGGCCGTAACTCCCCTGCCAGTACCTCACCATACGTTTTAAATTTTGTCCAGTTACCTTTTTATTAAAGTCTATATTGAAGCACTAACCAGGACAATTTTAACACTCACACCTTTTTTTGTTTGCACCCCACACTTCACTACCTGCTCCACTGTAACCCAGGTGTTGAAGCACACCCAAGTGACGCTAGGCCACTTGGGTGGCCCCCGATGATGAAGCAAGTCACCACTAGGTGGTGAGTGAGGGGTTTACTAACAAAGGAACAGTGTTTCCTAGTCTGGAAAAAGCCTTCATCTCCCTCATCGGGTAATACTCCTTCAGTTGTTCTTTATAAATTCTTGATCAGGGGATCAGGAGTATTCCCCGTCCAGCATCCAAGGACAAAATTCCTTACTCTCTACATGTTCTAGATTGCTAAGCACCGTCCCCATTTTAGGCTCTTTGGACCGTCCACCAGGCACTCTGTGTGATTGCTTTTGGCAGTCCCATGGCGGAGGGTCTTTGATTCCATCAACGATCCGAGCACGATTCCCTCCGCCATCGTTATGTCACGGGGAATATCACGGTCTGATTAGGGAAGGACCGTCACTGCATGGCTGGCGGTGACTGGCCTTCTGGAATCGTAATTGGCCCCTTAGTCTTCCTCAACAAACATTGATCCGCAGCAGGAGAGAGAAAAACACAAAAGGAGATAGAGAAGAGGAAGAGGAAGTGAAAGTGAAGGAGAAAGACCGAAAACTGAGACAGTAGGAGAAAGCAGGGATGAAAAAGAACGCTGCAAGAATGAGATAAAGATCAGGGAGTGCCTAGTGGTGGGTTTAAAGAGGGTTAACTGATAGAATATCGATGACAAAAACATTGATGTTAAAAATATCGAAAAAAAATATAGAATACCAAAATATCGACTCCAATACCTACACAGGTAAGTAAAAAAATATTGAATCAAAAATATCGATGTAAAAAATATAAATGTAAAAAATATTGATAAAAAATATATATATATATATATATATATTAAATATATTACATAATAATATTAATTTTAACTACATAAATTAAATTTAATATACATTTTAACAAAATATGACAAACAAACCTAATAAAAAAACACACATACATAGTTTATACATATATATTTACTTTAAAATACTTAATAAACTTTTATCTTTAATTTATTTTAAAACTATTAAAAACTATTTAAACTTACAATTCCCAATACAACCAGTACAACAGTAGGGAAAGTAATAAAATATACTAGTCCAATTCCATGAGTGCAACAGTAGGGAAAGAGTTGAATAGCGGAGGAGTAAAAATTACTATTCCCACTCCAAAGAGTGCAATGGTAGGGAAAGTGTTAAAAAGCGGAGGGGTAAAAATGACTATTCCGACAGTAATCAGTGCAACATTAGGAAAAGTACTGGATAGCGGAGGGGTAAAAATTACTATTCCCAATTCAGTGAGAGCAACAGTTGGGAAAGTGTTGGATAGCCCCGATCAAGAAACCCTTCAACAGTCACACCAACAAGAAAGCCAGCAGGTTCACTGAAGACCTCCGGGCCTCCAAGCAATCCTGCCGAAAGCTGGAGAAGATCTGGCTCCGTGAACGAACTCCAGGCAGCCACGCAGCCCACAAGAACGCCACCCGCAGACACCATCACCTCATCAGATCTGCCAAAAGGGCCTCCTTCAAAGACCGCCTAGACAACAATGCGCACAACAGCAAAGAGCTCTTCAACATCGTGAAGGAACTCTCCAACCCCAGCTCCAACACCAATGACGTCCCATACTCGCAAGACCTGTGTGACTCCCTGGCCACCTTCATCCACCGCAAGAACGCAGACATCCACAACAACTTCAATGCCACGACCGCCCTGACAACCACTGAGACCTCCGCCCCCACGACCACCATCCACACCAATCGCCTGCTCTCCTGGACCAACATCAACGACGACGACACCATCAAGATCATGAACACCATCCACTCCGGATCTCCACCAGACCCATACCCACACCACAGCTTCAACAAAGCCAGACAGCCATCGTACCCCATCTCCAGAAAGTCATCAACACCTCCTTCAAGACAGCAACCTTCCCGGAGAGCTGGAAGCACGCAGAGATCAACGCCTAATTCAAGAAATCCAAGGCGTACCCCAAAGACCTCAAGAACTTCCGTCCCATCTCCCAGCTCCTGTTCCCGGCAAAGGTCATCGAGAAGACCATCAACGAACAACTGGCACGCTACCTCGAAGAGAACAACATCCTGGACCCTTCCCAGTCCGGGTTCCGCAGCAACCACAGCACCGAGACTGCCCTCATCACCTTCATCAATGACATCAAGTCCCTGCTGGAAAACTGAGAAACAGAGGCCCTCATCCTCCTGGACCTGTCAGCTGCCTTCGACACGGTCTGCCACCACACACTACGAACACGCCTCCACTACGCATATATCCAAGAGGAGGCCCTGGACTGGACCACCTCCTTCCTCTCCGGCAGAACACAAGGCGTCCACCTTTCCCCCTTCCGCTCCAAAGCCACCGAGATCACCTGCTGCGTACCCCAGGGCTCATCCCAACTCTGTTTAACATCTCCATGGCACCGCTCGCCCACGTGTCGCCCCTCAGCACGACCTCAGCATAATGTTCTACACCGATGAAACCCAGCTGATCCTCTCCCTCAACAAGGACCCCCACACCGCCATAACAAACCTTCAACAAAGAATGAAGGCTGTCGCTGAATGAATGAGGAACAGCCGAGTGAAGCTGAACTCGGAGAAGACAGAGGTCCTCATCCTCGGATCCACCCCTTCGGCCTGGGACTACTCCAGGTGGCCGACCGCACCGGGAACCGCCCCAACACCCACCAACCTCGCACGCAACGTAGCGGTTATCCTCGACTCAGCCCTCTCCATGACTAAACAGGTCAACGCCGTCTCCTCCTCCTGCTTCAACACCCTCTGCATGCTCCGCAGGATCTACAAGTGGATCCCCACTGGAACGAGAAGAACGGTCACCCAGGCCCTCGTCAGCAGCAGGTTGGACTACGGAAACACCCTCTACGCAGAAGCCTCGGCCAAACCTCTGAGACGGCTCCAACGCATCCAGAACTCGGCACGCCTGATCCTCGACATCCCTCGCCACAGCCATATCACACCCCACCTGAGAGACCTGCACTGGCTCCCGGTCAACAAGAGGATAACATTCAAGCTCCTTACCCACGCCCACAAGGCACTCCACAACACCGGACCATTGTACCTCAACAGACGACTCTGCTTCTACACCCCACCCGCAAGCTCCTCTCCGCTGACCTCGCCCTCGCCACAGTCACCCGCTTCCAAAGAGCGACTTCCGCGGCAGATAGTTCTCCCACCTTGCCCCCAAGACCTGGAACACCCTCCCCATCCACCTACGGCAGACCTAAGACCTGCTGACCTTCAGAAAACTCATCAAGACCTGGCTTTTCGAGCAGTAGCAGCATTCCCCACCCCAGCACCTTGAGACCCTCACGGGTGAGTAGTGCCCTTTACAAATGATATGATATGATTGATTGATTTATAGCAGAGGGGAAGAAATTACTATTCCCACTCCAAAGAGTGCAACAGCAGGGAAAGTGTTGTTTAATAGAAGGGTAAAAATTACTATTACTAATATAATTCTTTTAAACTAGAAAATATTTACAAACTAATAAATTAATGAATACATAAATGGGAAGAAATTACTATTCCCACTCCAAAGAGTGCAACAGCAGGGAAAGTGTTGTTTAGTGGAAGGGTAAAAATTACTATTACTAATAAAATTCTTTTAAACTGGAAAATATTTACAAACTAATAAATTAATTAATACATAACTGTATTTATTGTATTTTCTACCCTTCAACACCACACCAATAACAAAACATTTCTAATTAAATGTTTTCCAAAATTAACATAATTAATAATCAATAAAAAACGAATAAACAATAATTGACTACACCGCTCGCATAGAGGTCTTTGTATCTGTTCAGGACTTTGCCCACAAATCGCTACAGGAGTAGCCGATCATCATAAAATCTGTTTACCTGCCCAAGGAGGAAGGAGTTTCACCAGCGCGGCCGCAGAGGAGGCGCGAGGCGCGGCCCCGGGACTGCGAGGTACAGCGTAAGCACCATCAGCTGTTTCCTCTTCCCGCGTGGGCCGCGCCCCCTCCCAGTGCCCCGCCCTCACTGAAGGTCTTCATAACCTCTCGCGGCCCCCGCTTCGCGGGAGCCGCTCGCATAGAGGTCTTTGTATCTGTTCAGGACTTTGCCCACAAATCGCTACAGGAGTAGCCGATCATCATAAAATCTGTTTACCTGCCCAAGGAGGAAGGAGTTTCACCAGCGCGGCCGCAGAGGAGGCGCGAGGCGCGGCCCCGGGACTGCGAGGTACAGCGTAAGCACCATCAGCTGTTTCCTCTTCCCGCGTGGGCCGCGCCCCCTCCCAGTGCCCCGCCCTCACTGAAGGTCTTCATAACCTCTCGCGGCCCCCGCTTCGCGGGAGCCGCTCGCATAGAGGTCTTTGTATCTGTTCAGGACTTTGCCCACAAATCGCTACAGGAGTAGCCGATCATCATAAAATCTGTTTACCTGCCCAAGGAGGAAGGAGTTTCACCAGCGCGGCCGCAGAGGAGGCGCGAGGCGCGGCCCCGGGACTGCGAGGTACAGCGTAAGCACCATCAGCTGTTTCCTCTTCCCGCGTGGGCCGCGCCCCCTCCCAGTGCCCCGCCCCCCTTCACCATCTACCGTCTTAAGCAAGGTCGCCAACGCGCATCGCGGGACGCGCGCGGGTCGACGCCCGGGCGAAGCCCGGGCCAAGGGCGGGCCCGTTTAAGCCCGTTCAAGCCTGGGCAAGTCTGGTCTGGGCCAATCCATTGACATTCCTACTTATCCATCGTTATCCATCCTGGAGCTTGGCCCCGGTAAGATTATAATAACCATAACTACATCTGCCACTATGACAACTAGGGCAATGAGGAATAAAACAGCACAAGGAGCGGGTCCCATAATCGGGCCGATCGATCAATTCATCAGTAAAGCTAATGACGCGATCAATCAGGGGATAGTGCTCCTAGAGAGCACGTAGATCCTCAATGGGCCTTTTGGCCCTAGCTAAAACACCCACCCAGCAGGAAATAAATGTCCCATTATTGCGCGAAACCCGTGCTGAACTTCACACCATACCAACAAGCGTTGACCTATCTGTTACCCACTTATCACTTGGAGAAGATACCTTGGATGATCTCGAAAAAACACCAACTTTGGTGATTAGCCCCACCCAAATCACCCAAAGTCAACTACCAACCGCGATCGAGTCACAATCCTTAACCCAGTCCTCACTTCTAATAGTAGCTCCTCCAATAGCAACTGATAAGGAGATAAGGGAGGGTCCTTTTCCTAATGAAGATAGTACAAGACCAGTAGTCAAGAACAAGATCAAGCAAAAAAGTACACCAAGGCGCCGGAGGTCTAAAAAGACGACCCGCAATAATAACCGGAATAACACAAGCTACTCATCATCGGGAAATGCGGACGACCCCTCCGTTGCAACTGTACCGTCTGACGATCACAGGGGGCATGGCGCTACCAACTCGAACTATCTTGAGCTTAACTCACAAGTACTAGATGTAATCAAGGACCTTATAAAAACTCAATTAACACCAATAGAGCGAACCTTAAATAATATCGAAAAAAAGATGGCAAGACTAATCAGCAACACTAATCACCTTACGCCACCCACTACCACCTTAGCTCCTCTGGCTCCCACGACTGCCATCCATCCTAAGACAGTCACAGTCAAGAAACCCATACCGACGCCAATAACCCTACCGAAACAAAATTCCCACAGTAACAGTATAACTGCCGCAAGCAAACCTTCCACGCCCAACACTACACCACTTACCACTAATATAAACACTCAAACAGCCAACTTACAACCGGTAAGCACCTCTATTTCATCCCAGAAAGGTACACAGAAACCAACACAGAAACCTACACAACTCAATCAGCTTAACGCAAAATCTCAGCAACCAAGGACACCATACGAACAACCATATAAGTCTAGACAGATACCGGCACGCATTACCCTCCCACCTGAATGCGGAGCCTACGTCCTTGTATTGGTAAACGTCCCAACACTTAAGCAAGAACAGAGCGAAACAACAACATCCCTGAAAAACAAGATACTTCATTGGTTAAGCCTGAATTGTAACTTCCCAATAGAATGTGTAGGGGAAATTTCCCATACGCAAAGAGTAGGTTGGATAGGCCCCTTACGTAAAAAATTCGAGGGGGATTGTGTAGCTATTACTTTCAGAAACCCCCAGTGGGCCGAAAAGACACTAGCCAAAGCACCACCACCCTCTACATGGGAATTCAACACAACCCTTCTCCCATTAGGTTATTTCTACAGGCATTTACTAAATACAACCACCAACATCCCGCCTGCCCCCATTAATCCTTTTTTAGAAAGACCTTATCCTACTACCTCTTACCCTTCCATCCCTCACCAGAACTCTAAGTTTCTATACCCAACAGGCTCGGTCCAGTGGCATCAGAGCCAAACGCCCATACCCCCACCTACCCATCCTTATCTCTCTGATATTCCCCATCAAGAGAATGGAGATAATCGATGGAGACAACCAGTTCCCCCGCTAGCTACTTCCTTTAACATTCCAATATATAACAGATTTAACGCCTTTTCTGGCTTAGATTTTAACGATTGACTTTCCAACTCCTACAACATCGGGGAACTCTCACAATCACCCAAAACGAACCAAACCTCATCACCTAACTCATATCCCATCCTTGCAATAACTCCAACGCATTTGCCTCTTCCTCTTGCTAAACCTGAGTGTTTAAAAATCAATCATGAAGTCATCACAACTGTAACACCGACCCAAACTAACCAGGAAATCATCGAACGGAGGGTTAATACAGGTAATCCAGTTGACTCTATCTCAGATATTCTGCAGTTTCATTTTACCTTCTGGAATATCGCAGGTCTTTCCGCAAAGAAGACTGACCCCGAATTCCTAAGCCAGATCAATTTGAGCGGTTGTATCTGTCTTCAGGAGACGTGGGCCATAAGGCCTATACATATACTAGGCTTTAAAACTTTTTGGTCACCTGCGACGAAATCAACCTCTGGCAGAAATAGCGGAGGCTTAGTTACTTACATCAAAAATACCCTTTCCGTGGATGAGATAATCCCCATAAGTTTAGATACAAATTTTCAGATCATAGCGGTTAAGGTCACCAAACAAAGACTTTACTTTATTATAAACTTTTATAATAACCTCTCCAACTCCGCTATGAATACGCTACTCCCAGAGATTTCCGCAATAATACAAAAGCAACGAACTAATCACATCAAAAAGACATGCACAACAATTTGGGGCGGAGATTTCAACTTACATCTATGCAGTAACAGTGACAACAATAAATGCGGTATTAGTGATGAGTCCGATACAAACCTCACGCATTTTACACACTCTAATGGGGGGGAAATAATGAATGAACTCATGGCTGAACTAGAACTAAACTTTGCTAACGAAATAAAGAACCCACCTGTTCAATTTCAGCCCACATTCAACGGAAGAGGTCTAACAAGCATAATTGACTTCATACTAATTTCATCACCCATAGGATCTATCGTAGAAGATTTCAAGGTTTTTAACAACCCTTTAAGTGACCACTTCCCCATTACCATGGTCCTTGCTGAAAGAACAAAGAATAAACCATACGACATTCTGACCGCTCTAAATCAAAGCGATCTAGAACTAGGCTCTTTGAATGGCTTTACATTGAAGTGGGGTAATATTGATAAAGAAGCCACAACAAAAAAAATAGTTACAAATAACCAAACGGATATTATTAACTGCTTGGACCCCACCACCTACCCTAGTGAAACTATAGTAAGCTTTCTATCAATTACAACAACCATACAAAAAGAATTAACTAAAAAGCACAAACAAAGGCCCCAACCGAAGAAAGGATGGTTTGATTCAGCATGTACTAAAGCATCTACACGCCTAAAGGAAGCTCTGAATAGTAAACATAAGGACAGAGTCGAAATCATCAGACTCAGAAAAGAGTATACAGCCGCCCTAAAAAACTGGAAAAAGGAAGTAAAAGCTGAACTATGGTCAAAATTGATCCAAAGCTCGGAACTTAACAACAGTGCTTTGTTCTGGCAGATAGTTCGTTCCCCACTCCTAACAGAGAAATCCAACTTTCCATCAATTGATGTAGCTATAAGCCAACACGAATGGGTGAACCATTTTACTAAAGTCTTTGCCAAAGATCCGACCGAAGACACAGACAAGCCTGAACTTCTGCCACATATTGTCTATCCGTTAAATCTTCACTTTTCCCATGAAGAGGTTCAAAAAGCTTTAAAATCTTCAAAAACAGCCAAAGCACCAGGCCCGGACGGCGTTCCGGTTGACGTTTTTAAACACCTCCCAGATCTTTGGACCCCGCTATTAACTAACGTCCTGAATGCTACCATTGAAGTAGGTATTCTGGAATCCTGGAAAACATCAACCTTGGTACCTATTTTCAAGAAAGGAGATCGAAATAGTCCAACATGCTACAGGCCGATCTCCCTCCTGGACTCACTAGGCAAAATGGCAGGACGAATCTTACTTGACCGCCTCCAGGAGTGGGCCATCGATCACAAAATTATTTCAGATCTACAATATGGTTTCCGGGAGGGACTAGGAACAGTTGATCAGGCCCTAAACCTGTCCCTACTGGCGAGCAAATACCTGGACGCCAAAGGGTCCTCATTCCACATGGCCTATGTCGATCTTTCCGCAGCATTTGATTGCGTGGCACACTCAACGCTGTGAATTACAATCTTGAAAATGGGCGTTCCCACGCCAATTGTGGATTTCCTACGTGAACTATATACAGGCACCACTGGCAGGGTAAGATTTGGGACAAAGGGTGAGCTTACTAACTCCTTTAGAGTGGAAAAGGGGGTCAGGCAGGGGTGCGTATTGGCCCCCTTCCTATTCACCCTCTACACGAATGGCCTAGAGGCTGCCATGCTACAAGGCAGCAAGGACCTCCCGTCAACAGCTCGTCGGCAGATACCAGCACTTCTATATGCCGACGATGCTGTTATCCTAGCAAGAACATCAAACGAATTACAAATGGCCCTGAACAGATACTGTGATTTTATGGCAAGTTTAAACCTGAAACTAAACGCAAAAAAAACGTACACAATGCACGCAGGGGAGAAAAGAAATGTAAGACATAGGAAGTTAATGGCGCAGGGCGAACACCTGGACAGGACTAAAACCTACCCCTACTTAGGGATTGTCATTGACGAAAAATTCAAATGGACCCCAGCCATTAATACAAGAAAATTGATTTTCCTCCGAGAGACATCCTCGCTAAAAACCTTCTCGCAGAGATTGGGGCAGAGACCAATTAAAGAACTACTGCAAATATATAATGCAAAATGTGTAAGCACTGCAACATATGGGGCGGGGATTTGGGGTTTTAAAAACGTGGACTCAATACAAACAATAGAGAACTTTTTCCTTAGATATTTGCTGGCGGTGCCCAAAACCTGCTCCACCTATGCCTGCCACACTGAGCTGGGCATTGACTACATCACTGACATCATAAAACTACAACCAATAATGCTGTGGCGCAGAATATGGGTTACCGAGCAATGCCACTTGACCAGGACGATTATTCAAGACATTTTAACGCTAGACCACGCTAAGAAAATCAAATGGCTGTCATACGTCAAAGCGTTATTGACAGATCTTGGATATAGGAAATACTTTGACCACCCATCGCTGATAGAGGAAATCCCAAAAAAGACCTTAAAAAGGGAGTGTTTAACTCATTTACGTCAGCTACGCTTACTATCCGAGGTCCACAAGCCATCAGTCCAACATTCCCTGCTAGTCCAGACTGCGTTCTCTGCTGAACCTTACCTAAATTTTAAAATAACACAGTTTGAAAGAATGCTGCTTACCCGCTTTAGACTTGATCTGTTCCATCTATTAGTTGCATTTCCTGAGCAAAATGTCAGGACATCTACTGCCTCTATGTGCCCTTGTGATTTGGTATCGCCACAATCAACGATACACACAATGCTATTCTGCAAATTCTATAGCGAGCCCCGGAAGCGCTGGATACTTCCTATCTTGAAGTTCTGGGGTCTTCGTCAATGTCGCCCAGCGTATTTGGCACTACAATTCCTGGAAAATGAAAACTATGCTAAAGCGATTGTATCTTACCTTAAATTCTGTATACGTCATCGCACAAATTTATAACCTCGAACAACATCGCTTATATATATTAACGAAGGGACTGAGACAACAGAAAAACTATACGTCTTTGCACACGTGGTAAAAATTTGCCCTAATGAAATTGAGATGCACTTGTTACTTCTATGTATTTTTTTTTTTAAACAAAATGTACATTTAATAATCTTTTTAACTTTTTTCTCATACAATTGTAATTGTGTTTTTATTCTATCTGAACTTTTATGGTGTTTTTACAAAACTACCGAATAAAGTTGATATTGAATTGAATTGAATTGAATTGACTACACATACTTTAACACTATGATATCTACAACACACACCTAAATTAAACTCTAAAATAATAAAACACATTAAAACGTATTTAAAAATTAAAAACTATTACTAGTACCAACTAATATTAAAGTAATTAAAATGTATTTAATACCCACCCTTTACTTAAGAACAACAGACAAAAAAAATTAAACAATTACCCAAAGTACATATCAAATAATTAAAATTAATTAACAACTATATATTAATGAATTAAATTCAAATGACTTCCCACCATTTACTCCTATAAACACCAAAACAAACACCTAAACTTAATTACACAATTACCATAATTAATTACCAATTAATTATTTAAAATTAATTAACATCCTCGTATCATGATTTTAACTGAAGGTACTTAAACCTTGAGAAAGAGGGACCAATCTTAGCTAGCTAGCAACAACTCCCAAGGAAGAACCCCATCTAAATCCACCAGATCCGACCATCTCCCCAAACCGGCTCTTCTTATCAGGATTGCCAAGCTATCACACAGGCCGGGAGGGGTCCCCGGGGAATCCCAGATGGGGCGAAATCAGAATATAACTTATACCCCAAATGCGTCTCAGTTTGTACCAAGCCATCAAGGCAGCTTTCAAAACCTGAGACGTACACGCTTAAAAAATCTGGTTGCGAATTTATTTAGGAACCCACCTTGCCCGCCGCCTCCCTCTACCAAAGCTATTTCGCCCAGAAACCTACCCCACATAGATTCCACTGGTGTAGACAACAGCATCCTGATGCCCTTAAATTGAAAAGCCAATAAATACAAGTTAATGTCTGGGAGGGCCAGACCCCCTTTTAAGAGTTTTCGTCTTCGTTTTTTCCATGATAGCCTTGCGCTTTTCTGACCCCATATAAAGCTACCAATTTTACCTTGGATCTTACTGATGTTTTTCTTGGAAAAAGTTAGAGGCGCTGCATTGAAGAGATATGTCAATTTGGGTAAGACCGACATCTTTACTAGGTTAACCCTCCCATAGATCGTCAGAGGGAGGTTTTTCCACCTAGCAAAGAGGTAGTCTATATCCTTTTCAATTTTTCCCAAGTTTATGAGGGGATTTTATTCATGTCCTTAATCATTTTTACCCCTAGGTACCTGAATTCTTTACTTGAATGGCCTCCACTATACACTGTGTTCCACCACATGATTTCGGTTTTAGCCGCATTAGCAAGATATCCTGACATCGAGCCGAACTCCATTAATGTAGTTTCAAGCCATGGAATGGCAATATCTTGGTCACTGGCGTAAATTATTACATCATCGGCGTAGAGTGCAATTTTGCATTGATAATTTTGCGATTCAAATGGTCTGATGATGGTATCCAACCTAATCATCTGCGCAAGGGGCTCAATATAGATATTGAATAGAAGAGGAGACAGGGGACACCCTGCCTTGTCCCTCTCTGGATTTCAAAGCTTTGGGTCAGGGAGCCATTCAGCAAAATCTTCGCCGAAGCCCCAGAGTAACAGTTCTTTAAGGTCTGCACAAAGATTGAGCCCATACCCATAGCCTCCAACACCCCCAAAGGTATCTCCAGCACACACGATCAAAGGCATTAGCGGCATCTAAGGCCACTGCTGCCAAAGGATCCACCCTAATCTCTGCCAGATCAATGTTCCCATTCAATAATTGGGTTTGTTCCTGGATGGACCTACCATAAAGCCTTTCTGATCGGTATTGATTAGGCTTGATGGCATTTTTGCCAACCTCCCTGCCAGAATGCCCATAAAGATCTTAAAATCGGCATTCAGCAGGGAGATCAGACGGTAGGAGTCAGCCTTCAGGGGGTCTTTCCAGCCTTCAATATTAAAACATGGCCTCCTTCCAGGATCTGGGGAACACCCCACTGGAGCTATACACTGAATTGAATAAGGTGTGAAGTATAGGTAAGAGCTCATTCGATAACAATTTATATAATTCATTAGGAAGAGAGTCGGGGCCCGCTGCCTTTTTTTTTTGCCCTCTTTATTTGGTCCCTAATCTCCTTAGTGGAAATGGGCGCATCTAACATATCTCTGGCGGATTCTGTAAGAACAGACAGGGACTTATCCCTTAACCATGAACCAATTGAATCCGGAGAATGTGTAATGTTCTCCCTATACAGGTTCAAGAAAAGGGACCTGAGGCATTCCTGCATGTCTGAACGCTTACTGAATTTAGTACCGGCACTATCAATGATAAGCTCGTTAATGTAATTTTTTGCCCGATCTATCCTCGCTTTCCAAGCTAGTAAGGCCCCTGCTCTTTCCCCATATTCGAAATTTTCCATATTCGGCGCTTGCCACTGGGCCTTGCATTTCAAATCTAGGAAGATCCTAAGATCCTGCCTGACTTCCTCGAGTCTCATCTCTATCTATTTCCGTTTTTCTATATTCTGATTAATATGGCTCCTTTCCTCTTGAAGAGCAGATATTTTAGTCTCCAACATCAGTAATTCCAAAGCCTTAATTCTGTACTTCGAGCGTATTAGGCTACGTAACGACCCCCTCAAGTTGGCTTTGTAGGCGTCCCAGACATATTCTATTGAGGCGGAGCCTAAATTGATAGAGAAAAATTTGAGAGAAGACTCTTTGATTGCCTGAATAATTCCTGAGTCCAATAGAAAAGCTCTATTCAATGTCCACCTTGGTTGTGGACGGATATTATTCGTGGAATATAGAAACAGCATGGGGGCATGGTCTGAGAGGTGGCTCTGCAATATAGATATATTAAGAATTGTATCTAAGATCTCTCTATTAATCAAAACATAGTCTATTCTTGGGGAATGATGGTACTTTTTACAGTAAAAAGTAAAACCTTGAACGCTCCCCATCTTGGCTCTCCATAGATCTACCAAGTTTATATGTAAGTGTAAATTTTTGCATGACCCTTCGGGACCGTAAGAACCCAATAGCATTGCTCAGGTTGGACCTATCCTTCACCAGATCAAGCCGGACATTGAACTCGCCTCCTAATATCAAAGGGGGAGATGCCGTAATCAGATTATCTTGGAGTTTAGCCAGAAAAGAAGGGTCATCTGTATTAGGACCATAAAAGGAGGAACAGGTCATCTTTTCCCCCTCGAAATCCAACTGAGCGGTGATCCATCTACCTGATTGATCTGTCTGAACCGATTTAATCCTACAGGTGATTCCTATCTTTACCAAAATTGCGACCCCACAGCTGTTTATTGCTTGTTGAGAGTGACAATAACATTGTATACAGGGGAGTTTAGAGAAAATACTCTTAAACTGTTTGATTTAAATTGTTTTCCTGCAATAAACAAACCTGAGCTGGTGATAACTCCAGATATTTAAAGATCAATCTTTGTCTCCTTGGACATCTCAGGCCATTTAAATTCCAGGAAATAAACTGAATATCCTGACCCCCTTTCATTTTACCTTTCCACAGCTTGAGCACCCCCCACTGGGATTCAATGAATTTCCCTTATAAGCCAGTGAAACGAGAAATCTTTTCTAGTTAGCCAGTGAGATGAGGAGTATTCTATTACTTTTTTCCCCCACCCTTAGCCCCCATGCCCCCATCCCCCCTCCCCTCTTCCCTCCCTAACCCCTCATGACCCCTAGATCCCACCACACCCTGACGAACCCTACCTTCCAAAAGGAAATCGCCTATTCAGACCCTTCCCCCCAGGCTATAAGTGTTTACATAAAAAAGTAACTATATACTGGCAGCAATACTTGGGGCTCTAACAGGCACATGCATCATTGTTGGCTTTTGCAATTCTCTAATTGCGATTTTTAAGGAATCGCAATTAAGGAATCGCAAAACCCTATGCATATAGAAATCGCTTCAAAAATAGTGATTTCTAAACATTCCTTAAATGCGACTCACAATTTGCGAGTCACAATTAAGGAATACCTCCCCATTTATTCCTATGGGCCAAGAGGCCCATAGGAATGAATGGGAAGACATTCTCAATTTGCAAATCTCAATTAGAGAATCGCAAATTGAGAATGCAATTTCAAGGGTCCCAGGGTGTCAAAATGACACCCTTTTGCACCCCTGAAATTGATCTGTGCACATATGTTGCGCACACACATGCCCTAAGGGCATATGTCTGCACAACATGAAACTTTGAAAAATGCACAAAAGTGCTTTTTTCAAAGTTTTTGCAAATTACCATGAAGTTCAACTTCATGGTAGTTTGCTCCCCCAATAGCGAAATCGCTAACTTTTTTACTTTCATGCATTGCATTTAAGGAATCGCAAAATTCGATTCCTTAAATGCAATCGCAATTTGAGAACTCACAATTAATTGCGAATTCTCAAATTGCGAGGGCCTTGACCCTTGATACATCGCAAAAGGCTTTGATGCATGTGCATGTAAGAGTATACTCTACATTCCTCCTTCACAACCCTCTCTGCTTTTCATGCTGTATTTTTGCGATTAGAGTGTCTACTTCTTGCGAAGAGCGAATCATGTGCATATGATTGTTCCACATAACTCACAGTGTAGCGGGAAACCTCAGTTGGGCCTTTGCCCCCAGATCATTTAGCTCTGCTAATCTTTTACCCAGTTCCCACTGTCTTTCTGCTGTTATATGGGAAATGTCAGACCTAATGAAGGAAAAGGGAGATAGCTCTGAGAATGGAGAAGAAATAGCCCCTTCCTTTAGGGCCACGGAGGGGATCTTTTCTTTAACTGAATAAGATGAAAAGTTTACCAGGATTTTCCGGGGTTTCTGCCTTCCCATGTTCCTTTTAAGGGGGTCTCTGTGGACCCTCTGGATTTCGTAACTTAAATTAATACTGGGGTGATTCTTAAGGACTGTGCGCTTCAGTAAATAAATCAGAAACCCCTTTATGTCCTCTCCCTCCAATTTTCCAGGATATTTAGAAATTTCAAGTTATTTCTCCTTGAATGATTCTCCAATCTCTCCAGATCATCTTTAAGCTCTTTATTCTGGAAAGATAACTTTTCCAACTGGGACGTAGTAGACTCAATTGCACTCTTCATCTTGGGTATTTCCTCTTCAATTGCGTCGGTCCTTGCAGTGACTTCTTCTAGCTTCTGAGCAAGAATCTCACATGAAGACCGAATAGCCGCCCTATTTGCCTCGGATACTGAGAACCTGTTCGCCAATTTTGCTTGATTCGCCTCAGACACAGTAAATCTACTTGCCATCTCATCCTTCAGGTCCAGGAGGATGTCTGCCAAGAAATGTGAATTTGGTGCTGAGGTGCTCTTGGTTTTCAGGGAAGGAAGGGTTGATCTTTTACTGCACAGACTGACATAGCTACTTGGATCTTCCATCTGCACTTTAACCAGCTCCTTATCCTGCTCCGGCACAACTCTCTCCGGCAATTCTTGCTTGCCCTTGCCATGTCCCTCCCCTCGAGACTGAGCCTTTTCCAAATCCTGCAACTGATCTAACCCCAGGTCTGACTCCTTCTGCTGACCCAACACTGAGTGTCTATTGATAAGAGTGATTGCCGGATGCACTTCCAGTTCCAAGCTGTTTTTTTAACAAGATCCGAAGTTTTAGCTGATTCCCTGGATTTAAGCAAGGTAATTTTCCCCTGAGGACCGTTGTGTTCACTATGTACACTATTTTTAGCCTCCAATGTCTTCATTTTTGGACCTTTAGAGGGGGCGGGGGCTGGAGATGATACCGAGACCAGTGTAGAGGGCAAGGTAGGCTCAGAGTTTGGCTCAGACACAACTTTAGCTCCAGGTGAGGGAAGTGGCTGGGGGGTCAATTTTGTTGAGGAAAGAGACAAAACTTGGTAGAAGGCTTTCAATGACGGAGTAGTTTTTTATTTAGTACCAGCAGATATCGTATTCCGAAGTTTCGCTTTACCCTTTTGGAATTTGGGTTTCACAGGAGTTACTGATGCACCGATGCTCCCCTCCTGTTTACTCTGCTTAGCCGAGATTTTAACTCCCGCCACGGACACCAAGTGGGCCGCCCTAGCTCACAACAAATATCTTGACAGTTGTAACGACCGGATTCTCGGACCAGATAGAATCAGCTCACCAGAGCACCACCAACCCAGCCGAAACGTAACCACCTCCCTCCTTAGGACCTATTTACAACAGGTATCTATGTCTCCTACCCAAGGATGGGGAATTAGCAATATACATGCCTAAGTCTTCTACAATACCACACTCATACCATATAGTCTCACGGCAACTCAGACCTAGACTATTCTACCCTAGGGCAGTTCTGATTATTTACCATTACACACTGATTGCAACCAGTGCTCGCTTAAGCCACAATACTGTGGGTACAGGCATCAGTATCCCCTCTGATGCCCTCTCTTTTTCCTTACAAGCCACAATCTTGTGGGTATAAACACCAGTATCCCCCCTGGTGCTCGCTTACTTCTCTTACAAGCCACAATCTTGTGGGTATAGACACCAGTGTCCCCCCTGGTGCTCTCATTAACGCCGCCTCATAACGACGATCACTTTCCTATGAATACCGTTAGCTCTTCATGTTGGGGAATCTCTCGCTATTTACTAGAGGTACAATACTACAATATTATAGATCACACAATGATGGCCAAATTATACAATGTACAACTTATTCTCTATTTCAAGGGCTCCTCTCTCCCTCATTATTCAGTTACCATTTACCTGATCGGGGGTAGCGTCCGTTCGTGAAACAGTACCTGACTAGAAGAACAGGTTACCTTTACTATACAAGAACAAGAGGCACATGCTGGTTCACTATGAACTGGGGTACTTTATTTATCACAATAACAATAACAATATAACACTATACTATAACATATAGCCTGCAAAGGAAAATGAAAGGTTAGAATGTGTACACACTAATAAGAAAGGGTCGACGTCACCTTATTAATATGAAGTCTGGACTCAGCAGTCATCTGGGTTCCCTTCTCGTCTGTGCCTTGGCTCGTTTTAGGGTCACACCTCTGCAGTCACGGATACACGTCTGCACCGCTATGCTCTGTCTCCTTTGCTTCCCTCCAAGTCACTGGAACCTTCCTCTTATCAGCTGCTTTCTCTCTGGCTGTTCTGCACTACTCCTCTCTCCTCTCAATCACGGACCATCTTCACTTCTCGGCTTCGATCTTATAACTCAGTTTCTGCCACTCTAGTATTCGTTCCCTCAACTAACTGCTTCACTCTGTATGCTCTGATCTTAATGTCAAAGCTCGCCAGCTGCTCCAACTAAAATAACTTAAATCTTTTTAAGAGAGTATCAGCTTCTCGGTCTTTCTCGGACTTCAAAATGGCGACTGCCTGCCCTGGAATAATTAATGGCATTGATGCTAACGACTAGCTGCCGCCTACAGACTGACTGATTTACTACCTCATGCTTTCGCTAATATGGAAGCTTGTCCCTTCATGGAAAGTTACGGCCAGTAACCTGCCGCCCACCAAATTCTTGTACCTCCCCGTACCAAGGACACGTTCTCAGCCGGCCGGCCTGATGTTATGTCTTCGGAATGGATAAAAATACAGTCTTTCGATAAGGGCCAGCCTGAGCCGGTTCTCTCCAAGCGAACAACACCTCGTAACTAAAACATTACATTTGACCTAGAAGCATCTCAAGCTGCCAGGGCAGAAAGAAAGATGGAGTCTCTCCCGTTTGAGGCCTACAAGGCCCGAAATAAGCATAACTCCATGGAAAGTATACTAACCCTCTTACAACAGGACGGATTATCACTAGTACTAATGAATCTATCCCCTAACATAAGTTTATAAGCCCTGATCTAAGAAAAAGGGTACGGAATTATATCAACACGCCTTGTGAATAGGCTCTATTTACGGTTCTAATCCCTCCATTAGAATGATAGTAGACTGAAGTCACCTCCAATCACCTTCCCTCAAGGAAGGGCCGAAAAATTCGGTCAGAACAAGAGTTTAGGAGGAGAAATTCCCATTTGAGATGTGACCCCCTCTCCATACATTCAGAAAAAACTTCTTCCAGAGTGATCTCCTCTGCTGATATCAGTGCACCTTTTTTAATTCTGGGGTGTTGTAACTTACTCCCTGTTTTATTTGGTGCAACTGCCTCAACACCCAGGAGTAAAACCCCCACAGGCATGTTATGTATCAAAAAGTCGTTAACCATGCAAACCCAAACCGGGGTGCCCTGCCAAAGCCCAGTCCCCCCTACCTGCTCCGGGGGAAAATGAGGAGTTTCCAGGCTAAATGATCCTCCTCCCAAATAGCACAGCAGCAGGGGGAATAGCTCACTCAGCTTCCACTCACTTGTGGCATTTCCCAACCTCCGGCCCGACTTCTGTACGGCTGTTCTGCCCTCGGTGACGCTGCCTTCTGTGCTGGAAATAACTAGACCGTCAACCGCTGCCTGCCTATTCTGCAGGGGGAGCTCTCCTCGCATACCGGAACTAAAAGCTCGAGGAGGAGATCTCCATAAAGGCACCACGGCTGAAGAAAGAAGAAAAGACAAAAAGGTACTGGAGAAACAAAGGGAACTGGGATCTTGAGCAGTTATTACAAGATCCGCAACCAAGGAAGAAAGAAATATCCCTTTGGTATTCAAGATCACTTGAAGGAGAGGACAGTGAGGTTCCCCCCCCCAATCATTGGTATGGAATCTTTCCCCACTCTCCTACGCCATAGAAGATCAACTCAAAACCTCCCTCAAGCTACTTTACAGATATCTAAAGCCTGCTAGGCTAAAAAAGAATCATGTATTTGTGCTAAACAGGCTTTATTGCAAAAATTGCCAAATTTGCGCAGGTTCCTGTCCCACAGTGACCTAGGTGTAGATTTGTCAAAGCTGACAACACCCACATGTTTTTTGAATCCGTGGAACTAAGTCTATTTTGGAAGAATGTGGGAGACTCCTTGACGGCCATCTTTGGAACTGATTTAGGGATTGATCTCCACCTTTTGATTTTCGGTATAAGCGATCTTATAATGGGGGATTTGCCGCATATACATATTGGTTTGCTGCTCTATCTTATCATTCTGGCTAGGAGGGAGATCTGCATTAGGTGGAAAGACCCGACCCCCCCTAATAGAGAAAGTTGGTTAAAAGCTGCGTTGAGCATGGCATACCTAGAGCAGGTGAAGGTGGAATAGGAATTCATGATAACATCTGGTCTCCCCTGTTAACTAGGGGACGGCGCCTGCATCTGATAACCTGTTAGATCCTCTGTGTCTGAAGCGGGTCCAATGATTACACCAGACCTCAAACACGTGAGGAAGGCCATGGTGGCCTAGACTTACACAGTGAGAAGAAGGGCGCCTAGGACTACATTACTTAGCTTGTCAAATCTGCTATAGTCTTTAGTGAGACGAGGACAAAAAAGAAAGAAAAAAAAATTAAATAACATCTAATTATTAATTCATCAATTAAAAATAAATTACTTCCCACCCTTAACACCTATAAACATCAGAACACACACCTAAAATAATTACACAATTACCATAAATAATTACCAATTAATTAATTTAAATTATTTAACAACCAATCATTAATTATTAATAAATGACTTTACACATTAGACACTATAACATCTCAATTAAACAAATATTAATAGATACAAAATAATCAATTCATTTACTATAATTAAAATACTTCCCACCCTATTCACCTACAAAACCCACAACCCACCACCCACCACGGAACTAAAATGCAAAATTCAAATAAATAAATGTAATAACCACTTAAAATGTAACACATATAATAAAAATACAAACAATTCTTATAAAAGAAAATGAAACACATACATATAAAATAAATACTAAAATACATAGCAATAATAAACAAACCATATGTTTAAAAATTATATTTTTGCAAGCGATATTAAACACTTCAATATTTTTAACATCAATATTACTTGCCTAAAATTGATATTCTTGACCACAAGAATAGGTATGTCAATATTTCTGACCCACAATATTTGCAACTCGATATTTGTTCAAGTTGATATTTTTCAATCGATTTTCTGTCTCTGCATCTTTAAAGAGGCATGGGGTAGAATCAAGACTACACAGCCTTGGTATTCAGCAGTCTAACTTTCGCTAGTGCTGGCTGCAGGTTTCTGAGCAAATGTCTAGGACCTGACCCTTTTTCTTTTTTTGACAAATTATCCTTTGGATGGGTCCCAGCGCCTGTCCAGAGTAATATGCTTCTCTTTGTTTTCCGGCTCGGCTCGATCACTCCGATCCAAATTAGACAAAGATCTCTTCTCAAATTGCACGTGCAGAGTGTAACCTGCCAAATATGGCCATATTATGCTCGGTGAATGGTTCCCATCTACACTTGACTGTCCGATATCATTCAGAGCTTTGCTGACACAATTTGTTTTTGAATTCTTATGCAAATCACAAAGCTAGACGAGAGCCCCTTTGCCTCCTCCTTTCCCTGGTGATGTGCAAGGGTTTAAAATGTATGCTTTGTGATTGTTAATGCACTTATGGAAAGGGGCGACCATTCGGTCCCCCCGAACGTATGGCGGAGTACCACGATCCCCCCGGGAAGCCATCTTGGGCGGGAGGCGAGCCTCGGCTGGTATGCCCGAAGCGGCGTAGTCGGGGCGCGCCTTTTTCCCGCCCTGGAGTGGGCTGGCCTAGACACTGACGCGGCCGGCCACGCCCAGGGGTCAGGCAGGGGCGGGTTCACGCCCGCCCTGAAGACGGATAAAAGGAGCAACAAGCCAAGGAAGCATCCTCTTGTTCCTGTGCTCTGAAGCTGCACCTCCTCGCTGCACGTGAGCTCGAGACGGAACGAAGAGCCAATTTTGAGCGTTGTAATCTTTCTTGTTTGTTTTGCAGATACTCTGTCGGAGAATGCCTAAGAAGGCGGGAAAGCGAATGACTACCGACCAGATGCTGCGTGTTCTCATGAAAGAGGTGACCGACCTAAAGAGGCGAATGGATAAAGACGAGGAAGGGGGGCCGAAACGTCCTTTGGCAGGAGCAGCTCCAGGAGGAAAAGGCAAGAGGCCCAGAAGGGGAGCAGCTGGGGGAGACACCCCGGTTCCCTGTACCCCACTCGAAGCACCAATTCCTGTGCCGGAGGAAGGGAATCCGATTCCCGTGGTGGTCACCCCCGTGCCCGGGGAGGATATGCCGCCCGAGCTGGCAGCACAATTAGCAGCGTGGTTGGGTAAAGGTAGCAAGGGCGCCACGGCTGACGACGCGCAGGTGTTGATGAAGCAACTGCGTGAAACAAGGGAAGCGACGAAGGCACCATCGCCGGCTGCGGCAGTAGAGAAACCACCTGGGATAGGTCCAGTCGCAGATACAGCTTCCGGTTCAGGTAAGCGGCCATTGCCGAGTGCGAGGGATGAGTCAGCACCCTCTCGAAGGGAAAAGTTGGGTCAACATGTCCCTCTGGCTATCAAAGAGAAGATATGGGCAGGGGAGTATATAAACATCTTCTCGTTGCTTACCGACCATTATGAGATGGAGCATGTTAAGAGCCAGAAGGAGCTCATGCATCCGAGTGTTTGGCGCGCAAAGATGGCCGCCTTTAAGGTCAATGAAAACATTGGCAATTGGGGCAAAGCATGGGGGATTTTTACATCCATCATGGGTGAACGTAGGCCCGAATTGCTGTCCGAATTGCCGATTTATCAGTCACGGATCATGGGGTATTCTGTATCACACGAGGGTAATCAATGGTTTTGTTACGATAATATTTTCAGAAAAGCGAAAGAACATGATAAAAACTTGGCTTGGGATTGTTATGATTCTGTATCCTGGTCCAAAATGGAAGATACTGGTATGTTGAAGTTGCCATTGGTAGGGAGTAGCGTCGGTGAATCCTCCCGCCAATATGCGGGGACGCCCTTTCGATCAGGTACGAGTAACGACAACCACTCGAGGCCAATCGGCAACACAGGAAAAAGGGGGATCTGTTGGAACTTTAACAGGGGTAAATGTACTAGGCCCCAGGGGTCATGCAAATTTAGGCACGAATGTGGTGGGTGTGGGCAATCATCCCATCCTGAGTCCATGTGCAGAGCCAAAACAGGTGATAACGGGGGTAGAGGAGGCGCCAAACAGGTCTGACATAGTCCGAGGGGCGCCTTTACCTACTCCGATTGATACCATGGCAATGATTCCCTGGCTCAGCGAATACCCGGATCACGCTTCCGCTGGGGTGTTGCGGAACGGGTTTTCATATGGTTTCCGCATCCCAGTGGGGGAGTTTCAGGGTATAGCGAAATGTAAAAACCAGATATCGGTCTTACAGCATACGACCGTGGTACAGGAAAAGATCGGGAAAGAGGTGACTCGAGGTCGAGTCGCCGGTCCATTTAATGTGCCTCCAGTTGCTAACTTTGTTTGTTCCCCTTTAGGGGTGGTTCCCAAGAAGGACCCGGGTGAGTTTCGGCTGATACATAATTTATCAGCCCCACGTGGTCTTTCCGTAAACGATGCGATAGACCCGGAAGTGTGTTCGGTGCGGTACGCATCCTTCGATGAGGCCGTAGCCATATTGAATCGCCTGGGGCCCGGTGCGCTGATGGCTAAATCTGATATCGAGTCAGCGTTCCGGTTGCTCCCGGTACATCCAGACGATCAGCGTCTCCTTGGTTTCATGTTTCAGGGTCACTATTACATGGATAGGTGTATGCCGATGGGGTGCTCTATATCTTGTGCCTATTTTGAAAAGTTCAGTTGTTTCCTGCAATGGGTCTTCACAAAGAAGACGGGGTTTCAACATGTTATGCATTATCTCGATGACTTTTTGTTTCTGGGGGCAGCCGGGGATCCGGAATGTGGACAGGCTTTGTCTGAATTTTGTGTCTTGATGAATCAGTTTGGCGTGCCGTTGGCACCAGGTAAGACTGTGGGTCCCTCGACTTGCCTCGAGTTTCTGGGGATCGAGCTCGACTCCGAAGAAGGTTGTTTTCGTTTACCAAGTGACAAAGTGTTAAGATTCAGGGCATCCCTGCAAATGTGTATAAATGAGTCTAAGGTTAGACTACATCAATTACAACAAGTGGTGGGACAGTTGAATTTTGCCCTAAGAGTAATACCGATGGCCCGCCCCTTTTCCCGCTCGATCGCTCAAGCCATGGTCGGCCTGAAGGAGGGTCATCACCGCACAAGGCTCTCGGCAGAGGTTCGCCAGGACATGCGCATTTTGGTTGGCATTTCTGGCGGATTTCAATGGTCGAATCGTCTGGAACAAACCGGCGGTGTCCTCTGAGGAGCTGGGGCTGTGGACAGATTCGGCAGGGAGCATTGGTTTTGGTGCCATATTCGGCACTCAGTGGTGGGCACAAAAATGGCCGTCATGGTGGCATGATAATGGAGTGACAAGTAACATTGCTTTTCTGGAACTTTTCCCCATTCTGGTGGCCCTGAGAACTTGGCCCGAGGGGTTCAGAGATCAGTCCGTGGTATTCTGGTCTGATAACATGACCGTGGTTGAGTGTATCAATAGCCAGGCAGCACGATGCAAATGGATTCTGAGACTGCTCAAAGAAATTGTATTACTGTGTATGCAATTGAATGTGCTATTTAAGGCAAGACATGTGCCGGGGGTGATGAACCAGGCGGCTGATGCGCTTTCTCGTTTTCGTATGCAGGCCTTCTGGGGTTTTCTGCCCACAGCGGACCCGGTGGCGGCACCCTTTCCCGAAGCTCTCTGGTCTCTCAGTGCCCCGAACTACGAAACCTCGTGGGAGAGAGTTTAGCACCCAGGACGAGGAAGGCATATGAAGGGGCGTTCCATTCCTATTGGGCCTTTTTGGGGGCGGCTAGAGGGGAGCTTTGGGGCCAGGAGGAGTGGGTAGTGAAGTTCCTGCTGTCTTTACATCAGGCAGGCAAATCAGTGGCTACGGCCCAGAGGCATCGGGCCGCCATTTCCTTTGTGGCTAGGGCTCATGGGATCCAGGACCCGACAGCGTCTTTCGTTGTGCAAAAAGCGCTACGTGGGTGGCAACGCCTTGAGGGTCGCAGAGTAGATGAAAGGCGCCCGATAGGTTTGGATAGGTTGGCCCTGTTATTATCCGTACTCCCTGCAACGTGTTCATCCCAGTATGAAACAGTGTTATTCCGAGCCGCTTTTACGCTGGCATTCCATGGGGCTATGCGGGTAAGCGAACTAGTGGCAAGGAACAGGCAGGATGTGATGGGGGGACTGTGCCGAGAGCACGTTCAGGTCAGAGGGGAGACAATGACTGTCTCGTTTGTCAGGTCCAAGACCGATCAGGGTGCGATGGGTGATTGCATAATCATACAAAGGATTCCCGGGTCCTCCATGTGCCCGGTGAGTTGTGTAGAGGAATATTTAGCACAAAGGGTGGCATCATGGGGGGGGGCCTTGTTGAGACACGCTGACACCACCCCACTGACGAGGTTTCAGTTTCAGCGGGTGCTTGCGATGTCCATTGCCGCTGCGGGCTTGAACCCCGGCGAGTTTGGGACCCATTCCTTTCGGATAGGGGCTGCTACTGAGGCTACAGCCAGGGGTCTGAATGTCGAACAAGTTAAACGTGTGGGGCGTTGGTCCTCCGACTGTTATAAAAGGTATGTGCGGTTGCACATGTTGTGAAGCTGTAATGATGTACTCACGCTTCTTGTTTTTGTTTGGTTTTCAGTTGCGCAAGCCTACGAGGCGGGGCGGACTATGCAGTCGACCCAACACCGGGCCAGCGGTCAGACATCACCGGCTGTGAAAAAGGAGGTGTGGGTCGTGGGCCACTCATACGTGAGGCGTGCCGCGGACGTATTCAAAGCAGGTGACATGATTCACGTGGCTGGGGAATACGGGTACAGTGTGTCCTTCTACGGAAGGGGCGGACTCTGTATTGACCGGTTTCAATCATTTTTCGAGGGTTTGCTAGGGCGGACGAGGTCACCGCCGTCTATAGTCATAGTACATCTTGGGGGCAATGATTTGGTCACCACTGGTAGACGACTTCTTCTTGAGGCGATGCTTTCCACTGTAAGTTGGTTAGCGAGGAGAGTTCCAGGGTGCACAATTGCATGGTCCCATATGATCCCACGAAAAGTGTGGCGGGGGGCTATTTCTGTTTCTGCTCTGAATCATTCAGTAAGGAAAATTAATAACAAAGTGAGTAGATTGTTCCGTTCCAATACACTGCATTCTATTTCGCATGGTTGTATTAATGGTGACAGTATGTATTTGGGGGATGGTGTTCATTTGTCCCGGGTGGGGAACGAGTTACTCATAGGAGACTTGATAGCCTGGCTAAAGACTTTAAAAACATGACCTTTAGGTAGGAGTGTTGTGGGGGGTCCGGATAGCCGGTCAACTATCCGGCCTGTGGCGGTAAGGTCATGATCGGTGAGCACTAATTGGAAGATCCCTATGAGTGGGCGTCACCCATTACGGATGGGAGCGCTCGAGGGAGGTGGCCATTGGCCCCTCAACGGGGAGGCGGTCCCTTCTAAGGATGGGCCGCCGAAAGGAAAGGAAAGGCGGTCAAGGCCCCTTCCTGGGTAGGAGGGGCTACAGCCCCCTCCTGGGGAATTTCCCGGGGCCAGGACGTCTGCGACGGCAGATGTGGTAAGTTGTGTGGGGTTTGGGGGGGGGGGGTCTACGCTACCTTCTAGATACCTCACACGAGTCCTCGGACGACCTTTAAGTGGCGTCGAGTTTATTGGGGCCCCCGTCAAGTCAAGGGAAATTGGTAGTTGCACTTGAGGTACACCTCTGTGCGGTCGCCCCTCACAAGTGAGGGGGATATTTCTGGTTTAGGGATCTTGACACCGGTTACGACCTTGCCGTTGGCCCTTAAACGTTAGGATGTACAATTTCAAAATTTCAAGTTAAATGTTTTGTAGGATGTTAGTTCGGCTAGGAGAACCTTTGTATTAGAGAATATGTTAAGGTTAGCCAAACATCGCAATGTGGTAATGAAATTGTACATAATATGAAACTGTTATTTTAATGTTTTAATTTTGTTTCATATTTTAATAAATACGGCCGGGAGGGTCACTCCCTCCCGTCTTCCAAAAGTTCAGAACTGTTTCCAGTTTCCCATCCTTGGGGATTGTGTTGAGAGGGGGTGGCGGGTATCTCAGCCATATGGAAAGGGGCGACCATTCGGTCCCCCCGAACGTATGGCGGAGTACCACGATCCCCCCGGGAAGCCATCTTGGGCGGGAGGCGAGCCTCGGCTGGTATGCCCGAAGCGGCGTAGTCGGGGCGCGCCTTTTTCCCGCCCTGGAGTGGGCTGGCCTAGACACTGACGCGGCCGGCCACGCCCAGGGGGCAGGCAGGGGCGGGTTCACGCCCGCCCTGAAGACGGATAAAAGGAGCAACAAGCCAAGGAAGCATCCTCTTGTTCCTGTGCTCTGAAGCTGCACCTCCTCGCTGCACGTGAGCTCGAGACGGAACGAAGAGCCAAATTTGACCCACCCACCAGCCCCTGAGGACAGCAAGTGGTTTTGAATAAAGTTTGATGTGGTAACTCTGATTTTTTGTTTGCAGGTTGTGTTTATTATCGTGATAACTTTGAATATGCAATAAAGAATGGTCAATTAGTGGTATGTTTTGCAAAAAAAGTAATCCTGCTTTAGTGTTCATCAGTAAGCATGCTTTTAATAAAGTTGTTGTGTTACTGTCTTTTAAGTAATTTAGTCATTTAGTAATTTAGTTAGAATTGTCGTATTTATTTTGGTCGGGCGGTAAGGTCATGATCGGTGAGCACTAATTGGAAGATCCCTATGAGTGGGCGTCACCCATTACGGATGGGAGCGCTCGAGGGAGGTGGCCATTGGCCCCTCAACGGGGAGGCGGTCCCTTCTAAGGATGGGCCGCCGAAAGGAAAGGAAAGGCGGTCAAGGCCCCTTCCTGGGTAGGAGGGGCTACAGCCCCCTCCTGGGGAATTTCCCGGGGCCAGGACGTCTGCGACGGCAGATGTGGTAAGTTGTGTGGGGTTTGGGGGGGGGTCTACGCTACCTTCTAGATACCTCACACGAGTCCTCGGACGACCTTTAAGTGGCGTCGAGTTTATTGGGGCCCCCGTCAAGTCAAGGGAAATTGGTAGTTGCACTTGAGGTACACCTCTGTGCGGTCGCCCCTCACAAGTGAGGGGGATATTTCTGGTTTAGGGATCTTGACACCGGTTACGACCTTGCCGTTGGCCCTTAAACGTTAGGATGTACAATTTCAAAATTTCAAGTTAAATGTTTTGTAGGATGTTAGTTCGGCTAGGAGAACCTTTGTATTAGAGAATATGTTAAGGTTAGCCAAACATCGCAATGTGGTAATGAAATTGTACATAATATGAAACTGTTATTTTAATGTTTTAATTTTGTTTCATATTTTAATAAATACGGCCGGGAGGGTCACTCCCTCCCGTCTTCCAAAAGTTCAGAACTGTTTCCAGTTTCCCATCCTTGGGGATTGTGTTGAGAGGGGGTGGCGGGTATCTCAGCCATATTGTCATTGCAAACTTACTTAAATGGTTTTGCGACTGTTGCAAATCTGCAAAGCCTTTAAACGTTAGGCCCCATGGGATGGAAAGCAAATATAACTTCCTATTTGTGTTTCCTTTTTCTTTATCCTTGACTTATAGCTTATTTATAAATTACTCCTGTTTTCTTTAATCTTGACGTATAGCTCATTTATAAATGACTTTCAGGCAGTCAGTTTGTTTTTGATTCATATTTTTGCATGATCTCTCTTTTTTTTTAATTCAGTACTCTGTGCCATAGCGGTGCTGTCTGTCAAACTAGGCAAGGTGCGCTTTTTGGGACCCCAATCCAATTGTCCTATTGTAAACCACTCTGACAATGTATGGTGCACACAGAATCCAGCCAAAAGATCTTCCTTCCAGTTAGGGCCATTTGCAAACCAGTGAGCTGCATATGTTGTAGTTGTGCTCCAGCATAGTACAAAATGAAATCAGGGAATCCTGATCCACCTTCCACCCAAGGGAGTAGAGTATGGCATCTCTTCTTAATGTCTTCTCCAGATGCTTATTTTTCATCTATCTATCTATGACAGCTTCTCAAGAGTGACAGCAGAAACCCAGTGGAACACATGCAACAATCACATTGCACAATAAGTGCTCAAGCATTCGCAAATGAAATTAGCCAATACACAAGTTACTTTAAATGATCCGTACAAGATATTGATTAGTCATGTGGTGCAAGTAGTGTTCTTGCAGAATATGACCCAAGCACACAACCTTTTAGTTTTGAGGTGTGCATTCAAGATTTGTGGACCCTTTCCACTTTGAATCCTGAGGCTGCAACATACATAGACTCAACTTGAGTCTCTGCAGCTTTGCTCTTATTAACGATTGCCCCTTTGTTAAGTTATTGAAGATGACTTCTCTTTCAATTAGTTTTGCTGTCACAAGATTTATTCAGGCAGCTCTGAAGGTCAGAGTGAATTTGAGAGAATGAATGTTTGCCTGTGACCTTTAAATGGAGGGATACCAAGTCGCCGCTATTGTATGTATTTTTGTTTTAATATGTAAATACTTGCATGAAGAATTTGATTATATATTGTTTGCATTTGCAACTGGTGATTGTTTGATATTGATGGTGTGCTAATGCTTTTGTTTGAATTTTATGGATTTCTAAGTTTTTTTACCAAAATAATCTATCTGACTTACTGACTGATTAACCCGTTTTGTGTGCCCCAGACATTTTTGAATAATGTTAGTGGTTTGTGTCCCTACAATGTCTGCTGGAGAGCAGTTTCAAGCATTTATTTACACAGTCAAATGTGTAGAGTTATTATGTCATTGAATCTTGTAACAAGATTCCTTGTGGATTGTCCTAATTGAGTAGAAATCTAAGGACTGCCTTCTTCTGCTGATCGTTCTACCAAACATGTACCACATAAAATGTGTGGACATCAATGCCCCGTCTACTTATATGTACGGACTACATACACAGTACATGATGTACTGTAATAAGGTAAATTCACTGGATGCATAAAAAGTTAATTCGCCTCAGAAGTACTAGTATGTAGTTCTCCAAGTCGTCTCCTTATCAATATGCACTCAACTACATAAGACATAAAAGTACTCTGAAGTGGGATACACAACGTGTCATTATTGGTTTAAAGTGCCATGACTACATTTTGTGAAATATATCATCTGTGTGATCCTCCCCCTCACATGATTCAGTTTACCAGATGGAAGTTAGCGTATGGAACACATAACAGGACACTGCTCTTATTTAATGCCTATTTTTAAGAAAAACTTTTTCTTCCTTTTTTGGCAGGTCACACTGATAGTTTGTGGCATTATTCAGATCTTTTTTGGAATTACTCATGATGTTGGCGACATATTTAACCATCCCCTCGTTTTGACCGGAGCACCAGAGTGGTCTGGGGTACTGGTAAGTGATTGAGGAGACGAGTCACTTCCTCAGAATGAAGTCTACATGCTCAGAAAGTGTGTTAATGGTATATGGTTGTGTTTATATTCTCTAATCTCTAAGTTATATTCTCTAAATTGCCCAAAAAGGGACATTCCCAGACAGCTTCTGAGATCCACTTTCGTGTTCCCATTTCTCTTTCTTCAAGGTAGGGTTGTGCGACATTAGCCCATGGTGACTAGAGTAATGCCACCTTTTGAGGTTAACCACTATGTACAAATGATCCCCAATTACATTTCAAAATATATCATGTGTAAATTTATCTTGTATGGAAATCCTGAAAATCTGGCATGTCTCCAGTCCTCAAGGATCAACATTGAACATCCATTCTCTAACAGGACAATCCAAAATCTTCCTGCCGTCAGATGTCACATCAGATTGGTGTCATGGACTGATAATTGTGAAAGTAATGTGGGGGTTCTTTCAGTGTTTATCCGTTAACTGAATAGTATCAAATTCACTGGTGTTGTTTTGCCTTCAAAAGATCTGAAAGTCATTCTGTTGCCTGTTCAACAGCTTTAAACCACTGCTCATCATTACCACTGCTAACTGGATGTTGACAGGTGTCCATTTTGATAGTAGAACGCACTCCATAATTCTGTGATAAAATCCAATTTACCAAAACACTGACAGCAAGTGTATGAGTTTGAGGAAGCAGTGATGTGAGTATGAATGACGTGTGTGTATACAAAGGAGTGTAACAATGTGTATGAGGTGTTTGTAGAGAGAATATAAGTATGAATTGGAATCCATTCTATTCCCGTGGGGATGGCAATCTATGAAATTTGATAAAACATTAGTACACTTCCCAAACTGCATCTGGTGGGCAGAGCGAGCTAACCAGTACTCTTCCAAGGGCATTCAGGCTGGTACCACCTAACTTTTTTTAAATAAAGCATATATTGCATTTTAAAAGACAGTTTTCCCATACATTTACTAAAAGTTGTAGGCTCTGATTACCCCCTCATGAAGTATGAAGTATTCCAATACTTTCATGGTGTACCGAGCAACGCTGACCTTCTCCAGGGGTGTTGACTTTATCCCATGAAAGGTCTGAAAACATGGTGCATGGTGCAGCAAAAGTTCCCAAATGTATTTGTAAATAATCCTAGAGAGATCAGAAAATGCTCATTTTTACAAGGTCTGTGCTTTTTCATAGCACATGCTGTGTTATTTTTCAGAGCATCATTTCACTTCCTCTTACTTTTTTCCATCTTCCCCTAAGAGAAAAATTTTAAAAATCTTAAATCTCACTATCACATACAGTAGACATCAGAGCTAGGAAGATGTTATAGGGGCATATGGAACTACTAACAGTGGACAACAACAGGGACCTTACAAATTTGGACAGCAGACACGTTCCATCAGTCTCATAGAAAAATATCTCTGTCAACAATAGTAATTATCATTCAAATATCAGAATTAGATATATATTTGTAACTGAAACCAAAATGTTACCCTCAGCATAGATGCACTCTCAAAACAGGCATTTTATTCAGAACAGCAAAATCAGCAACTTCCAATGAATAAAAAATATGTGTCCTAACACATTTTGGACTAAACAGTCCTTGCTCATAGGCAAATGTACAGCAAAGCAGAGACATCATTGCAGCCACCTGATTGCCATTAAATAAAATGCCGCACTCCTGCGCCTCCTGACACCCAGTGGGTCCGCCTTTGCTGACATTTCAAACTGATTAAAGTCAAAACCCTTGAGTGGGTTAATTGAATGTCCAATTACTGAAATTGCTGGAAATCAATGGAACCTGTTGATCCAAAAATTACGAACAATCAAAGTCATTCAGGTCCCACTAGGATCTACAGTGGTGCTTCCTCACGGCCAGACTAGCCGTAATGTATGAAACCAAAATGTTGCCCTCAGCAAAGGTGCACAATGAAGACTGCCTTTCACCTTTTATTCACAACAGCTAAATCAGCAACTTCCAAAGTCGTAAACATATGTGGTCTAACACATTTTGGACTAAACAGTCCTTGTTTACAGGCCAAATGTACACTGTAGAAGAAACAACATTGCAGGCATCTGATTACCATTAAATACAGTTCCGCCTTCCTGAGCCTCCCATGAGTTCAACAGATGCATAATGGTAACAGTAGTTCTGCTCAAAACAATTCACCCGAGGGGGCGTGGCTAACCGCCAACGGGAATGACCTCTCCATAGTTTCTCTCCGGAGCGCCACTCCCGATTTATCCTGCTTTAATCCGCTCCGACCGGCCCGACTCCTGCCCGGGTGCCGGGATGTGCTCCTGGGGTGCCCAGTGACCATCGGAGTGAATTTGGTCCAAATTGGTCGGACTCATTCACGCGAGCTCCATGACCCGGGACCTTCTGAGTGCCCCAGGTGGTGAAGGGCTGACTGGGATCCAAGCAAGGCCTACATTGACGGAGCTGCCAGCGGTCACAGGGGAGACGTCCCCAGCGGGGCCTATGAGACTGGAGCTCCGGCGGGGGCTGTGAGCTCCCCCCCGATGATCCGGTGAGTGGTGTGGAGTGCGGCAGCCCCCAGGGAGTGCAGGGGTACGCACCAACATTGCAACCGGGGATGGGCCGAGAATACTAAATTGATTGCAGGAAGACACTGCTGACAGAGGAGTGCACACGGGGCCCCCCTCCTGGGTCAACGTTGCAGCGTGCAGTAAGGCCAGTGACTGGGGGAGATCCACGATTTGCTGGCAGATATGTACTGGGGCATTCCATCGTGCTGAAGGGGTGAACGAAGTGGCCGCCTGCTAAATAACCCCTGGTGGGGGGAAACTTACTTTACTGGACACACGCTAGCAGGGGCCCTTGATCGCCAATGTGAGGAGTTTACACACAGTCCCGCTGCCGGGGGCTGGCCAACAGAAATTGATTCAGGCCTCCATGAGCCACAACCTGAAACCCTGAGTGTTGCCTGCCTCATTGTCTTCACGACGGACCTGGTGACAGGTGGAAGGTGATGGGTGGGGTAACGGGAATCGTGCTAATTGCTGCTGAGGCCCTGGGACCCAGTGGTCACTATTGTGGGACCTCACACTTTCGAAAGCAAATCTCACCTACGCAGATTGCGCCAGTCTAAACAGTACTGCACTGGACAGGGAGGCGGCGTTGGGGTACTGATGCGTCTGGGGTACCTGGCATAGCCGCTCTTCGCCCGGGGAGCCCTTTACCCGTGGGAGCAGAAGGTCTACCTGCGCCAGCAAGGAGTACCATGTCTATTAAGAGGCTCCCCAGTCACCGGAACTGTGACCTGATCTCCGGAGGACTGCCCATAGCTGGGACAAAGACATGTGTTGACTCCCCCCTTACGGCTGCCACCGCAGGCCAGCCCTGAGGGGATACCCTTCTGTGTGAGGTGCCTCCTCCAAAAGCCGACAGGCTGGGTAAAGTATTTCACCGCAGGCGGCGGGGAGTAGCGGCGGCGCCCAGATTAGCGGAAGTGTCCTCGTGGAAACCTCATGATGGCATCCGGCCGTTCGAACCGAGGGACGACCCAGAGCAAACTGGAGAAGTTCGCCTGGCAAAAACAACAAAATGAAGACCGATCGGAGGCGGCACCACCGGGTGAGACATCAGAACCATTGAACAAGGATCTACTGGAGGCCAAAACAGCGATACAGACATCGCTCGAAGTGCGGAGTGATACAGTGGCCACGGATGTGGCACTGATTCGAGAGAACATGAAGAAGATAACAGAAAGGGTTTTTACTGTTGAGAACACCACTAAGGAGTTGGTTACGGACACCGCCCTTCTCCAGAAAGAAATCAAAGACCTCCGCTCCTCCGACAAGGCAATGGTCCTACAGCTGGACGATTACGAGGGTCCCATGCGGCGGAATAACGTCCGCATTATTGGTGTACCGGGGCGCACGAAGGTGCAGGCAGCAGACCTCTTTGTGGAGGACCTGGTCCTGAAACATCTCCAACCCAGAGTACTCTCCAAGTGCTTCACGATTGAAGGAGCTCACCGGGTGCCAGGGGGGACGCCCGAAGCCTGGAGCCCCTCCAAGACCTATACTGCAGAGGGTCTTCAACTTTTGAGATCGGGATGTCATTCTGCAGATGGCAAGAGTGGCCCGCCACTTACCTTGGAGAACAGTAAAATCATGTTTTTCCCAGACTTCACAATGAGAGTCCAAAACAACGAGGGAGTTTCCTGGAGGTAAAAAAGGCTCTCTGAGACCAAGAAGTCAAGTACGCAATGATGTTCCCCGCCAAACTTCGTGTGGAAGCAAATGGTAAATCCTGGTTTTTCACCCGTCTGGAAGAAGCTTGGAAGTGGCTTGATGGCTGGTGCACAGTCGCAAAGAAAGGCAAGAGGCCATTCTCTGCAGCAGATGATAACACTGACTGGCGCCAACAGGGAAGATCCCCTCCGCATTCTGATACCGACTCTCAGGGACATGCGGGAGGGCGCTGAGACTGCGGTTGGTAAGATTGTTTGGGATTGACACTGTTTTGTTCCTACGGCCTCGTGGTCTCTGCACCATGACCTCCCAAAGGTGCCTCTGTACGGGGACAATAATGGGGGAGACGTAGAGGGGAATGTCTGGGACCTGGGTCGTCGAGACTGTCTAATCATGGGGGTTCATCCTAATGCTTGATGTAGGATCCATGATGCTTTTTGATATGTTTGTTGGGCATGTTGGGTGGTCCGGGATTGGGGTACATCTGTTAATACACTGTTATTGCTAAAGTGGGTGCAGCAGGAAACTTTGCGGGGGTGGACCTGAGCTTTTGTATGGTATAGTACATTGGAGTGGGGTTGGGCCGGCGAGCGAGGAAATGTCTTACAACTATATACTAACCGGGAGTGGGGTTTCCCTCGCGTTCCCTACAATTGTTCATGGGTGGGCGACAGGCACTCTGCATGTTGGGGGCGGCAGGCGGTTCTCGTCTCGCTGAGCAGGGAGGAGGGGAAGTTTGGGGTCCTTGGGGTATTTCTAAGGTTTATGTTGTCTGGGGGCAGTTGTGAGGGGATACTTTGCAGCACATCGAAGTAATTGTCTATACATTTCTAGCTTGGTAGGAAACTACACCTGGTATCGGGGAATTGAGATCAGCATCGCCACTCAGTTCACTAATCTTACAACTCATGACCCCGCAGAGCGTTGTAACATAATTCAAACAGCACAGAGAGTCACCATGGGGAGCCTTGCACACCAGGGACACTCTGTTCACTACATTGCACCGCTAGCAGAACCACATGATGGGAGGTCAGGGACTTAGGCTTACAACCTGGAATGTTAATGGGCTCGGGGACAAAATCAAGCGTGGCATAGTGCTACAATACATTCACCGGCAGGGGCTGGATATGGTTCTGTTCCAAGAAACCCATCTTATTGGTAACTCCGGTAAGGCCCTAGATAGGAAAGGTTATTGCATGATCAAGCACTCGGGCTTTATATCTGGGTCCAAGGGGTGGGGATTCTCCTCCGAAAGGGCTGTCCTTACATGATACAAGAGACGTGGACTGATCCACAGGGTAGATATGCAGCCTGCTCGGTCATCTGGGAGGGCAGAGTTCTTAATGTTATTTCAGTCTATGGCCCACCGGGTCTTCAACGCATGACACATACAGACGTGGGTGCGATGCTACTGAACCTACCCCTTGGTACGTTGATGATGGGTGGAGATTTTAACCTGGTGATGAACGGCCAAGTAGACATCCCCACCCAGATGGGTCTCTACACAACTCGCAACTACACGACTTTACCAATGCCCTGGGGTTGGTGGACGCCTGGAGATGGTACCACCCCCAGGATGCACTCTTCACGTTCCAATCAGGTGTGCATGGCAGCCAATCACGACTTGACTACTTGTTTACCCAAGCACAACACATACATGACTTTACCAATTCCGCCTGCCTTGCAAGAGGTGTATCTGATCACTCTCCAGTCATAACTGTCTTCGGGGCTCACCGCTTGATACAACCAGGCCCCATCAGGATTCAGCCATGGGCGCTGCGGATCCCACAGGTCAGAGACAGCTTACGGAAAGACACTGATTACTATTATGGGGAAAATACAGGGTCGGAGCAATCGGCATTAACACTCTGGGGTGCATTTGGAGCAGTCATAAAGGGAAGAGCACTGTCATTGATGTTAGGCCATAGGGCAGAGCGCAACTGGCGTGTGACTAAAATGGAAAAAGAGATCCTGACTCTTGAGAAATCCGTCTCACAGAACCCTGATCAAGATGCTCAACACAACCTTAATATTAAGAAACATGATTATAAGCAGCTGCTACTCGAGGACGCCAACAGGCAAACCCTTGCCTCCCTTCATAGAATATATGAACAGGACGAGCAAACAGGAAAACTGCTACCATGGCTGGAACACAAAGAACAGTCGGCTAGATGGGTGCGTGCGATTAAGGGACCAGACGATGTTCTGATCACTGACTCTCAGGGCATTGCGGAGGCGTTCGCCAAATACTACGAACAAATTTACAAAGTACCAGGGGATTCATAAGCATCATGGGCGACAGAACTCCTCGCTGGGATTGAGGTCTCAATTGTTTCCCAACAAGATAGGGAGGCCTTGGACGCCGATTTCTCTGTAGAAGAGATTCGGAAAGCAATTCAAGATATCCGGGCAAGCAAGGCGATGGACCGTAATGGGTTACCGATCGAACTCATGAAACCCATGGCAACGAAGCTCGCTCCCCACTTATTGAATCTGTACAATGAATGCTGTGAGACCGGCCTCCTCCCATCCAACATCCTTGAGGCCACTATTGTGGTTATTCACAAAACCGGTAAACCAGAGGACGAGTGCACATCGTACTGGCCTATCTCATTGATAAAGGTGGAGGCCAAAATCTTGGCCAAAGTGCTGGCTAACCGACTACTTCTGTATCTCACGGAATTGATTCACCCGGACCAGTCGGGGTTTATGCCAGGTTGTAACACAGAAGGTAACCTACGTCGCGTGCATGGCGCTATTGGTCACGTGGCGACTATAGAGGAGGAATCGATTTTGCTGGCGATAGGCACCGTGGCCTGGGACTATCCGTTCGCTAATCTGACTCGCATCGGTCTTGTGCCCAAGTTGATTGGGTGGGTCATATTATTGTATACTCTTCCCGTCGCCCACGTATCGGTGAACAACCATTGTTCGGGCTCCTTCCCTTCGTGTCGTGGCATGAGGCAGCTGCCCATTGTCGCCACTCGTCTTCGCCCTGGCCCTTGAGCCTTTAGCGGTCTGGATCAGGGGAGATCCAGGTATCCGAGGTTTTAACCCCTTGCATGCGGGGCTCTTTCTCCCGCTGTGCTGGGGGAGGGGGGCGCGCACAGCGTCCCGGTGCTCATGACGAGCTCAGCTCATCATGAGCACACGACCACCGTGGCATCATGAGCCACGGTGGTCGTGTGCTCATGATGAGCTGAGCTTGTCCTGACCATACCCATTTCTTTAGAACGCTTGCACAGCAGGGGAATTAGCCCAGCGTGCGAGAGTTCCAATGGTCATGACGAGCTCAGCTCATCATGAGCACACGACCACCGTGGCTCATGACGAGCTGAGCTCGTCATGAGCGTCTAAGGGGTTGAGTGGACAGACGAACATGAAGACCGCAGATCGCTGTACGTGGACGATATTCTACTTTATCTCACTTCACCGGCACGCTCACTTCGCCACGTTCTTCACATTTTCCACATATTCGGAGCCCACTCTGGCTACCAGATAAACTGGTTCAAGTCCCAGATGTATTCCCTTTGGGGAGAGCCACCGCAGAGTCCTTGGGGATACACCATCCCGGTGGCGGCCCAAGGTTTTCGGTACCTGGGCATTTTTATACTAACTGATGAGGCAACCTTTCATGAACGTAACTTTTTGGGTCCGCTGCAAAGGTTTAAAACTTATGTCACCCACTGGAAGACCCTACCTCTCACCCTTTTGGGCAAAGCTTCGCTATTCAAGATGCTCGCTCTGCCACGCTTTCTTTATGACCTGCAAAACACCCCCATTCCAGTCCCTGATACCTACTTTTTGCAGATTGATGCTGAAGTTAGGAATCTACTATGGGATAATAAACCACCTCGGATTGCCATACACAAGCTCATGATGGGATGGTACGATGGGGGCATCGGGTTGCCAGATATGTACCTGTATTACCAGGCATCTCAACTGATCGTTATTAATAAATGGGTTTTTGGATCTCATACAGACCCCAGCTTTCGCACTCATCTGTGGTTGATGGGGAAGGGGGGCTACAACAGAGCGTTATATTCAAACCCCAAGAAGCTAGGGCTGACCGGTCCTATGGCCCATACAGTGGAGGTGTGACATGGGGCTCAGCAGCGGATGGGATGGAGTGGGCACCTGACAAAGGCTACCCCCCCTGTGGGAGCCTGACATCTTGGGATGCCTCAGTGCCTGTGCCGGATTTGATAAGTGGAACATGATCAGGATTTGCACGGTGGGAGATATGTGGATTAAGAGCTAGAGGGCCTTGTTTGCAGAACTCCAAATCAAATATCAGTTAGCGCCATCTAAGCATTTCTGATATCTCCAGATAAGTCACGCCATAGACAGCACCCTTCCCACAGACGCCCCGCTCCCGGAATCCTCTCCCCTGGAGGACAGGTTATTGCTGGACCCAATAAATAGCAAGGCTGTCTCCCTAACGTACAGAAAACTTATCAACAACAGACATGATCCTATGCTGAAGCTGGGGACTAGCTGGGAGGCGGACCTGGGTGTTATAACCGATGAGGACTGGATTGAAGCGCTATCCTCCCCACACGAGGTAGCTATCCCAATGCGACTTAGGCTGGTCCAGCTTAAGATTTTACACTGTGTATACTTCAATGCTAAACTACTGTTTAGGCTAGGTAAAAGACCAGATACAAATTGTCTTCGACACTGCAATCAATTCGGTACATTTGTACACATATAGGAGTGTCCCGACATACAACGATTTTGGATAGACGTTACCCGACAAATGACTAGAGCCTGCAATAAACCCATACAACCATCTCCCTGTCTATGCCTCTTCAACATTTGGGAGGCGACTGACCTTACTCTCACTGAACAACAGTGGGCCGCCATGGAGTGGAGCATAGCGAAGAGAAATATTGCCCAGAAGTGGGGAGCGGATACTTTACCACAATTGAGGGATTGGGCTAGGGACATGGACCATGCTATGGTTGCAGAGAAGACTTTATACAAAGGTCGAGGCTGCCCTCAAAAGTAGGATCAAAAGTGGGGGGGTTAGAATAAATATAGGGGGACATCTACATCTCTTCCATGGTGGAACTGCAACAGGAGAGAAGTGTAATATTGTAGGGGTACATAGACGCGTCTACATAAGTCCCTGTGCCATCAACGTGAACAGAAGTGGTGATTCTCAGATCTGAAGAAATAAGTTTTGCCCTCTTTACTTACTACTCTATTGCTCTGCGTTATTTGTGATGCTCCGAAAGGTTGATGCTGCACACTGTACTTGTTCTTGAATGCATGTATTTACAGCTGAACTGCCAATGTAATGTCTTTGCTGCTTCTGTTTTGTGGTCTCTAATAAAAAATGTTTAAAAATAAAACAAAAAATCACCCAAAGGTCTGCCATTGCTAACATTTCAAAGATACAAAAGTCAGAACCCTCGAGTGGGCTAATCGAATGTCCCAATACTGGAATTGCTGAATATTAATGGAACAAGCTGATCCAAAAATGATGAACAATCAAGTCATTCAGAACCCGCTTGGATCTGCGTTGGTGCTTCCTCACAGCCGGATTAGTTGTAATATATGAAACCAAAATGTTTTCCTTGGCAAAGATGCACTCTCAAGACAGGCTTTCACCTTTTATTCACAACCTGCAACTTACTATGAATTAAAAAAAATATGTGGCCTAATGATATGAACTCATGCAGCTGACGGGAGGAATAAAGCACCTTCGTTTCCGCAGATTGATTTCACTAAGCCGGATACGACTGGCCATTGCGCCGCATTGATTCAGGCTGAGACTCGCTGGTCTGAAACTCAAACTGTCATCACTACTCACCTGTGACCTTGTCTTGAGAAAGACCCGCCACGACCACCTACTGGGGTGCACAACGGTCGAAACGTCGACGCTTGTCATAGGTCCAGAACCACCAGGATCCCAATAGGAACACTAGGAATCCTTGGTTGCAAATCGGCATCTGGCCAATGAAACTCTTGTATATATTTGTACATAGGAAATCTTGTTACACTGTATATTATTTCACTCATTGAGCACTACTCACCAAAAAGTCACGCTATTGCACTTTTTCTGACGGTCTTATCATGCATTGTATGTTATCTTTGAATGAAGTAATTCAGATACAAAATGAATGAATTCTGTTATAAATTGTACAATATAATCTCTTGATCGCATGGCTTTGTATTTTGAGCATTCATTTCTCAATTTAGGTGTGTACCAGAGAGCGCTTGTTGTTGAATGCATTAATAAGCATTTTCAAAGTAATTTGTCCTACCCAACAGAACCACATTTTTGCTTAGCTAATGGGTTTTGGACTACACAGTCCTTTTTCATGGTTCACTGACACAATCTCGACCCTCACAACATCTACCTACACAAATATCAAGACCCTAATACCGTATGCAAAATATTGACTACCTATACTCACCATTGAAAATTCTAAAATATTGTATAAAAAAACGATACCAAATTTTGAGTACAAAAATATTGTAAACATAAATATTGTTAAATTTAAATAAACATGCAAGTTAACAAAAATATCGACATTCGCAATATCGACAACATAAACATCTCTCAAATATAATACATTTTTAACCAAAACATTAAATGCACACATTTAAATATATATATAATTTAAACATATAAAGAAGTACCACAATTAAAATAACCCAAGTACCCGCGACAGGCAAGGGCCCAAAACGTAGTGAGGCGACTTCAAAGTTGCCTATGTCAAATCCACCTGCTTTTGCAAGGGGGGTTACCTGGGTATTTGGCCCCGTGCTCGACTGCCATCTAGGGGGTACTTGGGCCTTCCACACCACACAAGTGAGGCACCAGTTTTATCGGGAGACCTGGGGGAACACTGGGTGGTAGGAAATTTGTGTGAGCCCAGTGATGCCACGCTTTCCCACACAAAAATGTGCGAGAAAACAGTTTTTTTCAGCTACATTTGAGCTTTGCATGGGATTCTGGGTAAGGGAACTTTGGGGGATACACGCAAGCCATACCTCCTTGGAAGCCCCCAGGTGTCTATTTTACAGAAATGTGTGGGTTTGGTAGGTTTCCCTAGATGGCCGCCGTTTACAGGACCAAAAACCCTGGTGACCTCCCTTGTAAAACCAATTTGTTTTGACTTAATTATGTGTTCAGTTCTACAGCTTGAGGTTTTTGGAACAATATTGCATGAAAATTGTGACAGACATTTTCAAGTGTACAGGACATTGTGGATAAAAAAGACATCACCATATACTCCCATGGTTTAACATTAATATCTACATTTAGTAGGTTTTTCTTAGATGGAATGTACACCTTAGCAGAGACACTCAAAAGTCAAATATTCCAGCACTGCTATCTATTCCTAAAAACAAACACACATACTGGTTGGATTTGGCACGAGGTCGAGTGATGGTTGAGTGCATAAAATGTTATTAACAAGAGATTTCACACAAATGAAATGCTCTGTCAATAATTAAATGCATAAAAACCCAACCAGTGACTCGCAACTCGTGAGCTGTAAAGCCACGACAAGGCACCAACCGTTTTACAGGCCATTCACGCACCTTTCTTACCTGATACACACAAGACCATTCACACCAGCCGGGAGCAAAAGGAACACATTACAACATTCACAAAAAGAGACAAGGTACACCATGCTTCAGAAAGAGAAAAAAGACAAATATTACTGCACAGCCATCTAATCCTCAAGCACACACACATACTGGTTGGATTTGGCACGAGGGTGAGTGATGATTCAGTATAAACAATTGTATTAGCAAGTCATTTCACAAAAATGAAATGCACTGTTAATAATTGAAAGGATGAGAAACTGAACCATTGACTCACAGCTCGTGAGCTGTAAAGCCACGTCAAGGCACCAACCTCTTTACAGGCCATTCATACACCTTTCATACGTGTGACACATACAAAACATTCACACCGCCAGACGCCTACCCATCATATTACAACACTCACACCAGCAGACAGCGCCATTCAAGGGCCCATCACTTTCACACACCCACATTCCAGACACAGCAACTACACAAAGTGATGGACTGCGTGGAGTGGCGCTCAGCTAACAGTGTGTGTAGTGACCAATAGTAAGTAACTACTCACACACCGCCAGCCGAGCGCCAGTCCACCCAAACCACCATCCAAGCACCAGCCCGTGCACATCGTCAGCCTAGCACCACTCCAGGCACACCACCAGCCAAGCACCACTCCACGCACACCGCCAGCCAAGCGCCACTCCACGCACACCGCCAGCCAAGCGCCACTCCACGCACACCGCCAGCCAAGGGCCACTCCACGCACACCGCCAGCCAAGCACCACTCCACGCACACTGCCAACCAAGCGCCACTCCACGCACACCGCCAGCCAACCGCCAAACCACGCACACCGCCAGCCAATCGCCAGTCCACGCACACCGCCAGCCAAGCGCCAGCCTACACACACCGCTATCACATTTTGACTTTTTATTTTACAAAACAAACACAAAGAAATTGCAAATAGATAAAAATCTAGCAACACAAAATCTAAAACTAAAAACATTGCACTAATGCCAACCTTAAAACAGAATAAACATTTTAAACAATACAGACCAGGCAGTTCATTTCACCACTCATGGATACTCACAAAAATGATTTTGTGTGTGGTAAGCTCTATAACAAGCAGGCACACACAGCCCAGGGTTAGAAGGACACCCAGGGTAGAGCAGATGAGTCTCCTTCCGCAAACCTCTTCACCAACAAACTCTACATCTCCTAGTGGGAAAGTCTTTTGCTTTTGTAGATGTGGGAGGAATGTAATCAGGAAAGTGGCGATCTTTCATTCGAGCCACATCCTCCACCACTCCAAATCTAGAAAAAGTTACTTGTTCCACAACAACAAGGCTAGATAGAGTGCTGAAACTGAAGAAATGTCAACTTGGATGCAGGAGAACACTCCTTGAACACAATAAAAGCATTGAAAGTTGCTAAGTTGAAAAAATGGAGGGCCAACTTCTTATACGAAACATAAGCCTTCCGAATAGCAGTGTAAGGTTCCAACCTCTGATCTATTCTGTCAACCCCACCCATGTGCTTATTGTAGTCCAGAGTGCACACAGGTGTGTGCACATCAGCAACCTGACTTCAAACAGGCACAGGTGAAGCACTCTCATCATGGATGGTAGTCAGCATGTACACATCCCTCCTGTCCACAAATTTCACAGCTAGTAGTTCTTCATTAAGCAACGAACTACACTGACCCTCTGAAGTTTTTTGCAAACAAGCTCTTTCGGAAAACCTTTGCGGTTAGAGCAGATTGTGCCACATGCAAAAGTGTACACTTTTAACAATTCCTTAAACAATTGCACAGCAGTGTAGAAGTTATCAAGGTACAAATGGTGGCCTCTGTTGAACAGTCTTCTAGCAAGATCCCACACAATTTTCTCTGAAACTCCAAAAGTGAACGGGCAACCAGGGGGGGTCAATAGTGGAATCTCTACCAGTGTACACACGAAAATTAAAAACATATCCTGTCTTACTCTCAGACAACATATACAGTTGAATTACATAGCATGCCCTCTTGCTAGGGATGTACTGCCTAAAAACCAAACGACCCTTGAACAAAACCAAAGACTCATCAATAGATATTTCTTCCCCTGGAATGTAAATCTCTGAAAATCGATCAACAAAGTGATCAAGAACAGGCCGAATCTCAAAAAGACGGTCACAGTCAGGGTGACTACGTGGCAACGCAAAAGAATTATCCACAAAATGCAACATGCCTAGTAAAAGTAAATACCGATCACGAGTCATAACTGCTGGAAATATGGCTGTTGCCATCAAGCGCCTGGAAGACCAATATGAAATCAGGTTCAGCTTCCTTACCAAACCCATCAATAAAGTCAAACCCAAAAACTTCTTCAGCTCTTCCAGATTTGTGGGAGTCCACCGGGTAGCTCTAGAGTGGGGCCTACTTTTGTCACTGTTGTCCCTCAAAAACTGTTCAGCATACAAATTAGTCTGCTCAACAATCTCACCCAAAAATACATCATCCATAAATAACTGAAAATACTGTATGGGCAAAAAAAATTCACAATCCACTCTACACCATGCATCGCTGCTAAAGGCAGGCAACACCGGCTGCACCATATTAGGATCAACCCAGAGTCCAGTACTTCCAGTAGGAAGCCTAGCAGCCTCTGGCTGCAATCCAGATGCCTCTTGCACCATCGGCACATCAGTATCCTTCTCTAAAACAGGCCCTTCATCTGCACTGAGAGAACATTCATCCTCCGATGATTCCATGTGGAGAGAAAACTCACTGCCAGAATCTTCCCCTCCCTCCTCTCCCTCAGACGCACTGTCAGAGGAAGATTCAAGAAGCATACCAACCACCTGCTGAGCAGTCATTCTACGGCTAGCCATAATGATTACTAATAAAGGTAACTTGACACACAAGTCAACAACAACAATCACTATGTAAAATAAGCAATGAACAAAATTCACCTTCATCAAAAATACCTATACACTGCAAAACAATACCACTCACTTGCCAGAAGCCTCTAAACTCACCACCACGTAGTCTGCACAGACTCAGTATGGATCAACAATATCCCACTAAAAAAGAAAGAGAAAGAAAATAAGCATAAGACAATGCAAAACACATCACAAAGATTTTCGTGCACAAAACACGAACTAAATGCCACTATGGCACCACTTACAAAAAAAATAATTCATACATTGCAATATTACTCATTTGGAGTATATACAACAAAAATGTTTTTCTAACCTAAAAAATGCAACTACACAAAACTGCAGAACAACCACTGTCGAAACCGCAAACAGGAATAAAAAGCTTTAGACTAGATTTAAAAAGAAGAAAAAAACATTAGAATCACATATACAAAAAATGCACCAGTCCAACCTGCTAAGCTAAGGGGTAGGTGGGCCTAACAGTATAACATCAATAGGGGAGCAACCCTTGCCCTTGAGGCCACCCCCACCAAGACAATTTTTTTTTTTTCTGGTGTCTAGTGGCTTCCGCCCCCCTTTGGGACAAATGGGACTAAACACCTACTGCTACTCTGCCACTCAATGAGGGCAGAAAAGGCCACAATCATCCTCCCATAAAGGGGAACGACCCATGTCCATGGGGCGGATCCCCAACAAAAAAATAAACCCTGGTGCCCTAGTGGTCCTACAAAAAAAAAACAGCAGAACTGCCCTTCAAGGTAATACCAAAGGTGATGATGGACGGAGCCCATGAGCAAATCTAACACTCACCCCCAGTCAACTGATCTTGGTTTAATCCATCATCATTGTTTAGGTCACTTCACCAACCCAGTTCAGACATGGCCATATGCAAATCAGATTGACCCTGTGCGCTTTGATTGCCCTAAGTTGGCAGACGTGGGTCCCTTGCTCACTTTGCCACTGGACTCAAGCTAACCTGGCTGATAATGGCTGATTAGCCAGTAACTGGTCCCATTATGGTTGTTTCCAGGCCAGGGAAGATATGGCTTGGCAGTTTGGGCTGGACTGCTCCCATGAGGCATAGGGTCAGACTAATTTGCATATGGCCATGTCTGAACTGGGGTGCTGGAGTGAGCTACAACCTAACATCATGGGCATACAAAAATGGCAAGGCAAAATATATGCACCAAAAAAGGGTAGTGACCTTTGCCCAAGGGGCCACTCCCCACTACATTTACCCAATTGGCACAGTGTGTCAAATAAATTATTACAACTTTTAATTTGCCCCCCCCCCCAAGTGGGGCAAGCAAAGCAAAAAGGATGGCCCCCAAAAGGGAGCGACCCTTACCTAAGGGAACGCTACCCAAAACAAAAACAAAAAATGTGGACTTCCTAAAATGGCCCCAAGGGGAGTAACCCTTGCCCAAGGGGCCACTCCCTGCACATCCAAAAATGTAAAATAAATGTGCCCCCCCGAGGGGGGCAGATGAAGCCTACCCGATTGCCCACAAGAGGGGAGCGACCCCTGTCTTAGGTGGTCGCTCCCCTACACAAAAAAACATTGTGGGCTACCTAAAATGGCCCCCAAGGGAAGTGACCCTTCCAGAAGAGCCACTCCCCAGCACATCCTATTAAATTTCTAAAAATGTAACCCTCCCGGGGGGCAGCCAAAGACTTACAACTTGCTCCCTAAAGGGGAGCGACCCTTGTCCAAGGGATCGCTCCCCAAAACAAAAACAAAACATTAGGGCTACTCAAAATGGTCCCCAAAAGGAGATTGACCCTTGCCCAAGGGGCCACTCCCCTGCTCTTTGCCCCAGTGCTAAGTAAAAAAAAATATTGACATTCTGCCCTCGAGGGGCAGACAAAGCAAACCTAATTGCTCCCAAAAGGGGGAGCGACCCTTGCCTAAGGGGCTGATCCCTGAACGAACAAGCACTGCAATTGCAAAAAATCCCTGGCCTCTAGTGGGCATTCCTGCTACACGATCGCACGATTGTGCAGTAGGAATGCTCTAAAGAGGTATCGAGGGAAAGGAAAACCCTTTCCTTTCCCCCGATGCCTCTTTAGTTTAAATCCCGCCCTCCCTAACCCCCAAACTTACCTGTTTCTCCTCCGACATGCAGGAAGCAAATGGCTTCCCTGTGCGTCGGAGGAGAAAGGGAACCTCCAATGACAACAGCGCGCCTCGTGCACTGATGTCATTGATGACGCGGGGGCGGGGGAGGCAGGGGAAGGTCTTCCCCTGCCTTCCCCGTAAACAAGATTTAGACTGGGCACCCACGGGGGTAGCGCCAGCGCACCCCCCGTGGGTGGGGCTCATGACGAGACGAGCTCGTCATGAGCACCCGAGCACTGTATGCCATGATGTGCTCAGCTCGTCATGAGCATACAAGGGGTTAATAAATCAAAAAAAGATAGCAAATAACATTTCTCACCATTGAAATTTACCAAACATTCATCAAAAATATTTAATTACAATAAAACGTATAATAAAAATATATTATGACATACATATAACATTAAACAAAATATACCCTTAAATAAATAAATACAACGGTTATTAATTTAACATATTACTGCCAAAATAGTTAAACAGACGCTATAACAAACAATAAAATAAAAGCAACAAAAATAAAAACCAATTGAAAGCTTCAACTAATTAAAGCAATACTGTAAAAGAGGGCAATTATTAAACCAAAAACGACCTCAAATTCTGCAACGATTGGAGGACGAAACTCTGCCAGCCTGAAGCCACAACAAAGGACCATTAAAAGAGCTACATCAAACAACTTAAATTTGAAGTAAGTACACTACCTAACAAACATATATATATATTCCCCTAACTAAACTTAAAATAATGAATACATGCAATATTAATTAATAAATGTTTTTTTCTACCTCATCATCATCATCATCAAAAGACTTTATTCGAATTATTAAAATCATAAAAGGCAGACAAATTCATACAGTTCAAAGACATACAACACACATATATATACATCATATATATACATCAATAGTGCAAACCAGCAGTATAGGATACAAATTACTTTTCTGATAAAAACACACATGATAAAATCCATCAGATAAAAAACGGTCACACAGGGTCAAATATGGAGGGTAAACTCTTTGTTTACACACACATAGCTGCCACCAGAAAGCTGGCCACATAAAAAATGTTGCGGGGACAGCTTAACATCTGCAGGTACATGAGAGCGGGTCTGACTTGTAAAAACCCTACCTCTCGTAAAATTGGTAGCAGATGTTTTTTCCGTAAATTCGAATAGAGCCCACAAAACATGATAAAATGCATTGTGTCCTGGCAAGAGGAATTATCACACCTACATGCCTTACAGCATTCAGGTTTGCTCCAGGATGAATAGGTACCCGGGGAATAGTGGATTAAGTTAAATCTAAATCTAATTAAAAGGAATCTATGGTAGGGATTAGAGACGATCCTCAAATAAGGCTCAAGTGAGGGAGATGTTAATAACACACAATTGGCTCTAACTGATGGTTTTTTGAGTTCTTTCTCCTCACGTTCCAAACTTGCCGTGCCCGCAAAGTGAATCTTAATCCAATTTATATCCTCCTTAGTGATTCGACCTGGGGATGAATAAAGGTCGGGGCGCCCTAATCGAGAAAACATCATTCTCAAATACTCCAGCCAGGGAACCCTTTTAACATTATCCATTGCTAAGATATCATCAAGAATTGCATGGTTCAGGGTAATTTCCTGGTTTAATCAGGTTTTGGCCCAACAAATCAGTGGGGCCACCTTAAATTTATCTGTGACATAGCCCAGCCCTAACTCACAGTGCGTAGAAAAAGTGGGGGTAGACTGGGGCGCCGTCAGAAGGGATCTCAAAAATTTGTTCTCAATTAATTGTATCTTGTCCTGAGAAACATATCCCCACAATGAAGAACCATACATAACAATGGACAGGCATTTTGAGTTGTAAACCTTCAACAGGGCCTCCATTGGTCGGGACCCCAATCGTTTCATGAAGCTCAGAAGTGCTGAGGTGGACTTAGCCATAGAAATACCTTTGAGCTTTATTTGGGGGCTCCAAGAGCCTTTATCGTCGAAAAGTACTCCCAAATATGAGAAAACTGCAACCCTTGACACCTCCTCTCCCTTGCAAAAGAAGGTTTTAGATTTAACTCTGTTGTGGAGTTTGCCCATCACCATAACATGTGATTTTTTTATATTGACTTTCAGATTCAACGTGTCCATGAAAGCACCAAGGGAATCCAGCAGTTTTTGAAGGCCCACTCCTGTGCGAGCCAATAAAACTGCATCACCCGCGTATAGAAGAACCAATATTACAGATTCTCCTACACGCGGAACATCCGCCCCAGAACCCCCTAGAGACTTCTCCAGAGCATTAATATAGATAGTGAAGAGAAGGGGGGGCCAGGATACAGCCTTGCCTAACCCCCCTCTCCGACCTAAAGTGGCTCGTACATCTGCCCTCCTGAGTGACCCTAACTGAGGCTTTGAGATCCTGGTGTAAGGCCACTAAGAAGCAAAGCAGGAGAGAGTCAATACCGATCTGTAATAAAATCGCCCACAATTTGCTCCGATTCACTAACTCAAAGGCAGAGGATAGGTCCATAAATGCCATAAATAAGGACCCATCCTTCGCCACCGTATATTTACTAATTATAAGCTGGAGGTTTAAGCACTGATCGAGGGTGCCTCTCTTTTCTCTGAACCCATACTGTAAATTAAAAATAACTCCTAAGCTCTCTATGTTATCCCTAAGTTTATGAAGTAGGACTCTGCCCAAAATTTTAACTGCAGAGTCTAGGAGGGAGATGGGTCTGTAACAGGAGGGATTCTCACGCTGCCCTTTTTTTAAAAATCGGAATAATAACAGAAGAAACCCAAGAAGCAGGAAACAAATTTTCACTAGAAGCGTTAAAAACATTAGTTAAAATCTTGGCCCATAAAGTCGGGGAGTTACCGTAGAGATCAGCTGGCACCCCATCCGGGCCCGGGGCCTTATTCTTAGAAGTCTCCTGGATCGCCCTTTCTACTCCGTCACGGTTAAAAGATAATAGGGGCATAGACTCAGGCACCGAGGGGAGACCCCATAAGGAGCATGGGGCAGCAGAGCCATGAATCTCCTTAAAGTGGCGAAGCTATTGTTCATCTTGAATAAAACAGTCCAAAGTTGTGTTCTCTGAGGCAGCAAAGAATGGATGATTAATTATTGCCCAGAATTTCCCACTATCATGCAATTCATCAATTGAAAGGAGCTTGTCCCAGGCATCCTTTTTAATTTCTCTTTGCCTTCTGCTTAAGACCTTCTTAAATCTGCGATGACGATCTTATTTCTTGGGCTGACTTTTAGCGCTGTAAGCAAAGCCCCATGAGCCCTGGAACAACTGGTGTCGAACCATCTTGGTTAGGGATTGCCTCTCAAGGTTTTAGTGGTAGTCAAGTCCCTCGAGATCTGAGTGCATATAGCTTCAAAAGCACTAATGATCTCAGGTCCAGTTGAGTTGCTATTGAGGCAGATGGCCATATGCCCATCGACCTTGACAAGCAAATCATCAAGAAAAGTTTCAGGGACCACCTTGGCCCACTTAATCCTCCTTACATGGTCTTTAGTGCTTATTGATAGCCCGGCCTGGTGGGGACCTTTCTTGTGAGCTATTGCTACCCCTAGGTCAAACTCAAGGAGCATTGGGTTATGGTCACTAAATATTGAAGGTGAGCCCTTATAGGCCCCTGTCCTATATAAAACCCCGGTAAAAATAAAGATGTAATCAATAACTGTGCTAGTATACGTGCCCTTGTAAGTGGCATCCCTTACCACCCCCTCTATAAGGCTTGATTAAAAAATATTACAATAATACAAGAACTCTTCAAGAGCCTCCCCTTGCCTTGTATGTTCAAAATGGGGGACCGCAGATCCAAGCGGCCCCTCATATACACCTGCGTAACACTCCTCACCACAGGGGTGAATATTAAAATCAACCATGAGGATGAACTCGATAACAGTGTTTTGATTAGAAGTGTAGTCCAGCATAAGCTTTTCCAAGGCTTCCAAATGTTGGTTGCCCTGATCTCGCTCTCTGGAATTATAAAAATTAATTAAAAGAATCTTACGGGAGATTGAAATCGACCATTCCACCATTAATATGTTACACAAACCAGAATCAATTAGCCTGAAAGACCCAACTAGATTTAGGGAAAAAAGGGAGATTAATCCTCCATTTGCTCTCCCCGATGTACTCGCAGTTGTCGGTACTACAAAACTAGTGTATCCATCCAGGCTAAATCTACATAAGGAGTCCCAGGATTCTTGCAAAGCAATTATATAGTGTTTTGTTACAAAATCCAACCAAACTGGGTCAGACCTTTTAGCTCTAGTGCCAGCAACATTCCAGCTAATAATTTTACATCCAGCCACTGCCTCACTGTTGGGGGAACCTGAGGAAGTAAACTAGACCTGATCTACCTGTCAATCATTAGCATCTAGATCTGCTAGTAGCCCGAAATGGTTATTTACAGAAAAACCTGTTGCCTGTGTTGCCGTACAGTTTAGCAGTGGTTGGATGCCTGCAATAGTTCTCCCTTCTACAGCTCTTGGTCTTTGGTAAAATGTAAATTGATACTTGTAAATTGATACTTGTATAGCGCACTACTCACCCACAAGGGTCTCAAGGCGCTTGTACGAATACCGCTGTGGAACCCATCCTGGCTTTGTCTGTGAGGCGTCCACTCTTGGGCACCCCCAAGGTGGAGGCCAGGCATCCTTAGCGTTGTGGGGGCCGTTGTGGAGATTAAGCAAACTATTGCCCAGAGTTGCAGAGTGGGACTCCATGATTGGAATAGGCACTGAGGCGAGAATTATTAGGTCTGTGGAATTTTGAGCCCAAGGCCCGCCAAGGCGGGGAATTGAACTCTGGTCACGGGCTAGACCTCTGCATCAGGGTCTGCCGCTCTAATCATTGATCCACACTTCTCCTCCGCTGCCAGTTGGTATGTACGGTTGGGCTGTGGTTTACGAAGTCGGTGAACCTTGTGCCATTTGTATTTATCAATATGCGTATTGTTAGGACCAAGAAATGGTTCTGGTGGTGGATAAAAAAATCCCAAGGTAACTGGTCTAGATCCTGCTTGGCCTAACTCGGATCCATCCCAAAACAGTCTATCTGCCATGTCGGGACTATTGAAGTTGACTATGACACAATCGCCCTCACTGATCTTTGGGCATTGCCCGATCCAACCCACCCTTCTGACCATGTTGATGCTTGAGGAGATATCCAAACCACCACTACTATAATTAAAGCACCAGGGTCTGGCCTTCCTCATCAGTGCACCAGTTGATTCCTCCTCGCCAGCCTTAAGAGGAGGGACCCCCCAAAAAACTGCCACTAAGAGAGCGACTTCTGGGGGGAGATCTAGGTTGATGTCACATCCCTTTACCTGGGAAGCAGAGGTTCTAGGTACACAGAGCGCACTACCTGATGCACTCGCTAGGTTAGTACGCTTACCCAGACTTATAGAACCCACTGAGTCCCGGCTCCCCCCTCGAAGCATTGCGGCAGCAATGGCATTTAAGCTAGTTGAGTGCTCGAGCCCATGAGATGCATCAGTAACCTCGGCCACAGCATGACTTGAATGGGTAGCAATCTTGTCCACTGATTTATGCAATTTGTACTCATTAATAAATAAGTCAATTTTGGCACATTTTTTCATAAGTCCGGCAACATAAGTATTCAGGGTGTCCACAATATCTTTGGCTATATCAGCTAGCAGGGGCTCCAGTCGTGAAATAAATAGGGCTTCCAGCATCTCGCCCAGATTGTTCAATGTAGGGCTATTGGTATTCATTAGGGTCTCTTGCGTTTTAGCCCGTTGGAGGTTTTCTTAGACCCCTTTCTAGGACCCCGGGTCGTGATTACATTGGACTTTAACTGCTTATCCCCATTCAGCAAAGTATTAATAGAGCCAGCCATACTGGGGGGATTAGCCGCAACCACAACTGGCTCCAGAGGAACAGTCGACACTGGGTTAGACACATTATCAATCTCCTCACAGACCAATGGGGGTGTAACCAAACCAAGTTCCAGCTCTGCGGTAGCAATTTCTTTGGAAAGAGCCCCAACGGCAGTAGACAGGTAAGAGATGATGGATTCTGATTTACTGGGAACCTTAGCCTTCTTTCCCCCTCCTATGAAAGGACTTGATGTTTTCGCCTACTCATTGTAGGCGTTAGGGGGATGGCCTGGCCCGTCCTCCTTCGTCCTCAGACGGCCTAAGATGGCCCGCCCTTTGCCCAGCTCGTCCCGCGCGCGTCCCGCAGCGCAGAGGGCTGTGCTGGTTATGAGCACCTCCTGGCGCTGCTGCCTGTGTGGTTTATGCGCCGCTCCGCTGGGGCTGCCGGGAGTTGTGGTCCTGGGCGGCGGCGCTGCTGGTGACACCTTGGGACTCCCGGCGGTAGCGGCAACAAGGTGAGCCCTCCCGCGGTTAAGCGCTGATGGCCTGAAAGCAGAGCTCCCCCACTCCACTGAGGACTGTGCTGGTTATGAGCACGTCCTGGCGCTGCTGCCTGTGTGGTTTGTGCGCCGCGCTGCTGGGGCTGCCGGGAATTGTGGTCCCGGGGCGGCGCTGCTGGTAACACCTTGGGACTCCCGGCGGTGGCGGCAACAAGGTGAGCCCCCACGCGGTCAAGCGCCAATGTCCTGAATGCAGCCTCCTGTAGCAGAGCTACCTATTTTATAGACTAAACAAACTGACTTACAAACCTTACCAAAAATCAACACTGCAAAGAAATAAACTGTGCAGCATTCTACCAACAAAAGATTTTTAAAAAATGAAAATTAATCAAACATCTTAAACAAAGTAAGTATAACCATCAATAATTTTTAAACATTAGCTAAATCAACTCATAAGCAAAACTAACCAACAAAATAAAACTAATAAACATTTCCACCTTTTCTTTCCGACTACAGGCTGCAACAATTCCAATCCAAAAACTAAATTAAAGAAACCAACTAAATCTACCAAAAATATAAGGCATTGTTTAAAATATACTTAAAAATAAAACGAACTAAACACTTAGGGGACGATTACGAGATTGGCGGCGGTGGCGGTGGCGGCGGTAGTGTGGCCGGTGGTCCAGAAAACCCTTTTACGAGTTACTCCCAAAGGCTATCTCGGACCGCCCGGCTGGCGGTGAATGCCAATGAGCCTCCTACCACCACTCCAACATCTCGCCCCATTACGAGTTGCACCACAACCAGCAGAAGTACAGCAATCCCACCTCCAAGAAAGAAGCGGCAGAAAGGGAGGGATATAAGGAAGAAACTCACAGCCGCACGTTCTGTGCCGACATGGAGGCCATCCTACCTGTTATGCCATTGCTCTACCTCTTCGATAACCTCCAAGAAGTGCCAGTCGAAGACGAAGTTGCAAGTGAGTGTTGTCACTCCAAGTGTCCATTGTGACCCATGTCAAATGAAAGTGTTGTCAGCAAATAAAGGATAGAGTTTTCATTTAACCACAATTAACAAGGTCACAGTTCCACAATTTCCATAGCACACATTCTAAATTGTGTAGTATATTCACGAATGTGCACTTGACACAAGCTGTGCACTAAGGGACATCCCCTAGTCAGGGGATGCATCATACAATTCACTCGACCTCACAAACATATGAACAACTCACAAACACAGTCCACACACAATCATGTGTCAGTACTACAAAAATGAAAGTACTGATGGCATCTTATGTGATACGCAATACCCTCACCTCTAAAAACACATACCAATCTACATTACACACAACAGGGAAAACTAGCTATCTCCGCAGACACAATATCACTGTTCCGCTCCACCCATCCACTGGAACATAACCCAAAGAATCTTTCCTGGAAATGACTACAACTACCATGAGGCCTTGTCAATCTAATTCTGAATAAGTAACGCCAATTAAAATGACCCAATTACAATGCACACATCAAAACTCCACATGTAAAATGAATGGTACATCAGTAAGAACAACTCAGCAAAGCCCCAAAAAAACTTTCCTGTCATAATGTCAAAGTAAACTCACTCACACACATAGCTTCCATCTAATGCAAAGTCACAAAATGCCATAGCTGTCAAGCAGTGGGAAACACATCCTAAGTGCCCAATCTAAACTTAATACACAGGATTTTCATGACACCATCAGGAAAACAAGCCAAGTGGCCCACCAACACAACTAAAACATACATTGATAATCACAGAAGCTCTGTCCCAAATAAAACAATGATATATTGTTTAAGAAAGTTAATACAGAAATAAGCTTAACACGTGTAGGCTCTTGAAAAACGCAAAGCATCCAATCAATTACCAAACATAGCATCTGTCAGACATCAATTGTAAGTAGCTGAAAAGCACAAACTGCCCATTTCACACATGTACATGCAGATCCACACAAAGCCAAGCAGTTGTTATGTACATCATGTCTGGAGGCACTCATTGAGTACTCCAAATAACAAAACATAAGCAACGTATCTCAATGGGAGCAGAGCAAGCAAGTTCTTGCTGATCGTCGACCAAAAGAAATACATCCCTTGCGCAAAAACCTCTAGGACACAATCAGTTGGTCAACAGGACACTAACCCATACCACAAACATGTTCTACGATTAAGTGGAACTCCACAACATGTATAAAGGTCACATAACAAATATCACTAACCAAGGAAACTTAATACGCATCAAAATTACATCACGGTACTAGTATGTACTACAGGTACCACATACAGCTACAACAACCTAAAAGACTGTAGGGATGAGTTGATTTTTCCCCAAAAATATTTTTATTACTGTTAACCAACTTTTGAGGCCAATGGCCAGTTCAAAGTCCAAAGGTCCTTGAGCACATGGCTGAACTTGCCAAACATGACACTGCTTGGGGAATCGCCTCAGGAAGGGGCATCTTGTGGGTTGGCCAGGCACCTCAAAACAACAGACTAGGGACAACTGAGGTCAGGACTGGGTGAGGTTGAGTTGTTAATGGAAGGTGGGGCAGTGGTTGGGTCAGAAAGAATGTCACCAAATACAGGACGGGCATCCATGGGATCCTGGGCTAGTGAGATGGTAAAGGATAGGCTCTGGGAGGTTTAGGGGCTGTATGTCAATGATGTGGGTGTGCTTGTGGTTTGTGCAAGTGTCTGGGGGCCCGATGTTGTTTGTGTCTGGCTTGTGTCTGTTAGTGCATGTTCAGTCTGTATGTGTGGGCTGGTGTCAGTGAAGGTGGTGGGTATCTGTTTTGTGGGTGCAAGTATGTAAATGTATCTGCATTTGGTGGGTGTTGTGATGCATGTGGATGATGGAATGCAAGTCTGCTTATGTTTGAATCTTGATGGGACTGGTATGGGAACAGTATTTGGGCTTTGGGAAGAAGCAGGAGGTGACTGGAAGACTTGGCTGAGGGGAAAGCTGCCATCAGTGAGGATGCCGGAGCCTTAAACGACCTCTGTAGTGCAGACATATTACTGTGAATTCCCTCCAGAAACACCAGCATCTGGCCAATTATAGCGGAATGCCCCTGTAGGGCCCTCAGCAGTGCATCCTGCCCAACAGAGATGCGTCGCAGGAGGTCAATAGCCTCCTCACTCATGGCAGCTGGGTTCACAGGGGCAAGGTGCCTGGGCCAAAGGAGACATTCCGCACCTTACGGTTGCGGAGCTGGATCAATTTGTGGGGACCTGCAGGGAGGATGGATAAGAAGGAGGAGGTGGCAGGCAAGGTCGAAGTGGTCTCAAGTCCTGGGATGTCCACCACCTCCACGGAGCAGCCACTAGATTAAGAATCCGATGAAGAGGTCAAAAGTTGCTCCTCCTGAGCACGCTCCTCATCCTCTGTGGCACTGTCTCTGTCGCTGTCAGTATCGTGACCAGGCCCACTCCGGCCAGCTGTATCCCCAACGTCTCTGGCAACGTTTCCTCTGCCTGCCTCTTTCGATGCTAGGTTGTGTATTCCTTGTCTGGAGTTTGAGTGACAGGGGCTGGGGGATTCCAGTAGTCAGGGTGAGTCAGCACAGGGCTGAATAGAGAGATCTGCATGTAGATGGGTGGGAGGAGTTGCACCTGGGACCTGAATAGGGCTGTGACTTCCCGCCACAATGCTGGCTCCACCTCCTTTGGTGCGTCTGATGTTCCTAGTCTACACTGTGAAAGGAAAGAAGGAGTCTTGTCAACAAAGTGCTCCAAGACTGACCAGAACTGGTTTGGACTAGGCAAAAGCCTCTCTGCCTTCAGAGAACGGGATAATGAGTATTAAAGAGGGGACCCAGACCCCAGAACTTTAGATCACTTTTGGGAAACAAGAAGAACCTTTGCTGAGGAGAGGAACCAGAGAAACTGAGGAGGAGACCATCCCTAAGCTGAGTCCTGTTTGGGGGATTGGCCTGCAGTGGTTGCCTGACTGCCAAAGAAAGGAAAAAGGACTTTTTGCTACTTTTAAATTCAACTTTTAAAGGATCTCCAAGGGCTTGAGATAGTGCTTGCCTCGTGCTGAAGTCTCAGGTACAACAGACTTCACCCGCCAGCTCCCCAAGAGTTCTTTGGAAGTGCCTGCTGTTGTGTTGGGCCTTCTGAGGGACTGCATGTCGCAAGGAGCTGGAAGCGCGACTCACGAAGAAGCGCGTCGCAGCCGCTGTCGTTTCATCGCCGGAGAAGAGTGTCGCCGTCGCATCATCGGAGAATCGTGTCGCCTCCACAGACGCGATCATCGCATCACTGAAGAAGGGTGTTGCCGCTGCAGCTGTCGCATAGCCGAAGCGTCTCGCATCACCGGAGAAGAGTGCCGCCATCGCATCAGATGCTGTCCCATCACCGGAGAAGCGTATAGCAGGGCCTGTCGCTGCTCAGAAGAATCTTTTGGTCGCCGCACGGCCGTAGGGTGTGCACGCATCGTGTTGCATCAAGAAGAAGACTGCATTTTTGTTTCTTAGCACCGGATCTTCATCGCATCACGGCGCTGCAGGTCGCCTCGCCACAAAAACGCACTAAGAAACAAACGCATCACCTCCCCACGCTGAGAAGAACCACCGCATCCCCTATGCATCAGTAGGGATCCGTGCATCACCGTTCTTGCGTGTAAGGAACCAACGCATCACCTTCTCTGCAACACTTTCGTTGTATAGCGTTACGCATCCAAAGGTACATTTAACTCAAAGTGTCGCATTTTATATCTAAAGAGAACTAAGCTAATTCTACCATTTTTGAGTACAGTATTGTGGATTTTTGTTGTTTGTGGGCTTATGTTAAATTCTATATAAAAATACTTATTTCTATACTACAACTTGTGTGGTGTCCATCTGTAGTGTTGTCACTGGGTTACTGTATGTGTTCACAAATGCTTTACACATTGCCTCTGAGATAAACCTGCCTGCTCGTGCAAAGCTACCTAGAGGGTGAGCAGGGGTTATTTTAGGAGTGTACCCCCTTACCCTGGCCAGACGCAAGAGTCCCTATTTGGTCAAAAGTACCTATCTCTGCCAACTAGAGCCCCCCAAATCTAACAAGTCCCCTAACCTGAAAATTAAATTTACTTATTTTTTCACCATTGTAGTGATCATAATTACTATAGCCTAGATTTTGTGCTGTTGCAAAGTGACACTTTTGCATTTACTTTCCAGTGCAAAAGCTATTTTGCGCTTGAAAGGTAACCTTTTGTGAGTGCAAAAACACTTTACACTGCTTTGCATCACTTTGTGTCAAGGGGCATTACTTTCAGTGGCGTAACGAAACTTGCAGGGGCCCTGCAAAGTACATGAATGAGAGCTCTCATGCTCCGGACCCACTCAGGAGCTCTCTGCGCCTCCTGTGCAAAGTGCCGGAGGGAGGCCCCACCCCCGCACCACAGGGACTATTGTTACAGCACTGGTTCCTTTGCTGGGTCAGCAGAAATAGGCATAGATTATGACACAAAGCCAGATATACTAAGATGGACAGACCGAGTTTTGTGACAAAAACGGATGCCTCCTTGAAGCAGAGAAATTGCGTTGATTGTGTGTTACAGTGCACAGCACAATTCCGATTTGTGTAATCCTTTTCAATTTGCCTAGACACAAGGATTTGCACTTGCAGCACACAATCACCTCTGTATCATGTTGCGGGGCTGTGCTCCTGACAAGATGACTGATTAGAGAACCATCGCAAGAGATGACAGCAACAGACTAATATTAGTATACATGGCTCTGCACTGTTTGTCAACTTTTGTGTAAATATAGCAATTGCTGTGTGTGAGGAATGAACCAAATCCCTCATTGCAACCAACCTAGAGGTTACTTTCCCACTCAAACCACCTCTGTCTAAGCAGATCACTAAAACCCCTCGAATCAGAATACAGTGTGATGACATAAAACCAAGAACCACTGCAACAAGTAAATTGAAAGCATGCTTATGGAAGAGTAGCTCGCCAATCAAAAATCATTAACTTATTCATACTCTCATCTTAAATAAAAATGTTGAGCTATTCTTTCTTTCGAATTCATGGTTTATCCCTGACTGGAATCCAGTTTTTAGGTCTCGCACCTGCGACACAGGGCAAAGCCCTGTTGTGGAGCGAGACCTATTGTCGGCAGCTCTGCTTACAAGGAGACAAGAGATGGGCACGCGCAGCATGCCTGAATCTGATCAGGTTGCGCGCGCGTTCACCATCTCCTGTCTCCCTTGAAAGCCTCAGGCGGTTAGTTTCACTTTCCCACCACTCTCTGCCGTCGGCTCAATGCTCACCACGAGAGCTCCAAGCGCGGCACACTTTCCATGTATAGCATGCTCCAGCCTCCGTCCAGCATACTTCACCCCACGTATCGGCACTTTGCGCTGCTCCTCATTTTTTGTAGCTTTGGCGGCCCCGTCCCACAGCCTCCCAAGCCGCGCAGCACTCCTCAAGCACAGCGGGCGAAGACTGCAGGCGCCGCCACTGGCAGGAGCCGCAGGGAACGCCAACGTGCACGCTCACGGCGTCACGCTCCTGCCCTCCCACGTCTCTTCCAAGTCTGTTCTGTGCTCCAGGACCACTTGTTTTTGCTTTTCGTAGAGCGCCAACACTTCCCAAGGGACTGTAGCGCTTCCCATGAACACCAGCTCCATTACACAAGGAGCGCAGCCTTCACAGCGGGCCCCATCTCTCGCTTCAAGGGCTCACAATAGTTATTCTGTCTTCGCCTGTGAGGGTGTCAACACCAGCAGCTGGTTACAAGCAGCACGTGTCCCTCAGCAGCGGCTGCTGTATACCCTGGCCGTCTCCCAGCAGACAGGGCAGCGTCACCTCAGTGCAGATGAGAGTGTCCCAGAGAGCAAGTGCGCTGTCCTGGGAGCCTTCGCCTCCGAGGGAATCGGTGAGGGCTGTGCCGGCGCTTCCGGCGGCGTCTGCTCTGTTCCTTGGCACATCTAGCTGTAGAGGTGGAGAGTCCAGCGACGACAGATGAGAGGCGTAGGCTAAGTGCGCGCAGTTCGCACTGGGCCGTCCTAAAGCTGTACATCGCTGACTAAATATTGGGGGCCGGGGCCTGCAAGAGGGGTGCGGCCCTGTGCTTTAAATGCGAGACCCGGAACTGGCTTGAAACAAAACCTAGCACCTCTGTGGACTCACATGGAAAATCCATCTACACGCTAATGGCAGAAGTGTGTCCGAAGCGATGGAAGAGCCCTTTGAAGTGACCCGGCTCCGGGCAGGAGCACTATTTGGGCACGGGTACCAGAAAACACAGCGGAGGTGCCCTCCCAGGAGACCAGCCCCCGGCAGCTGAAGGAGTATGACACGGGCCAAGGAAGGCGGGAGAGCCCTCCAAAGAGACTCTGCCCCTGGCAGGAGCGCGAGTAGAGCACGGGCGGTGCCAAGGACGGCGGCAGTGGCCTCCGAAGAGACCCGGCCCCCATCTGCAGCCACTGTGGAATTCCAGCCACCCACACAGGAGAACAGAGCCATCTCCAGAAGCTGCCCTTTCGGGGATCGTTGGACAGGTGAGTTTGGGGTGCCCTCCGAGTTGACTCTCACCCTTTCCCCCCACTTTATGCACATTGTCGTGTCCCTTGTTGACCACAGACGACAAGGACACATCACGTACTGATAGTTGAATCTCGCTTTTAATCCTGCACACGTCTCCTTCCCTCGATCTCCAAACCCTATCTACTCTCCTCCCTTTCCCGGGTCCTAGTGTCCGTGTCTGTACCCATACCACCACACTACACACGTGACCGACCATGCCAGGGACGGCCGAAGTGCCCTCTGAGGAGACCCATCCCCGGCCGGTGCACCACTAGGGCACGGGTAGCCTCGCTGCCAGGGCAGAAGAGCTGTGTGATTTTTTTCTGATGCAGAAAAAACTAAATAAAATTCAAGCCAGTGATAAATCTGAGGTATTGAAATCAATATAATCTCTACCAGCATTTCAAGATTTAAAAAATATCTGCAGTTAAATTAAGGCCATGAACATTGAAGCAGTCTGAAAACATGCAATCTTGGGTAATGAAAAACAGTTTGAACTGTTAATCGTCCTTGTTTTTACTGAATCCATATCTCATCAGAAAGCTGCATGAATGCATTTTGCATAACCCCTCTCATCTTCTCTCTATCTCACTGTGCATTACCACATGGCTAAACACCACTTTCCCTCCCTCACGCCCACCCACCTGGATCTCTTTACGCAGTGGTGTCAGGTAAAGCGCCCCCGTGGGGGAGGGCGGGACAACGTTTCCAGCTGTGGCCATAAATGTTATGAAAATAAAAAGGAAAATGTCTATTTTTAGAATGCCACAAAAGCTCAAAGGTTGCAATTTATTGCCCAGCGCAGAATATCAATCATTTCCATTGTTTTCGTTAGAAGAAAAGGACTTGGTTTCCAGTCGGAGCCAGAGACGGGCTCTGTGCTTTCACATCCAGTGTGGTCTCCAGCCTTACCCTGACGCACTGCTCACCTGCGCTGACCATGGAACCCTTTTCAATCTGTGTGCTGTCGCTGTCCAGAAACATTTTACGTAAATGACCAAAAAGAGTCCCTCCAGGGAGAGAAGAACAAAAGGAACAAGCATTTACAATGCAATAGGCATTACTAAAGTTTGAGCTATTGACATTGTAAATGACAATGCCTTTTATTCATTTGCATCAGTGCGTAAACAAGCACTTTATATTTATAGCCCATGCTTATGAGAAGCAAGGCTGGCAGTCTCTTTTACTGCCAGCCTTGCTCATCGTAAGCAAGGACTATACGTTCAAAGTTCGTGTTTATGCACCGATTGCAGGTTTAAAAAAAAAATGAATAAAAGGCATTGTCATTTACAGTGCCAATAGCTCAAACTTTAATAATGCGAGACCTATTGCATTGTAAATGCTTGTTGATCGTTTCTCTCATACGACCAAGGTAACAAGAGCTGCAGAGGAGTCTGTATCATTTAGCACAATCCATTACAAATGTACTCCATTTCTTGTACCCTCCCTTTGGTGGCACTAAAGCATTATATAATTACTAAACATGGACTGAAGAGCTGATATAACATGTTCCATCCCCCTTTACTGATATTGTAGTCCTAGGCGATTTTAATTTTTGGGTCAATTCACTGTCTAAAACACCTGGCCCTGCCCATTTTAAAATTATAACCTCCTTAGACCTCGCACAATTAGTGAGTAATCCTACAAATAGAGCTGCCAGCAGTCTTGGCTTAATCCTTACATCAGCCAAATACATTACCTGATCACTCTTTAATAACCTGTGAGATTTTATTTGACGTGAAAAGTATAATCATACGCAACAGATCAAATATAACAACCTTAATTGGGAAACAATTGCACCTGGAACTTTCAATGAAACATTGTTGAAAATCTTTAGTAAACACCTATAGGAAGGGATTTTATCAAGGGGCAAACAACAGTGTTTCAGCATTTGAGTCAGTCTTGAATAAGATTCTGAACTTTCTAGGACCTTTGGAAACTAAATTGGTAAATCCAAAATGTTGGTCTACCCCTTGGTTTACAGATACCCTTAAATCAAAAACAAAAGCACCAAAAGATCTAGAAAGAAAATTGTCGAAATCTTACACCAACAATAAATATCTTTATATCAGATAGTTGCGTAAGTACAGTCATCTGGTCAGGAAAACTAAGAAACCCTTTAATGCAAATGACATGCTGGCTGCGCAAAATAATCCACGATATCCTAAATAAAAGCTCTCCTAATATACTTCCCAATTCTGAATTTTGTACCGATTTCGGAAGAAGAGTGTCACTCCCTCCTAAACTCAAACAAGTTGTCTAGCCATTCACTTGATATGTGTCCTGCACCACGCTTAAACGTTGGTAAAACTATTGCTCCGATGGCCAGAGAAATAATCAATGCCTTCTTTAATATAGTTATTGTTCCTCTCGCATTAGAAATCTACAGTAAGACCTATCTTAAAAAATAAATAATATTGGCCCTTCTAGCCCTGCAAGCCATAGATCTATCTCACTTCTACGTTATGTGGCTAAAATGATTTAAAAAACCAACAGTGATTCAGCAATTAAAAGCCTTTGTGACCCTAACAACTTCCTAGAAACTACCAGGCTCGTTTCAGACCAAATCTTTGTACTGACCATTACCATGCCAGCCATTCATTATGTAAACTGGTTAGTCGACAGCGGAAGTTCAAGCATAGTCATACTCCTGGACGTCTACACTGTATTTGACACAATTGATTGCCACCTTCTCCTAAAACGCCATGAAACTTTGCATGTCGGAAGCAAAGCACTTGCCTGTTTTTTTTTTGTCAAACAGATGCCAACAAATTGAAGTGCACAATACTCTTGACATTTTGCATAATTTTGCGAAAGCAAACTACTCACATTTTTCCCACCCCAAGTAAAAACATTCACTTTGAATATGTCTCACTCATGCAGCCATAGTTGCTTGGATGATGGGGCACGTCCACCCGTTCTGAATGGTGTTTAAAGAACCAATTTCCGTAAAGAGTACTCAAACCACATAGTATTTGTCTAGAAAAATGACCCTATTATTGGATGGACTATTGGATACAGAGAATGGGTGAAGGCGATGCTTTTTACTATTGTTTACTGGGAAGAGGGGGCGGGACTGGTCTCAGAGCATGACCAGACACTACACCCTGCTCCCACAAGCAACTGGGCATTACACAGGAATAACAATGACATAACTAGACTCTAACAAGAGATACAGGTTTTAAGTAGCTACTGTAGTCTTACATGTTTTATTAATGGGAATTCTAGCAATACATGCGTAAAACAGACATTTGTAATCATTCAGGGTTGGTAGTATGTAGCTGACACACATCCAGTTCCTGAAGGTGGGAGGCCAGTCATACCAGTCAAGTCAAGTCAAAAAAGCTTTGTTTGGTTTGTGCAACAGCCATAAAAGCAAAGACCGAATTTAAAACACACATATATAAAACATCCATTGCGTATGACAGTCCAGTAGATTGTAATGCACTATACATTTCCTAGCAGCAATTTGTTTATAAATAAAATATCGGAAGTATAAAGCATTCCAATTCATTATCAAGTATGATTAATTTCCTTGCAGCAGTTTGTTTATAAGTAAAATATCTAAAGCAGAAAAGATTCCAATTAATTATCAAACATGATTAATTTCCTGGCAGCGATTGATTTTAGAATAAAAGAAGCAACGTAAAAAACATAATCCAGGGTCATTAAGGGTAACCAATAAGTTCATAGCAGGATGGGTAATTCTCACATTGAGTTTTAAGAATGTAGGTTTCAGATAAAATCGTCTTAAAAAAGAATAGAACTTACAAAATAGCAAAAAAGTGCTGGTGCTTTGTTTGGATATCCCATCACAGGGGCATCAGGTCGACGGACACATTTTCGTAGTGGGAAAGACAACTAAATTCTATGCCTAATCTCAAACTGGTCAGAACAAAGCGATGTAATGGCCTGGTCACTACAGTCAAGTAGTCTTGAAACCCTCTTCTGACCTCCAGCTGTTGGTAAAATACGAAAGTGGATTGCTTCCCAGTAACTCTCCTGCAAACCTCTTTTTGATGGGCTAAAAAGATGTTTTAATTATCCTGTTTAGATATAATTGTCACACAGCCTGGGTCGCCCTGTATTGAAAGATTGAATAATTTTCTAAACCAGTCACAAATATATTTAAGCCAGGGGATACTGTAGCTTTTATCCAAGAGTAGACAGTCTTTAATGATGGTTTGTGTAAATTTGGTCTCCTCTTTATCTCAAATGGATCTTCATAATAGTAGTGGCCTCAAGGCAATGAGATCTGATAGGTAATTGATGCCTACTTCACAGTGTGTAATTTCGGTAGATGCCAATGAGGGTAAACACAATAGGCATTTTAGGAAATAGTTTTCTTCAAGTTGGAGTGTCTATATATGATTATGGCCCCAAACCCCTGTGCTGTAAAGGGCTATGGCGACACACTTGGCCTTGTATATGTCAACCAAATCCTTAATACGACTATTACCTAATTTGGCTGCAAATCTAAAGATTCCATGGGCACTCTTGGCCATCTTAAAGCGTACATTGGCAAATCCATTCAGCCATTTCCCATTTCCTGAGTAAGTTACACCCAGATAAAAGAAGGTATTCACCAATTCCACAGGGGAATTCTCTATGAAAAAAGTTTTAAATTTCTTGGGTATCTGACCACAGGCCATTACAAAAGTTTTGGTCTTGTTAATTAACAGTTTCCTATTCTTAATAAAAAGGCTAAAATTATCCATTAATCGCTGAAGGCCAACAGGGGTTCTAGAGAGCAACAGCACATTGTCTGCATAAAGTAAGACGGGTACGGGTTGCCTGCTATTTGTGGTGCGTCTGCCTGTACCAACCTGAGGGCTGTGTCAACTTCATTTATAAATAGGGAAAAAAGTAACCGTGCCAAAACACAGCCCTAGTGGATGCCTCTTTTAACATCAAAGTGTGGTGTACACTCCCCCTGCTGACCATATTGCACTTTGCTTAAAAGGTTCTCGTACAACCTTACTAAAAGAAAATTATTTCTTTGGGGACACCTAAATTAAGCAAAGTTGATCATAAAATTGAGTGGTCAACAAGGTCCAACGCACTGCTGAGATCTGCAAAGCACAGATATAATCGTCCCTCTTTAGCGTACCATATTGGACTGGAGAGAGGATCTCATTTTTGGTAGCCCAGTTTTCAAGTCTCACCAATAGTATTCTGCTCATCACTTTAACGGAAGAATCCAAAAGCGAAATAGGGCGTTAGTTTTTTGCCTCAGTTTTAATACCTTTTTTAAAAATAGGGATTATCACAGAATGAACTCATGATGGCGGTATAGACTCGGTCACTGCTAAGTTAACAAGCATTGGCATAGCCAATAGGTCTCGCTTTTGGTACCTTATAAGTATTTAGTTATGCAGCACAATATCCTTGGTGCAACAACATCAGCTGTTGCATGGCTAAACACTTATAAGGTCCCAAAGGCGAGACCTATTGGCTATGCCAATGCTTGTTTTTCTTCTGGCAGAGGGTCGGAGGTAGCCTGGGTGGATACAGGTAGAAGGCCCTGAAGGCAGAGAATCAGAGGCAGGTGCTGATGTTACTAGTGTTTGATCTATCTGCCAATATTGACACTGTTGACACTTTGATAAAAGCATCTCAGAGTGTCGCTGAGGTCTCAGGGATTAGCTGTGAAGGTTTTTTAAAGAATATCACAGAGTTAGCTGGATATCTTTTAAAGAATTATTGCAGTTTAAGTACCCTACATTGGATAATTCTGCGAAAACTCCACATGGCACAAGTATCATTTCAAGTGACGTAGTGAAGTCGATCATGCAAGAATATTTCAAATGACGTAACAACTTAGAGAACAAGAATGTAGAATACAAATGACAGATCACAACAAAGACCCCCTTCCCACCTTAATACGCCATACACCCACGAAGACATACACACTCACCAAATAATACACCCACACCACAGTTCAAGTGCGCTATGAAGCACTACCTTTGAGATACTTCTGATTTAATATAGTCCATTTAGAAGTCTATGCTAACATTGATCACTTAATCAACATTACCCAAACTTCACACTTATATGCATATGCTCAGTTAAAAAACGTTAGTACACGATTTAAAAAGGTCTGGCCCTAAAATGGATTTCGAGCACCCTGGCGAATGTGTAAGGTAACCTTAACTATAGGAACACCATGGCCCCACTATAAGATGTATGTGTTGGTAGTAGTGCTATTAAGGGTCTTTGGGGACATAACACACATGAGGCCAAGTGGTCCCCAGAATGCTGTATCATTTTACCAGCTATGTATTTCTATGTTACATGTTTTTGAATCAGGAAAAGGTGTACTAAAATGACTACTAATAAAATACGACATATACTGCTGCTTACCATGGTGATTATTAAGTTTACTAGGGTGGTGCGACTGGTGCCACCGCACCGGGTGCTGACTTGAGGTGGGTGGCGCCATGCTTCCAAGTTTGTTATCGTTTTAAAAGCACCTGTTTTGGCGTTCCTTGCCTCCAGCAGTTTTCAGTCATCAATAAAAATGTCAAGATAACTCGGTGATTAATTGCCACAAATCTCATTTCAGTGCACGTGCATTTGAGGAAAGCCGTGTCCCCGACCACTGGGCATGGCTGTGTCTGTATATTGACTGTGGCCATGTTCACTTCCCAGTGCTACTGTCCACAGGACCTTGGCTCAGAATGCACTGTGTCAATATCAATACAATTCAGAGGCTACGAAACGGAACGAGGGACATTTCTAAGTTAAAGAACCTGAACAGCAACCACAGTAGCCATAGTAGCCTTAAGAACCAATGTTACAAAAGATGCATCACTTTCTGTTCTTATATATACTAAAAATGTCCAGCTATAATGCTTTTTCATGGTCCACTTTTGCTTAGTCATAGAATCCGGAAGCACCTGAAGCGGCAGGCTTGAATTTATGCAAAACTAACAGATACAAGGAACTGAAATGCAGGCAAAAGTAGCTGTTATCACGGATGGACTGTGTCTTTCCCAGATGATCGACGGAGCAACTCAAGAACTATGCTGGTTTAAGATGCGTATTTCCCAGTAATCAGGCATTTTTCACCCGAAAACTTCTGTCTGTTTGACCTGGCACGATTTATGGGAAGAGAACTGCAACTGTGTGGTGTTTGCTGCCAAACTTTTTATTACGATATGTGAAGTATTAGATTCAGCACATAGCACAATTAATCAGATCACTCGTAAGGAAGGGCTACGTTGAAAAAAAAAAGATGGAAATGAATATGAAAATAACAATGCTGTCCTCTACAGGTAAATAATATATTGCCAGTAAGAGAATGTGGTCCCTCAAGATGCATTTCTATTCTCCCCGATTCTGAATGAATCGCAAGAACTGCAGGAAAACCACGACAAAATACACTCAGCAAGAAACATATTTAATTACTTGAAATCGTCCTATACAATGAGAAAATTCATTATAACTATTTAATGAGCCACAAAGTTGAAGCGATAGTTAACAGATGACCTAACAAGTTATGCACGGCAATTGTTAAAAGAAGTACTGGGAGAATAATTAACAAGCATTGGCCGCGCAGCAGTGAAAGTGGGAGCAGGGGGAGGGGGCATGGACGATTTCCTTTCGGGAGCGTGCGACCATATGGCGCCGCGCGCTCCCGAAAGGAAATCGCCAAGATGTGCACGCATTTCATTGCAAGCAATGCAACGCGTGCACTTCTTTGCTTAAAAAGCTCTGACGATGGCATTAGGTCCCCTCCTATGCAACGCATGCGCGTTGCCTAGGACGAGACCTAAAAACTCTGGTTAAAATGGGGCTCCAGAGGTTATTTCGCTTTTATAAACATCAATGGGAACCCGAACTAGGCCTGGTGCTTTACCCCCCCTACTACCAGTCAATCCATCATGGACTTCCTCAATGGTGATATCTAGTGGTAGCTTTGGCAACTGACTTCCTACTATACTTGGCAAATAAAATACATCTTGCTCGGGTGGATTAAAAGTACTAGAACATTTTTTTTTTTTTTTTTTTTTTTTTTTTTTGGGGGGTTCAAATCTGCTTTATTGTATGAGAAAAAGTACAGTACACAGCTTGCTTCGCCCACAACCCGGAGGCCGGCAGCAGAATGGAGAGGTCTGTACACAGCCATACAGCCGGCATCCCGGGGGCCCGGCGGCAAACATACATATACGGTAATCTTGTTCGGCAGTTGGTGGCGTGGGGTAGCAAGGATGAGCAGCAGCTGAACAGGGTTTTTTGCGAGAGAAGGTTCTCTCCATTTTGTTGATATTCATAAACAGTAACACAAAAACATCCCAACTAGGTAACAACGAAAAGGCAATGCATGACCGTATAATAGGATCAGTGATAGAGTTCTGGCGTGGCGATCCAGGCAGGCAGAGGTGAGTGTGAGATCTCGTGTTCAGAATGCATGACCCGATACAAGAGGGACCAACAGAGGTCGGTCGTGGAAAGGTGTAGGGAACCCTGGAGCATCATCCGCTGAAGGTGTAAGAGCATGCAGTGAGTGTAGTGTAGAGTTTACACGTGCAGAGAGGGAGGGGCGGTGAGCAGGCCAAGGCAGGACAGTCCACAAGGTCAATGACTGTTCAGGGGTACACGGGGGCTCGGGCAAGGAAATCAAGCCAGCCCAGTCGAGACGTCAGGCTGGGTCTAGAGCATAGTCCGGGTTCTTAAGTGACGTCAGGCTGCCCTTCCGGGCAAACGCCGTCATCCGGGCGTGCGAGCAGATAGTGCACAAGCGGCTCCCAGATGTCTCTGGGACGACACGAGAGAGGCAGCAGTTCTGCAAAGGTAGCATGCTGGTCTTGGCAGTATATCAAGTCCTTGAGCCAGTCTTTGAATTTGGGCGCCCTTCCTCTGCCCCACCGGCACGCGACCCGCCGCCTGGCCAAGAGTAAGGCAGTGTCGATGAATTTCCTGCAGCCTCTAGGCATCTGCATCGTATACCCTAGGAGGGCCATCAGGGGGTCCGCAGGAACCACCTCCTCTGTCATTTCGGCAAGAGCTTCCAGCACCTGTCGCCAGTAGTGAGCCACCTGGGGACACTCCCATGCCAGATGGAGAAAATCAGCATGGTCAGCACGACAGCGCTCGCATCGGTCATTATCCGCCAGTCCGAACCTAAGTTTCCGCACCGGCGTGTAGTACACTCGTTGAAGAAATTTATAGTGGATAATTTTCAACCTGCTGCTGGCAGATATACGGGAAGTGAGCGCGCAGCAATAGTGCCATTGGTCGTCCGACACCTCAGTCGCAAGCTCAGCAGACCAGCGCGTTCGAGCAGCGGATTCCGGATCAGGGGCAGCACTGCGGAGCTGACGGTAGAGTCCAGAGACCAGATGTGCACCGTCCTGTGACCCTAATAAGAAGTGCAGCGGAGGGAGGGTCTCGGGCTCAATAGGATAATCAGGTAAAATATCTTTCATCCCTGCACGCAAGCGAATGTAATAGAAGAGCTCGAGGGGGGTGCGCTCATGCGTTTTGAAAAACAGGTCAACTGACTTGAAACGACCCTCATGAAACAGATCGCCCCAGCAGGTGACACGTAGTGTATCACAAAGACGTCGGAAACCCGTTTCCAATAACAGTGTGAGCTCCGGGTGGTAGGCAAGCGGTAACCTGGGCGAGTAGATCAATGGGCATGATAAGCTTTTAGCCATGCGGCGCCACGCGTCCAGAGTGCAGGAAACCGAGGTATTCGGCGTGGGTATGGACGCCTCAGGACAGTGCAGCAGCCCATTGAGCGGGATTGGGTGCACGATCCAGTCTTCGACCGCTATGTGTGGCATAAAGGGGGTAGGAGCCATCCAGTGGTAGGCGAATTGCGCCTGTGCGCACTGGTAGTATGCCTCAAAATCAGGGACATCAAAACCTCCTTTTTCATAGGGAAGGATCAGCGTCGACCATTTTAACCGGGGGCTCTTGCCTCCCCAGAAAAGCCTGCGTAACTCCGTCCGAAGCGTTTTGAAAAAGAAAGCCCCAGGGAAGTAAGGGACATTGAGGAAAAGGTACAGAAAGCGGGGTAGGACCACCATTTTTATGAGCGAGGCCCTCCCGGCCATAGAGAGTGGTAACGTGATCCATCTGTCGATGGAGGCAGTTAATTTGGTCATGGCAACTCCATAATTGGAACGCAGTGTCTCGTCCTTGTCACGAGAGATGCGGATTCCCAGATAGCGGAGATCCGTACTACACCACTCCAACGGGTAATCAAGGGGGAAGTCGCACACCGCATCCGTTAGTGGGAAAAATTGCGACTTGGTCCAGTTTATGTGGACTCCAGACATACCGCCGAATAAAATAAATTCCCGAAGTAGGGGGTTCAGATGTGTCTCAGGATGCTTGACGTACAGCGTGATGTCATCCGCATAGAGCGATACGTCAATTTGCCGCTGCAGGCATTGCACAGCACCAGTTCGATTCAGTTGCCGTAGGCGACAGGCAAGAGGCTCAACCGCGATGGCGAATAACAGGGGAGAGAGCGGGCATCCCTGCCGAGTGCCCCTCGTGAGCGCGATGGCCTGCGACAGGCGTCCGTTAATCAGCACCCTGGCCGTGGGATCCGTGTACAGGAGGCGGACCCAAGACAGGAATAGCTTAGGGAATCCCATGCTAGCAAGTACCGAAAATAGGTAAGGCCATTCAATAGAATCGAAAGCCTTGGTGGCATCAAGGAATACAGCTGCCACTGGGGTGTCAGGGTGAACTGTGCGGAGCAAGGAGAAGAGGGTGCGAAGATTGTGGGACGTAGATCTGCCCGCCACAAAGCCAGACTGATCAGGCAATACAAGTCTGGTCATAAGGAGCGATAGTCGAGTGGCTAGCACCTTAGCAAGGATCTTGACGTCACAGTTTAGGAGGGAGAGCGGGCGGTAAGAATCGCATGATGTGGGGTCTTTATCTGGCTTTAGGAGGGAGGTGATCACCACCTCGCGCATAGAGCGGGGAAGAATACCATCAGCAAGGGATTCCGTAAACACCTCTCGAAGCACTGGCGCCATAACATCAATATAGGCTTTATAAAATTCGGCAGGTATGCCATCAAGGCCCGGGGCCTTGCCATTCCTGAGGGACATAATGGCCTCAGGCACCTCTTCGAGCTCGAAGGGCGCAGCCAGAAACTCCCTGTCCCCATCGCTGAGCCAGCATAACGCCACATCGTTGAGGTATGATGCATAGGGCGCATCCGCCTCCGCCGTGGAGGTGTATAGTGAGGAGTAGTGCGTTGCGAATGTGTGTAATATTGCATCAGGGTCACGCACAGTGGTACCGGCGGCGTCGGTGATTTCTAATATGGTGTGGTGCATATGTGAGGGTTGCGTGAGAGTGGCCAGTACCTTCCCGGGCCTATCGCCTTCACAGTATCTACGGGCTGTCCAATGCTTGCCCCGGTATTTCGCTTCCCTGGCAGCCTCCTCCTCATACCTTGATAGTGACTCCCTAAAGGCGGCATGCAGGCCGGGGTCAGTGTCTGATGTCATGCGGAGTTCCAGGGACCGTAGGTCCTTCTCCAGTGTGGTAATGGAGTGCAGAATATCACATAGTACCCCGTGGCTCTTAGATATGCAGTACCCCCTGACAGTGACCTTAAACGCCTCCCAAATGGTCTCAACCGAGTCAACCGTCCCCTTGTTTCTGGAAAAGAAGTCCGCTATCTCTTCCCCCAGTTCAGTGCAAAACAGGTTGTCAAGAAGTACAGCAGGGCGTAACCGCCACTGCGGCCGGGGAGCATCCCACCCAGGGATACGGAATCGTAAAAGTACAGGGCTGTGATCAGAGTAGGTTCTAGGCAGGTGAGTAGCCCCCACTAAGTTCGCAGCGACCATCCCAGTGACTAAGAAGTAATCCAGGCGTGCCCATGTCCCAGTATGAGAGGTGAAATGTGTACCCTCCCTTCCATTAGGATGCGAGTGTCTCCATATATCTAGAAGTCCACCCTCCTCGATAACTCCCCCCAGTGCCTCCCTGGCCCTCGGCTTATAGGAGCCAACCCCATCCGCTCTGTCTAACATGGGTATCAATGCCAGGTTGAAATCACCACCCCATACTATGTGTCGCGCCCCAACAGCCACTATCTGACCCCACAGAGTGGTGAAAAAGGCAGGTGAATCAATATTAGGTGCATATACGGACACAAACAGATACAGGTCACGGCCTATTCTGCCCCATAATAGAGCATAACGGCCCTCTCTGTCCGACATGTCCCCACATGGTTGGAAAGGCACATTGCGGGCAACAAGAATTGCCACCCCCCTGGCATAAGTCGAATAAGAGGAAAAGATACGGTGTACAGCCCATTTCCTTGCAAAAGTGGCGCCACCTCGTGCGGGCAGATGTGTCTCTTGTAACATGGCCAGCTGCACATGATGTCTATCGAGGTAGGCAATAACATTACGGCATTTCCTAGCATTATTCAGTCCGCGGACATTCCAGGATAAACATGTCAATTGCGCATTCGCATTTAAATCAGCCATGGGCAAAACAACGACGAGTAAAGGATGGCCCCAGAGGGCCGCAAAATGCAACCTCCCCCTCCCTGACAGTGCCAGAGTGTAGCCCAGGTATCGGAATTATACACAGTTTGTACAGCCCCCATGCATTACTGGACAAGCAGGCTAGCAGAACACATGCAGACAGAGCCGCCATGGATAGATCAGTAAGATAACATAGCGGCGCCAAGACAGGCAGCATAACATAGCCACCCCCGCCCAACCAGCAACGGTGCACACACCAGAATAATGTCCACGTGGAAAGTGTAGTCAATGATTGCCTCTTGAAACATCCCCACCCCCCACCCACCCCAGCATCCCAATCATGCCAGAAGCCGATCTCTCCCACCCAACAGCCCTTCCCCCATCCCTCCCCACCCAAGTCCCGCAACAGCAAAAACTCAAACATTAGCAAGGTAAAGGGGATCACCCAATAGGGGTAACACATAGAGTGCGCACAGCCACTCCCTGACCCTGAGCTCCATCACTGTGCCGCCCTCGGGGGAGACTAGGGTCAGAAAAGTGGACCTTGGTTTTACGTTACCACAGGGGTGCAGGTTCAGCGCAAGTCCATCATCCGCAATCCACCCAGTGTCCGTGCAGCAGTCCGTGTAAAGAAAACCATCCAGAGTAGATAAGGCGTACGGAGCAGCACAAGGCATCAGTTAGCCGTTCCAGGGTGACGAGGATTAGTCTGCCTCTTCATGACCTTCATCATCAGCTCGACCATCCCGCTGGGACCTTCGAAGCGATTTCAGGAAGTCTTCAACCTTTTGCGGATTAGTGAAGAATCTTTGTGTGCCCTGGTGCGTGACTCGGAGTTTCGCAGGATACAAGAGCGCATAGTCTATCTGGGCCTCTCGCAACTTTTTCTTTACCGGAAGGAATTTGCGTCGCTCCTCCTGAACCATGGGCGTGAAGTCTGGGTAAATGGAGAACGTCACACCATTGTAATGCAGCGACCTCTGAGTCCGGGCCGCCCGAAGCGCAGTATCCCGGTCACGGTAATTCAAGAGACGAGCTATTATGGGCCTCGGTGGGAGCCCAGGCTTGGGCACAGGTGCCAGGGAGCGGTGGGCCCTTTCAACGATAAATTGTGGCGAGAAGGCATCCTCGCCGATCGAGCCTCTGAGCAACTTCTCGATGTATAGCTCCATCCTGCCCGTGTCTGTGGACTCCGGCACATTGGTGACCCGTATGTTATTCCGGCGGCTGCGAGCTTCCAAGTCCTCATTTTTAGCCGCTATGACCCTAAGCAAGTTGTCCATCCTGCTCAGTTGCGTCGTGTGGGTCGCGGTAATGTCTGAAGTGTCGGATATACGTTGCTCCGCAGTTGTGATGCGCTCTTCATGACGATCAACTTTGTGCACTAGCGCGTCCAGTCGAGCAGTGACCCCATCCACCTTCTCAACCACCGTGGCAAACCCCTGCCTCATCTCCTGTATTAAGTTGGTCAGATCAACGCCCGCATTAGCCGAGCCGGTAGCTTGTGGGGACGATGCACTAGGTACAGGATCCGCTTGTACCGATTTCGCTCCTTTTTTTGCGCCTTCAAAGCTAAGCTTCGCCTGCCGATTTTCAGGCCGCACCATGGTGGTTAGCTATCCTCGCACCTGTGCGTCGTGGAGCGTGGCGGCGTGTCAGGTACCCCAGTGGGAGGCGACTGTAGCAGGGTAGTGATTTCGCAGGTGCCACAGTGGGACAGCAAGGGCCAATACAAAGGCGGGCTCAGGGGTACAGGAGACCTGTGTGGATCCGAAGCGCCGTGAGGCTGTGCAGAAGGAGGCGTCGAGGCCGGGGAGGCTCCGGGCCTCTATGCGCAGGTCAGTGGAGGCGCCAATGGCCCAGGCGGGTAGACTCAGAGAGCGGCAGGGCACCGGTGGAGCGAGGTGGCAGAAGAGGAGCCCCCTAGGGAAGGTGCAGCGTGAGTCTCACGTGTGCCGGGGTCCCCAGAGGAGGTGCGAGGCCACAGCAGAGCCGGGAGAGGAGCAGGGTCCCCTCCGTGACAGCAGTCGGCGGCGCAGCAGTCCGCAGGGCCACCCAGGGTCCAGAGGTGGGGCAGCAGCGCAATGGACGCTCCGGGCATTAAACGTGGCAGCACCGTGCACTGCGGGGGCCAGGCGCAACACGCAGCCACAGATCCGGTATGCTGCAGGGACCTGCCGCACCGCCAAGAGTCCCAGGCAGTCGTTGGCCCCCACACGGACCCAGGACACGGGCCTCGCCGCAGCCCCCGCCAGCAGCCAGTAGCGGGTCAGTCCAAAGCCCCAGGAGCGAGGGCAGTAGTGGTAGATGGGGGGGGGCTCTGCACGGGTGGGGTGACAGCCTCTTACCGCTCGGCCAGGTCCGCACACGAGGTCTCAGTAGCAGGCCGCCAACAGTCCCGTCACGCGGCCCAGATCCTCGTGGTCAACCCCGGTGTTGCGTAGACCGCTGCAGCCGGCCACCGCGATCCGTCAGCTCCAGTGTGATCTCCGCTGGTTCTTTAAGCGTCCGTATCTCGAGGTGCGAGCTACAGATCACCACCAAACTTGGGTCGAGTGTAGGGTGTGACACCTTCTGCAGGCGACGTGAAAATCAGGAGATTTGGCACTCCGTGGCAGCAGATAACAGCAGGATCATTGACCAAGGTGCGGGAGCTGCGCGTTCAAGCAGCCATTCCGCTCGTGCGCCCTCTAGCGCCCCAAGTACTAGAACATTTTTTCACCCATGCGTCACAATTTACATGCAAAATTAATTCTGGGAATGAATTATTCTTTAAGAATGGTGAATTAACAGTTTCCCAGAATAATTTACTGGTCGCTGTTTCAGCTGCCATGCACAACTTATTCCACGCTGACTCTTGAAGTTTATTTCTTCTTGCCTTAAGAACCAATTTGTAATTAAGGCATGAATTTTTAATGCTCTCAGTATTTCTAGGTCTACAACCCAGAGCTTGTTTAAGTTGGTTTAGGGCCTGAGTACAGTTATGGTCAAACCAACCTCTATTTTGTCTAGTATTTTCCCTAAAGGGTGCAGTCAATATCCCCTCAATAACGACATTAAGTTTTTGGAAGTTGGTTAATAACAAGGAGTGTGTTCCTACACTAATGATTCTTTTAACAGTAAGAACATATAGCTTGTTTGAAATAAGGGTCAGGAGCACCCCTTTGGCTCTACCTACTGGCGAAGGTGCAGCCTGGAGCCAATATGATGTAAACCCTTCTACGTCTATAGATTCTGTACACCACGTCTCTTGCAGACAAATTATATCATGATCTGCCGTAATAAAATCCTGCCAAGTTAATAGAACCTGTTTTCCTCTTAGGCCTGCAGAATTCCAGGTAGTAATATTGTAACCATTCTCAAGTTTTTTCTCAGTATTGACTCAAGTGTACTTGCCGTTACTTCCGTTAGCTACATTTACAGATGGAGCCTCTAAAGATATACACTCTGTATCTGCAATGTCTGTGGACACAATCTGGGAGAGTTCAATTATAGGTGAGCCCCCTGCATCTTTGTCGTCAACCCATACTCCATTAGTGAATGGTTCCAATCTGAAATGGTTAATGCCCCTATGTCAATCATTTACTTAAAATTGATAATTATTCAGTCTCCTTTGAAACACTTTTGTAGGGGGCCAATCTATCCCACTCTTCGTGTCAGGAGAATCTGATTAGCTCCTGTCACGGGAAAGACACAATTTTTATCAAGCCAGTGTACTATTCTATTCTTTAGGGTAGCAGGGCTCTCTGTCCTGGTTGCAAGGGTGGCACATTCACCAAAACGGTGACATACGGGCAGCAGTCAGGGGGCAGGTTGATGGGGACGTCTACTCTCCTCTCTTGAGTTGTATTATAACCTGGTTTATTTAAAGTTGCAATTGGATGATCTACATCCGTCCCCTCCATCCTGGCCCCTCGAACCGGATGGGGGTGATTAACCAGGGCATACTCTCTTGATGGATATTGTGTTGTTACCTCATTAGTTGTGCCGGTGAACCCTGCGCTTGCCATGTCATTTCGGCCCCCAGGGAGTTCACTACCTATTCCTTTGTTTGTTCTACTGGCATTGGAGGTAGTTATCTTAGGCGTAGGCTCATATCTCTTTCCCCTGATTACATCCCTCTTTGTCCCTTTACTGGTGTCCCTCAGTAGGCGCAGATCTTGGTCACCTCGCTAGATAGTTTGTCAATTTTCTCATGGACCGGCCTAAGTAACTCCTCTAACTTTGATAAAATAGTGGCTCTAATTAATGTGGTTTGTGGGTTTGTAATAGTGTCTTGGCTGTCTTGGATTTCACTTATCGGGTCCTTAGGGGCCTGCATTGAGCATTTCTTGCCTTTAGAGTTTCCCACCCCTGTTTGTCTCTTCTTGCAGCCCGTATTCCTCTTCAAGGATGGCAATCTATCAGGTGTATGCAAGTATGCAAGGAGGGGGCGGGGATCAGGTTGAGTTAGCAAGTCATGTTCAGGTTCTAATGCATTTACATGGGGCCTAGGTGATCCGTTGGGTGCATTGGGGGTAGCTTCTGCAACTTGCATATGCTCACCCTGATGAAGTCTGCTACTGTTACCTAACTATTCCCCCACCAACATGCTAGGGACCAGGGATAAACGGTGTTCTGTCCTGTCAATTTCATCAGAAAGTGCACTAACTGCTCGCACTAGAAATGAGTCTATTGTAGTGCATGTCTTGTCAATTGTAGCTTTAGGGATTTTGCATCTAGTCGTAGTGGTTTCTTAAACAGTGTTTATATTTGGAATATAAACTAGTGTGATCAGTAGTCTGGAACACACACAGTTTCGCTGTAAAGTGCCAGGTGCAAGTACAAAGTACTGAGGTTAGGCAAAGTGCTAAGTGCTAGGACATTTATGGAATATATAGTACACAGTACAATTTATTGTGTGCAAAAGAGCTCAAACTTATGGTCAGTGCAGAGGTCAGAGTGCAGAAAAAAACATATATCTATATAAAAACACACCAGTATATAATAAACAACTGAACCCTTAAGAAATGTCCCTCCTACTAATATACTTCCACTAAGGTAAAGCACAGAATTAGGTTTAGAAGAAAAACAGAACTTAAAAACAATGGTCATCATCATCATCCGTCTTTATTTCGATTGTAAAACCATAAAAGACATACTATCAAAGCAGTGAGTGAATACAACCAATGATTACATAAATATTGACAGTATCAACTTCACACAAGGCTAAGTCGCACAATACATTACCTAAAAAAGCATTAAACAGTTAATTCGCAATTCTGATGACAATTAAAACATCACTTAAAAACCTATAGAGTAAAATCTCAACCTATTTACAATTTCATGGAGGAGGCGGGAAGAATACAACCAAGTTACCCACACTCTGAGGAAACAATTTCCCTCGATACTCCTAAACATAATAATCATGGATGTATGGGACCCACTGCATCTATTTCAGAAAGGACAAGTTAGGGTAATAGGCCCTCAATTTTATTTGCCTATATCACCCAAGCCCAACTCCAGAATTTAGCCATAGCAATGATAATGGATTCCTGGGTACAGGTCTGTAGGATCCTTGGAGCAGCTACAGAGTCTCTTGTGCCTAAGTTGGAGCATTGGTTTAAGCCATTTGCGAGAGAAAACTCTGGTAGGAAGGGAGCCTACCCTAAACTAGTGGTAGAGCTTCTTATCCGATGGTCTTAAAATGGTGTCCCAGTACTGTTCAAAGCCGGCCTCATGTTTCAATGACAGGAAGTCCCTAGTCAAGGTAGGCCTGGTAGTAGAGGAAAACAGTTTGGACTTCACCATGTCCATATAGGATGCTTTAAGCTCTTTTTTTGACGGGAGGGGTGACATACCTGGATTCTCCCAGAGTGTACTCATCCCCATATCTATCAGAGTATTTTTTATATGCCTAGGCCACTTAATGTTGCTTAGGCAGCCTGCTCCCCTGAAATCCATTAGGGAGTTAGCATACATGGACAGCTCGGGTGTAGCCCACAGCCTTCTCCACAGTGCTATCGGCCTGAATCGGGCTAGATCCTCAATACTAAAACATCCCAAGTCCAAAAACAGGGGCACCAAGGAAGTAGATTGCGCTAAACCCGTCAATGCCTGCATGAATTTGTTTTGGGTTGAGCTTATAGGGGTAATGTCTTCCTGCCCCATAATTCAGCGCCATATAGGATTGCGCTCGTAACCTTGGATTTATATATTTTTTATACGGGAGCTAGGTTTTTTAGTAAAGGAGAGCCTATGCTCTTTTAATAGAGCACCTGCCAACTGCGCATGTTTCAGAGCGAGCACATCAATTTGCGGATTCCAATGCATTTTCCTATGTAAGGTTACCCCAGAAATGTAAATACCTCAGTCTGCTCTAAATGAACATTATTCATGTGGACCCTGCCCCTCATAACCTTTTTGGAGTGAAGCACCTAGTCTTGTCCACGTTGACTACCAGCTCATGTTCGCGGTAGAACTCCTCAAATCTGGTCAGCGCTACCTGTAAACCAGATTGGGTCTTAGATAAAATCAGAGTGTTGTCCACGAACATGAGCAGTGGTATTTTCAAGCCCCCAGAGTTGGATCATCCGTGGGGCATGAAGAATATTACTGTACTACACTATCGATAAATAGTGAAAACAGGGTGGGGCAAGGACGCAGCCCTGGCGCACACCATTGGTTACTGGGAATCTATCTGTAACTTCTCCGTGTGTGCCCCAACGGACCTGTGCATAGTTATGATCATGCAATTTAACTATCATAGCTAACAGCTCCGTTGGCATCTCCATCTCCAAAAAAGAATCTTATTTCGAGGGACAAGATCAAATGCAGACTTCAAGTCGATGAAAGCCGCATATAGCGTACCCCCACCTAAAGTAACAACCCGCCAAAAAATCATTACTAAGGACTTGGTCAATTGTGCTGGTATGGGGTCGGAACCCTGCCTGCATAGGTGATAGAATGTTAAACTCCTCTATCCACTGCTGTACTCGACTCAGTACTAGCCTCGCAACAATTTTCTGGATAGAGTCTATGAGGCTGATGGACCTATTGTCAGACCCTCCAGGATTTCAGGATTTCGCGGTTTGCCGCGAAATCGGCACTTTTATAAAAATGCCACGATTTTTACAAAAGTGCCCGCGAAATCGGCGCTTTTGTAAAAATGCTGCGATTTTTACAAAAGTGCTTGCAAAATCGGCACTTTTAAAAACGGTTTCAGAAGTTAATGTAAAAATGTTGCATATTTCCAAATCCTAAAGGCGCAGTTTTCTCGCACAGAAAGGTGGTGCATTTTATTTGTAAGCTGCTCACTTATGTCTGACTCTTCTGATAAGAAGAATGTTACATCTGTTTTTGTAACAACTCTTCCTGAATACCTAAACAGTTGTAACTTGCATCAATGCCCTTTTTGTATAGGTTGCACCTGCCATAAATTAGACTTTTATTTTGTAACCGGGTTTGAAATTCAGTCAGGGACAATAATTTGAGACATTCGCACTACTGATAAGGCTAGAATCCAGTAGTCGTTCAGAGACGCCCAGCAGCTTAGAAACATTTGGTGTGACAGGAAGTCAGCTTGAGGGGGTGGCTATAGGAAAAACCCTTGTTCAGATGATTACCTCAAGAAATGCACTATCTGAAAATGCCATCTGCTCAGGACACTTCCTTCTGATCAATCTGTGCTTTCAGAAGAGATGTAATTAGTTTATTTTTATCAGTATATGTCATGGTACTACACCGGGATTAATGCTCAGAAGCGTCTCTGCTCGTCACCTGAGATTTTCTCTGAGGCACCAACGTGCGTCCTGTAAATAAGCAGTTTCTAAGCATTTTGATGGTTACGTAAGGTCGCTGTGGGCTAAAGCACCTCCCAGGGGCTGAAGTTAAAGTCAGACCCTTCAGGATTTCGCGAGAATGAATGATTATGAGTAAAATAAAGTGCCACAAAAATGTAGCTAAATTTCCAATTTTGTGCCACTAAATTTCTATTTTTGTGCCTCTAAATTTGCTAATCCATGTCGATATATCCTGGAGGTCTGTATAGTTACTGGTTAATGCACGGTTCCCCTTCTTGTACACCGGTACTATAACAGCACCAGACCAAGTAGCCGGAAGACTCCCACCGATGGCAATGGCATTTGCTAGATAAGTAATGTAAGTCACCCAGTTATCTTTATCATGGGAGAATAAATCTGCAGGAACACAGTAAAGGCCGGAGCCTTTCCACTCGGGCCAGAGAAAGGACTGTCGCTACCTCCGTTTCCTTGAATATTAGAGTAGGTATAGGTGTGAAAATTTTAAAAGCTTCCAGGTTGCTAATGGGCGAGGAAAATTTTGCCTTAAAATATTGGGCCCACTGGTCCGGCGGGATATAAATTATGGGCGAATTAGATGGACCACCGCTTCCCCGCTTCACTAACCGCCCAAAATTGCCCATATTTTTATCATTACTTGCCAAAAGCAGGTCTTGTCAGCGGTTGTTATCCCACTCCTTTTTGGCAATCATTTGGGTTGATTTATAGTTAGCCCTGGTATATTTAATGTTCCCCAAATCCTTCAGCCTGATCGCCTTAGCCAATTCTTGATACGCCTCTCTACAACTCTTATTATACCAAGAGGCCATCGGGACTAAGCATGGGCGAATTTTGCGAATTGGCAATTCGCAAATTTGCGGATTTGCGAATTGGCAATCCGCAAAATTCACGAATTCGTGCGAATTTGCGCATTTTTTTATTTTTGCGTGTTTGTGGGTGTTCGCGAGGCGCTTTGCGTGTTCGCGGGTGTTCGCGAGGCGCTTTGCAATTTTGCGGTTTTTTTTTTTGCCTGCTTAATCACTGCCACCCTCTTGTTTTTTAAGCCCATCTGCCCTCTGTACCACTTGTTTCTGTGCCCTTCTGCCCTCTGCCCCACTCATTTTTTGTCCCCTTCTACCCTCTGTCCCACTTTTGTGCCCTTCTGCCCTCAGCCCCATTTAGAATGGCGCCGGCAAGCTGCCAGCGCCATTCTAAAATAGCTAGAAATAGCTTCAACAGGAAGCACTAATAGATAAAGTAAAGCAGGTGCTCCAGTTGAAGGTCAAATTAAGCTACACAATCATTAATCACCCCAAGTTTGGGGGTGATTAATGATTGTGTAACTGAATTTGAGCAGCACCTGCTTTACTTTATCTATTAGAGCTTCCTGTTGAAGCTGACTTTTGTAACTATTTTAGAATGGCTCTGGCAGCTTGCTGGCGCCATTCTAAAAGAGTTACAAAAGTCAGCTTGAACTTTTGATCCAATCCCCGTTCGCGGATTTTTTCGGGAAATTCGTGAATCTCGCAGATTGCAAATTTACCGAAAATCCACGAAATCCGCGAGCGGAACGGATTTTCCGCCCATGCTTAATCGGGACCCCATCCTTTGCCTACTTTTTACTAAACTTGATAAAAATGGTTTTAAGGTTTGTAAACAGATCATTATGGACCTGGGCTATAGTCCGATTTATATCTTCCTTGGAGTAGCAATTTTAGAGGCACTTTATTGAATCTGCTACCAAGCCCTTCATAGCACTCCGATCCCCTTCCACCTCAATAACCCAGGACCATTAGACCCGCCTCATATCATTAGAGAGCAGGATTCCAGACCATATGTCTACTTCAGTCTTAGTAGGGATATTCAGCATACCCGGGGCCTTGATTGTCATAATAAGGGGGTCATGGTCACTGACAGTATGTTTCTGGATGTTCATGTCGAGAAGAGAGTGCCATGATTCGATGTTTAGCGCGATAAAATCAATACAGCTACTCCTCAGCCAATTGTTAAATGTGTGGGCACCTCCCCTATCTGATTAAGACCTCCCATTGACCGCTCGCACCCCCCTTTCTAGGCATAGCCCCTTAAATGGCAGGGCAGCTTCTGTCCATTTTTTTTATAGGGCATAGTTTTAAGGATGGAATAATCCACTGCAGGTTCTCATCAGAGCTTAAGTTACCGTCCTATTGGTCAAGCGGTTAAAAAGTGCAGTTGAAATCCCCCAAGATGATTAAGGAGCACCCACCCCTCTGGTTATCTAGGAAGCTATCTAAAAGTGCAACTGTGTCCGAACGCCTCCCTCCGGGTAGCCCTCTGGCATAAATAATAATTATCAATGTAACCCTGTCATGATCCGTACCTAACCGTAACACCAGTATGTCTGGACTATCTATCGACACCATCTCATACCTGCGCCCCTGTTGCTGTCTTACCCAGAATGTAAGGCCACCTATAGGTCTACCTTTTGGACCCCGTTGGGCATGTTTGGAAAAATTCAAGAAACCCGGGTGATAAACCGGCTCGTTCGCCCAGGTTTCTAGAAAAGGCCAGAAGATCAAACTGGTCTATAATCCCCGCTCAGTCATGGGATACTGTTTTCTGCCGGAGCCCTGCAATATTCCAAGAGCCTTCTGTCATAACAGGCGTAGCCTGTCTTTGGTAATGGCTACAACAAGGAAGTTGGAGTGGAGGAATTATTATCCACCAACACTTCGGGACCATTATGGTAATTAGATGCAGCTAAACCCACTGAGTGGAGGTCACCCGGTCTTCCCTCCTCTCCATTCTATGTATGCCTTGCGAGAGATTGCCTCCCCCAAGATGGATTAGATTGTTACATGAGGCATCTCCTCTACCATCTCAGCCCGCATTCCTAATGGGGAGAACGGAGGTATGCATCTGGGGTGCTATTTTTATCAGACTCTGGCTCCCTGCACAGGGTGGACTCAATTGGGGCCAAACAATTGAACTTATCCAGTCAATCAATATCTTCTAAGGAGGTAAGACCATCGAAACAATTATTGAGAGAAACTGGATGTACAGGGTGGCCAGGTACATGTTAGTACCCGCTCCGTCCAGCCCTACGGGGAACATTACAGGGAAGATAAAAATAGCCCAAGGGGAGAACAGATATATTGTCCTCAACATCACAGTCCCCAGCTCTCTCCAGGATTTGGCAGACTAAGCCAAGTGTCCCAAAGCTTAATACCACACAATCACCCTTGAGTGACTTTCCAGACTTCGCTACACAGGGTATTCTACAGGCCATTTTAAACTCATGGAATAAATGATCCTTGATCCCCGTCCTTATCCGTAGATGGAGGGCCCTATTCCTCAGGGTCAACCAATCCTCATTTGCCTGTGGGGCAAGGCCAGGAACATTACCTAAAACAACAGTGTAGGGGGCGGCTTCTGGTGGTAGATGCAGGTAGTTAGGGGGACTCTGAGCACCTTCCCTACGCAAATGATTGGAGGAGTATGAACGTTTGCGTGTTTCCCTCATATCTTGCTGCAGCCCCTGAATGCCAAAACTACACTCAATCAAGGGTGCACATGGATTGGGAAAACGCGATTATTTAAGAGAATATCCCCTGCACCTCACATCTTATTGTCCGTTACTACCTTAATGACCTTTTTTGTCAGTTTGGTTTTTAAACATATTTCACTACAATTAATTCTAACAGTGCTATTATTCTTCTTCTTAAATGTTTCCCCCTGGAGGATCCCTTTCACTATTTCTACTCTCTCCAGTGAGTGCACTGTCTATCGGACGTCAGGACCGCCAATTTTTCACTCTCGTCCCCCCGATGGTTAGCGCTCTATTTTCATTTATTTATGCAAATGCGCTATCTATCGGACGTCAGAACCGCTATTTTTCCATTTCCGCATTTCTCATGGTTAGCGCACGAGTTGCTCAATCCACATCCCTTTCAGGCGCCGTATACCAGCATTCCGTCGCATTTCCTGTGGGTAGCGTTGCAGTCTTTTTACATATTACCTCCCACAGGTGCTCTACATTTACCCAGGTGTCCCACATTTACAACCAACTGAATAGTATTTAGGCCAACCGCACTTCTTTCGTCCGATTGCCACTTCGATCATGGACGGACGTTGAGGCTGCCGGCTGCGAGAACGATATACCCCGGGTGGTCGCTGACAGACAAGGTATCGGAATCCCAATTTGACATAGCTCCGTATTTTTCTTAGATTCAGTTCATATTAATTATTTTAATTTATCTTAATTCTTGCATTGCCTTTTTTGTCGTCCCGTAGGACAGTACATGACTGGCAATGAGGAACCGCTGACGAAGCATTATTTTTTCTCACATCGCGTCCCTTGTCTTACGCGATCAGGTATCAGAACTCTACACATGACCTGTGACTATCTAGAGTTTATGTTTTTACACCATTAGAACATATTATTTGTTTAACGATTGTCTAAATGTTTATCTTTTGATTCTGCAGACATGTTTGGTAACTCATCTGCCATTGTTTATCTTTAGCTACCGCATGCGTTTCATATCCGCAATAATCAATGGTCCTTTTCACTTTTACGAGACGGCAGTATTGTACTCGTTCTTTTTTTCTAAGTTAAGGCCTCATCGTTCGTTTTGAGAAACTAATAACCATCTGTATTTTTCCAATTTATGCTACTAGCTCTCTCATGGGGCCATTGTAATAATATATTGCTTTCCTCTATCATTCTAGGAGGTTACTTTATCTACTTCACTAGACGGTTTAACCTTCTGTCTTCATTCATTAGACTGCGGGACTCGATTTCTTTGAATCCATACCTTCACATATCTCAGGTACCATAATAGTTACAGTCTGTCTTTGAATTTAGAATTCGCACCTGGTCAACCTGTATGTTATGCGAGGACCATCTGCCATGTTTTTAATTTTTCCATTTCTTTCAACTTCGGTATCTTCTCTACTTACTCCATCAGCAGTCCTTTGGGAAATTGACAGCCGGCATTTTGTTTCTTTCTTTCATTTTAGGAACAGAATACTGGGACCTCCTCAGTTCGGTGCATCGATTTTTAATCAGCAGATAGAACTGGAATCCACAAACCTCATCCCTTATAGGTACTTCATTTTGACCACCACATTTTGTAATCTGTATATAAGTCTACAGAGTTGTTATCCCCTCGATCTTGGTTCCCCATATGTGGGGCATATCTTTCTCAAACAGCAGCACCAATTCAGGATTTTCTGTTAGTATATAATCTCATTTTTCCAACACATTTCAGCATCTCTGTTCACAGACTGCTATCAACTGCAGCAATTTTTTGACCTTAAGTGATTTCCTAATCCTGGTCAGTTTCAACTGACCTAGTGGTGTGTGTTGACCACCGTTACTATACAAAGGTGTTCTTCCAGATGTTTCATAATCTTATGCATTGTGTATAGTCTCCTGAGGTGTGTTTTAGACCACCGTTACAACACATAGATGTATCTCTAGATTTATCACAGTTTTATGAATTGTCATTTAGGGACTCCCCATCCCCTCTTTTCCGTTTCTTTTATTTCCTGTTTATTCCCAAATTTCTCCCCTCTACGCCAGGCTGAATGATGTCAACACTTATATTGTCATTGTGTTTTTTGTGTTTTTTGTATACTGCCTTGTTCTTTTCTTGTGACTTGGAATTATAGTTTTCATATATTTTTCTTTTCCTCTTTCACCCACAGATATGCTCTGTCAGCCCAAGATTGAAATTATCTACTGATTCTGACATTAATGGTGTTCTATTAAATTTGGATCGCACCAGACTGCCCAGATTCACCGATAAAATACATGCGCCCTGATGAAGGAATCTCTTCAATAATTTTTAGTTTCCGAAACGCGCGTCGGCGCTTTTTCCTCTACTGTATGCTGTTTTTGATGTGTTTTCGAGTGTGTATACATGGTTTGTTCGATAGAGAGTGGACATGAATGATAGAATGAATGAACGGTGTGTCTTGTTTTTTTTTTTTTTTTTTTTTTTAACCTTTATTTTACCTTCACACAATTACACAGCAATTTGCCTACAACCCCAAGGGGCCGGCCGCTAATAAAAGAGCAGTGATAGCCATGCATGAAAGAAGTCCACACAGTAGTCACGCTGCTACTGTAAAAAGGCACATCACAAAATCGAGTGAAAGGTATACAGTCAATATCACATTGCAAGTTTAAGTAAGGTTTAGTTTTTTTGTTTTTTATGAAAAGAACAAAAAGAGCAACCAGGAAATCACAATGCGGTCAAATAAAAGTAATAGTGCAGTTTAGCTGTACGAAAGATTCATATGGCAGTATATGTTGCTATCTATTGTCTGGAGTCCCTAACCGAAGTAAGGGAGGATCTGTGTGGTATTTCCCATCCCTCCTTTCTCCCCTCAATCAACCCCCCCCTCATCATCCGATTCTAACTGGTCATCCTCTGGCAGAGGGTCACATATGTCACCGCGGTACACATTCCATGGGGACCATACCTTATTCCATTTGCCTGGGCATGCACGGCTTAAATATATCGCCCTCTCAGTTACCATTATCTTGTCCATATTCATGCACCACTGCGACTTCGTTGGTAGTTCTGCCGCCCCCCAACGCTAAGCAATATCTCTCTTCGCCACAATCATGCCCAATGTCACCCAGAGTTGGCCATGTCTGGATAAGTCAGTTGGTTCCAACACGTTTAAGAGACATCGCCTTGGTTCTGGGAGGAGCGAGGTCTCTAGGGTCTGTGATACACTGCGCAATATTTGCCGCCAGTAATTTTGTATGCGTGGGCAGTCCCAGAGTGTGTGGAAAAAGGAACCCTCCTCCCCACAGCCACGTAGACAGAAAGGGTGCTGTATTCTGTGGATGCGATGTAAGAGTGTTCTTGTATAATATACTCTATGTAGGACCTTAAGTTGGACGAGTCTCAGCCTAGCTGAGATGCCTACCTCTTTTGGTGATGCCAATGCCTCATTCCATTCGTGCTCATCTAGGGCGTCTACTTCCCTTTCCCATCTGTCCTTCAGGGGAGCCAGCGGGTCGGGCAAGTTGTTCAGGAGTTTATGATAAGTCAGTGATGTCGCTCTTTCTAGCATAAAGTCTGTTAGGAGGCGATCCTCCAGCGGGGCGGACTCTGGTAGAGTCGACCCGGAGGGGATGGCTGCAAGCAAAGCATGGCGTATTTGTACATAGCGGTATGACTCGTGTGGCCCTAGGTCGTACAGTTCCCTCAGGCGGGTGAATGTAATGACTTCGCCCCGCTCCCACATGTCTCCCACCGTGGATATTCCAATGGAATCCCAGTGGGAGAAGCCCTTACTGTATCTCAGGTTTCCTAAGGCACGTGTGTCCCAGAGCGGGGTGAGTTTGGTAATTTTCCCCTTCCAGCCCAGCGCGGCCGTCGCCACATGCCATAGTTCCACCGTGAGTTTGGTAGGCCCCGTTAAAAGTCTTATTCTACGTCGGTCATAGAGTGGGGCAAGCATGTTGTTGGTGCCCAGTTGCGCCCTATCTGTTTGAAAAGCTGGATCAGATTGTGAGGCATGCATCCATTGATTAATGGGCTTAAGCTGCGCCGCCCAGTAATATAGGTGCAGATTCGGCAATGCAATGCCTCCATCGTACCAGCCTCTGTGTAGTTTGGCCTGCGCTATGCGTGCCGGACGATTGCACCACAGCAGTCCGGAAACAACTGCTGCTACCTTTTCAAAGTACCCCGGTGCCACCGAAAAGGGGGTGTTGTCCAGGATATACAGAAAGCGGGGCAAAGACATCATTTTATACAACGCTGCTTTTCCCAGCATTGTCAATGGTAACCCCGCCCAGAATTTGACGTCTTGCTTAAGTCGTTCCAACGGTGGCCCCAGATTTAATGTCATATATTCCAGTGGATCCCGCGTGACATGGATCCCTAAATACTTGAAAGAGGAACCAGCTAACCTTAGGGGACAGTCTGGTCCGAGCGTCGGGACCTGGCCCTTCAGTACATATAGCTCCGATTTGCTCCAATTAATTGTGTATCCTGAAATTTTGCCGTGCTCGTCACACAGATTCAAGAGAGCCGGCACGCCTTGTTCGGGATCTGTTAAGTACACCAGCATGTCGTCCGCATAGAGGGACAGCCGGTCTCCCCAACCCTCCTTCCATTGTATCCCTTTAAGTAAGGGTGTTTTTCTTATTAGGTTAGCCAGTGGTTCTAGGGCTAGCGCGAAAAGCAAAGGAGATAGGGGGCAGCCTTGTCGGGTGCCTCTCCCTAGTGAAAATGTACGTGAAATGTGGCCATTCGCCACCACGTGTGCCATTGGCTCCGCATATAACAGCCTAATCCACGATTTAAAGTTCGGGCCGAAGCCCATGTAGGACAACACCTCAAAAAGATAGTTCCATTCCACCAGGTCAAAGGCCATTTTCGCAACCAGGGCCAGTATGACTGCGCTGTCGGGAATCTGGTCCGCCCTCGCCAGCACCCCATGAACCCTGCGGAGATTTAGTGCCGTGTTCCTATGGGGCATAAATCCCGATTGATCTGGGTGGATAAGATCAGGCAGATGAGCCACCAACCGGTTAGCCAGGAGTTTAGTCAGGATTTTACCTTCTGCGTTTAATAAGGAGATGGGGCGATATGAGGAACATTCTTCCTGTGATTTACCAGGCTTGGGTATTGCTACTATAGTGGCCGTTCTCTGATCTAGTGGAAAGGCACCCCTATCTCGGCATTCCTCGTACATATCAAGCAGGTACGGACTAAGGCTTTCGGACTGGGACTGGTACCATTCCACTGGAATGCCGTTTGGACCGAGAGCTTTTCCAGGCTTGAGCGCTCGTATGGCTAGTTGTATTTCATCGCTGGTTATGGCCACATCCAGGTCGGCTATTGCTTCAGGTTGTAATACTGGGATTTCCATTCTACTCAGTGCATCTTGAGCCATGACCGCAGTCACCTCCCTCTCTGGAGTATATACCTGTTCGAAATGTGTCGCCAGGGCTTCTACTATCTGTTCAGAGTTGGTTTGCGTCACGCCACTTCTATCTTTCACCTGTTGAATCCCCCTGGAGCTACCCCCCCTTTTATCGAGCCAGGCCAACATCTTTCCCGCCTTATCGCCTACATCATATATCCGATTCTGTGTATCAGTAATGTGCCCCTGCACCGTGAGACGAGCATGTTCTGTGTATAATCGCTGATGGAGTGCAAGGGTATGTGCTGTATCGTCTGTGGGGTTAGCCTCGTGTAAAGTTGTTACTTCACGTAGTGTTAGCTCAAGTTTAGACTGTTCAGCCGCCTGTTCCTTTCTATGGACCGCGATGGAGCTTATAGCTTGCCCCCTTAGCACCGTCTTGTATGCCTCCCATAGCACCTCGGAGGAGGCCACAGTAGCCACATTTTCATCAAAATATTGCGTTGTAGCCTTCTGGAGAGATTTCCTAATTTTCGGGATTTTGAGATATGATGCTTGAATGGGGTATATGCGGATACGCGATTTTGCCTGGGTGGAAATGGTTAGAGTAATCGGGGAATGGTCTGAGATGCCTCGAGGGTGTATGTCAGCAGAATCTACGCGCTGTAATCCTTCACCTAAAGCCAGGAAGTAGTCTATCCGGGAAAGACTGTTATGTACTGTGGAGTGGAATGTGTACTGTGTGTCCTGAGGGTGGACATGACGCCATATATCTACTAACCCCATTGCTGTTAAGAATCGCTGAAACCGAGAGGGTCCCCCAGGAGGAGCTGTCGCTGGAAACCTATCCAGCTGTAAATCTACTGCTGCATTAAAATCCCCACCCAAAATTACATCACTCTCGGGGAGAGACAACAGAAAGTCACCAAGGGCTGGAAGCATTATTGAATGAAGGGATGGTGGGATATATACTGAGACCACAGTTAGAGGGCGACCATCCCATTGCACCTGCAAGGCTGCGAAGCAGCCCTGACTATCAGTTTTTGTGCTTATTGGAATGAAGTGTGAGGATTTTTTAATCAGAATACCAGTTCCCCGGGAGCCCGATGTAAACTCTGAATGTACCATCATCTTGTACCCCCTCCTATCTAAGGCCTTAATGGCCCCTCCTGTCAAGTGTGTCTCCTGCAGGAGCGCCAATTGGGGTTTGTGCCTTTTCAGCGCGTTTAGTACCAGGCCGCGTTTCACTTTATCCCCTAGTCCCCGTACATTCCATGAAAGTATCCTAAGGGAGGAGCCACTCGATTGTGACTCAGCATTCCCCGCGTCAACTAGTTGTTCATCCGCCATTTTCAATCACGCAGCCACATACAATCCGTCCAGAAAGGATCAATCGTACCTGTAGGTATACCTTTCCAGTTACACCGCACACATTGCACGCACCCGTTTCCGACCGACTTAGTGAATTTCCAACAAACAAATAACAACCCCCCCCACCCATTCCCTCCCTGCCTCCCTGCTTAACGGACCTTCAACTGCCCGCCTCCCCAACTGAGCAGAGCGCTTGACCCATCCCACAAACAGAGTACTTGTACGTTGGGGGAGAGTGTCTCCCCGAGCAGGCGGCTCCCTTGCTGCCCTCGGAGTACCCAGGCCAGCGTCCATTAACGACCTGCATGAGCAAACAGTGTGTCAGGGAGTCAGTGTCCAAATAATTCACGGTCTGATGACATTATTTCCCCCCGGCAGCTCCAGATAATTCCAGCGTCGGTGATACACTTGCGCTTCTTCCAACTGAAGTCTGTGAGCCAGGCCGGCTATCATTCCGGTGTCTATTGCGCAGTCTGTCGGATTTACGGTCCACTGTGCGCCATCCTTCAAGCCAGTCTCTCGCTGCCTCGGGGGAATAAAAAAACCAAACTTTCTTATCAGCGACCACCCGTAACCGGGCTGGGAACAGCATGGAGTATGGCAATTCCTGTTCACGCAGTGTCTTTTTCACTTCCAAAAAGGTCCTCCTCCGTCTTGTTACCTCCGCTGTGTAGTCCGGGAAAAAGGATATTCGTGAGTTTTGAATTTGTATGGCTGGTGCCACTCTGGCCGCCTGGAGGATGGTGTCGCGGTCTCTAAAGTTAAAAAGTCTCGCTAGGATCGGGCGTGGTGAGGCCCCTGGCTTAGGCGTTCCCCCAGGTACCCTATGGGCCCGTTCCACGGTGAAGAAGTTTGAAAGGCCCTCGGGGCTAGCTGGTTCTTTATCAAATCTTCCACATATAAGTCCATGGCTCCTGTGGTTTCAGATTCCGGGACCCCCAAAATGCGGACGTTGTTCCGCCGGGAACGACCTTCATGATCGTCTAGCTTTTCCTTGAGCAGCTTGTTGTCGGTCTGCAATTTCTCCATTGTGACCTGTAGATCCGAGACATCCTCCACCAATGATTTAGCTACCACCTCCACCTGCTTCACTCTTTCACTCATCTTCTGGAGGTCCGCCCGTATCAGGGTCACTTCTGTTGCGTTTGCTCCCACCGTTGCTTGTACCTGGGCCAAGGCGTGCAAGACGTTCTCCAGGGTAGCCTTCTTCGCACCGTCTCCTTCTGTGCCTTTGCCCATAGATTTGCGCTGCTCCGGCTGGGAGAGTGATTGTTTATCATAAGCGAATTTATCAAGCTTAGCTTGGGTGGATGTATTTCTAAGCCCTTTTCCTGCCATATTGTCACGCCGGTGCGGTCAGCCAGCCGCGGCGTGCCGCTGGAGGATTGTTCGCAGCGGACTGTTAGGCCGCCCGAGTTTCAGCGGCGCCCAGTCTTCCTAGTTGTTAGACTTCCCACCATCTGGCCCACACTCTGTACAACAGATGCACTCAGGATTTAGTTCCAAAGAGGGCGTCTGGTCCCTTCGGTGAGAAAGTTCGTGCCTACAACGGCGGACGGGATGTAAAATGGCGGCGACTACGCACTTACTTTCCCGACTTCAGTTGCACTTGGGCCGCCATCGTCCACTGTAGTGTCTTGACGTTGGAGCGATATTGCAAATCTTTATTCGATCTTGAAGGATCTGCAGGCTTTCAACGCCGTTGTCGTGGGTCTGCGCTCGCTGCGGGCACTTCCGGTTTACAGCGTCGACGAGGCTCCACTTCCGTCCGGGCGGGTCCCAACCCAGCCACCGCGGCTGCACTCACGCCACCAGGCCGCACACAAGGGTCGTCGTTTCTTCCTGTTCCCGGGACATCAATGCTCCCAAACTTTCCCTTCAAGTGCCGTTCGGTCACCGGACCCGGGGCACCCCTTCTGGGTTTGTTTTTGAACGAATAGGCATGCGGATTGATGCGGGAAGCCGCCTTGCTACGGGAGCCTCTCTAGTTTGCTGCCGCCATCATCGGCTGCTAGCCACGCCCCCGGTGTGTCTTGTTTTTACTGTCGTATTTGCACTTGGGCTGATGTTGCTTCATGACTCTATAATTTAATGTACTTTTATACACTTAGAAGCTGACTTTTTTCACTGATGGACTAAATGATTTTATTAAAAACGATCAACTGAAAATAAATTTTCTTAAAATAACTTAGCTGTTCTGTGGGTGTTTCTGGCAAATTTTCAGTGATTTATTCTTTCTCTTTGGGGAAGCCCCCTTTCATGTTTATATAAGTATTTCTTCCCTGGTGGGTTGCTCCCCGTGCCTATGGTCTTAGGTTTTCAGGGTCCCTCTGTTGTATTTTTGCACATGGATTTGCAACCAACGCTGGTTTTAAAGGAGGCCCGGCTTTGGTGATCTCCCCCCTAGTCTCCCCCATACCCCCTGGGTTGTAGCAGCACCAACATCGAACAGTGCTCCGATACAGATTGGTGTGCGGGTGGACATAGCCTGCTCTATTTTTATGAGTCTTTCCTCTATTTGGCACAATTTTTTCATCAGAGGATCTTGGAGATTAGAAATCCCCTGCACTATCCGTGTGTGGAGTGATTCCTCTGTGGATGAGCTGGCAGCGTCGACTGCTACCATAATAGTTTGTCCACTTCCAACATTGGCCCTTGCATTTGCCTTCCGTTTAGCCCCACGGGTAAGTTGTGGGGTAGGCTTAGTCGGTCCCCGACTTTTCCTTTTCTTTGATGGCGGTTCCCCTTTCTCAGCACATTTGGCAGCACATTTGGCAGACCTCCCCCTGGTGGAAACTGTTGGAGAACATAAACTAATATCTGGGCTAATTGGAATACCTGGTGATGAAGTGCAAGAGCCCTGGTTAAGCTGACAAGAAAGGGAGGACGGAGGCGCGGGGAGGATATCAGCTTGTCTTAAAGCTGGCATAGGACCCGAGCAGTCATTGAGCGAAGGCGGCAGTGGTTCTAAAGAGAGCCTGCGCTCTGTTACCTCGATCTCATGAATCAATACAGTTTCAGCTCTTGTATGAAAGGCATCAAGTGTTCCCACGACCCCCCCACCTACCCCAATCATGCGTTTGCTGAAACCAGCACTCACACGAGGCATTGCCGAAAGTTAGATAAAATAACACAGTACCTTATGAGAGAAGGGCAGATGAACATAGGGTGGCCCAGCCTCTGCCAGGCTCTGACGGGCGCAGACGGCCCGCCCTTGGCCCGGGCACGCCCGCGCTGCGGGAGCCCTGGCCCCCTTTTGAGCACCTCCTGGCGCTCGACGATGCGGTGCGCGGTGTGCGCGCCCCACAGGATACTGGGTAGTGTAGTGCAGGGCCAGGCGGCAACAATGGCGGTCCCTAGAACACCTCACGCCAGTCAGCAGCAGTTCCCCCAAAGCTTGTAGTGAGGGCGAATGGCAAGTGTCCCAGGAGTATGCGGCAACAGCAGGACCTTCAATGACACCTCCGGTAAGGCAAAATAGGGCTCACTCATCACTCATCTTGAGACCATTGGCTAGTTCAGTGTTGATCCACAATGAAACCCCGGTACAGAAAAACGCGGGTAATAGCCCTCACGGATGGAAGACCAAAGCGGGTTGGCCCAGCCCAGCCCGGCCTCAAACGGCCATGGACGGGCGCAGATGGGCCCGGGCACGCCCGAAGGTAAAAAAAAACATCACAAACCCAATATATTTTGCAAAGGCAAAACCTATTGACTTTACCAATGCTTGTTATGTAATGATATTGTATCTCCCTGCAAGGATTTAACCCTTTGAGCTCAGGGTTTGGTAGTTTGTAGCAACACAGTATGAGAAATCATTATACAGTGAGTCTTTCTTGGTCTTGGCTCTAGACGGCTCATATGCGCTGTCTCGAAAAGAGACCTGTTGTATGTACTTTGTGGGCTTCAGACATTTGCTAGCTCCTTCGGTGCTACACTATTCGTTCCCCCCATTTGCCCTTTGCATACATGCGTCATACCTCTTTCCGTCTGTTGCCCTCCCAGAGAGCAGCGACCAATCACTGCTTAACATATGCAGGGGCCATTTAAGGCATCCTTTAAGGTCTAATTTGATCACTTTAAGACCATTTTTCACAAGCTCTACTATTTTTACTTGTCGTTCTTTGCTTCCCGCTTGTGCAGCATGATTATTTCTTAATTTCTCTTTGCCTCTTGTAATCCCTCTATGTTGCTCTCTGACTCCCAGCTCTTTCACTGTCTGTTGTTGCATTCTCTCTCTGTCTTTTAGCACTTTTTGTATACCACTATTTCAACCCAAAGGGGTTGGAGCACTTTACATAAGCACCAGTTACATTACACAAGGATACAATATTTACTTGGTAACCCCAGGGAGATTTAATTTACTCAGAATCATGGGATGTTTAGTTGATGCCGAGATTGAAACTTGGTTCGCCAGCTCCAAAGTCAGCATCTGCCATATCCTCTCCCCAGTAGTTGAACAATGATCAGTACAAACCTAGGGACAGTGTGCCCTGCTCTGTTTAATAAATTATGCCCTAGTGCAAGAAAAAATCCATGGGCACCAAATGAGAGTGCCGCTGCATGTCCAGGGTGATGGCGTGACTTGCTCCTCAATGACATGGGCCTTGTGACATTATGGCCAGGCCTTCGGTTCTATGCTTTTAATGTGCTGCAAAGGACAGCTCAGAGGGCTCCTAGCTCTTCACCCTGGGGTTAGGGCAGGATCTCTACCAGTGCAGTGCGTGCTTACAGGGCACGAGGCAAAGGGTTCTTGTGGGCACTGCGTCCCATTTAGCATACTCTGCCCACCATTGCAGAAGTTTTCATGAATGCTCAAATAACGCAGCGCAATTTAAAAAGTAGCGCCTATTTACCACTGTAAGGGCTGCATACCCATTGCTATAGCACCATGCATACTGGAGTAAATGAGACTCTCTTGTACGGTTGGGTATCAAACTTTGCTTCGTACAGCAGGCTCTTCAGTATGCTTTGCATTGAGCTCATAAGCCTGCCCTATATGCCCTGCAGTGAGCTCCTAAAAAGGCCTCGTAGTTCGTTTGTAAATGTAGTGCCCTATGCGTGCTAGTAAACTTGTTCTACAGCATGCTCATGAGTGTACTTGTGAGTGTACTGTGTAGTGAGCCTGCAGTGTGCTTGTAAGTGTGCTCTGTATTGTACTCTGCTGTGAGCCTGCAGTGTGCTTAAAAGTTTGAGTGCACATGTGCTCTGCATTGTGCATTGTGCTCTGCAGTGAGCCTACAGTGTGCTTAAAAGTGTGAGTGTAAATGTGCACTACATTGTGCATTGTGCTCTGCGGTGAGCCTACAGTGTGCTTAAAAGTGTGAGTGTAAGTGTGCTCTGCATTGTGCATTGTGCTCTGCAGTGAGCCTACAGTGTGCTTAAAAGTGTGAGTGTAAGTGTGCTCTGCAGTGAGCCTGCTGTGTGCTTAAAAGTGTGAGTGTAAGTGTGCTTTGCATTGTGCTCTGCAGTGAGCCTGCAGTGTGTGTGTACATGTACTCTGCAGTGAGCTTGCAAGTGTGCTCTGCATTGTGCTCTGCAGTGAGCCTGCAGTGGTCTCCCTGTTCTTTCACTGTCTGTTGTTACATCCTTTGTCTAGTTCCGCTATTTTTTTTGCCACTTTTTTTATAGCGCAAGGGGATAGGAGCGCTTTACATGCTGGGATGTGTAGAATAAAACAGCGCTCCTTTTATTGCCCGAAGTGTAGACACTTGCTGGATTTGGCATATATTTTACGCAAACTATCTTACTCTGGGAGCTAGAGCCCAGGGGTGGTATAAATCGAATGTTCTTGTGCGTCCAAGCAAGACAACACCATTATTTTTGGCGAATAACCATCTTAACGGGAACTTGTGAAAGCTTTCCCTTCCATTTCACAATCAAAGTTTGTATTTTGTATGGGTTACATGTTTAAATATCGAATCAAAAATATAGATAAAAAAATATTGATGTAAAAATATCGATTACAAAAATATCGACTCCCTATATTTAAACAGGTAAGTACAATTATATTGACTCAAAAATATCGATTTAAAAATATAGATGTAAAAAATATCGACTTTAAAAAATCACATAACTTAAATTAAATTAATTAAATAATATTCATATTTTTAACAAAAGAAATTACATGTAATATATATTTTAACTAATTATAACACATAAACTTAATTTAATAAATATAAACACAAAAAATATGTACATATAGATATATTTACTTAAATGCATTTTTTTAACTATTATCTTTATTTCATTTATAAACTTTTTTAATTATATAAAAATAAAATAAACACATATATAAATAATTTAAAATAAAATAAAATATTCTGTATTTAATTAACACATTAAAAAAAATACTTACATTTAATAAGAAAATAAAAACATTAGTAGTGAAAAGGTTGGATAGCGAGGAGGTAAAAATTACTATTTCCACTCCAGTGAGTGCAACAGTAGGCAAAGCACTGGATAGCGGAGGGGTAACATTTATTATTCCCACTCCAGTGAGTGCAATTGAAGGGAAAGCGCTGGATAGCGGAGGGATAGAAATTACTATTCCAACTCCAATGAGTGCAACAATATGGAAAAGCGTTGGATAGCGTAGAGGTAAAAATTAATATTCCCACTCCAGTGAGTGCAACAGTAGGGAAAGCGCTGGATCACAAAACAATAAAAAACAAAACCATCAACATTTTTATTAAATGTAATTTCCAATATTAAAATAATTAATATATAAATGTCAATACATTATTATTAACAAAGATAATAAAACATAATTAATGACACATTATTTAACACTATAATATCCACAACACACATCTAAAATTAATTACACAATTAAATTTAGTAATTACTAATTAATTAATACAAAATAATTGATTATTTATTACTTAATAAATAAAAATGTTATTACTTACTACCTTTCACACCATGTACACATATAAACACCACAAAACACACCTAAAATTAATTACACAATTGCAATTATTAATTACTAATTAATTAATGGTAATTAATTTACAAATATTTAATAATTAACCAATTAAAATGTAATTACTTACCGCCCTTCACACCATTTACACATATAAACACCTCAGCACACCTAAAATTAATTAAACAATTAACATAAGTAATTACTACTGTCAGTCGATATTCTTGTCAACTATATTTTTATTGTCTATATTTCTTCCCCACAATATTTTTGTGGCGATATTTAGGTCCCACGATATTGCCCTGCACCTTTGTATGGGGCTGGTATCCCTTTTATATCAGTGTGTGTTAATACCGCTACCACAGAATCTGCCTCACAGCGCTGCTTAAATCAATGTGTGTTAATAGCGCTGCCACAGAATCTTGCCTTACAACAGATGTTTCTCTGGGGAAACAGCCTTAATTACACAGGCTGAGCCACATGTTCTGTTTGCTGCAAGCCGAGCCACGCTTGCCTTAACCACGCATATGCCTTAACAAAGCATAAGCGTAGTTAAGGTAATGTACGGTCTAGATATATTTTGAATGAGTAGGCGCAGGATGACAGAAAGAGGAAGGATCAGGAGAGGATGTGGTGGGGTACGTGGGGCTAGGGCCGTGTCTTGGGGGCCTTGTGTTTAGGGCTAGGGGAAGTGAGGGTTGTTTTCAGAGGCTGGGGGGCAGGTTTGTAGGGGTCAGGTTTTAGGGCTCAGGGCGGGGGCTGAGGTTGGTGTCGTTTGTAGGGCATGGGGCAGTTTTTAAGGCTTGGGCGGGGGAAGGGATAGTTTTCATGACTGGGGACAGTTTTAGGCCTCAGTGCGGGGGGGCTGTGTCAGGCTCCTTTCTGGGCTTGCACAGTTAGTTCACCTTCCCTGTAGTAAATACGCACTCACAGGCACATCACACAAGCACATGTAAACTCACAAAAAACACAGGCACCCCAATGACACCCAATCGTGCACTAGCTCTGCTATATCACACAACAACATGAACCTCCTGAAAAGTAGTAACACACACATTTGAACACAGGCTCACATGACTCAACCACAACCTCACAAACATTATTTGATGGATGAAGTGTCCTCCAGTGACACCACACAGAATAAACAGTGTGGAATCCCTTGCTGTCTGCAGTTTCCCACAATCAGGTGTCAAACAGAATCACAACAAGGCACTAATAACAGCTTGCACACACATTCATTTCGCACTGCATTCTGCACAACATGTGCAATAAATAGAGACCTGTTGGCTTATGTTAGGTAAAACGGGAAAACACTGTGGCCAAGGGGCCGAACGCTTTCCCAGCTCCGTCACTCTTAGTCTCTTGTTGTTCTCACCCTGATGCTGCTCCCTAATATGCTTTGTTCTGCAGGGCCCCACCCTGATTCTGCTCCCTAATATGCTTTGCTCTGCAGGGTCCCATCCTGATGCCGCTCCCTAATACGCTTTGTTCTGCAGGGTCCCACCCTCATGGTGCTCCCTAAATGCTTTGTTCTGCAGGGTCCCACCCTGATGCCACTCCCTAATATGCTTTGTTCTGCAGGGTCCCACCCTGATGACGCTCCCTAATATGCTTTGTTCTGCAGGGTCCCACTCTGATGCTGCTCCCTAATACGCTTTGTTCTGCGGGGTCCCATCCTGATGCCGCTCCCTAATATGCTTTGTTCTGCAGGGTCCCACCCTGATGCCGCTCCCTAATATGCTTTGTTCTGCAGGGTCCCACCCTGATGCCGCTCCCTAATACGCTTTGTTCTGCAGGAACCCACCCTGATGCCGCTCCCTAATATGCTTTGTTCTGCAGGGTCCCACACTGAGGCCTCTCCCTATTATGCTTTGTTCTGCAGGGTCGCACCAAGCTGAAAACTGCCACCCATTGCGTTGAATCCAGGAGCTGAGCTATCAGTAGGTGGCAGGTGCAGTGACAACAGGGCCATATGTTGGGAGGGGGCCACTGCACCCCAGTTGTGTTTCATTTACTACCCTACCAATGAAAAAGAGGGTCATGGGTATTTTACTTGCTTTACTTTGAGCCCCTGTATCCCCCGGCGGTGAATCTGTACCATGTTGCACAGAGCTTCCTGTCTAGTATGCCTCCAGACATAAACTAGCTATTGCTTTACCTTGACACTGATGATGGCTAAGGCTGCATGTGCACTTCATTTGTCCATGATCAATAATCTAATGCTGGCCAAAGGACAGCAAGTTCAAGGAACGAGAAAAACTCACATACTTTTACTTTTTGGGTTATTTGAAGTGCTGCTCAAAGGATACCACATCAGTCAAAAGAAGAAAAAACCTGCACAGGCAAACAGGTCTCAAACTGGGTGCCAACCAATATTTTGCTTAAGCTTTTTCTTCTTGTCTTCAAAGGTTTGACACTATAGGACTTGTGGGTAAACTCTAGTTTTGAAGACTAATATCTAGTTGGCAGAGAAGACAACTGTCATACTTGAAGTATGATGTTAAGCTGTTCCACAATCTATTATATTAAGCTTTTTATGTGACATTCAGTGCTCGGTCAAAGCCCTGCTGCCAGACAACCAACAGCTCACAGAGCGGAGACAGGCTGCTAGTAAGCATGAAACAGAAACACTAGCAAAGCTAGTCATTTGGCACCTCAAAAAAGACAAATCTGTCTCTTACAGTGTATTTCAACCAAATAGTTTCACTTGACCAATCCCTTACTCATAAGATTTGTGTCTCCTTGTTACTTTCTTTTTGCGGTTCGATGTTTGATATTTTACCCCACGCACGTTCTTGTTGAAAACACAACAATGTCACAGTAACATCACTTAGGGGACAACATATGGCTGAAAGAAATTTGCATTTCTGAGACCTAGAGGCTTTGCCAGTGCTTGTTTTATTATGGTTTTGAAGCATTTGCCAGCCAGACTCTATGCTGCTGTGAAAAACACCCACACAGTACAAGAATCAAAAATGCATATCTTACCTGCGCCCAAAGACTGACACCTGTTTGCAAAGAGTAAAAAAAATCATTACCATCACAGAAAATCCCTGAAAATGGACCTCTCAAAATCTTAAACTCATGTATCTTTCCCCTGTCATTTTCCCTCACCACCACCTGGTATTTTGTATGCAGATTTAATACCGCTCAGTTTGAGTCCCCCTAAATGTTTAGATACATTATACGGAATGTTTTTGGACCCCCAGGATTCATGAGCCACGTTTTTACCATCAGAGCTGGCAACCCAACTTCACTTCCCACATTTTATCAAATGGTGTAATATGGCGTGCATGATAAGACTCTTACGTTTGTCAAGATTCCAGGTTCTATCCTTTCAGTTGCCGGATAATGCAATTTTCTTGAGATTGTGAACTATTTTGAAGTGCTTTTAGGATCTATCTTGAACAGAGATGTGTGGTGATCTCATGTTCACTACATTCCAGCATTACATAACTGGAATGTAGAATGTCCTATGTGGATTCACAGTTGAGAGATTCCCTGTATGTCAGTTACCTTGGGACTGCTGAGGCTGTGGCCAATAAATACACAATGTGATGTATTTCTGTCTGCTGGCATTTATTACATAATACTTAACTACAATTTGGCGACGATTTAGCCACAGTCAAGGATCCATGCGTTAAGAAGCACTGCTTTCAACAAAAGAACAGAGAATAAGACACTCTACTGAAGAATACATCTCAATCATAAAGAAGAAACAGGCTCGTATATTTTCATTTCTATGCTGTAGTTTAGCGCTGACTATTAGTATCAGAAATTCAAAGACTTATTCTTTTAAATATATATAGTCATCGCATTTCATCGCGCTATGCTCTATCTAAAAAAAAGGAGTTGTGTCTTATAAAGCCTATACACACAGTATTGCTTAAGTGAACAGCATTTCAACAAAAGAATTACTTTACTTTGAGCGTAAGTTTCGTTTCCATTAACAAATCAAATTGCCTGAGCAAGTTTGAGGATAATCACTATAACTTTGTTAGCTAAATTAGCTCTCCTCGTGTTTGTGAAACCTGGCGCCAGGCAGTGATTGACATTGAAAAGTAGCACTGTTTAAAATGGAATATATTCTGCTGTGCGCGTTTGAGACTCTTTATGAGTTAACCAGCTCCCCACCGAGTATCAAAAATACAATGTAAGGCAGTGATCGGTACTAAAGGGAAAAAATGATCTGCGGTGCGCGTGTGAAACCATTTGAGCACCTGGCAGACATTTACATTGAGGCAAAGTTTTTATTTCAAGAGTAAAGTTACCATACTTAACGTTAAGCCAAGTGCGACGCTGTCATTAACTGTTATTTAAAAGGTAAACATACCCCACTGTGCGCGTCAAGTCAAGCGCGTGGCTGCAATTGATTGTAAAAGCCTGCTGTGAGCGCGTGTGAAGTCAAGCTGTGCACTTCAAGTCAAGCGCATGGCTGCAAGTGATTCTAAAAGCCTGTTGTGCACGCGTGTGAAGTCAAGCAGCACGAGGCTTTACTTTTCTCCGATACACTGAAAGCAAACAAAGTCTGCTGTTCCAATTGAGTGAAGCGTGAAGAACAATGCAAGTTGAAGGAAAACCACTTGTTTAATCAAACGCGAAGCTTTAACTTACCTTCAGTTGGGGGCCAACCAGTTTTCACATGCATCACTTGTCCCATAAAAACAAATTATAATCCAAAAGAAGAAGGACTTAAGGAAGTGTTTTTTATTCTACAAAATATAAGAAACAACTAGAACGCTCATCGTATATTGGAAGCAATATCACAGGAAGTTGTCTTTTCTTTTTTTACATAGCCACTCTCTTAGAGATCTTAAGGAATAAATACAGTGTGAACTCCTACGAAATTATCAGGAGGAATTTCAAAGTACAAACTTAACATAAAAAAAGAAAGACTTCTAAAGAAAAATGTACATATCTTCTTTGCACATCCGTGATGTGCACATGCAGTTCAATATAACAGGACACTGATTTATATATCTTCTCTGCATATCCATGGTGTGCACATGCAGTAAGAATTTATTCATGAGAAAAATTACATATCTTCTTTGCAGTCCAAAGTAACGGCACACTGAAGAAGATTTAACTATTCACAGTTTGAAATAACAACTCATGGTTGAATAATATGCAAATCCATGATGTGCACGCGTGAACAGAAGTCATAATTTGAAAGCAACTATATATATATATATCATTACATATATATATTTATTTTCTTGTGTTAACTAATTTTTACCTTTATGATACAATCAAATGTTTTTTGGCTCCATCACGATTTGGTAGATTATTGTTAAGATCTGTTAATTAAGGAAGTGTCATGGTCACCATGCAGAATGTTAATGCCCGCCTCCATTTATTTAAACTCCTGGAGATCCTCCTGTACCTTGGAGGAATTGGTATAGAGCTTTTACAAACTATTTAGGAGCTATCGGTGAAAATAAGTATCAACCAGAACATAAAAGGTTTTTCTTAGAACATAACTTAGGCTTCGAAGGTCAATCTATTTATGAACATCTGCCACCCTATCCTATTCCCCATGATCAAGAAGATTTAGATAAATATGAATTGGCTGTAAAAAAATTAGAGAAGCAGTTTGATGTACAACTGAGTTTGATTGTTAACAGACATAAGTTTTTTACTAGAGAACAGTTGCAGGATGAGCTTATAGATACTTTTGTTGCTGTGGTACGTATGTCAGCTGCAGAATGTGAATTTGAATATTTCACAGATCAACTTATACGTGATTAGATAGATAGTAGTACGTTGCTGGGATAAAAAAGTACAAGAAAAACTTCTTACTAGGAGAAATCCAAATCTATTAAAAACAATCAACATAGTTAAAGGTATTGAAGTGTCACATAAAGCGTTAAAAGAACTTACTCGTAAAGTCACTAGTGGTTTGTCTGTTGTAAATGAAAAGATGATCTCTAGACAAAACAAAGTTTTCAAACAATATCCCCCCAAAAAAGAGTATAAAGGTGGGTTTTTCTCACAGAAAAACATTTGTTTTAGGTGCGGGTATTCCAATCATGGACCAAATCGGCCACGCCCCACAAAAAATGTAAAATGTAAGTTGTGTATCAAGATTGGGCATTTTGCAAAAGTCTGTCTGTCACCTAAAGACAAGATTAATTCTGTTCCAGATGGGGATCCGTGTGACAGTTCAGATGAGGAACAAAGTTGTGTAAGAGGAATGACATACATGATTGTTGTCGTACAAGATGATGAATCTGACTGTGTAGATCCTTATGAAGACATTGAAGTAGATGGGAAAAATGTAGGACTCCTTATTGATTCTGGGACAAGAATGACAATGGTGACCGATGAATTGTTCATTGAAGTCTGGGGAAGACAAGAGTTATTCCCTCCAGACAGGAATCCAATAACGTATGATGGTAGGAAAATCAAATTGTCTGGGTTTTTTGAGTGCCAACTCAGGTTTAAAAATCGCACCATTTTTGGAAAAGTATATATTGCTAAGAAAGGAGTAAATATACTTAGATGGCGTCACCAAGGTCTTTTTGGGATGACTCTCAGACCTTGTAGAGACGTTCAAGTTTCTTTAGTAACTGAGTGTGAGGATAACAAAGAGTCACTTGAAAAGGTTGAAAACAGTACGAAATGGATTGAAAAATGTCCTGCAGTATTTGATGACAGGTTGGGTAAAACTAGAGGCTTCAAGCACAAAATTAAAGTACGAGATGATGTCACACCTGTGAAACATAAGTTGAGGAATGTGCCTTTTAGTACACGTGAACATTTGGCAAAGATTCTTAAAAAAATGTGTGATGATGGCATGATAGAACACATTGAGTCATCTTTATGGTTAAGTCCATTGGTTATCGCCAGGAAGAAGAACGGCCAACTGAGAGTGTGTGTGGACTTAAGAAGTCTTAACAAAGTTATTTGGATTGATTCCCACCCTCCACCTAGAATAGATGACATTATAAGTAAATTCTCGGGTGCTACGTTTTTTTCAAAAATTGACTTAGCATCTGCCTATTATCAGGTTGTACTTGAGGAGTCGTCACAACACTTAACTGCTTTTGTTTCTCCCATGGGTACCTATCAATTCAAAAGGATGCCTTTCGGCCTTGCTTTGGCGGCAGCCGTTTTTTAACGTGTGTTAGAGAATGTTTTAGAAGGGATTGAGGGTGTGGTAACGTTCCAAGATGATATTTTAATAGCAGGGGAAAATCTGTCAGTTCATGATAAACGCATGCATGAAGTCTTGGGGAGGTTAAAAAATTTGGAGTTGTTGCGAATCGTGGGAAGTGTGAATTTGCAAAAAAAGAAACATTGAGTATCTGGGCCATGTGATTCCTGAGAAGGGAGTTGAACCTAGACCTGGATTAGTTGATGCAATAGTCAAAGCTCCTACCCCCAAGAGCAAGAAGAATGTGGCCTCATTTTTAGGGCTTTGTGAATTTTACTCTAAATTCATTCAAAATTTCTCTGCTAAAACCGTTGGTGTTGAAGAAAGAGAAGAATTTTGCATGGGAGAAAAACGGTCAAGAAGAATTCGAAACTTAAATGATATCAGTAGGTGTTCTTGCACCTTTTGATCCTACACAACACTGCATTATCACAGTAGATGCAAGTAATGACGGTTTGGGGGCCACTATTGCACAGATGAAGGGACATGTTGAAGTGATCATTGGTTTTGCTTGGTCTTTGAGGTCTAATAAAAAAGTTTTTTCTGTTATCAAAAAATAACTTTTAGGCTGTTGTTGGGCAGTTGAAAGATATAAATGTTTTGTTTGGGGAAGAAATTTGTTCTCAAGACTAACCACAAACCGTTAGTCAATATTTTGAGTGGTTGTACCAATAAAGATCACACACCGAGAATAGCAAGGTTAAGTTTTAAACTTTTACAATATAGTTTTGCTATTGAATACATCCCAGGCGGTAAGAATGTAAGAGCGGATTACTTATCTCGTTCACCTTTAAGTTTTAGTGAGTATCCAGAAAATAATGATGAAAATGATGAAGAGTGCTTAATTGCTTGTGTTGATGTTTACCACAAAACTAAATTTACAGAACAAGAGTGGATGTCGGAATCTTTGAAAGATGTTAAGTTAATAGTGTAAGAAGGGATGTAATGAATGGCTGGCCAAAAGAAAAAGTTTTAACCAAGGAATTACTACTTTAGTCTCTGACGAATTGTCAATTGAAGAAAATGGAATGTTGGGACGGGGAGACAAATGTATTCCACCTGTCTCTTTGAGGGATTGGATCATTGTATATGGTCATGAAGGACACTTAGGGCAGACCACAACCAAAAGGAAAATAAGAGACTGTTATTGGTGGCCTGGGATAGATTCTGCTATTATAGCTAGTGCTCGGGCATGTGTTATTTGTGCCACTAGTGATAAAGTTTTCAAAACCGAAGCTGTTCCTCTTCAACCCGTCAAATTACCTGATTTTGTATGGTCCTAATTTGCCATAGACTTCATTGGTCCATTTGGTGTTCTTCCACGAAAGTTCAAATTCGCTATTGTGGTCGTTGACTACTATAGTAAATGGTGGGAAGTAAAATTTGTCGAAGAGGCAAACAGAGTTTTTAAAAAGTTTATTTTTAAGAGGTTTTCCCAAAGAAATTGTCTCAGACAATGGTGTCCGATTTATTTCAAAAGAAATTAAAAATGTTCTCAACTCAAATGCAATTAGACATAAATTAGTTGCTTTATATCATCCTCAAGCCAACGGTCTAGTGGAAAAAATGAACCATACATTGACAGAGTCTATACAGTGGGCAATTCAAAACAAGATGTCCAAAGCTGTTGAAGAAATGCTATGGTCGCATAGGTCATGTCCAAATGATGTTTCTGGTCTCTCTCCATTTGAAATTCTACGAGGACGTCCACCTGGTATCGCTACAACACTGTGCACAGAGTAAAGTCCATAGAAAGAGATTTGTGTGTGGGAGATAGGGTTCAGGTTACAGATCCCAATCATGTCCTTAAGGGGATGTCAAAATGTAAACCTCCTGTCAGAGCTGAAGTTGTGACCAGGAATGCAGTGAGAACCAGCAGGAATGAATGGTGGAATAAGGGAAGGGATGTGAAGGTGCATTCTCATGATGTTCCTCCTCGTGATATTTCTGTTCCATCTAATTCGTCTTTATGTCCTCGTGTTGTTCCTTTTTCACCATCTTCTTCTGACATTGATGTTTCAGAGTCTAAGCGTTCTTTTCATCCTTTGTCTGAACGAAGGAGTTGTAGATGGAATATTGTTAAACCCTTGAGATTTCATGACTGAAATTAGTTTATATTTACACACTTATATTGTTTGAATCTAATTGATTAGTATATTTATTTGATGTCTTATTTTGTTATTTGTTTTGCATTTATGTATTATACAAAAAGGGAGATATTGTGGTGATCTCATGTTCACTACATTCCAGCATTACATCACTGGAATGTAGAATGTCCTATGTGGTTCACAGTTGAGAGATTCCCTTTATGTCAGTTACCTTGGGACTGCTGAAGCTGTGGCTAATAAATACATGATGTGAAGTATTTATGTCTGCTGGCATTTATTACATAATACTTCACTACAAGATGTTAAACCATAATCCACTGTTAATAAATGTCATTTTTGCAGCGTCTTGTTGCACACTGTGAACCACTTTTGTTCCTTTTCCAAACAGTGTATAATTTCCGGATCTTTGTCGGTTGCAGCTGCCAAAAAGCCTCGGATTGGCCTGGTAAGAGAATCCTGAAAAAAGTCTTGAGCTGAGGTTTTTTTCAGACCTGTTTTTATGAGGTCTCTTATCTTCTTTTTTCTGCCGAATACTACCTTTCTCTGAGTCTCTCACAAATGACTCCATCATTCTTTGCATTGTTTTCCCTCATACAGTAAATTGTCTCTGCCTCATTACTCACCTGTATCGTCATACTCCTTAAAATGTCCTGTAATATGTCAATTACTTGGTCAGGGACTCTTTCTTTTTAAAAATGTGCCTACTGATTTGATGTTTTATTCAAATTAAGCTAGTGTTTTCAGAATTTAATGCCACCAAGTTCCTCAACAAAAAGATCTTGATGCTGAGCAATCCACTGGTAAATTGCCTTTCATACATTTTGTGCACATATTTATAACCATATGCTATTGTGTGGATGCTCAAAGAAAAAATTGCATAACATGACAACCTGAGGCTGACAGCCTGTCATCAGAGCAGCTGGCCTTGTACTCTTTAGGGTTGTGTCTTTCAGACAAATGAGAAATGCATATGCGTGAGCAGCCACATTACACATGCGGCGCATTTTCCTTCTTTGTGCTGGGCGCACTCTTAAAAAGTTTCATCCAGCGCATTGCAGGAAAATGCACAGCATTATTCTGAATGCGCTGCCCCCAGTGCAGTCACAAACTTGGCAGGCGCATACATGTGAAATACGGAACAACTGCTTGCAAGCTCTATGTGTTTCACAGTGCAGGAGATTAGAGATCCCCTTTCAGGTGGGTGCAAACACCCGTTGTGCCCCTGTGGCACTGTCTGTAATCCTAATATATCACACTTGTGCAGATATTCAGAGCCCATGTCAGGGTCCCTCGATTACTGTTCATGATCAGCCCGCCGCTGACACAACACTAGGTATCACCAGGAACAGCACAAAGAAGCATAGCAACGTGAAGCAGCCATGACTCCAGCCCAGTAGTAGTTGCCAGACTGGCTCCGGCATTTAGAGATGAAATGTTGGGTGGCTGAAACCTCAAGATGGATGAGAAATGGTAATAGCTGGAAGGTCTGCCATGGAAGAGGGTGATTCAGGGGTGAAGGAAATGCAGCACATCAGTATGAACGTGTATTCTCTAGGTGAAAGCAGCTGTTCATCAGTCTGTGCAACAGAGGGACCTCTCCTCTCCATAGGCAGAAACCCCCTCACATGTGGCTGAGAGGAGTAACTGGTTCGCTTTGTCACCTCTTTAGTGAGATCAAGGAAATTGGAGTCAGTCTGTTATAATCTGCATTGAATGCAGGCCAGTTCAAAGGTCAGCATGCACAGCAGCACACTGAATGGGTATTGATGGACTCTAGGTTGTCCAGATGACAGAATGCAGGCGCAGTCGTATCACTAATATTTTGGGATGGTCCAAACTTCCTTGGGCACTCTTCAAGCCTCTGGGGTGGTAGCATAAGGTGTACCTCCAAGACCTAAGGAAGAGCAGTTCAGAAACAGAATTTGCTCCTCGCCTTAAAGCACTGGAACAAAGAGAGCATTTGGCTACAGGGCTTCACATATTCCACTCTTCTCAGACTACCAGTGTTTTGGGCTTATTCTGGTGACGTCACAGTGTGCACCAGACTGAAGGTTAGTTTTTCCATAGTGATCTAGTTGAATATGGGCCTTCTCTCACCAGGGACTCAGGTAGTCTTTTTACTTGGCAAGGGATTTATACTGTCATTGATCAAGTTCCATCTTCTATGGATAGCAGACGAAGGGGTGGCGAACCAGCGGAAGAAGCATCCCTATGATGCCTCACATAGCAGGGGAGTAAGCCCCCGGGCAGACACAATGTTCCTTGAGTCCTGCTAGGAACTGATAGAGCTTTGGGAGAGAAGTAGGCAGTGTTTAATTTGAGCCTTTGGTGTCCGGTGCTGGGCACCGGAACTTAATCGTCAACACCGGCCCTTGTGACAGTCTGCCACAATATGGCGCTGTCTCGCTAATTTAGAGATGGCCACTTTAACAGTTAACTATTACTTCAATATACATATAAAAAAAACACTATAACCTGTCGCCCAAGCCATTCTTGTAGCTTTCGATGCCTGAAATAGTCTGAATTGTTAGAGTGTGATGGTTGGTAGTTGTGTAGTTACTATCACTTGTAACATAGCATGGGAAATGTGTGGTGTAAGTTGCAGTGGCCTCCTGACAATAGACCTGGCACTTATTGTATGACAAATTAAGCACCGGGTAGGCTGTCATGGGAGAAGGTAACTTTCTTCCTAGATGATAAGTATACCAGCACCCCAAGTGCCAGTGATGGTGGCATTCCAACCATCTTTCACTGCAAGCATAATGTCATTTCCCATAGACACCTTTAGGCAGATGGTGTCCATGTAAGCACACACAAGATGCACTCATAATGAACAGAAGGACGACAGGTGTTCAGGCCCTCATTTACATCATTTTGTGTCAGGGCAGCCCCACAACGCTTCTTGCGGCGCTGCCCTGCATCAAAAGAAAAGGGCAGGAACGCACCATATCTATGAGATTCCTGTCCATGTTCACTACGCTGGTGCACAAATGGCTGCCTTGGGCCAACGCAGGCAGCCTTGCACCATGGTGCAAAGGTGTCTGCATTGTAGGAAGGATTGTCTTTGTGCAGGATGGTACACAGGGAAATAGGAGGATCAGGGAGACTAATTTTAATGATCCTTTCTCCCACCCTGATTAAAATCAGTGTAGCGACTACCTGCTGTGATGTTGCAGACAATTGCATTTAAATTACTTCGCTCAACATGTTTCTTGCTATTTAGTCGGAAGGATCTGACGGCAATTCTTCAGGACCTAAATAAAATGATGAATCTACACTCAATTCAGTGGTAATGTGGTGTATTGACCTAGTTTTACCAGTTTTGTTGCACCAGAAGGGCGTGGTATCTGTAGGTGCAGTAGCAAATTTAAAACAGAAAAATGGAAAAGTTATGGCAGTCAAATCGATCATGACATTGTAAGAGGATCCCGCCACCAATATTTATGTACACCACCTCTGTGCGTTTCACGTGTCAAGTTGAATATGTTACATGAGTCGAACACTTATTGTGCAGCAATAGTGTTCAGAGCCGTAGGTAAAGTGCGTTAAAAAACTTTAAAAATTGCTGCTGCAGCAGTGCGCTGAGAACAACAAACTCGGCGCAGTGAAACTAAAATAAACTCAAGACTGGCCCTATTGAATTGCGCCATAGAATGGCCACGTTAAAGTAACGATTGTCCTAAAGGAAGGGGCCAAAGGGGGTAAACTGTTAGAGATAACAAAGAAAAAATGTCTGTTCTCAAGGCATGGTTTCGGTAGACCCAGCGTTTGATGTGACAAGGGTGGAGCATCAAGCCCGGGTTTAGCTATAATTCAGCGCTCCACCTCAAGGATTGTGGACCATGGCCTGAGTGGCGTCAGAAGTTCATGGAACCAAAGTCCGAACATGTGATAGCCCCGGGGGGTCAAGCACCCTGTCCGGACCCTCTGTTCTCATGCCGAACCGCCATAGGCACTCAGGGAGGACTCGTGGTGTACGTGCCTTGTGGCAGTCTCCAGGAGTGCCTTGTGCTCAGCTGATAAAGCAATGCCAATAGGCCTAGCTTTTAAAGAATGTTGTATGGAAATGTGAATCAATACAGTTACATATTATGGGAATCAGTATGTATTTGCCTGGAAGCTAAGACCTTTAGAACACTTTCAAGTCAGACCTGAAAATTCATGTAGTTTAATGACTGCCCTTCTCCAATCTGTGCTGTTGCCAGAGAAAACCAATCTAAATATCTAAGACACGTTAACAGCATTACAATGTAATGCGTGTACCCCTGAAAGTTCAAGTCCAAGCAGCTAGATAAATAAACAAAATGATCACAACTGTGTGGAGGGCAAGCACTTTTTTGTGGAAGCACACAACTTCTGCCCAATCAAAACATGTGCTCCTGTTCCCAACATGTAGGCAGAGCCAAAGCCCTTCTCTAGTCATGCTCACATAATTATCTGGCAACAGTTGTGCTGTCAGGTCAGGCCTTGAAAAATACATTGAACACTTCTTACGAAATCACTTAGGTCCACTGGGACAAAACTAAGGGTCTCATTAGGATGGAGGATTTTCCCAATCCTCCGGGCCGGCGGAAGCCACCGCCGGCCCGGAGGATGCGGAAAATCCTCTGCGGACCCACCAAAGACCCACCGCCACATTAGGATGGCTGGTGGATCCTGGTTTCCGTCTGCAGCTTTTCCGCCGCGGCTGGCTTACAACCGCGGCGGAAAAGCAATAATATGGTGACGGTGTCTCTCATACACCGTCAGCCAGATTAGGATGTGCTCGGAAACATGCTTTTCCGTGGTGGCTTTTCCGCCGTGGAAAAGCATGTGTAACTTCACTGCGGGGGCCCGTTGTGGGCCCCCTAGGTGAAGGGGGGTGGGGGGTGCACATGGGGGGTACCTATGGTACCCCCCTGCATTTGTATGCAGTAAGCGGCAGGCACCGCGCGGTGCCTGCCACTTTCTACATACAAATGAAATGAATGCATTTTTAACATTGCTGCGGGTGCAGCTTGAAGCCGCACCGACGCAATGTTAAAAATAGAGGATGTGACCGCCAGGGTGGCGGTCACATCCTAATTGCACAGGAGGGAACTCCGCATGCCATGCGGAGGTTCCCTCCTGCTCTGGGGTCGTGGACGGACGCAATCCTAATGACCCCCAAAGTGTTAATACGTGAACTGCACATTTTACAGAGGCATTAAAATACAAATACAGCAACCATACAACAACCAACAAGAAGTGTAAATTAGTGATGCTTGCGTAAGACAGAATCCCCGGCATTTCCATATTTCGTAAATTCCAATGGTGCTATCTTGCCTTCAAACTTGGTTCAACTCACCATTGCAAAATGGCATTCATGAACTGGTCAGATGGCGCAAATATTTAAAAATGGCTGAAGAGCAGTCTAGTAAATATAACAATGTTTGCGCTCGAATCCACCCCCCTTTAAGCAATCTATGTTACGCATATCGTAGAATTTTTTGTTATCACTTAATGCAGTACTTATTTTATTTCCAAAGGAAGACTGTCCACCAAACATTAGAGAATACTTTACACGTTTAAGCCCCTAAAATGCTGCGTTTAGATTTTTATAGGCAGGGGCCTTAAAGGGAAATTCAACTTGCAAGAGTAAAAGCTTCACTCATGAGTTAATGGATTTACCCATGTGCTATAAAAAGCAGTAGGGTGTAATTAAGCGTCTGACTCTTCTCCCAGGCACGCAAAGTATACTCTCCAGAAATAGGAATGTCTTGGAAAGTTTGGGAACATAAAAAAGTCAAGATTTATGGTTATTCGCTGTCATGATTAAAGTTGTTTCTAGGGTTGGAATTGGAAGCATCCCCAAAATAGGTCAGTTTGTAGGGGAAGGGTGTTTCTTCTTTTTCCTCTAGGAAATTCAAAAATAAATTGGTAAATAAAAGTGGGATTACACTCATACAGAGGTTATTTTCATAATGGGCAATAAAGCATATGGACTGCCTCAGCGTAGAGAGGATTAGGCATTCACAAATCCTTTTCGGAGTACATCTGGAAAACTGAGCCACTAGAGATTTTTAAAAGTCATTATAGAATCTATGTGAAGTTGGTAGATTAAAAAATCTGCTCATGCTAAGGTGTAAAACTGTGGGGGCAGATTTGCTAATTCTTTTAAGAATCAGAACCCAGAGTCTGATTCACCTCTCTTCATGTTCTATATATGCACCTAAGAACATTAAAAAAAATTGGGACCTGTTATTATGATATTTGTGTTCTTTCTCCTATGTTTGTGTTTGTGTTTTATGTTTTTTATCGTGGTGTATTTTATCGGTTGTCTGATAGCCTATTGATGCAAAAAATATTGTGTGGGAAGAGCATTGTGTCAAAAATATTGAGGTCTAAAATATTAAGAAGGTACATGCAAATAAGTAAGTATAGATTTACTTTTCTTAAGTCCACATCTGCGTACTTTGAAGAAAAAATAAAATATATATATATATATATATATATATATATATATATATATATATATATATATATATATATATATATTATAGCGTCAAGTTACAAATATGTTGCATTAAGTATATTACAACTTTGCTTACCCATAGAAACTTACCTTCACAGTATTTTTCACCTAGATATTCTGGGCACGATATTTTGTCCACACAATATTTTGTACCTGATTTTTTCTACAAGCAACCATTTTATCACAATGCAATATGAATTATAGCAGCTATGGATGTTCTCTTTAAATGTATAGTTTATTTTCAAAGGGAAGGACACTCTGTTAGTTGGGTGTAATCCTATTGGTGACTTAAATATTTTTCAGAGGTGATCTAGTGGAAATTTTTAAATATGTACATTTGGCTATAATATTGGAAATGTTCCATCTATAAGTAGATCTTTTCTGTCTAACATGGATTATGAAGAGCAAACATTTTCTTAATTGCATATCTAGAAAAGTATTATATTGAATGTTTTGATGAATCGTATCAGAGATACAGAGGACAGACATGTTTAGTTCATTAGTGGAGATAGTTGAGGTAATATATGCATTTCTGCCTCATTAATTTTATAATTAAGTTTGAAGGAGATGTAGGTCCCTATCGAGAACTAGGATGATCCTAGTTAGGGACTTTGTTTCCAGGAAGTGACTTTAGATAGATACTTGCAGGGCGATATTGGTAGTGTGAACAACAGTTCGGAATAAAGGAATTTACGGCCTAATGTATAAAAATTGGGAATACAGATTCCTAATTGCGATTCTCTGCAAATCAAAATTAGGACATTGGTATTTCTAATGTATGAAACTCATTGAATTTAATGTAGTGATTTCTTGTGGGTCGCAAACTGTGACCTACCTCGTGAATATTAATGAGGTAGGTCGCAGTTTGTGACACATTAGGAATGGCAGCCATCACAGGGATGGTGGCCTGCTGAGGTCAGCAGACCACCATGTCTGTGATTGCTTTTTGATAAAGCAATCTCTTTTTTTATGCATTCCATTTTCCTTAAATACCAGAAACTGAATGCTTTTAAAAAGAAAAAAATGAATCCATGAAGTTTTATATTTTAAGAGGAGGCATTGGTCCGTGGGACCACTCCCTGCTCTTTAAAAATATTATTATTTACATTCTCAAAGGAAAGGAGGCCCTTTCAGGACTCCTTCCCCTTTGTGAATGGGTTACCACCCCTTCCTCTTTGTGAATGGGTTACCACCAGTTTTAAACTGGTGGTAAAGTATTACTGTTTTGCAACTGGAATTAATTCGCAAAACACAAATACATATCATACCGATGTATGGAATTGGAATGGATTTGGAAGGGACGACCTCAACACGCCCCTTCCAAATACCCAATTGCAAATGCACAATGCAAATTGGTAACAAGTTACTGAATCACATTTTGTACATTTGTAAATGCATTTCCGGTTGCAAATGGCTTGATTCTCTGGTGCGTTGTTAATGATGGCGAGTTAACTATTTTTAATGTCAAGTTATGCAGCACATGGCATTGATAAGGTACGTAGAATAGAAATGGTTGTGTCATAACATGCAATTGCTTCTTATTGAAAAAGATCCAAGATACAGGCACTTACTTTAGCTGAAATTTAAGCAGCAGGCAGAGCTCCTATGATAAGGCTTAATAGATGTGTAGATAAAAGCTTGAAAGCAACAAAATCCCAGTTTGTGTGCAAATCTTTGAAAGCCACATTGACATTAGTCAGTTTGTTGGTAATAGAAACTTAGGGCGAGCAAAGCAAACACAAGGAGATGGTGGATGGAGCACTAACACTTTTCAGACACTCACCACCAGTCACAGATCTGGGTTGAATCCATCATCGATCTTTAGCTCACTTCTCCACCCCAGTTCAGACACAGCCATATGCAAATTAGTCTTGATCCTATTCCTCATGGGAACAGTCCATCCCGAACTGCAAAGCCATGTCTTCCCTGGACCGGAAACAAGCCTCCTGAGACCGTTTTTTGTCTAACAGCCCTCATCAGCCAGGCTACCTTGAATCCAGTGGCAAAGTGAGCAAGGGACCCACGTCTGGGCATACCCTGCCAACTTAGGGTGAACAAAGCAAACACAAGGAGATGATGAACGGAGCCCTGAAAATTTTCAGACACTCACCCCCAGTCACTGATCTGAGTTGAATCCATCATTGTTCTTTAGTTCACTTCGGCACCCCAGTTCAGACACAGCTATATGCAAATCAGTCTTGACCCTGTACCTCATGGGAACAGTCCAGCCCAAATTGCAAATCCATGTCTTCCCTGGACCGGAAACTAGCATCCTGGGACCGGTTTCGGGCTAACAGCCCTCATCAGCCAGGCTAGCTTGAATCACGATGCAAAGTGAGCAAGGTAACCACGTCTGGGCATACCCTGCCAACTTAGGGCGAACAAAGCAAACACAAGGAGATGATGGACGGAGCACTGAAACTTTTCAGACACTTACCCCAAGTCACAGATCTGGGTTGAGTCCATCATTGTTCCTTAGCTCTCTTCGCCATCCCAGTTCAGACACAGCTAAATGCAAATAAGTCTTGATCCTGTCCCTCAAGGTAAGTGTCCAGCACAAACTTCCAAACCATGTCTTCCCTGGACCGGAAACAAGCATCCTAGGACCGGTTTCGGGCTAACAGCCCTCATCAGCCAAGCTATCTTGAATCAAGTGGCAAAGTGAGTAAGGTAACCCCTTCTGGGCATACCCTGCCAACTTACGGCGAACGAATCAAACACAAGGAGATGATGGAGGGAGCACTGAAACTTTTCAGACACTCAACCCAAGTCACAGATCGGGATTGAATCCATCATCGTTCTTTAGCTCACGTCGCCACCCCAGTTCAGGCACAGCTTTATGCAAATCAGTCTTGACCCTGTCCCTCATGGGAACAGTCCAGCCCGAACTGCCAAGCCATGTATCCTGGGACTGGTTTCGGGCTAACAGCCCTCATCAGCCAGGCTATCTTGTATTGAGTGGCAAAGTGAGCAAGGGACCAACATCTGGGCATACTCTGCCAACCTAGGGCGAGCAAATCAAACACAAGGAGATGGTGGATGGAGCACTAAAACTTTTCAGACAATCACCCCCAGTCACAGAGCTGGGTTGAATCCATCATCGTCCTATGGCTCACTTCTCCACTCCAGTTCAGACACAGCCATATGCAAATCAGTCTTGACCCTATTCCTCATGGGAACAGTCCAGCCCGAACTGCAAAGCCATGTCTTCCCTGGACCAGAAACAAGCCTCCTGAGATCAGTTTTGGTCTAACAGCACTCATCAGCCAGGCTAGCTTGAATCCAGTGGCAAAGTGAGCAAGGGTCCAACGTCTGGGCATACCCTGCCAACTTAGGGTGAACAAAGCAAACACAAGGAGATAATGAATGGAGCCCTGAAAATTTTCAGACACTCACACCCAGTCACAGATCTGAGTTAAATCCATCATCGTTCTTTAGTTCACTTCGGCACCCCAGTTCAGACACAGCTATATGCAAATCAGTCTTGACCCTGTACCTCATGGGAGCATTCCAGCCCGAATTGCAAATCCATGTCTTCCCTGGACCGGAAACTAGCATTCTGGGACCGGTTTCCGGCTAACAGCCCTCATCAGCCATGCTAGCTTGAATCACGTGGCAAAGTGAGCAAGGTAACCACGTCTGGGCATACCCTGCCAACTTAGGGCGAACAAAGCAAACACAAGGAGATGATGGACGGAGCACTGAAACTTTTCAGACACTTATCCCAAGTCACAGATCTGGGTTGAGTCCATCATCGTTCTTTAGCTCTCTTCGCCAACCCAGGTCAGACACAGCTAAATGCAAATCAGTATTGATCCTGTCCCTCATGGTAAGTGTCCAGCCCAAACTTCCAAACCATGTCTTCCCTGGACCGGAAACAAGCATCTAAGGACAGGTTTCGGGCTAACAGCCCTCATCAGCCAAGCTAGCTTGAATCAAGTGGCAAAGTGAGCAAGGTAACCACGTCTGGGCATACCCTGCCAACTTAGGGCGAACAAAGCAAACACATGGAGATGATGGACAGAGCCCTGAAACTTTTCAGATACTCACCCTCAGTCACAGATCTGGGTTGAATCCATCATCGTTCTTTAGTTCACTTCGGCACCCAGTTCAGACACAGCTATATGCAAATCAGTCTTGACCCCGTACCTCATAGGAACAGTCCAGCCCGAATTGCCAATCCATGTCTTCCCTGGACTGGAAACTAGCATCCTGGTAAGGTTTTCGGGCTAACAGCCCGCATCAGCCAGGCTAGCTTGAATCGGGTGGCAAAGTGAGCAGGGGACCCACGTCTTGGCATACCCTGTCAATTTAGGGTGAACAAAGCAAACACAAGGAGATGATGAACGGAGCGCTGAAACTTTTCAGATACTCACACCCAGTCACAGATTGGATGAATCCATCATCGTTCTTGAACTCACATCGTCACCCCAGTTCAGACACAGCTATATGCAAATCAGTCTTGACCCTGTCCCTCATGGGAACAGTCCAGCCCGAACTGCCAAACCATGTCTTCCCTGGACAGGAAACAAGCATCCTGGGACCGGTTTCAGGCTAACAGCCCTCATCAGCCAGGCTAGCTTGAATCCAGTGGCAAAGTGAGCAAGGTAACCACGTCTGGGCATACCCTGCAACTTAGGGCGAACAAAGCAAACACAAGGAGATGATGGATGGAGCGCTGAAACTTTTCAGACACTCACCCCCAGTCACAGATCTGGGTTGAATCCATCATCGTTCTTTGGCTCACTTCGCCACCCCAGTTCATACACAGCTATATGCAAATCAGTCTTGACCCTGTCCCTCATGGGAATAGTGCAACCCGAACTGCCAAGCCATGTCTTCCCTGGGCCAGAAACAAGCATCCTGGGACCAGTTTTGGGCCAACGGCCCTCATCAGCCAGGTTGGCTTGAATCCAGTGGCAAAGTGAGAAAGGGACCCACATCTGGGCTTACCTTGCCAACTTAGGGCAAACAAAGCAAACACAAGGAGGTGATGGCAGGAGTGCGGAATCTTTTCAGACACTCACCCCCAGTTACAGATCTGAGTTGAATCCATCATTGTTCTTTAGCTCACTTCGCCACCCCAGTTCGGACACAGCTATATGCAAATCAGTCTTGACAGTGTCAGTCATGGGAAAAGTCCAGCCCGAACTGCCCAGCCATGTCTTCCCTGGACCGGAAACAAACATCCTGGGACTGGTTTCGGGCTAACAGCCCTCATCAGCCAGGATACCTTGAATCCAGTGTCTGAACTGAGATGGCGAAGTGAGCTAAAGAATGATGATGGTTTCAACCGAGACCTGGGACTGGGGGTGAGTGTCTAAAAAGTTTCAGTGCTCCGTCCATCATCTCCCTGTATTTGATTTGTTCGCCCTAAGTTTGCAGGGTATGCCCTGATGTGGGTCCTGTGCTCACTTTGCAACTGGATTTAGGGTAGCCTGGCTGATGAAGGGTGTTACCCAGAAACAGGTCCCAGGATGCTTGTTTGCGGTTTAGGTAAGACCTGGCTTGGCAGTTCTGGCTGGACTGTTCCCATGAGGCACACTGTCAAGACTGATTTGTATATAGTTGTGTCTGAACTGAGGTGGCGAAGTGAGCTAAAGAATGATGATGGATTCAAACCAGATCTGTGACTGTGGGTGAGTGTCTGAAAAGTTTCAGCACTCCGTCCATCTTTTCCTTGTGTTTGCTTTGTTCGCTCTAAGTTGTCAGGGTATGCCCAGACGTGAGTCCCTTCCTGATTTTGGAACTGGATTTAAGCTAGGCTGGCTGATGAAGGGTGTTACCCAGAAACCAGTTCCAGGATGCTTGTTTCCGGTTCAGGGAAGACCTGGCTTGGCAGTTTGGGCTGGACTGTTCTCATGAGGCACAGGGTCAAGACTGATTTGCATATACCTGTGTCTGAACTGAGGTAGCAAAATGAGTTAAAGAAGGATGATGGATTCAACCCAGATCTGTGACTGGGGTGAGAGTCTGAAAAGTTTCAGCGCTCCGTCCATTATCTCCTTGTGTCTGCTTTGTACGCCCTAAGTTGGCAGGGTATGCCCAGACGTGAGTCCCTTGCTGACATTGCCACTGGATTCAAGCTAGCCTAGCTGATGAGGGTATTACCCAGTCACAGGTCCCAGGATGCTTGTATCCGGTTCAGGGAAGACCTGGTTTGGCAGTTCGGGCTGGACTGTTCCCCTGAGGCACAGGGTAAAAAGTGATTTGCATATAGCTGTGTCTGAACTGAGGTGGCAAAGTGAGCTAAAGAATGATGATGGATTCAACCCAGATCTGTGAATGGGGTGAGTATCTGAAAAGTTTCAGTGCTCCGTCCGTCATCTCCTTGTGTTTGCTTTGTTCCTTCTAAGTCGGCAGGGTATGTCCAGACGTGGGTTCCTTGCTCCCTATGCCACTGGATTCAAGCTAGCCTGTCGATTAAGTGTGTTACCCAGAAACTGGACCCAGGATGCTTGCTTCCGGTTCAAGGAAGAACTGGCTTGGCAATTTGGGATGGACTGTTCCCATGAGGCACAAGGTCAAGACGGATTTGCATATAGCTGTGTCTGAACTGAGGTGGCAAAGTGAGCTAAAGAAAGATGATGGATTCAACCCAGATCTTTGACTGGGGGTGAGTGTCTAAAAAGTTCCATCACTCATCTCATTGTATTTGCTTTGTTTGACCTCAGTTGTCAGGGTATGCCTAGAAGCGTGGTCCTTTGCTCACTTTACCATTGGATTCAAGATAGCCTAGCAGATAAAGGGTGTTACCCAGAAACTGGTCATAGGATGCTTGTTTCCGGTTCAGGGAAGAACTGGCTTGGCAGTTCGGGCTGGACTGTTCCCATGAGGCACAGGGTCAAGACTGATTTGTATATAGCTGTGTCTGACCTGAAGTGGAGAAGTGAGCTAAAGAATGATGATGGATTCAACCCAGATCTGTGACTGGGGGTGAGTGTCTGAAAAGTTTCAGCGCTCCGTCCATCATCTCCTTTTGTTTGCTTTGTTCGCCCTAAGTTGGCAGGGTATGCGCAGACGTGGGTGCCTTGCTCACTTTGCCACTGGATTCAAGCTAGCCTGTCTGATTAAGTGTGTTACCCAGAAACCAGTCCCAGGATGCTTTCTTCCGGTTCAAGGAAGACCTGGCTTGGCAATTCGGGATGGACTGTTCCCATGAGTCACAAGGTCAAGACTGATTTGCATATAGCTGTGTCTGAACTGAGGTGGCAAAGTGAGCTAAAGAAAGATGATGGATTCAACCCAGATCTTTGACTTTGGGTGAGTGTCTAAAAAGTTCCATCCATCATCTCATTGTGTTTGCTTTGTTTGACCTCAGTTGTCAATGTATGCCCAGACGTGGTCCTTTGCTCACTTTACCATTGGATTCAAGATAGCCTAGCAGATAAAGGGTGTTACCCAGAAACTGGTCATAGGATGCTTGTTTCCGGTTTAGGGAAGACCAGGCTTGGCAGTTCGGGCTGGACTGTTCCCATGAGGCACAGGGTCAAGACTGATTTGTATATAGCTGTTTCTAAACTGAAGTGGCTAAGTGAACTAAAGAATGATGATGGATTCAACCCAGATCTGTGACTGGGGGTGAGTGTCTAAAAAGTTTCAGCGCTCCGTACATCTTCTCCTTGTGTTTGCTTTGTTCGCTCTAAGTTGGCAGGGTATGCCCAGACGTGAGTCCCTTGCTGACTTTGGCACTGGATTCAAGCTAGACCAGCTGATGAAGGGTGTTACCCAGAAACCAGTCCCAGGATGCTTGTTTCCGGTTCAGGGAAGACCTGGCTTGGCAGTTTGGGCTGGACTGTTCTCATGAGGCGCAGGGTCAAGACTGATTTGCATATACCTGTGTCTGAACTGAGGTAGCAAAGTGAGTTAAGGAATGATGATGGATTCAACCCAGATCTGTCACTGGGGGTGAGTGTCTGAAAAGTTTCAGCGCTCCGTCCATTATCTCCTTGTGTCTGCTTTGTGCGCCCTAAATTGGCAGGGTATGCCCAGACGTGAGTCCCTTGTTCACATTGCCACTGGATTCCAGCTAGCCTAGCTGATGAGGGTGTTACCCAGTCACAGGTCCCTGGATGCTTGTATCCGGTTCAGGGAAGACCTGGCTTTGCAGTTCGGGCTGGACTGTTCCCCTGAGGCACAGGGTAAAAAGTGATTTGCATATAGCTGTGTCTGTACTGAGGTTGCGAAGTGAGCTAAAGAATGATGATGGATTCAACCCAGATCTGTGAATGGGGTGAGTGTCTGAAAAGTTTCAGTGCTTTGTCCATCATATCCCTGTATTTGATTTGTTCGCCCTAAGTTGGCAGGGTATGCCCTGATGTGGTTCCCGTGCTCACTTTGCAACCGGTTTTAAGGTAGCCTGGCTTATGAAGGGTGTTACCCAGAAACTGGTCCCAGGATGCTTGTTTCTGGTTCAGGGAAGTCCTGGCTTGGCAGTTCGGACTGGAGTATTCCCATGAGGCCTAGGGTGAAGACTGATTTGTATTTAGCTGTTGATGAACTGAGGTGGCGAAATGAGCTAAAGAATGATGATGGATTCAACCTAAATCTGTGACTGGGAGTGAGTGTCTGAAAAGTTTCAGCGCTCTGTCCATCATCTCCCTGTGTTTGCTTTGTTCGCCCTAAGTTGGCAGGGTATGCGCTGACATGGGTCCCGTGCTCACTTTGCAACTGGATTTAAGGTAGCCTGGCTGATGAAGGGTGTTACCCAGAAACCGGTCCCAGGATGCTTGTTTCCGGTTCAGGGAAGACCTGGCTTGGCAGTTCGGGCTAGACTGTTCTCATGATGCACAGGGTCAAGACTGATTTGCATATAGCTGTGTCTGAACTGAGGTGGAGAAATGAGCTAAAGAATGATGATGGATTCAACCTAAATCTGTGACTGGGAGTGAGTGTCTGAAATGTTTCAGCCATCCGTCCATCATCTCCTTTTGTTTGCTTTGTTTGCCCTAAGTTGGCAGGGTATGCGCAGACGTGGGTGCCTTGCTCACTTTGCCACTGGATTCAAGCTAGCCTGGCTGATGAAGGGTGTCTTCCATGGAGAAGTGTGGCTCAATGGGTGGAGAAGTGTGGCTCAATGGTTAGAGCGGCAGACCCTGATGCAGAGGTCTAGCCTGGGACCAGTGTTCAATTCCCCCCTCAGCGGGTCTTGGGCTCAATTTCCTCGGACCTGATCATTCTCGCCTCGGTGCCTTATCTAAACATGGGTCCCACTCTGCAACTCTGTGCAATAGCTTGCTTAATCTCCACAACGGCCCCAACAACGCTAGGATGCCTGGCTTCACCTTGGGGTTGCCCAGGAGTGGGCACCTCACAGGGAAAAGCCAGGAAGGGTTCCACAGCGGTATGCGTGCAAGCGCCGAGATACCCTCATGGGTCGATTCGTGCGCTATACAAGTACTACTACATTTACATAAACCGGTCCCAGAATGCTTGTTTCCGGTTCAGGGAAGAACTGGCTTGGCAGTTCGGGCTGGACTGTTCCCATGAGGCACAGGGTCAAGACTGATTTGTATATAGCTGTGTCTGACCTGAAGTGGCGAAGTGAGCTAAAGAATGATGATGGATTCAACCCAGATCTGTGACTGGGGGTGAGTGTCTGAAATGTTTCTGCGCTCCGTCCATCATCTCCTTTTGTTTGCTTTGTTCGCCCTAAGTTGGCAGGGTATGCGCAGACGTGGGTGCCTTGCTCACTTTGCCACTGGATTCAAGCTAGCCTGTCTGATTAAGTGTGTTACCCAGAAACCAGTCCCAGGATGCTTTCTTCCGGTTCAAGGAAGACCTGGCTTGGCAATTCAGGATGGACTGTTCCCATGAGGCACAAGGTCAAGACTGATTTGCATATAGCTGTGTCTGAACTGAGGTGGCAAAGTGAGCTAAAGAAAGATGATGGATTCAACCCAGATCTTTGACTTTGGGTGAGTGTCTAAAAAGTTCCATCCATCATCTCATTGTGTTTGCTTTGTTTGACCTCAGTTGTCAATGTATGCCCAGACGTGGTCCTTTGCTCACTTTACCATTGGATTCAAGATAGCCTAGCAGATAAAGGGTGTTACCCAGAAACTGGTCATAGGATGCTTGTTTCCGGTTTAGGGAAGACCTGGCTTGGCAGTTCGGGCTGGACTGTTCCCATGAGGCACAGGGTCAAGACTGATTTGTATATAGCTGTTTCTAAACTGAAGTGGCTAAGTGAACTAAAGAATGATGATGGATTCAACCCAGATCTGTGACTGGGGGTGAGTGTCTAAAAAGTTTCAGCGCTCCGTACATCTTCTCCTTGTGTTTGCTTTGTTCGCTCTAAGTTGGCAGGGTATGCCCAGACGTGAGTCCCTTGCTGACTTTGGCACTGGATTCAAGCTAGACCAGCTGATGAAGGGTGTTACCCAGAAACCAGTCCCAGGATGCTTGTTTCCGGTTCAGGGAAGACCTGGCTTGGCAGTTTGGGCTGGACTGTTCTCATGAGGCACAGGGTCAAGACTGATTTGCATATACCTGTGTCTGAACTGAGGTAGCAAAGTGAGTTAAGGAATGATGATGGATTCAACCCAGATCTGTCACTGGGGGTGAGTGACTGAAAAGTTTCAGCACTCCGTCCATTATCTCCTTGTGTCTGCTTTGTGCGCCCTAAATTGGCAGGGTATGCCCAGACGTGAGTCCCTTGTTCACATTGCCACTGGATTCCAGCTAGCCTAGCTGATGAGGGTGTTACCCAGTCACAGGTCCCTGGATGCTTGTATCCGGTTCAGGGAAGACCTGGCTTTGCAGTTCGGGCTGGACTGTTCCCCTGAGGCACAGGGGAAAAAGTGATTTGCATATAGCTGTGCCTGTACTGAGGTGGCGAAGTGAGCTAAAGAATGATGATGGATTCAACCCAGATCTGTGAATGGGGTGAGTGTCTGAAAAGTTTCAGTGCTTTGTCCATCATATCCCTGTATTTGATTTGTTCGCCCTAAGTTGGCAGGGTATGCCCTGATGTGGTTCCCGTGCTCACTTTGCAACCGGTTTTAAGGTAGCCTGGCTGATGAAGGGTGTTACCCAGAAACCGGTCCCAGGATGCTTGTTTCTGGTTCAGGGAAGTCCTGGCTTGGCAGTTCGGACTGGAGTATTCCCATGAGGCCTAGGGTGAAGACTGATTTGTATTTAGCTGTTTATGAACTGAGGTGGCGAAATGAGCTAAAGAATGATGATGGATTCAACCTAAATCTGTGACTGGGAGTGAGTGTCTGAAAAGTTTCAGCGCTCTGTCCATCATCTCCCTGTGTTTGCTTTGTTCGCCCTAAGTTGGCAGGGCATGCGCTGACATGGGTCCTGTGCTCACTTTGCAACTGGATTTAAGGTAGCCTGGCTGATGAAGGGTGTTACCCAGAAACCGGTCCCAGGATGCTTGTTTCCGGTTCAGGGAAGACCTGGCTTGGCAGTTCGGGCTAGACTGTTCTCATGATGCACAGGGTCAAGACTGATTTGCATATAGCTCTGTCTGAACTGAGGTGGCGAAATGAGCTAAAGAATGATGATGGATTCAACCTAAATCTGTGACTGGGAGTGAGTGTCTGAAATGTTTCATCAATCCATCCATCATCTCCTTTTGTTTGCTTTGTTTGCCCTAAGTTGGCAGGGTATGCGCAGACGTGGGTGCCTTGCTCACTTTGCCACTGGATTCAAGCTAGCCTGGCTGATGAAGGGTGTCTTCCATGGAGAAGTGTGGCTCAATGGGTGGAGAAGTGTGGCTCAATGGTTAGAGCAGCAGACCCTGATGCAGAGGTCTAGCCTGGGACCAGTGTTCAATTCCCCCCTCAGCGGGTCTTGGGCTCAATTTCCTCGGACCTGATCATTCTCGCCTCGGTGCCTTATCTAAGCATGGGTCCCACTCTGCAACTCTGTGCAATAGCTTGCTTAATCTCCACAACGGCCCCAACAATGCTAGGATGCCTGGCTTCACCTTGGGGTTGCCCAGGAGTGGGCACCTCACAGGGAAAAGCCAGGAAGGGTTCCACAGCGGTATGCGTGCAAGCGCCGAGATACCCTCATGGGTCGATTCGTGCGCTATACAAGTACTACTACATTTACATAAACCGGTCCCAGAATGCTTGTTTCCGGTTCAGGGAAGACCTGGCTTGGCAGTTCGGGCTGGACTGTTCTCATGAGGCACAGGGTCAAGACTGATTTGCATATAGCTGTGTCTGAACTGAGGTGGTGAAGTGAGCTAAAGAATGATGATGGATTCAACCCAGAACTGTGACTGAGGGTGAGTGTCTGAAAAGTTTCAGCGCTCCGTTCATCATTTCCTTGTGTTTGCTGAATAGGTAGTGTTATGCCTGTGCTGCACTACTTCAGTCTGAGAAGTGTTTTAAAAAAATGACACGTTTCGTAACTGCTGGAGATGATTTGGTTCATTTCTAATCTTCGTACTTACTACTGTGCAGGGCATTGCAGGGAATTCCAGTGCCTCTTTAGTCAATATAAGGTATAAGATATGTGGAAGTATCTATTATATACTTCTTGTGTGACTTTATATGCACTTAATGCTGTATTGTTCAACTATGACTCTTATGAATCTCCTCATGTACCACTTGTAAACACTATCAAATAACATGTAAAGTGCTCTGATACCTTCGAGTCTACCTAGCGCCATATAAAACTCAAAATTGATAACAATAATACAAATGAAATCACCTTTATTCGATTTTAAATCATAAAATCATAAAAGCACAATGATAAAAAACTGTTTTAAAAAATGTAGTTTTCCACGTTCAATTAGAAAGTACCGTATAATACAAGTAGAATTTATATAAAACAGAAATACATGATAGAAATCCATATATGTACACATAGAGGATACAAGAACACCAGGTATTCACAAATAGCTTCACATAGTGTTCCGGAACCTTATGACGGCTTTTAAGAAAGAGGAAGTGGCCATGATGGTATTTTCATTTTCCAACATTTGTAGTCTTAGAAACTCTGTTCTATATTGTTTTAGGTTCCATCTTCTAAGAATTGGCAATAAAAACATTTTCCTCGGTGTGATATAATATTTACAAAATAAAGTGCAGTGCATCGTGGTCAATATAGAAATATCATCGCATGGGCATATAGGATGATTTTTGTCCAATCATTGTCCATCAAAACCTGGCTGTTCTCCCATTAATCATGCTTATCGGTCTTTTTGTTCATTCTTTTCTCCTGTCTATTCTTTTTCCCACCCTTTCAATAATGGTTTTAGCGCCTTGACGCCTAAGGGTATAAGTAGCGCTTTACAAGTGTCAAAAATAAAATAAATAAAATAAATTGATGTCAGGAAATGTGACCATCCTGAAAAAGGATGCTCTACGAAAACGGCCCAAAAGCATGCGTGAAACACTGCTCTGTAGCAGTATTAAGTAGGGTTGTAGGCCTATGCAGGTGGACATCAAATGATTTGCCATGACCGATTTCTTTTCTCTCTCGGTGAGCCAACGTTTGTTCTTTGGGTGATTCAAACAGTGTATCTTAAGGGATTTTCTGAATACAAATTCCAAGCTGCTTGTATTGTAAAAGTATTCTGGGTGGCCTATGTCTTGTGTCATGCTTTTTATGTAACTAATCCATGGCATGTTGGCCACCCCATTCAACTCTAGACAATCCCTAATTACGTCCCTATTGAAGCCCGCCTCTATCGACACCCATACCTTGTGCCATAGAAGGAGGGGGATGATTTTTATGGTATCAGAAATATGTGCTAGACCAAGTTCCCTGTGACAGCAATAAGTGGCGGTCGAAATAGGGACCGCCAACAGATATCGATAAAGATGTTTTCACACTGTTGTATTTGGTCCGTGCATTCAATACCCCATATGCCAGCCCAGTATGTTCCTGTTGAGATACATTTTGATTTATAAATGGCCAGCAACTCCGGGACGGGTCTTCCACCTAGTTTTTTTGAAAAGTTGGTTCTAGCTCCTATGGCCCTCAAGAGGGTCAGCTTTCCGCTATTCATGGCCACTTTCCAAGAACCCTTCCTATCAAATGTTATGCCTAAATAAGAAAATGTATTGGTACTTGCAATTTTTTTTATTGACAAAGATATCGCATTTCTTTTCTCAATTTAGTCCCACAGCTCAGTGTAATTGTCTTGGCGATATTGACCTTTAAGCCCCGCTCTGTCATATAAGCCACAAAGTTTGAGACAGACCTTTGCAACCCCAGCTGTGTCTGCAACATTATAACAGCGTCATCCGCGTATAATAAATGGGAACAGGGGTATCCCTAATGGTCGGACAATCATATTGATGCACCTTCAATTATTGCCCTAAGCTGTTTATATAGAGCAAAAAAAGCAGGGGGGCAAGAATGCACCCCTGCCTCACCCCTCTTTTTATAGGGAACCTGGCTGAGCATTCTCCCTGTTTCCCATACTGTACTCTCGCGCCTGCCCTCCTGTATAATTCCCTTTATAAACTGCAGCAAAGATGGGTCCAACTCTAGATCTTTAAGAGTATCCCAGAGCATAATGTGTTTAACACAATCAAAGGCGGAACTTAAGTCCACAAAGGTGAGGAAAAGTTTGCCCCTCTTGGCTTTTGTATATTTATCGATAATCAGAGACAGATTAAGTCCATGTTCAATGGTACCTAAGCCAGGTCGAAAACCATATTGAAAGATCGATAAAACACCTGTCTCTTCAGCCCATGTTTCAAGCTTGTTTAAAATTACCCTTCGCTCTATTTTCATAAAAGCATCCAATAAAGATATCGGACGATAGCAACTAGTTTCATTTCCATTCCCTTTCTTGAATATAGGTATCACTATGGCATCAGCCCAGGTGGGGATTAACCCATAATGGATACAACTAGTTAATACATTGGTTAAAAGAGGGGCCCATAACCCTATGTTCGATATATAAGCATCCACCGGAATACCATCCGGTCCTGGTGCTTTCCCTGAGGCACTATCGTTAATTGCCCTAGTGACTTGCTCCAAGGTAATGTGGATCTCTAGGGGTAACGGTCCGAGATCAGTATTGTCATCTACTCTCAGTACAGCTGTCCCTATCATGTTATCACCTGTAATCTCATCCATGTAGAGCCCTGAGAACAAGTCTACCCACATATCACCACTAATAGCCAAGTCTATAATATCTGTCTCCCTGTTGTTACAAAAAGGGGCATTAATTGCTCTCCAAAAGTCAGTATTATCTTTATTTATGCAAGCCTCATGTAGGGTATCCCAAAGCGTCCCTTTTTAATATTGCCCTACATTTTTTGGCGCCAAACGATACAAAGATCTTGTCTGCCTTATTTTATCCCTACACCTCGGTTCGTTTTGTAGGGCCTTTTTTTAATTGGTATGGGCCTTCGTGCATTCTTTGTCGAACCAGCCATGTGAGGGTTGCCGGCCATTGCGTTTTTCTCCTGTTAATAACTTCCTGGCCTCAGCTGAAATCTTAAGGAAGGCTTTAAATATTTATTTATCCTCCCTGTCCTGTGAGAGGCATATCGCTATTTCCTCTGAACTATTATTGATCAGGCCTACAAGAAATGCCTCAGGATCCACTTTTGCCCAGTTTAGCGTGTACCCATTAGTGCTAGAGAGGTAGATGTCACTATTATATTGTGGATTCATATTGAATCTCTTCTCAAGCCCTCTTAAAGATAGATCTAGGCAAATAGGGTAATGATCGTTCACTGAAATGTCAAGGGATTTGCAGGAGAGTACATTATGGGAATATCTGTTAGAAATTGGAACAAAGTCAATAATCGATTCGCATCCCTTTCCATTAAAGGTCGATTGAAACGGGATGGAAGGCACGCTCAATTCATAGAAACACTATATAATTCAACAAATCTCCTAGAGTTGTATGTGAGAAGTGTGTGGGTGTATCTTCACTATCATTTCCCAGACCACGAATACCTTGTTCACTGAGTTGGCACAAGGGACAGTTAAAATCACCCACCCAAGTAATAAACATGTCTCCCAGCAGTTTTCCCCCATGATTTTTTAGGGATGTACCTAAGTTGGATAAGACATTCATTGTCTGGGCTTTAGGGATGTTGTTATAAAGATTTATCAAAACTGCATCCTTTTGCCCACCTATATTCATAGTCAGGATCTGGTAATAATCACTAGCCTCTCTAATTTTCACATGAGGGACACCTGCTGAATTTGAAACTTGGGCACAAAGACCTCCTTTGTTACGGCCATGTATACTGGCGCATGCTGCTGTGTTAAAGGTTTGAAAGCCAATCATATGCATGTCCTCTATTACCCATGAGTTTAAGTTTGAGTTTAAAATATTTGTTAAGCGCGCGTACACCGAGCGGTTTCATGGCGCTGATTGAACTGAACCCCTGAAGCTTCAGGAACGGGAGGAAAGAAGAGGGGGGAAATTTAGGAGGGAAAAGCCTGAGTGAAGAGAAAAGTCTTTAAAGCTTTGCGAAAAAGTGAGTATTGAGGACAGGATCTCAGGTGACCCGGGAGGGAGTTCCAGAAAGTGGGGGCGAGAGTGGAGAATTTGGATCCACCCCACTTTTTACGCTTGAAACGGGGGACTTGGAGGAGATGTTGGGTAGAGGAACGCAGCTCCCTGGGGGGAACATAGAGATGAATTACGGAAGTGATGAAGGCAGGGGCTGATCCAGCCCGAGCGTTGAAGATGATACATCCTAGTTTGAACTGGGCGCGTTCGCGGATGGGGAGCCAGTGTAGAGTCTTGAGAAGAGGGGTGACATGGTGGGACTTGGGTAGGTTAAATACCAGCCTGGCCGCCTGATTTTGTACTAATTGAAGGCGACGCAAACTGTACGCGGGCATGCCACAATAAAGGGCATTGCCGTAGTCCAGGCGGGAGATCACCATGGCAAGAACTATAAGTTTGAGAGCTGAATAGGAAAAAAACCGGGAGACTTTACGGATGGTGCGGAGGGAGTGGAAGGATGAGGACACCACCGAACTGACCTGGGAGTGAAGTGAGAGTTGGCAATCTAGTTTAAAACCGAGGGTTTTTACAGAGGGAGATGGGGTGGGTGGAGAGCCCAAAGAGGGAGGCCAGAAGAAGGGGATCCAGGGGCTGGAGCAACCACCAGTCAGCACCAACTCCGTTTTATCGGGGTTGAGCTTCAGGTGGTTGTGGTTCATCCAGTCCTGGATAAAGGTCATGGTGGATTGAAAATTGACTATAGACTGTGGGGAAGGAGATAGGGTGAAGATCAGCTGGAGGTCATCCGCGTAATTAAAGACGGAGACCTCCAGCTGTTGGAGGGCAAAGATGAGGGGGGCGATGTACAGGTTGAATAGTAGCGAGGAGCCCTGGGGGACCCCGCATTTGACCGCCTGGAAGTCTGCTGCAAAGTCTCCCAGGTGCACCGCTTGGGAGCGGCCGCTCAGAAAGGAGGACAGCCAGACCAGGGCAACGCCTTCGATGCCCGCCGCCCTGACACGGGATAATGGGATGGAGTGGTCAGCCGTGTCAAAGGCGGCGGAGAGATCGAGGAGAACCAGGGCCTGGGGGTGATTGTTGTCCATGCCCTCTCTGAGGGTGTCCAGTACCGAGAGGGCCACGGACTCGGTTGAGTGCGATGGACGGAACCCTGCCTGCCTAGGGGCCAATATCTTATTTTCCTCTACAAAAGTGCTGAGCGTCTTGGTTACGTGGCGCTCTAGGACTTTCGCCAGAAATGGAAGGAGGGAGATGGGACGATAGTTGACGAGTGAGGTGGGGTCCGCTCCGGGTTTCTTTAGAATGGGTAGGATGACAGCAGTTTTGAGGGAGGGAATTACGGTGCCTTGAGATAATGAACTGTTCAGGAGGGTAAGGGGGGGTGAAGTGCAGACCGAGTAGATCTGTTTCAGGATGGGTGCAGGACAAGGATCGAGGGGAGAGCCAGACTTTATCATCGGTAGAATGGAGAGGAAAACGCTTTCTGTAAGAGGTGGAAATGAGTCAAGATGAGCTGAGTTGGAAGGGCATAGGGGATTTACAAAGGAGGGGGAGGGCGGAGGAATATTGGCTTTGATGATGGAGATTTTGTCAAGAAAAAAAGTGTTGAGAGAGTTGCAGAGGTGCTGGGATGGGGAAGGTTTCAGGGAAGCCCTATCGGAGTAAGCGAGATCGTGAACGATGGTAAAAATTTCTTTGGAATGATTCTCTGCGGCTAGGATTTTAGAAGAAAAATAAGCTTTCTTGGTTGCTAGGATGGATTTTTTGTACTGGGTCAGAAGCGAAATATAATGTTTCCTTAGGATAGGGCAGTAGGCTTGCCTCCATGAGCGTTCTGCGCGCCGGAGATTGAGTTTTAGATCCTTAAGATCCTGATTAAACCAGCGATTGGCTTCATTGGTGCGTTTAGAGGAAACACGTCTGAGGGGGGCTACTAGGTCGCAGCCCGAGCAGAGCCAGGAGTTGATGGAGACTGCTTGCTCAAGGGAGGAGAGCCCATGGAGATCAGGGCAGGAATCAGAAAGAGAGGTGGCTAGGGAGGTCACATCTACACGATTCCAGGAGCGTGCCCAGATGTTTTTGGGAAGGGGGGGCTTACTGGATGAGCGAGTAGGTAGTAGAAAGGAGATAAGAAAATGGTCAGACCAGGTGCAAGGGGAAATAGTCAAGGACGAAACTGGGCAGTTGAGAGACCAGATTTGGTCCAGGATGTGACCTTTGCAATGGGTAGGGTGGTGCACAGCTGGCAGAAAGTCAAGAGAGAGAAGGGACTCAGAAAATTCCTTCGATGTTGAACATTCGGCCGGATCTGAGGGCCAGAAGTTGAAATCTCCTAGTATGAGGATAGCGGAGTTGTTGACTGCTAGGGTTGCTACCAGGTCAAGGAAGGTCGGGAGAAAGAGTTGGGGGGAGGAGGGAGAACGATACATCAGCACACAAGTGAGCGGGGTGCTGAAAGAGAGAGAGCGGGCGACCAAGTAATCTGAGGATCCAATTGGGGAGTAAGTTAGGGATTGGAAGACAATGTCTTTACGAGCAATGAGGGCAACGCCACCACCTGATTTGCCAGGGGGGCGGTCGGCGCGAAGTGCGTAATAGGAAGCCGGAAGAGTGGCTAGTAGAGAAGGAAGTGAGTTCTCGGAGAACCAAGTTTCTGTAAGAAACAGTAGGTCGGGTTTGTGGGAGTCCAGTAAAGTGAAGAGTTCGTGGTAATGTTTTACTGCCGACCTGGTGTTAAGATAGAAGGCCGATATGGAGGTCAAGTGACGGACTGGGGGCGCTGAGCAGGGGATGTCGGTGGGTATAGGTAAAGGCAGAGGGGGGGGAGAAGTGGAAACAGAGGACAGTCCTAGTCTGTCAATACGTGCTGTGACTGCGTCATCCAGCGGCCAAGAGTCATAAAGGTTGAGTAGGTGTGCGGGGGAGTATTGTATGTGGGAGGCAGGGTGACAGGCCCCTGGCCCCGGTCCATGTTTCCTGGAGGCAAATTATGGCATAATCATTAGTATAAGTTAGCAGCTGATGGTCTTCAACTTTGGCATGTAAACCTGCGATGTTCCAGGTTAATATTTTACAGGAGTTGTTTATTTTTGGGATTATTGCTTCTCCTTCATTTACCCATCGGGTGTCTATTATGATATGTTCAAGTTGACCATTTTTACTTGGAGATTTTGCAGAGACTATGCTACTGTCCTCCCCCACCCTGATGGTATCTTTGGGCAAAGATTGATCTCGAGCATTCGTGCATTGGATATTGAGATCTAGTCCATCATTTACTACATGTCTCCCCTTTGGCAACGTTGAGCCCGTTTTTCCTTGATTCTCCTCCCTCGCTAGAATTGCAGTCGGTAAATCATGTTCTTCCATTCCCGTTAATGGTTCAAAACGATTATAAAGTGGAATATTCTCACCTCCCAGGTACCCGTATGGGGATCTCTTATGGGTTTTCTGACATAGGGGCCCATAACGGAGTCTTTCCCGTTGGGCCTGGATGGATCCGGGTGTGGCGGATAGAAAGCTCCTAGTGACAGCACATTGATTGCGTAATTGTTAAAGATGTTTTCTAGCCTCTTTAGGATTGCATGCACTAATCTGGGGTCACTGAACGTCAGGACTACGTAATCACCCTGCAGCTTTTTTCTTTCTCTACCCACCCATGCAACCCGCCTTGCCATTTTAAAGTGCTTAAATAACACATCGGTTAGGCTGATGTGCCTTCCCAGCAAGTGAAGAGACTTATTACGGATTTCTAACCGTGTTTCTAGTTCAGGAGTATTTAGTACTGGGGCATTGGCCAAGATTACCACATATGGTGTGACTTCCGGCGGCAAGTCAAGGTGAGTATGTATTTGGAACTCCTGGGTTAGCCTTAAATCCATGCTGTTTGACCCTATTCCATTATAATGCATATTCTTCTCCCGCATCAACTTATTTGTCTCAATGATAGATTGTTGTTCACTCATATCTGCATTATGCCCATGAATTGGGGGTCCAGAGGTGGTGTCCCTGATTACTGGGTTGAGGGCAACTGTATGGGTTGTGCTTATCGGCCCACTTATGGAGGTCTTTACCTGAACATATGTTGAGCTATCCTGATTGTTTGTGCAAATTTTTCCCATTAGGTTTCCCTCCAAGTTTACAACTCGCTCAATGAATTTTCCCAGTGCGCTCTCTGTGCACTTATGCAATTCATTTATGCTTTTCAATATCTTTTCTAGTGCCAATGAGTGGCCCGCTAGCTGGGCGTGCGTGGTGGGTTTTCGTGTTCCTGCTGTGTTGTTACAAGTAAGTTCTGGTTGAGATGTCAGTGTACCCTGAGTTATCTTTTTCTTGCCTTGGGAGCTCCTTTTACACCTCTCTGAGCTTTGCCCTCTTGGTTTTTGTATAAGTGTAGCCTCCGGGCTGCCGGGATTTTTACTCCGCTTCAGGGGTGGTTGTATTTCCTCCACCAGGTCACTCAGGTCGCTTTGGGCTATGTGGTCCGAGGTGTCCTGTATGGAGCCATTTTGGTCCCGGGGCAGAGTTATTCTCACTTAGGGGTAATAGGTTGTTAAAGCTAGGTCCTCCCTCCTCCCTCCTCCCTTACTGGACCCCACCTCCCCTTTGACAAGGACTCCTCCACCATGCTGATTTGCTTTTCAATGGCCCCCATAGCCCCTTTGAGGTAAGACAGTAATGATGTTTGGCCCACTACCTTTGCCTCTATATTTTCTGCAGTTACTGCATGATTCATCTTCCTTTTAGGCATGATTAAATATTTAACAGTAAGAGTATAGTTAAGATTAGCAGCAGTAAAAACACTGTAACAAGCTTACTTCAAAAAGTAGTAGTCCTTAGTCCAATATCCAGTGGCCAACGATGCACCCATTTGTGATGGGTGAGGGGGGAGGTGGCCCAGCCCGGCCCCAGTCGGTCCCTGACGGGCACAGACGTGCCCGCCCTGGCTTCGCCAGGGTGCACCCACGCACATCCCGCGCCGCAGGAGCCCCTTCAGGGATTTAAAGCGATGGGTAACTGACGCGCTGTGGGCGTAGGGTGGTTCGCGGCGGCACTGAAACCGCTTAGGACACTGGGAGGTGTAGTTCCTCCAGACTCCCGGTTCCTATCTGCTTCCTCCTACTCGCACAGCCCCACCAACAGGGCCGGTAACAGCAGGTACAAAGTGCAGTATCAGGGTGTCCCACGCAGCAAGACCCCTTCAGGGATTTAAAGCGCCGAGTGACTGACGCGCTGTGGGGGTAGCGGCTGCGCGACGGCGCTGAAACTGCTTGGGACACTGGGAGGTGTAGTTCCTCCAGACTCCCGGTCCTGGTCTGCTTCCTCAACCTCGCGCAGCCCCCCCACCAACAGGGCCGGTAACAGCAGGTGCTAAGTGCAGTATCAGTGCAGTATCAGGGTGTAATTCAAACATCACACCTGTACTGATTGCAGTACTAGCATGGCATCTGAGAGTCAGAGAGAAGGGGCATCTAACTGTGGGATACGTAGGAGAAACCAAGGTGCCCAGAGCCTATTGATTGGTCTCCCACCTTTGTATCCTGGCCCTAAATCCTGCCTACTGCTCCTACAAAGTACAGTGGGGACAGCATGTCAGTGATAAACTGTTTTGCAAACACACATTGTAGGACATTGCACAAGCACTTTAACTTTAAGGGCAGACACATAGGCCCACATGCATCAAAAACTGTGTTTGCGTTTTCATAATAGCGAAAAAAAAGGTATGTTATTATGGAATCCCAAAACTGAATGCAGCAATGAAATCGGTAAATATTTGCGATTCGGTAAAAATCGCAAATATCTTTACCGAGTCCGTGTTTACCGAATCTGTAATTGCGAGTTCGCTATTACAGAATCGGAAATTGCGAATTATCCATATTGCTGCATTGCGATGACATCACAACCAGGAAGTCTTTCACTGATTCAATACACCTGTACACAGGGAGAGGAGGAGCAGGAGGAGGAGGAGGAGAAGGAGGAGGAGGAAGAAGACTTGTGGAGCACACCCTGGAGGAACTGTTTCTGAACAGGAGCTGTGAGAAAAATACAGCATGGCCACAGAAAAAGCACAAAGAGAAGGAGAAGGCAGGAAGAGAAAGATCAATGAACAAGGAACTTGAAATCCTGACTGAGGAAGTTGTCCAGAGACATGACGAGCTGTTTGGTAAACAATCCCTGCATGTTGCAGAGTCAGTGAAGAGGAAGATTTGGCTTGGGATACAAGCCAAGGTAAATGCTGTGGGGGTGACAGACCGTGACATACCTAACCTGCAGAAGAGATGGTATGACCTGCGCAGCCAAGAAAAAGAGAGGGTGCGAGACAGGCTAGTCGCAGCAACAAAAAAAAACAGAAGGGGAGACCATCCAGCGAGCATCCAAACACCCCACTGGAGGACATGGTGGAATCCACTTTGCAGCCAGAGGCAGTTGTTGGTGTGACATTAATCAACACCTCAGGACATGCAGCCCCTCCCAAGGTAAGAGCACAGCTACACGTGTGTGTATGTCAAATGTAATCACAATCTGACCCAAATGCATACCCTGCGTAGTGTGGCACACCTGAGTCCAGTCCACCTTTTACTTGCAACACCCTAATGCATTGTGGGAGTTGTAGGCAAACAAATGTAAGGGCAAGGCATGGAGGGACTAACACAGCTCTAGTGCAGCAGAGTACAGCAAGGAAGTGACAACACTAGACTATTTACGTTACAGAAATAGATTTTATATAACTGCTCAGGCGCAATGTTACAAACAAGTGCGAACAAAAACTAACTGAACTTGCACTGTTCCAATCACAGATGCAGCACAGGACAGTGACATGGCTGACGACCACGAGTCTGAGGCACACATGGAGCAGCATGATGAGGGACAAGATATGCCATAATCCTCACCCATCCCTGCTCCCACTCACAGCAGGAGAAGAGTAAAACCACTCCCTGATTTGGAGAGTGATGAGGACATCAACATAGGAGCTCACACACAGCAGCCTACACATACACACCATCACCACCACTAGAGCCAGAAATGCGGCGCAGTTTCGCACGCGAAGGCCCAGGGCACTCCTCACGCATGCTGAGGACGATGGCGAAACCACCGCAAGTGTTCTGGAGTCCAAGATGCTGAGGCTCCAGCTCCTGCAAGGGAAGAACATCTGTATCATCCAGTGCCAACTTGGAACAATATTAAGACGCATGGGGGGTATTCATGACGGCCTGAGGGAGCTAACTACTGCAGTAGTTGAAGGGCACAGGGCCAACAGCGAGAGACTAGACCGTGTTGCGACTGCCATTGAGGATATGTGGAGGGTCATGCAGGCTGAGCAAGTCGCAAATGGCAGGAGGCATCAGACTTCCATAGGACGCATGCAAAGTTACAGCAGGGCCATAAATAGGCTGAGTCATACCACAGCTCAGCTTTCAAGGCGTGCAGTCAGCATGCAGGTGGAAATGGCCCACTGCTGCGGGGATGTGGCCAGGGGCCTCATCCAGGTCACCACTGCTGTGGAAGGACTGCAGACTGGAGCAGCAAGTGGAAGCCTCATGCGTGATGGGGGGACAGTGAGGATGGCTCCAGCCTGAGCAGGCTACTGGTGCCTGTGTCACATGGCAGGAGGTGGAGTACCAGGAGTCAAGCCGGCACAGAGGGGTCAATGACGGGGTAGCAGAGCCTACTGACAGGGCCACAGGAGTGCATGGCAGGAGGAAGTAGACGATTGGACATGTACCAATCTGGTGACGTAACCAGAAATATGTATCCTGTCCACACTGATTTTGCAGTGCCAAGCCAATGACATTTGATTGTCTGCACCCCCACTGCACTTGTCTGACAATGGTATGTGTGCATCAACACAACTACCTACCTAACAAAATAAATCTTCATGAAAATACTGTGTTGTGTCGTGATTACTCACCTTAGAAGTAATCTTGCATGATATCTGCCCATCTCCATCTCCCCTCTGCTGCATTTGGACAGCGTGTTGATTGATGTGGTTGTCTTGGCTCGACGAGTAGTTCTGGCTCGCTATCAGAGTCTTCCAGGGGAATGCCCCTATTAGTAGCAACGTTGTGCAACATTGCACATGTAACAACAATTTTACAGCTTTTCTCATGCCTATACTGTAAAGCCCCACCGGTTTTGTGGAGGATGGGAAACCTGGATTTGAGTACACCGAATGTCCTCTCAATCACATTGCGTGTCACAATGTGTGCATGATTGTATCGCTGCTCCCTTGGTGTCGTAGCATTCAGATAGGGAGTGAGGATGAAAGACCTTACAGCGTCTGCACTATCACCGACAGGATAGGAAAAATTGATATACATTAGTTACTGTAATGTGTCACCATGGCAGACAGGTGTGCAAGACAGTTTTAAATCTGTTTACTCAGCAAATATCCTTCACAAATTCACCCGCCAGCAGACGTCTGTGTATGCCACTATGCCTGAAGATGTAGGAGTCATATGCACTGTCAGGGTAACTTGCCACTATGTCTGTGATTATTGTTTTAGAATTGCAGATTACTTGAATGTTCAGTGAATGGTATGATTTCCGGTGCTGGTAGATATGCTCATTCACTGAGGGGGGACATATGGCTACACATGTCCCATCAATGCAACCAATGACATGTGGAAATTGTGCAACCTGATAAAAATCTAATTTAATTTGCAGCAATTCCTGTGGTGTTGTGGGGATTCTAATGTGGTGGTGTATCCTCTGCAACATGGCATTTAGGAAAGGGTTGAAAAAGCGCGATAGGGCACTTTGAGAGACACCGCCAGCTGCTGCAAATACTCCCTGGAATGTCCCTGAAGGTAGGAGATGCAGAGAGCATAGGACCTGCACAAGGGTGGGGATGGAATGTGTCCTGGGAGTTTGACGCTGCAGTATTGGGTCTAACTGAGCAATGAGATCTCTAAGATTGTGGCAGCATTCAGCCTATATTTATCATAAATTTCTTCCTCCATCTGCCCTAGCAAAGTGACTTGCACTTCTCTCCTGTATCCTCCTTTTTCTCTGTGCTGCTGCTCTTAGCCTCATCCTCCTCGCCATGACGTAGAGCGCTGCCATTGTGACACACTCTGATGTATTCTGGGACTGTTTAAGTAGTTTGCTGATGATTCACACCTGATTTGTTGTATGTGAAATTTTTACCACCTGTTATGATTTGTTCTTATTTAGGAAATGCAATTTGCGATTGTTGACTAATTCTGTATTTGCGAATTCATGTTGCATAGGTGTTTGCGATTTCCTATTTGCGATTCCATAATACAGAATCGGAAAACTAGAAATTGATAATTTTGCGAAAAGTAAGGTTTTCTGCGAATTTGCTTCATGCATTGGAAGAAGCTAATTTGCAATCACAAGCGGCCTTTTTTTGCTATTCGCAACGTTTGCGATCACAAATTAGCTTGATGCATGTGGGCCATAGTGATTGCTGTCTCAGTGGGGGAACAGAGGATCAGCTGAAAGGGGGTCTGACTGCTGGGACCCTAGAGCAAAAAGGAAATGTTAAGTCTCCTTATTGATTGCTATTCTTCATTCCCCCAGGCTTCAACCCACCCACCATTGCTACAAAGCCCATTTGGATGGTGTGTCAGCCAAGAATGTCTCAGGCTTGCAGACTAGAAGGACAGGGTTGGAACCCTGGACAATTGACATTCTGATTCCCTAATAAGTTGTATTCAGTTTGTATTTTGACAGTTAGTGAAAGTTGGCTGTGAAAGTGTTGGACCCATTAGTTCTGAAACCTTTCTTGAATAGGGGTGGCCGGCACAGCTCACGGGTGGAGGGGGCAGGGGCACAGCTGCATCAAAAAGATAAGAATAAATAAAACATACCTGGCCGCCGGGTCCCGCGTCTTCTTTCCTGCTCGCCTGTGTCCGACTCCAGGTCGGAACAGGAAGCAGGCAGTCAGGCTCCCATCCCTAAGCCCATCACAACACTCCAGTAGTGCATTGTGATTGGTCTGAGCGCTGTGACACAATGCTCAGCCAGGGGATGGAGGAGTGGGCATGTTCTCCATGTAGGCTGCAATGCAGCCTGCATGGATAGGGGAGTGCGCATGACTGGTTTGGGCGGCCCGAGAGGGCCGACCAAAAAGTCATTGCGCACTCAGGAGTGGGCAAACCACTCCTCCCCTGCCCTGCTCCATAAGCAGAGCAACCCCTCCCACCAGCAAAACAAAACATAAAATGGTAATAACTAAAAATTATTACCCTTTTATGTTTTTGCTTCTTGCACTGCGAGAAAGCATTGAGGCGACACTCCTACACCATAGCGGAGGAGCTGCCACTGTTCTAGAGACATAATCTGATGAACTTTTTTAGCAGCGTAAAAGTGTGGAAGGGAGAAAATCATTCAATTTTATTCAATTTCCAATTAATGTCCACTGATGCATAATAACCAAGGGACATTAGTAGGATTTATTACTAAGCCAAAAATAACTCAACATAGATACACCTCAACACAAGGTTGCAGAGATACAGAGTATCAGCATGAAGCCAAATCTACGCACCCAGTGCTGCTGATGTAGCATGAACAAAGCTACTAGCTCCAGAACAAGAATACAAGCAATGAAAAAGAAAGAGTCCAAAGGTTCCTGCATTGAGTAAAGCATCAATCTATCCTTACACTATCACTAAGATGACATCCCTAAGTTGAAATATAAGCATTTCTAATGAAAAGAATAAAGGTATCAGTCTTGGAGTCTCCCTAAGAAGTCTCTCCACAGTCGAGATAGGTCGAGTTGCGTGAGCCACTTCTCTAGAGAAGGCGATTAATCTGTGATGCTCAGTCTCCAAAAAGCAAGGAAGAAGTGCAGGCTCTTTTCCTAACCCAAAACCAGTTATTCACAGGTAATGTCCCATCATACTTCTTGTCCACAAAGAGTACTTTTCCACTGTGTTCTCTTTAATCATCACTCGCAACAGTTCACCTTGGTTCTCATGCCTTCTCCTGTGTGAAACAGACTTTTTTCCTCTTATCATCTCCAAACCATACAATCGTAACTTCTTCTCTTCTTTAACTAGACGCTAAAACAAAGACATTATTTTGCCTAAAAGAATGCTTCTTCACCTGTAACACAAAATGTGAGAAAGAACAGTGTTGTATTTACCTATGCTTGTTATAGTCCTGTAACAGAACCTCTTGGTTGTCATGTAGATGTGATGTTCTAATTCCATTTTATTACAGTTGAGGCCACTCTGAGCTAGAGAGTGGTGCGGTGGCTCGTTGCTTCAAGAATAAACTTGAAGGTTTATATCTAAATCTCTTCTGGTATTATTCACTACCCACAACATATTTTTGGCGACGAGGTGACTGAAGAATACGAGCCACTGCTGCGAAATTTTTGAAGAGACTTAATTTTTAAAGTTTGAATCTTTAAAGAAGCGATTCTTCACTTCATTGCGTTTATTAAAGAAAAATAGCCCACCACCCCAGCGACCCCAGCGGCTGTAGTCTTTAAAGGGAGATTTATGTTCCCCAGCGGCAGTGCGTGAGTGTATCAATTTGGAAGGTGAGGAGGTCGAGGGGTGGGTTATTGGTTAATGGAGTCATTTGCCATTTGGAAAACCATTTGACAGAGCTGGCATACCTCTGAGTTAATTCAAGTTACTCTTTGTTGCATCTGAAGAACTGTTTTGTGGGGAGGTGCAGCGACAGTTGAAAGGAATTTCTAGTGTTGCCTGATCTTCACTCGCTTAAAGTCTCCTCAGTCTGATGACGTCTTAGAACGTGCAGGGGAAGTTGGCGATTGTACCGCATGTCATCGGAGCTATGGCGAGTTGGGCATGCTTCTCAAGCTCTGCCAATCCTTGCGTGAGACGTTGACGTCTGATGTCACACTTTTTGGATTCTGCGCATTGCTTTGTTTATGCTTTGTGACTAGAACACAAGCATCGCGCACATCGTGTGGGAATTGAAGCATCGCGCACATTGTGCGGAAATTGCCTTGAGACTCCGTAACGTTGGACAATCCATCATAAAAGGTTTACGAGCTCCGCAGTGTCAGAGTGTGAACTCACCAACGCTGTGGAAGTTACTTCAGACAACAGTTTCTGCAAGTTCAATTTTGCTTCAAAGTTGATCGTGAGGTTTATTACCTTTTGTTTTCAGCTTAACTTAAGGTTTTCCAAGTTGTTTTGTCAATACCAGGCGCTTTCTTGTTTGGTTTTCTCAAGCACTATCTGAACTGTTTTTGAAACCAAGTACTATTTGATCTGTTCTTGATTCGTGACTTTTGGGGGATCTTGTTATGTTAAGTTAACATCTAGCATTTGAAGATTTTGATTTGACTGTTTTTTTTCATAGTAATGGTCAAGAAAAGTATCTTCTAGCATCTTTTGGTTTAAGTTTTTTTTTTTATATCATATGTCTTCTGCAATGCAATTTGTTAATCAACCACCTCCTTTCTGGAAAGTCCAGGTTCACCACCAATCCAATGGAGGCAGTGGTTCGACTCTTTCGAGACCTACATAGGCGCGATTGGTGCATCTAGATATAGAGCTAAGAGGAAAAAGTTTTTGCTTTTAAATTGTTTGGGATTTGAAGGACGGGAGGTGTACAAACATTTACCAGATTTAGTTCTTGCGGAGGGTGAGGTACTTGATGAGTACCAAGAAACAATTAAGAAACTTGTTATTAAGTTTGATGTTCAGCCTAGTTTGGTTGTCTTGAGACACAAATTCTTTAAGAGGACACAAATTCAGAGTGAGGATGTTGATACTTATTTTAGTGCTTTAAGTAAGTTATGTGCAGAATGTCAGTTTGGAGAGTTTCGTGATCAATTGGTAAGGGACCAATTTATTGCACACTGCAGCGATAAACAAATTCAACAGAAACTACTCACCATGGGTAATCCTACCTTAGAGGAAGTTATAAAGGTAGCTAAGAGTATTGAGCTTGCTCAAACTTTGAGAAAAGAATTAAGCACTTTGAATATAAGTAAAGAAAGTGTGAATGCTGTTGTTTCTTTGGCTCCTAAAACTAACTATTCAAAGAAGGAAAGGTCGAATGAGAGAAGTTTTTTCAAGAAAAATATTTGTCATAGGTTTGGTTATCCTCCACATACCAAAGAGAACAGTTTCTGTCCGGGCAAGAAATCTAAATGTTATAAATGTGGCAAATTTGGTCACTTAGCAAAGGTTTGTCAAGCAAGTGTCAGTAAATCTGAGAAAGTTAATTGTGTCATTGGTGAAGAACAGGTGTCGAAATACGTGTTACAGAGTAACATTGTTAAAGATTTTAAGGACATGATTGTTACTGTAACTGATGATGGTGTGGTGTCTGGTGACCCGTCAGAATGTGCTGATCCCTATGTAGATATTTCAGTTGGGGATGTGTGTTTAAATTTGCTGGTGGATTCTGGTTCCAGGATAACAATGATTACTTTTGACTTATTCAAGCAGTCGTGGAAAGATAGGAAATTATTCCCTCCTGATAGAGCCGCTTTTTCCTACGAAGGGCGTAAAATAGATCTAGAGGGGTACATTGAAGATATACTGGAACTTAAGGGGAGAAGGATTCATGGGAAAATTTATGTTGCCGTCCGTGGTTTGAATATTTTGGGTTGGTACCATCAGGGATTGTTTGGAATGGTGTTGAGGCCTGGTGCAAAAGAACAGGTACTTGTGGTTCGAGATATGCCTGATCCACTGTGTTTAGAGAAAGAATTTCCAAGTGTTTTTTCTGATTCTCTTGGAGAGATTTCAGGTTTTAAGCATAGAATTAAGGTTAAGAACAATGCTGTGCCTGTTAAACACAAAGTAAGATCAGTGCCTTTTAGTTTAAGAGTGGACCTTAAAGCGGAACTTGAGAGGTTGGAAAAGAATGGCATAATTGAGCCAATTGAGTCTAGTTTGTGGCTTAGTCCATTGGTGGTAGCCCGGAAGAAAAATTGTGAGATTTGTTTATGTTGTGACCTTAGAAGGCTTAACAAAGAGATCTGGGTGGATGCCCACCCACTTCCTAAGATTGGTGATCTTTTAGAGGAGTTGAGAGAGGCGCAGTCGTTTTCTAAAATCGATTTGGTCTCTGCGTATCACCAGGTTGTATTGGATGTTGCGTCTAGGCACTGCACTGCTTTTAATTCACCTTTTGGATCCTTTCAGTTCTGTAGGATGCTGTTTGGGCTCGCTTCAGCGGCCTCGGTTTTCCAAAGAGTTATGCAGAATGTTCTTAAGGATGTTAAGGGTGTAGTGATCTTTCAGGACGACGTACTCATTTTCAGTAAGTTTTTGGAACAACATGATCTCATCCTTAAGTCTGTTCTTACTAAGTTTAAAGAGAAAGGTATCGTTGTAAAAAAAAACAAGTGTGAGTTTTGGAAAAGGGAGGTTGAATTTTTAGGGCATCTGGTTTCAGGTGATGGAGTTGCTCCCAGACCGGGTTGATCAAGGATGTAGTAGACTGTCCTGTACCCAAGAACAAAGATGAGTTGCGCTCATTTTTGGGCCTTTGTGAATTTTATTCACGTTTAATTCCTGACTACGCAAGTAAAATGAATGCTCTTTCAAATATGCTTAGATCTAGCGTGGCGTTTGTTTGGGATGACTTTTGTCAACAGACATTTGATTTGGTCAAGGCGGAAATGACAAATGCTAAAACTTTAAGAGCATATGACCCTAATGTGAGTTGCACGGTCACGGTTGATGCGAGCAATTACGGACTGGGGGCTGTACTTACTCAAAGGGTGGACGGTAAGGATGTTACTATTATTTTTGCTTCAAGGGTATTAAGAGACCCTGAAACAAATTACTCAGTGATAGAAAAAGAGCTTTTGGCTTGCTATTGGGCTTGCAAGAAGTTTCGTACCTACATATGGGGAAGGAAGTTTGTGATTTAAACTGATCACAAGCCTTTAGTTTACATTTTGAATGGTGATAGGGCCAAATATGCAACTCCTCGTATTGCTCGACTCACAACTAAGTTGCTTCAGTATGATTTTGTTATAAAACACATTCCTGGCAAAGAAAATTTAACAGCTGATATGCTTTCAAGACTTCCTTTGGCAGACGATGAGTGTTTAGATTTGGAAGAGGATAGGGAAGATTGTTTTATTGCGGCTTTAGATGTGGCTGAGAAAGGGTGTGATAGTGGGAAAGAATGGCTGGATGCAATGGATGCTGATTCCACTCTTGTGAAAGTCAAAGAGTATATTGTTTCTGGTTGGCCTAGGGAAAAGAGTGTTCCTTTCACCATTCAACCTTTTTGGAAAGTTTCTGGTGATTTGTCTATTGAAGACGGAATTGTCATGAGGGATGGGAGATGTGTTCCTCCTGTGCAGCTTCGTTTGAGGTTAATAGATTGTGCACATGAGGGTCACCTTGGTGTAACCATGACCAAGAAACGCTTGAGGTTACATTATTGGTGGCTGTCGATGGATTGTGATGTTGAGGAAAAAGTTAAAGAGTGTAGTGTCTGTTCCAGTGCTGAAAAGGGATTGAAAGTTGTAACACCTCCTTTACAGCCCATTCATTTTCCATCTAAGCCATGGTTGAAAGTAGGAATAGATTTAGTGGGACCATTTAATTTTCTTCCTAATCATTTCCGTTTTGCTTTTGTGCTAATGGATTTTCATAGCAAGTGGCCAGAGGTCAAATTTTGTGCCAATCCCACTGCTAACTCTGCAGTTCTTTTCCTTAAAGAAATATTTTTGAGAGAGGGGTTTCCAGAGGCAATAGTGTCGAACAATGGTGTACAATTTTTTAGTTCTGAAATGCACACTTTCCTGTCTGAGTCTGGTGTGAAGCACTTGAAGAGCTCTGTGGGACATCCTCAAACAAATGGACTTGTTGAGAGAATGAACCGAGTAGTGGTGGAGTGCATAAAATGGGCCAAGAACAACAACTTTGATGTAGAGAATGCGGTAAAGTCGATGATTTGGTTTTATCGCACAACCCCTCAATCCATCACAAACATTGCACCATTTGTGTCTCTTAGGGGTAGGGTACCGACTTCTACATTCTATCCTGCTTGGTTATTGAGAACTGTTAAAAAGAACATTTCTTGTAATGTTGACAGTTCTGAGTTAGAAACTCGTGTTAAAAATGCCCAGAAAAAAATGGCTTTCAGGTATGATGTTAAGAATTCAGTGAAAAAGGTGGATATTTTGCCTGGTGACATGGTGCGTGTCAAAAACGATAGGGTTGTCAGAAAGGGTGGAGACTCTTTTGGTGAACCTGTCTGTGTGGAGAAGGTATGTGGTAATGCAGTCATGGTGAAGGGTGGACATTGGTGGAATCTTGGAAAAATAGTTAAGGTGAAAAATTGTTATGACAACATGTCTCACACAAATAATGACCCATTGAAAAATGTTCCTCTTGAAAGTCCTACTGGGAATGTGTCTCAATTGGGGTCTGTTCCTTTTACGAGAAGATCAACACGGGTGAGCCGTCTTCCTTGGAAGTTACGTTGAGTGTTGCTACAGGGTTTTGTAATTGTTATTCTGAATATTTTTATGATGAATAGCATTGGATCTGCTTTATTTGTTTTGGTTTTTTTTTCATGTATTTTTGTTTTGTTTTGTTTTCTTCAATTGGAAAAAAAGGTAATGTTGTATTTACCTATGCTTGTTATAGTCCTGTAACAGAACCTCTTGGTTGTCATGTAGATGTGATGTTCTAATTCCATTTTATTACAGTTGAGGCCACTCTGAGCTAGAGAGTGGTGCGGTGGCTCGTTGCTTCAAGAATAAACTTGAAGGTTTATATCTAAATCTCTTCTGGTATTATTTACTACCCACAACAAACAGCTTCCACAGTGCACATGACTTTCAGAAGCGAGTTTTTCAAGGATTGCTTTTCAGGCCTACAGCTTTAGCTAACATAAGAACGCATCATTTAAGTATTGCGAATTACAATTGACATGACACAATTTCCGAAATATGGAAAACATTATTATTATTAAACATCTCTAATACTTGAGAATTGTCAACACTTCATATCCCAGTGTATTCATGTTAGCGTTTTATGCTGGTTACACATATTTCTTGAGTTAGCTATCACATAGCATTGTTTAAAATATAAAATAACTCAACAAAAGAGAGGGACCCTTTCATACCAAAGAGGTAGGGCACCAATAAGACCAAAAGTCAAAAAGTAGAACCCCATTTGGGAAACTAAATAATTGGACTCTCATACATACAACCAGAGGATCAACCAATATCGCCAAAACACAAAGATAGACTGAAGTATATAAATATCTACACAGCGCTGGCCAATTTTCTCTAGAAAATGTAATATGTATTTCTTAAAATCACAATATAGAAAAATTCTTTATTAAAATAAACAATTGTTTAACATTTTAAAAAAGAGCATAAAAAACATACATCATATATAGAATTCACATAATCACTAAAGGATAAAATATATCATTATTAAAAACCCTCAATGAACAGAAAGCATAGCAAGAATACATGAAATAATTTATCATGTCATTGAAAAAAACACAGTCTGTAGTAAATCATTTTTTCAGTCGGAATATTTTTTAAGATTAGTTCTCGTATATTAAAAAATGTCCCAAAGATCTAGTGTATCAAATCTGTGAAGCATTGACGTGTTTGGGTGGGTACTGGGATTTTACAGCCACCATCTTCAGGAAAAACAATATCTCCCAGCCACAATGTATTCTCTTTGTTCCTCATGAGCAGAAACTCTAAGGTAGACTCAAAGGAGTTTGAATATTAAAGGGATGAAGGTAAGTATTGATGTATATATACCCCTTTGTTTGTATATACCCCTTTGTATGGCTCCACATATACCTGTATCTGTTTTGCAGTCAACAACTATCAAAGAAATATTGAGAAGGGTACAGCACCTTGTATTCCTAATTGGATAGGTTCTGCATCAATAATATTAGATGGAGGAAGACCTTCTCTACATAAATTTCAGTGTGTGAAAATATACCTCCTACAGGTCAGAGGAGCCACTGTTGACTCAATCCTTTCAGCTAACCAACGGGGTGAAACTTCTGTATAGTGGTGAAAATAATATACATATTCGTAGGTTTCACCCCTTTTGCTCATTTAAGCTACACCTGTTCTTTGTGTGATCCTTGGATTTTTTAGAATCCCTATGAGTTTAGTGTTCAGTGAGGTAACTTTGATGACAGTACCCCCACACCTCATTCTGACATCTGAGTTGGAGCGGGGCTCCAAAATCAGCAACAGCAGACAAGGGGGATCATGATGGATTTGTAGTTGAAAGTGCTTTGCAGGCCACATTTCATACTTTCTTTTTATTATAAGTGTAGAGTTTCATTCACAATCAAGCGATCATCAAGCAAGTGCAGTCTGCAGCCAGGGAGCACAGTAGGTGGGGCAAAAGAGGGTTTGGGGAAGCTGTTTGTTTTTTTGTAGAGGGCGGGGGAGAAAAGACATTTTCTGATAAAAGGAGGTGTGTGCTTGGCTAGGGAGGCTTAGGTGCATTCTAGAGGCCTCTTCTCCGTCCGTGATCAAAACCTTTATCAGAGCAGTGGTGGTTGGCATGTAAGGGGGGTTGTGGGGCAGGAGGGAAAAAAATTATAAATGCATTAAAAAAATACATTTACCTTGATCCAGGCCCAACGTCTCTTCACTCGCAGGCAGGCATGCAGGCTCCAACCAGGACCAGAAAGCAGCAGTAACCAATCCTGGCACTGCTTTCATGCAGCATGAAAGCAGCGACAGGCTTGGAGGAACCAGCCTTTCTCGCCACTCCAGAGGGCACTAGAGCCCTATGCTGTCTCTAACACAGCTGTCTTAAGCTGGTTTAGAGAGGTTTATACTGCGCATGTCTGGGTGGCCGTCCCAAGACGGCCTGCCAAAAAGATGTGTGCAATTTAAACTAACGTGCCCTGCCTTTCACTGCTTTCTGTTGCTTCCTGAGTGGCAGCAGCAAAAACCAGAAATCCCTCTCCGCGTCCTGACCTAAGCTCAGGCAGGGTTTGGAAAAATAAAACGGTAATAATTTGTGTTTTGTACCATTTTACTTTTCCATATCTGGGGCAATTTGGTTAGTGGGGCAGCTGCAGCTGCTACAGGTAAGAGGGGGGGCGGTGGGGCCAGGTGAGGGGGGATTTCGAGAGACAACTACAAGGGAAAGTTAATTATTTATTTAATTTTCCCTCGTAGTTGTCTCTCGAAATACCCCCTCACCTGGCCCCACCGCGCTTACCTGCAGCAGCGGCGGCTGTAGATTGGGTTTTGCTCCTCCGCCTCAACAGAGGAGCCGCACCTGCATCAGAGACTGGTGCAGGAGTAAAAGAACTGTTGTAAATAAAGCCAGGTAGTCCATATACTTTCTTGATGCTCCTTTATTCAGGTAAGATGGTAAGTTAGTTATTTATTCAGGTAAGATGGTAAGTTAGTTATATAAAGGGGAAACCCAACCAGGAGTGGCCTCCTGCCACTCAGCCCAGATTCAACTGCCAGACATCCACACAGAACATTCTAACAAGCTCTTGCATCACACATTCTATGCTGGGCAGCAGGGACAAGTATAACAAGAACCTTAGATGGTGATCCGCTTTCCAATCCAAAGGAAGAAATAAAATACATTTGAAAATAAAGAATGTATCTTGCTACAACAAAATAAATACATTAAAAAGGTCTGCTTCTCCCAAACACAACTTTAGACTTCAGTTAGAGAAAGTGTGTACACATCCACAAAATTCTGTGTAATAACCAATGGGTGAAAACAATTGCCTCAGGTCTCCTTTCTTTCTCCACAGCATCTATAGTATGTGGTATGATCTATGCTGTGTGTTGTTCTATGACGCGTGTAGAAGTGACATCAGAGTTTTGCCAGATAGCTAAATACATCCACTCTGAAACATAACTAAGGTACAAATTGTGGTAAATGTTGAATATGTCTAATTTGACAGAAATTAAGAATGGCCTAAAACAGCTGTGTCCTGGCCCCTCGCTTATTCATAGTTGGGTCTCAGGGACCAACCCTTTCAGCCATTGGCTTTCTTGGATGATCATCTTTCAGCAATGGGCTTGAGACTTTATTAATGACAAGTATCTCTCCCTTAATGCTTTAGGATGTTTGGATGTATCCCTTGGCTTCCACTTGAGTGCTTGCACTGAATTGCACGAGGCAGTACTTCACAACCGAAGAGCCCTCTGATAGCAATACTGCTGGCTACTTCCCAACCAGAAACTCCACTTATAACATTGGTTGAGAATGCCGAGGAGTGGTTTGCAGTCCATTTGCAACTGCCCCACACAGCAAATGTTGTAGGCCACATAGCTTGTGAAGGGCTCTTGTGGTGGAGCCTGGTTCAAGAGCTAACATCGGGCTAGTGTGTCTTGTGCTTTCATCGCACTGTTAAGTCCCAGTCACAAGCTGATTTTATCGGGGTGAGCTGGCTGGGGGGTCTGGGAGCGCCGATGCATCAGAAGCACTGAGCAGCTTTAAGCCAGGTGTGGTATGGTTGATATCTGATGCAAGGGTCATCTGTTAGACTAGAGATTTACTAAGATGTACCACCTTTGGTGCTTGAAGGCCTATTGGCACCACCTTTTCAATGGAAGCCATTGTCTAGCGGGTTGTTCTGAGCAGAGTATTTGCAGGCTTTATTAACATTATCAGCTACCAGTTCAAACGTGCATCTTTCACTAATTTATACAATGCTGATCACAAGAACCAATTCCTGCAGTAGGGGCGTAAAAAGGTCATAGCAACCTGGCAAGGGAACTGTGCCACGTGTGGTTTGTAGCTTGTGTAGCTTGGTATGGGCATGAGCATGGCCTGTCCTTTTGCCGGTGGTCAAGGAAGTTGGTGGCCTATGCTCCCAGTAGTCCTATTTACTGAATTCGGGGTGACCATAATGGCAATTTCAGAGTTGTTTGTGGTAAGTCATCTTGTTTGGGGTTAGAGGTCTGTTGGTCTAAGGACCGGCCAGTGCGTCTTCCTGCACTCAGGTCGGTGAGCAATAACTTTGGGTGTTATGGTGACTGTGGTAAGTTCTGGGCAGGGAGACTCAGGCCAGTCCCCACCCTTTGGTCGACCAGGACATCCCGCACAAACTCCATCAGAGGGGATCATTTCAGGGATGGGTCATAGGGTTAAAAACTTGTCAGCAGGGACACAGCAACCCCCTAGTTGCACCCTGGCATGGGTATTCAAGCTTCCCGCAAGTTTAATTCAGGGTTATGATATAGAATGTCTTATTAGGAGGGGCCCAGCGCGTTCATGCCATTGTCTATTATTCGTTGACTGGAATTTGGGCCACGTCAGGGTGGGGCTAGTGCATAACAGATACATGTAACATGTAAGTCTCTGTGGCAGGGCGAGTAAGGGATGCTTGGTCTGCACGCAGGGGTGGGCAATTTCTTTGTGGGCTTAGCTCTGCAGGCTACCTTGCGCCCTGGTGTTAACAGACTAGGATACACAGTGAAATGTGCGCCAAGAGATAGATCTTCTGAAACATCTATACCTGGTTTAGTTCCTGGCTACTGAGTGGCGCCGTGACACTCCGGTGTTGGAGGTGGTCAGCCGGCCTTCTAGATGTGGGTTTCTAGCTCAGGCATGTCCAAGAAAGGTTTCAGATGATAGAAGTCAGCCCTGGGATACAATTTACAGGCCTGCGGAGTGGCAGAAATGAAAAGGGCTGGTGTACGACCTCTTGGTCACAGGTTCGGATCCTGGTACGTCCACTTTCGAGCACCCCATTCCAGTAGATTTTCCACACGCAGGACGGCATTCCGGTAGGCGGCAGCAGGAGTCTGGTCATGGACTACTCACGTGAGGGTGGGGACCTGGGCCAGAAAATGGGGACGACTTGCAGGGCATGCTCCCTGCAGTTGTTCTCTGACTAAGGTGATGCAGGGGACAGGTTTCAAGCATGCGCTGTGGGATGGGTCTTTCGACTTCATCCACTTGTAAACAACGTTAGTTTCAGGCCAATGAGTGACTGCTTGAGCCCCGGGTGCCGGGGAGGGTTTTTCGGGGGTGACAGCTTCCCCAACTATTTCACAGGTTGTTGTTTACTCCGAGGGAGGCAGGTTAGCAGGCCTTCTCTTGTCAGGGTTTGAGGTGTCGGTTGGGTCTTTTAGATCAAGTTGGAATAGGCTCTATCCTGTCAGCTGGGGTGTGAGTTTGCCATTCCCAACAGGGTGCTGGTACCCTAATATTGTTGGAATAGAGGGTTAGGATCACAAAGACTGACTACTATCAGAGCACATTTTGCTTTTATAATTAAGAAGGTACAGGTACACTGACCATAGGTTTACTCCATGTCTTCCGATCCACAGTGGCATGATACAGGTTGTTTCAGTTAAGCAAAATATCCTTGGGAGCAGTCAGCCAACAAGGGCACGAATGTCCCAATTTTGGCCTAGGAAGACGGGCAGGTGTGGTGCTCCCTAACAAGGGGTAGGGAGAAGGGCGCATTCCGACCAGGTTTGGCTGAGGGGTTTTCTGTTACACCCAGCTGGGAGATAGATGTATGGCCCAGTGTGTATGGTCGCTCCTTACATGGCCCTTCGGGAGAGGGGTACTCAGGTTCATGCTGACAGCACGCCCCTCAACATTTTGGGGTTGAACAGGTATGGAAGGCATGAGTAAATGTCAGGATTACTGGTCCTGGCAGGCAACTTTGCAAGCACTCTTTTGAAGGGGCAGCAAGCCCACCAATCTGGGCAGGCTTGTCAGTGGAGAACAACATGCAGGTGGGACGAGGGGAATCCTAATGTTTTAAGAGGTACATCTGTCAACAGCCACCCAGGGGAGTGGCCGGTTAACAGGTTAAGTGTTTTAAGTACAGGCGAATGGTGAATATACCATAGGCACCTGAGGTTTGTTGGGGTGCAGTGTTATTAGGCAAATATGTGCAAGCCTTGGCCAGTTAGCTCAGTGGGTTGGAGCATGGTGCTTATAATGCCAAGCTTGCGGGACCAATCCCCGTACGGGCCAGAATTCTGGATTTGTTGTATAGAATAGTGTGCAGTGCTCAACAAAGGGGGTTTAGCAACCTAACATTTCTTCATGTTGCCAGGACTAACAGTCTGGGGGAGATGGCCTTCCGTTCGTCCTGTGAGTGGAGGTCCCAGGCATGCCCTGGAGCAGCTTGCTGTAGAGGCTGCGACACAGACTAAGGGGCGGGCTCTCCCCTCCCAACATTTTTGGCCATACACCTGTGAGGCAATGACAGGACTTTCCGGTGTAGGAGGGCAATCAAGGGAAGCCATGGAGACCTCACGCAGGAGGGTTAACAGAGCCATGCTTAACTTCAAAGAGCAAAGGGGTTTTGGTTTCATCCGGCATGGTTTATTGCACGCCAAGTCCATTGGGTGTTTTTATGAAGATGGGATACACCTGTTCAGAGTGGAAATGGAGCTGTTCTTGCTTGATCTGGGGGAGGCCTTGGAATCAGCAGGGTGTAGTTAACTAGGCCTATCTTGGTGGGGGGCCCTGAGGTGACGGTGGCTACTCCCAGTCCTGTGGCGGAGTTACAGCGCGATCCAGAGGTTGTAAGGTACAGAGGGGTACCCTCTGCACGAGCACCACAAGAGTACAAAGGCCAAATATCCCCAGGGAGGTCCTTGCGTTGGCCCCTGGAGGAGCGACGGCGCACCGTTAGTCCTAAGGGTGGATGTGGACCTGAGCAACCGGGGGTTGCCTGCAACGCTCTGCCCCCTTTCTGTGGGCGTGAGTAAGGGGGTGGACTGGCAGTCCACCGGAGGGAGGGGCTATCCCCTCCCCCAAATCTGGCAAACCTTTGGCTAGGCCCACGGTGTAATTCGGCTCATCAGGAGGCCAGGCGGCGAGGGGCTGCCTGCCCTGGGTTCGCCCGTAAGGTAACCCACCACGTTGGCATATTTGGTATGCAAATAAACCTGCAGCAATTTTCTCCACAAAGAAGGTGTCTTGTCTGTTTATTTCTCCAGGATATTGCTGTGGGAGGGATGGGGAGTGTTGCCGATATTGGCACTATGCAGGGCTGCCCCAGGCCCACGAAGGGGGACCTCCTAAGAGGGCAGCCCCTCCTTAGTGCAACACAACGGCACATGAGTCAGCCGCCCAGTGTTTTGAGACCCTCAAGGGGGGCGGGGTGAGGTACTTATACCTCTCCCGCACCCTGGTCGCCCTCTTTATTCTGCTCCCCTGATGCTGTTTCCCTCCCCACCGCTTACCCGGCGTACAGGCAGGGGGGTGTTTATCTAACTTATTATTTTGTGTTGCAGGCGGAGTTACAGGGCGATCCAGAGGCTGTAAGGTACAGAGGGGTATCCTCTGCATGAGCACCACATCAGTGCAAAGGCCAAATAGCCCCAGGGAGTTCCTCACTGTGGACTCTCGAGGAGCGACGGCGCCCCGTTAGTCCTACGGGCGGTTGTGGACCTGAGCAATGGGGGGTTGCCTGCAACGCTCCTCCCACTCTCTGGGGGGTGTGAGTAAGGGGGTGGACTGGCGGTCCACCAGAGGGAGGGGCTATCCCCTCCCCCAAATCTGGCAAACACCGGTTGGCTAGGGCCACGGTGTAATGCAGCTCATCAGATGGGCATGCGACGAGGGGCTGCATTCCCTGGGATCGCCTCTAAGATAACCCACCATGTTGGCATATTTGTTATGCAAATGAACCTGCAGCAATGTTCTCCCCAAAGAAGGTGTCTTGTCTGTTCATTTCTCCAGGATATTGCTGAGGTAGGGATGGGGAGTATTGCTGATATTGGCACTAAGGGATTTCCACCTAATGTGAGAATCAGACTTGTAAATTTAGTTTGATAAGCAATTGATTTTGTCATGTAAGTATTATTGTGACACAAACAGATTGTTCCTAAATACTAGCAAAAGCCCACTGCGTGATAGTAGCTTCATTACCCAAGTTCTCACACCAGCGGCGCTCTTCTGTGCTTACTGGAGCCCTTGTGACGACACATGGCTGGGGGGAAGCAAAGGCCCTTCAAAAGTCAGCAATCACAGCTGACTCTTACTTTGCCTTTTAGAAAGCTTCCTGCTGCCTTCTCTAACATCTCTACCCACAGCCTGCTCATATTATGCCGCCTGCAGCCAGTACTCTCCGCCACCTTTTGCGACGGCGTCTCTGCCTGCAGCCGACTCTTCTCACGTCGCCTGCAGCCAGCACTCTCTGCTGCCTTTGAAAACAATGTCTCCGCCCGCATCCTGCCCTTATATACCGCCTGTTGCCAGCACTCTATGGCGCCATTGAGGACTTATAGATCACTACTGCTACATCTAGAGCAGGGCAAAAGTGTTTTATTGTTGGTGTGTGAAATAATGCCAATGAGGACACAGCTGCCACGTTTTCAGATAGCATATGTGTGCCATTGTCATAGCCTTATTTACTGTTACAAAGGTCGCAATCCATTCAAAGCTAACAGGGTATTTAAAAATACTGTAAAAATGTGTTCGTTCCAATTTAATTTATCACCAAATTCTACTCTAAAATATGTGTAATTCTTCACTTTTGCTAACTTATTTTTACCCAACCACCTGGAACTGCTGGCTTTACCCAAAACGTCTTATTCTCCTATGGCCCTCTTTTGTGTTTACGCAACCTCTTCTGTTTACACGCTCACTACACCACAACGCCTATGGGCCGTACTATGAGTACCACAGCTTTAGTGGCTACATTCTTAAATGAGGATGATGCCACCGTCTTAATAGAATTCGACACAGATGTGTTCAGAAATTCTAATTTTTTCTTAAAAACCTAATTTTCTGCATCATCACCCTTCTCCATACCGTTCCCACTATTATTATTATTGTGATTTATAATGCCTGTTTAGTCTAAATTTAGGGAACAGAGCCCTCTCAGTGCTATCATCAATATCACTTGCACCAATTTAAAATATAAAGTAATTCCCAGTAAAAGCATCGGAAATTGTTATAAATACACAGAATCAAACATGCATTGCATTACATTCATTTTGAATTAATACGACAAAATAAAGTCTTAGACAATGTTCATGCATTTCCACCTAAGATCTGGTCTCAAACCCCTAATAGCAGGATGAAAGCTCAAGGTTTTCCAGCCAGGCCATATGCTCTCGTTTCAACACTTGTTCCAAAATCCATACTGACATACTGACCACTAAAACAGCGGGGAGGAGCCAAGCCGGCAACCGAAATGGCCGCATAGACGCTCGGCTCCGGGAGCCCTCTTACCCCGCACATACATCCTGACAATTATCTTGAGCTGTAACAGCATATTTAAGTAGGCGAAGGAAAACTTTCACTTACCGTTTGCTCCTGGGGCTTCTACGTGCGGCAGACCCGAAGAAATGTCCCCGACTGTTCTGCGGCCTTCATGGAGCTGGGACCCTGGTGTCGAGTGAGAGGAGCAGCCGGCTGCGACTGTCACAACAGCGGCCATTGATGGAGGTGCGGAGTCGGCCGGAGGGTGCCGAAGGTTTGCTGGGCCGATGGCGACGGTGACGACTCAGTCCATCTGGCAGAGTACCTCGTGGAGTTGAGTGGCAGAGCAGGATCGAGGGGGGTGCGTGAAAATTGGGCCCCTTTTTGGTCTGGTGTCCGGGCATAACTAAAGACTTCCCCCGGAATCGACGGGCGGCTCCCGGGGAGCGCCAGCGATTTTGTTTAGCCCTTTGGTGGTTCTTCGCCGGGTGGCCTGCCAAGACTTCCTGGGTCCTCACTGTGGATCCTGTTGCGCCCTGGTGTGGGGCCCGGTCCCGGGGTGAGGTGAAGAAGGGCGAGGCCGGATCAGCTAAGATGGCGGCTGTTGCCCTCCTACGCAGACCACATCTAGCTGAAAAAGCCGCCGTGCGGGAGTGTTAAGGGGTCTGGCGGCACGGGAAAGAGCCCACGTCCCAAGATATTTTGGCTGCTCTAAAGACCCTGCATACGGCCCTGATCCGCAGCGCCCGAGACCTGGGAAGAAGGATGGCCGCCATTGTTGTCCCGCCGTTCCACACGGGTACATTTCGATCTCAAGGAAGCGCCGACGTGCCCGCCTCTATGTCAGCGAAGAGTGCTCCACTACGCCTATGTTCGTGGAGACGCCGGAAGACCCGGCTCATGAGATCGCCTTGGACAGCTCTATAGTACTCGTGAGTGACTTTTCGGTGCCTCTACCTGATCGGCGAATGGGGAAACAACGCCGGTTCATGTCTCGGGCTGCCCGGCGCCGTCTCAGTGCTTGCCGTATGGTGTGACTTTTTCTCCTTGGATGGTGAGACTGTGTTCGGACTTGAGGATATTTTCGTGTCGATACTGACGCAGATGGATTTCCGCTATACATATTTGGCTGGGTTCTGGTTGCTGAAGTCCCATGGAGTAATAACACGGCCGGCCTGCCCGGATCATTTGGACCCTCCACGCAGCTCTGTCTGCCGATTGATATGTGGACGTATGTTGGTGCTATTGATAAGAAAGGCCAAGGGTGATACCACCTGAGATCCGGTGAACTTATTGATGGCTGATGGTGATTTGGGGGACATTCGGCGGGGAGTTTATTGATGATGCTCTCAGTGATTAATGTTTTTCATGGATATTCTGATTATGCTTTTAGAATTTTTGCCGGGTGCGGGGGTGGGGGGGGGTCCGAGTGGCAAGATCGAGGGCCCTTCTCCACCTTATTTTCTTCTTTTCTTCTTTCTCCTCTTTTTCTATATTTCGGGTCTCTTATTTAGGGCGACAGGCACACTGCTGGGGGGGGGGGTAGGCTGTGGCCTTCTGCAGGCGTGCAGGGTGTGGGGTAGGGGGATGGGTATTGTTATTTTGTCCGTTATTTGTTTCTATGGCCCTTTTGTCTTTCTTCCTTTTTGGTGTCGCCGTTTTTCATGTTTCCTACAGTACGCTTCGTTTTGAGGGGGGGGGTGCGGCTTGCTATGGAACGGGTTTGTGGTCACATTTGTCCTGACTCTTATACCTTACCCCCAATACTTGAATTGTGTTTGCAATAATTGCGGATTTCCTGATTCAGGCTTGTTATTGTAGGACCATGTATGACTGTACTGCATTGATCCTTAGTTTTTCTTTATTGTAAAATGAACCTTCATGAATCCTGAATATCGGCCACTACGCCTGAATACGAGTCATATCCTGGACGCTTGTTAGACCCCGGTTCTCGGGCTGCTATGTTTTCTACATTGATTTGCTGTACTTATGACTTGGCTAGCGGCCGGCCGGGATGGTTGTAGGCCCATATTTGTATTTGCTTGAAGTAATAATAAAGGTTCCCAAAAAAACCCCCAAAAAAACAGCTGAAGGCTTAAGCTAGAACTAGAACGCGCAGGTTTGTGTCTTGTTATTCTATTATTGTGCCTTACTTCTTACATGTTGCTGCCATCAGGAAACTTTAAAGGTTTTGCAGGATAAGCGATGTGCAGAATTGTGAAATGCTGAGGTCTGGTTAATAAGATCTGAAAAGGGCTCCACATATCGCAGATGGTTACTGTGTCACTGACATGGCATGATGTGTTTTGTGCCGTGGGTATCTACTCACTGTTTCCAAATACAGGGAATTGGATGGGGTAATCAAGCCTCCTTGTGCTCTTCTGTGGGCCCGATTACGATGTCGGGCAGAAAGGCTGGGCAGAGGCTTTCTGCCCGACATCTATGGTTTCTGTCCATTCACCTAATAACAATACCGGCGGTCGGAGGAAAACCCATGGGGGCATTCTGCTCTGCTTCCGACAGGCTCACATAGCCCGTCGGAGTGGTGGGTGGAATGGTAATCCCATAATGATAGCGTAGCCAGCCTCGGCTCCGCCGTCGGGTTTATGATGTATGTTGCTTTCCACCTGCCCTTTCATGGCGGTCCGCCAGCCATGAAAAGGCAGGCAGAAAGTGACTTTAGGGCCCCTTAGCAGGGTTCTCTTTCCTCCTCACCCTCCTCTATGATGCCACCCTAAACATCCCTCAATCCAGTGCCTGCCTCACGGTGCATCCCTTTTTTCAATAGCAGCTTGTGCTTTGGCCCTTTTCCAGCTGCTGCTCAAGCTGCTATTGGTAAATGGCTGTTTCCGACCGCCCCTATGGCAGTCGCATCCAAATTCAGAGGGTTGAACCGCCGATCTACGGTCCGGCGGTTCCATTCTGCTATGGTGTCGATGGATCCTCGTCCGATCGTCAACGTAATTAGGCTCTATGGGCCAGATGTACGACTCGCCAATTAGCGAGTCACAAATTGCTCTGCATTTGCGACTCGCAATTTGTGACTCGCTAATTGGAATGCACCGCATTGTCTCAGACAGTGTTTGCGAGTCCTAATGGGGTCGCAAATTGCATGCCTCGTTAATATTAATGAGGCAGGCGCAATTTGCGACCCCTTTAAGAATGGCTTGCATTCACAGGGATGGTGGCCTGCCGGGGTCAGCAGACCACAATGTCCGTGACTGCTTTTTTGAATTAAGCAGTTTTTTTAAATGCAGCCCGTTTTTCTTAAAGGAAAATGGGATGCATTTAAAAAAGAAAAATGAAACTTTTCAGTTTCATTTTTTTAACAGCAGGTAGTGGTCTCTGGGACCACTGCCTGGTCTTAAAAAATATTTTCCTACATACTCACAAAGGGGAAGGGGTCCCCAGGGACCCCTTCCCCTTTGCAAGAGGTTTACCACCTATTTGAAGTAAGTGGTAAACTGCGAGTGTCTTGCGGCTGCAAATGCGACGGCAAAACATTAGTACATAGCACGTGGAATCGCCATAAGGGAAGGGACGCCCCTTCCTAATAGCCAGAGTCGCATATGCTATTTTGCGAGTCATTGACTTTCAAAATAGCATTTGTACATGCTAATACCCTTTTTTGCAGCCGCAAACTTGAGTATCACCCGTTTGCGGCTACAAATAGGGTCGTACATCTGGCCCCAAGTGTATTACAGGCATAAGTTCATTCAACACAACAGCCCCTGGATTTGTTAAGCTAAATGAATGATTTGGATTTTTCGTATTTGTGTTTTTACGTAAAGTTTTGTTTTAAGATGTTGCTTATGATATGACTGATATACTTATAAAAATATGCCTTTGTGAATGGGATAGTTTATATAGAGTGTATGGCTTAAATAAAAACATTGCGATTGTTTGAAAGTGAGTCTCAGTCTATTAAAATCATGTTTCAAAATTCAGGACCTTTGGAGGCTGGTCTCACTACCAGACTCGGAGTGGGGGATCCATAGTTGCCAGTGAGGATTTCTGAATATTTCCTCTTGACAAACAACCCAAGCAAGTAAATTCCGCCATTTTATTTCCTTCAGGTACGAGGCAGCCTCGCGACGAACATCATCAGTGCTGTAACATCCATGGCTGCAGTATTAATCTACATTGGATACATTTTAGCACGCCAATTCTTTTATTTTGGGTGGCGCTCTTGCGAGTATCATGACGAGCGAGAAAAGTGTGAGAAAGTCATGCAAACTCAGGTAAGTACTACTTTTAACGACTTGTTGCCTACAGTTAGGTAAATACAACCCATCAGCTGGAACTGGCTGTATTTGATGCTAACAGTTAAGTTTTATTTGTTGGGTCGAAGGGCTGACCCAGAGCTGCCCCCTCCTACCCCCCAGAACCTTCAGACCCTCATGGGTGAGTAGTGTGCTTTAAAAACCCCTGACTGATTGATTGATTGAAGGGAGAACCTGAATCGTTAGACTAACTACTGTGCACAAGAGCTAAGTTGATCAACTTTGGCCTGAACAAAACATAGAGCGAGATCGTACTTGCAATGTATTCGTATCTATAGTCTGTCTGGTTTGCCTATTAAGCTAGGAGCTCCACTTTTATGTTTCACTTGTGAGACCTCCAGTAGTGTATTCGTGATTTAGGGAGTAAAATGGACATTTTTGTCAGAGGCTGCACAGAAGGTATCTTTTACCACATTGCCACATGCTGGTGCTTATGCCATGCTGCTAGACGTGTGCTGTATTATAATAAAGCCCAAGGTGCTTCCAGTGGAGCTTCAGGGTGACTTTACCACATCCTCAGCTCGGTACGGCAAAGCTGACAGCGCACAACAGGACCTCTGTAATGAGCTCCAAAGGACACTGTGGGGCTGTGCTGTGTTCCCCAGCAGCTCCTCAATACAGCACAGGTTCAAAAAGCTTGAAATGCGCCTGCTGAGCTTGAAGTAGCAAGGGGCCTGACCATTCTGACATGCACACTTTACTAATAATACAACTAGCCATTGATCATCTTTGCTGACTGCCAGTCAGGAAGACTGGTCCCACCCTCTAGCATGACAGCCATCAAGACTATGCCCTGGACAGGGAAAGGAAGAGGTAACTTTAAATTTTACTTGTGGCAGATCACATGACATGGGGGATTAAGCTCTAAGTTTTCTCAAAATCTAAAATATATACTTTTACTATTGCAAGAACGCATGGATCTTGAGGCATCGCCTTCCACTAATCGAAAAGTGTTTCTGTCTGCCTCCCTCCCTTCAAAGGGTAGAGCAAGAAATAATTCTCATAATCACCTTGTCCATAAGAAGAATTCGGACTTCTTAATCTTGAAGATACATATCTTCCTCCGCTTCCTTTCCGGGGTAAGAAGCCAAACCTTCTGTTCCTTGATTCCCCCTGAATGTTACCCTCCCCGGACTGTACTGGGACTTAAAGTATCCACAGCGGAAAGGTTACCCTTTCTTGCCCTACCATACAAATTGTTTCCTCCAAAAACCTTCTGCATTGAATTATTTGCTGTGTCTAGGGCCGTAAAAGCAGAAACATATCTACCAAGCAATTTACCTGTACTTTCCTCCAACAAAAGGTATCAAGCATCTTCGCTTAATTCCTTTTTGGCCCAAACTCCCAATTTAAGACTAATATGCATCAAGATTGTTTTACTATAAGGTTTGCATTGCCTAAAAAGCACATATTGCCCCTTTTCACCAGCCTTTCAACAGATTAATGTTAATATTGCTTCCTTTGACATAAGTGTCCGCCACCAGATTCAATATTCTGGTTGAATGATCTAAAACCATTCACATTCTTTTAATGAATGGTTCAAACCTTACCTTGGTTCTCTGCTTTCCTTAAAGAGATCAATTATCAGTAGAGAGTCTAGATTAGGTGTTATGGCCTATTTCTCACCAACAATTGGCAGAGAGCACTCTGCTCTCTTAACACTTCTTTTCAAATTCTTTCTAATGTGCTCTTTTACATATTCTGTGGCATGTTCCAAAGAACACCAGATATATACTCATCCACATCTTTTACTTGTCTTTTTTAAAGGTAGGACTGAATACCCCAAAATTTCCAGGGAACTCTTGCCTTTAAATTCTGCCAGTTTGGACAATCATCTCTTGTGATTCACCTAGGACTCCAAATATTTTCAAGTCTGACACCTCCTGAACAGATAAGTGCTTACACTTTTTAATGCTCTTAACCTCTGGACCCCCCTTTTTAAACTATTTTCATCTGCTGACAAGGACCAAATTTCATCTTCATCATTCACTACAATTATTTTCTCAATATTGTCTTTAATCTGAGATTTAACAGTCTGTTGAACTGTGCTTTTCTGTTCCTGTCTAATAATTATTTTACTATTTCTTCCTGCTCATCTACAGGAATCATAGTTATTTTCACTGTAATTTTTCTCAGTAAAATAAGTAATCTTTTGGCTTCCTAAATCTAGTTAATCCTAAATAACCTGTCCAAAAGAACATTACTTATTTTAATTACCAAAACTCGTATTATAAATATTTTTTCAGACACTTCGCTTCTTTCTTTGTTTGTACTGAACCTTCAAGTGACAGTCCCAGTCAGCAAGCAATGTAATTTTACCGGATATACCATAGCAACGAGACACATTAAAAAATGTGTCCAACTCCCATGTAAAAATGGTACATGCCAAGAAAGTTTGTTCGCCTTTAGAAAATGGTGTAAATCCTTGAAGATAAGGTCCACTGCCTTTTAAAAAACGCCTTAAGGATAGCCCTTTCTACTAAAGGTGCCTCTGAAGCCATTTTAGCGCGAACCTGCCCTAACTTAATGGACACTCTCTCTCTTTCACGCGATACATCACAAATTACCTTACTCGCGTGTCAGTTGAATGGCTGTTTGATCGAAAGGTAAAAATATCTTTAAAAACAGATATTCTCATATTCCATATGTTTATCTTCCTTTTCAAAACCGCATACATCACAAATACTTAAATCATGGCTAAAACAATTTACAATATATTCATACTTGTATATACCTGCCTTCTAAATTTATGATTTGAGGCATGAAACCAATCAAGAGCACTGATTTCAATACTATAACACATAAATTGGGCTACTGCCACGTTTTGCATCCAACCAGCTCAAAACATGCATAAATATCTAGAAATAGAAGGGTGTACTTCTCTGCTTAGAAGCAGCAAACGAATAATGGATAAGTAGTAAAGTGGCGAGAGCTGTTATGAACTGTGTTCAACTTTGCTTTATGTGTTCACATATAGTGATGATGATAATGATGAAGCAACTGATTAGGGGCACAGCTACTCCGTAGTGTGTCCGGACACCAAGCACAGGCCAAAAGGGAAAGTAAGTCTGGTACTTTTAAACCTGGACAAATAGCAAAGTTTTCAACCTAGAACTTTGACGTGTATCTGCTTAGAAGTAGTGAATACAAATTAATGCATAATGCTAGCCTCCTGTCTTGCCTTAAAATTAAGGTTTACTTTTATCTTACCAGTGACTTTTCCATAAAATAAAAAATGCATGAAACTAGCAAGTTCTCATCTAGGGGATACTCATCAATAGTCATAATCTATGAATAATCCCCGCCCATGTGCGGGATCCCGGAGCATATAGAAAATACATATATATACATATATATATGCATATGTGAAAACATATACATGCAGCCTAAAATATTTCCAAACTGGCAAAGATGCTGAAAATTACATGGATTTGCATAAACACAGCTGTACTCTCCCAACCCCTAAGGAAGAAAGAGAGCAGTGAACATTTGCATACAACAATGCTTTATTGCCATAGAAAAAACCTGTAATTGCAGGCATTTGCCAGTAGGCTGCAGTAGAGTATAAAGAAACATAAGAAAGACTGACACCTTGCCGTTAAGGCATTATAGTAGGGGTACCGTGCCATTAAGACCTAAAGGCGACCCCCTGCTCCCATGATGCACCACAGGTGGCAGTTGGGTCAGTTCTTTTTCCCGGCTCCTTATGAGAGGATCCTGGAGCTTGAGCTCTTCAGTTCTTGACTGAAACTGTTTGGTTAAGTGAATTTTTCTCTACAAATTCGACATTTTCTTGTTTATTAAGGCTTTTGCTTTGTTTTTTGTGGTATTCCTCTCAAATGTTTCTGTCAGAATGCATGCTTTATTCCGGAAGTGTCCTTCCTGTGAGAAGATGGCACTGGCAGACCCACACTCGCTGTGTATTGTGTGCCTTCCATTTGCACACAACCCTGACCAGTGCTACCACTGTCAAAAGTTCTCTAGGCGGACCCTTCGCAACAGAGAACGGATCAGACTCCATGCCATGCTGGAGAAGGACAAGAGTCAAAGTAGAATCCACTCAGAGTGGTGGTGATCCCTAAAGTGATGGGGAACACACAATGTTGTTTAAATGCCCCTCACACACCAACAGGCCCCTTGGTGTCATGCTTCATCATCGGGGCCTTCGCACCCCTCTACGGGATGCGGCGTGCTACGACTCGCGGATGCGCAGGAGCACTCGAAAGTGAACTATGTGAGGGGGTGTGTTACCAGAGTGTGAGTGAGGTGAGGTGAAAAAGTGAATGGTTAAAAAATACCTGGCACGTGGGAGAAAAATTAATTTTTATTAGATCCCCGGCTGGTATTGTTAAAAGAAGTGCAAGGCGTGGTTGTATAGATACGTATTAGGGTATCGTAACCACTATACAAAGTGTCAACATGTTTCGGAGCTCGGGGGCTCCTTCTTCAGGACAAGGATAGGCACTTACCCTCCCCTTACTCACATGTAAATGTAAAAGTGTATAAAAAATATAAAATTACTACAATGTGTAATGTTCCTAACTATGTTATATATGTTAGTGAATATAGTTGCGCCCAGTTGGCGATAGAACCTGTGGAGAGAAAGCACAGATAAACACATTGATCTATAATGTACAGACCAGTGGAGAAGAAAAAAGCTTCTCTGAATACAACAAGGTCAACCCAAAAATAATGGAACCCTGTACGGAATAAAAACACAAATGGACATAGCACAGCACTTACAGACATATATACAAAACACAGAATTACTCTCTGCTCTGATGGAAAGAGAGCAAAAAGTAGGTAAGATAGGGCTTACTTAAAGTTCTCAAATATAAGACCTCATGAGCCTATGCGTGTTATTGGGGAATCCTTCCTTTCTGCTCAGAAAATGACCTATAAAACATTAATATATGGGATTCAGTAGAAAATAGGTACCAAATGCACCAAAACGACAGAAAACTGCTCCTTTTTCTGACCCAAACTCACGGTTACTGCAATGACTAGTCGCCTGCCTTCCCTCAACGCGGCTCGGATGAAGTGAGCAAGGACCGCGTCAATTTCCCTTTATATACTCAACCTAGAGGTAATTAGTGATAGTAAATTGAGTAATAAGGCCCGGGGAATGCCCAAATACGGAGATCGTAAGCCATGGGAATCCGGTGTTGCGCGATCGGTTTCCACTAACTGAGCGCATGCCCATACCAGCTTTTGAAAGCGCATGCGCGGCACAAAGAGCGACCGCGCATGCGTGAACACAGGGGCACTACGCCGCTAGTGACAGAATGCATGCGGTGGAAAGGGGTGTACAGAGAGCATGCGCGCTGGGACTGATAATGGAAACAGGCATGTTAGCACGCTAAATATAAAGATATATTACGCTGGGACTGATAATGAAAACAGGCATGCTGGCGTGCTAAATATAAAGAGGGAAGGCGACCTAGTTTCTTAAAAACTCAGGAAGCTGGTGATGGAAATGGACACGCATATGTTTTAAAGTTAAGGAGACAACATGGCTTATTAACTGCTCAGGAAAAGTTTCATAAAACAGCGCACCGTGTATAAAGTAAATGGGGAGGGCGTGGCTATAGTAATGGGGAGAATAATTCGCTCGATGAGCTTATTATCATAGGGAACCCAGGTTGTAGTTAGAAAAGGTCCCTATTGGCTAAATCCTTAACTCATCTATTTGCATGGGTACTGATTGAAGAAAAAGCGCAGTGGGACTGACTCTATGGAGACAATAAAACCAAAAGGTAATGATTTAAGATGCGACCCAAAACATGCAGGATGTCAAGTACACTGACCGAATACAGTTTATCTCAAGAGATTCCAAGGAATGGAATCATTAAGCCCAGTGGTGTCGGTTCCAAGCCGGAACACCCACCGTTGTTCTTTTTCCAGAAGGCCCATTTCTGAGGGCAGTTGTTCTATTACTGTCCACTGTAACTCATTGACACAGTGTTGGTGTTCAATAAAGTGGGCTGACATTTTTGTTGTAAGTTTTTTGCACCTGATGTTACTTTTGTGCTCATTGAGTCTCACTTTCACTGGTCTTGTAGTCATTCCCACATATTCTTTTCCACATGGACACGTGATCAAGTATACAACATTCTTGCTGTTGCAATTAGTAAACACACGTTGCTCCCACTGTGTCCCATTTGAAAAAGTCAGATTCAAGCTTTTTTTGGTGAGATGGCAATTGTTACAGTTGCCACACGGATGGTGGCCATGTATGCCCTGCAGTCTTGGCTGGTCACTTTTTGTAGGGGGTGGTCTTGTGTGAACGAGCATGTCTCTCAAGTTCTTGCCCCTTCTGTGTGCGAACAGCGGCTTCTCCAGTGTTAGACCGCCACTTGTCAAAGTGCGCCAGTGCTTGTTGACCAGTTTTGTAACTTGGTTTGTTACTGGGCTATATGTGGTGACACATACTGTTCTCTCCCCTGCATTATCGCTCCGTGGATTATCCTCCAGGAGGGCCTCACGGTTGTTATTTCTAGCCCTTTTCAACGCTTTTTGGATCACAGTTTCTGTATATTTTCTCTGTCTCAGTTTCAAACTGAGGTCCTTGGCCTGAGATTTGTATTTCGCAATGTCACTACAATTCCGACGTAAACGCAGGAACTGTCCGTAGGGTAGATTCTCCCTCAGATGACGCGGATGAAAGCTGTCAAATCTGAGGAGACAATTCCTGGCCGTCGGTTTGAAGTGGGTCTCTGTTTTAAGTATACCTGCTTCATGATAGATGTTTAAGTCCAAGAAAACCATGCTCTTATTTGACACCTGGTGTGTAAAACTGAGAAATGCATTCTGGTTGTTAAGCCAGTGAGTGAACTCAGATACCGTGGTCTCATCTCCTTCCCAGATAACCAAGATGTCGTCAATGTACCTTCGCCAGGTGCGAATCCTCGCCCTGTGTGGATTGTCTGGATGGAGAATTTTTGTAGATTCCAGATGATGGACATATAGTCCGGCCAGGCTCGGGGCAAAAGTACTGCCCTGGGGCCAGGGATCCCGCAGGGGGAGGAACAAGAAGGGCAACAACGTCAATTGGCATCCCACAGAGGAGGCAGACCCACGGGTGTTGACGAGGAGTATGACAGCGAATCAGGCTTCAGCGAGCAACAGGGGGACCTAGTCATTAATATAACCCCATGGCCCCTTACTGATCTGCAGAGAGAGGTACTCAATAAAGGTTTGGGATATGTCCCCACAAATAAACCTGACATTTTTCTACTGCATAAAGAAATGCAGGACTTTATCAGAACCATTAAGCTGCGGGCTTTCTTCAAAGATAAGGAACCATCTACAGAGACCTCAGACACAGGTTTAAAACCTAGGTCAACCTTTACACCGCTGGATCACCAACTCCCGGTTGAGGTATTGGCCTTTGAAAAAGCCATAATGCAAGAATTGAAATGTTTGGAAAATAAACAAAGGGTTTTTCAGAATATGACCAGAATGGAAAATGAGGCAATTAAGGAATTGAGGTTGAATAAGAACCTTACCATAAAACCCGCTGACAAGGATGGGGCTGTGGTTATCCAAACCACCCCAGCCTATGACAAAGAATGCAGGAGGCTTCTCTCCGATAATAGGAATTACCAGATCCTAACTGAAGACCCCACTGAGTCACTACGAGTACAAATAGGTGGCATGGTGGAAGAGGCTCTTGCACACGATTGGATAACCAAGAAGGAGTCCGAGTTTTTGATACAGAGGAATCCACGCATTCCATATTTTTACACAATCCCAAAAGTGCATAAAAACCTCGAAAACCCTCCGGGTCGCCCCATTGTATCCGGCATCTCATCTATTTTGGAACCACTGTCCAAGTTTGCCGATGCCTTTCTGAGACCCATTGTACAAGCCACTGACACGTATCTGAGAGATACAAAAGCAGTACTCCAACTGTTACATAACCAGACTTTTGATCCCACCTCCCAGATGCTCCTCAGCCTGGATGTGGAGAGCCTCTATACGAGCCTCCCACATGATGAGACCTTGCAAATTATTGAGGAGGTACTGCACTCTACGAATTGGGAATACCACACCCCGCGGAGCCTAGTATTGGAATGTATCTCACTTGCCCTCACAAAAAACTTTTTCGAGTATGAGGGCACTCTTTTCTGGCAGAAACATGGGACCAGCATGGGCAGTACTTTTGCCCCGAGCCTGGCCGGACTATATGTCCATCATCTGGAATCTACAAAAATTCTCCATCCAGACAATCCACACAGGGCGAGGATTCGCACCTGGCGAAGGTACATTGACGACATCTTGGTTATCTGGGAAGGAGATGAGACCACGGTATCTGAGTTCACTCACTGGCTTAACAACCAGAATGCATTTCTCAGTTTTACACACCAGGTGTCAAATAAGAGCATGGTTTTCTTGGACTTAAACATCTATCATGAAGCAGGTATACTTAAAACAGAGACCCACTTCAAACCGACGGCCAGGAATTGTCTCCTCAGATTTGACAGCTTTCATCCGCGTCATCTGAGGGAGAATCTACCCTACGGACAGTTCCTGCGTTTACGTCGGAATTGTAGTGACATTGCGAAATACAAATCTCAGGCCAAGGACCTCAGTTTGAAACTGAGACAGAGAAAATATACAGAAACTGTGATCCAAAAAGCGTTGAAAAGGGCTAGAAATAACAACCGTGAGGCCCTCCTGGAGGATAATCCACGGAGCGATAATGCAGGGGAGAGAACAGTATGTGTCACCACATATAGCCCAGTAACAAACCAAGTTACAAAACTGGTCAACAAGCACTGGCGCACTTTGACAAGTGGCGGTCTAACACTGGAGAAGCCGCTGTTCGCACACAGAAGGGGCAAGAACTTGAGAGACATGCTCGTTCACACAAGACCACCCCCTACAAAAAGTGACCAGCCAAGACTGCAGGGCATACATGGCCACCATCCGTGTGGCAACTGTAACAATTGCCATCTCACCAAAAAAAGCTTGACTCTGACTTTTTCAAATGGGACACAGTGGGAGCAACGTGTGTTTACTAATTGCAACAGCAAGAATGTTGTATACTTGATCACGTGTCCATGTGGAAAAGAATATGTGGGAATGACTACAAGACCAGTGAAAGTGAGACTCAATGAGCACAAAAGTAACATCAGGTGCAAAAAACTTACAACAAAAATGTCAGCCCACTTTATTGAACACCAACACTGTGTCAATGAGTTACAGTGGACAGTAATAGAACAACTGCCCTCAGAAATGGGCCTTCTGGAAAAAGAACAACGGTGGGTGTTCCGGCTTGGAACCGACACCACTGGGCTTAATGATTCCATTCCTTGGAATCTCTTGAGATAAACTGTATTCGGTCAGTGTACTTGACATCCTGCATGTTTTGGGTCGCATCTTAAATCATTACCTTTTGGTTTTATTGTCTCCATAGAGTCAGTCCCACTGCGCTTTTTCTTCAATCAGTACCCATGCAAATAGATGAGTTAAGGATTTAGCCAATAGGGACCTTTTCTAACTACAACCTGGGTTCCCTATGATAATAAGCTCATCGAGCGAATTATTCTCCCCATTACTATAGCCACGCCCTCCCCATTTACTTTATACACGGTGCGCTGTTTTATGAAACTTTTCCTGAGCAGTTAATAAGCCATGTTGTCTCCTTAACTTTAAAACATATGCGTGTCCATTTCCATCACCAGCTTCCTGAGTTTTTAAGAAACTAGGTCGCCTTCCCTCTTTATATTTAGCACGCCAGCATGCCTGTTTTCATTATCAGTCCCAGCGTAATATATCTTTATATTTAGCACGCTAACATGCCTGTTTCCATTATCAGTCCCAGCGCGCATGCTCTCTGTACACCCCTTTCCACCGCATGCATTCTGTCACTAGCGGCGTAGTGCCCCTGTGTTCACGCATGCGCGGTCGCTCTTTGTGCCGCGCATGCGCTTTCAAAAGCTGGTATGGGCATGCGCGTCAGTTAGTGGAAACCGATCGCGCAACACCGGATTCCCATGGCTTACGATCTCCGTATTTGGGCATTCCCCGGGCCTTATTACTCAATTTACTATCACTAATTACCTCTAGGTTGAGTATATAAAGGGAAATTGACGCGGTCCTTGCTCACTTCATCGGAGCAGCGTTGAGGGAAGGCAGGCGACTAGTCATTGCAGTAACCGTGAGTTTGGGTCAGAAAAAGGAGCAGTTTTCTGTCGTTTTGGTGCATTTGGTACCTATTTTCAACTGAATCCCATATATTAATGTTTTATAGGTCATTTTCTGAGCAGAAAGGAAGGATTCCCCAATAACACGCATAGGCTCATGAGGTCTTATATTTGAGAATTTAAGTAAGCCCTATCTTACCTACTTTTTGCTCTCTTTCCATCAGAGCAGAGAGTAATTCTGTGTTTTGTATATATGTCTGTAAGTGCTGTGCTATGTCCATTTGTGTTTTTATTCCGTACAGGGTTCCATTATTTTTGGGTTGACCTTGTTGTATTCAGAGAAGCTTTTTTCTTCTCCACTGGTCTGTACATTATAGATCAATGTGTTTATCTGTGCTTTCTCTCCACAGGTTCTATCGCCAACTGGGCGCAACTATATTCACTAACATATATAACATAGTTAGGAACATTACACATTGTAGTAATTTTATATTTTTTATACACTTTTACATTTACATGTGAGTAAGGGGAGGGTAAGTGCCTATCCTTGTCCTGAAGAAGGAGCCCCCGAGCTCCGAAACATGTTGACACTTTGTATAGTGGTTACGATACCCTAATACGTATCTATACAACCACGCCTTGCACTTCTTTTAACAATACCAGCCGGGGATCTAATAAAAATTAATTTTTCTCCCACGTGCCAGGTATTTTTTAACCATTCACTTTTTCACCTCACCTCACTCACACTCTGGTAACACACCCCCTCACATAGTTCACTTTCGAGTGCTCCTGCGCATCCGCGAGTCGTAGCACGCCGCATCCCGTAGAGGGGTGCGAAGGCCCCGATGATGAAGCATGACACCAAGGGGCCTGTTGGTGTGTGAGGGGCATTTAAACAACATTGTGTGTTCCCCATCACTTTAGGGATCACCACCACTCTGAGTGGATTCTACTTTGTTTATTTATATAACTAGGGAGACCGAATCCACTGACTCTCTCTCTCCCCCCTTTGTTAAAATCTGAAGGACAAGAGTCATCAGGTGGGTGGCCATTGAGGCACCAAGACGTCGTCTTCCAGCAAGCATGGCAAAAAACTGCGATATTCCGCTTCTCCTGCCCCCAGGAAGAGGAAGGAAGGACAGGAGTTACCGTGGAAGTCGCCGTCGAAGAGGCCTAGACACTCTTCAGGAACACCATTGCGACGTCGAGAGTCTCCGCCGCACCCAAGTAAGTCGGCGTCGAGGCACCACACTTCGGGCTCGAAGTCTGTGGCTGCTGGAAAGTCCAAGTCTCCGTCGAGGATTCTGTCAATGTCGAGACACTCTATGCCACCCTCGAAGGGGTCAGTGTCGAGAATAATGATGGCTACCTTATCGCCGCCAGTTGGCTTGCCGCCTTTGAGAGGATCGTCCAGATCCCACCATTCGACGTTGAGGAGATCGACATCGAGGCAACGGCATGAAGGGTCGCCGTCACCACGATGTCGTGGAAGACCGTCGTCGACTCGGCATGAAGAGTCGCCGTCGACACGACGTCGAGGTAGATCGCATTCCAGGTCACCAACTCAACGTCGAAGATTGCAGTTGAGGTCACCACAGCGTGGACGATCGACGTCGAGATCATCAAGGTCTCGCTCGGCACCAATGGTCACTCAAACGACATCCACGTCGAAGCTCACGACGTCGAGAGAAGAAGTCACGGTTATTGTGGAGTCACCGGGGCGATCAGATCCTGGGTCCAGAGGGTCATCAGGGGATCGATCATCATCGCCTGGGCTGAATATTGTGGAGATCTCTCCAGAAGTCTCCCCCAGGCCTGCGGACAAATCACGCCGTGTGTCTCCTCGCCGACCACAGGGTGCTGTATCGGGCGGTCACAGTAGTCCGGGCTCGGATTACTCCCGCACATACTCCCCATCCGGTCCAAGGACAAGCACTCCAGTCAGACCATTAAAGTCTCCTCCTCGGAGGCCACGATCTCCAGCAAGGTCAAGATCTCCTGCCAGGTCAAGATCTCCTGCCAGGTCGAGAACACCTACCAGGCCAAGATCACCCCCAGGCCAAGATCTCCTTCTAGACATCGGTCTAGAACCAGGGGTCGGCACAGCCGTCATCATGACAGGCCCCATAAAAGAAGGCGCACAAGTTCTCCGACATGGTCCTCTTCTACAAGATCAACGGTCTTGGACTATTCTCCGACCTTCTCCTCCACACCGCCTTCACAAGCCTCACCCATAGACGATATCGCCACCTTTACGGACGTTCTGGGTAGGGGGGCTAAGAAACTTAACATCTCTCTGCATACCCCGGTGGCTCCCACTTCAGTAATCTTTGACACCCTGCATCACCGAACAGCCCCCAGACTTCTGCTGCCTCTGGTGCCCGAATTCATAGAACGGCTGTTCTCTACCTTCCTTACTCCTGCGACGGTGGGTTCTGTACCATCCAGAATCGCCAAGAAGTATAAGCGTCCTGCAGAGGATCCCTTGTTCCTCAGGATGGATCCACCAGCTGTTTCAGTCATCGTGGCGGCTGTCATGAAATCTCACTCTGCTTCAACCTCATTCTCGGTGCCCCCGGAGAAGGATAGTAAGCAGATGGAATCGTACGGGAGAAAAATATGCAACACTTCGGCTTCGTATATGAAGGTTGCCAGTGCCTCTGCCTTGCTCGGGAGGTACGACAGATCGCTCTGGGACTCCCTCACTCGTTTCACTGACAAGCTTCCTAAGGAAGACTGGCAGGACTTCGCTGAGATCCTACAGGAGGGAGGGCTCGTAGCCAACCAGGTCATCAGTGCCGCAGCGGATGCGTCCAACCTCGCGGCTCATGGCTACTCACATGGAATCTGCTCTCGACGTTTGACTTGGCTCCGCCTCACAGGCCTCAAGCCAGATGCTCAAAAGAAGATGCTGAACCTTCCTTTTAATTGGTACATCTCTGTATGTGTCTCACGCTGACGACGAGATGTCTAAGATGAAAGAGGAAATAACCACGGTTAAAGCTGTGGGTTTGGAAAAACGTAAAGAGTTTAAGAAGCGCTTCCATCAGGGTGAGAAGCAATCGTCCCAGCAGAGGGTTCAAACCCCTCAGTTGTCATCCCAAACACAGCAAAGATCTCAGTTCCAGCAGAGACTCCCTGGCAGAGGCAGAGGGAATAACAACAAACAGCAGTCCACCTCCAAGCAGCCTCCCAATCTCTGAATTGTTGCTTCCTCCTCAACTGTTCGCCACTCCGGTGGCAGGGAGTGTAGCTCGTCACCTGGAAGAGTGGAGATCCATAACAAAGGACAGATGGGTGCTGAGTATTGTGCAGCATGGTTACTTACTGAGGTTCAAGTCCCCCCTCCGCAGGTATTTCCTCAACTCAAGCACCTTCCTCCATTCCACAGTCAACTGCTCAAGGACGAAGTTTCTGTCCTTCTCAGAAAAAAGGCCATAGAGGAGGTCCCACCCATGCGAAGAAATCAAGGAGTATACTCCTGCTACTTTCTTGTCCAAAAACGAGGAGTAGCCAAGGAGTACAGACCTATCCTCGACCTAAGTCTGCTGAACAGGTTTATCAAGAAAGAAAAAATCTGTATGCTAGCCCTGCACCAGATCTTTCCGCATCTTCATCAGGGAGACGGGATGTGTGCCATCGACCTGCATGACGCTTACTTTCATGTAGGGTAATCAGAGCGAGGGTTTTGAGGGGCGAGTCCCATCCCCAGATGTGTAATCATGAAAACAAATTGGACTGGCCCACTGTGTGGAAGTAGAGGAATATTAGATGATATTCCAAGTCACTTGTAAATTGAGCTTTGTCAGCTGGGCACAATGGGTTTTGTTTATAAACCCCTCACACATCAACCTGGTTGGTGTCATGCTTCATCATCGGGGTCCAACCAGGCAGCCGAATGCCGCCTGGTTGTGCTTCAACGCCTAACTACAGCGGAGCAGGTGTGGTGCAATAGTGTGATGTGGATGAAGGTGAGTAATAAAATGCACCTCTGGGAATCCTTGCCCAATCTTTTATTCGTGGCAGCCCAGGATGTGAGATAAAAGTATGTGATGCAACTACAAGTAGAAAAATTATGACTACTTATGTTGGCTAAGTGTTGGCGGTCTACATGTTTCAGTCCCAAAAGAAAAGTGTGCGGGACTTTCGTCAGGACCACTAGTGAGTGGCAAAAAGTAGTGCCATGTGTGAATAATATCCAACACACACGCTAAGGTGTGTGGAAAAAGAGTAAAAAAAGTGCAGTTGTTTAACTTACATGTACTGCAGAGGAGCGAGAAAAATCTTCGCTAGGGGTTCTAGTCCAGAAGATCGGGGCGCGGGGAGAGTATCTTCCGTATATTATTTGTTAGTGAGGAGTCCTCTGTGGCAAACCTAGTCTGTTGCCCACGGCGTCCCGGCTGTAGACAGCCAACACTTATCCAACTAAGTAGTCATAATTTTTCTACTTGTAGTTGTACTGGGAAGACCGGGTTTCTTTCTATCAAAGTGCCAGAGACTCCATCAGATGGGGAATTAAACGTTCCCACCTTCTGCAGGGAGTCCCATTTCATTGACCTCCTCCATCACAGACAGCGGTCACGAATGCCTCACCGCACGGCTGGGGTGCTCATATGGACCAGCTTCAAGTACAAGGTCTCTGGACCGAAGTAGAGAGAAGCTACCACATCAACTTCTTGGATCTCCGAGCCGTCTATCTGGCTCTCAAATCCCTCTACCCTTCTCTGCGGACCAACTACATTCAAGTTCAGACGGACAACACATCAACCATGTTCTATCTGAACAAGCAGGGAGGCACCAGCTCACGAGTTCTGTCTCCGGAAGCTCAAGCCATTTGGAACTGGCTCCTGGCAAGAGGTCTATCCATTGTGGCAGTTCACCTACCAGGTATCCTAAATGTGCAGGCGGACGACCTAAGCAGAGACTTCGTAGAAGCGCGCAACTGGGTGCTCAACAAAGAGGTCTTACAGGAGGTGTTTCAACATTGGTGCGTACCAGATATAGACCTGTTCGCAGACGCGGCAAATGCAAAATGACCCGTCTTCGCGTCCAGGTTCCCCCAACAGAGTTCACGGGGGAACGCACTTTTGATCAGCTGGTCGCAGACATTGCTGTATGCTTTTCCTCCCCTGCCTCTGATCCCAGCGGTGATTCAGAAGTTCTATGGGACCACCTCGAGGATGTTCCTGATAGCGCCGGAGTGGCTACGCCTTTGGTGGTACCCTGATCTCCTCCAGCTGTCGGAGGTCCCTAACCAGAGACTGCCTTGCCATCCAGACTTGTTGACCAAGGACGAGGGGAGGGTGTCAGGCGCTGACTGGGAGTCAGCGATCTACAGAGCGCCTACCACACACTGTTGTGTATGTACTGGACTACATATCCCAGAATGCTTGAAGGGGAGGAGCATTGTCTATATCATCCAGCAAGGTGTGGGATGTGGCCCGCGTAATCTACCGTTGTACCTGGTTCTTCTGCTTCGAGTCTCACGCGGGTTGCGTGGAGGCTCTCTTTTGTCTTGGATTCCAGCTGTGCTGCAGGTTGTTCGTCGAACCTTCGCGCACGCTGTGGGAAGCACTGGTTTCCTCCCTCTGGATTGATACTCTCGGGCGCTGCTGGGAGCGCCGTGCAAAGACACTCACATACACACCCGGGAAGGAAGGAGGTCTCGTTTTCCTTTTCCCGCCGTGGATTTAATCAGTCGTTGTTGTTGTTGTTGTTGTATTCTTCGGGCTGAGATAAGCGCTCTTCAACCCTTCTGAGTAGCCTTGCAGACTGCAATCACTGAGGGAAGTGCTAACCTGTTTTCTATTCTGTACGACATTTTTTGATTCCATGAACTCGCGCTGAAGTAAGTGCTTCGTTTTCTGGAGTTTCTTTGTTTCTTAGTAAGATAATTCTTCTACCGTTTGGGAGAGACTGCTAAAATAATTGCACTACAGGAGCTGTGTGCTTCTACGTCCCACGCTATAGGAAGCGCCTGTTGATTTTGTTGTTCTTAACACTCAAGGAGAAAACCCACTCCTTCAAAGGACCCTGAGTTTATTATCTTTGTTGCCTCATTTCAAACTCGTACTCTGGAGCAGAACAGTACATATCCTTGGGCTCATTTATATCTTGTTTATGAATGGGAAGGAAGCCCTGTTTTGGGAGCTGGTTTTTCAGTTGTGATCTGGATGAGTGTTTGAGGGGTATGTATGATACCAACCCTTGTTCCTTATTGGGTAGGAGTATGCTAGTGGAGTGGAATATTTAACAGTGTGGTTTATCGTTGTAGGAAAGCTCCAAGTCAGAAGCTGATGTCCCACAGTCATATATGTAAAGCTACAGAATTCTGCGGCCAGTGGAAAGGGGATGTATGACGTTACAACGCATACTTTTACCATGCATGTCTTTACAACGCGGTATTTACAACGCATAGAGCTTTGGGGTGCTGGATAGTGAATAGTTTAATTTACTATTCCAACTCCAGTCCCCGTGGACACTAGGGAAGGTGTTGGATAGTAAATGAAACTTATTCCCTATCCTAGAGCGCCCCCCAGCGCAATGCGATGTAATGGTATTCGTTTTAAATACCGCGTTGTAAAGGCACTGCGTTGTAAAAGTTGCGTCGTAAAGGTTGTTTACCGTGGAAAGGTACTAGTGAGTTCTAGTGAGATCATATGAGAGTAGTAAGCATTGACAGGATATGTATTAAAATTGTATTCTTTTGTTGCAGGTCTCCCACTTCCCACTGGTTCTTCACTCATCCATTTTTTTCCCTCGCCTGACTACCTTACTACTCTGAGTTGGTTATATCCAGAGTTGGGGAAGTCTGGAGGTGGACTCCTTTTGGCATCACATGAAAACAGAGGAGTGGCCTTGACACTGACAGAGGGTGTTTCACCCCAATCTTCCTTCCCTTTGATTGACGGCATGGCTCCAGAGGTCATCTAATATGGCCACCTAGACCTTTCTGCAGACTGCATGAACATTCTTAAGGAGGCCAAGAGACCCTCCACTAGTAAATCTTATGCTTTAAGGTGGAAGAGATTTTTCATTTGGTGCCTTGACAATTCTCTTGATCCTATCCACGGTCTGGAGCAGGTGATTCTACCCTCCCTATTACATTTGGCAAGGTCAGGCCTGAAGTACCTCTCCATCAGGGTTCACTTAGCGGCAATCACAGCCTATAGGAAGTCGCCTTCTCAGACCTCATTCTTCCTTATGCCTGTGGTCAAAGATTTCTTGGAGGGGGTTAAGAAAGTTTTTCCACCAGTGAGGTCCCCCTCCCCTCCCTAGGAGCTTACCATTGTACTCACTAAATTGATGGGTGCTCCCTTCGAGCCTATCCATGAGGCTTCTTTGCAGCACTTGACCTGGAAAGCTACCTTTTTGGTGGCTATCACCTCTGCCTGTAGGGTTAGCGAAATCCAGGCCTTGTGTTGTAGGGAAAATTACACAGTGTTTCATGCCACAAATTCAAATTACACAGTGTTTCATGACACATTCAGGCTTCCTGCCTAAGGTAGTCTCAGACTTTCATATTAATCAGTATTATCACCCTGCCTATTTTTTTCCTCAGCCTTCAACTCCCCCGGAGAGGTCTTTACACTCTCTCGATCTCCGGAGGGTTCTGAAATTTTACCTGGCAAAAACCCTTCCACTTAGGAAGTCTGACTGGCTCTTTGTGAATTATTGGTCAACTAATACCGTTCTGTCAGCCTCAAAAAGATCAATTTCTCGATGGATCGTCTCCTATGTAGCTCTGTCCTACCAATTAGCTAATAAGAGTTTACAGGATAGACCTCATGCACACTCTACTAGAGGGAAAGCTTCCACTACCACTCTCCTTCGTAATATTCCAATCTCTTAGATTTGTAAAGCAGCTACATGGTGGTCAGTACATGCCTGTACCCGCCATTATTGCCTAGATTCAGATGCACAGGCTGATGCCCAAGTGGGGCAGGCCTCTTTGAGGAATTTATTTGCATAACTGCATTTTTAATGTGATGTTGATTCATGTTACTGTATACTTATTTGTCAGCCGCGAGACTTTGGGTATGGGCTTGCTAATCTATTCACAGATTATGACTATTGAGGAGTATCCCCTGAATGAGAAGGATTAGTTACTTACCTGTAATCCTAGTTCTCATCCCGGGGTATACACATCAAAGTCATAAGCTCCCACCCACCTCCCCGGACGAGCATTATCGTAAAGTTATGAGATGTTACTATGGATCTACACAGGTGTTATGCACCTCCAAAAAGAACTGACCCAACTGCCACCTATGGTCGCCTTCAGGTCCTAAAGGCACGGTACCCCTACTCTAATGCTTTAAAGGCAAGGTGTCAGTCTTTCTTTTGTTTATTTATACTCTACTGCAGCCTATAGGCAAATGCCTGTAATTACAGGTTTTTTCTATGGCAACAAAGTATTGTGTATGCAAATGTTTACTGCTCTCCTTCTTCTTAGGGGTTGGGAGAGTACAGCTGTGTTTATGCAAATCCATGTAATTTTCAGCATCTTTGCCAGTTTGGAAATATTTTAGGCTGCATGTATATGTTTTCACATATGCATATATATCTCTATGTATATATATATATGTATTTTCTATGTGCTCCGGGATCCCGCACATGGGCGGGGATTATTCATAGATTAAGACTTTGATGAGTATACCCCTGGATGAGAACTAGGATTACAGGTAAGTAACTAATCCTTAAGGTGCTACTTTCACATATTTTTTATTTTGTTTTGCTTTTGTGCACTGGCATGTAGGCTGTGAAAGAAGCTATGCTGACATTTGATGTTAGGTGTGTTTGCATTTCATTTGAGGTCTTGGGGACATAGGATGGTGGTTGTGTTGGCCTCTGAAGGTGGATATGTTGGCATATCATCTTGGTTATGTGGCCACACAATGGTGGGTGTGTTGGTATTTGATGGTGGGTGTATTGTTGTTTGATAGTTGGTGTGTTGACATTGGTTATTTGGATGTAGGTCGTTGGACATTGTCATTTGGATGATGTTCACATGTTTTGCTGATGTTTGCATGCTGGCTATTTGGATATATGTTGGTGGGCGTGTTGGCATATGATTTTGGTTGTGTTGGAGTATGATGGTTGGTGTGTTGGTGTATGATGTTGGTTGTGCCAATGTATGACCGTGTGTGTGTTGACGTATGTTTATTGTGTAGACTTATGATGTTGGCTATGATGAGGTATGAGGATAGGTTTTAGTGGGGCTGTTAATTCTGGTAGTGATGATGATGGTAGTGTTAATTCTGAGGGTGTTAGTAAGGGTAGTGGTAGGTATGGAAGTGGTATTACAACAGTAGTTGTAATATTGTGTTAACGGAAGTGGTGATGATATTGGTGGCAATGTTGTTAATTCTAATACTGGTAATGGCAGTGATGGTATGGGTGGTGGTGATAATGGTGTAGATGGTAATGGTGAGAGGACTAAAGGTAGTCGTGATGGCATTAGAGATAAGGAGGGTGGTATGGGTATTGCTAAAAATGGCAATGGAGGTGGTAATAATGTTGGTTGCAATGGTGGTGATGGTGGTAATGGTTGTGAGTTACTTAATGGTGGTGGTACATGCGTAAATGGTGCTGTAAGTAATGGTAGCGCTTGTAAGGGTGACAGTGGTGCTCATAAGGGTTGTGGCAATGGTGGTTGTATTAGCTGTGGGATCAGTGGTGCTGAAATAATGGTAATGGTGGTAATGATCGTGGTGGTAGTAATAGTGGTGTTAATGTTGACATATGTTGATTTGTGAATGTATGATGTTGGTTGCATTGGCAATTGCAGGAGGTTGTGTTGGCCTATGAGATTGGTTGAATGAACGTATGATGTTGGTTTAGTAGCTGTATGATGATGGGTGTGTTGACATATGTTACTTGTGTGGATGTATAGAGGTGAGTGTGTTGGCGTATGATGTGTCCAACATGTGTTGGCAGAGGGCCTTGCCCAACCCTCCCCGGGTGACTAACCCCTGCTATGCACAGGCTATGACGTTACCAGTGGTGTTGTTACAGTGCCTGGCCTGCAGCCAGGCCCTGCATCCAACCCACCAAAGGTGGCTAACCCCTGCTAAGCACTGCTACAGGATTGCCCAGCAGGGGTTAGTGGCAGGGCCTCTCTTATTGCCAGGCTCTGCAACCAACCTGCCATGTGTGACTAATCCAAAGGGCCCGCAGTCAACCCCACTGCTCATGGCCATAGGACATAGGTAGCAGAGGTTAGCCTTAAGGAATGGCCTGCTTATAGACCCTGTTCGAAACCAACTGCAGCCTTTATAGAGACAAGCTGTTATTTTTGTTTTTTGGTGGTGGTTACTAAAATAACCTTTTTTGTTTTCTTTCTTTTTGGAGGATGTTTTTGGCTTTTTTATGTGACTTGTGGCACATTTGGCAAAGGGTCGGTCTCCTGTGTTGCTGCACTGCTGCCTTCTGGCTCCATCATCCAAATGTTTTCATGCTTCAATTTAAGGTGGTGCCCAATTGTTGTTGTCCCTGCTAAGATTTGGTGTTGCAGCTGCCGGACTTTGGAATGAACTTCCATTGGAATTGAGACAAGTCAGCAAACTCCTTCCTTTTAGAAGGAGATTAAAAACCTGGTTGTTCCCCAAAATCTAACTCGGCTGTCAGCCTCTGGGCACACTTATAAACTGTCATCTGAGAATGCCAGCGCCACAATGCATACCAGGTGATAGAGCGCTTTATAAATGAAATAAATAAAATAAATAAATAAATAAGATTTTGGCCACAGAATTTGCATGTGAGATATCATAAGAATATTTTCTTTTTGCGCATTGACTCAGTGAAGAACTCCCAGAGTTCCTGTGACTCCCTCTTCCAACTCGCCAAGGCCCTACTTGTTTTCCTCCTCCAGTTCAGCAGCCCTTGAGGATCCTTAGAGGTTTAACTGTACTGATTTGCCACTTCTTTGGATGGTGGTTCAGTGAGATTCAGTATCACTCTCGCAGTTCCCCTGCTTTTCTCAAAATGATGCCTCTGCTATCTATTGTCAAGGAAATGGCAATTTTTCTTCTTGGGCAAGGTTACCAGACTTTGCAGATACTCAGCATCTCACAGTACTCTGTAAAATAATTTGGGGATGTACATGGGTGTTACAAGATATTCAACCCGCCTTCCCAAGTTTGGTGGGTTTGTATTCTTACAAAAAGGGTCACAGACTCAGCAGACTGGAAAAAAGTTGAAATGGGTATGAATGACCTCCTATTTTTGGATTGACGACCTAGCCAGACCTAGACGGAGGTCTGAAATTACACAAAGATTTGCTTTTATTTCATATGACCACCTAATGTGTCTCTGTTCTGTGGACTATTTTTCAAGGCCGAGGACGCCACACACCTAAAATGGTGGAAATCGTCTTAGATGCTGCCCGAATCTTTGGTCTGGTAAATTGTCTTATTGAGGGGCCCTTTTAGGGTTCCCCACTAAGGTCGTGGGTAGGAGCTGCTTACACTTTCCATTTATGTGACCCTTACCATTTGTTAGGGACATGGGTGACTGTGCCCTGCTGCCCGAAATGGCAGCCACAACAGTAATTTTTCTCTTGCAGCCAGCCAATCACCTTTGTTGGGTTCATGGTCCACGCTTTGTCTGTTGACCGGTAATGGTCGATAGGAGCTGAAAGCTCTGAACAAGGAGTGGGATTTTTCTTTTATTTTAGAATCAGAAAGATCCTCGAACATAGTTTGCGAACCTATACTGACTGAAACAATCGAGATATTCAAAAGTTTTAAACCTTTAATCCCACACGGCAACTGTTTTTTTGTGTTAATTTCTCAAGAACTACTGAACGGATTTGCACAAAACCAACAAAAGCTCATTGTCTGGGTAAAGCACAACATTCAACTTGCATGCCAAGTTTAGCGTAGATCCGTTTACAGTTTCTGTCGCAAGGAACATTTTCTATCAGTGCTAAAGTAATAAAACACATCTTTTTTTAAACTATTTTCACTTGCACTGAAACTGGATAAAAATTAGCTTACTGGACCTTAACAGGCTATAGGCCAGATGTATGACGGATTTTTGCATGCGCAAATGGGTTTCAGACCCGTTTGCGTGTGCAAAAATTCTGTGGGCCATGTGCTAACACTATTTTGCGAGTCGCAAATACACTCGCAAAATAGTGTTTATCGACTTGCTATTAGAAGGGAAATTCCCTTCCTAATAGAGACCCCACAAGCCATGTAAGAATGTTTTGCGACTACAAATGCGGTCACAAAACACGCACAGTTTACCACCCTCTTCAAGAGGGTGGTAAAGCGCTTGCAAACGGGAAGGGGTCCTGCCCTTAAAAAATGAAAATGAAAAGTTACATTTCTTTTTTTAAATGCCTCCCGTTTTCCTTTAAGAAAAATGGGGCGAATTTATAAAAATAAAAAAAATGCTTTATTTCAAAGCAGTCCCTGACATGGAGGTCTGCTGACCCCAGCAGGCCACCATCCATCGAAGTGCCCGCCATTCCTAATGGGGTAGCAAATTGCGACAGCCTCATTAATATTCATGAGACATGCAATTTGCGACCCATTAGAAATCGCTAACAGTGTCTCACACACTGTTGTACATTTGAAATTGCGACTCGCAATTTGTCACGAGTTGCAATTTCCCATGGTCGTACATCTGGCCCATTTCATTTTATTGATAAATTTGGTACAGGTAAAGTTTGGGTATGGTTCAGCAAACACAAACCCGAAAAAGCCCTGAAAGTCACTAGTTATGGTAGGCAATTCACAATGCTTAACTCTCCTGCCATGGTTTACTCATGATTGGCAGCCATTTTTTCTGTGTCTTTGTTGGAGCAGTATATTGAGCATAGTAGACAACTTGAGTTATAGTGCTCTTTTTCGTGTTTGTGTTTGCTAATCTTTAACTCTGTTTTGTTAATGAAGCTGAATGTATTTTTATTGGTGAATTTAATTAATTTATCATCTACCCATTCAGCACAGCTCTTCAGCTGGGCACAGTGTGAGTTCTCTATAGGGTGTGGCCTCTGGCCTGGCCCATGACTCAAGCTTCCGGAGGCAGCCAACCACTGCTCTGCACCTGCTTTGGCCAGGCTCTGCACAAAACCTGATATGAGCTGACAACCTCACTGTGCACATTCTTTGGCTGTGCGTGGGGTAAAATGGGTGAGGTTCACACAGGACCAGGCCACCCCACCTCAGACAAACTCTTTCAGTGTACACCTTATAGATGCAAGCTCCTTACAGAGGCAAGCACTTTAATTTGTTTTTTGTTGATGGTTATCAAAATAACCATTATTTGGAAGGAAGGGTGGGAGGGGGATTTTGTGTTTTTATGCTTTTTTTGCTCTACTTTTTTAAGTATTGAGGTGAGTAGCTGCTTATACATTTTTTTATGTTTTACTCTTTATTGATGGTATGTTCTTCTTGCACGCATGCACTACTGGGCAAAGTTACTCAGGTGGCGCTTGGTCTCCTCTACTTCTGGTAGCACCTCCTGCAGTGCATGCTCTTCTTACATACATGCAATACAGAGCAATGTTGCTCAGGTGGCAGTTGGTCACCTCTACCTCTAATAGCATCTCTTGCTGCACATCCTGTTACATTTTCTCTGCCTATCATTCAGCATTTTGTTTTTTCTGCTCCTACAGGAACCTATGGTATTCCTTCTCATGCTTCAACTTTTGTTGTTGTCTCATTGTCAGTGTGCTGTAGCATTGTCGTCAGCGGCACCTGCTCATTATCTGGTCACAGATGTTGCTGGTGACCATCCTGGTATTCCCTTTTTACTCAGATAGGGATGGCTGAACAACTCCCACCAGTCTTGCTGTTTTTCAATCTCTCCACTCACCTTTAGGCGTTGGAGGTCGTCTTCTAATTTCTCTTGAGGAGCAGAGGTTGGTCATGGTAGCTGTGGGTCTATCTGTGCCATTTTCTGATCAAAATGGTGGTCTGAGCAAGCTAAGGTGCCTGCTTCTCTCAAAATGATTGATGTTTCCCTTGTTTCACGGGAAAGGCACTTTTTAGGTCTCGCTGAACCAATGCGTAAGCATTGTTCTACGAGATTATAGTAAGGCTTCCGAAAAGTCTCTCCAAACTGCGAATTCGGTACAGTTCATGTGAGCCAGGCGCATGCACATCACACATTTCTGTCTATCGTTTGGGAGCCTGTGCGCCTCGGCATCAGACTTCAAAGGCATCCGCTCCCTGCACCCCCATCAGACTTCAAAGGAATGCGCTCCCCGCCACAGCAATGCAGAGAGCTTGTTAACCTAATTCCCACACGCCCCTCATCCTCTTGTCTTACACTAACGCTCATACCTCTCGGCATAGATCACTACCAGTTCACTGGTCGACTTACCCTGTTGATAAAAAACATAGCAGCACCTACACGGATGTGTCATACTATATAAACTATTGGTCAATCTGGTTGAGGCAGCCTGCAGTAGATGTGTCCTCCATGAATATACCTTTATAAATTCAGCTTCTACCAAGAGACTTATGTTTAGTTTGAACGTCTCATCATGAGAACATGTAAATAGTTTTTGCTCTACTACGTATTTGACACCATTATTTTTATTTTTAATTAGGGAGGTGTTGCAGTTTTATATAGCACAAACTCGACTCGCACGTAAAGATCGCTTTCAATGAGCCCCAGTTAGGTTACAGAAGGCCGCATTCGTTCTTTTTTGGGCACTGGCACATTAAGTGATTTGTCCAAAATCACAAGGATGTTGAGCCAATGCAGAGACTAGAATGGTTCCCCAGTTACCAAGTCAGCAACTCTGGTCGATATGCCACATCCTCTCCTAGTCAGTTTACCCTTTGATAAGCCTACAATCTTGTGAATATTAAGAGTGGGCCATGGAAATGGGTGATGTATTCGGCGCAATAAGAGCATATCAGACAGCTAGTTTAGCACCTCCCGAGTCTCCATCTCTCATTTTCAATCCTCCGATAAATGGAACAGGAGGGAGGGGGAAGACAGCAGCCCACAGGCTGCAAAGCTCCTAGCCCCAGCATTATAAGCAAGCATTAGCACAGCCAGTAAGTCTTGTCTATAAACGATCTATCTATTGGCTCTGTTATTGTTTTTTAATCCATGTTGCACAGTATAACTACGCATGCACAACATGGCTGAAAGTAAAGAAAATAAAAGTGCTGTGCCAGGGCAGCAGTGGCTAATCATATAACTTTTTCCTCCTTAACTTTCAGACATGTTGCACAGCAGTTGCACTCGCGCTAATGTGCAACATGGCAAAAAAAACTCTGACAAAGCCAAAAGAGCTTGTATAGGCACGACCTATTGGCTTTGCCAAAGCTCTTTAAAGTATGTGGCCATCTTTTGTTTTTGTCTCGCTCTGCAAACAGACAATTCAAGCATAAATAACCTTGCAAACACTGCATTGAAATATAATCATGTGTTACCTGAATTAGCACTAATTGTGGCACACTTATACAATTGTATTCGTGTGTGGGTGTGCTGTACTTTGCATAATAAAAGAAGCCTCTTCTTGTGGGTTGTGAGATCATTCTTAATACATTTTTAGGAAGCAGCACTGTCCGGCTGACCTCTGACTTACAACTTTGATTTATTCTTAAAGCTGAACTGTATTTGGTTTGGCTTACGCATTTCCTGCATTTGTTTCTTAGTAGCATGGTATTTCTCAATTTAATTGATTAATTCTGAGTATTGAATGTTACCTATTTTAATGATCTGAATCTTTTGATACACCTTCATGATTATATTTTTGTTTTCATTGTAAAGCCTAATGGTGCTTTACTATTTACATTGTAATTTGCATTTAGTTACTCGCTACAATTTGTAACAGACATTCACTCGCTTGCACGTAAAATAACTCCCATTTAGAAGCCTTGCGTGGTTACCTTCATAGACCATTCCATGTCTACAGAGGTGACGATAGCACAGCGCTTACCTGAAATCCATGGGCAATATAAACCTTCTCTGCTTTGCTCAGTGTCACCGTGGCCACCTCTCACTCAAACGAAAGCGCCACCACGATTGTTTCCCCGCCGGATACTGGGAAACATGATGGTAACGTCATCAGTAGGAGACATTGACACTCATCTACCAGTAGGCTCTCAAGATAATATGTAATTAAACAGATGTCGTATGACTCTCGAAACAACTATTGAAACCAGAAAGAATAACGACCCCCCCTGTTCTGTAGTGTGCCTCTGGAACTAGGTAAAACGTTCAGCCATCTTGAAAAGGAAAACGCTGTCTGTAGAAAGAGGGTTCTTGTGTTAAAATGATGATTCTTATGCTTGGTTTAGTTTGAAGACCTTTATTAGGTTTTAAGCATGGAGAAAGAAAAACCCGCAACCGCTTATCCTGGTGTTCCTGCTGCAACTGTCAAACTCACAGACGCACGAGAGCTCCAGAATGATCGGCATATACAAATGAAAATAGCGCCTGAGAACAGGCACACGACAGACAAATTGTTCTTAAAGGAATAAGGACAATTTGTCACCACAACATCATCCCCCTTCTTTTGACAAAAAAGAATGGGGCATTAATAACAATCAATGAAAAAAGTAGAATGTCATAAAATGCAACAAGAAGAACAGGCAATGCAGAGAACAGAAAAGAGATTTGAAAAAGAAGTTACATGGAATGATAATTATTGTTTATGAGGATAAAAGGAGAAAGTAGGAAAGACAACAGGAAAGAAAATACAAACAACTCATGCATCTTTCTCACGAAAGATAAACACCCACTCCCTCACACAAACAAAATAAATAATAACCCAAGTACAAACATAATGAGAGCTGGCCAGGCGGACAAGAGTAAAGTACAGAGTTAAGGCAATATGTTGAAGGAGTGATATAATGAAAAGAGTACAGGAAGCAATTAAAGAGTGGAGGACTGGCGTAGGCAGAACAAGCAAAATGAAGTAGTGTTAAGCAGTAGTAAGAAACATAGTTGAACAGAAATACACTGTGAAGTAAAGTGTAGTAAAAATGAAGCTTTAAGTGACGAGTCCACAAGAGAGTGGAACGGTCAATGAAATTGATGAATCCACGGAGGGGTGAAATGGTCAAACTACCTGTAAATAGTAGAATACATTGTAAGTGATGAATCCACTGAGGGTGGAACGATCAAACTACTAGTGCACCATGAAAAAATGTGTAAAATGCACAGATGTGGTTGTACCACATGAAACAATGTGAAAAATGCACAGATGAGGTGTAACGTACCTATGAAGTGTGAACATGGCACACTGAACAAAGCAAAAAGTACATATGAAGTGTGTACATGGCACACTGAACAAAGCAAAATGTACATATGAAGTGTGAACATGGCACACTGAACAAAGCAAAATGTACGTATGAAGTGTGAACATGGCACACTGAACAAAACAAAATGTACATATGAAGTGTGAACATGGCACACTGAACAAAGCAAAATGTGTATGTGTATATTTAGGTGTGTTGTACAAACCACATGGTAAGAAACAATATATGCATACTGTAAAACAGGATTTAAATGCGTGCATATGTATGCCATAGAAAGATAGCATAACTGTGATATTTAAGTAGGTGTGGCATATGGCATATAATGCCACCCAGTATAATGTAACACGGTAGAACTACCCCAATCACAAGCTGGAGGTATAAGTGTGACAATTAGTCACATGGCAGCGAGAACAAAAACGGAGCATGCAAATCATGAAATTACTTGTTCCAAATATAAACATAAAGATGTTCAGGAAATACTTGTTTAACCACATCGCTGCTAAGGCTTTTACCCTCCTATGCTGGAAGCTCATCAAGTCCATTGATCATGACGAGCTCAGCTCGTCATCAGCACAGCTCAACCGTGCTGCATGACGAGCTGAGCTCGTCATGAGCATGGAAGGGGTTAAATATAACTGCAAAGAATATCAGTTCCATGGAGAATACCTAAATAAGATTGTGGTAAGGAATAAATCCACATGTACAATTAGGCTTTTTCAACGATAAAATTATACCGAATACATAGGAAAGAAGAAATACTGTCCCCAGAAAATAATAAATTAAAATAATTAAAGTGGTCACCGTGGTCTGGTGTCTAGATACGAGCGGAAGGCATTGGTTTCAAATGGAACTGTAGCGGTCTTTTCATAACAGTAGACGCGTAGTCAATGAGAGGAAACAGCAGAACAGAAATGAAAGGTATCAGCGGGAAATACCTTGAGTTAATGAGTTCCTTCGAGAGATCCATAACTGCTAAAGTGCAGAATAACACTAAGATCTGTAAATAAAATATGGTGGTTGTAAACACAGTGGAAAATATTGCAGGAATAAGTGATGCGAATGCCATGGCTGTAGACTCTGGTAACTGCAATTACCTGAGGTGATGAAATATAACAAACGCAGAGTAAAGCTGTTGCTTGTGGCTAGGTGCGAGCTCAAGATGGTGGGATGTACAGCACGCAGTACCGGATGGCTCACGGGACATTTAATCAGCTAGGCGTCCCTCAGCAGCAACAAGAAATGATTCACAGTCGTCACAGTGGGGCGAAGCAGGCAGCATAAGAACGATAATGCTGTGTGTGCTGAGAGGGTTCATGTGGTGTGAAGCTCGTGGAATGTTTGAAAGTAAGCGGTCCGACTGCCAAGGTGCAACGGCAGAAAGCTGAGACCCCGAATTACCAAAATTAAGTGCCCATGCCCACCACACAACGTGTAAACTCGGACTCCGGTGCTCCGAAACGTACATCGTCTCACAAGAGGTGCTGCACCACACATGAGAAGACACTGTGACAGTCCCTCTTGGGAGAAGGATAAGCTCACCTGTGGTGTGACTCCTAGGAACAAATTGCCACGTTGAAGTCCAATGGGCTATACTGGTTCACTGCCCGGGTTCCGATAATACAGATAGCGTTGGGAATGTCTCTCAAATTGCGTGGACAGCAAGAACAGGAGCGTTTATACTCTGTCAATGAGTAGTGGCAGGCAAAGATGTAAAAGAAATAAAGACCATTGATTAAGTTCAGCTTCCGCACAGTTGGACGAATACTTGCACACCTGTGTCGAAGCGATAAATAAAGTGGCGAGCGTTGAGGCAGCAGTGCGAAATCCTTAGGCAGGTTCATGTAAAAAGTATTCTCAAAGTTTTCCCAGTTACTATTCTTAAAGTTGCTTGAAGTACGTAGCTTGAAGATGTTTACATTGAGCGTTGGAGTCGGTCGGTGGGTTTATTCTTTCTCTCCTCTTGTCCAGTTGTCTCTCGTCGCCATATGTAGAAAGAGGATTCTTGTGTTAAAATGATGATCCTTATGCTTGGTTTAGTTTGAAGACCTTTATTAGGTTTTAAGCATGGAGAAAGAAAAACCCACAACTGCTCATCCTGGTGTTCCCGCTGCAACTGTCAAACTCACAGAAGCAAGAGAGCTCCAGAATGATCGGCATATACAAATGACAACAGCGCCTGAGAACAGGCACGCGACAGACAAATTGTCCTTAACCCCTTTGGTGCTTATGGCGAGCTCAGCTTACCATGAGGCACAGTGCTTGTGTGCTCATGACGAGCTGAGCTCGTCATGACCACACCCATTTCCATTATGGTCCAGCACTGCAGGGGAATAATTCAAGCAGTCAAGGTGTTAAAGGAATAAGGGCAATTTTTCACCACAACACTGCCATTACGGATCAGTCAAAATATAGCAGGGATGCATATTTTTTTTAAAAAACATACAGAAATATTTTTATGTTTTATTTTTTCGAAAATAATTATTAAAAAAAATAGAAATTAAAAAATGTACATTTAATGTACAATGACATATTCTTAATAGCAACCCCAAAGCAATAGCCACAAAAGTAGTGGTTTTTTTTAATAGCTTCCTATTAATCGCTCTCATACTAGGGAACCTTCTTTTATAGCGGACGTAAATACTCACACTCTAAGATGGAAGGCTTATTTTATGTTGCCTCGGTTCTTTGTAATGCCCTGCCCCTTTCACCTTCCTTGTGAGCTCACAGCTGTAAGCGCTGTTATCGCGGACGGTAATGACTACACTACTACGAAGAAGCGTGGTTTAGGATGCATTATTTGCCTAGGAAACCATGCAGCCAAAGTCACGTTTGTCACTTGCAGGTGTCAGCTGGACCAAACGTTAGCCAGTGATGTATTTTGGAACTCAAATATAAATTCGTATTCATGCTTAATCTGGTGTTGAGAAGATCGGGCAGTGTTTTACCGTGTTCCCATCACAATGTAATGATGCAAACCGTGACACTGCGCTGTTACACACAAACTGCACTATGAGACACACACTGCACTGCCTCACACACACACTGCCCTACCTCACACACACACTGCGCTGTTACAAACAGCACTGTGAGACACACACTGCACTGCCTCACACACACACTGCACTGCATCACACACACTGCCCTGCCTCACACACACACTGCCCTGCCTCACACACACACTGCGCTGCCTCACACACACTACACTGCCTCACACACATCCTGCGCTGCCTCACACTCACACTGCGCTGCCTCACACACACACTGCCCTGCCTCACACATACTGCGCTGCCTCACACACACACTGCGCTGCCTCACACACACTGCACTGTCACACACACACACTGCGCTGTCACACACACACGGCAATGTCTCACACTGAGCAGTCACACACTGCGATGTACATACATATATATATACATCTGCATAACAATATAAATGCAAATATAAATGCATGCATACATATGCATCTTATGTACATAACAGTTTGAAAACACATAATAACACTCAGTGCCATAAAATTACACGACTCATACTTACACTCTACTCAATGCAACATAAATACACTACATATAATCACACACAGTTCCACATAATTATATGTTACATAGATACAGTGATCTCAATGCAACATGCACTCCAAATACCACTCAGTACCACATAATTGCATACCACATATTTACTATACTGAATGCAACATACACTCCACACAATGCCACTCAATGCAACATGCTGATATAATACATAATTACACAGCCTCAATCCAACATACACTACAAATAATACCACTCAGTGCCACATAATTACACACCTCATGTTTACACACAACTCAATGCAACATAAATGCACTCCACATTATACCACACAGTGCCACATAATTATATGCTACATCATACCACTGCACTCAATGCGCCATGCACACCAAATAACACTCAGTGCCACATAATTACACGCCACATAATTATATACTACTAAATACAACACACACTCCACACAATACCACTCAGTGCAACATATTTATATGCTACATAATTACACTACACTCAATGCAACATACACTCCAAATAATATCACTCAATGCCACATTATTACATGCCACATAACTACACTCTACTGAATCCAACACGCACTCCACACAATACCACTCAGTGCCACATAATTAGATGCTACATATTTACACTTCAATCAATGCACTCCATATATTAACACTCAGTGCCACATAATTACATACCACATATTTACACTCTACTCAATAAAACTTAAATACACCCCTAATACCACTTAGTGCCACACACTTACAAGCCACATTATTACACTCTACTCAATACAACATAAATACTATCAAAATAATACCACTCGGTGCCACAAAATTACACTCCACATATTTACACTCTACTCAATGCAACATACATGCACTCAACATAAAGCCACTCTGTACCACATAATTACACATCACAAATTTACTGTACTCTATAAAACATACATACACTCCACATACCTGTCACATTTGTAAAAGTTTAAGCTATTGGGATTATAAATGCCTATGCTAATAATTTATCTATGTTCTAAAACAACACATAAATAAAAACAAATTCAATTAATAATTCCTATAGCTCACACTTTCCTAATGCGAGACCTATTGCATTGCAAATGCTTGTTGTTGTTGTGGGAGGTCACCTATATTCTTAGCTGAAATGCTTATCATGCTCTTTAAAATATGCAATATTTCAGCAACTAAAAAAGAATCCCGCAGACCATAGTGAGAGCCCTCGTTGCTATTCATACCAATTCCATTGTTTTGCAATAGAGACTGTCCATGATGCACAACCAAAAAGGTCGAGCTGACTATGAGCGACTACCTAAAACTTGTAAGAGATGCCAGAGTACCTAGCCCCCAAATTCATCAGTAGTCTGCAATACTATTGTTCAAGGTCACAGACTCGAAAAAACACAAAATTGTGCCCGTAGATGATGATGATGATGATGATGATGAAGTAGAACTTTGCCCAGATACTTGCTTTTATTCGTTTGGTGTTAATCAGTTCAGTAGATTTAGCATTTAAAAAGGTGCTGTGTGCACTTTAGTGTAAGACACTTTAGTGTATATTAGTTGTTTTAGTCCACGGATGGTCTGCAGACCCAGCAGTCTGTGGGCTAAAATTATATGAAATAAAGGCCTCCCATTTAAAGGTGGAATTTTTTGCTCCCTGTGTCCATTTGGGGTTCAGTCTTAAAAAGATCACACCCCATTAGTCTCTGACTGGTTAACTGAAAGAGAAAGCCTTATTTTGTGGTTGCCATTACTTGACATAGCGAACATTTGAAAAGCCCACATAAGGTGTAGGGTTGGAACATCCTGATCCCCATATTCTAGTCAGTGAATTTTCGAAGATCCCTACCAAAGATAAAAACATTTTTTTAAATGTATTTGTGTACCTTGGTCCACAGAAACAAGCCTCCTGGGACAGGTTATGGGGTGATTCCCCTCATCAGCCAGGCTAGCTTGAATCCAGTAGGATTCACTTTATAATATGACATGGAATGTTGCAGGGGTAAAGAATTAGTTGTATGATATAACTTGGATCAAACGTATTCAAAACTGTGACTTAGTATTATTACAAGAAACATGGCTGAAATAAATTGTCTTCATTAATGGTTTTAAGACAATTTACTGAAGCAAATCCATCAAAGGCTGGGAGAGCAAGTGGAGGTTTGGCAGTACTAATTTCAGTATCTTCCCCTCTGTCTTTAAAGAGAATATTTATTAAAGCGCAACATTTTCAGTTTTTATTATTTTCAGTTAAAGGTAAACAGGACATTTTAGTGATACATTTTTATAACAACATTTTTAACGCTTCAAGGCATGAGATCATTTCACTAATGGAGGAAGAGCTGGTTAAATTTGTAAAAAGTGCAGTGGCGGATTGCATTCTAATTTGGGCGGGGGATTTTAATATTGAACTCTGTAAACTTGCATCTGGGATCCAATGCAGTTATGAGGACGAATTGGGTGACAATCCTTTACATTTTCCTCACAATTACTATGGGGAAATTATTAATTACGTTATGTATAAACATAATTTGGAAATTATGGAGATGGATGCACATGATGGAACGTGTGTTAATTACACATTTGAGGGAGCTAGATCATCTTCATGCATTGATCACTTTTTAATTTCAAGGAATTGTAGGCCCCTTGTATATAAATGTAGTGTATTGCCCAGCTTACTTAGTGATCATCATCCCCTGTTACTAATAATAAATTCTACTATATTCCAAAAAGAAAAATCATGTGTCCATGTTGTTGATATAAAGACACAGGGTGAAAACGGGACCTCTATAAAATGGCTGGGGTTGATCCTACTGTCTTTTCAGAAAGGATAGTTCAAAAAACGAATCACCATATAATAACATGTCTCAAAAACTTTTCCAGAAGTACTGACATTGTTACAGCCTTCTTAAATATTTCGGCCGAAATCTCACAAGCACTGAAACGTAAGACTAAGATACACAGGACATATGAGGAACTAAAGGTAGCATTAAAAGCAATCCCCAGGAATAGGGAAGATAGTAGTGCCCTACGGAAATTATATAAACAAGCAATAGTCCAAAGGAAAATGTAAATTAGAGACAATGCTTGGGACAATTTGATCAAAGCTGCTGAGACTAAAGACTCTATACTTTTCTGGAAAACTTTGGACCAGCCACTATTTAAAGATACTCAATCCGGTAAAGTTGATAAAGTAGTGACGCCTGATGACTGGCTAACTCATTTTGAAGCCATTTTTAACGTTATACAGCAGCGTAATATATTAGTTAATAATACTGGTATTATTTTATTAAATACCACAAAACTAGAAAGTATTTCCCATGGGGAGATTGAAACAGCTCTTATGAATAGAGCCAGCAGAAAAGCGGCAGGCCCAGATGGGGACCCAATCGATGTCTTTAAGCATAACATGGATTTTTGGATACCCATCCTACATACAAGTTGCTGATAGGAAAATACACCCTTGCCAGGGATGGCTCCCTTCGCCTTTGTTTTGTTGATTTATCGAGTGCTTTAGACTTGGTAAATCACTCTAAGTTATGGCAGACGTTTGAAGGAATGGGTGCCCCACAGGACATTATCAGCTTTTTATCATAAATCTATGCTCACCTTACCTCAAAGACACGTTTTGGGGAAAACAGGGAATGCACAAAGCACTTTAGTATTACCCATGGGATCCGACAAGGTTGTACCCTTGCCCCCCTTTTATTCTCACTTTACATTAATGGTGTGGACTCATTATTACAGAATTTAAGAGCTGATGCCCCTAAAGTTGGTGGGCGGGTTACCCCGGTATTATTGTATGCTGATGATGCTGTCCTAATTTCTAGGACAGCAAACGGCCTGCAATTGTTGGTGGATACCTTTACCACCTTCATGACAGAAAAACATCTAAATATTAACTTGAGTAAAATCTTAGTCATGTCATGCGGGAAAAGGAAAATTAGGAATAGAACACATTATATAAATGGTGTACCTATTGAGATGACTTCTACCTTTTCATATTTGGTGATTCTTTTTAATAGTAAAGGAACATGGAATTCCCATATAAATTTATGTAAACTGAAATTTGTGAGATCTGTTGAGGCCATATTCAGATTTTCAAAAAAAATTGGTAGAAAAACGGTTTGGGAAATTTTAAAATTGTATGACTCGAAGTGTATTCATTGTGTTTCATTAGTCTTTATTCGGATATGCTCTATCCATAAAAGTACAAACATTTCTCATAATTAAAAACAAGGCTCAACTGTAAAACTATTCAATGAAAACATTGCAGAATTATCACGCATATTCAATAGCAGCTTCAATACCAGGAGGTAGCAGCAAAGATGGACAAAATATTAGGTCACATTAAAATTACAGGTAGCAGCATCATATAAAGAGTGCCAATGTGCATAATGTGAGTAAGGATGAGAGGAATAGCAGCAAAAGGCAAACTTGTTAAATTCCATACATAGTGCTCTATACGCCCGCATATTGTTGATATTGCATATTACCCTATTTAAGTATAAAATCCAAAAGTGCATACAGTACATCCTAACCAGACATTCAGGAATTCATAGAAGAACGTGAACAAATAGCCATTTTTAAAAAGGTGCAAACTCGATATGTTAAATCATCATCGTTAAGCTGGAGAATAGTTTTATATGCAACCTTGAAATCCGTTATTCCATTTGTCCTAAAAAATGGTATCAATAACTGCATAGTATACTTTTGATAAAAGGTGCAGAAAAACAAAATATACAGCATAGACTGCTTTCCTAAGTTGTCACAGGGGCAAGCCAGATCCTCAATATTGGGTTCATAGCCTATGGGGAAGCACAGCAAATATTTTATTGAACCCGATCTGAGGCGAAAAAGAAGGCTTCGCTCCCAGCGAGTGATGTCTCCTAGGAGATAACTAACGGGTAAACGAGAAAGAGGACCGCCTTCTTCTGCCATTAATATATATTGTCCCACGGATACTTTAGTGCGCTCCTGTGCATATCTCTTATCCCCATAATGTTTATATAAAGCTTTACGGACAATCTTTTTATCAATTCCATCTAGTTGGTCGGGTTTATAAAAAATATGGCCAAGATTAACTGCTGTCAAATTTGCCCGTACTTCCGCGAGCCACGGTATGTCACCTCCCCTGTCACATTTTAAACAGTCAATCAAGATCTCCCTTGTTAGCGAGGCTGCAGGATTTTGCCAGATCTTTAACCAAAACATTGCAGTGCGGGGCCTGATATAATCCTCCAGGTAAGGTCATCTTAACTCATTAAGACAGATGATGAAATTGGTAAACCCAGTATTCTCCTACAGAATCTATTTTCTTCGGACTGGACACTTTTCAGGTTTATGGAACCCCAAAATTCAGCCCCATAAGTCATGATTGGTACACATTGTGTCCTGTAAATTTCAAGCAAGGACAATACTACCTCAATTCTTTTTGGTTGAGGGAGGCTTATTACTGAGTTTACTGCATTTAAAAATTTGGTTCGTCCATATGCCAAATGGGTTGCCCAGGATCAATTATCTGAAAATTGTAAACCCAGGTACGGAAAAGTATGAGTGCGTAATAAGGAATCTGAGCCCGAGGTAATAGTATTATTAAGGCATTTTTTAGGGCCACAACACATTAAAAAGAATTTCTTAAAATTTGTACAAAGATTCAGGCTATTCATAAAAGTTACAAAACCCCTAACTAAATTACGAAGAACATTGGGTGTGCGCCCCAATAAAACAGCATCATCTACATATAATAGGGCAGGCAGTTTATTGCCATTAAATATTGGGACGTCTGTAGTTTGGTTGTACAATATATTGTGTTGCTCATTGACATATAAAATAAATAAAAGTGGGGCTAGAACGCACCCTTGTCGGACGCCTCTTCCAACCACTATGTCCCCTGAAACTGCCCCATCCATGCTTATTCTCACCTGAGTCCTTAAATCCCTATGTAAATACGCTAAAAAATGCACCATGTCTTTGTCCAACCCATAATCTAAAAGGCATTGCAGAGCCTGGATCTATTAACAAAATCAAAAGCGGATGTAAGATCCATAAATGCCAGGTAAAGGGGACTGTGTTGGGCAATGGTATATTTCCCTATGATTAAATTAAGATTGAGACACTGTTCCACCGTTCCAAGATGACTTCGGAAACCCAGCTGGCATTTATTTATTTTGTTTTCCTCCTCTGCCCAAGTTCTGATTTTGTTAAATAAGACCCTCCCCAATATCTTAAGAGTATTATCAATTAGAGAGATTGGTCTGTAACAGCTCGGGTTAGATCTATCTCCCTTTTTGAAAATGGGGACAATTACAGATGTAGACCAGATTTTTGGAATTTTAGTTGTTGTTAAATTATTAAAAATGTTAAGTAGCAAGGGAGCCCAAACTCTGGCCTATATCTTATAAGGTCAATTGGTAGCCCGTCCAGGCCCGGGGCTTTGTTTCCCAGACTCTGGTTAATTGCATCCTCAACTTCTGACAAAGGTATTTGAATTTGAGCAAGAGTGAGGTTTTCAAAAATATCTTAGCAATGAGATGTGGCAGCATATATTTTTGAAAAATGAGCTACCCACGCTTCGCTTGTTATATTACAGCTTAACGGGGTAGATGTATTGCCAAACGCTGTCAGTGACTTGGTGGCAAGTCTCACAAAGGGATGGATAGGTTTTACCATCTTTTGAAACACCCTCTGCAAAAACTAAATGGTCTTCTAATTATGCCGATATAAAAACATAATCTATATTTGAGGCTCGGCCAAAGCCTCTATAAGTAGGTATTGGACTATCCTCATTATTTACGGCTGCAATATCCATAACATTTAAAATACTACTAGATGATAAATGGTCTATTAGTTCATATACCCTCTTACACTGAATGACTGAGATATGCTGGGTGGGGCTGACAGTATTTCCCCCTGCGATCTTCGCATTAAAGTCGCCCCCCCAAACATTTCCCAACAAATTATCCATATCCAAAATAAAATTAAAAACGTTGATAAAGTTCACATTAGGTGTGGTTAAAATATCATTGTTATAAAAATTAATAAAGCAAATCGAAAACCCTGTGTGTACATGAAAACTTGGAGATTGGCATTTTTGGTGGGGATTGATTTTACACTGCCACCCGATGCGATACTAACCCATATCGATAGGCCACCTGAGGGTCTGCCTTGCTTGGGATTAGGAGAAATAATATTAAAACACTCATATCCTTCGAGATACAGCTCTTTAGTTGCCCAGGTCTCCTGAAACATAAGGATGTCGTATTTATTTATCATGTGGACCCATTCTTTGATATTTAATTTAGGAGCCAAGTCGGCCACGTTTCAGCTCAGCACCTGTAATAGTGAATCAAAATGATCATTTGGAGAAATAATTATTAGCTGGAATAGTCTCCATAGATGCCATAGGGGCTGGTTCAGTCAGTTGAGATTTAGGTAAAGGTCAGTTAAAGGTATCTAGATCGAAGATGGCAGAAAACATATTTACGGACTGCTAACATTGGCTGATGAGTAGTCGCTGTGCAAATGGTGGTCTATAAAAGAAACCAAAGGGTAGTGCACAGATGTTTGTGGGTAGGGGGCAATTAATCTCTCTAACAGCCATTGCTCAGATGGTTACCTCTAGATAACCCTACATTTGCAAAGATTTTAGACAGTATTAGATCGGGTTCACCACAAGACCCAATTCCAGCATTTATTCTAAAACAGTTAGATCCTTGTATTTTGGGTGTGATTAGATCTTTGTTAAACGCCTCCCTAGAAGAAGCTGTGGTCCCTGCCGAGTGGAAATGTGCCATGGTAGTCCCCCTGTTAAAAATGGCAAATAGTGACCCAGAGGTCTTATCCAATTACCGTCCAATATCACTACTGCCAATCTGCTCAAAAATCCTAGAAAAACATGTAAATCAACAGCTAGCAGACTTTGTAAGTGATAACAACCTTCTGCATCCCCCCCCCGTCAGGTTTCAGGAAAGGCCACTCCACGGAGTCCACTCTTCTTGGTGTCACAGAAGCTATCCGTAAGGAATTCGACAACGGTGGTACGGCGGCACTCATTCTTTTAGATTTGAGTGCAGCCTTCGATACGATCTCCCATAATACACTGGTGCAGGCGCTAGAGGATGTCGGAATAAGAGGGAAAGTGCTAAGATGGCTGGAACAATTCCTTTTACATCGAACATTCCAGGTGTTTTCCAAAAATCACTCTTCCGACATCCTGGATTCCCCCCACGGAGTACCACAGGGTTCCATCCTGAGCCCACTGCTGTTCAATATTCATGTTACTCCTTTAGCTTCAATCGCAGAGGAAATGGGCCTTACTATTTATTCCTATGCGGATGATACTCAACTTGTGTTCTCCCTTACACCCACCGACAAATCTATCACCTCTCCCCTTCGTGCTGGTCTCTTGAGAATGGCTGACTGGTTGGATTCTAATAAATTAAAATTGAATGGGGAAAAAACGGAACTGCTCCTCTTAGGCAATCATAAGGAGTTGGTGGGCCCTTCCCATTGGCCAGTAGAAATGGGTCCGACCCTGGTTGCAGTACCATCTGCTCGCAACCTTGGGGTAATAATTGATGACAAGCTATCAATGCAACCACAAACGGCCAAAATGTCCTCAATATGTTTTGTAACCCTCAAATGGTTGAGGAAAATTCTATGGCAACTCCCGGAAGGGGCACAAAGAACAGTAGTACAGGCTCTGATAGGTTCTAGATTGGACTAAGGAAACATTCTTTACTTGGGAGCGAACAAAGACATTTTAAATCGACTTCAGGTCATACAAAACGCTCCAGCCAGGTTGCTCCTCCGTTTGCCTGGGCGCACAAACATAATGGAACACCTGAAAAAATTGCACTGGTTAAAAATAGTGAACAGAATAAAATGTAAAGCACTCTGTAACATGTTTCGGATTGACAAGAAGGAAGCTCCCACTTATCTATGTAAGTTGGCACAGAGATATATCCCTTCCCGAAACCTTCGATCCCTGTCCCAGGCTAAATTTGTAGTTCCACGATATAAACGGGCACGCCTGGGAGGTCGCTCTTTCACGCATATGGCGCTGGTCCTATGAAACTCACTTCCACTCAATCTTCGTCTTGAAACGAGCTATCCCCAATTCCGTAAGGGAGTTAAAACATGGTTGTTTAACTAATAGTGTTCACGGTCTGTCTTCGGTTCAGCTAACATAACTCCAAGGCGCCGGGAAACCCTCAGGGTAGCTGTTGCGCCATACAAATGTAGTAAATAAAATAAACAGCCAGTATTGATCTGACAAGGCTTGGTCGGCGGAGATTGATAACAATACAGACACCCCGAATTGTTTTTTCTGCTGATCCCACCCAGCCTACCCTTCGTACCATTAAAATGTCATGTATATCAGACCTCCTGTACCCTTTATATTTAGCCAACCAATCCACACTTTTGTTCCGTAATTGTTCCCAGGACTTCAATTTGTTTTTCTCTAATGGAGGTACCCCTGCGAGGATCAGAACATACGGGCAAGATGCTGGGGGTAGGCTTAAAACATCCTTGTTTGGCTCAGCGTGCCCACTAGTATTAATGCTGACAGCACTCGTGCAAGCTGTGGGGACGATGCGAGCACCAGTATGAGTGATAGGATGTGATAAAACTGTGGGAGTGATGTTTGTGTTAACAGAACCAGTTCGTGTTTTTAAAACTATGGAATCTCTGGTTTTACAATTAGTGTCATGGGGGGCAGATAGCTGCTTTGGGGTTAGGGAAAATTGTTGCCCACTCTGAGCTAATTTTTTCTGGAGACTGGCCTGTTGAGATGGCTGTTTAGGTGCCCTAGTGGGAGATTTTGCCTTATTAGTTAGAGATTCCAGACGGTCTAAGCACTTCCATAAGTTTGCACATTTTTTATCCACAAGCCCTTTAACACGGTCATACAGTGTGTCTATATTAATGTCAATAGCAGTGTCCCCAAGTGTAAAATTAGAGAAGGGAGTCTGTGTAGATTTCGTCTGAGTGTGTACAGAATTACTTAAAATATCCAATGAAACTAAATCGATTGGGTCACTGCTGGGGATTGAATCCACTGGGGCCTTCGGGCCCTGTATCCATGTATTTAATGTAGTACGTTGTGAGTTCGAGCTTGGAGGTTGTTTCCATTTGGAGCAGACTGGTTTTGCTGTCTTCCTTTTCCTTTTCGCTCCACATACCTCTGGGTTAGGGGATATGTCTGAGGTGGCCAAAGCTAAAATGTCAGTTGGGCAACTCCCAGATACAGATTCTACTGTAGCTCCTATGTGGCCAGGTCCCTCCAAACCCAGTGTATTTTCTCCCATAGATGAATGTAGGCCAGGATCAGCCTCACTGTGTATCATTAATTGAGAATTTCTTACGTCGGTGTTCTCATTTTGTGCTGCAGAATGGGGTTTTGTGAAGCCCAGGGACAAGTGTCTCTCAGTCAACTCAATCTCGGTGCTGACTATATTCATCGCCCTCTCCAGCATGGTGTCAATAGACATGGTGTTACGTACTGCGGGGGTTGGGTTTCGTTTGCCCATGGTGTTGTTTTCCCCACACATTCAATGGGTACAAAAAGAGAAACCCCACTCACCACTGCAGGATCCTGCTGCCTTTGGAATGTCTATGTCAGGAAAGTGGCCCAGCCCGGCCTCGGACGGGCACTGGCGGGCCCGCCCTTAGCCCGGTGCGTCCCGCCCACGTCCCGCGCGCGACACAGGAGCCCTGCTCTCCTTAAAACGCATCCTGGTGCTGCAGAGACGCATTGGGGGCGTGCACGCCGCGTGTACTGCTGGGGGCTGCAGTCCCGCTGTGGTGGCAGGCAAAGTAGCAGCAGGCTGGGTGTCCGGTAATGATTGTGGCAGGGCTACCGCTCCACCAGAGCCCTGATCTCCTTAAAACACCTCCTGGCGCTTCAGAGACGCGTTGGCGGCATGCGCGCCGCATGTACTGCTGGAGGCTGTAGTCCCACTGCGGTGGCAGGCAAAGTAGCAGCAGGCAGGGTGTCCGGTAATGACTGTGGCAGGGCTCCCCCTCCACCGGAGCACTGCTCTCCTTAAAACGCCTCCTAGCACTTCAGAAACGCGTTGGCAGCGTGCGCGCCGCGTGTACTGCTGGGCGCTGTTGTCCTGCTGTGGTGGCAGGCAAAGTAGCAGCAGGGTGTCCGGTAATGACTGTGGCAGGGCTCCCGCTCCACCGGAGCCCTGCTCTCCTTAAAACGCCTCCTGGCGCTTCAGAGACGCGTTGGCGGCGTGCACGCCGCCTGTACTGCTGGGGACTGTAGTCCCGCTGTGGTGGCAGGCAAAGTAGCGGCAGGCAGGGTGTCCGGTAATGACTGTGGCAGGGCTCGAAGTCGAAGTGTATTACCGGGGCCTGTTACAGAGGAGCCCTGTGGGGTATGGCTGATATCTCCACATTACAAACTCTGGAAAACCTCTTTTTAAGAAGATTGTTATCAGTACCAACCTCTACTGCCACTATTATATTGCATAGGGAGAATGATACACCAGATGTAAATGACTTGATCAATACAGCCGCTCTAACCTTGTGGCATCGTATTTGGACTAGGGAGGAGACACATTTTACGAGGGATATTATATTTGATTGTTTCACTCAAGATTATTGTAAGAAAGTAACATGGTTAAATCATATTTGTGGTCTTTTAAATGAATGTAAGGTAGCTGTGAATTTTAAGACCCCTGAGGACATCCAAAATTTTTGTAAAAAAGGGCTAAAAAAGAGGCTCTCTAATGCCAGGGCTTCATCAAGGGAGGTTGCCTCGAGTAATAAATCGAGTGTAACCTTCTATTTTAAAGTCTATTTTTGATTACAGTATTGTGGATTTTTGTTGTTTGGTCTTTTGTTAAATCTAGTAAAGAATACGTATTAATCTAAACCTGTGTGGTGTCCATCTGTAGTGGTTTCACTGTATTGTTGTATGTGTTCACAAATGCTTTACACACTGCCTCTGAGAGAAGCCTCGCCAAAGGTGGGTAGGGTCCCCATCAGAGGAGTGGGGGTCAAGGGTAAACAGATTGAGTTTCAGAAAGGGCCCCAAAGTGATCCCCAAGGGAACCAATGGAAAGGCTCCCAGCCTCCCCCTGAGAAAAAGGCTGGGGCCCGACAGATAAGCCTGTTCACAGGGGCCCAAGACCTTTTTTAAGTGTGGTCTAGTGGGCCACTGTTCTTATGATGCTAGATTTCCCCTATATGGGAAAACCGCACCCACTGATGCACCTTACACACTGCTTCTGAGATAAGCCTGCCTGCTCGTGCCACGCTACCAAGGGGGTGAGCAGGGTTTTTTTTAGGAGTGTAGCCCCTTATCCTGACTAAAAGCAAGGGTCCCTATTTGGACAAAGGTGTATACCATTGCCAATCTAGAGACCCCCAAATCTAACAGTGGCCTTGTAAATATGGGGCAGCACGTTGCTCCGCCAGTGCATCACAAAAAGTGATGCAACGCAGCGCAAGGGGCTTGCAAAAATGCCCCACAGTTAGCTAATAGTGAAACTCAAATACCCATGTTGGGTCCACTCATATGAGTCGTGGAGTTTGTGAACTACACAGGGCAATTAGTTGTGTCAACTGTCCGCAAATTCTGGGGCATATATATTATAGGTTTTGGGTCATCCTCTGCCATGCAAGGCAATGCAGGTCGGCGCAAAACCTACAGTGAGGTTCATCCAGACACACATGGGACCGGTATGGCTCTGTGTGAATTTGTAAATTGGGGGGCATATTTATTAAGATATCACACAGCACAGCAAGTCACCTTGCTATGCTGCACTGCTTGATAAGGAAAGGGAAGGTAGGCACCGTACTTAATATTATACTTCGTATTCCAGTAATTTCCCAGCACTGACACACAATGTGCTGCCTAGCGCTAATGCAGGCGCCCTTGCACTATGCGCTGCGTTGCTCTTGATTTATCAAGCCACTTAGGGACATGCAAGGTGGACTTGTGTGGCTTGATAAATTCTACTTAGTTTTTTCATTGCACTTGTGCTACGGTGACCTAAAACCCACATAAATATGCTCCCTAGTGTAATGCAAGGCAGTGCAACTTGCTTGGTAAGGTAAGTGGGTGTGTAGTGACTGCATGGGTGAGTGAGTGTGTGTTTGAATAGCTATGTGAGGGAGTGACTGGGTGTGTAAGTAGCTGTATGCATGAGTGAGTGGCTGTTTGAGTAGGTGTTTTGTTAAGTGGTTTGTGTGTGAGTGGCTGTATTGGAGAGTGAGTGTCTGTGTGAATAGCTGTAGGGGTGAGTACGGAATTTGTGAGTGCTTGTATGGATGTGTGAATGGGTACGCAAGTGGTTGTGTGAGTGAGTGTATAAGGGCTTATATGGATGAGTGAGCGGCATTGTTGAGAGACTGGGTGAATGAGTAGGTGTGTGAGTGAATTTGTAGCTAAATAAGTGGGTGTGTGAGTAGCTGTATGGTTAGTGGGTGGTTATGTGACTCGCTGTATGGGTGAGTAACTGGGTGTATGAGAGGCTGTATGGGTGAGTGAATGGTTGTGTGAGTGGCATTGCGAGTGAGGGAGTGGGTATGTGAGTGACTATGAAGGAGTGAGTGGGTGTGTGAGTACTTGTATAGGTCTGTGAATGGGTATGTCAGTGGTTGTGTGGGTGTGTGAGTGGCCATATGAGAGGTTGTATGGGGGTGTCGTGGGGTTGAGCCTTGCATTCACACAGTGTTAAGTTGACATGAGCTTATTAGCATTTTTAAACACCTTTTTTCCTTTCTGCTGCCTTTTGCACACAGCACACGCTTTATTAATTGTTTAGAGTTTAGCAGAGTGTTTTGCTTCACACGAGAATAATATGTTTTTTTACATAACTAGACTTGCTTAGTAAGCTTAGTCTGAACAGTGATGGCCGAGGCCTTCAAGGTTATTTCAACATTGGTTGTTATTCGGACTGATCAGCGCACGTTCCAGACAAAACACATATGCAGCTGCGGCCACCTCTGATTTTGGCGCATTTAATAATGCACTGTGTAGGCATGATCACACACACTTGGAGAACATTTGTATGCTGAGAGCTTGTGCAGAATTTGATGTGATCCACTTCTGCTAAATACCAGAGGTATGGGGCCGCCTATGTAATCCCAAACAGACCTTCTTTAGTTATAAAATAACCTACTAGCAAGGGAGGGTGAAATATAGGTATATATTTAACCTGTTTCCGTTTAGCATTATAACGTGCTTTCTCCCTTTGTATTTTAGGGAATAGTAACTATGCTGACAATCTTGTTTCTAATAATATGTCTGCTTGTATTACCTACGGTGCTGCGCATGAGAACACAGCGTTAGAAATAAATAGTTCAAACTTGCTCGTGTCTCTTTTTACTCCCTGTTTTGGACTGGTATGAGAGTATAACGAAAGAGTGTTCTTGTTTTCCACATTACCTGAGGTAACCTAAGTTGCATGTTCTGGGTTGTCTAATCATTGGTATTTTTGCTATAGGACGAAGAGCCATTGTGACACTGATGCTAGTCTGGTAGGGGATTTTGGGTACTAAGGCGAGTTTTGGCACACCCTAATTCACTGAGGTCCCAAGTCTCTGTGCACAGTTCTGTGTAGGAGCAGAATTCCTGCAACAGGGGTGTGAGTAGTTTGAGTGGTTCTGTGGATGATGTAATCAGTGATGTCATTTGAGATATCAGGAGTAAAGTGGAATTCATACCCCAACAAGCAGCACGCCAGGAGACGCTTTTGCAGAGTTGTGGAGAAAGGCTGCTTGGCCTCCAAGTCGTCTCAGTAATCCCGCTGTCTGGGACTTACTGAAGGTAACAGGAGGGGTTCTTGGACTTCAAGGGCCCTAAGTATCCAAGGAGATTTCATCCCTCAACCACCACTGCACCAGGTACATTTGCAAAGTGGTGGTGAAGGGGGTGTGGCAACTGGTGACTTGCCAGAGTTGTTTTCAATTTTTTAGGCGAGGGGGCTGCAATGCCTTTTTCTGGGCCATTTTTGGACCTGGGGCCCCCATAGCCAGACCTTTTTTCAATGGATATGGGGGGCTGAGGGCCCCCCTACCAGTGTTGAATTCTGATCCCGGGTCCCTATCCCCGGCCTTTTTTATTTGTTCAATAATTTATAGGGAGGGGGACTGAGCAGCTCTCCTGTCTGGGCCGATTTCGGCCAGGGAGACCCAATTCCAATCAGCGCCCGGGCTTGTATTTTTTTTTAATGTAAAGGGAGAGGAGCTGAGTGGCCCCCCCTCCTGAGCCATTTTCGGCCCGGGGACCCCATCCCCCAGGGTCTGCCCCTTTTTTTCTATATTTTTTTTTTTAAAGGGCGGGAGGCTGTCTGGCCCCCTTCCCGGGCCAATTTAGGCCCTGGTGACCCCATACTCGGGGTCCGCCCTTTCTCTTTTATGATTTCTTTAAACAGCGTGGCCCCACTTTTTGGGCCAATTTTGGCACCGGGGACCCCCCCGGGCCTGCCCTTTATTTATTTTTATTTTAAATATGTGAGGGTGCTGTGTGGCCCCCCTCATGGGCTGATTTTGGCCCCTGGCACCCATCCTCCGGGGCCTAGCCACTACATTGGGTGCCTTGGTCCCACCCAGTTTCTTATGTTGGGGACCCCAGGGGAAACCTTAGATACCCCTGTCCCTACCGGCTCCCCGCCTCTTGGGGGAGCCCACATTGCTTTTAGACAGAGGGTGCTGCTAACATGCAGCACCCTCTGTCCTAAAGCAATTCTACTCTGCTTCAAGTAAGCAAGATCATTTTCGGCTCTCGCTTACTTGAAGCAGAGCAATATTTGCTACAGCATGGCGGCAGTAATGCTATGGCTAAGCCTTATGAAACTGCCATATACTGGGGGTGGAGACCCCCGGACATTGCTGGAGCTGGCCCTGGGGGGTGGCGGTCCCCTGGGCCATCTAGGACTCCAGGAGGGGGGCCATGAAGCCCCCTCCTTTCTTTATATGTGCAACAACAGCACCAAAGCACACACTCATGAAGAAAAAGATTGAATAGTCGTTTGATGGTTCACAGTGATCTCTACTTTTATTGTTCCATGTATATCGTGGTGTGGATAATCGGATCTTACAGGCAGCCGACACATGTTTCATCCACAGGACTTCTTCAAGGCTGCGAAATCATATATAGTATTTAAGACAAGCTCAGCAAACTTGATATTGCAATAATCCCAGTGATTTTATTTGCGTTCTATGTGGAGGAGATACTAAAATGTACCAGTTGTAGTTAATGAGTGCTATAATTCATGTGATACCAAGAAACATGTTGTATCACAACATGGAAAGTAAGTACTCATGAGAGGCAAGGGGGGTGATGATATGACCTCTACAAAAGTTTGTTACTGCATAGGCATAAAGAAAAGGAAGAGAGACATGTTGTACCACAATATGGAAAGTAAATACTTGTGCGCGGCAAGGGGGTGATGCTACAACCTCTGCAAAAGGTTGGTAACGCATAGGCAAAAGCAAAGAAGTGTGCATTGCACATAAACTGATGTGTGATGAAGTAAATGATTATGAGATGTTCACCAATCCGGTGGCATGCTGTAACGAGTAAGGTCATCCTGTGTTTGAATAGAGAACTGAAGCTGAGGAGGCATGAGGCAAGGTGGATCATGCATTTGATGGCCGTAGAGGACGGCCTGAATTTTGATCAGGAACTACAATATTTTCTGGGTGACTGAATCTCAAGATATAAATAATCTACACAGGTTGGTTATGATAACTGACTCTTGATGGAATGCACATTGATTTTGATGATACTGTCATTTACCCTTGAGTGAAAGAAATACATGGAATACTTAACAAATGTGAGATACTGTATGAATGCCCTAACATTTTAGGAAGTATTGGGCATCACCGAAAAGAAACTCTAGGAGAAGGAATATAGTATGGCTTTATTGCATAAGCGAGGCACGGTTTACTTAGAAGCTGTAGTTTAATCTTTTAAATTGGAAAGAAATTATGAGGTAGTAGGCTGGGTTAAGCTATATTCAATGGATACAAAAATCAGAACATTGAGAGATGGGGTCCTTTCCTGTTCTTGTCACAGGCAATATATGAATGGTCAGAGTGATTTAGGACTTACTTACAAGTGTGGGTTGCTAGAACTATTGATAATAAATAGTTATATCCTTATAATATTTAATTTTGAATGAGGTATAATTTGTGATCGTTATTGGTGTAAAGGAAATATTTACAGATTGCCATTAAGCATTGATACACCATGCTAAGATGGCGCTGTAAAGTACGGTAACTGGTAGAGTCCATTTTCAGTCTCGGTCACAGACTATTTTGCTGCAAACCCGGAAGCTAGCTTGTACTCGGGTGTGGAGACACGGAGGAACGAGGTATGGGAGATCTTGAATCTTTGCTCCTTAATTCTCTATCAATAGAGATTAAGTAGTGATCGTTTTTAATATATGTTTTCCTGCTAGGACTCGGGAGAGACTAACATCCATATTGGCAAGCGGTGGTTTGATATATCTCAGAACAGATGTGGAACTAACTGGTAGGGATACTTCCGACTTGAATGTTATGGTATTGTTTATATACTTTAACCAGGGAGGGCAGCTTAAAGACTTTGTTATATATGGGTTTTATTTCAGGACCTGAACGTTTTACATAAGCCAAATTGAGGAATACATTAATCTGGCAGATGATATACTGACACAGCTAACTTGGGATCAAGTTACGCCATAATTTTAAGTTTGGAAGGTAAGAGAAGGGCAGCCTAAGGTTTTACTGCTTTAATCATGAGAGTACGGGTTTGCAACATAACGTTCTAAACGGAGCGTTATTTGTTTATTTAGACTTGGAACGTAGCTATCACTGCACGTATTTGAATCATAAAGAGTAACGAAAAAGGATACAATATGGAGATATGCCTTTAATGAGGTAGGATATACACAAGTGAAGAGTGTCTCTGCACACCTAGTTTTTGTTACAATAGCACTTAATAAACCAAAAAATTAATCAATTTTAACCCAATATGCATGCCTCCACTTGAAGGAGAGATGTGACCAACCAATCTCTCTATATATTAAAGAATCAAAGGGGGCTGTGGATAACCACAACCTGAGTGGAGCACAGCACTAGACAAAACATTGTCTCAGTAGGCTAATTAGGATAATCAAAAAAGAATCAAACGCTCTAAGGCATGTTGATTTATCATACCATAATACATCATATTTTACATTCGCAATATATAAAGTAAATCGACAGTGTTAAAAAATGTGCACTTAATTACGATGCATATTTCAACTATACAAAAGTAATTCTTAACAAATTTTCTGATTGCTGAACTATGGCAGGGAATCACTTTAAATCTGAAGGAAGAAATTCATTCTCAAGAATATACCCTCCTAGGCTCTCTAAAAATGCATCCAAAACTTTTAAACAAAAACTACTCATATCTAACCCTGAAACGCTAATTCTAGATCCCTCCCTCAACTTAAAAAAGGGTATGATTATAAATGACCTTATCTTCTTTACTACAAAAATGGCTAAATGGAGAAATACTTTAAGAACAGGGCAAGTCATTCCTCTGAAAACCCTTCTGATCCAAACAACTTCAGACCTGTTACAAACATTCCCATGCTCACTAAAGTTCTGGAAAAATGTGTCCAACAACAACTGAGTCATCACATTTCGGATTTCAATCTACTAAACGATTGCCAATCGGGGTCCAGACCGAACCATAGTACAGAAACTGCAATACTGCAATACTGCAAATAGTAGATGACGCTCTACTGGCTCTTGACTACAACGACACATGGCTCCTAATATTGTTGGACTTAGCGTCTGCGTTCGACACGGTTAACCATTAAAAAATTCTGGATAGGCATAAAAACAGAATGGGGCTAGATGGTATAGTACTAAAGTGGTTCAGCTCCTTCCTAGAGAATAAATCACAAAAATGTATTGTCAACCAAACCTTGTCAGGTACTACCAGAAACACAATTGGAGTTCCACAATGTTCAACGTTATCCCCGGTGCTTTTCAATCTTTATGTAAAACCACTAATGGTTATACTACAAAAAGCGAACATCTCATTTCATATGTACGCGGATGACACCAAGCTGTATATCAAGGTGTCATCGACAGAAGATATAAAAACTATTAATCAAGCCCTTAAGAGAACCCTCCAATGGCTAACCCTGAATCACCTGAAGCTAAATCCGCAGAAAACTAAATTCCTACTGATTACACCTCAGAAAAGTAAACTCAAGATAGCGGATTGGTCCAACATTAGCACTGCTGTAAAATGTACCCCGAAGATTGTCGACTCCACTAAATCTTTGGGAATTACTCTTGACAAAAATATGAACATGATTGCACATATCAACACAATGGCAAAGAACGCCTGTTTCCATCTAAGCTACCTGCGGAAACTAAAACCATTCCTAAATAAAACAGATCTTAAAACAGCAGTCCAGGCACTGGTCATCTCCAGGATAGAATATGGGTGCACTACTCTGGCAGGGCTTCCCAAAGTCACAACAGCCCCTTTGAAAGCATGTCTCAATGCAGCCACAAGACTGTTAACAAGATCCCAAAAATTCGACCACATCCCCCCTCACTTGAAAGTGTTCAACTGGCTACCCTTCGAAGTAAGAATTCACTTCAAAGTAGCATGCATCACCTATAATGCATTGCACCATAAAAGCGGCCATCTTTGTGAGGGCTCGCGCTGCACGTCGCGCTTCGAGCGCTTAAAACCAGGAAATCCTAGCAGGAACTTGATTGCTTTTAATCTTCTCCTGAGGCTTGAGCCGGCAGGCTGCTTTTTAATATTGTGTGCTGAATTTTCACTTTCTTCCCGTGTGTCCGCTCCCTCCCCCTCGCACTGAATCATTAGAGTAGAATTACCTGCTACTTTAGCGCTGCACGCTAAATTGTACTTGGGCTATTTTCTGTAGTCTGAAACTACAAATTTGCCTGTCCTGGGAAGCGGTCGATTGTTAGACCGGCATCAGGTGGGACAATAGATTGGCTGTGAGTCAGGCAGCGGCCATCTTTGTGAGGGCTCGCGCTGCACGTCGCGCTTCGAGCGCTTAAAAACATACGTCCATGGCTCCGCGCAGCGGACGCGCATTGCGTGCGCGCCGATCGCGCGCCGGAGTCAAGCCAGAGTCCTGCCCGTCTGCGCCCGTCCGCGACCAGACGGGACGCGGGGCAGGGGACTCTGGTCATAATGTCATCGCGCAGGCACCCGAGATGGTGCTCGTGCACCAGCAAATCCGCTACACACGCGCAACTCTACTTGAAATCGGTAAGACCCCTAACAAATCATGCTGGCACTCTGCAGACCCCAATGCACTGCCTCCACAATGCAATATATGCAATTACCGCTTTCAAAACGATTCCAACTCTAACCATCCTGCACCTAATCTCAAATTGATGTTACTGAACTGTAGATCCATGGTCAAACACAAACTGGAACTTCATGGCCTATTACAAAATCATGACTTTGATGTACTGTTTTTAACCGAAACCTGGCTAGAAGAATCCTCATCCCCCGAAATACTTGAGACAGTCCCGCTGAATTACAGCTTATTGAGAATCGATAGGCCCATACAGCGTGGTGGAGGTCTGGCAATGATCTTCAAAAAAGAGCTGGAATGCACCCTCACTAACAAGGGCATCACTAACAGTGAAAGCGGTACTTTCACTATTAAAGTGACCCCTTGTATGACCATCACTGGGCTTCTCATTTATCGGCCCCCTGGCAACGCTACCCCCTTTTGCAACCAGCTAATAGAAACGCCGACGCAACTAGCTATCAAATACAACAATTTTATGATACTAGGCGATCTAAATCTTCATTTTGAAGATCTCAATGCTAAGGAAGCCCAACTACTGAAGACTGCCCTACACGCTTTGGGGATAACACTGCTCTCCACCTCTCCCACACACAAACATGGCCATCTTCTCGACCCTATCTTTGCTACCTGGGAAGGCATTGATATACAACCTCCGTTCCCAATCATCTGGTCAGACCACCATATGATCATGTTTAACATACCTAAGACCAGGACTAAGAACAGCGGCAACAAACCCTTGTATGCCAAGCGGCGTAATTGGAAAAATTATACCCCAGAACGTTTGATCGACAAATTAAAAACCCACCCCCCTCCCCAAGGTCAGTCCTTACAAGATACCTGGAACTCTTATGAATTATGGTTGAGTAAGGCACTCGATAAAATTGCTCCTTGGACGTGTAAGCCCCCAGCCAGGAGAACAAAATCTGAACCGTGGTTCTCAGAAAAATTAAAAGTAGCTAAAGCCCGCTGTAAAGCAACTGAAAGAAAATGGAGAAAGAACTACTCCACGGAACTTAAGGAGACCTACAAACAAGAACTAAAGTCTTATCAGAGACTTATAAGAGAGGAAAAAAGCCTCTTCTATCAAAATAGAATTGAAGAGGCTATAAATCCTTCTAAAGAACTATTTCGGATTTATAAGGAACTAACAGACACGTCAAGCCTGGATACGCAGGATACGTATTCAAATGAGTTATGCGAACAAATTGCGGACTTCTTTGTCAATAAAGTAGAGAAAATTCATGCCACCTTCTCCACTCCCCCCACATCCGGCAAGAAAACACCCCCTCTTCAAAAATCCACTCTTACCCACTTTCAAACTCCCGACAAAGATAAATTGTCCAGCATAATTAACAGCATCCATTCTGGCTCCCCTAATGATGTGTGTCCGTTAGATAAGTGCAAAGACATCTTGGACCATACCCTTATGGATCAAATAAGCCAACTTATTACCCTCTCTTTCAAAGAACGTTATGTCCCGGAGGCTTGGAAAAACGCCCAGGTCATCCCTCTGAAAAAAACCCCCAACATTCCGGTCACCCAATTTCAAAATCTTAGGCCAATATCCCTACTGCCTCAATGCGCCAAGATAATTGAAAAAATAGTAAATATCCAACTAATGGCGTTTTTAGAAGCAGAAAACATTCTCCACCCTACTCAATCCAGCTTTAGACCTAATTACTCCACGGAGACAGCTGTCTTGTATTCCACGGAATATATTCGCAAGATGGTGGACGAGGGTGAAACAGCAGCGTTGGTCATGCTTGATTTAAGCGCAGCTTTCGATACTGTGCTACATGCCACGCTGCTGTCCCGTCTTTCAGACATAGGAGTAAAAGACCATGCACTGGCGTGGATTAAATCTTTCCTCACGAACAGATCTTTCCAGCTTCATTGCCCGCCCTTTAAATCATCTTCCCGTGCCGTGAGCTATGGGGTTCCACAAGGCTCCAGTTTGAGCCCTACATTGTTCAACATCTATATGGAACCCCTGGCTCAGATCATAGAGAACTTTGGGGTGGGCATTGTCAGCTACGCCGATGACACTCAGCTTATGTTTAAGCTTACTCCTGACACCGAGAAGTATGCCTCCAACTTCTCAGAGTGCATGGCTGCTGTCGCCATGTGGATGGACAGTAATTGCCTACGGCTTAATGGAGACAAAACAGAGGTGCTAGTGATAGGGAATAAAACCTCTCTATGGTCTCAAGCGTGGTGGCCCACAACTTTGGGCGAATGCCCTCGCCCTGTTGAGAAGGTCAAGAACCTAGGGATCATGATCGACTCTGATCTATCAGGTAAATCCCATGTCAACAAAATCATTGGAAAATGCATTGGCACATTAAGAATCCTTAGAAAAATCATCGACCTGATTCCTATTAAAGCCAGGAAAACTATCGTGCATGCACTTATCACACCTCACCTGGACTATGGGAATGCTCTCCTTTTAGGCCTCAATCAAAAACATCTTCACCAGCTGCAATGCTTGCAAAATGCGGCAGCCCGCTTGGTACTAGGTCTTCCCAAAAGAACTTCTGCCTAGGCGGCATTGTCGAAACATCACTGGCTCCCCATTAGGGAGAGAATAAAATTCAAGAGCCTCTGCTATGCCCACAAGATAGCCCACAACAAGGGTCCTACCTATTTAAGAGGCCTCATGACCATCCACCGCCCCACCAGAGACCTTAGGTCCTCAGGAATGTCTCTTTTCAAACTCCCCCGCGTCCACAGAGCAAAAATTGGCGGCCGCTCCTTTCGCTACCTAGGAGTGAAACATTGGAATGCTCTTCCGGTTCATTTAAGAATGGAACCTTCTGAAACCCTTTTCAGAGCCAAACTGAAAACCCATCTATTTCCTCAATAAGCCTGTTATTCCATTCCTTTCTTGATTCTCTGTGAGGTTTTTTTCAGCAATCAGCGCGGGGATACACAGCTGTGCAGCCATGCGCTTAATAAATGTTTTATTATTTATTATTATTATTACCCTGCACAGAAAATCACGCTTTCAGGAGGAAACAGATGCACCAGGAGCAAAGACAATCTACTTCTGAAGCCAGCTAGTTTTTGTAAGAAAGAACTTATGACTGGAGCAGCACCACCAATTTGGAACGCACTACCCCCTAGCATTAGAAGAATTCCATCCATCGCAGCATTAAAAAAAGAAGCAAAATTATTCTATATGAGAACATTTCTTCAATATGACCTTGCAGCAGTGCCTATGAATCAAATCTTTCCATGTTTGCGTCCAGTCATCCGCCAGCCGCTCGCATGTGGTGGTGTGAATTATTGCGATCGTTACTAATTCAATTGCTGATTCATTATTTTGTTTATACACTTCCCTGAAGTGTACTGTTGTAAAGAGTTTGTAAATTGCAATCTATGCTTCAAAATGGTGCTAATGTTGATGTACGGCTGTAAAGCGCTCTGATAACCCTTTCAGGGTCATGTTCGCGCTAAAGAAAACACTAAATAAATAAAAAATAAATAAATATCCGACATCAAAACCCCACATCAATCATGTGATACATTCAACAAATTATAAAAGAACAGTCCCAATGCTTTTTGGGTTCCAAACTGAACCCTTTATCAGGGGTCCGATGTTATGAGTCCGTAGAAGCTTAAAATGTACAGCTGCGTCCTCCGCAGGAAGCCTACAACACAATGAATTAGTCGATAGTATCCTTGCGAAACTTACGAATTCTTCACTCATTCACTTCTTTTGCGTGTTTGTCCAAATTCTTAATGATGTCTTCCAGTACTTTATTCCAATCCTCCTGATCCATTTTTTGAGAAATATCATCCTTGAGTTTATTGATGTCATGAGACAATTCTGTAAGTATCGATGAGATCTCTTCGATGATCAAGAGAATCAGGTCGAGGGAACATTTGTTCAATACTGCGTACCAACGGGACATAAACGCCTTATTAAATTATAATAACATGGGTCTTAAAGCAATACGCAATCCTCTCGGAATCCTCTTTAATTTGTGGTATTCTATTAAGGTTGACGCATGGAGGCGCTGGTTTATCTCCTTTCTAAGTAAATATTCTAATTGCCGTAACTGTTGTGTTGTGTTGCCTGTGGAGGACCCAAAGTCCCGAACTTCTCTAACTAATGAATATATGGATTCAGCTTCATCTGTAGTGTATGCCTTAGTTTCTGCTTGATTAGTAGAGATCTGCTGTATCTTTCCAAGACATTTTGAATGAGCTGGTGTAGGTCACTAATTGGGCCTTCACTAAGTGAAGAGTGTCTCTGCAGAATCAAAGGGGGCTGTGGATAACCACTCAGGTTGTGGTTTTCCACATCCCCCTTTGATTGTTTAATATACAGAGAGATTGGTGGGCCACATCTCCCCTTCAAGTGGAGGCATGCATATTGGGTTAAAATGAATTAATTTTTTGGTTTATTAAGTTGTATTGTAACAAAAACTAGGTGTGCAGAGGCAGAAGCGCTTCTTTAAAAAACCAAATGCAAATTCTTCTGAAAAAAGTTTAGTCACAGATCAAGATCTGACAGTACAACGTCCAAAACTGCTTACAGTACAACCACAGACGTTTGATCAACCAAACACCTAGGATTACGCATATTCATATGCTGCCTAAAATGCATAAGGGCAGTCAAAAACCACCTTTCAGACCGATTGTAGCTGGATGCAATTCCATCCATGAAGCAGTAGGATACTATTTAGATCATTATCTACAACCTTTAGTTCAAACCTGGACAACCTACATAAAGGTACCACAGACTGCTTATTGAAATTGGAAGCTGTTCGGCAAGTATTTGATGATGATATTCTTTTGTGCACTATAGCAGCCTTGTACACATCAATGGCCCACAATGAAGGACCTGAGGCAGTAGAAAGGAGGTTGCTGGCTTACCCTTTAACTTCAGAACAAGCCATTCTTTTACTTGAACTGTTACATTTTTCTCTGTACCATAGTTATTTCATTTGGCAGGATACATTTTATTTACAGAAGACGGAACTTCCATGGGCTTTCCCGGAGCCCCCTCGGACGCAAATACATTCATGACTTACTTTGACCACAATTACATCCTCACCAACCCAGAATGGAAAGAACATGCAGTAGTGTTTTTACGCTACATAGATGACATATTAGTTATTTTGAAGGGTTCTAAATCGATGCTGGAAGATTGCATTGTCAAATTGAACTGCCATAATCCGAGGATTCAATTGACACATGATATCCAAAGCGAAAAAAATCTATTTTCTAGACATAGAAATAACCAAATACTTGCCAATACTTGCACCCATCAAATTCAAGACCAGATAATGAGATACAAGGCAAGAGGCTATGCACCTGAGATACTGATGAAAGCTGAACAGAAGATTGCTTCAAAACAAAGGGAAGAACTTCTAAAACCTAGTGAAAAAAAAGGGCAACATCGAGAAGTTTTTGTATTGAAATACTCAACACAAGCATCCCAGATTAATGCAATAATAAGAAAACGTTGGGAAATAATTGATCATGAACCTGACTTTGCCAACCTCTTTAGAGGCCCACCGTTATTTGCCCATAATCGATTTAGAAATTTACGGGAACTTTTGAAATTTAAAAATACTGTTGCTAAAGTGACATACAAAGGCATGAGAAAATGCCACAATTGTGGCCAGTGCAGCAATGTAATTCCGGGTGATGTGTTCATGCATCCGCACACAAGCAAGCAAATAAAACTACAACACACATCCAATTGCAATACGAAGAGAGTTATTTATGCCATTAAATGCCCCTGCGGTTTGGTCTATGTAGGGAGGACGAGCTGCAAAATCAAAACGCGGATAATTGAGCACAAAAGCAGAATTCGCAACCAAAATACTACATCTCCCCATGCTTCTTGTTGGTTACAGGCCACTCACTTCACACCACAATTACGTTTTACCATCTGAGAACAAATCAAGATCAGCTCAGGTACAGATCCTAACACAGTATTAGCTCGCAGGGAAACTCACTGGATAAAAATCCTAGGGACGGTGACCCCAGGTGGGCTAAATGATCGCTATGAAATGTTATGTTTTCTCTAACATGCAATGCACATTCATTTATATTCCATCTTGTACAGGATTTGCACTCTTCTTCTTAATCTTTTTCAATCTCTTTTAATCTTTCTTATTGTTTTTGCACATCACCATAGTATTATTTCTACACACTCTTCCCCTAGATTTCGAATTGTACATATTCGTGGCTCATGACTCTTTGTCACGAGTTCATACATACATTGTACATACTTTGGTGTTACTTGTAGACATGCATCCTTGGACAGCAGGTTTATGTTCCTTCCTTTCTGGAGGCATGTACATTTGACTATTAGCTTAACTCATTGCATACGCAAGGACTATGAGCTTGACAGGAGCATCGCATTCTAGAACCCCTGCATACATTTGAATTATGACGTCAGATGCACACGGAGCTCGAAACGTTAGGATGGTTTCATGGAGTTTGAATTAAGGCATGATCTACCGATCGTTTCCTTTAACAACTAATGGGTTTCCTTATAACACTAACTTTCGAATTATTCAGTATTCAGTGCCTGGATGTCTTTGTACAGCCACTTTGTGATCTATAACGTTTTATCAACTTCATGTTACGCTTCGGACACTTTTTTATAAACAGGGTGCGGTCCCTTTAAATGCACACAGGATGCTGGGTGCGTGTGTGAGTTCCGGCAAAAAAGGCAGTCAGAGGTAGCTTGAAACGCGGCGGTGTTCTTACACTTTCGTTCATACCGTGAGGATTTTTCAACTCAGAGCGTTTTAACTTAGTGTCTTTGCTGAGATTGTTAGAAGTAGGTAACGTTTCGACTAACGTAGTGTTACGTTCTACTATTGTAGAATACGGACCCTACTGGGCATAGAAGACACTCGGCGAGTACTTCGGAATTGGTTTGGTGACTTCATTATCACACGGTGAGGATTGTTTTTCTTACTAATGGGGTGAGCTTTGTTTGTACCCTTATTGTTTACATTATTCTTCAAGATTTTTTGATCATACATTATTTTTGTACTTAGGATACACATCTCGTTTTTAGCTATGAAAGGCACACATTGAAGCAGTCCGCTGACTGCGTACAAACGGGTAAGAACTTAACCGAATTTAATTCACTCATGCACGCTACTCAAAACGGTTTGATAGTGAGGTACTGAGGTTTTGTCATTGTTGGTTTATAGCGATACACACGGCAGCCTGTTGGAGGGTAAGAATCGCTCTCTCTTGGAGTGCTTCTTTTTCTTTTTCACCATAACACACTACGAGGTTGTGATGTTCACTGATGTTTTTACAGAGTGCACTTAATGAAGTTTAACGTGCAAGTGGCAAGTTGTTGCTTTTTCTACATCACATGCAGTCACTGGGTTCAAGCTTTGAGTCACACTTTCACTTGTATGTGTTCTACCTAGTAGCACAACATCTCTTCCTCACCCGCTTTTCACATCTTTGATTTCCTTAGAGTGCAAATTCTAATTTTTCCATTGTAAAAAACACTATATCGGTTACATTGAAATTCATTGTGTTGTAGGCTTCCTGCGGAGGACGCAGCTGTACATTTTAAGCTTCTACGGACTCATAACATCTATTCCCTGATGAAGGGTTCAGTTTGGAACCCGAAATGCATTGGGACTGTTCTTTTATAATTTGTTGAATGTATCACATGATTGATGTGGGGTTTTGATGTTGGATATAGAATTACTTTTTTATAGTTGAAATATGCCTCATAATTAAGTGCACATTTTTGAACACTGTTGATTTACTTTACATATTGGGAATGTAAAATATGATGTATTATGGTATGTTAAATCTACATGCCTTAGAGCGTTTGATTATTTTTTGATTATCCTAATTAACCTACTGAGACAACTTTTTGTCTAGTGGTGTGCTCCCCTCAGGTTGTGGTTATCTACAGCCCCCTTTGATTCTTTAATGAGGTAGGAGTCATTGATGGAAGTGTGGTAGTTACTGATCAAATCTTATGCATAGATATACATTTTCCTCGCATATTCTGAATAATAAGAGATTTTATATTTCATTTGGCTTAACAGGAATGCATTTGAGAAGATTTAAGGTACCTGCGTCGAAAGACGTGGTTATTTTCTTCACATGGGTTATATAGACATAAATACACTTTGGTTTCAGCTAGAGGATTCAGATTGTGGTCAAAATATCAAAGTGAACTGGATAAGAGGAATGAGCAGAATAATACATTTAATACTGTATACTTAATGCAATCTAAATTACACCAATGTATAAGGAATCTTCTACTTATATGCGGGCTTGTGTAGAAACATGTTGCACATACTGCTGGCTTGAATACTCCTTTTGCACAAGGTTGTCGAAATTGTGAGCTCTATGACATTAATGTAACGCGCTAAAGAATGTGATTACAAATGCGTACCTTGTATTATTTTCAGCCCTGAGGAAGCCGTAGGTTTTCCCTACCAAGGCGAAACGCGTTGGCGTAAGGGATTGGAGTCTGATGACATTAAAAGAAAAGAACAACAAGAGCCCAATTGATTATTGTCTATTTTCTGTTTCACAACTGTAATTTGATCATAGAAGCGTGTGTGTGCACCAAAATATTGTTAAAATATTGTTCAATACCTTGATTGAGTTTAGGGAAATAGGGTGTTCTCTTCCCCCCTCTTTTGGATGTACCAAACTTCATTGTTCTTGAGAGTAAATCAAGTGTGATTACTATATGAGTGCCAATATATCCTGTACACCCAGCAGTGGTGCTTATTACAGCTGGTCAGTGCAGAAAGTAATCAAAATACTGATCTTGAATTACCAGCACGCCCTGAGAGATTATCTGTAAATTAGTACTGCTACAAACAAACAATAAAACTAACTTTTCAAGTTTCATGTTATGAAAGTGCGGTTAATGTTCTATCTTTAGATACAAACAGTAAAGGAAACGTGGGAAGCTCGATAGTTAAAATATCTAAATGCTTACTGTAGCTTTCAATGTGATCCCTGCGTAAATTAATAGAGCGCTAATGGATGTGTGAGTACAGCACGACCAAGACCAGAATGTGCTGAAAATAAAGCACAATGGCCCATGGTGGTGGTCTCTGGGGCTGTGGGGGATGCGCACGGCTCCCCTCACATTATTTACATTTGAAGCCCCGGTGTGATAGTGGTTCCCGGGGCTGCGGGAGGCCATGCATCCCCTCACATTATTTCTGATTAAAGCCCTGGAAAGGTGGCGGGCTCCAGGGGGGCCACACAGCCCCCGCATTATTTTCACATTGAGCCTTGGGGAGGTTGCAGTTCCTGGGGGAGGGGCGGTCTGCAAGACCAACCATTACATTAGCCCCGGGGAGGTGGTGGTCCCCGGAGCTGTGGGGTAGACCATACGGGCCTCCCCTGTGCCAGTTATAATGTATGCAGGAGGGCATTCTCACGCAAGAAAGGGTTGTAGAAGTGACGCCGTGAAATCTATAATATGTCACTGCACCACTTCTAGGACGCAAATACCTCAATATCTTATGCCTGCCGCATGGCTGACGTAAGACTGACGCAGGCCCATTTCGCATGGGAGTTGCCCATGTGTAATGAACCATTGCTGGAGTTGCGTTACTTTTGTGACACACTCCAGCAATGTGTCATTTGTGCGCCTACAGATATGTCAGAAATACTGACGTATCTGTAACTCCTTTCGACATGATGCGTCATACTGTAAATATGACGCATCATTGGTGTCGCAAGGAGGGCGCAATGAAAATTGACGCATCGCAGTTTACTCACTGCAATGCGTCACATTTCATAAATGAGGCCCTTTGGGCCTTTAAAATTATCATTTCAAAATTACAACTTTTGTTAAACACGTTCCGATTTCTCAAGGCATGACTGGATGATGATGAGTGTTAAACAATGTGTTTTTCCACCTTCCTGAAAATCGTTTAGCATTGTGGAAAAGAAACACAGAAAAGGGGGGACACAATAAGAAGCTCCAGGGCAGTGCTGGGGCGCTCTCAGATACGTGGAAAATGGGAGTAAAAACATATGGAGGCTAATTCACAGAGAAAGCAGTAATACTGCACCCTTAGAAATACTCTGATTAATGGGTGAAGATTACCTACTTTTTGGAATTCACCAATATTCCCAGTAGTATGCCTGGAAAGCTGCCCCAGAAATAGGAGTACTTTTAAAATTACATATTTACTACTTTCTTTGTGAAGTACCCCCATAGGAATTGCCCTCCACAGTGGTGTAGGTCTGTGCCTTCCAGGGAGGGATGCCTATGACCACTTTGGGATGGTACACTAAATTGTAAGATAGTATTGTCTTGACAAGAAGGGTGTGCGTGTGTGACGGTTTCTGCCCTATCTCCTATTCCTCAGATCTAATGTTTATTTTGTCATTGGCAGCTGGTCTCCACTGGAATCATGTTTATTCTGCTCACCTTCAGCGTTCTCCAGTTTTGTGTTTCCATATCCGTTTCTGCCTTTGGATGCAAAACCCTCTGCAGGACGGCCTACAGTGAAGTGGTAAGGATCCTTTCTTCTTCCTTCCTAACTCACAGCCCTCCTCCTTTCCTTTCTTCTTGCCATCTTTCCATCCTTCTTACCTTTGCTGATATCTTTATTTCTCGTTTGAGCTATGTATTCTTTCGCATTCCAGCTCTGTACTTTCTTTCTCTTTCCAGCATTATATCTCTCTCTAGCTAAAATACCAAGGTCTGCCATACTGGAAAAGGCCAGGAAAATTATTTATTATGCATGGGGATATACCTCCTGCCAAGAATTCTCACAGTAATTAAATTGATGAGAGATGGAAAAGCATACTTCCAATACTGCCGTGACACTTTGCAACAGATGTAACTTCCGGTGCAGCTTTCACAAAGTACATGCCTCAAAAAAGACCCAGTGAATTATGACAAACAGTACTAACATTCCGCCTGCCCAGCGGCCTTCCTCAATATCAGATGCCTTTCTCTAGGTAGCAGCGCTACCCAATCTTCTCTCTTTGACTTTGCAGACCAATGTCCAAGCCTAATAAGGTCGGAAACAGCACGTTTGTAGTGCTGTTCACATGGGCCAGATCTAAGACACAACACTCTATATCCCAGGCAGCCCACTGTTTCTCCTTCAACGCTGTCCAGCCTGAAAACAGCTGTACAACCTTCAAGTTCATGACACCTGAACAAGTCCCAGTGCAGACTTCCTTTCTCCTCTCATTCCCCCCAACACGATCAGCCATATTTACCTATGGGAGGGAGTGGTGTAGCACAGAAAACTGACCACTTGCTGTGTGAAAAAGGGTACTTTACTGAAATAGGTGCACATCAGTCAATTTCCTGGCAATCTGCCTTAACAAACTAAAACCTTGCTATATATCCAGTGAACTAGCCCAGGCCCCGCTCCCACCTCTACGGTCCCCTCCCCAACATACCCACCATGCGGCCAACTCAGTTAACTGTATTGCATTTCAACATTTCCAACTTTCTATACCCCCTGCATCCTATGACTGTATGTATGAACTTGTACGTAACAAAATATCCTATACTGAACTTTGAACTACCTGCCTCCCATCCCCTTGCACATGGTTTCCCAACTGGCAACGCCAGACAACTTTTGCCAACACCTGGCAAACATTTCATAAACCGAGCACCTTAGCACCTGTTGCAAGCAACAACGTACACAACTATGCCCCTGCGAACCTGACTCAACAACAGAGCCCTTATCTAAAATAAACATCAAATTGTACCCCAGGAAACTCTAGCTAAAGGAATAGGCGAGCGGGGAATAGAGACACAGATATGCTTTCCGTCACCAACCACCAGGTCATCTGAACCTAAAATGATGGCAGGGAGCCCAACATAACCCTTTAGATATAGTTTGGGCTATAATTAGGAGACGTATGTAGCCAAAAACAGAATGGCAGTCACTGAATGGCACCACCATCCCAATCTGCCAGAGGGGCAGACTTACCGCTGGTCACTCCCCCTCCACAAACTCCCCTTATATCACACTGAGTGACAGGGAAAGGGCAGGAATGCATCATACTTAACATTGTACGGTGCATTCTTGCTTTTTCCCAGCACTGGCGCACAATGTGCTGCCTAGTGCCAACGCAGGCACTCATGCACCATGGTGCAAGGATGACTGCCCTGTAAGCTGGATTGTTTTTATGCAAGAAGGAATTAATGTGTGCGGGTACTGCACTCAGTTAACCTTCTTTGTACGTTTGTGCGATATGTGTGCTGTGTTAGATTAGTGCCTGCTCACTTACGTAACTAGTTGTATGTGGCCTGGCTCCAAAAAGGCCGCCAGGACTCTAACACGCACTACTACAAATTGAGTACTCCTTTTATACGTTGCAATTCAGTTTTAACATGATATCAAATCAAATCATCACATTTCTCTCATTGTTAGTACATGCGTTGAAGTTAATTACAATATAGTCAATTACATTTGCGTTACATAAATGTACATTCAAACAATAGTTTCAAAATACAATAAAACCCAATGCATTTCGGGGAATCAGCCCCTTCGTCAGGGTCTGTTTAAAAAGAAAAAGGAAACATAGTTACTTTTGGTGCTTTAAAGATTCAGTGTTGCAATAGCGTTTACTGCTTGTGGTATTTACAGATTTCGCGCATTTCTTACCTCATGTGCGAGGTAGCTCAACAGGTGTTGTGCTATGCAGTTTGTAGCGTAGCTATAGTGAATCTAAAAGGAGGAGATTATGTAGGTCCCTTGCTAATTTATTAAACTGTGTGCAGAGTTATTAGTAGTTAAATTATTTTACCTGAGTCTTGTTGCTTAATGCATATCTGTAAGAAAAAATATATTTTGTCTTGCGGTCACTTCAAAAGGGGTACCCAAAATAATCAGGGTCATAAGAAAAAGCATATCTTGGTGATATATAGTGCTCACCTGTGGGTCTTCTATTTTCACGTCAAATAGTTACCCTGCAGAATTAAAACAAGGGAAGTTCCATTGAACGTTATTGCGTACGTTAGGGGATTTTGTAGCTTTGTCTTCAAGTTTGCAAAGAAAGTTTTTACCTGCGAGCCTCTGTAAAAGTGGATTGGTCTCGCTAGTCAATCATATACGTTTGACTGTAAATAAAAATGAACTTGATCATTAGCCTGTTGCCGATTTTCAAAGCGGCAGAATGCACGCTGTTTCGTAATTATAACGCGTTAAGCGAAAAGCGCTTTGGGCTTACCGTTTTGAAAAACGATGCTGCTCTATGCGGCGTCTCAAGTCGGGTGTGTCGACCGGGGCTAACTTTCTACACTACTAGTCCCTTCTTACTTATTACTCACTGTTCCCTCTTATGTAGCAATAGACGAAGGACTTCCTTATTGAAAGTTTTACGGCCGCCATTGCTTAGCGGTGGAAGTTCAATAATGCTATTGGTTTTAACCTATTGTGGTATGAGTCAAACAATACGTTACAGTGTATTGACACGTGGAGGGCATTCAGATATTATTAATTGTTCATGTGTATATGCATTAAAACATAATGGGATAAAGAAAATAAAATAAAATAAAGGTAATACACACTGCTTGACATTATTCTGGTTTCATTATATGCATTCCTGCCTATTTACAATCTCCGTCAAATAGATTATATTCTTTATTAACTCCTGCAGCGCTGTTATACCTATGTGTACATAGGGGTGTGTAATTGTATGTCGTTGTATGTCGTGTGAGCATACGTATCACTGAAAATTTGAATCCCTTGAGGCTCTAACTGTATACATCTGTGATGTTTTTGATCTTTATAGAAAGCAAATCATCTCCATTTTGTCGTTCAGCCCATTGGGGATCAGTTTCTGGAGCTTACGTATCCAAAAGGGTTCCCTCTGGAGTAGGATCTTGGCATTGTCCAGTTCTAACCGTTGTGGAATAAGTTCAATAATTTGAAATCTCAGCTGCGCTATTGTATGGCCTGCTTCCATCCAGTGCTTTGCTAGTGATGAGGTGGAGCTTTTATTACGAATCCGGCTCTTGTGCTCCGAGAGCCGCAACTTCAGTTTTCTATCTGTCTTCCCGACGTACAATAGTCCACCGGGACATTTAATGGAATAGACCACGTGTTCTGAATTACAGTTAGTGGTGTGTCTGAGCTGGATTTTTTCTCCTGTCCGTGGGTGCAGTAGAGTATTACCTGGTATGCCATTATTGCAATTCTTGCAATTATAGCATCGTGTGGTGCCTTTGTAAGTTTCTTGCTGTTGAGTGGTACCCACAAGTTGTGCGGGTTTACGTAGTAATTCTTTCAGATTTTGCGCTCTTCTGTAAGCAAATAAGGGCTTGTCAATGAACAATGCTCCAAAATCTTTCTCAACTTGCAAAATTTCCCATCTTTTCTGGATTATTCTTTTTATATCCCTCGACGCAGTCGAGTATTTAGATACAAACACCATTCTCTTATTAGTAGTTTTTGTTTTTTTCTGTAAAAGTTCTGCTCTTGGAATGGTCTTGATTTTCTCTATCTGTGCATCTAACAGTTTTTTAGGGTATCCCCTATCTAGGTATCTTTGTTTTTGTTCTTCAAGACTTTTCTCACACTTTTCACTGTCAGAGGATATCCTCTTTATCCTCATAAATTGTGATACTGGAAGGTTGTTAATTAGATTAGCTGGATGAAAACTCCCGTATAACAATGCTGTGTTCTTATCTGTTGTTTTTTTTTAAAGTCTTGTGTGAATTGAATCCTCCTGTTATTTCAGCCATGACATCCAGGAATGGTTGGGCTGATGCGCTGATGTTGTACGTGAAGTTGATTCTTGGGTTTGCTAAATTCAAACTTTTGATGTTTTGAATTAGTTCTGGTGTTGACCGCTTCCAAATTATAAAAATGTCATCTATGTTCCGTTTGTAGTACATGATTCCTTCTTGCCAAGTGCGGTCTTCCAAGATATAGTCCAATTCAAACTTGGCCATAAAGATATTAGCATATATGCATGCTCCAGGAAACCCCATAGCTGTTCCAGTGAGTTGGATATAGTATTCATCTAGCCATGAGAAATAACTATTCTCTAGGCAAAATTCCAGAAGTTGCATGATTATGTATTCAGGTTCTTCTGGTTTGTCATCTCTAAGCAGAGCCCATTCCATGGCTTCCAATCCTTGTTTGTGAGGGATTGACGTATATAAAGACGACACGTCTATTGTGCATAAAGTCCAGTCCGTGCTCCCTTCTGTTTTGATAGTTGAGAGGCTCCTTAGAATATCCGAGGTATCTTCAAGATAAGTTGGCCACTGGTGAATAAATGACTGCATGTGGGCATCAATGAATACTCCTAGGTTTTCAAAGATTGATGAGCATCCGGACACTATTGGTCTGAAGGGGGGGTTCTTTAGATCCTTGCATACCTTCGGTAGGAAATATATCCTTGGCCTTCTTGGGTAAATTTGTCTTAGATAGCGTTTGGTTGTGTTGTTAATCCAACCCAGTTCTTCTGCTTTGTGTAGAATTTTGTCTAGAGTTTGGGTGATTTCTGAGGTTGGGTCTTTTTCCAATTTAGCATATGTGTTCACATCTTGAACATGTTCGTTGCCCTTTTGCATATAGAAGTCAGAATCCATTATGATCAATCCTCCTCCTTTGTCCGCCTTTTGGATCACGATTGCTTTATTTTTCGCCAGTGTTTGTAAAGCGCTATGCTCTGCTCTTGTTAAATTGCTTAACTTCCTCTTATATTGAATCTTGCTCATGTCTGCTTTGACTAAAGTTTCAAATGTGTCAAGGCTTTTATGGGAGATTGGGGCTAGAAAAGTACTTTTGGGTTTGAATTTGGCTGCAGTGTTATCTTCTGTTTCAATTGGATTTAGTATTGTAAAAAAGTGCTTTAGTCGTAAGATCCTCATAAATTTAAAGAATGCTACTTCCGTTTCTAGCTCGTTAGTGTGATAAGTGTTAACAAAAGTTGTCCCTTTATTCAATAGTTTCTCTTCAAATTTAGTCAGAGGATATTTTGAGATATTAATCACAAGGTTTTGGTTTGGCTCCGTAAGCCCGTTTTCTTCTCCCGTTCCTTTTTCTTTTCCTCTTCGCGTTTTTTGTCGCTCAACTGGGAGGTCGATTGATCCAGTGGTTTGCTTTGGGCTTGGCCTTTCTCTAAAAAAGCATTAGATGATGATGTGGATGCTGTTTCTGTTGCAAGGGGTACTTGCGGGCCTGGTTTGCGGCGTTGCTGCTTGTCCATAAGTTGCCTAGAGGTACTAGTGTCACTGTCTGACACTACACTTTCTTCAGATGAGGCTGCTTGTTGTTTTTTACCCGTGTACCTTCATTTGTATACAGTTAGAACCTCAAGGGATTCGAATTCGCAGTGATACGTATGCTCACACGACATAAAATTACACACCCCTATGTACACATAGGTATAACAGCGCTGCAGGAGTTAATAAAGAATATAATCTATTTGAGTGAGATTGTAAATAGGCAGGAATGCATATAATGAAACCAGAATAATGTCAAGCAGTGTGTATTACCTTTATTTTACTTTATTTTCTTTATCCCATTATGTTTTAATGCATATACACATGAACAATTAATAATATCTGAATGCCCTCCACGTGTCAATACACTGTAACGTATTGTTTGACTCATACCACAATAGGTTAAAATCAATAGCATTATTGAACTTCCACCGCTCAGCAATGGCGGCCGTAAAACTTTCAATAAGGAAGTCCTTCGTCTATTGCTACATACAAGGGAACAGTGAGTAATAAGTAAGAAGGGACTAGTAGCGTAGAAAGTTTGCCCCGGTCGACACACCCGACTTGAGACGCCGCATAGAGCAGCATCGTTTTTCAAAACGGTAAGCCCAAAGCGCTTTTCGCTTAACGCGTTATAATTACGAAACAGCGTGCATTCTGCCGCTTTGAAAATCGGCAACAGGCTAATGATCACGTTCATTTTTATTTACAGTCAAACGTATACGATTGACTAGCGAGACCAACCCACTTTTACAGAGGCTCGCAGGTAAAAACTTTATTTGCAAACTTGAAGACAAAGCTACAAAATCCCCTAACGTACGCAATAACGTTCAATGGAACTTCCCTTGTTTTAATTCTGCAGGGTAACTATTTGACGTGAAAATAGAAGACCCACAGGTGAGCACTATATATCACCAAGATATGCTTTTTCTTATGACCCTGATTATTTTGGGTACCCCTTTTGAAGGGACCGCAAGACAAAATATATTTTTTCTTACAGATATGCATTAAGCAAGCAAGACTCAGGTAAAATAATTTAACTAGTGAAATAAGTACTAATAACTCTGCACACAGTTTTATAAATTAGCAAGTGACCTACATAATCTCCTCCTTTTAGATTCACTATAGCTACGCTACAAACTGCATAGCACAACACCTGTTGAGCTACCTCGCACACGAGGTAAGAAATGCACGAAATCAGTAAATACCACAAGCTGTAAACGCTATTGAAACACTGAATCCTTAAAGCACCAAAAGTAACTATGTTTCCTTTTTCTTTTTAAACAGACCCCTGACGAAGGAGCTGATGCCCCGAAATGCATTGGGTTTTATTGTATTTTGAAACTATTGTTTGAATGTACATTTATGTAACGCAAATGTAATTGACTATATTGTAAGTAACTTCAACGCATGTACTAACAATGAGAGAAATGTGATGATTTGATTTGAAAACGTATAAAAGGAGTACTCAATTTGTAGTAGTGCGTGTTAGAGTCCTGGCGGCCTTTTTATGCAAGAAGGGGCACCTACCTGCATAAAAACTATCCCAAGAGGCATTTCCTCTTTTTATGTGCGCTGCAGAACCCATAGAAGGAGGAAAAACCGAGGAGAACAATCATATTTTTCCTGTTTAAGCCTCACCTGGAGGCGTAGCAGTTTTGATGCATTCCCAGTTCTACAATGTATCGTTAAACTGGGAATGGAAAAAATCCATGTTTTTTTACGTGGTAACACCCACGGACCGCCCATGGAACTCCTCCCTGGGACAGAGTAATGCAATGCAGTATTTTGCGCTAGGTTGCATTGCTCTGGATTTTTCAAGCCACTCAAGGCCATGCATGGTGGCCTTGCGTGGCTCCATAAATAGCATCTCATGGGTTGCGTTGTTTTTGAACCCCGTTGTCCAGCGCAACAGCGACAAAACCCTTGATAAATATGGCCCTTATTTTATCTCCCGTCAGCCATCCTGCAGAGTGGCTGTTCTCACCATGGCTCATTTCTACACTGGAGCCTTTGCATTCCTAGCTTCCCGAAGCATATCAGCATACACAGTGGTGCAATAAATATCTAAATTCATATGGCAGATTGCTTCTGACGGCCAAGTATTGCAGTATGTAGCCTATCAGGGCCAGCTTTAGGGCAGTGCGACTGGTGCTGCCACACTGGGCGCTGACCTTTGTAGGGTCGCTTACCTCAGAGGGGGTGCTGTGTTTAGCAGTAGCATATGATTGGAGAGTTGAGGGGGACTTTTGCCCAGTGGTAGTGAGAGACTCCAAGGAGGTAGTCATTGGGTGTGGGGGCACCAAAATATTTGTCGCACCAGGCCTCACCAGCGCTAAAGCCGGCCCTGACAATTGATGTTGGTTTGTCGACAAGGCTGAAAATCCTGGTGATCTTGTGGTCTTGGGCTTTGTCCCTGTGTTCCAGCTATACATTAATGATACTTTGCATCGTGTAAATTTCCATTAAAGTGCCGTTTTCAGCTGCATGGCGCTGGGATTTTTTGGCTGATTGATTTTCATTTGATTCAGTGTGATGTGGAAATCAATGGCAACTCGCTGATGGATGACAATTTGTATGCCATAAAATACAAACACAACACGGATGGTTCTGATTTTCATATATGAAAATAATTGCAACACTACGAGAAATATTAAATATAGAGATTGAAAAAACATGTAGCAATGTCTTGACTATATGCTGAGTCAAAGCAAAACCTTTGAGCATAGGACAACAGACAAGACATATTGCTAAAATAAATATTCATGAGGAAGAAACAGTAGACAAAATATGAACTATATGGAAGTCAAAGATAGATCCCAGGACAAATATTGAAAGCTGGAACATGGCATCGAGGGATATTCAAAAAGCGCTGAGAAGAGCCACCTTTAATCGAATGCAGCGGTATGCACAATGCCTTTTTGCCTCTATATCACGAATTTTCGACATAAGCGCAAAGCTGACATATCAAACCAGTGTCCCAAATGTAAGAACACTGGTACATGGGATCACATTTTTTTAATTTTTCAATCACTGGGACAATATTTTCAAGAAATATTTATTTTATTTAAATTTATGATATAACCACAGAAAGAATGCTAGTGCTTATGGAAAGCTCTGCATGTGTGAGAAGTGTGGAGAGAACCAGAATACATGTTTTTATTGCTATGTTGATTGCACGCTCATTAAATTGGAAAGGCATAGAAGCACCTTGGTTCAAAAAGTGGATTAATAAGACAACCAAAGAAAACAACGTATGTGTAGTGTTGTAGGGTCAAGGCCTAGCTGGACACTAATGACGGCACACACGTTATTAAAGTAGTGGGCAGATTCCAAACTGAGCCACGCCCAGGAGGCTGGGCTATTTATTTGCTTCAGGACATGCTGGCCGAGCGTACGCTGGGCCAGACTAACTGGGGGACGTTGCGGGCAGCTGCAGGGACTCCCCTTCGCAAACACTGCTCAGTGGGTGGGTCCCTGTGACACAACATTACAGTATGCTATTTTAACCCCTTCACTGCGGCGGCTATCCCGCCCTAGAGATTGTTAGCACAGGCACGGAATTCTCGCCGCGCAGGCGAGGCGAGAGGGCCGTGACGGAACCGTTCCGTCACCAGCACAGCCCACCCGAGGCTCGTGACGGAACGGTTCCGTCACGAGCATGGGAGGGGTTAAAAGAATGAATTTATCACACAAATATGACATTTGGGGACTATATTGCTTTAAAATTTGAAAAAATGAAATCTCTACTTAGTTTAAATGTTGAAACAATGAATAACATTTGTTTTCTGAATGCCCATAAAAAACATAAAAACCAAAAAAACACTCTCTTGCCGTATACAGTAATAAGCCTCAGCCATTTTGGGTTTCATCCAGTCAGTCACTTGAAACACAATCCTATAGAGACACCATTGCTTATGCAGTGACTGCCTCATCTCAGGGTACATCGCCATTTCCTATATTCAGCCTGTTCCTCACTATACGGTCACGGACACAAGCGCACTCACTTATCCTCTACTCATTTCCAGTGACTCTCGCTCATTCACTTTGATACAGTTTTAGTTTGAATTGTTCTTTTTTAATACCCAGTTGTCTTTGCCTCCTACAGTCCGTGGTGATTTACCAGACCGCCCCTCCGAATTCAGCAGACCCTGGAGTTAGTACCGTCCTATGAAGAGTTTTTGAGAAGCCAGCCCTTAACTAATGACGTCAACAGGATTTGACGTCAGCGGTTCCTGTATGACTGAATGAGCGCGCGCCAGGCCCGGCCTGAGTGACCTCGACAAGACCCAGCGATTATTCAGTGGTGGTCCGTGCCCTGAAAATACAGTGTTCGAAAATCATCGCTCCTCAAATGTATGCAAATATGTTAATGTACAATCGTATGCAATGAGCTATATACATGTAGTTATCAGAAAGCCTATTCCATGTAATGCTGTATTCCTGGTTACTAATGCTTGTTAACTTTAAAGAATTTTCGAATTGGTTGCAAGGGTTTAAAATGAGCTTCCTTTTCAGGAGTCTGAAACCTTTTTAATCATGCAAGCTTTTTATTGAAAAAAAACGAAAGCCTTCTTGAGCTACTGCATAATATGTGGACAAGAATAGATAAATGTATATAAGGAAAGGGAAGGAAGAAGGAGCAGAAGCGAGCAAGAAAGGAGTTGAAGGAAACTCCAGATCACACGCGACTGGCAGCTCAATCAACGTTTTGGATAAGCATGTTCAATAACGTGCAATAAATGTTAGTGGACCACAATTAAAAAAAAGAAACTGTAGTCAAACAGCAGGACCTCAGTCAAAGGCTAGTGAGGCACGTGCTACTGAGGAATTTTATAAACCTGCTCATTTTGTTCCATTTCCTAGAAACGATGTTAACGATATATATGTATTTTTATTGAATTCACTGTAAATAAATTGATCACATTGTGGTTTTCAGTTTTTATCTCAGATATAGCTGAGCATTTATATTTTGAGCTACATCAAAATAAAATTTAAAAATCAAATGATGTGTCTATGGATCTTTTTGTATACATTTACACTTGTGAGTTAGAACATGTGTGTATGTGTACTCCCATGTACCTTACTCTCTGGCCCACAGTTAAATGATAAGGAGACCCCAAGGAGGTTATAATAATATAATTCAATTGTTTTTATCTTCAAATATTCAGTTCCCAAAAAAACAGCCAGCATGCGTTTCATGAATAAACCATCTTTTCAGTGCTAGGTAGAAGTCACAAGAACAAACAGGAGAATCACTATATCGAATATTAAATGGAAAGAAAAAATAGCTACCAGAGGTTATATAATATTGTTTCTCATCATCGACCATCATGTACCTTAAAAATTACTTCTCAGAAATTGTGGATATGTAAGGCTCTGCATAGTCCTCGGTACTACCTAGGCTCATAGTGTCAATCATATTATTTGCAGATATTAGTGATGCAATATCTCATACGTCTGATAGACCATTAGATTTCATTACTCAGTTTTCAGTGCAAAACCAAGACAGTCACAGAGCTCATTACCCCAGCACAGAATACAATGGGGCTTATTTATGAGCCCCTTGCAACACCTTTGCGCGTCCGTTGCATCAAAGTTGTGACGCAGCGGCCAGATGAATAATGCGCCACTTTGCACCATATTTACAAAGTGACGCATCTAGGCAGATGTGTCACTTTGTAAACCTGTGTGCTACATTATTCCTGCATATTTACAACAAGGGGTGGTGAGGGACAGAGTCTCTGAATTAAGCAGAAAGCTCTCACCCAGTCAAGAGATCAGGGCTAGATCCAACACCGTTTTTTAGCTCACTGCACCATCCCAGTTTCAGAACCTGGCTGTATGCAAATTAGTCTGTTCCTGTCCCAGTGCATGATGGGAACAGGGCAAACCAAACTACAAAAGCCAATTCTTACACTGGGAAGGAAACAAGCTCCCGGGGACCGGTTTCTGGCATTACAGCCGTCTTCGGCCCGGTTTGCTTGAATCCTGATGGTGCAATGAGCAAGGGTCTCACATCTGAGAATACCCTTCCACGCTTAGGGTGGACAAAAATATTTACAACAAGGGGTGGTGAGGGACAGAGTCTCTGAATTAAGCAGAAAGCTCTCACCCAGTCAAGAGATCAGGGCTAGATCCAACACCGTTTTTTAGCTCACTGCACCATCCCAGTTTCAGAACCTGGCTGTATGCAAATTAGTCTGTTCCTGTCCCAGTGCATGATGGGAACAGGGCAAACCAAACTACAAAAGCCAATTCTTACACTGGGAAGGAAACAAGCTCCCGGGGACCGGTTTCTGGCATTACAGCCGTCTTCGGCCCGGTTTGCTTGAATCCTGATGGTGCAATGAGCAAGGGTCTCACATCTGAGAATACCCTTCCACGCTTAGGGTGGACAAAAATATTTACAACAAGGGGTGGTGAGGGACAGAGTCTCTGAATTAAGCAGAAAGCTCTCACCCAGTCAAGAGATCAGGGCTAGATCCAACACCGTTTTTTAGCTCACTGCACCATCCCAGTTTCAGAACCTGGCTGTATGCAAATTAGTCTGTTCCTGTCCCAGTGCATGATGGGAACAGGGCAAACCAAACTACAAAAGCCAATTCTTACACTGGGAAGGAAACAAGCTCCCGGGGACCGGTTTCTGGCATTACAGCCGTCTTCGGCCCGGTTTGCTTGAATCCTGATGGTGCAATGAGCAAGGGTCTCACATCTGAGAATACCCTTCCACGCTTAGGGTGGACAAAAATATTTACAACAAGGGGTGGTGAGGGACAGAGTCTCTGAATTAAGCAGAAAGCTCTCACCCAGTCAAGAGATCAGGGCTAGATCCAACACCGTTTTTTAGCTCACTGCACCATCCCAGTTTCAGAACCTGGCTGTATGCAAATTAGTCTGTTCCTGTCCCAGTGCATGATGGGAACAGGGCAAACCAAACTACAAAAGCCAATTCTTACACTGGGAAGGAAACAAGCTCCCGGGGACCGGTTTCTGGCATTACAGCCGTCTTCGGCCCGGTTTGCTTGAATCCTGATGGTGCAATGAGCAAGGGTCTCACATCTGAGAATACCCTTCCACGCTTAGGGTGGACAAAAATATTTACAACAAGGGGTGGTGAGGGACAGAGTCTCTGAATTAAGCAGAAAGCTCTCACCCAGTCAAGAGATCAGGGCTAGATCCAACACCGTTTTTTAGCTCACTGCACCATCCCAGTTTCAGAACCTGGCTGTATGCAAATTAGTCTGTTCCTGTCCCAGTGCATGATGGGAACAGGGCAAACCAAACTACAAAAGCCAATTCTTACACTGGGAAGGAAACAAGCTCCCGGGGACCGGTTTCTGGCATTACAGCCGTCTTCGGCCCGGTTTGCTTGAATCCTGATGGTGCAATGAGCAAGGGTCTCACATCTGAGAATACCCTTCCACGCTTAGGGTGGACAAAAATATTTACAACAAGGGGTGGTGAGGGACAGAGTCTCTGAATTAAGCAGAAAGCTCTCACCCAGTCAAGAGATCAGGGCTAGATCCAACACCGTTTTTTAGCTCACTGCACCATCCCAGTTTCAGAACCTGGCTGTATGCAAATTAGTCTGTTCCTGTCCCAGTGCATGATGGGAACAGGGCAAACCAAACTACAAAAGCCAATTCTTACACTGGGAAGGAAACAAGCTCCCGGGGACCGGTTTCTGGCATTACAGCCGTCTTCGGCCCGGTTTGCTTGAATCCTGATGGTGCAATGAGCAAGGGTCTCACATCTGAGAATACCCTTCCACGCTTAGGGTGGACAAAAATATTTACAACAAGGGGTGGTGAGGGACAGAGTCTCTGAATTAAGCAGAAAGCTCTCACCCAGTCAAGAGATCAGGGCTAGATCCAACACCGTTTTTTAGCTCACTGCACCATCCCAGTTTCAGAACCTGGCTGTATGCAAATTAGTCTGTTCCTGTCCCAGTGCATGATGGGAACAGGGCAAACCAAACTACAAAAGCCAATTCTTACACTGGGAAGGAAACAAGCTCCCGGGGACCGGTTTCTGGCATTACAGCCGTCTTCGGCCCGGTTTGCTTGAATCCTGATGGTGCAATGAGCAAGGGTCTCACATCTGAGAATACCCTTCCACGCTTAGGGTGGACAAAAATATTTACAACAAGGGGTGGTGAGGGACAGAGTCTCTGAATTAAGCAGAAAGCTCTCACCCAGTCAAGAGATCAGGGCTAGATCCAACACCGTTTTTTAGCTCACTGCACCATCCCAGTTTCAGAACCTGGCTGTATGCAAATTAGTCTGTTCCTGTCCCAGTGCATGATGGGAACAGGGCAAACCAAACTACAAAAGCCAATTCTTACACTGGGAAGGAAACAAGCTCCCGGGGACCGGTTTCTGGCATTACAGCGTCTTCGGCCCGGTTTGCTTGAATCCTGATGGTGCAATGAGCAAGGGTCTCACATCTGAGAATACCCTTCCACGCTTAGGGTGGACAAAAATATTTACAACAAGGGGTGGTGAGGGACAGCGTCTCTGAATTAAGCAGAAAGCTCTCACCCAGTCAAGAGATCAGGGCTAGATCCAACACCGTTTTTTAGCTCACTGCACCATCCCAGTTTCAGAACCTGGCTGTATGCAAATTAGTCTGTTCCTGTCCCAGTGCATGATGGGAACAGGGCAAACCAAACTACAAAAGCCAATTCTTACACTGGGAAGGAAACAAGCTCCCGGGGACCGGTTTCTGGCATTACAGCCGTCTTCGGCCCGGTTTGCTTGAATCCTGATGGTGCAATGAGCAAGGGTCTCACATCTGAGAATACCCTTCCACGCTTAGGGTGGACAAAAATATTTACAACAAGGGGTGGTGAGGGACAGAGTCTCTGAATTAAGCAGAAAGCTCTCACCCAGTCAAGAGATCAGGGCTAGATCCAACACCGTTTTTTAGCTCACTGCACCATCCCAGTTTCAGAACCTGGCTGTATGCAAATTAGTCTGTTCCTGTCCCAGTGCATGATGGGAACAGGGCAAACCAAACTACAAAAGCCAATTCTTACACTGGGAAGGAAACAAGCTCCCGGGGACCGGTTTCTGGCATTACAGCCGTCTTCGGCCCGGTTTGCTTGAATCCTGATGGTGCAATGAGCAAGGGTCTCACATCTGAGAATACCCTTCCACGCTTAGGGTGGACAAAAATATTTACAACAAGGGGTGGTGAGGGACAGAGTCTCTGAATTAAGCAGAAAGCTCTCACCCAGTCAAGAGATCAGGGCTAGATCCAACACCGTTTTTTAGCTTACTGCACCATCCCAGTTTCAGAACCTGGCTGTATGCAAATTAGTCTGTTCCTGTCCCAGTGCATGATGGGAACAGGGCAAACCAAACTACAAAAGCCAATTCTTACACTGGGAAGGAAACAAGCTCCCGGGGACCGGTTTCTGGCATTACAGCCGTCTTCGGCCCGGTTTGCTTGAATCCTGATGGTGCAATGAGCAAGGGTCTCACATCTGAGAATACCCTTCCACGCTTGGGGTGGACAAAAATATTTACAACAAGGGGTGGTGAGGGACAGAGTCTCTGAATTAAGCAGAAAGCTCTCACCCAGTCAAGAGATCAGGGCTAGATCCAACACCGTTTTTTAGCTCACTGCACCATCCCAGTTTCAGAACCTGGCTGTATGCAAATTAGTCTGTTCCTGTCCCAGTGCATGATGGGAACAGGGCAAACCAAACTACAAAAGCCAATTCTTACACTGGGAAGGAAACAAGCTCCCGGGGACCGGTTTCTGGCATTACAGCCGTCTTCGGCCCGGTTTGCTTGAATCCTGATGGTGCAATGAGCAAGGGTCTCACATCTGAGAATACCCTTCCACGCTTAGGGTGGACAAAAATATTTACAACAAGGGGTGGTGAGGGACAGAGTCTCTGAATTAAGCAGAAAGCTCTCACCCAGTCAAGAGATCAGGGCTAGATCCAACACCGTTTTTTAGCTCACTGCACCATCCCAGTTTCAGAACCTGGCTGTATGCAAATTAGTCTGTTCCTGTCCCAGTGCATGATGGGAACAGGGCAAACCAAACTACAAAAGCCAATTCTTACACTGGGAAGGAAACAAGCTCCCGGGGACCGGTTTCTGGCATTACAGCCGTCTTCGGCCCGGTTTGCTTGAATCCTGATGGTGCAATGAGCAAGGGTCTCACATCTGAGAATACCCTTCCACGCTTAGGGTGGACAAAAATATTTACAACAAGGGGTGGTGAGGGACAGAGTCTCTGAATTAAGCAGAAAGCTCTCACCCAGTCAAGAGATCAGGGCTAGATCCAACACCGTTTTTTAGCTCACTGCACCATCCCAGTTTCAGAACCTGGCTGTATGCAAATTAGTCTGTTCCTGTCCCAGTGCATGATGGGAACAGGGCAAACCAAACTACAAAAGCCAATTCTTACACTGGGAAGGAAACAAGCTCCCGGGGACCGGTTTCTGGCATTACAGCCGTCTTTGGCCCGGTTTGCTTGAATCCTGATGGTGCAATGAGCAAGGGTCTCACATCTGAGAATACCCTTCCACGCTTAGGGTGGACAAAAATATTTACAACAAGGGGTGGTGAGGGACAGAGTCTCTGAATTAAGCAGAAAGCTCTCACCCAGTCAAGAGATCAGGGCTAGATCCAACACCGTTTTTTAGCTCACTGCACCATCCCAGTTTCAGAACCTGGCTGTATGCAAATTAGTCTGTTCCTGTCCCAGTGCATGATGGGAACAGGGCAAACCAAACTACAAAAGCCAATTCTTACACTGGGAAGGAAACAAGCTCCCGGGGACCGGTTTCTGGCATTACAGCCGTCTTCGGCCCGGTTTGCTTGAATCCTGATGGTGCAATGAGCAAGGGTCTCACATCTGAGAATACCCTTCCACGCTTAGGGTGGACAAAAATATTTACAACAAGGGGTGGTGAGGGACAGAGTCTCTGAATTAAGCAGAAAGCTCTCACCCAGTCAAGAGATCAGGGCTAGATCCAACACCGTTTTTTAGCTCACTGCACCATCCCAGTTTCAGAACCTGGCTGTATGCAAATTAGTCTGTTCCTGTCCCAGTGCATGATGGGAACAGGGCAAACCAAACTACAAAAGCCAATTCTTACACTGGGAAGGAAACAAGCTCCCGGGGACCGGTTTCTGGCATTACAGCCGTCTTCGGCCCGGTTTGCTTGAATCCTGATGGTGCAATGAGCAAGGGTCTCACATCTGAGAATACCCTTCCACGCTTAGGGTGGACAAAAATATTTACAACAAGGGGTGGTGAGGGACAGAGTCTCTGAATTAAGCAGAAAGCTCTCACCCAGTCAAGAGATCAGGGCTAGATCCAACACCGTTTTTTAGCTCACTGCACCATCCCAGTTTCAGAACCTGGCTGTATGCAAATTAGTCTGTTCCTGTCCCAGTGCATGATGGGAACAGGGCAAACCAAACTACAAAAGCCAATTCTTACACTGGGAAGGAAACAAGCTCCCGGGGACCGGTTTCTGGCATTACAGCCGTCTTCGGCCCGGTTTGCTTGAATCCTGATGGTGCAATGAGCAAGGGTCTCACATCTGAGAATACCCTTCCACGCTTAGGGTGGACAAAAATATTTACAACAAGGGGTGGTGAGGGACAGAGTCTCTGAATTAAGCAGAAAGCTCTCACCCAGTCAAGAGATCAGGGCTAGATCCAACACCGTTTTTTAGCTCACTGCACCATCCCAGTTTCAGAACCTGGCTGTATGCAAATTAGTCTGTTCCTGTCCCAGTGCATGATGGGAACAGGGCAAACCAAACTACAAAAGCCAATTCTTACACTGGGAAGGAAACAAGCTCCCGGGGACCGGTTTCTGGCATTACAGCCGTCTTCGGCCCGGTTTGCTTGAATCCTGATGGTGCAATGATTTGCATATAGCCAGGTTCTGAGCTGGGATGGGGCAGTGAGATAAATAACGGTGATGGATCAAGCCCTGATCTTTGGACTGGGTAAGAGTGGTCTGCTCAATTCAGACACTCTGTTCATCACCACCCCCTTTTGTAAATCGATTTTGGCCACTATAGGTGTGGCAGGGTATACTCAGACATGAGTCCCTTTCTCACTGCTCCATCAGGATTCAAGCAAGCCGGGCCGAAGAGGCTGAAATGCCAGAAACCGGTCCCCGGTAGCTTGGCTCCTTTCTGGTAAAGAATTGGCTTGGTAGTTTAGTCTGCCCTGTTCCCATGATGCACTGGGCCAGGGACAGACTGATTTGCATATAGCCAGGTTCTGAGCTGGGATGGGGCAGTGAGATAAATAACGGTGATGGATCAAGCCCTGATCTTTGGACTGGGTAAGAGTGGTCTGCTCAATTCAGACACTCTGTTCATCACCACCCCCTTTTGTAAATCGATTTTGGCCACTATAGGTGTGGCAGGGTATACTCAGACATGAGTCCCTTTCTCACTGCTCCATCAGGATTCAAGCAAGCCGGGCCGAAGAGGCTGAAATGCCAGAAACCGGTCCCCGGTAGCTTGGCTCCTTTCTGGTAAAGAATTGGCTTGGTAGTTTAGTCTGCCCTGTTCCCATGATGCACTGGGCCAGGGACAGACTGATTTGCATATAGCCAGGTTCTGAGCTGGGATGGGGCAGTGAGATAAATAACGGTGATGGATCAAGCCCTGATCTTTGGACTGGGTAAGAGTGGTCTGCTCAATTCAGACACTCTGTTCATCACCACCCCGTTTTGTAAATCGATTTTGGCCACTATAGGTGTGGCAGGGTATACTCAGACATGAGTCCCTTTCTCACTGCTCCATCAGGATTCAAGCAAGCCGGGCCGAAGAGGCTGAAATGCCAGAAACCGGTCCCCGGTAGCTTGGCTCCTTTCTGGTAAAGAATTGGCTTGGTAGTTTAGTCTGCCCTGTTCCCATGATGCACTGGGCCAGGGACAGACTGATTTGCATATAGCCAGGTTCTGAGCTGGGATGGGGCAGTGAGATAAATAACGGTGATGGATCAAGCCCTGATCTTTGGACTGGGTAAGAGTGGTCTGCTCAATTCAGACACTCTGTTCATCACCACCCCCTTTTGTAAATCGATTTTGGCCACTATAGGTGTGGCAGGGTATACTCAGACATGAGTCCCTTTCTCACTGCTCCATCAGGATTCAAGCAAGCCGGGCCGAAGAGGCTGAAATGCCAGAAACCGGTCCCCGGTAGCTTGGCTCCTTTCTGGTAAAGAATTGGCTTGGTAGTTTAGTCTGCCCTGTTCCCATGATGCACTGGGCCAGGGACAGACTGATTTGCATATAGCCAGGTTCTGAGCTGGGATGGGGCAGTGAGATAAATAACGGTGATGGATCAAGCCCTGATCTTTGGACTGGGTAAGAGTGGTCTGCTCAATTCAGACACTCTGTTCATCACCACCCCCTTTTGTAAATCGATTTTGGCCACTATAGGTGTGGCAGGGTATACTCAGACATGAGTCCCTTTCTCACTGCTCCATCAGGATTCAAGCAAGCCGGGCCGAAGAGGCTGAAATGCCAGAAACCGGTCCCCGGTAGCTTGGCTCCTTTCTGGTAAAGAATTGGCTTGGTAGTTTAGTCTGCCCTGTTCCCATGATGCACTGGGCCAGGGACAGACTGATTTGCATATAGCCAGGTTCTGAGCTGGGATGGGGCAGTGAGATAAATAACGGTGATGGATCAAGCCCTGATCTTTGGACTGGGTAAGAGTGGTCTGCTCAATTCAGACACTCTGTTCATCACCACCCCCTTTTGTAAATCGACATTATTCCTGCAACAGGTATAATGTATGCAGCGTGGGCGTTTCCCTGCAAGAAAGCCTTGTAGAAGTGGCACAGGGAAATCTATAAGTTTTTACTGAGCCACTTCTGGGATGCCACTGCGTTAAAACCTTACGCCTGCCTCACAGCAGGCATATGAGTGATGCACAGTGGCGGCCGGTGGTGGGAGTGCTGCGGGCGGTGATGCGGGGCGGGGGTGGAGCAGGGTGAGGGGTAGTAAACTATGGAATATGGCCCAACGGAGGTAAGTAAACAAATAAACAAATAAAACGAATTTCGTTGCACACGCTGCATCACATGTGGCAATGCAGCGCGCACAATGAAATTAGTTTTATTTATTTATTTGTTTACTTACCTCTGTTCGGCCGTATTCCATAGTTTACTATCCCCCCTGCTCCACCCCCGCCCTGCCTCAACACCCCGCAGCACTCCCACCACCGGCGGCTTCTGGTGATGCAGTGCAGTAGGTATAGGCCTCTCCATGCATTGCTGGAGTTGCATCATGCTTACAACACAACTCCAGGAATGCGTGGGTTTTGCGCCGACAGACACGTCAGGATTCTTGACACATCTATCAATCCTTGCGACTTGGAGCGCCTTACAGTATATAAAGCACATCCATGGTATTGCAAGGAGGGCGCCCTGAAAGGTGTTGAATTGCTCTTTTACTGCAGCGATGTGACACTTTTCTTAAATTAGTCCCAATATTTGAATATAGCACTGTTAAACAGGAACAGTAACTTAACAAAAAGCAAGCAGCAGCAGTGGGTGAGCACAGCGACAATTTTCAAAGCAGTGGAGTAACAAAATACCCTGAAGTGCAGGAGGGGGGCCGAGCTCCTTGGACCCCTTCAGCGAGGTGCCCTGGCCTGAGAGCTCCCAAGTAAGTTGGTACGGGGCCCCTCTATGCACTTTGCAGCTGGCCCTCTCAGTTTTGTTACACTGCTGCTTCCATCGATAGTGACCCGAACATCCTCACCCCTGAAACAACTGTGGGTTGGAGGAATGGGCACAGAAGAATGGCAGAAGGTAGGGAAGGAGGAAGCCCACTGAGGGGAATATGAGGGGCATAGGGGGAGGGAAAGGACCACATTCCATCGCAGCAGCCCTAGCCCACGACCCATGGATACCACCGTACACAAGGACTTCAAGTAACACGCACTCATCCCAGTCTCACCCCGGGGGCCACATAACCTATGTGTTTTTTAGTGAATCCAGTTTTTTTCTCAACACAAGCTAAGATTATTCTACTATACAAAACTATAAGACACCTAAGATTGAAACCATCCTGGCTTGGAAACCCCCCAAAACACAGACAGAGGTGAGGGCATTCTTAGGACTCATCGGGTACTATAGGAGGTTTGTCAAGGGGTATGGCAACATGGTTGCACCCTTGACAGAGCTGACTTCCAAGAAGCAGCCCAATAAAGTGATTTGGACTGACACCTGTCAGAAAGCTTTTGAGGCCCTGAAAGCTGCCATGTGCACGGCACCCATGCTCCTGGCCCCCAACTTCTCCAAAGAGTTCATTGTTCAAACAGACGCTTCAGAGCATGGTGTGGGGGCTGTTTTGTCCCAGATGAATGAAGAGGGCCTAGATCAAACTGTAGCCTTCATCAGTAGGAGGTTACTTCCACGGGAACAGAGGTGGAGTGCTATTGAGCGTGAGGCATTTGATGTGGTCTGGGCACTGAAGAACCTGAGACCAAACCTGTTTGGGACTCACTTCCGGGTTCAGACAGACCACAGGCCCCTCAGATGGTTGATGCAGATGAGGGGTGAGAATCCAAAGCTGTTGAGGTGGTCCATTTCCCTACAGGGTATGGACTTTACGGTGGAACACCACCCTGGTACAGAACACGCCAACGCTGATGGTCTGTTCGGATTTTTCCGCCTTAGTGATGGGAACTCCCAGGAGGTAGGGTAGTTCAGCTGGAGGGGACACGTGTTAGACCTGGCACCATTGGCGTGTGTCTCCCTTCCATTTTTGCTGTTGCCTCATGTGTTTTTCTGATGTTAGATGCTTTGGGCACTGTGCCACTGCTGTCCAGTGCCACAGTGTGGGTGTTCCCTACTGTAAATTGATGTATTGATTAGTGGTTCCATGAATGGATATTTGGTTTACTTGTCAGACCCTAGTACAGTGCACTGAGTGTGCCCAGGGCGTGTAAATCCAAATTCTGCCAGTGGGCTTGCAGCACTGGTTGTGCCACCCACAAAAGCGGCCTTGTAAAACATGTCTAAGGTCTTCCATTGCAGAGCCTGCATGCAGTCTGGTACTGTCATGTTGACTGGGCAAGTACACCCACTTGCCAGTCCCTAAACCTTCCCTTTTCTTCATATTAGTCACTCCTATGGTAGGCTCAAGGGCAGGGTGCATTGTAGGTATAAGGTAGGACAAGCCCTGATGTGTGTGGCATGTCCTAATAGTGAATTATAGCCATTTTCGTTTTTCACTATTGCAAGGCTACCTGTTCTCCATAGGCTAGAATGGGCTGCTGGATTGTTACATGTTTATAATCCTAGCAGACTCAGAGACCATGGTAGAAATTCGAGTTTAGTATGCCTGGACTCAGAATAATAAAATACAGGTTTTCGTCAGGACCAAATAAGAAAATGGGTGGTGTACAAGGAAGGAATTTAGGACTGGGTACACGTTAGTGTGTGTACACCACCCATTTTTCTATTTGGTCCTGACGAACACCTGGGATTTCCATTTACAGGTTGAAACATGTAAGCCCTTTTTTATATAACACACACATAGACACTACTGGTCATTATAACCTACCAGTATCTAAAACTTGTTTTTATTATTGTCCAGTAGCTTCTGAAAAAAGTCTTTTTTACAAGTCATACCAGGACAATTTTTAACATCACTTTTCTTGCACTCCACACTAAAAACCAGCTTCACTGTAGTCAGGTGTCGCAGCACACCCGGATGGCAATCGGCCATCTGGGTGGACCCCAATGATGAAGCATGTCACCAACCAGGTTGGTGAGTGAGGAGTTTCTTAACAAAAGGATAATGTCCTTTTGCTACCTCTTTTGACATCCCATTAAGAACCTTTTGTGTTCCTTTTGGGGATACTCCTCTTTTGTTTATACTAGATATCAGTCCCGGGGACTAGGAGTACCCTACGTTCACTACGGTGAAGAATCCCTCACTCTCTCTTTTGTTGATACGTACCTTGGCAGCGCACAGCTGCGAGAGTCCCTTCTGCAGCATATATATTTTTTGTATACACAGTCAGCACCACTGCTGAGATGGGGGAAAATCAAGGCTTGTCCTACTCTACCGAAGAAGTAGATGCCATCATGGGCAATTTATCCATGTTTGCAGATGCAAGCATTGCCCAAACGATCTCACAAACAACGGATTGGGAGAAACTATCTGAAATGAAAAGAAACAGAATAAGAACAATCCTTCATGGAACCATAATGAAAGAGTACCTGACTAACAATATGGCACCCAAAGGCCTTCTTGTCACCAACGCCCCGCGCATTTTCCTAGATGACCATGTCTTTCGAAAAGATTGGGCCCTTATTGCATGGCACTGCACTCATGACTGGATCGTCTTGATCTTAAAAACGGCACTACGCCTCTCTGAGGCAATAGTAATAGAGATCCAAACCACAGAGAATCAAATCAAAGCCAGCATCACAGGCTATAAAAAGAAACTGGATGAACTTAACAAAGAAATTAACGAATACAGAGACAACCTGACTCAACAGAAAGTCCAGAAGTTTCACAAGGACCTGAAAAGGTTCTCCTTTGTAAAAGCCTACCCTTACTCTGACCCTGAGTACACTACTCCAGCCAAATCGGACAATGATTCTGACGCATCTAGTAATATGTCAAATAACAGCAACGGGTCAAACTCCAGTAGTCGGAGACAGAAACAAAGAGGTGGTTACAGGACACAGAACCATTGGCCACAATGCAATCAACAAGCCCCGCCGGTCTTTCAAGGCCCATACAACCAACCCCAACATTTCCCAGTGTATGGTTGGCAACCACCTTTCCAAGTACCACCATTCCAGCCCAACCAATTTCAACCCCTTTTTTAGGCCGGGGAAGACGCGGCAGGGGAAGAAAAAAAACAGTGAACCAGGTACATTGGGAAGAGGAAGATCTAGTCGACAGCTACACCCGAAGCAAGGCAGGAACAAGCAGCATGAGAACCTAGTAACGAACCTATCCTCGAGACCTCTCTCAGTTGTTGAAGAACATTTTCTTAACAAAGGATTAGGTTTTGTGCCCACTGCCCGCTTGGATAAATTTCAACTGCACTGCGAGTTGATGAATTTCTTTAGAAAACTTAGACTAAAAGCTTTTTTTGAGAGACAAGGGGAACCATCTACTGATGACAATCACAATGAGACGGGACTCAGAACAAAATCCAACTTCACGCCTCCGCCTCACACCATTCCAGTGGAGGTGATAGCTTTAAACAAGCTGTGTACAATGACGTGGAAAAGATGACAGTCACTTCCAATTTCCAAAATATGAGTAAGGCTGAAAACACTGCTCTATCAGAACTAAAATCCTGCGAAACAATCATCATAAAATCAGCTGACAAAGGAGGTGTGGTGGTGATGGACAAAATGATGTATCGAGAGGAATGTCTAAGACTCCTGAATAATACTAGGAACTATAAACCCTTACAATCAGACCCCACAGACGACCTCAGGATGGAAATCCAACAGCTGGTGGAAACTGCTGAGTCAGCTGGGAAAATCTCTAAACAAGAAGCGGACTACCTTTGTAAATTTGAAGGGAGAATCCCATACTTCTATTTTCTACCAAAAATGCACAAAGGAAAGATCCCTCCCCCTGGTAGACCAATAGTTTCAGGGATAGACTCCCTCCTGGATCCACTGTCCAGGTTTTGTGATTTTTTCCTAAAGACAATTGTTCAATCTACGTCAACTTACTTACAGGACACCAAGAGCCTATTGAGACTACTGCAAAATATCACAGTTAATGAGAACACCATACTGTTGAGCTTTGATATTGAAAGCCTGTACACAAGCATACCCCAGAATGATACCATCACTGTCCTAGAGAAAACTGTGAATAACATCACCTGGACCTTTAACACACCAAAGGCATTTATTTTGGAATGCGCCAAACTCGCCTTAAATAGAAATTACTTTGAATTTGAGGGTTCTCTCTACCTGGAAGTATGGGGGACCTCGATGGGCAGTATTTTTGCTCCTAGCGTGGCAGGACTTTATGTCTTTGACTTTGAAGAGAGATTTATTCTTAATGAACAGAACCCTTTCTCCAACCACCTGACCTTTTGGAAACGTTACATAGACAATATCTTAGCAATCTGGCAAGGGCCCCTGGAAACCCTGCAGGAATTCATAGCATGGATCAACACATGTGACCAGAATCTGAGGTTCACCAACAGCTATGACAAAGGTCCTATGGTGTTTCTTGACATCATAATAACAAAAGAGAACAATTGTCTTGAAACTAAAACATATCAAAAACCCACAGCAAAAAACAACCTTCTACGCTTCGAAAGTTTCCACTCCCGACCCCTAAGAGAAAACCTCCCTTATGGGCAATATCTGAGACTCTGTTGCAACTGCAGCAGTACCGCTGACTATCACAACCAAGCGGTTGAATTGACTGAGAAACTTACAGCCAGAGGGTATCCTAACAAAATCATCAAAAAATGCCAAAAACGTGCCAGAAACCGACCAAGGGAAGCTCTACTAGAAGGAAAAGTGACTAGCAATAACAAGACTATACCACTAACTTGTGTTACAACTTTCAATGCCATTTCTAACCAAATGAGCAGGTGCATGAATAAGCATTGGTCTATACTGAACACAGGTAACTTGCATTGGGGATAACCTTTATCCTCTTTTAAGAAATCACGCAGCCTAAAAGATGCCTTGGTGAACACCAGACCGAAAGTGGCCAACAATACTGATGAACAATCAATCACAAGGGCCTGGGGACTCCCTGCTGTCATTGGACATTTTCGCTGCGGAAATTGCAGCGTATGCCATCTTACCGATAACACGAAAACCCTGGACCTGGAGGAAGGCAAAATTTGGAAGCAACAATCACATACCAACTGCAACAGTACTAACGTAGTTTACCTAATCACTTGCACATGTGAGAAAACATAAATAGGAATGACAACCAGGAAAGTTAAACAAAGGATCTGCAAGCATCGCAGCACCATCCGCTGCAAGAAGAATGCAACCAGACTAACAGACCACTTTTTGGAAGCCAACCACACCCCAGATGACATGAGATGGTCTGTGATTGAACAGGTCGAGGCTGGGCCGAATTTACAAAAATGACTATTTGAAAAGGAACAACGGTGGATTTATAGACTATCCACACATATTACAGGATTGAAAGATAATATACCCTGGGGCTCCGTCCTTCAATGATGATCCTACACTCTCTGTGATGAGAGTTTATCCTGTCATTTGAATCACCTTTAATGTGCACACATTCCCTTAGCGCAATGTATGGGCTTCTCCCTATGAGGAATTCCTCTTTTCAATTCCCCCAGTGTGCTTGTGAATGACTCTACCAAACAGGTCAATTTCTCGTTTACTCCCCTTTTGCCTCTCCCCCGGGTCTACTACTCTGACCTGCCCCTCTTCCGTGCTCATGAGAGACCTTAAACCCTTTGATGCTCATGAGAGATCTTAAACCCATTGGTATATTTGACCCCCCCCTTTGCTTTGTAAACGGGTCCACTGACCGGTTTATTATTTTTCCCATCTCTATTTGCTCCACTCGGCACCCTCCCGGGTGTACAGGTCTATTTTGACCTCTGTTACTTCCAGTAGTTTGGCACCGTTCGACCACCGTACTAGCGTGCCGAGTGGTTGCCTAGCAACGGTGTTCTCACACGCCCCACGTGACCCCGCCCATCCCGGAAGCCGCCACTTGTTAATCCCTTCGGCGGCGGCTCCTCACTGCTACGGGGACAACGAAGAGGCGTGTAGGTATCCTGAATACGGATTTCAACGAAACTGTAAGTTTTCCTGATAGTCAGACGCTGCTGACATACCGCCATGCGGCAGCGGTGTCCACGAGCTCGCTTGGAGCCATCCTTCAGCCTTTCTGATATACTCACGGCTTTTTACCCATTTCATACCTCAGATTAGGTTTCCACTTGAACAAGCCCTCCTCTGCCCCCTGGAGCATTTGAGATCCTTGAATAGAGTAAGATTCCCCCATTTGACAGCTGTCCTAAGACTCGAATACAATTATATATGCCTGCATGCTTAAATAAACTCACTGATGTCTGAGTGAGTTTCTATAGTCACGCTACGAATAAACTTCTGTGTGCAAGTGTCTACATTTAATGTTATTTTTCAGCCACCACGCACACGTTTATTGATCAGTGTGAATGAGTGAGCATATATTGATGGCTGTATTATAGCTCCACCAATTAACGATATACGGCCAGCAAGCACTACCGCACCAGATACCAGCAATTACCCACGCTAGTATCCACGTCCCTGGCACATTATTAACTACAATTCATTTACAAATGGGATTCGCATGAAGCATGCAGAATTTTGAGAACCTACACTACGTTACAGGCATGTATACTATCTGTTTGTGATTGTTTCCATTTCCTTCCACAGGTTTCTCTGTTTTTTCCTCACCTATTTAGGTGTTTGAGGCAGCCTGCTGCACAATTTTGCAGTAAGGTAGAAGGAATTTAGGACTGGGTACACTTTAGTGTGTGTACACCACCCATTTTCCTATTTGGTCCTGACGAAAACCTGGGATTTCCATTTACAGGTTGAGAGATGTAGACCCTTTTTTATATAACACACACATAGATACTACTGGTCATTATAACCTACCAGTATCTACACCTTGTTTTTATAATTGTCCAGTAGCTTCTGAATAAAGTCTTTTTTACAAGTCATACCAGGACAATTTTTAACACCACTTTTCTTGCACTCCACACTAAAAACCAGCTCCACTGTAGTCAGGTGTCTCAGCACACCCGGATGGCACTCGGCCATCTGGGTGGACCCCAATGATGAAGCACCAACCAGGTTGGTGAGTGAGGAGTTTCTTAACAAAAGGATAATGTCCTTTTGCTACCTCTTTTGACATCCCATTAAGAACCTTTCGTGTTTCTTTTGGGGATACTCCTCTTTTGTTTATACTTGAAGTGCAACTGAATTATTTAATGTACTTTGGATATTTAGAGTGTTTGAATTATTAGGGAGGAAGGAAATGGCAGGGCTAGATTGGAAGAAAGTAGGAGTTGGGAGGTAGCTTGGGGCAGTAATGATCATGCTCAAACTCTCTGAGACAGACCAAAGGGGAGGAGGAACATTGGTAGTAATGGTGGCCAATGCTGATCTATTTGTATGCCCAGTATGTTGGGGGTGGGCATTGAAGGGTCTGACTTCCGGGGGTCTGGGGAAGTTTTTTGCAGTGTGTCAGGGCAGGTGGTAACTGCTGTGCAGCTATTGTGGGTGATGCAGAGATCTTTGCTACAGCTGGGAGAGGCCCCCTAGAGAGTTTGGCACTCACTCATTTAGGATCGAGGTAGCCACTGATGCAGCGAGGCAGGGTTGGGACAGGGGCAGATTCATGCATTTGGGGCGCTAGACTTCCTATTGCTTTAAGAGAAATGTCAATTTAGTGGAGCCTGGAGATTGCAACATGTAGTTTTCTATGTATTCACACGTGTATTTCCTTTCACATGCAGTGGCCGGGCTGGAGTCGGCAGCGCTGTCCAATTGGAGAGTCGGTCATTGCTTTGTAAAATGAGCAGAACAGCATGAACTGCAGAAGGAGAAAGGTTTGAACCTTGGGTTAGACTCTTCATTGTTTAACATATTTTGACACAAAAAAGGTGCTATGAGACAGCACAAACTCCTGCCAAGCTTGAATAATTTAATACAACACATTTGACCTGATGTTTTAATTGTACACCTTGGGGAGAATAATCTGGCGGTATGCAAAGCATTAGCTTTACTGAAGCAGATGAAAAGGGACTTGTCGGAGATCAGACATAATGGTAAGGATGCTTTGTTATTTGGATGGAATTTATCCCTAGAAGACAATGGAGGGGGGCAGAGAGACCCACCACTATTGATAAAACAAAAATGAAGATCAATAGGGACATGAGATTATTTTGCAGGGACGAAGGTTTCGCTAGAGTGGAGCATCCAGATTTGAAGTATGCAGCAGTATATTTTTTCAGGGGGGGGTGGAGTACACTTGTCTCACTTCCAGATGGAGTTATATCTGATTCAGATAAAGGAGGATTTAGACAAGGTTTTAGAAACGCAAAGGTTCCCTAAATCTTCCTAGGTTGGGGTCAGAAAAGTCCTAGAGAGGGAGGGACTTTTCTGAGAGTAGTTGGGTAGGTAGTTTTTACATGTTTACAGTTTATATTTATGGGTGTGACAAGTTACTCCGGGAGCTGAAAGCAGGCAATAAGGTTAAGATAGGAGATACTTAGGTAGATGTTTAGAGTAGTAGAGAAGAGGTTCGAGGGTTAAAGTTCAACAGTTAATGGTCGAGTAGGGGTTTTTAAATAGTTGCAAAGAAGGGATAAGGGTGGGGAAACCTTAGGAGTGGGAGAGGAGGCTATGTAGATGAATCATTGTATAGTGAGGTGTAGTTTTGTAAGACAAAGGCCAAGGGTAATGTTGTGAGCTGCACCGGTCTTTAATAATGCAGCCTTTTCTACACATATTATAGCATTATGGTGGTCTGTGCTGCAACCTTTCGGCCCAAAACAAAGGTGGAACGTCTTTGGCAAATTGATTTGAAAACGTCGTTTTCAATTGCAAATTGGATTTTTGGTCGCAAGTTTGGCAACAGATAAACACTATTTATTCTACACATGTTCCATTCACTTTCATTAATCTGTTCCTGGGAAGTTTTTCTGAGGATTAGTCATCTCAATCCAAGGATTTTAGGATAATAGATTTACTTATTGCAGTTGCTTTCAACAGATTACAAAATCTTGGAGGGATGCTTCTAAGGTATCTTTTCAAGCATGGCGGTATGGAATTTGTTACAATCACAGACTTAACAGATCATATGCTCATCCAGTTACTCTTGCTAGTAAAAGGGATCACTTATGGTTACCTATAACAAACTTTTTAAATGAGTCTGCTGGTAAAGCATATGCGCAAAAACTCTCAAATTGAAGAAATGCCTAAACCGACATGAATTGTTCTGTATTACTATTACTGAGTCTAATTGTTTGTGCCATTAATCCTTTATAGATTTTTCTGGTATTGTTATATAGTTGTTCTTTTTTACACGATAGTGTATGATTAATGCTGTCTCTCGTTTTCTTTATTTTCCGCTGCTTATTCCTTCTTCTGTGCCTTACTTTCTCCAATTTATACATTTGTTATTTATGGTTAAAGGCAAAAATGAATATCTTTTGTATTTCTTCCAATGTTTTTTCATATTTTCTTCAATAAACTTTACTTTCAAACGTTTAGATGGGAGGGGCTGAATACAGGAGTGAATGACAGAAACAGTATCCATTTTATCCACAATGTTATTTTTTTCCATAAAAATGTGACATAATGAAATCATATTTATAAACAATTCTATACCTCATATTAAATTAGTTTTAACTGTAATCATATTAGGTCATCTTTTGTGTATTGGATCCAACATAAAACATTATTCTTTATTACACAAAAACATACACTTACAAAAATTCTTCCACTCAGGCAAGAAGTGACGTTTAAGGGGAGCAGTAGGAGGCAGAAGGTTCGAGTTAGGCTCATGCAGAGGAGAGAGAGGGGCGTGGAATCTAGAGTAGCAACGTGTAGGCTGAAAGAAACAGAGGAGAAACGAGGGTTGAAAAGTAATCGCCAACAGTTCAAAGGAGAGATGAAGAGGATGAAAGGAGGTGCATGGATACGGGAGGTACTTTGGAGCGAAATCGACTTAGTCTGCCCCGCTCTAGTCAAGCATACTTTGTGAAATGGGCGCCTGGTTCATTACTCCCTTTTCGCCCCTCGCTCGTTGTTGCCAAGCTGTCCTGCTGGCATGTTGCCTCAACCTGAATTAACGAACTCGTTTAACTCAGACGTCTGCAAACTAAAACGCATTACGGCGCTTTAGGTTTGGAAGTTGGTGGTCGTCGTCCTTCACTGGCTCCTGACACCAGAGTCCCTCCAGTTACTGCCTCCACCGGTCACCAGTCCACCCCCCGCCCCTAACCCGGCTGTTGATGCTAAAACGCTGTTGTGAAATATTTGTTGTTCGCTAGGATGTGTCTGAGAGTATCGCCCCCTCCCCTAAGTCCTCCCTAGTCCGTCCCTTCGTGCTGCATCAGCCTCTGGCCTGCTCTTGACCCTCGCCGAAGGGAGGGATACCGCGGCATCCCCGGGGGTGGCGGAATATGCGCCACACTCGGCGACTTTCCGTAGAGAACCCCCCGGTGCCTGCTCTCCCCCTGTAGACGGAATCTGCGCAACAACCGGACCCGGTCCGAGAGAGCAGCAGCATCAGGTGCGCCAGAAGGAGGCTTCACCCTCAGACGATCGATAGAGGTATGGTGGCAGGGGCGGGGCCTGAGGGGCGCAAATGCGCGCGGTGAGGGCTGGTGATAGGCTGCAAACACGGGATTAACGATCTTTCTCACCTCACCTGCTACTGTTTTCGTCAGGTGAGGACCTTTTGATATGGGTGTAGCTAGGGCGGCCGACCTTTGAAGCTGGGGGACCAGGTTCGAGCCTGGCGAGAGGTTAAGCTTCCTGTGATACTCGGCCAATCACTTAATCTCCTCGTGTCTACCAAACATTGAACGTGTTCATGTGGAACGTAAATGGTGCTCATGTAAAGAGCTCCATTACCTTTGGGTCGAGTTCGCGCTATAAAAATCTGCAAAAAAAAGCCCCCCTCTGACGATGGTCTAGCCTTCCTGTGGGCACATAGGATAGAACTAGCCTATAGGCAGGGCCACTTGAGTGGTGTGGCAGAAGAGTACAAACTTGGCGCAGGGTTGACTAAATGGTGGGGCAAGGCTAGTCAAATTATGAGGCAATGTCACATTTTGTCACACTACTACATTATTTTTGTCATTTTTACACGTTAACGCAGTTGGGCAAATGTTTCCCCTCATTGGTAAATTGCAAAGGGCCTGTCACGGTGCAGCCACACGTTGCCACATTTTTTGTAACTTTTTGATTCGGTTAATCTAGAAACTTTTTTTTTACATCTAAAGTATATGCAGCAAACGATGGCTTAGGTGGCAAATCTATAATTAAGCGGAAAACAAACCCGCCGAAATTCGCATAATTGCGGGGGGCTTTAATCAGGGCTGACTTGCAGCAAAAGATAGGCTGGTTTGACAGGTCAGCGGTTGGGTTATTTTCTGACTGTTTGTGAGCTTGTTTCATGGTCTAGTGTGTCTATTTTTGCTGTTGATTTCACTGATAATGCCACAGACATTGCCTGCAGCAAGCATAGAATGCATACAATCTCCCATAATTTGCAAAACACCAATACCACCTGTCTTTACAGGTTCAAAGCTGCCCGGTTTGCAGCTGTTAGCTACTTTTTTTTACTTATCTGATTTGCTAACAGAGGCCACTTTTATCTTTTATATTTGTACCCAGACCTTTTTTCTGTTCCAGTCTGACCCTGTCAGCATTCATGAGGCCATCAGAAGTGAGCATGTCATTAAGTTATTCGAAAGAGTGGAGACCTCTGACAGACCCTAGCTTGGCCGTAGGAGCCAAAACACGAGCCCTACATCAGAATATTTGTCATGTAAATTGTTCAATAAATGACAAAAACTTTCAAATTCCATATGTAAGTTCTTTTAACATTTGCCAGTGTTTAAGCTCGGTATATTAGATTATGGCCCAGCAATACATCGAGCAACATTTATTTAGAGTGATAGTGCCTGTACATGAAGTTAGAATCATTCATAGCTCCTTTCGCGCAGTGACGACAATGCCATGAATAAATGAAGATAAACAAATGTGGTCGCCAATGCTGCCACTGTCTTTTAACCTTTAAAGAAGAAACCGAACTAAAACAAGTTCCTCTCAAACTGCCTTTTCTGTTTAGAATCAATCTTTTTAATTTTTCAAATTTTGAAATTTTATTTAAACATTCTTTACAAAATCTTTGAAAATATAACATACACAAAAAAAGAGAAGAAATCCCCCTTAAACACCTTTTTGTTTTTGTAAAAAATACACTTGCTATTCACACCACACTTTCTTCTACATTCACCCTCTCAAGCTTACGTGTTGTGTTGACATCCATACTTGTGTTTGACTCATTCCCACATTCACCCACACCTTCTTTCGTCTTTCCTACCAAAGACCATACTTGGGAAAATAGCTCGATATACAGTTTTTGAAAATCACCAATAAACAAATTTCTGATTTCAAATTCTAACAAAATCTCAACAGGCCATCCATGATTCATTAAAGTCAAATTTTTGAGTACAAGATTTTGAATTAGATTGGCCTAAGACGCGTTTTGAATCCCCTTCTCTAAGGGATTCTCCTCAGGACCGATTATCTTTAGAAAGCACTTGATCGCTCACGCACTCAGTTTGGGCTCTTAAGCTTGTGGGACACCAAGGGCAGAATGTCCTAACGGGGAAACCTTTTTGGTCACTCCATAGTCGGATTGTTTGTTCTTTGATATTCGATTATTCATTGAGGAGCTGCTCCACTCAAAGGAATAACTTCTGAGCTCTCAATATCGGGGGACCGGAGCTTTACCGTGGCTCTCGCGTACGATTTTGTTTATGAATAAATGAAGAGCGGAGTCAATTGTCACTTGCCCATTACTTGAGATTGTTATTATAAGTGGAACAACATTATAGTCTAGTACAACATATATAAAAGAGGTTTGTCATCAACCACATCCTGAATTGAAATACTGCAAGGTGCTCTCAAATGTGACAGTAAAGTAAATGATACACTTTGAAGTGAAGTAAAATGATGTGGCAAAGATCACACAGTTTGGTCAAGTGACAAACCCTGCATGTAAACAAAGACTTAATTTCCACACATTGTGCATTTTAGCCGCTTGATTGATCTCTCCATCTCAATCCAATCTAACACAGAAGGACAGTGCTTTTTTCAATCAGGAGTCAAGAATTCACTGATGAAATTTGAAATCCACCTGATACTAAAAAGTACAAAATTAAAGGGAGATTGAGCACTATTTGTATGTTAATGAACATTTTACTTCTGTGATCTTCTTTACCTTGAACGTCAGTCTCCCCTGCCACAATCACAACCATGTGCCCTGACCTGCCTCTTGAGACAGAGTTGACTAAAACTTTCTTCCCCCAAACCCCCTCCTTGCCACTAAGAATGGCCGCTGCCCAAGGTACTTCCCAGTACTTAGAGAACAATCAGCAGTAAAGATAAAAAAGAAGAGGGAGGAACTAGGGTGGAAACGGGGAGGATTAAAGATCCGGGAAAAGCTGTGATTTACCAAAATTAACACTATAACCCACGTTTAAACAATCGTGTTTTACAACCGTATTTGTGGAAGACCATGTTCTGGCCCTGAAAATCTCAACGAGAGGAAGGCCGATTGCTTCTGTCCATTATGCTGTAACTCCCCTAAGGATCTAGGTGGGTTGCAGCCGGGAACCTCTACTTGTCCAGAATATGCCTTTAGGAAGTCCCGTTTATCCACCTACTAGGAGATGCAGTAGAAGGCGTGTTACCCTTATTGGCCAGGCCATAGGAAACAAATAGACACATTTGTTTCCTGAGATCCTTTGTCCTTCCCAAATAAATAAGCAACACAATTCTAACCTCTAACGAACTGAGTGCTTAATTTGAGCTGGTAGTTTCCAGTGCTTGCCCCTGACCCCTAATTGTCAGCACCAGGGATTAAGACAGTCTGTCACATGGTGGGCTGTCTGGCTAATTTAGGTATGAGCACAACAACAGCTGTTTGTTAGTTTAATTTACATTTACAATGATTAAAACCTGCCTCCCAAGCCATTCTTATAGCTTTGGGGGCCTGGAATAGTTTGAATTGTCAAACTTGTAAGAGTGTGATGGTTAGTAGTTGAGTTGATTTTGTTATTGGCAGCTGGCAGGAGCAATGTGTGGCGGAAGCTGCAGTGGCCTTCCGATGAGAGCCCCAGCACACATTCATTCACAAATTAAGCACTGTTTACCTGATGCTTTTTCTCGGGCTGAGAAATGGTCATTAAACAGTTTGTTGCTCTGAAAGAAACTTCAGCTCAATCTTTGGCTTACACTTGAGGTATCATTATAGGATGCTAACATTGCTCCTATCTCACCTAACCTTCATGCCCAACTATTAGCCATAAGGAAACCTTTGCTCTTAACCATTGTGGACTTTTTGGTTCAAAATGTGAACTCTGAAGATTTATAAGAACCATGCGCAAATCCCACAGAGGAAGCACATCAGTTCATCTTTTGTGGTGTTTGCCCTTCGTTCTTACGAATTTCCCGGGTTGTAGAGGCCTCTTAAGTTTTAAACATTTCAGGAACCTTTTAATAAGTGGGATGATTTTCGTAAAATTTGCCCACAACTCCCTAAAACCACAAGGGATGACCTTTGAGAAGAAAAGATTGAAAGAGATAAGCCTTTTTGAAAACCATCCTTTAAAACATCCAAGATGTTAAAAGGATTGGATGAGGTGGGCGTTAGGTTCTTGATTGCATGCCACTTTTTCAAATGTTTAACTTGTTTGGAGTACGAGTACAAAGTGGATGGTTTCTTGGACTCCCTGAATTTAGAAGGCTGCTTCCCTAGAACATCCCAGCCTGTAACCGGATCCTCACAACTTCCACCCCAATAGATTTAAAAATTGTAACATCTTCTGAGACAAAGGAGCTTGTCTATGAATCAAAGAAGATAGTCGAAAATGTATGCTTTGGATTACAGTCATAAACCTTATCCTTCAGGGCCAGAACATAGCTATAAGGATTAATATAAACTCTCTCCTCTTGAATCTTCAGAAGCAGCCGAGGGATAAGGCACATTGGAGGAAAGAAGTACATGGGACCCGTTGGCAACCTGAAAGAAGGAGCATCTGTCCCCCATGCTTGACTCTTCCATATCTCTGAGAAGAATTGGAAAGGAGAGCATGGGATAGGGTGCAAAATGTCCAACCACGGAAGACCAAATGTCCCCACTACCTTTTGGAATGTTTCCGTCCCCAGCCGGAAGATGACTGAAGATAGAAAATGTCAGCTTAAGCTGTCTGCTTGATAGTTGTCCCTCATGTAGTGTCCTCCCCAGCCCGAGTACTCGTCAATGTCTATGCCGCACACAGAGCTTAGTATAACACATCTTTATTCTTCTGCGTGTAACCACAAACTCAACATTTTAAACCTGCATTCAATTCACTACGCTCTAATGCTTAATGCCGACGCTTGTCTGCAACCCACGTCTTTCTTGCGTGTTTCTTCCTTGGTATTTGCTCTTCTGTTAGTCCATTGAGGTAACTCAGTCGTTATTGCTTCCTCGAACATCAAGGTGGCAGGGCTTTCACCTGTGGTTGAGTGAAGGCTTGAGCGGTAAGCTCAAAGAGTGGATTTTAGAACAGCTTTAAGGTTGAGCTTTTCTAGTACAGCTCGCTGGACAGCTTTCTTTAGAGTACTCATGAAACGTTTGACAAGGTCATTGGCCTGTGGCCACAGAGGAGGGATCTTCTGATGCTTCACATTAAGATGGCAGAGAAAGTCTTTGAATTCCTGACTGTTAAAAGGTGAGCCATTGTCAGACTTTAAGGTCATAAGAACACCTGAGGTCACGAAGATGCTCTCTAATCTCTCAATGACATGTTCTTGAGTGATAGGTGAGAGATCTTCGGCCGATGGAAATCGGGAATCTGCATTAACTATCACCATCAGGTTATGTCCGTTGTCAAGAGGACTAAAGAAGCCCACTGCGATTCTCTCCCATGCATGGCTTGGCAACTCTGACATACTTTACAGGTTTTTAGCAGTTTTCGATGACAGGGGTTGCTTAGATGACAGGCCTTTAATTCCTTCTCGTCAAGATATGGAAAACAGACTCTTTCTCTGAGAGCTCATTTGATGGCAACATCTCGACGATGGCCTTCATGGGCTACTTCAGTTACTTGTTGTTGCAGACTCTTCAGAATGACAGTTCCCGGCCCTTGTAGAATATTACCTTCCTGAGTAATGGGCAGTGCATCTTTAACATTCTTAAACTTTTGATATTCAGTGTCACTGGTAAGAGGTTGAGTGTGCTGCTACCAAGACTGATGTGTAATAATATCTTTCAGTTTCAGCATGTCACTATCTTGATTTGTGGCGGTGACAGTATGTTCTATCAAAATGGCAGCTGAAGTGCTTGATTTCACTATGAAATTTATGTAGGTTTCAGCCGTCTTAGAATGGGTGCCAAGGCATTGTAGAGGCACTTGTCAAAAGTAGTCTGCAGAGTTCTGATCATTCCCTGGATGATGCACAATGGTGCAGTTGTACTTTAGCAATCACAGCCCCCTAGGTTCAATGTGAGGAGGCATTTTTGCTTTTGGATTTCCAAACATAGTCAATAATACTTCTTCAGTCATAAACATGAAGGGGTCCCCATACAAGAATAGGTGGACATGTTCACAAGCCCACACCACTGCCAAGCCCTCTTTCTCAGGTTGTGAGTAAGGATGTTAAATTTGGGACAAACTTTGGCTGGTGTATGTCACGATACGCCTTCAAGCATTTTGGTGTCCACTTTGTAAGGATGGCCCTCAACCCAACAGGGCTGATGTCAACAACAACCTCAGTATGAAGTTCTGGATCAAAAAATGCCAATTCACTAGCGTTCTCAATTGCTTGCTTGATTTTCCGGAAGCTTTACTCACATTCATGTGACCAATGAAAAGAAACATTCTTTTTAGTCAAGTCTCTTAATGGCGCTCTGACTTTGGCAAAGTCTTATATGTAATTAGAGCAATAGCTAGTTTTGCCAAGGAATGAACATAAAATGAAAACATCTTGTGGGGGACTGACAGCACTTGCACTTTAGCAGGATCATGTGCTATTCCCCCATCAGAAAAGATATGGCCAAATAATTTTAACTTTGTCTTATGGAACTCACATTTCTCAGTTGTTTTTAGGGATCGGGCATGGGGGAGGGTTTAGGGCTCATGGGGGGGGGGGCTGAGGTGTGATCTTTGCTACACATATCCCTTTATCACTCATGCCTTTACCACAAAATCACATGGTAGAGGCATGTGTGATCAAGGCATGAGTGGTAAAGGAATAAGTTGTTAAGACACATTTTTTGTTCAGGCAGCGTTGCAGAAGCATGCGCGGTTTAGACAATCGTGCCTCTTTCATAAAACCCCTCCTTGCGGTCTGCTGCTGACACATTCTGTCTGCTAAGAACAGAAATCGGGCAAAAGCTCGAGCCAGGCTCGAACCTGAAGTCCTGTTTGAATTTCGAGCCATTAAGGAGCTGAGCTTCCTCTACTCAGGATGTGCTGTTATGTCCAGAACTGATACCAGGTTCGTGGCTCAACATCATATGTTTCTGGTCAAAGTATTTAATCTCCCCCTGCCTATAAACAATGAATATGACCTTGTGTAATGTTACTAACGCTCACATAAAGTGCTCCAATACCTTTGGGTCGTGTTCATGCGATATAAAAACTACAGAAAATGCACAAGGAGGTTAATACAAAGCCTAACATAAGGAAAGATAACAAAAAATCCATTCCCTGGCTGATTTGTACAAAGTTAAACCTGAAAGTCTGGTAAATTACGGCTTTTCCGCTTGAATTTTGTGATCTTAGGCAAATAACGTATTTTCCCCAAACTCTTTTTACTTTTTTAATGTGTATGAAAGCACTTTCAAATTTGTGAGTTCAGAATACTATTTATGCAAAAACCTATTGTGCTTGATTTAATAGACTGTAATATTGCCCTATAATAACCTTGGTCATGTACAGTGTTTTAAAGGACAATTGTCTTGCCTCTCAGAGCACTAATAATGGTTCATGTGTAAAAACTATCACTTTTAATAAGTACTTCTCGGTGCAGTGCTATAATGTGATTTATTAATGTCAAAGCTTCACATGTTAAGGAAATACACTTTCCTGAAATTTGAAGCTGCTTTATCATATTTTAATGATGTTTGTTGTGTGATTTACATAGCAAATATTTTGAGGGCTTGGCTCCTTAACGAGCTCTAAGATCCGAGCCATGTCCTTGGCCTGCTGTGGCTTGCCTCCTCCTGTAAATCTGTTGGTTCGCCCAACTCTAGGTATTCCACATTCTTAGGAAAAACTCGGAATAGCTGGTTTTTGGTGTGGGGAAAGCAGTCTGAATAGGAGAGTGTAACCCTCGGATATGGCTGCGCGCCCTTAATAAAGGAGTTTGAAGGGTCCATTTATCCCGACTGAATGCCAACAGAGTAGCAGCAAACTCTATATCTTGATTTCAGAAGATGACAAGGGTTTGTACCCCGGGGGTATGTTCCTGAAGCAAGCAGACGATTCTGAGACCATAAGACACAATAACGGACTGGATAGTGAAGAATGGGAAACATGCTAAATCGGTTACCATTGGACAGGACACACAGCTCCCTCAACCACGAAGAAGCAAGGGGAGGGGGCGAGCAATAGTGAGGCGAAAGCAGTTCTGTTGTTGATTTTACTGTTGCTAATATATTCATATTTGCAGCTGGCAGATAGCTGTTCCCATCAAACTAACTCACCGCTTTTTGGAAACTTTCCTTCATGTAAACGATCTTCCTGTTTTCGTTGATCTAGCTTGGTAGGCACAATTTTAGGACAAACCTCAAATCTCCATTTTTGCAGGAGTGCATTTTTGTTAGATTTTTTACACAAAAAAAATCACGAGTTTCCAGATGATAAAAATGTGTTTTTTCCTGTGATTATCTGAAAGAAACGATTCCGAGTAAAGTTCCTTCCCGTTCTGAGACAGCTTTGCTTCCGGGAATAGAGGTCAGGGAGTTAGCCAGGCGCGGTTTATGGCATATTTTTTTTAATAGAGCTATAGCAGCCATGGCGATGGATCGTTATGTTAAACTCTCACTGCTGTTATCGGCGGTTATCTATATGTGACTAGCTCGAGCCCCACCAAGACCAACTCTACCTCATTTCGTTCGGAATGACAGAAGCAGAGAACTTTAAATTAATAAAAGTGCCACCCGATGTTTGCATCCCTTAAAAACGAGAGGCTCCATATGAAGCGCTATTTACAAAGCAAGCTGTGATTACTAAATTACGTTTTACTGTAATGTATTCAGTGTGGGCAATGCTGGACTACCAATTTCAAAACCTGAGTGAGTGTATGTTATGATGAAATATCGGCATGCTTTGTAGAGATGCGAATGTTTTCATTCTAATACATTCATTCAACAGCATTCGTGTATTCATCCTTGTAAACGTTATAGGGTGTTTGCCATGTAGGGTTTGGGATGTGTTTGTGTGTGATGAGTGTCATGAAAACAAGATTCAGTTTCACAATCACCGATCGTAGCAGACCCCCTTAGACCAACCCCCTGCCGCTTGCACACACACACACCATATACTGCAGGAATCTAGGAGAGGTTTTTGTTTTGTCGGATTAGTGCATTCTCAATTTAACATGGTTTATGATGAATTTAAAGACATTGAATGACGTCTTCGTCCATCTTTCCGTCCAATTCCGTACACATGAGCAGTTGTCTTGCTCCACAAAACCTATTGCCATTCTGGTCAGAACTTGCCCCAACACGGCGCCGACTATCCAGCATGCATAAAGGGGGAAGTAAGTCAGACTATATGTCATTATAACGCAAGCGTTACATCGCATGCCATTACAACGCATTTGTTACAACAACCGCGTTGTTACATCGCATATGATTACATCGCAAGTCGTTAGAACCACTTGCTGCAGGGGGCACGCTGGACTTAGGGATAGTAAAATTTACTATTCCTGCTTCCATTTGTGCAACAGCAGGGAAGGTGTTGGATTGTGAATCCAACACCTTCTGCCCCCTAGAGCAAGTTGTTGTAACGACTTGCGATGTGATCGTATGCAATGTAACAACTCGGTCGTTGTAACAACCGCGTTGTAATGGCATGCGATGTAACGCATGCGAAGTAAACAATGTCTCCCGTACGTCAGGAAAACATCCTGTTCTTTTTTTTTCTTGCGCTCCAGAAATGTTGCCTAGTGTGGTCAGACGTAAAGTAAGATCATGCTTTTTTGATTTTGATAATGTGTTTTTTCTTTACTGTGTGACTTGAGTTAGCAGTATGAGGTTCAGGGCACCTAGTCGCCTTGTGCAGCAGGTATTGGTCCATATTCTGGGCTTCGACGCTGTGTCCTTTCGACGGTTCTCATCCTATGGAGGCTGGCGGTTTTGTTCTCTTGACGGGGCCAGCGTAGGCAAAGTGTGTGGCTCCTCTATTGCCATTGTGCCTGAGTAAGGTGGATTTTTTAACTTGACGTGAGTGGTCGCGTGCTAGTGGCAGTCTTTTCTGCTCACTGGAACTTCCTGCATGTCGGTGGCTCCTGCAAGAACTCAGGAGGTGCAAGATTTAGTCCCCTTAGAAGCACGACCGACGCAGGAAGACCCTGTGTTGGAATTATTAGAGAATGGAGTTGACTGCCCTTGTAGCTCACCAGGGGTTCCTACTGTAGATGTGCTGCGCTTCTTGATTAATGAGGCTGTAGGGGTAGCGTTAAGGACCAGGGTGTCTAAAAGGCCTCCTGCAAAGCTGTTGAGGCCTAATTCCATGGATGACCTGGATGATCCAGATGAGAAGGAAAGAAGGCAGGGTCGATTTGTGCAGGAGCTCTCTAATCTCTTCACCCATGTTAGGAGCAATCTAGGATTTCCTACTCCTGTGAAGCATGAGATGGAGGAAGATTGTTTTACGCAAAACCAGCGCCTTGTCCCAGACTGTTTGCCATTGCACAGTGCGGTCCACAAAGTACTTTCGCATGAATAGAGGGACATTGATAAATCTGCATTCTGTTGGTTTCAGAGCAATACGTTATGCCTTGGAGGTGTTTTCAGACGAATTCCTGCATTCTGTCATGGTGAATAACCTGATGGTTGGTCTATCCTCACAGGGCATGATGCTTTCAGATGACGCCTTTCCCTCCGACCATTTGGTCAAGAAGTTGGAGGGAGCACTGAAGAGGTCACATTCCGCTTCCAATTTCTCCATCCGGGCAACTACCTATATTACTTACACGGTCCAATCCCTATTGAAGGATTTTCAGGCTCTGGCACAGCAGATGAGTGAGGGGATGAATACGACCTCCCTTTAGATTTGATGGAGCTCCAAGTTTACTACTTGTCCAACATATCGTTTGATAATTTGTGTTTGGCTGCAGCATCGTCAGGGGGTTCTATTGCTGCACACTGACAAATGTGGATGTTGGTTTGGAAGACTGATGCTTCGCAAAAGTCTGTCCTCTTGAAGTTGCCTTTCGAGGGTTCAAAGGTTTTTGGGCCCTAAGGTGAGGAAATGGTGAAACAGTCAGCCGAAAAAAGAAAGCTGGTTGCTCCTGTTAGCACTCCCTCCAGGGGAACCGTTTTTTGATATTGTTGCACTTTTTTCCACCCTCAGGCTAGGAGTTCTAGCCAGTCATTTCGAGACAGGGGTGCCTCTGGAGGAGACAAATCCTGGTCTCAATAATCTGTTGCCTCAACCACTCCTTCTCCAAAGCAGCGCCTATCCATTCCTTCTGGTAGGAGGTCTGCTTTGCTTTTTCTGTCACTAGTGGTGGGGAGTTTTGGAATCCTGGGCAGTTCAGACAGTGTCCTCCGGTTAACAAATCAAATTTTCATCTCACCCAGCTCAGACTTTTAAGTAGACTGCTCTGCCTCGGGCCCCGTGAAGCAAAAAGCATTGCTGGAAGGTATTCCGCTTCTTTTGGAGATGGCAGCTATAATCGAGGTTCCTGCCCCGGAAAGGGGTCTGGGTTAGTACTCCATCCTTTTTGTCATGCTGAAAGCCTCAGGCAACTACCGTCCAGTAGATCTGAAAGGGGTGAACACGCACATTCCACGCAAACACTTCAAGATGGAAACTTCGCAGTCAGTCCTTCATTTGGTTCATCAGGGGAGCTACCTGGTGTACCTAGACTGCATGGACACGTACCTGCACACTCCCATCCACCTGACAGATCAGAGGTTTCTTCACTTTGCGGTGGTTATGAGGTATTAGCAAGTCCAGGTGCTTTCTTTCGGCCTTTCATCAGAGGCTAGGGTTTTTAAGAAACTCTTGTCCCCATGGTAGGTATTCTTCATTCTCGAGGGATTCAGTTCTACCCTCACATGGATGATTGGATAATTGTCTCTCCTTTTTCTAAGGCAACGGAGGAGGTGATAGAAGTCTGATATCTCGTGGAAAAATTGGGATTTCTAATGAGCCTCCAGAAGTCTTCTCTGCAACTCTCTTAGTCCCTGAAGTTCATCCGGGCACTCTTCAGGATGAATCTGGGAATGGTGTTCCTTTCTCCAGACAGACAATCAACCCTAATCCTAAATCTCTCTTGGGTTTTTTCCCAGCCTTAGGTTTCTGCATGTCTCTGGCTGTGGAGTCAGGGAGAAATGACCTCCACTCTACAAAGTCTCTCCTGGGCTATTCTCCCTTTGTATTCCCTCATTCATCCCCTTCTTTGCCACGAGGATCCCGCTTCTAAAGGCTTTAAATCTATCACTCCTGCTACCTTAGAGATTTGGGAGTCTCTCTAGTGGTGGTTGTTGCCTCACAATCTCTTCAGGGTGTACGATCTAAGTATTCAACCTTCTGTGTTCCTGGGGTTGGGCAGTTCTGGGTTGATTGCAAGGCCCAGGGCAGGTAATCCTGCTTCGAGGCTATCAGTCTTTGAACTGGAGGTAATTGGAGGCGGCGTGGCAGGCACTTCTTTGGTTTGCCCCTCTCCTACAAAACCAGGCAGTCTGTGTGCAGACAGATTACTAGGTTGTGCATGCCTATATCAACTGGCAAGGGAGTATATCACAGGCCCTATTTCCCCTCTCTTGGAAGATTGGCTGATGGGCCAAGAGGAATCTTGCTCTCTTGGCAGTATGTGTTCTGAGGAAGAAGAATGCACTAGCAGACTTTATGAGCAGGGTGTTTCCCTCATCTGTGGCCATGTGTCTGTCGCCCCTTCTTTTTCAACAGCTTCTCTCCAGATTCAGCCTTCCCTAGCTGAATCTTTTTGCCACGGAGGATACTGCCCTTCTCCCTCAGTTTTCCAGCCTAGTCCCCACCAGAACAGCCTGGGCAATAGATGCTTTTTTCCTTCCTGGGGTCCTCTATTTGCCTTACCCCATTTACTTTGATTCCCAAGGTTCTCAGGACAATTCGCGTGGATTAGGCAGAGGTTCTTCTAGGGCTGCCATTCTTGCCTTCAGAGATTTAGATAAGTGACCTTGTTTATCCTTTGGTGACATGACTCTTTAGGAGTTTTCTACTTCAGAGGCCTGTTTTCTGCTCTCTGGTCCCTCTCTGGGATCTTCCCTTGGGGCTTCAGGCATTGACAGTTCCTCCGTTTAAACCTCTAACTGCAGTTGACCTTAAGATTCTTTATGCTAAGGTTTTGTTGTTGGTGGTGGTAGTTGCTTCTGGTCGCATGATTGGTTAAATTGGGCTTTGCTGGCTTCTTCCCTTTTTTTGCGTTTTTCTCTCGACAAGGTGATCTTGCACCCTAGTCAAGTTTTTCTGCCTAAAGTTTTGTCAGATTTCCACTGTCAGGAGTATTTTGTCCTTCTGTTTTTTGTCCTGGCCCTTTTTCTCCTGAGTAGGAAAAACTTAATTCCCTGGATGTTTTAAAGGCCCTTTGAATCTACCTGGACCATACTGGTTTATTTAGGCAGGTGGATTCCTTGTTGTCACCTATGGTCTCTCTGGGAAGGGTCTCAAGCCCTCTTTGTCCACTTTGACTCGGTGGGTGAAGTGTGCTATTCTTTTATCATACGAGGCTGCACGCCATTCTCTTCCATCTTCAGTTCAGGGGCGACCAATGAGGAGTGTTTCCTCATCCTGGGTGATATTTAAGAGGGCTTCTCTCTGAAACATTTGTAAAGCTGCGTCATTGGCTTCTCCCAACACAAATGTATCACATTACAAGCTTCAGTTGGGGATGGTGGCATTATCAGACTTTGGTGCTCGTGTTTTATCAGTTGTACATAATCTGTGATTTGTGCAGTTTTTTGCATTAAAAAATCAAGTGTGTTGCATCGTTCTTGATTTCTATGTGAATCAATCAACATGTGCTTGGGTATGGGCTCATGTGTAAGGAATGGGACGGGAAGACGGATGAGAAGGTAATGCCCGGTTATTTACTGGTAAGTTCCATTACTCTCCAGGGCTTCCCGTTCCATTCCTGAGCCGCCCCTCCCTCCAAGGATTTGTTTTAAAAATAATGTTTCCTTTCTTTTGGGTTTCTTTGGCATTTTCAGGATGTCTTTGTGATGTACTTCCCCCTTTATGCATGCTGGGTAGCCAGTGCCATATTAGGGGAGTTTTTGACCTCAACTAGGTAATAGGTTCTGTGGAGCAGGAGAACTTCTCATGTGCAATGAATGGAATAGGAAGACCTGGGCTCACAGTAATGAAGATCACCGATAAGTAACTAGGCATGCATCTGCAGCTAAGGAAGCAGTACAATTTTATGGCTGTAGTGACTTAAGCTAACGGTGTGTAGCTCATTTCGCGGAATTAGATATGGAAAGATTAAAACAGTCTGCTGTTTAATTATGTTTCAAATTCCAGGAACTATGATGACGTGTTTTAGTTTCGATTTATAAGTTCTGTTGTGGGTTAAGCTGTTAATGTTAGAATGTAACGTATGCTTATTGTTTTCTCTTTAACATTGTATTATCTCAAAGTTTTGGTATAATATTTAATACTGTCCATATTGTTTGGTTTAACCCACAAGAAATAAACTTGAACTTGAACTTCAATTTAAGCCCCTAATACATACAAGGAATTTCGGAATATCGGCTAGTTTCACTCTACCCGAGCTCCATCATCACTATTCACACCTAGCCAGCCACGATTCAAAGGGGTCACTTCTGTTTTTCTGTCAAATGTCTCTCTTCTTTTACTCCGGATTTGATTTTAAATACCTGAAAGCAGAATAGAGTACTGTACAAAAATTCTAACTTAATTATCATACCTATATACATTTCAAATTAATACATACATAAATTAAAAATAATTCTTAGATAAATGTCATGTTATTCAATTAGTGTTAGAGATAGAGGTAAATGAATACTCATCACATCTTAAATAAAATGGACACTATATACACATATACGCATGTGCATAGTCATAAGACTTAGAGGTGTGTTTTTCTATTTAGAATGTTTCCACAGACACTGAAGATCAGACACAGCACAGAAGGTCTGTCTAATGTTCTACTGCAGGAGCAAACTCTGTGAGTTTGCCTAGATTGCTTTGTTTTTCTGATTATTTATTTACGGTCATTGAGGTGTTGAGCCTGGGCTAACATCTTTCTGTACCTTGTGTCAGCAGAGCAAGCAGTTACAGTAAGGGCAAGAATACGATGTCTAGTGGACCGGGGTCCATCCGACATCATTTGGGAACTGGAACGGAATGACCTACTGTCTTCAGTTCCAGCTCAGCAATTAGGATGCAACTGAACCATGTTTGTTGCAATCCTATTCTTTACAATCGGAGCATCCATTACGAGCTGAATGTATGCTCTCATTGCAAAGAGCAGAGGTGCAGTTCATCCCTGCACCCCGTGGTAGGCACCTCAAGGAGCCTGCCACCGGGTGCAGGGATTAACAGGCGGGTACCGTAGGTGCCTCCTAGGCCACCATTCGGAGGCCTTGCAATGATGGGGGGCCTGCTGTTTGCCCCCAAAGTGGGATACCCACAGCCTTTCTGTGTCGGAAAGGCCGGTACAGAGGGGATGTGGAAATCTTCCATCGGAATCGCTCGGCCGGAAAGAGCTGCCCGAGGGATTGATGGAGGATTTTGGAATGGCAGCCAGGCTTGGAAATCCGGTTCAGATTCCTTTCCGACCGACCCCATCAAAATGGGTTGGTTGGAAAGGAATCCGAACGGGACTTTACGATGCGGTTGGAACGGCTCCGTCTGATGGTCGGAGCCGTTTCTGCCGCATCTGAATCGGCCCCTTAATAGTTTCTCCTGCCATCCTTTGCTCTGCTGGCTGGTCAGGCTTGAGAAACAGGCCGAGGTTAGGAGAGGCTCAACATCTCAATGACAGTGCTGCCTTAAGAATTTCAAGGCTCCGGGCAAAACTACTGTAATGGGTCCCTGTTTGGAAAAACTTTGAATTTTATCACACATTTGCTGCTAATTCAAGTTATGTTAGGCAGCACTTGTATCGCGCACAGCTACTCCAAAGAGTTTCCCGTTGTATGCCCCACAGGAGGTTTTGACGAAAAGTCTAAAACAATATCAAAAGAAGTGTCTTCAGTCTCTTTCTGAACATCTTGGGATCCTGTGGAGCGCACAACTCCGCTGAGAGTTGGTTCTAAACTACAGTACCAACCCACGAAAGGGAGCTGCCTCCCATCCTCTGCTTGCGAAACCTAGGGATCCATGTCATAAGCTTGCAGAAGAACTCAACTGCCTAGCCAGTGCATAAAACCTGAATCTTGTTCTTAGAAAGGCTGGGGCATGCCCATAGAGAGCGGAGTGAACTATTACCATTACTCCCTCTCTTTCACCGGTAACCAAAGAAGGCACGCAAATGTTGCCTAACGCCAATCCTTTTAGGGAGGTTCCTAAGTAGTCAGGCCTCAACGGTTTGGACAGCCTGAAATTCATTCAAAAGGTAGCTAGGTATACCAACATGCAACGCATTAGCATAGTCAATACGAGATGTGATCAAGGCTTGGATGACCGTTTTTCTTGCAGAAGTGGGGAGTAACGGTAAACATCTTTTCCCTTCCTTTCAAGCCCTGTGATGACAAACAAAATTCAACCATATGTAAAACGTTAAGCTAGAGAAATAAATAAAAGAAAAACAGATTACACGTTCACTTTCTGAGGGGTCCCTTGGAAAGAGGGGCCTTGGGCAATTGCCCAGTTTGCCCTTGCCTTAAAATGTCTCTGCTTAATGATTGCAATTAAACAATTAAAAAACATAAAGCCCATAGAGACCCCGAGCAGTTTGTGTGGAGACGTAGGTGTTGAGTAGCAGGGCTTTAGAGGGATGGTCCACCTGTTCTTAAAATCAGTTTCCACCTAAAAAACCTGACCACCCTACAGGCAAAATTCAGATGATCCAACAGGACCTACACTTCCCTGCACTTTCCTCACCTTCACCTTTTCTTTGGGCAGCATGCTCGCCAACAATGTCTGCATAGTCTGCTTTTTTTCCTGAGGTAACTTGCCTCCATTTTGTTTGCGTCAAGTTCAATTTGCAAAAAGGACAATACCTTACAAGGGCCCAGCATTGTTTCAGGGGCAAGTGGAACACTCGTCCATGAGCTCTTGGAATCTAACCAAATTGTGCTGGAAATCTGCTGAACCGGGAGCCCCCACAAAGAAGAAGTCATCCAGGTAATGAGTCACCAACCTATGGTTCGTCTGCCATGCGAAGAGCCACTGCAAAAAGGAACTGAATCACTCGAAAAGTGCACAAGACATAGAGCATCCCATTGGTAATGCCTTGTCTACATACCATTTCCCTTTGAAATACATGCTCAGCAGTTGAAAGTCATCCGTGTGAACCGAAAGCAGGCGAAAAACTGACTTCACAATGCATTTTTCCATCTGTACCTCTTGCCGGCCTGACACCACCAGTGACATTGCCACGCCCATTGAAGAGTAGGACACCAAAACCATTTCCTTTGGAATTAAATGATCAACTGACCCACATTCGGGCCATGGCAAATGCTGTATTAGATGAAACTGCCATTGTTCTTTCTTAGGCACCACACCTATAGGTGATCTAATTAGGTTCCTCCATTGGCCAGTCCTCAAAAGGGTCGCCATCCTTCCCACCTCCAACTTCCTTGTCAAGTTTTTCCTGCAATGCACTTTTATATTTCTTGGTGGACCGTAAATTATCTGCCCACCTCCAAACTCATGGGCCCTCATAACCCAATGAAAACCCTATCTGAACCCATCCCTCAAAATCCTTGCCTCCTCTGGCCATTCATAAATCCCCAGCCAATATTCCAGTCTGTCAAATTTAACTAGAGTATGAGTCTTTCGCCCCAGGTCCCTGTGCCCCTCTCCCACCTCTTTTATCAACATGCTGTGGTAGTGGTGTGTCCCTTAACTGCCTGCATAAGGCTGCAACTGCCCTGCACTCTGTCCCTGCTACCCCCTGCATTCCCAAAACCTTGAATAAGTGGGTGACTTCCTGCACACATGGGGCACTCATGCCGGAATTTGCAGCATGCACAAATTCACATTCCCTTATTGTAGTCCCAGCACGTTCCCCCCTGATCCTCCCTGACCTTTGGGTGCCCCACCTACCTCTCCCTGGGTGGGGTGCCCTTGATAGGGCTTGTAATAATAGGCAGGCCACAGGCCGTGAAAAGAGTCTTACCGAACCTAGCGGACCCACAGTCTGCTGCCACAGCTCTGTATTCAGTACCCTCCACTTTATCTCGGGATCCAAAGTCAAACGTGCCCCGAATTCCTCATCGTCCTCAAAAGGGCAGTCTGAACCCTACCATACCAGGCTACCGACACCACTCATCCTGCCCCTGCGCTGAAGGAGGGGCAGGATTTCCATGTCCAAGACCTACCTGCTGTTGGACCCAATACGGTCACCCTGTACTTACTTCTGTTGGATACGACGGGATACCCGCAGACATCCGGCAAGCCGCTCGGGGCTGATGCCACTAACATTCCTCGCCCCCACCATGTCTTCCTCCGAGTTCCAGGACCACTGATTCTGCTCAATTGTGACGTTCCCACCAAATGGGAGGTACCCCCCTCGGTCCTCACCTGAGGGACTTGAATCCCCCCTCCTCTTCTGACTCTGTTATCCCTCCTTCCGCTCTATTCAAGCTTGGCCACAACAAGCGCTGAGCCCTGCAACCCCAAGGGGCCCCCAACCCCATCCAGGCTCAATCCACCATGCCCTATCCCTTTCCAGACTCTCCCACTCTGGTCCCCTGCCCCTGTGGCTACCCTGAGCCACCATCCACCCAGCGCTCTTGTAGGCCCTGTGGGGCCCTCTGAAGCCAGTCCTAGCATCTCAACCAGGGGGTCCTCCCCAGTCCATGTGAGGGAAAAACGCGGACAGGTCTCGCTGTCACCAGCCACCAGTTCACGTAAACCTGTGCTGGGGAGCCAATAAGTAGGCCCCTATATAGCCCTATTGGGCTACTTTGGACTCAAATAGAGACCAGTGATGAATGAAGGGGAGGACAGTCACTTTGACGGCACCTTCTCCCAAAGACCCCGGAGGGCTGACCTCCCTGAGGTCGGCTTCCCCCCCAAATCCCCATTGTCTGATTGCAAATGTTTTTTATTAATTGTGCAAACACAGCTGTAATATTTGTTGTGGGAACTATTTCATGATTTCCAGGGCCTCCAAGGGTGACAGCCTTTTACTACTGGTGAGCTTTTAGTTCTAGACCCCATAACGGAGCACCATCTACACCCCTTTCACACTTATTCTACAATGTCGGATTAAAGATAAAAAACAGGAAAAGTAACTAGCATGAGGGGTGTGGGCAGGCAGTGCCACCACCCATCTCATTTGTATTTCAACGCAGTTGTTTCCTAAACAGCCTGCCTTCATCTCAGATGAAGTATTTGAGGGAATCAACCGATATTTGGAAGCTTCAGTTGTTGTTAAGGTCGTTTCTTCAGAGGCCCAGCTCCTGTCATATGATACCTAGTAGCAAAACCTCATCTGGACCCTCAAGCTTAATCTTAGCGAAGAGGAAGTGGTCAGATTGGCAGCTCTGCACACTGAATATATACGTCTTTAGTGGGTGGCACTGGCGTCAGATGCATTAAGGGATTTCTTTCAGTGAAATTGGGGTTTCAAGCACGTTCCAATGGACTCTCTTATACAATACCTTTGATGCTTACTCAATTGCACCCCCTTTTCTCTTGCACTAAACATGATTTGATTTTCTTTCATTTCCATGTCACTGTTCCAATGCCTTTCATTAGAAGCGGTGTCATTCCCTTATGACTGACCTCATACACTAAGGGGCAGATTTACTATCTTATGTCCAAGCAAAGCACAGCAACCAAAGTTGCTGTGCTGCTTGCTGTTTGAAATGTAGATAGCAGAACAGCGCCATATCCACTGTGTCTCTCCCTGCGCAAGTGCACTTTAAGCTGCTATGCACTAACACGCACACCTTTACACCATAGTGCAACGGAGTGTGCGCTCTATCACACACAGATTTTGTACTGGTAGGGCACCCTTCTAGTACAAAACTGTGTGGTGAACCTTTTTCCCATTTTGTATGTTTGTTATACAGTGCAGCACATATGCAAAGTTAGAAAAATGTGGAGAATTAAAAAACTTACTGTGCAATTATGCCTGCTTCGAGAAGGGGGTACGTTTTGAACTCAATTCCATGTTTACCAATGTTAGTAGATAGAGATTAGCATCACAACAAGTTGGTGGTTGCATAAAATGCCCATGTACCAACCCCTTGATGCCACGTAATGCAAAGTTGTGCATAGGGCTTCTTGGCGTTACTCGGGTCGGCTTTCCAATGTAAATCTTGTTTTGAGTTGTAAATTAATTACCACCACAATACTTTGCACCAGGTTTGCTTTACAAAAGTAATGTCAATCCTGTGAAAAATGATATTAAATCTGGGCCCCAAAGTGGGCTGCCCACTTTCCCATTTCACTCATCAAATGTACCAAATTCTCTTTAATTTCCTAGGTCTATGTCTCTTGTGTCCACTTATGTGTGCTGTTTTGATTTATGTATTTGTTTTAACTTTAGGCACAAGGATCAAGACATGTCCACTACAGAAAAAGAGGATGGTTGTGTGGTCATCACTGGGGTTGACCCCCAAGTGGATCCTTCCAAGATGGGTGCAGGTGCCATCCGTTCACCCATGAAAACTCTGCAGAGTTTTTACAAAGGAGAGCCAGTAGCGCTGGGTGTAAGTGAAATACTTCAAACTTGAGCAAAGATCCTATTAATGCCTAATTATTTTTCTCTGTTTGAATTCCTTGATTACTGAGATCATGTAAAACTGTCCAAATACACCCACAAAAGTGGCCATGGTTATTTCAAATGTGGACTACTCTGCAATACCAAGGAGCCTGGAACATTCCCTGTGGCACCCCTTTACTACCTAAGGAACAATTGCATTATTCAATAGAAGATCCAGGATTTGGATTTTGCAAGATTTTATTTGCATTGCACCACAGGTCCCAGAAGGCAACTTTAGAGAATAAGATTATGGCCCTTATTTAGTAAAGGTTGTGCTGGTGATTATGCCATGCAACACAGTTTATCACTGCACCCAAGGGCCTTTGAACTAAGAAATACATTTTGTCACAAGGACCCCTGCACAAACTGTCAGGAAATAAGGGCCCTGGTTTATTTTACACTTTGCTGAGAAAATATGATAGAGCAGGGTGAGCATTTAAAATCTACGAATTTTTTGGGGGGACCAGGATTCCCTTCTCATTCTAACTTTGGTGAACAGCAAGAGCGTTGTATGTAAAAAATATAGTACCCTTAGTGCGTTGGCAAAGTTGACAGACTTTAACAAAGACCTAGGGCCTTCTTCAGAATTTGGTGGATGGGATCCTCTATGAAACTCTTGACAGGGAGGGCTGGGCCGAGACAGAAAATAGGTCACCAAAATAAAAGTGACCCCCATTAGTGATTTAGATTGCCAAAATAATGGCCCATGTTTGGAACTTGCTACAGTTTTTAAGTTGTAAATACAAGCTGTATAAGTTATTTGCAATGTTAGGGAAACTGCATGGAAGTGAGGTTGCTGCAGGCAATGTTTGATTTAATATCAGGAAAAGCATCAGTAAACAAATCCTAGCAGACTATAAAACAGGCTCAAAACCAGCAAAAAAGTCACCCACGCAATAACCTGTGACACCAGCCCTTGGGACACACCCTGATTACCCTACAGGCCAGTCCTACCCTGGTGACGTATTTCCCTTCTGCTGTATTACAAGTTCTAACTGCTAGACTTGGCATACTGTTGATGGGACATTTTGCTACATTTGTGACGGAGTACCCTATCTCCAAACTCTAACAGTTCAAGATAATTCATTTTTTTCCAAAACGAACAAGTTGGGAACAATTTTAAATACCTTCTTACCTAATTCCAGTTCGGAGGGTGTTAGAACTGGCTATTTCTGGTAGGCTAAGGCTGACGCCAAAGCCAGGCAGAAACCACCATTCTAGTCAGGGCAAGGGAGTCACACGCCAAGATAACCCCTGCTCACCCCCTGGTAGCTTGGCACGAGCAGTAAGGCTAAACTCGGAGGCAATGTGTAAACAGCAACAACATACTAGACACACCACAAAAGGAACTCCACACAAGGTTATTATAAAATAACTTTTGTATTGTAAAAACACACCAGATAGAACTCACACATGTACATTGTGCCAACTGGCACGGGCAATATTCACAAGGGATTATTTACAGGACAGGGCCACATGGGCCACTGTTAGAATCAACACTTTTAGAAATTAGAATAAGTATAGCACAAAATAACAATTATAAATCACATCCAGTAACTACTGGAGAAGTGTGGCTCAGGGGTTAGAGGCGGCAGACCCGGAAGCTGAGATCGGTCCTGGACCAGGGTTCAATTCCCCGCCTCGGCAGGTCTTGGGCTAAAAATTCCACGGACTCGATAATTCTCGCTCCGGTGCCTTCTCGACTCACGGGTTCACACTCTGCGACTCTGGGCAATAGCTTGCTTAATCTCCACAACGGCCCCTTGCGGCGGGATGCCTGACTTTCACCTTGTGGATACCCGCTGGGGCTATCACACAGGGGAATATCAGGACGGGTTCCCTAAGCAAGCGCCGGGACACCCACTGTGGGTAGCTGTGCGCTATATAAGCTCAACTACATTTACATTTACATTTACTGGGAACAGGTAAGTACCACCTGTACTGGAAAGAACAACCACCTAAGAGTAAAATACATTTAGGGGTATAAGCAAGAGCACATTACCCATGATGCATGAAACACATTCAGAGGAGTAGTAAAGGAAAAAACATGATGCCTAAAAACATTCAGAGGTGTACAGACAACCACCTAAGAATCACACAGCGTTTAGGGGTCTAGGAAAGAACATATTACCCATGATGCATAAATATACATTCAGAGGAGTAGTAAAGAGAAACACATGATGCATAAACCAACACATTCAGCGGTGTTAAGAACAAGGCACATGATGCATCACAAACACATTCAGAGGTGCAGCGCTAGGAGACACATGATGCATAAAAACATTCAGAGGTGAAAAATCAAGGAAGACACATGATGCATAAACACATTCAGAGGTGCCAGAACATAACTCAATAGCGCAAAAACACCTTAGCAATTACTATTAAAAACATAGAAATCACATTGCGCAGAAATCACATACCAGCCCCCATCTAATAAAGGGACTAAAGAGCCCTGTGTCCAGAATGTCAGGCACTGCCAAGCAGTGCCAGTCAGGGGTGCGCCACTGGCGCAAAACCTAAACGTAGCAGGAGCCCACTACTTGCTGGCCACCTGAGGACATCACACAAGACCTAAACGGTGCAGCTGCCCACTAATTGCTGGGCAGCTGGGAACTTCAAACTGCGACAGGGTCCTCACTGACCCTTAGGCGCAAACTGCGCCCATGCTGGAGCCACACAGGCTCTGAAAGTACTTGTGTCCACATTGGAGCCACACCAGCTCTGTCACAACATATGCCCCCAACCGTTGGAGTCCCCCCTTTGGGGACTCAAAATCATTAACTGTCCAGGAGCCTCTCTGGGCCCTAAAACAAAGAACTGGCCCCTCGAGTCTCTTGGGACTCGTGCACAAAATGCGGCCGTCGTTGGAGTCCCTCCTTTACTCATAAACACAGAAATGCCCCCGGAGCCCTCTCAGGACTCGTGCACACGTTGTGGGCATTGGAGCCTCAGGCTCCGTTGAAACGTTGGGGCGGCCCACTGCCAGCTGGGGCCGCCCTTCCTCTACTCTCGCCCCATGTGCCGCTCTCCGGCACCAACAGCAGCCGCACCGAGCCCCCCCCCCCCAGCCCTTCCGACTCTCCGGGCTGTCTCCTGGGCGGGGCTCCTCCGGGCGGCGGCCTCTCTGCTGGGCGGTGGCTCTCCTTCGTTCCCGGGGCTCCCTCAGCACACGGGAGTCCCGCAAGCACCACCAGCCTTCCTTCCTTGTGCCGTGGCCAGACTTTCCGGTCTCCCTCTCCACAAGGGAGACCGGCAACGAACACCAAAGCAGGCTTCCCCCTGGCAGGGGAAGCGGAAGTGACCGCCTTGAGGCCCCGCCCACGTCACCGAAGAATCTGCCTGGCTTCCTGCGCTGAGGGCCGCCAATGGCAGCGCGGCCCTTGGCAGGGAGGCGGGCACAGCTCCTCTCTCTCGATCTCCGGGCCAGCGGCGGTGAAATCGACACGAGGCAATGCCGGGTGGGCACCAGCTTCAAATAATTAAATAAAAACGGGGTGGCACCCGTAAATTAACTAAATAAACGGGAAATAAAAGCGCTACCAAGCGCTAGAGGACCAACAAGGTCCCAGTGGAAATAAAAGCGCTCCCAGGCGCTTAGAGTAGGGATAAAGCGCTCCCAGCGCTAAAGGCACACAAAGTCCTGCAAAGTCCTTCAACGGTCCAGGACCTCAATAGTCCAGGGCATAAGGTGGAGCCCACCAGCTCCCAGAGCAGGAAAGTCCATCAGGGGTCCAGGGGCTGGGCAGGGCCCAGGGATTCCCCTGGGCCCAAGCAGCAGCACGCCATAGGCAAGATTCAAGTCCAAACACAAGAACATTTTGGAAGGGGACACAGCCCCTTTTTATACTATAAAATCCTTTGTCTAAAGGGTGCAAGCAGTGTGAGAACCAGCTAGAACTGGTTATAGGGAACTCCTTTCAGTGTGAGGGGCAGAGGCGACAGTCGCCCAGCAGGAGGTGGAGCCAGCATTGTGGCAGGCAGGCACTGCCCTCTTCACTCCCAGGTGCCATCTCCTCCCACTTCCCTGGCAGCAGATGCAGCCTTTCATCCACGGGCTGACTCAGACAACCTCCTGGGGCTCCCCAGCCCCTGTCACCCTCAAACCAGACAGTCAATCCACAAGCACGCCCAGGCACTCCTGGACCAGACTCACCAGCCAATCACACGCCAGACACAAATTACACAAATATGCCAACTTCTAAAAGTGGCACTTCTACACTAGACACAGTCATGCCGCATATATCATTACGCAGCATTCAATCTCACGCGTTCGCACATACCAAACTCGACCCTGCACTCCCCACACATCAGGAACTACCATGGGCATACATATTCCCCATTCATTCCTAGGGGAGGGCCGGTCACTCACCACATATACACAGAGAGCTCAAGCATGTTACACTGTACCACAGTGAAAAAGTGCGCAGAGGCCTAAAATCACCACCACCAGGTTCCAGAAACAGGCTAGGAAAAAACAAAAAGTCTCGGGGTGAACCTGCCAAAAGGGCCGGGTCCAACAGAGGGTATTTTTGAGACATTCAATAAGATGAAATAGAACCTCACCAAAACACTTGATGAATTAGCCCACAAGATGTCTAGATATATCAACAGAACACAGGACACAAAAGAAGCATAAAATTGATTTACTCCAGACTTTCAACATCTTCTATATTCAGTATAATAATAAAAACATCCAACATTCAACATGGAAATTTACTGCCCCGTGGGATTTATACATTTGAGTAAATTTCCTGCACACACCTTATTTGTTGTGCTATGCGCCCTCCAAAATCTCCCATCTCTGTGCTCGTGTGCCTGCTAAATAGTTGCTGCCTTCTTTGTCATTTCATTAGGTCTATGGCATTCTCTTGTCTGCCTGTTAGGCTCTCTCTTTCCTGTAGTCTCTACCTTTTGTCCCATTCTGTCCGCACTACTGTCCTCTTTAGCCATTTCAGTGCCCATGCACTCCCTCAGTGCCTGCCCGTTCGCAATAATTGGGTTTGTGCCAGGGAGGGGGATAGCGATTATTTTCCAGTGCATCAGCCCATTTTAGTAAGTCTGGACTAGCCATTTTTAGTTCGAGGTCTACCAGACATATCAACTATTTGGCTTGCTAACTGCATCTTGGGGACATCGGAAAGCTTCCCTGGGAATGCATTCCACCCATTTCTTAACATTGGCTTTGAGGTTTGTAACTCACATTTGCTTTCTTTCTATTTGATGGCTTTATTTGTTTTAGACTGTCCACCTTGAGATGTTTCTGTACTTGCCCGAAACCTATGCACTGTATTCTTCCACCTGTAATTAATGTCTGTAAACAGGCTTTTAAATCCTGCTCTTAATTTGCCACATTTGCTCTGCCTTCTAAGGCAGATGTCAAATGTAAGGCTCTGTCTTTCATAGAGCTTAGTGTTTATTTTTCTTTCTCTGACTTAAAAGTGGTAGGATTTATCTGACAATCATGCTTACTGATGTGTGTTGTAGGATGTTATTTTTTTACTAGCAGAAGATAACATTTAAATGTCTTTAAATCAACTGTGCAGATATTTAGGAATATGGAAAGCACAAATGAAGCACTTGTTTTGGTAATTTTGAAGTGTGATGGAAACAAATACTGTAATATGATCAAAACAAATCATTACACTAGGTGACATTTCCACACTTTATCGTTTGTACGCTGTATACTTTTATCAGTAAGAACTGTATGTCTGTGCAAATGTAATGGTAATTTTAATTAACCCCATCACCGCGGGGCTAATTTGACAACAGCACGGGGGGAGGGGGGCCACGCGCAGCGGTGCTGCTGAGAGCTCGTCACGGCCCCGCCCACTCAATGGAACGCCCAGCACAGCGGGGTAATTATCCCTGCGTGGGCGTTCCGCAGAGGCCATGACGAGCTCAGCTCGTCACCAGCACACGGCCACCGTGCTGCATGACGAGCTGAGCTCGTCAGCAGCATGCAAGGGGTTAAAGATGTGTTTCCTGTAATTGTAGTGCCCTGCCACAGATGCATACTCCACTTTACCCACCACACTCAATTCCACTCTACTCTGCACTACTCCATGCTGCCGCACTGTGCTCTGCCCCACTCCACACCACACCACTTCATACTGCATCACTGCACTTTGCGCTGCACTCTACGCCACTTCTCTCAATGCCTCTCTACATCACTCTACTCTATGCCAATGTACTCTACCCCACACTACTCTACTATGTACCATTGCACTCTTCGCCACTGCACTCTGTGCCAATCCACTCTAAGCCACTCTAATCAACTCTGCACCACTGCACTCTAAGCCACCCCACTCTATGCCACTTCACTCTACACCACTCTATTCCACTATGCGCCATTCCACTCTACATCACTCCACTCTATGCCTCTGCATTCTACCCTGCACCACTCCACTGTATCCCACTGCACCGTACGCCACTCTAGTCTATGCCGCTGCACTCTACACAGCTGCACTCTAAGCCACTGTGTTGTACGCCAATCTACTCTGTACCCCTGCACTGTATGCCGCTATACTCTACTCTGCAACACTCTACTATATGCCACTGCACTCTACACCACTCTCCACCATTGCAGTCTATGTCACTTTACTCTGCACCACTCTGACACTTCACTCTACAGTAATGAACTCCACCCCACTCTAGTCTTTACAACGACACTCTCTGCCACTGAACTCTGTGCCACTTTACACTGTGCCACTACACTCTTTGCCACTGCACTCTACTCTGCACCAGTCATCTCTGCGCCCCTCTGCCAATGCACTCTACTCCACTCCATTCTATGCCAATTCGACCTACATCACTATAATCTACTGTACACCTCTGCACTTTATGACACTGCACTCTACGCCCTCTTCACTCTATGCCTCTTTACTCAGCATCACTCTACTCTATGTCATTGCACTCTATGCCACGGCACTCTATGACACTCTACTCTACAAGACTGCACTCTCTGCCACTGAACTCAATGCTACTCTACCCTGCACCACTGTATCCTATGCCACTGCACTCTACTCTGCATCACTCAACTTTACATCACGCTACACCAAGCACTCTACCCCACTGCACTCTACGCTGCTCTACTCTGCATCACTCCACTCTAATCTGTTCTGCGCCACTGTGCTCCACGCTACTGCACCCTTCACCACTCTACTGTGTCACTGCATTCTATGCCACTTTACTCTACATCTCTGCACTCTACCCTTCACCACCCCACCCCACTCTACCCTGCACCTCTGCACTCAACACCACTTTACTCTACTCTGTAACAATCTAGTCTATGCCACTGCCCTCTATGCAATTCTACTCCACTTTGCACCACTCTACTTTAAGCAATTTCACTCTATGCTGCTGCGGTCTACTCTGCATCACTCTACTGTACTTCACTGCACTGTACGCCAATAAACTCTACACCACTTTCTTCAAAACCAATGCACTCTATGGCAATATACTCTCCACAGCTGTATATAACTTATTTTATTTATTGAGTTTTATATAGGGCAAACTTGACCTGAGAGCATCAGAGTGCTTCACAGAGTTACCGGCATATACTTGAGACGTGGAGTAAATGCAGATACATAGTGACAGAAAGTGATGAGGTATACGAGGTATGAAATTGCATAAGTCGAAATATGTAATATACATTTGGGGTACAAATAAATATGTGGTGGCATTATATGATGAAGTGTACAAGGACATTGCAGGAAGATTGCTGATACAATTCGGAGGTAGTTACGGTATAAAAAATATATATCGCTTTGCAGAGCACAGCAGCAATAATTCAAAATTACCAGTGGAGTAAAATAATAACAGCAAAAAACATAGTAGCAATAAATACGACAAAACAGGCTGAACAGAAGTAAAGACATGTGTTGTAGGTCTGAGGTAGCTGGGGCAAGGCCTCTTGTGGATGGTGGAATCTAGAGGCACAGATTTCCCCGGGGTAGTGGTGCCACTTCACTCTAGTCCACTCTACTCCACGCCACTCTACAACACTCCACTCAATGATACTCCAATCTATGACTCTCTACTCCATTAAACTTTACTCGAATCAACTCTATGCCACTCGACTCTGCAACACACTATTCCACTCTATATGACTCTACGACACTACTCCAATCAATGACACTCTACACAACTCCCTCTATGCGACTCCATTCCACTCTACTCCACTCTATTGTGCAACACCCTACTTCACTCCACTCCACTGCTCCACTCTATGCCACTCCCCTCCATGACACTCCAGTCTAACACTCTATGCCACTCCACTCTAAACCACTCACATTTACATCACTCAAATCGATTCTGTGCATTCCACTCTCCTGCAGTCCTCCACTCCATTCCATGCTAAATCAATCTACTACACTCTACGTCACTCGACTCTAGAAACATCTACTCCACTCTACGTAACACCCACTACACCACTCCATTCTGCTCTACACCACTCCACAATACTCTATGGTACTCCACTCTACACACTCTGCTCCACTTTACACCACTCAACTCTACTCCACTCTAATCCCTTCCACTCTACGGCAATCTACTTCCTCCACAACACTCTATACCACTCCACTGAATGCCACTCTATTAACATTCCACTTCACTCTACGCCACTCAACTCTACTTTACACCACTCCACGCTACTCAACGACTCTCTACGTCACACTACAACACTCCACTCTCTTCCACTTTGTAACATTTCACTTCAACCTACTTTACTCCACTAACTTTTAACCATGCTTAACAGCAGCCACACTGGCGTGCAACATGGCTAAAACATATTGGCTAAGCCAATAGCTCTTGTGTAGATGAGACCTATTGGTTTTGTCAATGCTTGTTCTACTCTTGCATTTGCCATGGTTCTGAAGCCATTGGGGGCTGTTTTTTGAATACCCATGGTGACCTCTAGCTCTTCTGTCGCTATCTCTAGCTTCACTATGATTATTTCACGGACACAGTAGGGAGTATAAGCAGAGTAAAAGATGAAGAGATGGGAAAAGAGAGAGATGGAGCTGAGCTAAAAAGAGTTTGATAGAGCTAGATCAGAGAGCGGGAACAGGAAGAGAAAAAATAATAATAATAACGAGCATTTGTAAAGCATGCAGCTACCTCAGGTGAGGAGCCCCGGCGCTAATATGGCAGACTGCAGAGCAGAGGGACCCACACAATTATTTGCGGTGCAAAAAGAGCCAGGTTTTTCAGTTCCTTTCTGAACTCTAACTCCGAGTTCAGCATGCGTAAGTGGGGAGACAAGTTATTCCACAGCTTGGCCGACCCCACCGAGAAAAACCTGTACCCCTGCCTGACTTTGGAAAAGCCGGGGACAGTGACGTAATGTTGTAGATTGGATCTTAAGGACAGCACTTGGCAGTGTGACTGGAGTCTTTTCCTCAAGTAGCCATGGCCCAAGCCATGGTAGGCATGGAAAGCCATTGTAAGGGCCTTGTGTTCAATCCTCTTGGCTATAGGGAGCCAGTGGAGTTGTTTGAGGTGCGGGGAAATGTGCTGGCGCAGAGGGACCTTGCAGATTAGCCTTGCTGCAGCATTCTCTACCAATTGAAGCCTCTTAATCAAGAATCCAGGAAGGCCCAGGTAGAGGCCATTTGCATAGTTGAGATGAGAAGTCCCCAGGGCATGAACCGTGGTATTTCTGCTTTCTTCTGGCCAGAAGCCCAAAAATGTTCTGATGGCTCTTATCTTCCTGAAACATGCTGCCAAAAATTGCCTGACATGGGCCAAGAGGGCTAAGACCTTATTCCACCTGACTCCCAGGTTTTTGACCCAGTCTTTCGGTGCCGGTGAGGAGCCAAGTTCCACGGGCCACCATAGTCCTGAAGGTGGAAGGAGGCTTGATTAACAAATAAGACCTCTGTCTTGTCGGCATTTAGCTTTTATTGGTTTTCGTTCATCCAGCTTGCTATGTTTCGCAGACAGTCTTTGAATGAGTCGAACTCTGCAGCAGAGTGATAGTTGAAGGAAAACACCAGCTGGGAATCGTCCGTATATGAGATCACCTTAGCACCTCTCCTACCAATGAAAACTGCTAGGGGAGTCCTACAAATGTTACAAAGTACTGGGATTAAGGCTGAGCCCTGGGTCTCTCCGCATTTGAGTGGTTTCACTGAGAAAATGAATAGGCGAAGAAGGACTTGTTGTCCTCAGTCAGTGTGATAAGAAGCAATCCACTCCAGTGCGGTGCCCTGTACAACAAACTGCTTCAGTCTGCACAGCAGAATCATGTGTGAGACAGTATCAAATGCAGCAGAGAGATCTAAAAGTACCAGCATGGTTGACGAGACACTGTCCACAGATAGCCGAATGGAGTCAGCTACTTCAATCAGTACTGTTTCCGTGCTGTATCCTGTGCGGAAGCCAGATTGTGAGTCATGTAACATCTTGTTGGTCTCCACAAAATTGGCTAAAAGTAGCTGGGCCTGCTTCTCAAGAATCTTAGCAGGTGCCGAAAGTAGGGGGATAGGCCTGAAGTTACTGAGTACTTTTTGGTCCGCATTGACCTTCTTTAAGAGAGGCAGAAGGTAAGCGTGTTTTCACGAGGCAGGGTAAATACCCATTCTGAGGGAAGTATTCCAGATGTTATTTAGGACTGGGTTTAGCCATTCTGCCAGAAGCCTGAACTGTCTCACCGGTCAGGGGTCACCTGACGAACCTGATTTTCATTTCCGCAGTTCTGCCAGGGACACTTCTGCGGGTATGGGGAGGAAGGAAGTGAAAATTGAGACAAGTTTGAAAAATATTGCCAAGGCTAATTTGGTTCCCTGCCTGACCCTGATCATATTGCAGCACTCTGCTTGTATTTGTCTTTTTAGGTTTTGCCTGCGCAGCATTTGCGCTGTGTTTTGGAAATCTATTGTTTTTATTATAAACTTAAAAGGGGCTTACATCCCACCCCCTCTCTTTCCTGGCTTTTCATTGGTTCCTGTGCATGCCACTTACTTTTCCTCCATTTCTATTGGCTGTAGCATATTTCCCTGCATTTACCTATGCTTGTTTCTAGGTCTGAAAAGCCCTACTTTACGGGATCCTTTTCCCCATTAATTAGCTAAGATGGGTGCAAGCTAGTATATGTGCCCCACTTTTACACTAGCTCTGGATAGGGTTGATGGGGTGGCTCCTTAAAATAATGGGGCTAGGAAGGTGCTTAAGGGCATTGTTGAGGAGGAAGGTTTAGTGGATAGCTGGAGAAGCTTATATCCTGGATGGAAGGAGGGAACTCATTTTACCTCATACACAGGCACTTGGGCACGTCTAGATTATTGTTTGATTTCTAGGGGACTGGCTGCTGGACTTACAGGTGCTACACAATTAGCCAGAACGTATTCAGATCACTGTCCTGTTCGAATCACATTGCAGATACCTGGCTATGATAGACCTAGCCCGGCATGGCGTCTTCAGCCTAACTCCCTATTAGATACAGTATTTAAGGCGGAACTAGAGGAAGAGATCAAAGAGTTTTTTTCACGCAATAGGGGGTCAGTGGACAGTGTCGAAGTTGTATGGGAGGCATTCAAGGTTACCGTACGAGGATATTGCATATCTAAGAGCTTTGGGATGTTAAGGGACATTCAGAGGATATTAAGTACACTAGAATAGGAACTGAAGGGGTTGGAGCGCGACATGCTAAATAGAGATGCAGGGCAAGCACATAAAGACTTCAGGGCTAAATTGTCTGAATATGAGGAGGAGGCTGCTCGTGAAATCAAGTTCCGAAGCCGGCATTGGGTAGCGCGTGCATACGGGGAAGGAGAAAGGCCGGGTAAGGCTCTTTCCGAGATCACTCGAAACCCACGTTTCGGTAGTAGTATATTGGAAATTGTTGGGCCGGAAAGGAGGGACATATCGGGACAATGCTAGTATTCTGGGGGCCTTTACCTCGCATTACACTCAACTACATACCACGCAAAAAATCGGTGAGATGGACCCGGACGGCTTCTTGGGAGATATTGCCTTGTGCTGGTTAAGTGATGTACACAGGACGTTTCTGAATGCTCCACTTGAGCTTGATGAGATTAGAGAGGCGATGATGTCACTAAGAAATAGTAAAGCGCCGGGATTAGATGGACTGCCTGCAGAATTCTATAAGTGTTATATAGACATTATGGCCCCAGTATTGTGGGAGGTTTAGGAGGAATCTCTAGAGGTAGGTATACTCCCACAATCAATGCGAGAGGTTGTCATCACATCCCTATTAAAACCCGGTAAGAACCCCAGGGTATGCGATTCATATCGCCCACTATCATTGATAAACTGTGACGAGAAAATATTGGCCAAAGTGCTGGCGAATCGCCTATCTATCGATATTAATGACAAAAATAATACTCCCGTACCAATCGGGCTTTGTCCCAGGTAGGACCACTACCCACAATTTGCGTACTCTTTTCTCCTTAATACAAACTGTGGAGCCTAGGTTTCCGGTAGCCGCCGTATTTCTAGACGCTTTTAAGGCATTCGATTCAGTCGAAAGGCGATATCTATTTGTTGTCCTAAGGACCATGGGATTCCCTAGGCTCTTTCTTTCCTGGTTGCAGTTACTGTGTAATACACCTACTGCTGGAGTACTTATAAATGGTCACCTCTCCACATCAATTTCGGTGACGAGCGGCACTAGACAGGGATGTCCCCTATCCCCACTCCTTTTTGCTATAGCGATCGAGCCGTTAGCATGTCGACTGCGGCAGCTTCATCGAGATACTGCGTTTAAGTGCTATCAGTGCCAAATCTCACTCTCACTTTATGCTGATGATGTAACGCTATATGTTATGGACCCTCAGCATAATCTAAATCCAGTATTGCAGGAGTTCTTAGTATTTGGTGGGATGTCGGGAGTACATATAAATTGGACGAAATCACTGAATTCCCAAAGGACTAGCCACTGGAATGGTGCCACTCTGATCTTCGCTATATGGGTATTCAGGTTTCCAGAGACAGAGAGGAAACACTTAGGCTAAACTATGGAACTGCAATTACTAAATTGACTTCGAGCATTACCAGATGGATTTCCCTCTCTTTGTCAATGGCAGGCAGAGTCTCGCTCATTAAGATGGTGATACTACCTCGTTTTTTATATCTTTTTACAAATGTTCCGTACTATCCAGGAGCCTTTTTAAAAAAAACATTACGTACTGAATTGATACGACTGGTATGGGGCGGGAGGCAACCGAGACTTAAATGGTCAGTCATGGCACAATCTTATGATAAGGGTAGGTTTGATATCCCGGATTTTGAAGCGTACTATATTAGCGCACAAGTTCACTACGCATACCACTGGATGGCGCCTACACCGTTTATGCCACAGTTGGCGGCGGAGGACTGGTTGGCACGTCCATACCCCTTAAATGGCATAATTCATGGATCTGTTGATATATTAGAAACGCCGCTAATGACACAAACGTGCACGATAGATGCCTGGCGGCGCATGGCGAAGATATTGCAAATCACACTGTTATATTCACCGCGTTTGCCCCTTACTTATCACCCAAAAATGGTACTATTCTAGGAGGCTGGTTTTCGAGCCTTGTGCAGGTGCTTAAAGATAGTGACCTGGGGGGACCTGTTTCTGGGAGGAGTCTTTCGCACTATGGCCCATTTTTTTAAGGATGTAGATCCCACACCGCTGGAGGTATTCTATTATGTGCGACTGAGACAGGGAATGAGAGAGGTCTTGGTAGATTTCCCCAAGGAGCCTGTTAGCTTGGCCCCGCTACATCTCATGCTAAGTTCTACAGATGGGAGGCATCTGGTGTCTGGAATTTACAACAGTCTTAGAACACAGCGACAGGAAATAGAAGGGTCGGCTCGGTTACATTGGAGCGAAGATCTGGGTAAAGAAATTACTGAAGAACAATGGATATATTGTTGTGGACTCACAGGGAATATATCTGCTAGCTGTAGGTTCAAAGTTATTCATTATAAATATCTGCAGCGGATATACTACACAACTGCCAGGAAATATAGGTTCCAATTATCTGATAATGATAGGTGCGAAAGATGCAGGAGCCCTGGAGCTGGCTTCCTGCACCTCGCGTGGGAATGCCCGGCTGTATGGGAATACTGGACACAGGTACACGCTGCCGTAGGGGACATGCTGGGAATCACATTTGACAAAGACCCACTGATTATGTTGTTGGGATATACAGCCAAAATACCCAGAAGCTGTAGAAAGTTTTTAATTAAACAACAGGGGGGTGGTGATGGACAGAGTTTCTGAATTAAGCAGAATACTCTCACCCAGTCAAGAGATCAGAGCTTAATCCAACACCGTTTTTTAGCTCACTGCACCATCCCAGCTAAGAACCTGGCTATATGCAAATTAGTCTGTCCCTGGCCCAGTGTATCATGGGAACAGGGCAAACCAAACTACCAAGCCAATTCTTTCACTGGGAAGGAAACAAGCTATCGGGGACCGGTTTCTGGCATTTCAGCCGTCTTTGGCCCGGCTTGCTTGAATGCTGATGGTGCAATGAGCTAGGGACTCACGTCTGAGTATACCCTTCCACGCTTATGGTGGACAAAATAATTAAACAACAGGGGGTGGTGATGGACAGAGTTTCTGAATTAAGCAGAATACTCTCACCCAGTCAAGAGATCAGGGCTTAATCCAACACCGTTTTTTAGCTCACTGCACCATCCCAGCTAAGAACCTGGCTATATGCAAATTAGTCTGTCCCTGGCCCAGTCTATCATGGAAACAGGGCAAACCAAACTACCAAGCCAATTCTTTCACTGGGAAGGAAACAAACTACCGGGGACCGGTTTCTGGCATTTCAGCCGTCTTCGGCCCGGCTTGCTTGAATCCTGATGGTGCAATGAGCTAGGGACTCACGTCTGAGTATACCCTTCCACACTTATGGTGGACAAAATAATTAAACAGGGGGTGGTGATGGACAGAGTTTCTGAATTAAGCAGAATACTCTCACCCAGTCAAGAGATCAGGGCTTAATCCAACACCGTTTTTTAGCTCACTGCACCATCCCAGCTAAGAACCTGGCTATATGCAAATTAGCCTGTCCCTGGCCCAGTGTATCATGGGAACAGGGCAAACCAAACTACCAAGCCAATTCTTTCACTGGGAAGGAAACAAGCTACCGGGGACCGGTTTCTGGCATTTCAGCCATCTTCGGCCCGGCTTGCTTGAATCCTGATGGTGCAATGAGCTAGGGACTCACGTCTGAGTATACCCTTCCTCGCTTATGGTGGACAAAATAATTAAACAACAGTGGGTTTTGATGTTCAGAGTTTCTGAATTAAGCAGAATACTCTCACCCAGTCAAGAGATCAGGGCTTAATCCAACACCATTTTTTAGCTCACTGCACCATCTCAGCTAAGAAGCTGGCTATATGCAAATTAGTCTGTCCCTGGCCCAGTGTATCATGGGAACAGGGCAAACCAAACTACCAAGCCAATTCTTTCACTGGGAAGGAAACAAGCTACCGGGGACCGGTTTCAGGCATTTCAGCCGTCTTCGGCCCGGCTTGCTTGAATCCTGATGGTGCAATGAGCTAGGGACTCACGTCTTAGTATACCATTCCACGCTTAAGGTGGACAAAATAATTAAACAACAGGGGGTGGTGATGGACAGAGTTTCTGAATTAAGCAGAATACTCTCACCCAGTCAAGAGCTCAGGGCTTAATCCAACACCGTTTTTTAGCTCACTGCACCATCCCAGCTAAGAACCTGGCTATATGCAAATTAGTCTGTCCCTGGCCCAGTGTATCATGGGAACAGGGCAAACCAAACTACCAAGCCAATTCTTTCACTGGGAAGGAAACAAGCTACCGGGGACCGGTTTCTGGCATTTCAGCCGTCTTCAGCCCGGCTTGCTTGAATCCTGATGGTGCAATGAGCTAGGGACTCACGTCTGAGTATACCCTTCCACGCTTATGGTGGACAAAATAATTAAACAACAGGGGGTGGTGATGGACAGAGTTCAGGGCTTAATCCAACACCGTTTTTTAGCTCACTGCACCATCCCAGCTAAGAACCTGGCTATATGCAAATTAGTCTGTCCCTGGCCCAGTGTATCATGGGAACAGGGCAAACCAAACTACCAAGCCAATTCTTTCACTGGGAAGGAAACAAACTACCGGGGACCGGTTTCTGGCATTTCAGCCGTCTTCGGCCCGGCTTGCTTGAATCCTGATGGTGCAATGAGCTAGGGACTCAAGTCTGAGTATACCCTTCCACGCTTCGAGGTACTGCGTTTAAGTGCTATCAGTGCCAAATCTCACTCTCACTTTATGCTGATGATGTAACGCTATATGTTGTGGACCCTCAGCATAATCTAAATCCATTATTGCAGGAGTTCTTAGTATTTGGTGGGATGTCGGGGGTACATATAAATTGGACGAAATCGCAATTTTTCCCACTCACTTCGGCGATCACTGAATTCCCAAAGGACTAGCCACTGGAATGGTGCCACTCTGATGTTCTCTATTTGGGTATTCAGGTTTCCAGAGATAGAGAGGAAACACTTAGGCTAAACTATGGAACTGCAATTACTAAATTGACTTCGAGCATTACCAGATGGATTTCCCTCTCTTTGTCAATGGCAGGCAGAGTCTCGCTCATCAAGATGGTGATACTACCTCGTTTTTTATATCTTTTTACAAATGGAGCCTTTTTAAAAAAAACATTACGTACTGAATTTATGTGACTGGTATGGGGCGGGAGGCAACCGAGACTTAAATGGTCAGTCATGGCACAACCGTATGATAAGGGTAGGTTTGATATCCCGGATTTTGAAGCGTACTATATTTGCGCACAAGGTCACTACGCATACCACTGGATGGCGCCTACACCGTTTATGCCACAGTTGGCGGCGGAGGACTGGTTGGCACGTCCATACCCCTTAAATGGCATAATTCATGGATCTGTCGATATATTAGAAACGCCGCTAATGACACAAACGTGCACGATAGATGCCTGGCGGCGCATGGCGAAGATATTGCAAATCACACTGTTATATTCACCGCGTTTGCCCCTTACTTATCACCCAAAAATGGTACTATTCTAAGAGGCTGGTTTTCGAGCCTTGTGCAGGCGCTTAAAGATAGTAACCTGGGGGGACCTGTTTCTGGGAGGAGTCTTTCGCACTATGGCCCATTTTTTTAAGGATGTAGATCCCACACCGCTGGAGGTATTCTATTATGTGCGACTGAGACAGGGAATGAGAGAGGTCTTAGTAGATTTCCCCAAGGAGCCTGTTAGCTTGGCCCGCTACATCTCATGCTAAGTTCTACAGATGGGAGGCATCTGGTGTCTGGAATTTACAACAGTCTTAGAACACAGCGACAGGAAATAGAAGGGTCGGCTCGGTTACATTGGAGCGAAGATCTGGGTAAAGAAATTACTGATGAACAATGGATATATTGTTGTGGACTCACAGGGAATATATCTGCTAGCTGTAGGTTCAAAGTTATTCATTATAAATATCTGCAGCGGATATACTACACACCAGCCAGGAAATATAGGTTCCAATTATCTGATAATGATAGGTGCGAAAGATGCAGGAGCCCTGGAGCTGGCTTCCTGCACCTCGCGTGGGAATGCCCGGCTGTATGGGAATACTGGACCCAGGTACACGCTGCCGTAGGGGACATGCTGGGAATCACATTTGACAAAGACCCACTGATTATGTTGTTGGGATATACAGCCAACATACCCAGAAGCTGTGGAAAGTTTTTAGACATTACAATGCTTTTGGCTAAGAGGCGACTGGCATGTCGATGGGGATGGGGACGGGCCCCGAAGTTTAAGGAATGGCTACAGAATGTTATCTATTGTCAAGAACAGAATGTGATACATGCTGAACCTCAACCACTGGCCTCGAGACCTAAAGATATATGGGGGCTAATACAGGATTATCTCATACGTGCGAGTGATAGAGACTCTGTGGGACGGTCCCAGGCTACTGCTTAAGTACAGGATGAAGGGTGGGGCTGGCCACTTCCAACTAGTTTCTGATCGGTGACTGCCTAAGTCCTTCAGCAATGTTACTTACAACAGGTTACATATTTCTCAATGTATATTGTGATGAGATGTCTCTTGATGCCTTATATTGATGCATGCCATGCCTTTCTACTAAGTCGCGAAATGAGACTGCACTTTTTACATGGGACTAATAACAATTGATGACTGTTGGAATTCTAAGGATTGCAGATAACGTGTAGATGTATCAGACTGTGATGTACTATGCCAGGTGTATGTGCCACGAGCTGCATGTCAATGGTTATGTTTCAAAAATATAAAAAATAAATGAAAAAAAAAACCTTAAGTTTGAGCTAGAGACATTTTTTTTAAAATCTTCAGATTATGCAGCAGATGATGGATTATGTGGCAAGTGCAGCAAATCCATAATTATGCAAAAGTCGCCAAAGCCACAGAATGAATAATTCCAGTGGCTCTGATTTTATTACACCACTGAACCGTCCTTTGGTCTTGTCATGTTTTAATGCTATTTCCTTACTGGTTACACTTGGCAACTAAGGTACATATTTTCTCGGAAACTGTTGGAGCATGGCGTTAACCCAAGAAGGCTAACGCAGCGCTCCGACAGTTTCAAAACACAGGGATGCGCCGTATTCATGAGAATAAAGCTCACTCCTGCCTTTCCTTTAGCGCTGGCATTAAATGTAGCCTCCTGGCACCAATGCAGGCACTCTTGCACCATTGTGAAAGGGTGCCTGTGTTGCAGGGAAAGATTTTATATGTGGAAGATGGTGTCCCTTCCTACACATAAGCAATCAGTAATGACAATTTGTAACAACTATGTGTGCTGCAGAATGCGGTGCATATAGAAGTTGCAAATCGTCATTTTTCTTAATGATTTTTTATGTGCAGGAAGAGACACCTTCCTGCACATACACAGTCAATCATTGCATTTAGCTCTTTCTATCTGTGCTGCAGCACACATAGAAACTGTAAAGACAAGGAGAAATAAAGCATTTCCCCTCCATTTGCCATGTTAAGACCAGGTTTTTCCTGGTCTTAAATTTGGTGCTTCCCCATATTTAAGCCACCCATGTAAATATGGAGCAGCAGCAGAATCAATGGGTGTTGCGGCGGAACCACACCTCAACACCCTTTTCCCGCCCTTTCATGCTACGTGTAGTGTGAAATGGGGCCTTATTCACAAGGCGACGTAAAGTCACGTTAAGTGGCTTAACGCCTCCTTGTGAATAAGGTGAAGCCCCTATTGCCACAGGAACGTCAGAAAAAGTGATGTTCCTGTGGTGATAGGGGCTTGTAAATACGCCTCTAAGGGGGATATTCTCAAGAAAGTGGCAGAGAGTGGCATCACTTCGGAAACGCAAGGCTGCACCATATTCATAAGGATATGGTGCACCCTTGAGTTTCCCCCTGCGATGGCGCTAAGTTTCACAACTTAGCGCTAATGCAGGCACCCTTGCACCAGAGTGCAAGGGTGTCTGCAAGCAGGGAGGTTTGCTTATGTACAGGAAGGTGTCTTTTCCTGCACATAAACAAACCTAAAATGCCAGTTTGTAACTTACATGCGTGCTGCTTCATTCAGCACACATGTAAGTTACACCACGGCATTTAAAAAAAAGTTTGTTTATGTACAGGAAGGGACACCTTCCTGTACATAAACAAACCATGGCATTTTACATTTTACATGCATGCTACACAAGGCAGCACACATGGAAAAAGCAAAAACGGGGAGAAACAAAGCATTTCTCCTCATTTCGGCAACTTAAGACCAGGGTGTTCCTGGTCTTCATTTTGGCACGACCTCCTATTTACGCTGCCCTTGTGAATAGGGGGCAGCGTCAAAATCAATGGGTTTTGCGGTAGAAAGCCCACCACAACACCCACTGCACGCCCCTTTCACGCTAAACACAGCGTGAAAGGGGGCCTTATTCACAAGGCAGCATTAAGCCACGTTACGTGACTTAACGCTGCCTTGTGAATAAGGCGAGGCCCTTATCGCCACCATGAGGTGGCGATAGGGGCTTCTGAATATGCCCCTACGTTTTTTTGCATTTCATGATGTGTTTATAAGAGATGGCTTCGCAGAGATTACAGCAGTGAGAGGGTCTCCTGGAGAAACAACAGGAATGTGCTTAACAAGCATCCGAGTGTGGAGGTAGGGGCGGGGGACGGGGCGGTCGAGCACTTTGCCAGGTCCGGTTGTGGTTCTCAGTCTGGCCCTGTAGAGCACATAACTTCCCCAAAGCGTTCCGGCTTCGGATTCTGTCTCTTTCAAAGGAATGAGCGATAGGTTAATTATTAGACAAGCCTTATATTTCAAAACATGACCAACCATATGTTACGTGGAAAACTATAAAACCATTCATTTTGCTACTGTTTACTGCAGTCTTGTTTTATCAGCAGTCAGTCTTCATGACAGCAGATGCACCCTCTGATTTAAGTCTTTGTGGAGAAACACTTGGACAACCTAGGACTTCGGAGAGCAGTGTGGCGCAGAGAAGCATACAGGCTAGAGAGAGGAACAGGGACACTGGTGGGGGCAAAAATAGATGGTGTACAGTAACGTGGTGTGTTAGGGGTCAGAGAAGCACACAGTGCATCAGAGCGGCACAAAGAGCGAGGAGGAGAGAAGCATATATAAGTGAGACTTCTGCAAAAAACACACACTCTCTCAGCGCCTGACGCTGCGCAGGACTATTGGAGGCGACAACAGTGGGTCAGCACGCCTCAGGACTCGGAATCCCAGGCTCCCTTAAACCAGTGATGCTGCCAGACAAGCCCGGTGGCCCATAAATTCAAAGGAGAACTCCTGCTGCACGGGACTATTGGAGGCAACACCGGGGGTGAGCATGCCTAAGGACTCAGAATCCCAGGCTCCCTGTACCGCTGACGATGCCCGACACACCCGGTGGCGCATGGACGCAGTGCCGGACGATTGGAGGCAACAATAGTTGGTGAGCATGTCTAAGGACTCGGAATCCCAGGCTCCCCTGCACCGCTGACGCTGCCAGACGCACCTGGTGGCGCATAAATTCTAAAGAGAGCTACCGCAGTGCGGGACACGCACGGGATGCGCCTGGGCAAAGCCCGGGCCAATGGCAGGCCTGTCCTTGCCCGTCATTGGCAGGAAGAGGCAGGGCTGGGCCACCCCTTGGTCCTCGACTTCTCATTGCTGGACACCTCCTGTGGCAATATGCAAGAGCCCTAAGCAATTGAGTTATTTACTTACCGCACCGAAAGGACAAGCAAACTTGACAGGTGGCTGGAGTGATTCAGAGTGCCAAGAGAACTAACTGAACAGTATTGTACACTATGTGCCCTTGGTGGCCGGATGATTGTTAGTTGTGTATTACCTCCCGTCCCTCCCTCGCCTTCCTTCCATACAATTGAGGCTCCGCCTCCCACCCAGACCCACCCCCAGCATAAAAACTCTGCCCGCCCCCTCCTCCACCTGTTTTTTTTTGTCTCCCTAGTGGGACTTACCTTCAGTTCCTCCCTGTGGCGGTGCCGGGGAGTCTTCGTGCTGGTTCTCTGCGGCGACGGTGTCCTCTGCAGCGTTCTCCTGGCTGTGTCTCCTCTCCTCGTCTCCCTCGTGGTTTGGGGGCGGAGCGGTGACTCGGGAAGCCGCAGTGTTGTTGGGCGGTCCTCCTGTGGCTGGGGCTGTGTTTCCGGGTCGGGCTGTCATGGATGCCTCCTCCCGGACTACACTCTTCTGGAAGACCTGGTAGGACGGGTTGCTGCCCGTTTTTTGTTTTTCTTTTTTACATTTACTGGTAAATGAAAAGAAATGTAATGAGGGTAGGGCCCGTTTTTGGCGGGTTTTCTGGCCGGGGCTGTCATTGGTTCCCGGTTGTGATTTTTTCCTTCATTTGGCAGCGTGGGGTTTTCTGCTCCTTTGTGCTTCTGCCATGGGTCGCAAGCGGGCGTTTAAGCGGAACCATGTGGTGTCTTCTTCCTCTTCCTCCTCGCCTGAGGTCTCTCCTGTTCCCTCCAAGCGCCCTCGGTGTCGGGGCCTTTCTGGGGGTGATGTGCCTCTCATGTCCAAAGAGGAGGTGCAGGGCATGATTGAGGCGGCTGTGTCTAAGGCTCTCCAGGCTCGTCCGGTGCCTGCGGCTTCTTCTCGTCCACGCTCACTGGATCCTGCGAGGGAGGTTTCCTTGTCGGATGATGATGGTCCTTCTACCTCCTCGGGTGGGAAGTTTATCTCCAGGGAGGAGAGATGGGATATTCTGGCTCATGTGCGGGACAATTTGGGGTTCCCTCCTTTCCAGCTGGAGGCGGATGGGAATCTTTTTCCTCAGTATGCTTCTCCATCCAGGTTGGGCATGCCTTTTCAGGGTCCGGTCAAGGACATGGTGCTGAGGGAGTGGCGTGAGGTTGATAAGTTGCAGGTCCCTCGCTTCCTTCAGAAACTTTACCTTTTGGAGGGGGAGGACCCCTTGCCTCACAATTTGAAGCTGGACTCTATCCTGGCCACTCTGATTGGCGAGACTGCTATTCAGCCTGAGGACTGTACCCCGGCGGATGCTACTGATAAGAAGGTGGATTCTGGCCTTAAACGCTCCTTTGCTGCTGGGAACCTGGCGCTGAGGGCTAGCCTTTTCTCTGCCTACTCTGCGCAGTCTTTGGTTCAGGATTTCGAGAAATTGGCTGCAGCAGTTCAGGAGGGCTCTGAGTGCTCTGACCTCCTGGCTGCTATGGAACAGCAGGCTAGGCTATTGGCGGACATTTCATCAGATGTTATAAAGTCTTCGGCTATGTCCACTGGGGCTTTGGTGGCGGCTCGTCGTTCCCTCTGGCTCCGGTCCTGGAAGGCTGATCCTGGGGAGAAGGCGGCTCTGTTGAAATTGCCTTTTGATGGACTGGCTCTGTTTGGGGACCAATTGCCTGCCATGATTTCGAAGGCTTTCAAGGAGCGGAAGCATGCCTTGCCGTATAAGGGCGGGGCGGCTCCATCTGGTAAGCCTTGGGGTAGGGCCCCTAGGTCTTCCCCGAAGCGTGATTCTCGTCAATCTTTCCGCAGGCGGCGCTTTCAGCCCCGTTTTTCTCCCAGGCACGCTGCCTCCGCTCCTAAGGGCCCTGCCAAGAAGGGTCCCTGACAACTACTGTCTGGCCGGTTCCCTGCCGGTGGGGGGTCGTCTTCGGCAGTTTCTTCCTCGTTGGCAGCAGGACGTTTCGGATGGCTGGGTCCTGGACACTGTGGGTCGTGGGTACGTGATAGACTTCCTGCAGGTTCCGCCGGATTCTGGGGTTCGGCTGACTCCTCTGCCTGTCTCCGGTCCCCGCAGGGTGGCTCTGCTGGACGGGGTGTCCTGTTTGCTTGCCAAGGCTGCCATCTGCCGGGTTCCTGTCGAGGAGGTGGGGACGGGGACCTACTCCATTCTGTTTCTGGTTCGGAAGGTGACCGGGGGCTTTCGGCCCGTCCTCAATCTCAAGTGGGTCAACGCCTGGGTTCGGCCCGTACACTTCCGTATGTTGACCCTTCAGGCCATCATTCCTTTGGTTCAGCCTGGCGACTTCCTGGCTTCCATGGATCTCGAGGACGCTTATCTCCACGTCCCGGTTGCCGCTGCTTCTCAGCGTTTCCTGAGGTTCGCTGTGGGAGACGCCCATTTTCAGTTTTGCGTACTTCCCTTCGGCCTCAGGTCTGCGCCCAGGGTTTTCACGAAGGTCCTGGCGCCTCTCGTGGCTCTCCTTCATGCAGAAGGGGTTTTCATTCATCCATATCTCGACGACCTCTTGCTGCATGCTGCGGGGGAGTCTCTTTTGCTCTCTCACATCGGGAGGGCCTTGGAGGTTCTTCAGGGACACGGATTTTTGGTGAACTGGGGAAAGTCTTCTTTGGTCCCGTCTCAGGACTTGGTGTTCATCGGGGCTCGTTTTCAGACTTTGCTCGGCCATGTTACCTTGTCCGACAAGCGCCTGGTGTCTCTTCAGTCGCAGGTTCGGGCCTTGATGTCCCGGGAGGCTTCTCCGGCGGTCCAGTGGCTGCGGGTGCAGGGACACATGGCTTCCGTGGTGTTTTTGGTTCCATGGGCTCGTTTTCATCTCCTCCGCCTGGCCAATTGGATCCTGTTGGGTTGGTCTCCTGGGTCTCAGAGTCTGTTGTCCCTGCTGCCCATGACGGACCGGATCCGGAAGGAGCTTTCCTGGTGGCTCTGCCGCCAACACCTCCTGGCAGGGGTTTCTCTGACTCCCCCGGCTCCGCTTGTGGTGACTACGGACGCCAGCCTGTCCGGGTGGGGTGCTTGGCTGGGGTCGGAGCAGGTTCGGGGGTTCTGGTCTCTGCTGGATTCCCGGAGGTCCTCGAACTGGCGGGAGCTGAGGGCGATTGTGCTTGCCCTGGTGCACTTTCAGGACTCTTTGAGGGGGCATTGGGTGTTGGTTCAGACGGACAATCTGGTGGCGAAGTCCTATGTCAACCGTCAAGGGGGGACCCGGTCCAGGTCCTTGAACTTGATTGCCAGCGTCCTCTTTCGGTGGGCTCAGGTCTGGGTGCTGGGTCTGTCGGCTCTCTACATTCGGGGGGTGGACAATGTGAGGGCGGATCTGTTGAGCAGGGCCATTCCGTCGTCTCGGGATTTCTCTCTCCTTCCCGGTGTGTTCCTCCAGTTGGTGGGTCGTTGGGGCCTCCCTGTGGTGGACCTGTTTGCGGATCTGGGGAATGCCAAGGTGGTGCAGTTCTGTTCTCTGGGCAGGTGTCCCGGTTCTCTGGGGGTCGACGGCTTGACCTGTCCTTGGCCTCGGGGTCTGCTGTATGCCTTCCCTCCCTTTCCGCTGCTTCGGTCCTTTCTGGTGCGGGTCCGGAGGGATTGTGCTCGGGTGTTGTTGGTGGCTCCCTATTGGCCTCGGGCGAATTGGTTTCCTCTCCTGACCGAGTTGTGTTGCGACCGGGAGTGGGTCCTTCCGGTGGTTCCGTCCCCGTTGGAGTTTCCGGCCCTTCCCCTGGATTCTCTCCGGAGGCTGCACCTGACGGCCTGGCTGTTGAGCGGCAGGGCTTAGCTGGGTTGGGGGTTCCTGCCCAGTTGGCGGTTACTTTGCAGGCGTCGCGTAGGTCCTCCACTCTGCTGTCCTATGCCAGGCATTGGCGGGTCTTTTCGGTCTGGTGTGCTGGTAAGGGTGTTGACCCCACGCTTGCTGACCTCTTTTTGGTGATGCAGTTCCTTCAGGATGGGGCTCTTCTGGGGCTGTCGGTGGCTTCTCTGCGGGTGCAGTGGGCGGCTATTCAGGCGTTTAGGGGCTCCTGGCGTAATTTGCAGGATGAGGGGGCTCTGATGCCTCGTTTTTTTCGGGGTCTGTTGAACTTGTTTCCCCGCCCTGTTCGGTCCTTCCCTTCGTGGGATTTGCATCTGGTGTTGGATGTCCTGTCTGGTCCTCCCTTTGAGCCCCTTGAGGGTCTCGAGTTGCGTCTCTTGACTTTTAAAACTTGCTTTTTGGTCGCTATCACCTCTGCGAGGCGCTTGGGGGAGTTGGGGGCCTTGTCTTGCAAGTTTCCTTTTTGTAAAGTCTTTTCGGATCGGGTGGTTCTGGTTCCCGTTCCGTCCTTTGTCCCTAAGGTCAATTCGGCTTTTCACCTCAGTCAGGAGGTGGTTTTGCCTGAGTTCTGTCCTGCTCCTTCCTCGGCTGAGGATTCTCGCTTGCATTGTTTGGATGTCCGACGGGCCTTGCTGTGGTACCTCCATGTTGTTGAGTCCTTCCGGGTGGGGGACTCTTTGTTTGTTACCTTTGGTCCGGCTCGGAAAGGGGTTAAGCCTTCCACGGCCTCTTTGAGTCGTTGGATTAGGTCCACGGTCTTGCTGGCTTACCATCTTAAGGGTGTGGTTCCTCCTGTGGGGGTTCAGGGGCGTTCCACTCGCAGTATGGCTGCTACGGTGGCTGAGTTGCATGGGGCTTCTGTGGTGGAGATTTGTAGGGCGGCGACTTGGTCTTCTCCGTCTACTTTTGTCCGCCACTATCGAATTGCGAGTCTGGAACGTTTGGATAATGTTCTGGGCCACAGGGTCTTGTCCTCTATGCAGGGCCAGGGATGTTGATCTGCTGTGTTTTGGGCACTGTATTAAATTTGGTGTTCTTTATCACTCAGTTGTCCGTCTCTGTTTTATTCTGCTTGCTATGTCCTCAATTGTATGGAAGGAAGGCGAGGGAGGGACGGGAGGTAATGCTTCCATTTCTAACGATAATGGCATTACTCCTAGTCCTACTCCCTCGCCTTCCTTCGAGGACCCTCCCTCCCTCCCGGTGCGGTTCAACTGAGTGCTAGCTCGGCTTGTTTACGTACAGGTGGAGGAGGGGGCGGGCAGAGTTTTTATGCTGGGGGTGGGTCTGGGTGGGAGGCGGAGCCTCAATTGTATGGAAGGAAGGCGAGGGAGTAGGACTAGGAGTAATGCCATTATCGTTAGAAATGGAAGCATTCCCCTCTTTTGGCAGCCTACATTTATTGAATACTGGTGTACTGTTCCATCGCTTTCCATGTAGACCCCATAATTGAGTGTAACTCTCAGGCAATAGAATATTTCTTAACGGATAGATTCTTGTGCGAAGGATAGGACATTAGCCTATGCTTGATCACTACCTGTTTACTTGTCTACCCTCAGTGGTCAACAAGGATTAAGGGCAGAGGGTCCCCAAACCACTAGACGTCATAGCAGAATGTTCTTAGTCCATAGTACCAGGGGGCCCTAGAAAAGCTGCAGAGGGCCTTTGATGATCGACTGGAACCTTGCCCCAAACACAGCATCTAGCATTTTGGTATTTATCGCCTGTATTTTGTAGCATATTTATCTTGAATAACTTGAACAACTGGTTTGCTGGCTCTATAGGAATACAGGGGCAAGAGGAAGCAGTCTATGCAGGGGTCCAGTGGGGGGGGGGAGGGGGGGGGGGGAGGGCAGCGGCGACTATCCTCGACTCATTTTTGACCAGGGCCGCAAATGTTTTGTCTAATGAAATTGCCTTGACCGAACCGAGAATTCTCTATGGAACTGAATAATTTGCCCCTAAGCCTGGTACCATTAAATGCCCCAGTCCAAACGGTGCAAAGCGAGTCTGTGTCCTCGCTATTGGTAGTCACCAATTTAGTGGACAAGGTTGATGGCAACCAAGGCGAGGGTGCATCCTTGTTTGAACCACCAGTAAAGAAGAAACGAGACAGAGGTGGAGGCTCAGCAGCCAAAAAAACAAGCTGAACCACCCATTGTTGATAAAGTTAACAGGGGTTTGGGCCACATTTTAAATAGCTTCTCATTAAAAATAGAAGAAATCCTAAAGTCATACTTAACTCCTATTATTGCTAGGCTCGACAAGCTAGAAATACTATTGTATCAGTCAAATGAATGTTTTTTTGACACTACTTGGGATAGTATGGGGACAGAACTGATGGGGCAGAAGCATCCTTCAGTGGCCGAGGGCCATGATATTAAAGGACACTCACATAAAAAGGAGATGCTAACTAGTAAAAGTGCTCTTATGGCACACAGGACGACTCAACAGCCATCCAGAGATAGTACACAAACCCTAGATAGGACAGGCCCACAGGGAAGGACAGGCCTTCCCGATAATGGTAGGGCTAAAGGAACTGCTCAAAATGTAGCCCTGCATCTTTAGGCACTAGGGGCTGTGCTAAAAGAAACCCAAGTGATCCACAAGAATGAGCCCACTGGCCTGAAACCTCTTAATCCAAATAGCCTGCTGAGACAGTGAACTGACGTTTTACACTTGTCCCCCGAATCAGCCCCACTTATGAGTGTCCTAGTAGGAGTTCCTCCCCTACAGGAGAACTCCAAAGAGACAACAATGGATATAATACACAAGGTAATACATTGGCTTGACAAATCAGAAATACTTGGCCGATCTTTTGCCCCCCATGTTATCTTCTTTAGAACAATACAAGGGAACCCAGGGCGCAATAAGCTAAGGACCATGGGTAGATACTTATTTTCAAAAAACAGAGGTCCTTAGTAAAAAAGGGGAAATTCAGATAATAAATATAGACTAAATAGAACTATGTTTTTAAGAATGCCCAGCCGGACACTTTAATTTCTTAATAGCAATGATACAGAACAGGGGGAATAAAACACAAAGTGTGATGAACGTGGGACACCAGCCGATGTCCGGCTAACACACTTGGGGAACAAACACAGGGGAAGGAATATTCAGGCAAAATCGGGTTATCTAACAATCAAAATTACAAGAAGATAGTCCACAGTATACACATATGCATGTTCAATTTGTGTGTTAACTATGCATTTAGTGCATTTGTTGTTGACGACGTTTCGAACCTCACAAATTATTGGTTCATCCTCAGGACAAAAATGATTGCCTAAAGAGTTAACAATTAAGCTTGAAACCACAGTCGGGATAAGCTGAAAATCACTTAGCCAAGAGTGGGCAATATTTCAAGTGAATTTCAAGGGGTGGAATCAGCGTAAATAGAAAGGAATCTAAGGGAACGATGCCTTGGTCCAGAGATCGGGAGTCAAAGAGGTGCAGGTCCACAGTGGGGGTCCTTGCACGGCATGAGGCAGCCTTCACCAAGGCGGTTGTTGCATACACAACAAGTGGGAATTTTAGGAACACAACAATTTCTCTCACAAAAAGATTTGCTCCATTAAGTGATCTAGATAGTATTGATTGACAGCCAACCCCAGTTGATACCATGGTCAGTACCAACCCTCTGTTAACAGCGCAATTGATTACTTCACTTTCACTACCTTGTGACCATAAAGTGACAGATGCCTCTGTGTGTCATTTTATGTCATGGAACATTGCAGGGTTAAGGGCGAAAAAAAGATGACGAGCAGTTGGTAGCGATAATAAAGGCGGGTCATATCATTGCACTGCAAGAAACGTGGGACACGTCTGACTCCTTTGTAACGGATGGTTATGCCCCCTTTTTTAAATCTGGGCATGTACTGTCAAGGGTTTGCCCAACTCCTTTCCACACATGCTAGCAGTAGAATTAACCTTTCAGAGTAGCATAACCCTAGTAATTGTACATTTGTATAACTCATTTTGTTAGGATTATGATAGTGAACATCTAATTGCTCTTGAAAGTTTTATTGAGGACCTTGCACAGGAGAGACATACCCCTTACAAAATAATTATAATGGGGGATTTTAATGTACACTGCTGCAAACTAAAATGTTTATTAGAAAGGGAAACTTTTGAAGATTTACCACCCATCGCCCATTTTGAACATTCCACTCAAGGTGCCCGGTTAGAACGTCTATTAGCTAGTAATAATTTATACTGCTAGAGTCAATAAGAGGATCACTTTCCGACTGCTTACCCACGCACACAAATCACTCTACGACATCGGACCAGATTGCCTCAACTCTCGACTGTCCTTCTACACCCCCTCCCGCCAACTTCGCTCTTCCAGCCAAGCCTTCGCCACTGTACCTCGCATCAACAAGACCACCATGGGAGGCAGATCCTTTTCATACCTGGCTGCTAAAACATGGAACTCACTCCCCGCTTACCTTCGCCTCACCCAGAACCACCTAGCGTTCAGAAAGCAGCTTAAAACGTGGATATTTGACAAATAATCCTCCTCCCCTTCCTAAGCGCCTTGAAACCCTCTGGGTATGTAGTGCGCTATACAAATTTTATGACTTGACTTGACTTGACTAGGGACGAAGCAGAGGTAATACCTTCCTTTTTTGAGAGAGGGAGCTGTTCAACTATAGATTATGTTGTAATATCAGCCCCTCTATACCAACATATGAGGGAATCAGAGAGGCCCGGACTGGCTTTAGTGATCATAACCTGATCATTGAAGAATCTAAAGTTTTAATGGTCTTCCGGGGTGTTGAGCTAAGAACCTATATAAAGGGGGATTTTCAGCCCATGGATCAGGACCGGAAAATAAGATGTGGGAAAATTGTCCCCGAGCTCTTCTTAGCAGAGGTATATACTGAGGGCAAAGAGGATATTGAGCAGTGCCTTAATGTACATAATGAGCCCACAGAAGTACTAGAGGCTTTTGACAAATTACTAAAAAGCTAATGGGTAAAAAGAGCTCCCTGGAGACCAAGGAGGCTAAATGGATTAATGTTGATTGTTCTAAAACTCATAAAGCCCTTATGGTTGCACTAAAAAGTTTACCCAGTGATACTGAATTGATTAAAGCCCAAAGGAAAGCATATGATGCGGCTCTAAAACTAAGGAACGCTGCTTTAAGGGAACAGGCATGGGAGGACCTAACACAAGCTAGTGCCCAAGCCAATAGTGCTAAATTCTGGAAGGTAGTAAATAGCCCCTTTTTTAAGAACTGAGTGCAATATTTCTGCTGATCGGTGGGTCACTCACTTTGAGCAGATCTACGCAGATGTGGCTAAAAAACAGACACCCCCCGGGCACCTAGTACTGCACCACTCGCATTAGGGTTTGAGGTAAAGGAGGTACCGAAAGTCATTAAGAGTATGTCTGCACAGAAAGCCCCTGGTCCCGATGGGATACATGTGGACCTCTGCAAATCAGACTCTGGTACCTGGACAAAAATTTTAACAATGGTGTTCAATGCAGTCACAAGGGTAATTCTACCCCACTCATGGTCAATGGCGGTGAATTTGCCTATTTATAAAAAAAAAGTGCTAGGGATGATCCTGCCTGCTATCGCCTGATTTCTTTATTGGATTCTGCATCTAAAATAATGGGCCAGGTAATCTTAGACCGCTTCAGCATTTGGCTGGAAGGAAAAGATGTGTTATCAGAACTGCAATTTGGCTTTCGTAAGGGTAGGGGTACAGTTGAGCAATGTATGAACCTACTCATGATCACCAACAAATACACCCTAGCCAAAATAGGGCGCATGTTTTTGGCTTTTATGGATTTGATGTCCGCTTTTGATTGGGTAAATAGGTCAAAACTATGGCAACTGTTGCTTGAAATAGGGATGGACAGGGACTTAGTGTCGCGTTCTAATCTAGGACCCTGATCAACCCTATGACCTTATGCCCCTATACCGCTATAATCCATTTATTCCCATATAATGGCATAAACGTTCAAGTGTAAAATCTCAGAATCTCGTCTCTGACCTCACACGTTCAGAGCCACATTCCTATGCAGCTTCCTCTGCAGCTCATTAGTAAATGACACAGCAGAAGCCACTATCTAAGATTCCTAGATTAACATTCCGAGTTCTTCAACCAGATAAAAACTCAGCAACCTGGGAAGGCCTCGCTTGCTATGTTTTGATTAGTAATAGAACTCTAATGAGCACTGAGAGACGATCACTTCCTAGTGACATCTTTATTGACGTCTTATGTCCAAAAACTTACGTCAAACAAGGCACCTTTCAGGTATAAATATTACCAACGTTGCCTTAAGCAAATGCTAGCTGCCTCGTAGACATCGCTGCCGTTATCGCTGCTGATGCTATCGCTGCGAACGAGCGAACGATGGTGTGGTGAACACAGGAGCTGAACAGCCGTCCCCTGCAAGAGCCCAGCAGATGCAACCAGCCCGCAGACGCTGCCCCTCCTCTTCCTCGACGCGCTGAGAGAGACGCTGTCTTTTCTCCTGCCGAGAAAATCCAGCTCCGGCGTTTCCAGCCTACTCTTGCGAGTGACTGGGATATCGAGTCCCTGGAAGGAGATACCAGACCTCCAACATTCTACTCCAGAGGTATGGTGTTGACTAAACCCTTAGAGAGAATTCTTGAAGGAAACCTTGGCAAAACCAACTTAACTAAAACTGCTACTTATTTACTCCCTTCCACGTGTTAGGCTTAGGTCAGGTACACTGGGGTAGGCGTAGTTAGAAGCACCAGTTGAGAATGTTAGCCTAATGTGTATATGACTGTATATATGTTTTATTCATTTTAAACCATTGTATGGCTAAGAAACCATATCAATGCTTTTACAGTATTACTTCGTGATACTCTTATTACTGTACGCACTTTTTATAATAACTAGTCTTGCAATTGTGGCAAACAATTTCTCTTGTATGAGAAGAAAGACTGTTCAATAAATAATACCTTTTATTGAAAACGCCCGTCTCTCTATTCTCTACATATTGTGAAAGTAATCTGCACAACAACTGACTGAGTAAAATAACTGTCTATTATTTCACACGACTCTAGAGATTGACTCTTATCTGAAGAGCAAAGTTGTCATGGTGCACGGTTGTTGGAAAACTGAATCCCTTCTTGTCTGTACCAGGGAAGCTGATCACTTCCTATTCAGTCAAGAAAGTTTCCAGTGACCTCTGAGCAAGTTGGTAACAAACCCAATTAAGTCTAGCATAGTCAGTAGAGGCCTGGAAGATCCGCACTTCTACGTCGATACTACTGTTTATGTTATTCCAATGCCCAGGGCCTATTGGGAATATAGGAACTACACTACATTAGTATGTTTTTTGCATTGGTCCCATCTAAATTTAAATGCCCCGAAAAGATATAATGAGAATGGCTACCTAAGTAATTCTCGGAAGGTACAAAGAGGAGTGAGGCAAAAATGCATTCTTGCACCAGTTTTCTTTACACTTTATATAAATAAGTTGGGGGCAGTGCTCTCAGACTCCTGTTTAGACAACCCGAGATTAGGTTCTAAACTAATTCCGATTGCTTTGAAACGTTTAGTTAATGCTTTTATTAGGAGCCTCACTGGATTTTTCTAGAAGATTAGGGAGTAAACCCATGCCACCACTGTTGCAGATTTATAATGAGAAATGCGTCTCCATGACAGTGTATGGAAGTGTGGTATTGGGCTACAAGGAATGCAATGATCTACAAGGAGTTGAAAATAAACATCCTCGAAAACTCTTAGCTGCTCCTTCAAGCATTCCAGCCTTTATGGTACATGAGGAGTAAAGGCAGAGCTCCATTACAGATAATATTGCTGCAGCCCCCTTGGTATGGTGGTTAACAATGTGGTCTAGAGTTGAGCCAAACCTAAATCAAATTATTTTAGATGACTGCATGAAGTTAGATAGAGCTGCAGATATTCCCTGATTAAGTTATGTTTCTCGGCAGCTTTCAGCTCTATGGCAACCAGAGCTATTTAATCAACCAAGAAAGCTGCACCCCGAGGTGGTGATGGTATAAAAACTCAATTCTTAACTAGGAGATATCTGGACAGGAAATTAAATGAATTTAAGAAACCCACATGCAGACTTTTTATGATTATAAGTCCAGGGATTTTAGATCAACCTTTTGGGTCTTTTGTTAATAACTTGCATCATTGTTTTCTTCTATCTAGAGTTAGATTTATGTGTATCCACTGGTCCCTTACTGTACCCACAGATTTCTCAAAGTTAGGAACCCTACAGCCATGTGCATGTGATAATTCTTCTGACCAAGATTTGTTGCACTTTATGTTTTTCTGTGGTTTTTATACTGAGCTGCGAGCAAAATACACTTGACCACTTTTTAAAGATTGCTATTTTGCACAAGTAAGACCCGCACTGATTTACTTGCAAATGCTTTCCTCCCCATTCATTTGTTATGGAGTTGCAAGCTTCTTATCGGGGGCAATACGTAGAAGAAAAAATATGGTAGCAATGGCTTGGGTTTATCTGATAATGTTATTACTATATGGACGAATTGTATTTATGCTTTTAACTACATTCGTACTTAGTACTGTAGTACTGTAGTTTTAAACCCTAAATGTATGTGTCCTTTTCTGTGAAATGTACTTTTCTGGCCAAAACATGGCCGAATAAAGTTTTATTGAACTGAACTGAACACACACTCTCATGGAGTGCTAACTTGGAAGAATACAATATGTCAGTAAAAGAGAGGATAAACAGTCTGCTCCACAGGAAGGACAAATATAGCTTCGACTGGAGTAATAAAAATAAAGCAAGCCAATACAAATAAAGTAAATCTGAATTACAAAAAGCAAAGCCAATGGTAAGTAATGGGAGGGAAGCATTCTAAGGTCAGGTTTCAGAATACCCCCAAGATGTACTTCACAACCAGACCTAAAACGACCTACTGCTTCTCACAACTTCGGTGGTGGTCTGCAATCAGGCTGCCTGGCACCGCACACAAGCTTTGCACCATGATGCAGAGGTGTGCATGTGCTGTATTGCATAGGATTTGTACAGGAAACATACCCTTCCATTACAAAATTCCATGCCTAAATACATTCATAAACATTCCACACATTCCATGTGTAATATACATTGTAATATACATGAAATGTGTGGAATGTTAGGAGAAAATAAAAATTTCTCCTTGTGAGGGTCTTCTCCAAGGGCAGTTTTTTGTACTCAAATTCCTATCTGACTATCTTAGTAGATCACACTTTGCATCAAAAATTATGGTGCTTGCATTGATCCGCTAAAGTTACACCCAAGTAGCACCACTTTGGTGCACAGTGGTGCAAAGCAGCGCAAACCACTACTTGTTCCGAAGAAAGAGAACCTTCCCAGCACTTAATACCATGTGATCTGGAAAGTAAATACCTTTGCAAGAGTTTGCACCACTTTGCGTCACTTAGCCCTGTCGCAAGTCCTTAGAAATCTTAGAAATCTACCCCTTCACATTTTACGGCTATTTCTCAGTCATCCCATCAGGGTAACAGAAGTATAGCACTCCGCAATAGATGATATGTAAATGTTTACAAAAATTGATTGTGGCATGTTTCCGAACAGAGTAAAGGTGATATCAATGACCACAAGACGGGTACAATGAACTAGGATTTTGCCTGCAGTTGCTTTGCAAATTTCCAAATTGCACCACACCTAGTTATTGCCTGTCAGCACCCTGAATTCAATGAAGACTCATGCATTTCTAGCATCCCACGTTCAGGAGACCCACAGAAGCAAAACTGGGGATCAAGCCTCAGCAAGGATATAAAATTTAAATGTGCCTCTCTTTCTATTGAATGACCCTCTTCTCACATTTTGTTCTCTGCATGCCACCTTTCTATGAGTATAGCCTACTCTATGTTGCATGCCTGTCTGGCTTAATCTTTTTTATTGCATGTCTGCTGATTATCCACACTTCATTTCACAGATCGAAATCTCATTTTTTGAAGGCATGTCCCTGCAAACTATCAATACCTAATCTACCCTATTTTATCTGGCCAGCGCACCAGTTATTTACATGAACGCACTTGTACCCCAATAATGATCCCCCAAATCCTAAAACATAAGGAAGAAAGTGGAGTAAATGAATGGAATAATTTCCTTCTCAACTCAAAACTAATCCCAATAGCCAACAATAACAAGTTACCACTGGATTAAACACTAACTTTGGGTTCTGAAGTAGTGTATTACTTGCCATAAGCCTAAGGTGGTACGCCGGTAGTTTTTGGGGGAGTACTCTCTGTTGAGTGACTTGAGACTGCGAATAGTATTCCTGGAAGACTGTGATTGTAGGATTATGATTGTGTTATGGGTTAGGAGTCACATTGATGAATACGGATATTGGAAGGCACTATAAAATTCTGTGTACTCGTAACAACAGGCCGTTTATAATAGAGCAGTTAGCCTTGATAACGTCATTTGTATACCTATCACGGATAAAACACGTCTTGGCTACATATCGCATTTGATGTACTGGATGCATACGAAGATAGAAAATAAAAAGAAGAGCATATCTACATCAACTGATTGTGGAAAACTGAGATTTGAGCACTGGTGCTCGGGATTATTGTGAGTGAAGCCAACAATAACACGTTTCCACTGGATTAATAACTCACTTTGGGTTCCGAACTAGTGTATTACTCGCTATAAGCCTTCAATAATTGCTAGAGGCATTCACCACTATGAAAATGCATTACAGCACAATACTTTACATTGTGCGTGCCACATGATGTGAGTAAATTATTCCACAAAATAGCTTCTACTCACTACTTTGAGAACATGGATGCTAGAAGATGCTACTGCATGGAATTTTGCTCTGAATAGTTAAGAGTGGGTATGTTTTTCCACATCTGTTTCTCTGGGTGTGGGAGACAATACCTGAATATCCCTTCCGGTAATTCTTGCCAGAATAAATGCATGAGGTTGCAGCAGTCAAGACTCAGTCCCCTCTTTAAAAAAAAAAAAGATCCTTCCCCTTCCCCTAGTAGAGTGGTGTGGCTCACTGGTTAGAGGCGGCAGACCCGGAAGCAGAGGACAGCCCGGGACCAGGGTTCAATGCCCGACGCAGCAGGGTCGTGAACCAGGGTCAGTGGACTCAATAATTCTCGCCTCGGTGCCTACTCTAACCAGGGATCACACTCGGCAACTCTGGGCATTAGCTTGCCTCATCTCCACAACGGCCCCCCACAAACGCTGGGGATGCCTGGTTTCACCCTGGAGATACCCAGGAGGGAACATCTCACAGGGAAAGCCAGCACGGGTTCCCCAGCGGTCTAAAGCGCCAGGACGTCTCTGTGTAGCAGTGCGCTTTACAAGACACACACATTTACATTTACATTCCCATTTTCACATCACTCCACCTCCAGCTCAGAGCAGGTGGTAAATGTATGAATTAGAACCCCAATGGAATTGGTAACGCTCTGTGGTTTTATGACTGAAAAATTGGTCAAACTCGGCAATTCTCCATTTTGTGGGGTTTTATTCGTAATTGCATGGAACTGGTGCACACTTACCAAACAGTAACCATTAAATTACATGTGATTTTACCAATACCCTAGTAATGTACAACTTGTAATCTGGCCCAAGATGTCGAATTAGGCTGCTGTTCAGACAGTGCCTAGATACCCTCTTCTGACTGTAAAAAAATTTGTAGGGAGGGTCAATAGGGCATGTTTACCGACCAGAGCTATTCGTGCCCTAACTACAACTAGCAAAAAAAGAAGGAATCGACTGGTCTAGATAACTGTCAGTGTGCCGTGCTGAGTCTAGAACCCGGAAACCATTAGTAGCACTGGAGCGATAGCACTGGGCAGAGAAAAATTCAACCCACCCATTTGGTGGAGGATCGTCACTTGGGAGATATGTCATCAATCCAGATCTCAACCAATGCACCTTTTGATTGTGCAGAGATGGATTATGATGAAAACTCAGACCACAGTGCTTCACTGGTGATGCTAATGGGGTGCAGTGCATGTGAAAAATTAATATGTGAAAAAGGTGAGGATAAAATTGACTCCTAGGACCAAAAATAAGTTTAATGGGTATGGTACTAAGGTCAAAATTAAAATGCCAAGAATAGTTTTAAATAATAACTATATGAAGGCAAAGTGAGTGAGGGTCGACATGTTTCAGCTAGATGGACTCTTTGATCCCAGCTTTCATCAGGACCAAGTGAAAAATGCGACTGCAGAAACAAAAAGGCGTGACTGTGTACACTAATTATTGGATAAATCCTACCAGCTCCTCTGAGCCCAGATGTATACTGGTGGTGCTCCAATTCTTGTTTTTAACTCCTAAAGTGAAAAAGAGAGACAAAAGTGTACAACAGAAGAAAGTTAGTGTCTAACGGTATCAAGGATACAAGAAACAAACAAACAGCACACAAACAGTGCGGTGGAGAAATTATCTCCCCGCTACCACAGTAAACACAAGAGTTTACCGATTTAAGTGTATCAAGGATCACTGATAATTAAAATTATAAATATAAACTCACCCAGCGTTATGTGGGAGTTTGCCTCACCTCACCCGGCACCCACTCGGGAAGAAGGAGGCCCCGCTCTGTTAGGGTGGAAATGCAAAAAACATACTCAGAAAAATATCAGAGTAGTTTATATGCATGTAGTTGCATATTTCCAAATGATCCCTAACAAAAGCCAGTTGTATTAGAAAGAGACTCAACCTAAATCGAGCAAATGGCTCAGACCATGCAGGGGAAGTTTAAATGAAAAAGTTTAAGCTAAGAAAGCAGATTTCGGCAATGTAATGAATGCAAAGAAGAGGGCAACAAAGATTGGTTAAAGTGCCCTACCTGTCCGTCGGTACCTCTACACCAGCATCCGAGAGGGAGTGGAGGTAACTGGCTAGTGAACGCGCGAGTCCTTTTATACCTGTAGTGATGGAATAATTGACTGCAGCTGTAACAGGTATTATCGGTGGACTATTGCGCAAGGTCAGAAATGGAACGCTATCGCTGAAATATGGAAATATGCAACTACATGCATATAAACTACTCTGATATTTTTCTGAGTATGTTTTTTGCATTTCCACCCTAACAGAGCGGGGCCTCCTTCTTCCCGAGTGGGTGCCGGGAGAGGTGAGGCAAACTCTCACATAACGCTGGGTGAGTTTATATTTATAATTTTAATTATCAGTGATCCTTGATACACTTAAATCGGTAAACTCTTGTGTTTACTGTGGTAGCGGGGAGATAATTTCTCCACCGCACTGTTTGTGTGCTGTTTGTTTGTTTCTTGTATCCTTGATACCGTTAGACACTAACTTTCTTCTTTTGTACACTTTTGTCTCTCTTTTTCACTTTAGGAGATAAAAACAAGAATTGGAGCACCACCAGTATACATCTGGGCTCAGAGGAGCTGGTAGGATTTATCCAATAATTAGTGTACACAGTCACGCCTTTTTGTTTCTGCAGTCGCATTTTTCACTTGGTCCTGATGAAAGCTGGGATCAAAGAGTCCATCTAGCTGAAACATGTCGACCCTCACTCACTTTGCCTTCATATAGTTATTATTTAAAACTATTCTTGGCATTTTAATTTTGACCTTAGTACCATACCCATTAAACTTATTTTTGGTCCTAGGAGTCAATTTTATCCTCACCTTTTTCACATATTAATTTTTCACATGCACTGCACCCCATTAGCATCACCAGTGAAGCACTGTGGTCTGAGTTTTCATCATAATCCATCTCTGCACAATCAAAAGGTGCATTGGTTGAGATCTGGATTGATGACATATCTCCCAAGTGACGATCCTCCACCAAATGGGTGGGCTGATGGGAATTTTTCTCTGCCCAGTGCTATCGCTCCAGTGCTACTAATGGTTTCCGGGTTCTAGACTCAGCACGGCACACTGACAGTTATCTAGACCAGTCTATTCCTTCTTTTTTTGCTACCCTCTTCTGACTGTCAGGAACTGCGCCATTGGGTTACTTTGGACTACCTCACCTGATCACACAGCACGGAGGGATGAACGTTCATAGGATGCGGAGGAAAATTCCGACATAGACATACACATCTGCATAAATATCTGCAGTTTCTTAACGGGCTTCGTTCCTTTGCACCCTAAAGTTGTCTGTGTCGATTATTCAGGTGGACACACTCTTATAATTGAGAAAGCTGTCACAACAACTATTGCTTTCCTGTGAGATGCCAGCTAGTTCGAGGTTTCCAACTACTTCATCTTCTGTCCCTCTGTGTTCCATAGGTACGCCAGCCTAGCTAGGAATCTGGGGAGTTCTGCAAGCAGGGTGTACCCCCATCCCAGAAATTGAAAATATGCACCTTGGCTTAAACCCTTGGCTGTTCCTCTGTTCTGAAAAGGACTTTGTGCATCTAATGTTTTTGAAATGACAAAGAGTACCTATCACCCTGAAACCAGACTTTTTCAAGGAAATATGGCACCCAGGACAGAATGCTGAAATACATCCTCAGTGCAATAGTTGCAATACATGTTTTGGCATATTTCTGGTAAGAAATGGAGTATAAATGACTCCTGGTTAATTTTGCCAACTTAGAGACATCCACTGTAGCTTCGTAGGTGTTTAGTCGGCTCCTACTGGTTCTCACTGTAGGTCTTGAAGGTACCCATATAAGCACCCGCAAATGCTTGATGAAGGTAAGCATGTGTAGGGAGGTCTTGCTGATAACAGAGTAAGGGCCACATGTACGACTGCTTCATTTCCTAGCTCCTAATTGTGACTTTTTGGGACTTGCAATTAGGAAGTGGCAAAATTGTATTACAGACATGTAGTGATTCCTAATCGGGTTGCAATTGACCTACCTCATCGATATTCATGCAACCCATTTGGAATTGCTAAAAACACAGGGATGGTGGCCTGCTGGGGACAGCAGAACAATGTGTCTGTGCTTGCTTTTAAATTAAGCACTTTTTAAAGCAGCCCGTTTTCCTTGAAGGAAAAGGGATGAATTTCAAAAAGAAAAAAGGAAATGTTTCAGTTTTATTTTTTAAGAGTAGGCAGTGGTCCGTGAGACCATTGCCTACTCTTAAAAAACTTTTTCACAACAATTCACAAAGCGGAAGGGGTCCCCTGTGGGACCCCTTCCCTTTTGCGACTAGCTCACGACCTACTTGCAGAATGCGGTAAACTGCGAATGTTTTGCGACAGCATTCAGGTCGTAAAACATTCCTACATACCCTGCAACTCGCTATCATGAATGACACCCTTGACACGCCTCTTCCTAATACCGTTTCTCAAACCCTGTAAGTTACTGACTCACAAAATAGGGTTAGTACATGTCAAAAGGCTATTAAGCAGTCGCTAACGGCCCGATTCTCCGTTTGCGAAAACTAAAACCTTTTGTACATTACCTGTACTCCTTCAGGCACCCAACTTGAGTTTCTGTGCAAAATAAACAAAGTTCATGCAGGAACTTATCTGGGTTCTTGCAGACAACAGACAATGCTCCCGCAGGAACCCACCTAGCCTCCTTTAGAAAACAGACAAAGCTCCTGCTGGAACCCCCCTGTGGTCTGGCACACAACAGAAAAAGGTCCTGCAGTAACCCACATGGCTCTAGCTGTCAACAGACTGCTCCTGCAGACAGCCACCAGGGCTCTTGCAGGCAACAGGTTACCCTCCTGCAGACCCCCACCTGGGCTCTTGCAGACAAGAGTGTACGCTTCTGCAGGCACCCACCTGGGCTCTTGCTGACAACAGACTATGCTCCTGCAAGCACCCACCTAAGCTTTTGCACACATCAGACTATGCTCCTTTGGGCACCTATCTGAGTTTCTATGCACAACAGCCTATACTCCTGCAGGCACCCACCTGAGCTCTTGCAGACAACAGGCTATGCTATTGCAGGCACCCACCTCAGCTCTTTCAGACAACAAATTAGGCTCCTTCAGGCTCCCAACTGAGTTCTTTTAAACAGTGGCCTGAGCTTCGAATTTCTCCCACCTGGTACAGTAAGCAATGACAGCTCAACTTTGCTACCCAAGGAGAGACAGGTGCCCATAGGAAGCAAGGGGCAGATGTACTAAAATATTGCCACAAAAGGTAATTATAAATTGTGACTTAATAAGGAAGGTTTGGGACTGGCAAAAGGTTTATTTTGCCAGGTCGAAATGGCAGCTTAAAATTGCACACACAGCCTGAAATGGCAGGTTTGAGACATGTTTAAAGTGCTACTTAAGTGGGTGGCACAATTAGTGCTGCAGGCCCACTGGTGGCATTTAAATTACAGGAAAGAGACCCATGCAAATAATTGGATTCCCATCACTCACCAAAGTGATCAGTATCATCATCTGGGTATCCATCCTAACAACCACTGTACCTCTTGATCATAGAGGGTTTCTTGGTGGATTATATCTTGAGAGGGTCAAGTAGGAGAAACAAAGAAACAAGAGGAATCAGGCTCTCAAGACCTCATAGATGTGACCACAAATAGTGGTGGGAGTGATGAGTGCAGTGCAACAGTGTGACAGTGAAAATTAAGAAAGGATTTACAAGAGAGAAAAACTTTTATTGGGGCCTTTATTGTAATCCTTATTACAAACAGTGCAAAAAGCAGTTTTTAAACATAACTGCTTATACGCAAGGTCGACATGTTTCAGCTTATGGACTGGTAGTCCACGGCTTTCTGCAGGACCTGTCTATAAATGTTGTTGCTACTGCATTAAAAGAAAGTGTATCAAACAGTGAAAAAACAATTGAAAGTAATTGAAAAACAGGTTGGAATTAATATAACCTCATGTGCCAAATACGAATCCTCTGTATCGACGGGATGCTGTAGGCACCTATAAAGGAACAAATATTATAGTACTCTAAATGAAAATAATGGACAGATTCTCCAGACTGGTAGGCAATGTTGAGGCGCGCCAACTGTCAGCTTCAAACAACTGTATGCTTACAGTGCAGCACAATAAAAATACAAAGTTTTCGCTCACCCGAGAGAAGAGCAGGATATGAGACAGGAAGCCCCTAGAGTAATGTTTCAACCACAGGGTTTGTGTGAAGGTAACCATTGGAGAAGTTGAAGTTGTGAGAGAGAAAGTCGTCCAGTGTTAAGAATGGAGAAGAGTGCAAGTTCAAGGAGGGCACAAAGCTGTGGCAGAGAAGAAACAGGAAGTAAGAAAGGTCAGAGGATCATACAAGTGGCAATGAAGGCTCCATTGTTAGATGTGGTCTGATTGAAAGTTGAAATAGATGAAGTGATAGAAGGGAATCTGCCATTGGACAGGATTGAAACATATGACCCAAGCGAGTTTCTATTTGTAGCTAGGATGTTACTAAAAAGGCAAAGTGAGCTCATGAAGTGTTGGTACAGTTGGCAAGAAGGTATGAGGTGGATTTGGCCAAAGCGAAATATATGCAGGGAAGCTGCAGATTGATTTGTACTGATCAAGATTTAGAAGAAGACCGGATTAAGGCACAAATTAGAGATTTGATCATAGCAATGCGACCGTGGAGAGAATTGGATAAATGAGAAGAAAGGTTGGCTAAAAAGAAAAGTGCCAAGAAAGTGATAGGAGATACTCCGCCTCCAGGTGGAGGGATGGGAGCAGCAGGAAATTTCCCTCTGAGAGAAGTACAGAATGGGGGATATGTACATGTGCCATGAAGCAGGGGTGATTTCGTAGCATTCACCAATGTTTTTCCTCGGCTGAGGAAGAAACCTGCCGCCTGGTATAAACAAATTGATAGGTTTGTTAAGATTTTTTTTTTTTTCAAAGAAATGTTATTGTCAGATTGCACAAGTAATGCAGGGCCCTGTACCCCAGGGATGACTGCAGGCATAAACATGACAGTATCAGAGGCAATCGACTTTTCACTGCACACACATACATGAGCAAATAAAAAACAAAAACTAAAAAAAAAAAAACCCTCCCAACCAGCCCCCCCCGCACCTTGTCCTCCCACCCCAGACCCCAGTCCCCCCCAACTCCCCACACCCTTCCCAACCAACCCCCACCCCCGAGTCGTATAGGCTCAACCCAGTCACAATAAGCAATATACTGCACAAAAGGGATAATATATGCAAGCCCACCTGTCCCCCCAACTCCATGCCCCACCACTCCAATGCACTCTTCCCTTCACTCCCCCTGGGGAAGATCATCCTGCTCCATAGGGGGTTCCAGCCACACACCCCTATAATCCGCCCATCGCTTCCAAATTTTATAATGCATCCGCGGCCACCCCCTGGCCACAAATATCGGATGCTCCAGCCCCATGTAAAAGTCTAGTCCCCTCTTCCAAACAGCCACCGACGGGGCTCGTGGGTCCTTCCACCCTTTAGCTATGTCCCTCTTGGCTGTTGTGAGGCCCAGCAACATCAGGTGTCTTTTATATAGGTTACCCCCCACCCCATCCATTACATGTAGTAAGGCAAACTGTGGTGTACGAAGGAGTTCCCACCCCAATACCTCAGACAGACAGGACAGAACCCCACTCCAGAATCAACCAGTAGTTGGCAGCTCCAGACCGTGTGTGGGAACGTCCCCTCCTTTATGTGACATTGGAGACAGTCTGGTGAGGCAATCAGTCCCGCCCGACAAAGACGAACCCTTGTAAAGTAGACCCTATGCAAGTGTTTGAATTGGATAAGGCAAAGACGCATAGCTATGGCGGCACCCCGGGGAGCGGCCAGCGCCTCCCTCCAGTCTTCCTCCTTCAGCCGCCCACGTCCTCCTCCCAATGCTCCCTGAGCCTCTGTTGTGTGGGGGAACTGTGCATGACCAGTGTCTGGTAAATGCGGCATATTTTCTTCTTCTCCAGATTCCCCATGAACATTTTCGTCTCCAGTGGGCTGAATTCGGGGAGGGTCTCCAACCCCTCTAGGCTGGGGGACAAGGCGTGGCGAAATTGGAGGTACCTGAGAAACTGGGTTCTGGGCATCTCAAAGTCTACCCTAAGATCCTGGAATGACTTAAGCGTCGTACCCTGCATCACGTCTCCTAATGTCGATATGCCGATACTGTACCACCCCCTAAACCCCTGCAGCGATGCTAGGGCAGGAAACTGTCCATTCTGCCACAGGGGGGTCTCCACTGTCAGGGTATTCCACCACCCCATCCGGCGCAAAGCCTGCCGCCAGATGTGGAACACCACCCGAGTGGCCGCCGGCAGCGCACTCCGCAGTGATGCCGAATAGAGGATGGTGTGCGTTCCGTGGCATATGCCGGGTCATCCCTATCCCCATACCACCACTCATTCAATACTAGTAGATGGGAGGCTTGATAGTAGGAGAGGATATCCGAGGTCGCTAGACCCCCACAATAGGTGGAGAGGAAACACGTGCGCAATGCCACACGTACCGCACCACCCCCCCATATGAACTGCCCCAAAGTAGAATTCACTTGACGAAACCAGTCCGGAGATATCGGGTACGGGTGATGTTGCAGCTGATAAAGCAGGCGGGGAAGCGCCACCATTTTAAAAATTGCCCACCTGCCATATATAGTAAGCGGCATGCACGACCAGGTTTTGAGGTCGGCCCGCACACGGTCCCAGACCGGCACCAGATTCTGCTCCCAGGACACGGGGTTTGTTAAGATTTTGAAGGTGTTATGGATTGATTAGAATACCTTGTTTGACATAGTGGTTCCGGGTGATTTATGGACGGCATGTAAGGTTGCCGTCGATTGGCCTGCTGCAGAATCAGCTAGAGATTCAGTGACTAATAGTCCTTCAGCTGAGGTGAAGAAATATGAACATGTGATTACATGGTTGCAGTCTAAAATGGCCCGCAGACTGTTGTTTGGCTTAAAATTGATCGTGCTACTTAAGAGCCTAAATTATCAGTACATGATTATTATGAGAGACTTTTAGTGGCATTTAAACAACATAGTGGATTGGACAGTGTTGAGCAAAAATATATGGGACAGTTTGTTTCTAAATTTATGTTAGGATTGAGATCTGATATCAGTTTGATGATACAGCACCACTTGATATGCTGGCAGAATAAATCTGTTGATGAAATTTTGCGATATGCCAAATACTGCAGTGAACTGGTAGAGGCGGCACAAAAGAAAACAAAGGTACAATTGAGAAATGCCGAAAGGCCTGACTGTGTGCAAGGGGTTAGAGGAGCGATGGTTAGAGGAAGTGTTAGAGGAATGAACCAAAAAGCGGTGTCCCAACCTGGACAGGGTAGAGGAAGAGGTGCAGATGCTGGTATGGGAGCTGAGTGGGTGGCAAATCAAAAACGTGTCACCACCTGTCACTATTGTCACAAAATCGGGCATTGGAAGTGCGAGTGTAGATTGAATCCAGCAATTGCAATAGGAGGGAGAGGGACAAATGTCAGAAGGTATGAATACTGTGACAAGACCCAGATCTATGTATGGGGAAGTGGTGAGTCCCAAATGCACATACCACAACCTCCAAGAATACCCATGAGTGATCAGACATATCGTCAGATGCCTTACCTCGAGATACAAGACAGATCAGATCACATACCGGGCCCTCATGAGTGTCAGAGGGGGGTGCAAGGAGAGAGCATTTTGGGTGCTGCTCTGAATTCACACGAATCCCGCAGTATAAATTGACTCGAGAAACTGTAGCTGGAATATGACCTGTAATTGAATACATGATTGCACAGGGCATTCTGAAGGAGATAAGAGGAAGTCCCTGTAACTCACCTATAATGGGACTACAGAAGCCTAGTGGCAAGTACAGAATATTGCTGGCTTTGCACAGGTTCAATGAAATTGTGATCCCATTTTGTCCTGTGGTATCAAATCTAGCTCTTATACTATTTCAGATACCATGCGAGGCCGAATGGTTTACAGTCATCGATTTGTGCCTGGCGTTTTTCTCCATACCATTGCATGAGGATAGCCAATATATTTTTGCATTTAGGATGGATAACCGTGTGTTTACATGGTGTAGAATCCCTCAAGGGTATACAGAACGTCCCTATATCTTTAGCCAGTTTTTCAAAAAGGGCTGTTAATGCCCCAAAACTCAGTCCTTGTCCAGTACATCAAAGACCTGTTGGTCGCATCAGAGACTGAGTATGCTTGTAGGATTGATACAGTGGCTTTGCTCAATCATTTGACAGAGAATGGACACAGGGTGTCCCTAAGCAAACTTCAGTTTTGTCAAACAGAAGTGCAGTATCTAGGTTGCCGAATTGAACAGGGAAAACGAAGGGTGTCACCAGATCGTATAGAGAAGATGCTGCAAATGGGAACTCAAAAATAAGTCTGCATATTTTTGGGAATGGTCGGCTATTGTCGACAGTGGATCGCAAACTTTTCCTTGCAAGCAAAGCCACTTTTGAGGTTGACTCGAGGACATCACTGATCCGGTACCATGGGATGATGACTGCTTGAGAGCTTCCATGCGCTGAGAGAGTGCCTATGTCACATTCCAGCTCTAGGAATGCCAGATTACAACAAGGCGTTTTTGCTCTTCTGCTGTGAGAAAGAAGGATGTGCCTTAGCGGCTCTTGAACAGACACATGGAGGTGCCCGTAGACCAGTGGCTTACCTTTCCGCTACATTGGATCCTGTAGCTTCTGCGTTGCCCGGATGTCTCAAATCCGTTGCTGCATCAAGTGTCAGCATTGAGAGAAGCAAAAGCATAGTAATGGGTCACCAGCTTATTGTTTATGTGCCACATTCAGTAGAGCTGTTAATGACAAGAACAAAGACACAGCATTTAAAGAATAACAGACTTACAAAGTAGTAGCAGGTTATATTGGCTCCTGAAAATATAACTCTAAAACGCTGTACAACTTTGAATCCTGCTACACTGTTGACCCTTCCACAAGAGGAAGGAGAAGATTGTGAAGACAACAATTGTCTGGATGTTACTGAACTATCTACCAAACCCAGACCGTACATTGTTGAGGAACCATTGCCTGAATCTGATTTGATCCTTTTTGTTGATGGTTCATGCCTAAGAGACAATGAGAAGGGTGTTTGATAGCAGCTTTTGCTGTGTGTACCATTTTGGGGGTGGTCGAAGCTACCTGTTTGAACAGAGTATATTCTGCTCAGGTGGCCGAAATTATCGCTCTGATACATGCCGGTACCATCGCAGATGGAGTTCGAGTGACTATCTATACAACAGCCAATATGGGTTTGGAGTGGTTCATGATTTTGGACAGTTATGGTCTCAAAGGGGATTTATAATGTCATCAGGATCCCCTATCCAAAATAAGAAATATTTACGTCAATTCCTGGAATCCTTACAGAGACCCAAAGCAATAGCTGTAGTTAAATGTGCAGCCCTTGGGAGAGGAGAAAATTTTGGGGCATATGAATCGAACGATTTTTCATTCGTAAACGCTGCAATTCACTCAAATACAGCGTTTGCGAATGAAAAATCGCTAACCGCGATGTATGAGCTGTTTTCTCATCACAAAATTAAGGAATCGCAAAATTAGCTATTCCTTAATTTTGAGTAAGCATTTAAGGAATCACAAATTGCGATTGCTTAAATGCTATGTATCCAGCACCCAAGTTGTGCGATTTCTCATTAAGAAATCGCAAATTACAACCAACTTCAAGTTGATGGTAATTTGCGATTTCTTTCACAAATGCACTTTTTTGCATTTGTAGAGGTGCCATATGGAGCACATACATGCCCTTAGCGCATGTATGTGCGCCATATGCGCACACATGTTCATATCAGGGGTGCATCAGGGTGTCTTTATGACACCCTTGAAATTATTCTCAATTTGCGAATCGCAAATTGAGAATGACTTCCCAATCATTCATATGGGCCTCCTAGCCCATAGAAATGAATGGGAAAGTATTCCTTAACCCATGGCACACAGTGCTCGTGTGTTCATGACGAGCTGAGCTCGTCATGACACCCACCCCCGGAAATCCCTCTGCTGCTGGCACTAGAGGGATTCTCTTTTCTCCCCCAAAGCCTCAGGAGCTGGGGAAGAGCTTCCCCAGCTCCTGAGGCCCCTCCTTGGTTTCCCTGAAATGACGATCAGCGTGCAAGTCGCGCTGACATCATTTCAGTGAAACCGAAACTGAAATGATCCAAGAGGCTCATTTCAGTTTCCCTTTCTACGTGCTCAGTCAGGGGGATTTCTCAGCCCCCTGAGCACGTAGAAAGACGGGAGAGGTATCGTTGGATAGGGGAGAATCTACCCTCCCCAGAGGATCCCTGCTTGGGAATCACAACAGGAGGGCGATCCCCAAGCAGGGATCCACCCACTAGATACCAGGGAGGGGGGAGCAACCCCTTGGGCAAGGGCCTTTGCTCCCCCAATGGTATTTGGCCAATTTCGTCTTTTTGCCCCCCCCCGGGGGCGCAAAAAGCCCACTGGACACCAGGGATTTTTAAATACATTTAAAATTAGGGTGGGGGCTGCCCAAATGGGCATGCCCATACCCCCACCCCGCCGCAATCATTGCAGTCCTTCTGCTCCCCCCGGGGAGGCAGAAAGCCCACTAAACACCAGGGATTCGTTCTTTGAAGTTTTTTTTTAGGGTGGGGACTGTCCAAAATAGTCACGCCATCTGCACCCCAGCGGGGGCGGGGGGAGCTCACTAGTCGCCAGGGATTTTTTTTGGGGCAAATTTTAATTAGGGTGGGGGCTGCCCATTACCGGCATGCCAATGGCCCACCCCCTCGCCCGCAAAAATGACAGCCTTCCTGCCCCCCTGGGGGGCAGATGGGGCAGTAGCCCCCAATCTGCCCCTGGGGGACAAAAAGCCTACTAGATGCCAGGGATTTTTTGGGGCAAATTTTAATAGGGTGGGGGCATTGGCATTCCCATTTTGGGCAGCCCCCACCCTAATTGAAATTTGCTCAAAAGAATCCCTGGCGTCTAGTGGGCTTTCTGCCCCCCTGAGGGACAGATGGGGGCATTAGCCCCCAATCCGCACCCCCCAGGGGGGGAAAGATCACTAGTCGCCAAGGATTTTTTTGGGACAAATTTAAATTAGGGTGGGGGTTGCCCAAAGCGGGCATGCCGATGCCCCCACCCCCTCCCCCACAAAAATTACAGCCATCCTGCCCCCCTGGGGGGGCAGATGGGGCAGTAGCCCCAATCTGCTTCCCCCCGGGGGCAAAAAGCCCACTAGACGCCAGGGATTTTTTCAGGCATATTTCAATTAGGATGAGGGCATTGGCATACTATTTTGGACAGCCCCCACCCTAATTAAAATTTGCCCCAAAAAATCCCTGGCGTCTAGTAGGCTTTATGCCCCCCTGGGGGGGCAGATGGGGGTATTAGCCCCCAATCTGCCCCCAGGGGGGGGCAAAAAGCCCTCTAGACGCCAACGATTACGCTGGCTTTTTTTGTGCGTGGGGGTGGTGGCTGCCCAGAATGGGCATACCAATGCCCCCACCCCCCCAAAAAAATAGCCACAGGGTTTCTGCCACCCTTGGGGGCATAAAGGGGCAACCCCCCCTATATCCACCCCGGGCAGCAGAAAGCCGGCTAGGCATGGAGTTGTTTATAGCAATATGCCTACCTGTGGATTTTGGGCCCTAGTGCCACATAGGGAAACCGAGCAAACCTGTACATTTTTTAAAACTAGACATGCAGGAGAATCCAGGATGGGTTGACTTGACTGGCTCTCACCAGGTTCTGTTACCCAGAATCCCTTGCAAAACTTAAAAACTTGTCAAAAACCAAATTTTCCTCACATTTCTGTGGCGGAAAGTTCTGGAATCTGCATGGGTCCACAAAATTCCACCCACATCGCATTCCCCAAAGTCTTCATAGAAAAATGGTACCTCACTTGCGTGGGTAGGCCTAGTGCACACAACAGGCAAGGGCCCAAAACCTATTGAGGCAACATCAAAATTACCTATCACAAACCAACCTGGTTTTGCAAAGGGGGTCCCATGAGTTTTTGGTCAGGGGCTCGGCGGCCATCTAGGGAAACCTACCTAACCCACACATTTCCAGAAACTAGACACCCGAGTGAGTCCAGCAAGGTATTACTTGCATGGGTCCCCCATCATTCTCCTACCCAGAATCCCCTGCAAACTGCAAATTTTGTCAAAAAGTTTACTTTTTTCTCACATTTCTGTGTGGGAAAGTTCTGGAATCTGCGTGGATCCTAAGGTCTGCCGATAAAAATGGTACCTTACTTGTGTGGGTAGGCATAGTGGCTGCAACAGGAAATGGCCCAAATCGTACTGTGGAGACTTCAAAATTACCCGTAGCACAACTGCCTGGTTTGGTGGGGCATGAGAGATTTTGGCCCCGGGCTCGGCTGCCATCTTGGGAAAGTACCAAACCCAAACATTTTTGATAACTAGACACCCGGGGGAGTCCAATGAGGTATGGCTTGCGTGGATCCCTCAACGCTCCCTTACCCAGAATCCCTTGCAAACCTCAATTTTAGCTGAAAAAATCATTTTTTCACACATTTTTGTGTGGGAAAGTGTGGCATCACCGGGCTCACACAAATTTCCTACCACCCAGCATTCCTCTAGGTCTCCCAATAAAAATGGTGCCTCACTTGTGTGGGAGGCCCAAGTTCCCGCGACAGGCAAGGGCCCAAAACGTAGTGAGGCAACATCAAAATTGCCTATCTCAAATCCACCTGGTTTTGCTAGGGGTTCACCTGGGTTTTTGGTCCCGTGCTCGGTGGCCATCTAGGGAAACCTACCAAACCCATACATTTCTGCAAAGTAGACACCCTGGGACTTCCAAGGAGGTATGGCTTGCGTGGATCCCCCAACGTTCCCTTACCCAGAATCCCTTGCAAACCTTAATTTTAGGTGAAATTATTTTTTCACACATTTTTGTGTGGGAAAGTGTGGCATCACCGTGCTCACACAAATGTCCTATCACCCAGTGTTCCCCCAGGTCTCCTGATAAAAATGGTGCCTCACTTGTGTGGGAGGCGCAAGTACCCGCGACAGGCAAGGGCCCCAAACGTAGTGAGGCGACATCACAATTGCCTATCTCAAAACCACCTGCTATTGCAAGTGGGGTCACCTGGCTTTTTGGCCCCGTGCTCGGTAGCCTTCTAGGGAAACCTACCAAGCCCACACATTTCTGAAAACTAGACACCCGGGTCTTCCAAGGAGGTATGGTTTGTGTGGATGCCCCAACGTTCCCTTACCCAGAATCCCTTGCAAACCTCAATTTCTGCTGAAAAAAATCTGTTTTTTTCACACATTTTTGTGTGGGAAAGTGCAGCATCACCAGGCTCATACAAATTTCCCACCACCCAGCCTTCCTCCCGGTCTCCCGATAAAGTGGCAAAACTGCTCTTAAGGGAACTGATACCGCGGTTTGGATTTCCGACCTTGGTGGAGACAGATAGAGGAACACACTTTGATAATGAAATCATGAAATTGGTGTGTGCAGCTTTGAAGATTGATCAGAGATTGCACTGTAGCTACAGCTCTGAGGCTTCTGGTTTTGTGGAACAATCAATATGAGGGTGTCAAAGGTGTGCTCGTCAACTTCATTGAAATGGCCCGATGCGTTGCCACTAGTGTTGATGAGTCTGCGTAGTACTCCTTATAGGAGGACAGGGCTCTCTCCCCACGAAATATTGATGGGAAGAGCTATGAGACTGCCTATGGTGCCAGCTACAGCATTGATAAACATCACAGATGATTTGGTTATGGGTTATTGTAAGGGACTGGCTGATGTGGTTAATTCTGTGTCCCACCAGGTTGAGGCTGCAACTGCATCCCCCTCGAGAGACCTACTGCATGATCTTAGCCCTGGTGATTGGGTGCTTGTCTTAAAGCACGTGAGGAAGAGCTGCCTTGATGCTCGCTGGCGAGGACCATATCAGGTGCTTCTGGTCACAAGTACAGCCGTGAAGTGTGGAGAATTGCCAAATTGGATCCACTCTTCACATACTCGCAGAGTCCCAGAATCTGTTGAGGATACGACTCCTCTTGTTCCCTGAAATACAATCGCGAGTACAACAGAAACAGAAAGAACAGATCAGATCGTTAAAACTCTTGATGAGGCGGAGCAATCAACCTAGCAAGAAAGAATAAATCAAACAGCTCTCGTAGTGAATGTAGACTCAGAGATAGACGACCTTGTGGAGGTGAACTTTAAACCAGAGCAAAGTGAACAGCCTGGTGCCGAAGGATTAGATCAAGAGGAAGAGAAGAGAGAGGAGAGCAGATGCTGCAGCATCAAAGTGGCCAACAAAGAAAGGCTGAACATAAGGCTTGAATCTGAGAAAAATCTCGCTCCGATTCCTGAAACATCTTATTCCAATCAAAGTGAAACCAAAGAAAGATTGCATGGTCTAAGATGATCCAGAAGGGAGAGAGTACGGTCTCGAAAGTACACATCTCCTGAGGGGACATACCTGGCTGCAGATGCAGAGACTGGAGAGATCAAGGAGGTTAGGGATCGGCACAGTGAGTCACGGAGAGAGCACTCTGACAATTGACTTTCAGTTAATAGTCCTGGAGTAGATGCCTTCGGAATTCTGACTCTGACATTTCCAGATCCACCAAGGCTGAGTGGATTACACTTGTTGATCCTTAACCAGGTTGCTTTCCCTACTTTTGGTCGACAGCCAACCGCACAAGAAATAGGAGAAATAATACAGCTTGTTCTCGCTATGCTTGGATCTAATATCATAAATGATGAAGATTGAACTGTAACAGAACTCTTATTAGCCTTAGGAAGAAGATAACCTAGCCCCAAGAGGAAGAAGATTTTAAATTAGGGATTTTCAATAGAGAGAAGAATTGAGGGTTAGGGCTGACCACGTCTCTTCAATACGTTTAGTATCATTGAACTGAACAGTGCAAAGATCAAGTGGAAAAGGAAAATAAAAAGACATTGTAAATAACCAAAAATAAGCAAAGCAGAGACTTTGTTGAATTCAGTTACGTTTCAGATTAAAATCGTGGTTCACAATGGAGTCCTAGAAATCAGGACGCAAGCAGAAATGCATAATTGGTACCCTTATTGTTGTAGTGCTTATTGTCATAGCTGTGATGATTGTTACATCTTTCGTTGGGTCTTACCTTGCTGAAAAGAATGAAATGACATCTACCCCATCAACCGTAGACGTAGGGAAGGGTGCGAAGTACATGAATAAGTATGATTACTATAAAGAAGTAGAGAGGATGTCGACGTATGTCGTGCCTACTATTACTTTAAATACATCATATGCTCATAGACACAATTTGACTTGCAAGTTGACTGACATCGAAAAGAAATTTGAGGATCAGATAGACGATCGGCATAGACAGACCTTATTTAAATCGGACCCAAAGCATAAGGTTATCCCATGGACACAGGAAGAATTAGCTCATAAGGCAAAGGGAAGTTCTGGTTCAATATCTTTAGGTTTTCAGGAAAAAGGAAAATAATGCATTAGACACCCGCCCACCTATTATGAAAAAATATTTGTGGGTGAGAGTGATTGTGAACACATTTTCTTAATTGAGGAGGCAATAAGAAAAGTGTTATTGGACAAATTAACCATAGTACCAAATGTGTAATTTGTGTGTGTGGAAAAAGTACTTATGTGAAATTGCAGTGGTATTTCCTAAAATATTTCATGTAGATGATCTATGGCCCTTGGAGGGAAAGGCGTTGACCAAGGAAAACGTGGTGCAAGTGCTGGAGAAATTGTTGGAGATGTATTTGGAGACATGATACCAAGGGTGGGTGTGATCTTGAATGATGTGAAAATTAGAAAGCTGGCAAGAATAGTGGATAAATTCTCTGTGATTATGGCCCAAATATTGTTGCTCGTTGATAGGGAGATGGTCTCACTAAGAGCTACGGTTCTTCAAAACCGTCTTGCATTAGACGTCTTATTGGCAAAAGCCGGAGGAGTCTGTAAATTATTGAAAGTTCGACAGTGCTGCACGTATATTCCTGACAATAGTCAAGATATACAAAAATATATTAGTAACATCTCAGAAATACATCAAAATTTGCGTGATTTGGCTGCTGATGGGATTTGGGAACAAATTGGCACGGGATTTGGGAAGATTGAAAGTTGGTTTGGAAGCCTGCGACAAGGGATAATGGGATACATTTTGAAACCCATCATAATAGCAGTCATTTGTATAGTTGTGTTATTGGGAGCCATCAAGGCGTACAAATGGCAAACACATATCAGTTGACTGGGGGTGAGTCTTTGCATTGCTCAAACACTCTGTCATCATCCCCTTTGGTTTTGCTTTATTCGCCCTAAGTTGGCAGGGTATGCCCAGACCTGAGTCTCTTGCTCACTTTGCCACTGGATTCAAGATAGCGTGGCTGATGAGGGTTATGAACCCGAAACCAGTCCCAGGATGTTTGTTTCCAGTCCAGGGAAGACATGGCTTGGCAGTTTGGGCTGGACTGTTCCCATGAGGCACAGGGTCAGACTGATTTGCATATGGCCATGTCTGAATTGGGGTGGCGGAGTGAGCTAAAGAATGATGATGGATTAAACCCAGATCAGTTGACTAGGGTTGAGTGCTTGCATTGCTCAAACACTCCGTCCATCATCCCCTTTGGTTTTGCTTTGTTCGCCATAAGTTGGCAGGGTATGCCCAGATGTGGGTTCCTTGCTCACTTTGCCACTGAATTATAGATCGCCTGGCTGATGAGGATTATGAACCCGAAACCGGTCCTAGGATGCTTGTTTGCAAGCTACAACTTTTATTTAGGTCAATCTCTTCTGCAAAGAGAAAACTAAGAGAGTAAGATGTTGGTGTTATGACACTAGTCATAAGAGGAGGGGAACCGTTAGAGCGCTTACAGCACTCTAAGTTGTATGGGTGCATTCCACTCATGGTTCAAACGCACTCACATATATTTGATCATTTACAGTGTATTATGTTTATTAAATGCATTTATACAATATCTTAACCATAAGACATTTAATGTGCACCTATTAATTAGAATTTACATGTATTAGAGACACTACCATTCCTGTACCCATAATGTACAGGATGACATTATATTTATATCAATGTAACTGTGTGCTTTTGTTGCCAGCACTATAGGCCCAAAGCTGCAAGTTGTTGATGGTTTTGAAATCCTTGGTTACTAAAGAAATAATTAAATGAATCTCTTGTGTGTGCCAGAACAGTATGCTCTCATCACATTGCAGGTACAGGAATTCGACCTTGTTATTCTTAGTTTAAGGAGATACCTGGAATGTCTTTGAAGAGTCTGAGAAGCGGGAAAGGAGGATACCTTCTGTGCCTGGCCTATCTGGACCTCAAGGCTACTGGAAGACAACAATAAATTAATTAAAGAGTCTATGGAAATCTACTGGGGAATATTGCAAGTGAATCAATTTGTCATGTGATACATTTTAGGAGGGGGCTGAATTTGATCTTTTTGTATGGTGCGCAGGGACAGAAAATCAGACTTCTACGTTTTCGGACTAGAAGGAGCATCTTAAGAGCCAGCTCCATAGCCTTAATCTATCTTGACCCATTTGACGTGAGTATTTCTTAGGAAGTCTACACGTGCTGACACCTTTGGGAAAGAAGTTAGTGTACTCAGCTAGGAACCTCAGAGAGAGTAGTGTAGGGAAAGATAATTCATGCTTTCCTTCCTAATGAATACGGAGTTAGATTCAGCTTCAATCCTGTGTTGTATTTTAATTCTGGAATTTGTCACATTATGCCTTCTGTGCCGAATTAATTATATGCGTAGGTTCGGCTCTGTATTGATCTTTATGTACCTATATTCGCTGATTCTCAAATGTGTTTACATTCAATTATTTTTGGCCTTATGATAAATTCCATAAACTGGAATTCAGAGTCTGTGGTCTTTTACGTATGACTACATTGCAAGTGCAATCTTAAAGTGTTTATTCCCCTCAACCACGTTCAGCAGGCAAATGAAAGACCATCAGTGTTAAATTTGGAAGGGAAGGCAGGGACTAAATGTAGCGTAATCCGAGGGAAAGGAGATAATTAGCAATCCCTTAGTATAGTGTCCCTGTAACAGTGAAATGCTTGTCTCTGTATGATGCAGTGTGCAGTATTATGTTTCAGTGTGTATTTAAGTACTTTCTTTTAAAAAAAAAGACCAACACTGGGTTGGACATTCATATTAGTGAGCTGCTGTGTACTTGCTGAGTCCTGAGATTGAAGCACCCCGCACTAACTCCCTAAGAAGCCTGTGACTGCTCACCATTGCTACCACTGAGATTCAAGTGCTGGGGCTGTTGCACGTGGCCAATTTGCACTGCCATAGTAAGACATACCCCAGGACACCAGAGGCAAACAACCTTAGTTGAGTTGAGGGGGCTAGGCCCCTGTCTTGCTCACGGTCCCCAGAATGGGGACTGATACTCCTTATAGCAGTGTTCCAGTTTGGCTCATATACTGTTGACACAAGATGTTTTTTAAGGTCCAGACATTATAAGGGCAAGTTTCAGCAGCTCTTGAACAGTTAGCATGTGGAAAGTTCTGTTAAAACATTATTGTGTGCCGAAGAAGGGGGAGTAGAACCAGAGGCATACCAAAATGTTGAGTTAGTTTGGAGGATTGGATCATCTGGAAACATCTCCTTTATTGTCCCTTAATTTCAACTGTCCGTTGACTTATGTGGCTAATGATTTTGGCTGGCTTTTGAGACTCTACTAAGAATTTCCCTAGATTTTGTTCTTGGTTTATGGAGCTGGTGTTCTCTTAATGTTTACAATACGATTAGTCTGGAATATAGGTGGTGTGTTTTGTTTTATGGTACTAATGTAGTGTAATAGCAATGTAAATACATTTTTATTGTTTGTACATTTTTAATCTCTGTTATCACGGTGACGTTTGTGTGACAATTGTGAAAATCTTTGATAAATGTAAGACTGTAAATCAGACAGAGTGTTTGACATAGCAGTTTTTACATTAGTTTCTAAATTGGGCTCATTACTGAGATATTATTCCATTAATTGAGTTAACGTTTTGAACGTATTACTAGATTTTCTCTAACCTGTAGCTATTTTTGATACATATTATCCAGTTTTATCCTCTATTTTTTGGGCATGTTACATGCAGCATGGGAGGCCTGCCATCCTCAGGAAAAACAGAGCAACTGCACACCTTTTAGGGTACAGGTTCCCAGTAACGTGGACAACTACAGAAAATCCAAAAATTTGGGGGCGTCTGAATGTCAGTTGCCAGCTGCATTGGATCCAACTGCCAGTGTTTTGGTATAAAAGCTTGCTATATAAGCCATGTGTCACAATTCACTTTTCAACTGCACGGAGTATCTGAGGAAAGACTGGACCCGATTAAGGCGCTTGGATGTCTCTGCTGTAGGAGTGGAGAGCATATTCCAGCATCTTGTGGCACTAACACGTGAGTGGTGCGCTTTACAAAAACCTTATTGATTGATTCCTGGTCTGAAAACTACCTGGACCTGAGCTCAGAAAAAAAGAAGGAGGTATACTGCAGTGCTTGATAAAAACACACCTGTTCCAAACTAGATTGCAGGTTCGCCATTGAGCTGTGCTGCTGTAAAGATGTCTGCCTTCAAGGAGTTGCCAAGACTAGAGACCTGTTACCACTTCACCGCCTAAACCCAACGAGTGATCCCCGATTTCTGCCTGTCTCTCCTTCAAGAAGTCAAGAACGAACATGGAAGAGGGACTGCAGCTGAGTGATGGAAGAGTTCAAAAAGCCCTGTGGTGGGCTGCAGCTGTGACGGGACCTACCCGTGGTGCTCTTCACAATCCTTATCTGGGTCCTTCCCTGCTTTTGTGTGACCTGAGCTTTCTTATGTGGTGGCATGAGCAGTGCACTTGACCCCTTCCAGCATGGTCATCTCCGTGCATCCATTGATCCTTGTGTGGGTCCTAGAATGCTACCCTTGACTTGTTCCAGCATGGCCTCTGTGGTGTTAAGAACTGAGATTCTGAGCACCTTCCTCTCCTAATCTCCACAACCCTGTCCTACTTGGTGGCACCAAGTAGCCCATGTACCTGCATCTGATGATTGCTGTATAGGGATTGCAGAAACAAGCTGCTGCATCTATGGCCACCTCAAACTCCTTATCACACGTACCCTCAATCAGTTTCTGTCCACTCTCTTACTATGCCACACTACCACACCTGTGAGTGCAACATTTATGAAGAGTGTTGCATCGCTGGGAGAAACCAGCGATGCAACACTTTTCAGTGCGCCCTACTTGCGACACCTTGGATGTGCCGTTTTTACTTTACGGCGATCCATGTCACAAGGATTTACAGATATGTCAGGAATTCTGATGTACCGGTAGGCGCAAAAGTGATGCATCGTTGGGGTGTGTATGAAAAAAACTTAACTCAAGCAATGTGTCCTTTCACATCGGGCAAGCCCAATGTGAAAGGGCCTGCATCAGTCTTATGCCTGCTGTGAGGTAGGCGTAAGGTTTTGATGCAGTGGGGCAGCAAGCTAAGATAGATTTCACTGTGCACCTTCTACGAGGCTTTCTTGTGGGGAACACCCCCCCTGCACTCATTATAGCTGACACAGGTATAATGTGGCGCAGGGGTTTACAAAGTGACACATTTGCCTAGATGTGTCACTTTGTAAATATGGTGCAACGTGGTGCAAATTTACACCGCCAGTGCGTCAACAAAGTGATGAATCAGCGGTGTAAAAGTGCTGCAAGGGGCTTACAATTAAGCCCCTGAGTACATACCTGCCAACTCACCTGCATTTAATGGCCCTCTTTTCACTTCTGTTATGATGCATGATGTGGTAAATGTATGGGTCTATAGGTGAATAAATAAATAGATGAATGAATGGGTGTTAGAGATTGGACTATGGATAAGTGATTGAGTTAATTAATGGGGGTTGCATGAGTGAATGAAAGGGTGATTGGTAGGGTGAGTGGATCAGCAGGTCGATCAATGGATGGGTGACGGTGTGAATGGATTGATGAATTGCTGAATGAGTGGGAGGTTAGATGTATATGCATGAGTGAATAGGTGGATGGCTGAATGTGTGGACGATGGAGTGATTGGACAAGCATTTGAAAATATAGCTGAATAAACATATGTAAAGATGAATGAAAGAATGGATGGGGTGGGTTATTGTCTGAATGGGTAAGCGAATGAATGTAAGGAAATTGATGACCGCGGGCAAGGAAGGCTGAGTAGGTTAGGAGATGAAGGAATGGATGGATGGGTAAGGTAGTGGGTGAATAAGTGGACTGATAGCTGGATGGAAATGTGACTACTTAGATGGATGGCTAAAGCTCTCATCCATAATAATGTAAGTACACAGTGCATCATTTAGAAAAGAACAAGTCTGCACCTTCTGCCAGCCATCCGGACATCCCACTCCAACTGTTCCTGCTGGTGGGCACCTGTCTCAGTCATTAGCCGGTCACTTTCAGGTATGGCGTTTTAATGTTAATGCTGCAATATACTGTAAATGTACAGGAATTTATATAGCGCAAATCACCAACTGGTCTCTAAGCGCTTGCTTAGGGAACCCGTCCTGGTATTCTCCTGTGAGATAACCCTGGCAGGGTATCCGCAAGGTGAAAGCCAGGCATCCCGCCGCGAGGGGCCGTTGTGGAGATTAAACAAGCTATTGCCCAGAGTGTGAACCCGTGAATTGAGTAGGCACCGGAGCGAGAATTGTCGAGTCCATGGACATTTTAGGGCTCAAGACCCCGCCGAGCCGGGAATTGAACCCTGGTCCCAGGCTGACCTCTGCTTCCAGGTCTGCCTCCTCTAACCAGTGAGCCACACTTCTCCACTGTGGGACTGGGCCTCTGGTACATCACTTTTTCCCATATTAAAAGTGACACACTGGCATCTCAAGAGGCTTGTAAATAAGTCCCTGAATGTTTTAACTTTGCAAAGTTATGTGACTTGTAGGACTGGATTTAGTTCAGATTTGCCTATATGTAGCGTAACCGCTACTTGGACATCCCACTTCAAGGGACAACTGAAAGATCAGAAAGGGTAGAGCCCTGAATAACATGCTGGTTTGGGGTAACCTTTATTTAAAAAATGTTGTCTGACACTACAACTTTGTGCAAGCAACAAAATACTGTACTGATTTTATACTCGAAGAAGATCTGGATATACCACTAGCACATGTGTTGCAAACATATATGATTGTAATACTTGCCTTTATAGCCTATGCAACTCGGTTGCAATATAGCACAGACCACCAACTCCTTGGCACTGATTTCAGAAAACACTATGAAAAATGTGCCTTAGGGCTTTTTTTTATGCAAACACCACAAGCAAACTACCTCCAATCAGAACTCACTTCACCAGCACCAATTAGAAACCCAGAACATAATGTAAGAAAATCATATATCTTTATTTTTTTCCTGTATATTAAAAACTCCAATAATGTAGGAAAGCTTTTCTCTTTGCAAATATTTTCTCAGAACATAATGTTAAAAAATACACATTTAAAGCATAACATTTCACAAATAAGGGAGAGCTTAAAGATGTATTCTCTAAACAACAAAACAACGACCTGATACACATTGAAGGCACTTTAAAGGCAAAACAATATAAGTGCTAATATATCACATTCAATGTATACATAGGAAATCCTTCCTTTCATCCAAACCAGATGTTATTTCCAATGTTCTAGCTGAACCATCTATATTCAGACCAGGTGTTGATTTCAGAAACCCAGAGGCATATTTACAAGCCCCTCTTGCCACTGGAGTATCACTTTTTTTGATGCTCCGGTGGCGTAGCGCCATTTGCCATATTTACAAGGAGGCCCTAAGCCATTTAACATGGCTTAACGCCACCCTGTAAGTATGCCCATTTCCGCTTCAGTTCTTTGCAGCAAAGGGACGTGCAATGGGTGTTGCAGTGGGCATTTCACGCCGTCACCCATTGCTTTTTGACACTGTCCCAGATTTACAAGTCAGAGGCAGCACCAAAAACTAACAACAGGGAATACCTGGACTTAGAATGGCAATACAAGGAAAAATTATGAATGTCTCCTCGTTTCTTGCTCTTTCCATGTGTGCTGCATTCTGCAGCACACATGGAAAGAGCAAGTCACCATTATTGATTGTTTATGTGCAGGAAGGCGTCCCTTCCTGCACATAAACAATCCCCCCTGCAGCGCAGGCACCCTTGTAACATGGTGGCAGGGTGCCTGCAGTCGAGCTAGGCACCTTTTTTTGCACGAGGGAAACACAGGTGTGCAACATATTCTTGTGAATATGGCGTATCCTTGTGTTTAAAAAATGTCTAGCGCAGCGTTGCCAAATTTGGCGTAGCACCGTGCTCTGAAATGTTTTTGTAAATATGCCCCCAGTGACAATAAGGGGCTGTGCAAACTCTGTAGTGACTGGATGTTGCTCCCTGCAAGTAACCCATGTTCCGGTGTGTAGTAAAAAGCCATCAAGATAGACCAGAGAGTTAATCACTCAGATAACATTGGTGAGTGTGATTTGCAAGTTAGAATCCAAGCCAGGCTGACACAACTTACATACTCTACACAATTCATGTTGTTGCATTTAAGTCAATTTTTTAGCTTTTGTGGAATGCTGTGGCATAAACTGAACTTCAGTCGTTAAGTTGGCAGTGGAGCGAGCCAGAGCTCATTTTTTTCTAGCCATTTTGAGAATCCTGCCAGCTCTTGAAACGATTTGCTGTAACAAGCAATGTGTTGTTCTCTCGCTTCATCTCATCTCATTAAGCTCCAGTCAAAAGAACTTCAGCAAGAAATGCTTCGCAGTTCGTGCTGAACTGGTCCTATTGTAGCAGGACCAAGGCTGAATTGCATATGACTGGGTGTAATCTGAGGTGGTATGGTGGGCAATAAACAATGGATTAGAATGGTACCTTCGAGCGACGAATCAGTAGTTAGACTATTTGAAAGAAGGATATTACAAAACAAAATTCCTCCCCCACAGGTTATTTTTTGCAGTAGTATTAATTCAGTTTCAACTAACTTTAGCCTATAACCTGCCCTTTCATAAACAACTTCCTTGTGGTGTTCTTTGATATGGAAGGAATTTATCATCACCCGCATCACAGGGGAATTAGACTCCTTCGCTTTAAGTGTTAGTGCCTTGAATATTCATTGGTCACATTCACTCTCTCTTCCAACAATACTGAAACCCAACTAGGTTGATGAATGTAAGCACCTCTACTGCAGTCCTGTTTAACTCCTCCAGCAAAAACAAGCTAAACATATAACACAAACAAAATAGCATACCAGGTTTCTCACAACTGTAGGTCAACATTCCAGATGCTCGGCTGCAGTTAAATCCCAATAATGTTACCGCTCTTCCCATAGCTATCTCATTTCTTTTAATTCCCAGATGGGCTGCACTTACCGGATAGTCTGCTGTTCCCTTCTCTCCTAGCCTCAACCGACAAATCACAAATTAAGCAGGCACCTGCCCTTCACCATCTTTGGTGCCTTAGTTAATATGCATAAGTTCAGTCCTTCCCACATGTATCTCTCATAATTATGAGTCAGAACATCTACGGGCCTCAAGGTTCTCCATTCGAGTAGTTTGAGTAAACATAAACTACAACATGTGCTATCTCTTTTCTCTAAGCACTGCTTCTTTCTCTGATTACAATGTCAGTTTGACCACAACGTTGCTGGTGTGTCTCCTGCTGAACTCTTCGAGCCTCCCAATCACTCTTTCTCTCCTCCCTTAAGTCGTAGATTCAGTGCAGGTACAAAGTGAACATACTCAAGGACATCAGACCCTCCAGCTTTTCTCTCACATTCCATATGCAAAGTTCTCACATTTGGCTCTATTTTCCAGGTCTTCGCATTATAAATGGAGAGCATCTGTTTTCGCCTTTGCTGCTTAAATGTTCTTGCTCATAGTTTCATCGCTACGTGAGGTCATCTTTAGTTTTACCTCTAATACCACCTCCACTGGAGCTGATCTGATCCACATCTGCCCTAGGAACTGACAATGCCTTTGGTAAGCTCTTGTTCACATCACACATTTCCAATTTCAGATCACTTTTCCAGTCCCCCTTAAATTCCTGTTGATAGGACTTCAAGTCAGTCTTCACCATTCTTTTTATAGGCCATTTCATGCTGTGGCACAGTGGATGAATCTCCAATGCAAAAGTAGAATGGGCCAAATAACTATCAATCTCCTTTTGTCCAGTACGTTCCCCCTTATGCCTCAGCCATTGGATCAGGTGTCTGCCAGAACACTTACAGGACCAAGAGCTGGACACCTGGAGAGGTGTCTCACTTTCCTATCTCCCGAATCATCACATTATACGGCCAGCATGTCCCCTCGATAGTCAGTCCCACACTGACCACATGACTCTTGATCACAACCACAAGACGACTGGTTTCCACATCTGAACAAAAGATTCAAAGCGCCATGCAGTCTATATTGGGTCTTTCACCAATACTCTTCAAGCAGACAGAGAGCTAACATTGAAATGGACTCTCACAATGAACCCATGCATCTGGCTAATTAGCAGTGGGGGTGACCCTGGTGTCTCAAATAGATCTTCCTGTGCTCAGACATGGCCGTGAATGAATCTTATCTAAGAAATGGGTCTGTTCATGCACAACATGCATGTCTGCCATATCCAAAGTTCAAAGTGTACCTCTCTGCACAACCTCCAGTATGACAAGTGCAACAGAACACGAAAAGCCACAATGCAGAGATGTTTTCAGGAGAGGGACATCCCCTATGATTGTGTTGAGGCACCTCATTTATCTCCATGGGATCATGGGCCCTGTGCCCACCTCAGGTGGGGTAGTTCCCAGGCAGAAGCAGAATTTTGATGCCATATATATATGCTCAACCCGCTGTTGTCCTCAAGGAGGAGCTAGGCTGTGGCAATCAAACAGCTCTGTTTAATTCTTGTATTATATGAGAATTTTGAAGAAAATGCATTCCTCATGCTAGCCCGACCTTGTGATCAATGGTGGCTCCTCCCCTAAGGCAGAGAAGCTTTGCCCCACTGCGCAAAAAGGAAAAATAAAATGATAATAACGTTTCGTTATTGTCACTTTATTTTTCCGATTGCATGCAGTCAGTGGCCTGTGTGCAGTGTGGGGCGGGGCTGGACAGAGCAGGGGAGGAGTGGTTTGATCTCGCAAAGTGCTGTGTATGAACTTTTTGGCCGGCCCTCTTGGGCTGACCAAACAGCTCATGTGCACTTTGCATGTTCCCCACTAGGCTACATTACACAGCCTGGTGAGGAAAATGCACAGGCTCCCTGTAACAGTCTGAGCGCTGATCCACGACACTCAGATCAATCACAACGTTATGATTGGCTCAGGGGCGCTTGTCTGACCTGGTGCTTCCTGCTGCCGGTCGGACTGCAGAAAGAAAGAAAGAAAGGAAGATGATGCAGGGGAGGCAGAGGCCGGCCGGCCGGCCGGCTGTTCCAATATAAGTGGCTGATTATTTTGTTCATTAACCCCCCCCCTCTTGCCGAACCATCTACCGGTAGCAGCCACTACTGTTTGTGATCCATGTCAGAATCAAGGAACTTAATGGCGTAAATTAGGTGTTGCATCTAATGAAGTTGCATTTCGTCTTTGCCATAATACTATCCTCTTAACCAGGTCAAATGTTGCTGTAAGATCTCCATACGTGGTGTAAAAATAATGTATTCTACAAATCTATTTTATTAAATATGTAAGACTTAATACATATGGATCTTATAATTCACAGAGTAATAGTATATGTCTTTCCAGCACTCATGTTCCCTGTCTGCTAAAGATTTGACTGTGGGCCAGAAAATTACCAATGGCAACTCTCTGTACACAAATTGTGTTTAAGATAAATTGAAGATAGAAGTTACTGATTTACTTAGGTGTTTAATTATTTTCTATAGCACTGGATTGTGACAGGTGACCACTTCATAGAAGTCATGACAGTATCAAGGTAGTTCTTGATTTATCCAATGCCCATTCTGAGCAATGGAATATTCACAGCTGATATGGTTAGAGAACTCTTGATGATTATTCAACTCTGGCATGTGGTGAAGGTAAATTGCAATCGCAGCAGCCCTGTTTTTTTTGGGGGGGTGGTCTTTAAGAAAAAGATGAAAACATTTATTACAGAAATAGATATTTATTATGAGGTACCCTTTATCAATATAAATTGGCTTATTATTCCATTGTCAGGTTTTAGCTTAAATCAAATTTTGATTAGATTATAGAAATTATCCCTGAATTGGTGACAAGGCATTTCCTTTCACCAACCAAGTAGCAAGTTCATCAAAAATGAGATTGGAAAAGATTTTAAGAATTTGCAATGCCAAAGTTTAAATGTTGACGTATGCTTTTATCAACTTCACAATATTGATTACCAAGATATTGTCAAGGTTTGAAGTTAAGTACATGTATACTTCTCTAAGTATGCATACCTTGACCACATGTTGATAGTCGATACTGTGCAGATCAATATTCCTAGCTATTTACTTGTCTTTACATACTATTACATATTTTGCTATGCAGGAGTTAAGGACTCAGTTTGACATTGGTACAATTCCAAGAGCGCTTCTCCCTTGACATTCCAACTTTCCTACACTCAAAGTATGTGTGTGGCACATGGTAAATATATTCATTTTTGTCTACAGAAGTGAGTTCTCATTTTGCAGACAAATCCCAAGAGATTTAAAATAGTTCTCATCCTGACTTGACTATGTGGATATGTGTATCTTGGAGGATAATGCTGTAACTGCAAATCTCTGGGTATGGTAATCCCTGACATGCAACTGTAGTTCCAGATGCTTTTCTCACAAAAGTTAGTCCTCTTATGGTCTCCGGTTTTGTCTTTTGGTGAAAGAAGAGAAGTCTTTTTTTTAACATCTGTTTATAGATACCTTTAGATGTCCTTGAGACCGTTTGTCACCAGAACTTCACATATACATAGAGTGGACTCTGGTTACTTCAAAGGGAATTACTTCTCTTTCACCTCAATCTCTTGGCTGTTTAGTGTAGTGTTCATTCTCCTACGGAGTTCCTGCATTGCTTTGTATGAGGAATTATTATATATTTGTAATATACACTCCATCTTTACACACTCACATCTTTATAACAACCTGCATTCTATAGAGACAGCGGTCCTTTTTTTTAATTTCCTTTACTGCAGGCCTTTTTAAAATGTTTTTGTCAGTACTTGAGTTTTAGCCTGACGTTAAGATGACCGAATTGCTTTTCATCTTCACATATTGGGACGGACTAATGCCTAAATGCCCACCTCGTCTTGCCATATCCCAGCTCCTTCTCAATCCAGCTTTCCATGTTCTTACCATGTCTATTGATTTTCTGGTGCTAGGTTGCTGCATACATTTTCAGCTTGCCCAACAGCTCCTTTGATTCTGCTGCATTGGGTTCCTGATGGTGCTCTTGTTTACAAATCACAGCACCCAGTGGAAGCACAATGAAGCAGCATCAAGTAGACCAAGGGACCGGATGTTTCAGGAATCAACTCATCTGTATAAAAATCCACTTGTCCCATGTGGGGTCAGTCAGCGAGGAGACAAATCATCTCAGTGTTCAGAGCTCTGATTATACTTTCTAATATTATGTCAGGATACGACTTCTAGCAATGTTCTGGTTATTCCACATTTTCAATGCATCTGAACATGCCAGGGTTCTTGTCAAGTTCTGGATATATCATTATTATATTGCATCATTACTTTCTTTTTTACATTAGTTTCTGAGTAAGCGGCCTATAAATTGCTTTGGCAAATTTACTTTTAAGCATTTTCTCAGTTTTTCAAAATGTTACCATAAATAAACTCAGATTAGATCTCTGATCCATTGCATACTTTGCCGACTGTGGATTAACGAGACAATCTGACCTTCTCAACTTGAACACCATCTGTAATTGTTGAATGAAACACTTCATTTTACTCTTTCTTTGTTCCCTTGTTTGAAATGACTGTGAAATATATTAAGAAATAAGGACTGGTTTACGTTTACAAGTACATAAATGCATGATCTTGTAGAGTCATAATGTAATGGCCATATTTTTTAAGCTATTGACACATGGAAGTTTGGGAAGACACATGCAAAAGTGGGTTCCGCAGTCATCAGAGGGCTTACTCACCTGAAGATTTTCATGGGAATAAATAATCTGGTGGAAGAAGACACAAAATGGTAGTTCCAGTGCTGGAATGGCCTGTGAGTTTGTGCAAACCCACAAAGTTAAACGCTGAAGGACATTCACAAATTCATTTCACAACTGTTCCTACAAATGAAAAACTTGAAAATGTACTTGTGACAAGACAGGCCTCGAAAAATCATAAAAATGTTAGCAAACCTGCAGGTCCAGTGACTTGAATAATTACATAAGATGTTCTATTGTGATTAGAAAGCACTATGATTAAATCTGTTTAAAGATTATTAGGGTAACATCCTATTGCTCAAACTGACCTTTAGCAAAAGTTTAATATGATATTGGTGCAGTTTTATAAAGTGTTTTAAACTTTTATTGTGAATTTCATATGTTTTGCATTTTATATTCCTGAATCTTTTTATGGTTGTCTGAACCGCAATAAAGGTATTCTTGACTTTGCTTGACTTGAATAATCTTCTTGACCTAACTATAATGCTCTTGACCGTGGCGCCCCACTATTTTTTTACCGGTGGGTCAGGCAGCACACTATGCTAAGCACAGATTTTGTAGCTTAAGTGTTTTAAGCCATGCCCTTTATTACATCTGCCACGCCCCTTTAAGATCCCCCCCAGTTTTTTTCATCCCACTTAAAGCCCTGCATTTACATAAATAATATAGGTGTAATGTGCATGCTCGTCTTGGAATCGGGGCATTCTATATTTCGTTAGTGATTACAAGAGCACTGAGTTTTGAGCTGTTTTAGTTGTTCTTCTTTGAAAATTTAAATATTTTCGTCTTTTTCCTCTAAATACTGTAAGGAATCACTGTTTACAAGTTACTAATAATTGCTTACGAAAACTTCACTTACTATTAAATGGAAAAACACGGCAGCACTCTACATTTCATGAAATTGTTAATTATGAGTTTAACTCGCCCCGGCATTCTACTTTTCTGTGGCAAAACATGCGTTTTTTTTACCAATCCAAATATTGGAAAGTAGTATGAACCACCCAAACCTACAAAAGAATTTGTAATGCAAAATACAGACAGAGTCTAGCAGAGACACTCATTTCAGAGATGCGGCCATGGCGTTGACGTGTTTGTACACCCTTTTGAGTTGTAGCAGCAAAAGAGATCGTAGTTCTATCTGTGAGGCAGGCATTAAGTTGGACAAATGTTTTAATTTCTCCTATTAAAACTTTACATTTGTGCTATATTGTAGAGCACCCGTCCCCTGTTTGAAAACTTTAATGTGTTTTAAGCGTTTTATTTTTACTGGATGGGTAAGTTTCTAGTATAAAACGTATGCTGTACATTATGCTGTACATCGTGCAGGGGGTTTAGCGATTCTCAAACAGCGCCAGTGCTGGGAATGAGACCACAAGTGTGATATCTTTTCTGATATGAAGCCCTGCTTTCTCCCCCAGCACAACACAGTGCTGCAACTATGTTTGTTGCACTGCATTGCACTATAAAATAGCCTGCGGTGATCGATTTACAGGCACCACGGAGGGCCCGATTGTGATGTGTGTTGAAGGTGGCATTTCTTTCAAACCCCCCACATCCTGCGCGCGGCGCCCCTGGGTTCTCATCACGACGCACCGGAGTGCAGCAGCGCACACTTTGGGAACCACTGCTCTTGACTCATCAACTGGTCACAAATTGTGTGATCCTGGGAAAATAGTTTATTTATCCAAGCTGCCTTTATCTTCATTATCATATATGAGAGTTCCTTCAAATATGTGAGTAGAGCATGCCTGCTGTACAAAAAAATCTTTTGTTTGATATAATAGAATACATGTTTGCAGCAGAATGTAGTCCACATATAGGCTACACACGACCCCTGACTTTTTCTAAAGCATGATGTGGTAGGGCAATGTTATTTACAAACAGCACATTTCCCTTTGAAATGGCCACCAGATTTACCACTGACATGCAGTTTAACTGATAAAACCATATAGGGGTTGATTCTGATTCGGTAAAAACTGCTCCGAATAGCTGTTCGGAGCGTTTTTTCCCATACAAATTGTACCCTGCAACGTCCCGCGTACGTATGTCGAAGTACGATTGGTACCAGGAGCCGGACTCCGTACGAATCGTACAGAGACCGTATGTCTCGAATCCCCATACGAGTCTCCGTCGCAACCTGCTGTACGCAAGATCTGTACGGCTCGCGGCTGGTTTATACGACCCAGCAAGTATGATACGTGTTGGGTGCGCACCGTACGACCCTTTTTTTACGGGAGCTGAAAACAGCCGTAAAAGCAGAGTTCGCGCCGAAACAGGTACGGAACGGCCCCTCCCCGGGTACAGTGCGTACCCCCCATGTTCGTAGGGGTAAGCACCGTACCCCACGTACGCTGGGTGTGGGGCGTAGCCCTGCGATCATTGGGGGTACGCACCGTACGGTGTGTATGTGATTGTGCGCTTTTCCGTACGAATTGCCCTTACCTGACGTGGACCGTACGGATCGCGTCCTGATGCCCCGGTCCGAATCGTACTCATCGGGTCATACAGCTTTTGTACGAGTCGTACGGAGAAGGCTCCGGATACGATTCGTACGCACGTTTTTTTTACCGAATCGGAATCGACCCCTTAGTGTAAAAACAATAATCTGTGGGATTCGAATGTTAGCAAATATTTATCATTTGCACATCACCTAGTTAAAGTGTTTGTTTTAATCCTTTTAAAATATTTGTTTCCATCACACTTCAGAATTGAAAAAAGGTGCTTTCATAACTGCTGTTATTTTGAAACATTTGTAAAGTACCTTTACAACCTATTTACATTTTGTATTAAGAAACTGACACCTTGTATCCTTTCCTTTCAGACCTTGTACCCAAGAACAATTGTCACACAAGTGACTTTACAAAATCCTGCTGTCTCCTACTCTCTCTGTTTTCGGTCTTTCTCTTTAACTTTCACTTCCTCTTCTCTATCTCCTTTTGTGGTTTTCTCTCTCTTGCTGCTGATCTATGTTTGTTGAGGAAAACGAAGAGGCCTATTACGATTGCGGAATGCCAGTCACTATATATATACCATGTGATCAAGGTCCGAGAGGGACCGAAACGCGTCATGGCGGTGGTGTTGGACGAGTAACTGCAATAAAGAAATATTTAGCACGATTTTGGGTCTGCATCGTCTCTTGGGATTCAATTCCTGTGTGCTAGAGGCAAAATCAGGATATATATATATATATATATATATATATATATATATATATATATATATATATATATATATATATATAAAAAACAATATATATATATCAAATATATTAAATAATATTAATTTTAACTAAATAAATTAAATGTAATATACATTTTAACAAAATATAACAAACACACCTAATTAAAAAAAATAAACACACAAACATCATAATGTATACATATATATTTACTTTAAAATTATTAGTAAACTATTATCTTTAATTTATTTTAAAACTATTAAAAAATATTCAAACTTACATTTTCCAATACAACTAGTACAACAGTAGGGAAAGTGTTGGATAGCAAAATAATAAAATGTACTAGTCCAGCTCCAGTAAGTGCAACAGTAGGGAAAGTATTGGAAAGCGGAGGAGGAAAAAAACATTACTATTCCCACTACAAGTGGTGCAATGGTAGGGAAAGTGTTTGAAAGCGTAGGGGTAAAAATTACTATTCCCACTACCAACACTGCAACAGTAGTGAAAGTGTTGGATAGCGGAGGGGTAAAAATTACTATTCCTATCCCAGTGAGTGCAAAAGTAGGGAAAGTGTTGGGTAGCGGAGTGATAGTAATTACTATTCCCACTCCAGTGAGTGGGAAAAGAATTGGATAGCAGAGGGGTAAAAATTACTATTCCTACTTCAATGAGAGCAACAGTAGGAAAAGTGTTGGATAGCGGAGGGGAAGAAGTTACTTTACCCACTTCAAAGAGTGCAACAGTAGGGAAAGTGGATAGTGGCGGGGTAAAAATTACTATAACTAATAAAATTCTTTTAAACTAGAAAATATTTACAAACAAATAAATTAATTAATATATACATGTATTTATTGTATTTCTCACCCTTTAACACCATAACAATAACAAAACACTTCAACATTTCTAATGACATGTTTTCCAAAATTAACATAATTAATAATCAATTTTAAAAATATTAATAATAAATAAATACTAATAAACATTAATTGACTACACTCACTTTAACACTATGATATCTACAACACATCTAAATGCAACTCTGAAATAATAAAAATGCATTTAAAACGTATTTATAAATTAAAACTATTACTATTGACAACTAATATTAAAGTAATTAAAATGTTTGTAATACCCACCCTTTACCCCTTTAAAAGTAAGAACAACAGACAAAGAATTAAACAAATACCCAAAATACATATCAAATAATTAACATTAATTACCAACTTTATATTAATTAATTAAACACAAATTACTTCCCACCCTTTACTCCTATAAACACCAAAAAAAAAAAATAATTACACAATTACCATAATTAAGTACCAATTAATTAATTAAAATGAATTACCATCCAATTGTTAATTCATCAATTAAAAATAAATTGCGTTCCACCCTTAACACCTAAAAGCACCACAACACACACCTACAATTAATTACACAATTACCATAATTAATTACCAATTAGTTAATCAAAATGAATTAACAGCCAATTAATAATTCATCAATTAAAAATAAATTGCTTCCCACCCTTAACACCTATAAACACCACAACACACACCTAAAATTATTAACACAATTACCATAATTAATTACCAATTATTTAATTTAAATTATTTAACAACCAATTATTAATAAAAAATAAATCACTTTACACATTTAACACTATAACATCTGAATTAAAGATACATTAATAAATAAAATATAATCAATACATTTAATATATTTAAATTACTTCCCACCCTATTCACCTATAAACCCACAACCCACTACAAAACTAAAAACACCAAATTCAAATAATGTTTTTTATTAATTACAAAAAATGTAACACAAATATTAAAAATACAAACAATTCTTATACATAAACATAAAACACATACATATAAAATAAATACTAAAATACATGGCATTTATAAACAAAGCATATTTTAACAATGATATTTTTGCAAACGATATTAAACACTTCAAAATTTTTAACATCAATATTACTTACCTAAAATTGATATTCTTGACTACAAGAATCTGTATGTCGATATTTCTTTTTTATGTTTGAAAGCTTTATTAGAGTAAAATCAGATATTATAATAAGGTGACATCAGCAAAATATAAGAAAAAGGCTAAAGGATGGGATACATTAAACATAAGTAACCAATATCACAATGAAAAGCAAAGCATTTTGAATTATTTTACGGGGAGGAGGGGGGGAGGGGAGGGAGGGAAAATAAAAAGCATGGTAATATCAGAGAGAATGGATAAAAAATAGAAATACAATGGATGTCAATCAGAAAGTACAGTAAAATACATAATATTTAGTAAATACTTGAAATAAGAACTTTTAGCAAAAAGGAAACATGTATTAAAGCTAAAAAATCACAATAGTAAAATCGAAAAATATTCTAAACTACAGGCAAGAGTACAAGTGTTCAAGGGGGTTTGAAATTATCCGAGGAAAGTGGTGAGTATGTTTTTTTGGCAGATTGATCTAAATATAAAGTGAGAGGTAACCAGTAAAGTTCAACATTTCCGGAGGCTTTGCAGGAGGAGGCAAAGGCAACATCAAGTCTGTGTGATTGACATACTAAATTCCACCAACAAGTTAGAGACAAATTGTTCAAGGATTTCCAGTTAGAAACAATGTGCTGCAGTGCAAGGGCTAGCATGAGATCAAAAAGACCGTGGGAATGTGGAGGGAGATCCAAGTCGTCTGAAAGGCTACCAAGAAACACAAAAGAGATGGAAAAATGAATAGAGATGTTAAAGATACGGGAGAGGCGAGAACATATCTGGGTCCAAAAAATGCGAACTGGGGGACAGAGGAAGAAAAGGTGTAAAAGATCTGCATTGGGAGCATTACAGGTCCAACAATTAGGTACAGAATTGGATTGAAAGCGAGAAATAGAAAGAGGAGAAAGGTAAAGTCTGTGATAGAAGAAAAAGAGGGATTGAGTAAGAGAGGCAGTCCGGGAAATCTTCAAAGATCTGGCCCATATTTTGTCCCAAAGAGAAATTGACCATGAGGAACCCAAATCCTTCTCCCAGGACAATTCCAATTTCGATTTGAGACGGTCTGGGTCAGGGGCTGAGAAATACCGATAAATAAGGGAAGCTTTAGGAGTAGTAGAGAGGACGGTGATTAGAGAGGGAGACGAGGCTGGTAGGCTTTCAGAAGGAAGAGAATAATAAGAATCTAGAATGGTTTCCATAAGGATGAGGAATTTCTTTGCAAAAGAAGGAGGGCAGTGCAATTGAGATTGGAATTTAGGAAACGAGCAGGGGGATGAGCCATCAAAAAGATGACGTACCCAGATGATACCTTTCGCTCTCCATGAGGGCCATGCAATAGGTCTGTTATGTATTAAGATGAGAGAGTTGTACCATATAGGTAATAGTAGGAAGGATTCCTGAGAGACCGAGGTAGAGGAGACTAAAGGCCGTAAAAGAGAAGAGGTATGTTTGAATAAAAGGGGGTTAAGGCATGGGGCTTTAGAAGTGAAGCGAATTACCTCTTGTAAAGAGTAGGGAAGCAATAACTCCTGTTCCACAGAAAGCCAGAGGGGAGAAAAAGGGGAGGTTTCCTGAGATAACCAGCGGGAGGCTTGTCGAAGTGAGAAGGACTTGTGGTAAAGGCGAAAGTCTGGAAAGTTGGTTCCACCATTAAGTTTAGATTTACGGAGGTGTAAGAGAGATATACGAGCCTTTTTTTGTTTCCAGAGAAATTTAGACAAAACAGAATCAATGCGGCGGAAATATGAATTTGGGATACGAATTGGAAGCATGGATAATAAGTAGATCAAAATCGGGGCAATCATCATCCTGATGGAATCAAGACGACCCCACCAGGATAGGAATAGAGGATTCCAAGAAGAGAGTAGTGAGTCTATTCTAGAGATGACCGCATTCATGTTAAGTTGAATAGAAGAGGAAATAGAGTTGGAGAAAAGAACACCAAGATATTTAATTTTCTTAGAATTCCAAGCAAAGCCGGTGGCTGTGAAGAAGTGGGGAAGGCAAAATTTGGTTAAGGGAAGGATTTCTGTTTTGTCAGAATTTATTTTATAACCTGAAACCAAAGAGAATTTTTCAAATTCACTTAATAAGGAGGGAATAGAGGTGACCGGATCTGAAATAAATAAAAGGATATCGTCAGCATATGCAGATAATTTAAGGTGATGTTTACCATACGGGAATCCAGAAATGGAGGGATTATTACGTATGGAAGTAAGGAAGGGTTCAAGTGCCAAAATAAATAAAAGAGGCGACAAAGGACAGCCCTGACGAACACCGCGTTGAAGCGTGAATGGGGAAGTGAGTTGCCCATTGACGAGAACAGAGGCCTTGGGCATAGAATAGATCAAAGATATATAAGATATAAATTTAGGACTGAAGCCATGCCATTTTAAGGAGGCCATGAGAAAGGACCAGTCAACCCGATCAAAGGCTTTCTCAGCATCTACTGAAATGGCTGCAATGGGAATTGATAGTGAGGGGGCTTTACTTAAAACATTAAGGAAGAGTCTGGAGTTATCCGAGGTAAGGCGGCCCTTAACAAAACCACATTGCTCTTTTCCTATGAGATGTGGTAGGAGCGGGTCAAGGCGAAGAGCTAATAATTTTGCAAAAATCTTATAATCTACATTAACTAAAGATATAGGTCGATAGTTTTTACAAAACTTAGGGTCTCTACCGTCTTTAGGGATAAGGCATATGGTAGCATCCTGAAATGAGCCTTGGGCTGATCCAGTAGAACAAAAAGACTGAAAAAGAGATAGAAGTTTAGGCAAAAGGAGATCTGAAAAATGTAGGTAAAATTCAACTGGAAAGCCGTCAGGTCCTGGAGTCTTGCCTTTAGTGAGGGAAGATAAAGCGGTGGACAACTCTGAGATAGTGAGATCAGTATCAACGGCCGAAAAATTAAGGTGAGAGGTATCTGGTTGAGGTATGTTATCAAAATAAGATTGAATAAGCTCTGGGGTAGGGGGGTTCTCAGGAGTATATAAAGATTCATAGAAAGAGTGAAATTGTTCCAAAATTTCTGCATCTGTGTGAAGAAGAATATTAGAGGGGGAATAGATAGAGTCAATATTAGTTCGTTCTTTACGCGATTTTAGATAGTTAGCCAATAATTTACCTGATTTATTGCGACCTCCATAGTATCGTGCGCTGCTCCGGAGGAGAAAAGAGGAGGCTGAATCTGTAGTAAGCTTGTTAAAAGCAATCTTAGCCTGAAGAAGTTCAGGAGACATATGCTTAGTAGAGGAAGTATAGAATTGATGTTCCAGCGATTTAATGTGTGCAAGGGTAACTTTACGCTTTTGAAGGAATTTTTTCTTCTTTTTAGAGACAAAATCAATGATAAAACCTCGGGCTGTGGCCTTGAAGGAATCCCAAAGAATATGAGGGGGGGTATCAGGTGTAGAGTTAAGTAAAAAAAATTCAGAAGCGAAAGAACGAAAAGAGGAAGAAAAAAGAGGATCAGCAAGAAGAGAAGGGTTAAAACGCCAACGAGAAGATTTAGGAGTAGGAGGAAGAAGGTCAAAAACAGTAATAATAGGAGCATGGTCAGAGATAACAATAGGCTCAATAGAAGAGGATATGATGTGTTGAGATAGAGATGAAGATAGAAAAATGTAGTCCAAACGAGAGAAAGAAGCATGAGGAGGAGAGAAAAAGGAAAAATCCATAACATCCGGGTGAGTGAGTCTCCATGAGTCTACAATATGAGTTTGAGTGATAGTGTCAAGGAATTGCTTATGTGGTTTGTGAGGGGAAAAACGACCAGAAGATCTATGGTCTAAGAAGGGATCAACGATCTGATTACAGTCTCCACCTAATAGGAAAGAATCATCCTGATATTGAACACATTTTACTGTAATAGAGGGCCAAAAAGAGGAGTCAAAACATGTAGGGCCATAAACATTGAACACCGTAATTGGAATAGCATTAATTAGTAGTTTAGCCAAAATCCAACGCCCCTCATCATTTTTTTCTTCTAATAATACTTTACACTGAAGGCGTTTATGAATCAAAATAGCCACCCCGTTCTTTTTTTGAGAGGCAGGAGAGAATAAAACAGTTCCAACCCACAATCGCTTTAGTTTTAAGGACTCAATATCTGAGAGGTGGGTCTCTTGAATAAGAACAATATCTGGATTGTAAGAGGATAGGTGTGAGAGTACTCTTTGCCTTTTGATAGGGTGATTAAATCCTTTCACATTCCATGAAACAACTTTGAAGGTGAAAGAGTAGTAAACTGATCAAAATTGAAAAATGCAAAAAACATACTGTACTTTTAATAATTCAAACTTTAGAAAAGTAATAACCATAAAGTTCATCAAAAAGATAGAAGGAAGGATAGGTAGAGGATGAAAAAGAAAAGGGCAAGGGGAGAGGGGCAGGGAAAGGGAAGGAAGAGCAGCAAGCGAGGGAGAAGGAAGAAAAGAGAGAAGACATAGGAGACAGTACAAATCCAAAAGGATGACCGTAATGAACATACCTGGAAGGGGAAGTACACACAGTGGGAAGGTGGGGAAGTGGTGATGCGTTACAAGACGGATGGACCAGGATCAGGAGCAGAACCACAACGAGACCTCACATAAAGGAACAAAGGATGAAACAAGATGGTGAAGGGAACGTCCAACACACATATCCGTCTGGGGAAAAGAAAAAAGAAATTGTTAACATATGGAACATGGTAGATATGATCTAGAACCAGAATGTAGAAAGAGAAAGTAAGTATATATAAGACATGCAAAGAAGAAAAGATATGAAGAAAGAAGATAAGCGAGATAAGAAAAGTAAGATGGAGATAAAAAGTACAAGGAAGCGCATGAACTTAGAAAAACGCTAATAAAGGACAGGACATGGAGACAACAAAAGTCAGAGTTCAGCCACTATTCGGAGTAGAAGAGGAGGCGTCCATCCCCTCTTCACTCTGCAGAAAGAGAACATTTCTTAGTTCACCAGGATCTTGAAATGACCAAGTCTTATTCCGGTAAGTGACTCTGAGAGTACAAGGATGAAATAGGCCATATCTTGCGCCCAGAGAGCGTAGAGAGGGGCGCATAGCTAAAAATTCTTTACGTCTGGAGGCAGTAACATTAGAGACATCTTGAGATAAGTAAACTGGTTGACCTTGCCAAGTCACTTGTTTCTTGTTCCTTGCTGCTGAAAGAATCAGAAGGAGGTCTGTGTACTTCAAAAATAGGATGATGACTCCACGAGGTTTAGAAGAAGAATCCGCTCTTGCGCCTAGTCTATGAGCCCTCTGTATACTAATGGAGGTAGAGGGGGGTAAGTCCAGAAGTTTCGGCAGAAAAGTGGTAAAGAAAGATACTGGATTGTCACCCTCAAGATTTTCCGGCAAATTGTAAATACAGAGGTTGTTCCGCCTATTGCGATTTTCCAAATCCCCTGTGTGCTTTTCTAGAGAGAGGACAGTCTTTTCTAAAGCAACAATACGTTGCGTGTTAGATTGAAGTTCAGGAATATGTTGTTCGACAGTAGAAATTCGGGCATCCATGTTCTTCCACTTGTCCTTCAAAAGCTGCATATCCGTACTCGTTTTTTCAACAAAGGGACGCATTGCTCGCAGCTCTTCCAAAATTTGATCTATAGAAGAGGTTGAAGGATTATCTTCTGGTGTAGGAGAATTTTGTTTAAGGCGTTTGCCTGATGTAGCAGGTGGAGAAGGCTTACTGGCAGGTGTATGAGCCAAAGATGATTTTTGAGAAGTCATTTTTGTAGAACAATGCAATTTATTTGTACCAGATGAAGAAGCCACCGAAGTATTCACCGAAGGCGTAAAGACAAATTGGGGCTTACGTAGTCTCACCATAGAAATGACTTCTTGTGTCAATAAGCTGAATATGACAGGGTTGCACTCAAAAAACACTTGTCTGGTTCAAAGCATACTTGGCATGAGAAAGTAGCACAGAAATAGCAGGAGAGGCATTTGATCTAAGTGCGCCAAAAAATTAGGTACATAACATGAAATTATCTGCCTGAGGAAGCGCTGGTAAATTGCATTGGAAAGCGCCAGCAAATTGAATGGTGAGTATGCTGGTATTATTGAAGAGAAAGGGCGCTGAACATGGCGTTGAAGAAATAAGCTGTGAGACAGAAAGTCATTAAACAGTGATGGAGGCCAGCTGTGGTACACCGTCAGTTATGAACACTGCAGTGGCAAAGCGCCTGAGGGAAGCGGGTCTCACAGAGGGAGCCTCGTGACCAGAGCTCGAGCAGACGCTCCTCAGCAGAGAAAGTGCAAAAGTAAGCACAACGGAGAAAAACAGTCACCGGAAAATATATTTGCTCACCCCCAAGGTCGGTAATGCTGAATGAGGCATGGCAGCAGAGGTCATCTTGGCGGGTGGCGGAAGCGGAGGTCCGGCAGCTCACTGAACCGCTAAGATGGCGGCTCCGTGAGGGACGGCAGAAAACATTGCGGAAGAGATGAAAAGCGGCACTTCAGAAGCCGCAAAGCCGCTCTGCTCGTTCCCCTGATGTTCCGACGGAAAAGTCCGGGAGAGATGCGTAGGTAGTGTCCCGTTCACATCGGGAAAGAAGGCTGTGAGGAAAACGGTGCGGCGGAGCTCAGCACCTAGCCGGCCATCTTGCGCGGCATCCAAGCCACGCCCCTGTATGTCGATATTTCTGACCCACGATATTTGCAACTAGATATTTGTGCAAGTCTCTGCACCTTTAAAGAAGCATGACGTGGAATCAAGAGTACATAACCTTGGTATTCAGCAGTCCAACCTTCGATAGGGCTGGCTGCAGTTTTCTGAGCAAATGTCTGGGGCTTGACCCTTTTTTTTTTTTTACAAATTAAGCTTTGGATAGGTCCCAGCACCTGTACCAGAGCTGTGTGCTTCTCTTTCTTTTCTGGCTCGGCTCGATCACTCAGAACCAAACTAGACAAAGATCTCTTCTCAAATTGCACATGTAGAGTGTAACCTGCCAAATATTGCCATCTTATGGTCCCGGGGAAGCTGACACTAGGTATTACTGATCGGTTTCACCAGCAAGGAACAGTGAGTCCCTACGGTGAAATCGAATCCCTAGAGAGACCATGAGGTGCCATTGAGCACAGCAACAACATCTGAAATCAGAGAAAATCGTATGTATTCTAACACGAACGCATGCTTTATTACTTAAGTGTGTATCTGTTATTTTAATTATAACTGCCTAATTAGGTACTTTGGAGTGACAAATGCAGGGCTGGTCCCGGCATGGTCCTGAAGAAATGCTAGGGGTAGCATGAAACATGTTGACCTTTCACTGAGCCAATCCTCATTTTAGGTTGGTTAGTAGTGATACCCACCCCACTTTTAACATACCTGCCTAGGAGCATAATACATCTGTTGATGCCCACTAAGCACGGTATTTTTAACCCACCTACACCCACTCCACTAATTCTTTTTTGCACCAAACATAGTCTCTCACTTTAAAGTGCTCCTGCGTAGTTCGTGAGTCGCAGCACGCCCCTTTTCGTAGAGAACTGGGATGGCCCCAATGATGAAGCATGTCACCGCGGGGCGACCCCGGTGAGTGAGGGGACACTAGAAAGAAATGTTTCTTTCTGAACTGGTACCACTGATCACTCAGGGGAGTTACCATGACATGAGCTAGGTCTCGGAACCCAATACTTTGGATTCCATTTTTTGCAATCTGCCCTTAACAGTCAGATATCATTCAGAGCTTTGCTGACAAAAATGTTTTGTGAATTCTATTGCAAATCACAAAGCTAGATGAGAGTCCCTTTGCCTCCTCCTTTCCCTGGTGATGTGCAGGATACATCAAATCATTCTCCTGAACAGACCATTCCAAGTCCTATAGCTTCCTCCCCTCCAAGGCAGGTCATTATATGGAGGGTCAGATCATTTTGGCAACATTTCCACCAATTCAGCAAGATCCTCTGTAACTAGGTCTTCTATGTGCTGTTTTTAATGCCTAAACTGCTCTTATGCTTGCACAAATGAGATGAATCTATTATACAGGAACAAATCCCCACCTATTGCACATAGGCCCTCCTGCCAAATGCAAAATGACATGTTCGCTGTCTGAAAATACTTAGGGAACCAAATGGTGATGCACATTGAAAATGGGGACTTCTTCAGTACTCTGTGCCATAGCAGTGCTGTCTGTCAAACTAGGCAAGGTGCGTTTTTGGGACCCCGTCCAATTGTCCCATTGTAAACCACTCTGACAATGTGTGGTGCACACAGAATCCAGCCAAAAGATCTTCCTTCCAGTTAGGGCCATTTGCAAACCAGTGAACTGCATACGTTGCAGTTGTGCTCCAGCATAGTACAAAATGAAATCAGTGAGTCCATACCCACCTTCCACCCAAGGGAGTAGAGTATGGCATCTCTTCTTAATGTCCTCTCCAGAAGCTTATTGTTCATCTATCTATCTATGACAGCTTCTCAAGAGTGACAGCAGAAACCCAGTGGAGCACATGCAACAATCACATTGCACAATAGATACTCAAGCATTCGCAAATGAAATTAGCTAATACACAAGTTACTTTAAATGATCTGTACAAGATATTGATTATTTACAACAAGGGGTGGTGAGGGACAGAGTCTCTGAATTAAGCAGAAAGCTCTCACCCAGTCAAAAGATCAGGGCTAGATCCAACACCGTTTTTTAGCTCACTGCACCATCCCAGTTTCAGAACCTGGCTGTATGCAAATTAGTCTGTTCCTGTCCCAGTGCATGATGGGAACAGGGCAAACCAAACTACAAAAGCCAATTCTTACACTGGGAAGGAAACAAGCTCCCGGGGACCGGTTTCTGGCATTACAGCCGTCTTCGGCCCGGTTTGCTTGAATCCTGATGGTGCAATGAGCAAGGGTCTCACATCTGAGAATACCCTTCCACGCTTAGGGTGGACAAAAATATTTACAACAAGGGGTGGTGAGGGACAGAGTCTCTGAATTAAGCAGAAAGCTCTCACCCAGTCAAAAGATCAGGGCTAGATCCAACACCGTTTTTTAGCTCACTGCACCATCCCAGTTTCAGAACCTGGCTGTATGCAAATTAGTCTGTTCCTGTCCCAGTGCATGATGGGAACAGGGCAAACCAAACTACAAAAGCCAATTCTTACACTGGGAAGGAAACAAGCTCCCGGGGACCGGTTTCTGGCATTACAGCCGTCTTCGGCCCGGTTTGCTTGAATCCTGATGGTGCAATGAGCAAGGGTCTCACATCTGAGAATACCCTTCCACGCTTAGGGTGGACAAAAATATTTACAACAAGGGGTGGTGAGGGACAGAGTCTCTGAATTAAGCAGAAAGCTCTCACCCAGTCAAAAGATCAGGGCTAGATCCAACACCGTTTTTTAGCTCACTGCACCATCCCAGTTTCAGAACCTGGCTGTATGCAAATTAGTCTGTTCCTGTCCCAGTGCATGATGGGAACAGGGCAAACCAAACTACAAAAGCCAATTCTTACACTGGGAAGGAAACAAGCTCCCGGGGACCGGTTTCTGGCATTACAGCCGTCTTCGGCCCGGTTTGCTTGAATCCTGATGGTGCAATGAGCAAGGGTCTCACATCTGAGAATACCCTTCCACGCTTAGGGTGGACAAAAATATTTACAACAAGGGGTGGTGAGGGACAGAGTCTCTGAATTAAGCAGAAAGCTCTCACCCAGTCAAAAGATCAGGGCTAGATCCAACACCGTTTTTTAGCTCACTGCACCATCCCAGTTTCAGAACCTGGCTGTATGCAAATTAGTCTGTTCCTGTCCCAGTGCATGATGGGAACAGGGCAAACCAAACTACAAAAGCCAATTCTTACACTGGGAAGGAAACAAGCTCCCGGGGACCGGTTTCTGGCATTACAGCCGTCTTCGGCCCGGTTTGCTTGAATCCTGATGGTGCAATGAGCAAGGGTCTCACATCTGAGAATACCCTTCCACGCTTAGGGTGGACAAAAATATTTACAACAAGGGGTGGTGAGGGACAGAGTCTCTGAATTAAGCAGAAAGCTCTCACCCAGTCAAAAGATCAGGGCTAGATCCAACACCGTTTTTTAGCTCACTGCACCATCCCAGTTTCAGAACCTGGCTGTATGCAAATTAGTCTGTTCCTGTCCCAGTGCATGATGGGAACAGGGCAAACCAAACTACAAAAGCCAATTCTTACACTGGGAAGGAAACAAGCTCCCGGGGACCGGTTTCTGGCATTACAGCCGTCTTCGGCCCGGTTTGCTTGAATCCTGATGGTGCAATGAGCAAGGGTCTCACATCTGAGAATACCCTTCCACGCTTAGGGTGGACAAAAATATTTACAACAAGGGGTGGTGAGGGACAGAGTCTCTGAATTAAGCAGAAAGCTCTCACCCAGTCAAAAGATCAGGGCTAGATCCAACACCGTTTTTTAGCTCACTGCACCATCCCAGTTTCAGAACCTGGCTGTATGCAAATTAGTCTGTTCCTGTCCCAGTGCATGATGGGAACAGGGCAAACCAAACTACAAAAGCCAATTCTTACACTGGGAAGGAAACAAGCTCCCGGGGACCGGTTTCTGGCATTACAGCCGTCTTCGGCCCGGTTTGCTTGAATCCTGATGGTGCAATGAGCAAGGGTCTCACATCTGAGAATACCCTTCCACGCTTAGGGTGGACAAAAATATTTACAACAAGGGGTGGTGAGGGACAGAGTCTCTGAATTAAGCAGAAAGCTCTCACCCAGTCAAAAGATCAGGGCTAGATCCAACACCGTTTTTTAGCTCACTGCACCATCCCAGTTTCAGAACCTGGCTGTATGCAAATTAGTCTGTTCCTGTCCCAGTGCATGATGGGAACAGGGCAAACCAAACTACAAAAGCCAATTCTTACACTGGGAAGGAAACAAGCTCCCGGGGACCGGTTTCTGGCATTACAGCCGTCTTCGGCCCGGTTTGCTTGAATCCTGATGGTGCAATGAGCAAGGGTCTCACATCTGAGAATACCCTTCCACGCTTAGGGTGGACAAAAATATTTACAACAAGGGGTGGTGAGGGACAGAGTCTCTGAATTAAGCAGAAAGCTCTCACCCAGTCAAAAGATCAGGGCTAGATCCAACACCGTTTTTTAGCTCACTGCACCATCCCAGTTTCAGAACCTGGCTGTATGCAAATTAGTCTGTTCCTGTCCCAGTGCATGATGGGAACAGGGCAAACCAAACTACAAAAGCCAATTCTTACACTGGGAAGGAAACAAGCTCCCCGGTAGCTTGTCTCCTTTCTGGTAAAGAATTGGCTTGGTAGTTTAGTCTGCCCTGTTCCCATGATGCACTGGGCCAGGGACAGACTGATTTGCATATAGCCAGGTTCTGAGCTGGGATGGGGCAGTGAGATAAATAACGGTGATGGATCAAGCCCTGATCTTTGGACTGGGTAAGAGTGGTCTGCTCAATTCAGACACTCTGTTCATCACCACCCCCTTTTGTAAATCGATTTTGGCCACTATAGGTGTGGCAGGGTATACTCAGACATGAGTCCCTTTCTCACTGCTCCATCAGGATTCAAGCAAGCCGGGCCGAAGAGGCTGAAATGCCAGAAACCGGTCCCCGGTAGCTTGTCTCCTTTCTGGTAAAGAATTGGCTTGGTAGTTTAGTCTGCCCTGTTCCCATGATGCACTGGGCCAGGGACAGACTGATTTGCATATAGCCAGGTTCTGAGCTGGGATGGGGCAGTGAGATAAATAACGGTGATGGATCAAGCCCTGATCTTTGGACTGGGTAAGAGTGGTCTGCTCAATTCAGACACTCTGTTCATCACCACCCCCTTTTGTAAATCGATTTTGGCCACTATAGGTGTGGCAGGGTATACTCAGACATGAGTCCCTTTCTCACTGCTCCATCAGGATTCAAGCAAGCCGGGCCGAAGAGGCTGAAATGCCAGAAACCGGTCCCCGGTAGCTTGTCTCCTTTCTGGTAAAGAATTAGCTTGGTAGTTTAGTCTGCCCTGTTCCCATGATGCACTGGGCCAGGGACAGACTGATTTGCATATAGCCAGGTTCTGAGCTGGGATGGGGCAGTGAGATAAATAACGGTGATGGATCAAGCCCTGATCTTTGGACTGGGTAAGAGTGGTCTGCTCAATTCAGACACTCTGTTCATCACCACCCCCTTTTGTGAATCGATTTTGGCCACTATAGGTGTGGCAGGGTATACTCAGACATGAGTCCCTTTCTCACTGCTCCATCAGGATTCAAGCAAGCCGGGCCGAAGAGGCTGAAATGCCAGAAACCGGTCCCCGGTAGCTTGTCTCCTTTCTGGTAAAGAATTGGCTTGGTAGTTTAGTCTGCCCTGTTCCCATGATGCACTGGGCCAGGGACAGACTGATTTGCATATAGCCAGGTTCTGAGCTGGGATGGGGCAGTGAGATAAATAACGGTGATGGATCAAGCCCTGATCTTTGGACTGGGTAAGAGTGGTCTGCTCAATTCAGACACTCTGTTCATCACCACCCCCTTTTGTAAATCGATTTTGGCCACTATAGGTGTGGCAGGGTATACTCAGACATGAGTCCCTTTCTCACTGCTCCATCAGGATTCAAGCAAGCCGGGCCGAAGAGGCTGAAATGCCAGAAACCGGTCCCCGGTAGCTTGTCTCCTTTCTGGTAAAGAATTGGCTTGGTAGTTTAGTCTGCCCTGTTCCCATGATGCACTGGGCCAGGGACAGACTGATTTGCATATAGCCAGGTTCTGAGCTGGGATGGGGCAGTGAGATAAATAACGGTGATGGATCAAGCCCTGATCTTTGGACTGGGTAAGAGTGGTCTGCTCAATTCAGACACTCTGTTCATCACCACCCCCTTTTGTAAATCGATTTTGGCCACTATAGGTGTGGCAGGGTATACTCAGACATGAGTCCCTTTCTCACTGCTCCATCAGGATTCAAGCAAGCCGGGCCGAAGAGGCTGAAATGCCAGAAACCGGTCCCCGGTAGCTTGTCTCCTTTCTGGTAAAGAATTGGCTTGGTAGTTTAGTCTGCCCTGTTCCCATGATGCACTGGGCCAGGGACAGACTGATTTGCATATAGCCAGGTTCTGAGCTGGGATGGGGCAGTGAGATAAATAACGGTGATGGATCAAGCCCTGATCTTTGGACTGGGTAAGAGTGGTCTGCTCAATTCAGACACTCTGTTCATCACCACCCCCTTTTGTAAATCGATTTTGGCCACTATAGGTGTGGCAGGGTATACTCAGACATGAGTCCCTTTCTCACTGCTCCATCAGGATTCAAGCAAGCCGGGCCGAAGAGGCTGAAATGCCAGAAACCGGTCCCCGGTAGCTTGTCTCCTTTCTGGTAAAGAATTGGCTTGGTAGTTTAGTCTGCCCTGTTCCCATGATGCACTGGGCCAGGGACAGACTGATTTGCATATAGCCAGGTTCTGAGCTGGGATGGGGCAGTGAGATAAATAACGGTGATGGATCAAGCCCTGATCTTTGGACTGGGTAAGAGTGGTCTGCTCAATTCAGACACTCTGTTCATCACCACCCCCTTTTGTAAATCAAGATATTGATTAGTCATGTGGTGCAAGTAGTTTTCTTGCTGAATATGACCCAAGCACACAACCTTTTAGTTTTGAGGTGTGCATTCAAGATTTGTGCACCCATCCCACTTTGAATCCTGAGGCTGCAACATACATAGACTCACCTTGAGTCTCTGCAGCTTTGCTCTTATTAACGATTGCCCCTTTGTTAAGTTATTGAAGATGACTTCTCTTTCAATTAGTTTTGCTGTCACAAGATTTATTCAGGCAGCTCTGAAGGTCAGTGAATTTGAGAGAATGAAAGTTTGCCTGTGACCTTTAAATGGAGGGATACCAAGTCGCCGCTATTTTATGTATTTTTGTTTTAATATGTAAATACTTGCATGGAGAATGTGATTATATATTGTTTGCCTTTGTAACTGATGATTGTTTGATATTGATGGTATGCTAATGCTGTTGTTTGAATTTTATGGATTTCTAAGTTTTTTAACCAAAATAATCTATCTGACTTACTGACTGATTAAGCCGTTTTGTGTGCCACAGACATTTTTGAATGCTGTTAGTGGTTTGTGTCCCTACAATGTCTGCTGGAGAGCAGTTTCAACCATTTATTTACACATTCAAATGCATTGAGGTATTATGTAATTGAACCCTGTAACAGGATCCTTTGTGGATTGTTCCAATTGTGAAGAAATCTAAGGACTGCCTTCTTCTGTTGATCGTTCTACCAAACATGTACCACATAAAATGTGTGTACATCATTGCCCTGTCTACTCATATGTACGGATTACATACACAGTACATGATGTACTGTAATAAAGTAAATTCACTCGATGCATAAAAAGTTAATTCACCTCAGAAGTACCAGTATGTAGTTCTCTAAGTCTTCCCCTTATCAATATGCACTCAACTGCATCAGACATAAAAGCACTCTCAGGTGGGATACATGACGTTTCATTATTGGCGCCATGACTACATTTTGTGAAATATACCATCTATGTGCGCCCCCCCCTCACTTGATTCAGTTTACCAGATGGAAGTTAGCGTATGGAACACATAACAGGACACTGCTCTTATTTAATCCCTATTTTTAAGAAAAACTTTTTCTTCCTTTTTTGGCAGGTCACACTGATGATTTGTGGCATTATTCAGATATTTCTTGGAATTGTTCATGATGTTGGCGACACATTAAGACATCCCCTCTTTTTTACCGGAGCACCAGAGTGGTCTGGGATACTGGTAAGTGATTGAGGCGCAAGTCACTTCCTCAAAATGAAGTCTGCATGCTCAGACGAAAAGTGTTTTAATGGTATATGGTTGTGTTTATATTCTCTAATCTCTACGTTATATTCTCTAAATTTCTCAAAAAGGGACATTACCAGACAGTAGTGTGCCCATTTCCCTTTCTTTAAGGTAGAGTTGTGCGACATTAGCCCATGGTGGTTAGAACAATGCCACCGTTTGATGTTAACTACTGTGTATACAAATGATCCCCAATTACATTTCAAAATATATCCAGTGCAAATTTATCTTGTATGGAAATCCTGAAAATCGCGTCAGATTGGTCTCATGGACTGATAATTGTAAAAGGAATGTGGGGGTTCTTTCGGTGGTTATCAGTTAACTGAATGATATCACATTCACTGGTGTTTTGTTGCATTCAAAAGATCTGAAAGTCATTCTGTTGCCCGTTCAACAGCTTTAAACCGCTGCTCATCATTACCTCTGCTAACTGGATGTTCACAGGTGTGCATTTTGATATCAGAACTCGCTGCATAATTATGTGATAAAATCCAGTTTACTGACAGCGAGTGTATGAGTTTGAGGAAGCAGTGGTGTGAGTATGATTGAAGTTTGTGTATGCGAAGGAGTGTTAGAATTGGTATCTGGTGTTTGAAGTGTGAATATAAGTATGAATCTGTATCCAGTCTATTCCTGTGGGGATGGCAATCTGTGGAGTTTAATGAGGCATTAATACACCCCGAAACTGCACCTCATGGGCAGAGCGAGCTAACCAGTACTCCTCCAAGGTCATTCAGGCTGTTCCTACTTAACTTTTTTCAATAAAGCCAAATATTGCATTTTAAAAGACAATTTTCCCATACATTTACTAAAAGCTGTAGGCTCTGATGATCCACTCATGAAGTATTCCAATACTTTCATGGTGTACCAAGCAACTCTGACCTTCTCCAGGGGCGTTGACTTTATCTTTCATCATTTATCCCATGAAAGGTTTGAAAACATGGTGCAGAACAATGTCATACATTCACCCCAGTACAGAGATCTGGGCCCAAATCCTTCGTTTTTTTGCACTCCACACCACCCCAGTTCACACATGGCCATATGCAAATCAGCCTTGACCCTGTGCCTCATTGGAACATTCCAGCCCGAACTGCCAAGCCATGTCTTTCCTGGACCGGAATCAAGCATCCTAGGACCGGGTTCTGGCTATCAGTCGTCTTCAGCCAGGATAGCTTGACTCCAGTGGTGTGGAGAGCATGGGACTCACGTCTGAGCATACCCATCCCACTCGGGGTGACAAAGGCAAAAACAACAGTTGATGGACAGAATGCAGAACAATGTCATACATTCACCCCAGTACAGAGATCTGGGCCTAAATCCATCATTTTTTTTGCACTCCACACCACCCCAGTTCAGACATGGCCATATGCAAATCAGCCTTGACCCTGTGCCTCATGGGAACAGTCCAGCCCGAAATGCCAAGCCATGTCTTTCCTGGACCGGAATCAAGCATCCTAGGACCGGTTTCTGGCTATCAGCCGTCTTCAGCCAGGATAGCTTGACTCCAGTGGTAAGGAGAGCATGGGACTCACGTCTGAGCATACCCATCCCACTCGGGGTGACAAATGCAAAAACAACAGTTGATGGACAGAATGCAGAACAATGTCATACCTTCACCCCAGTACTGAGATCTGGGCCTAAATCCACAGTTTTTTCGCACTCCACACAACCCCAGTTCAGACATGGCCATATGCAAATCAGCCTCGACCCTGTGCCTCACATGGGAACAGTCCAGCCCGAACTGCCAAGCCGTGTCTTTCCTGGACCGGAATCAAGCATCCTAGGACCGGTTTCTGGCTATTCGCCGTCTTCAGCCGGGATAGCTTGACTCCAGTGGTGTGGAGAGCATGGGACTCATGTCTGAGCATACCCATCCCACTCGGGGTGACAAATGGAAAAACAACAGTTGATGTACAGAATGCAGAACAATGTCATACATTCACCGCAGTACAGAGATCTGGGCCTAAATCCATCGTTTTTTTGCACTCCACACCACCCCAGTTCAGACATGGCCATATGCAAATCAGCCTTGACCCTGTGCCTCATGGGAACAGTCCAGCCCGAACTGCCAAGCCATGTCTTTCCTGGACCGGAATCAAGCATCCTAGGACCGGTTTCTGGCTGTCAGCCGTCTTCAGCCAGGATAGCTTGACTCCAGTGGTGTGGAGAGCATGGGACTCACGTCTGAGCATACCCATCCCACTCGGGGTGACAAATGCAAAAAAAAGTTGATGGACAGAATGCAGAACAATGTCATACATTCACCCCAGTACAGAGATCTGGGCCTAAATCCATTGTTTTATTGCACTCCACACCACCCCAGTTCAGACATGGCCATATGCAAATCTGCCTTGACCCTGTGCCTCATGGGAACAGTCCAGCCCGAACTGCCAAGCCATGTCTTTCCTGGACCGGAATCAAGCATCCTAGGACCGGTTTCTGGCTATCCGCCATCTTCAGCCAGGATAGCTTGACTCCAGTGGTGTGGAGAGCATGGGACTCTCGTCTGAGCATACCCATCCCACTCGGTGTGACCAATGCAAAAACAAGCATTGGAAATGCAATAGGTCTTGCATTAGGAAAGTTTGAGCTATTGGTCTTATAAATTACATTTTTTTTTATTTATGTGTTTGTTAAAATAGCTAAATTAATAGCTCTGTCATTTACAATGCCAATAGTTATAACTTTCGCAAATGTGACACCTATAGCATTTGTAATGCAACATGTTTTTTATTTACGTGACTTAGATGTATTAATATTACAAATAACAATGGCTTTTATTTTTTTTTGTTAAATTAATTGTTAAATAATTTATTTAATTTGTAATGGCAATAACTTAAACTTTTGTAAATAACTTTTGTGAAGATTACATTCAGTGTTTTTTATTGTGACGAAAATCCAAGAACAGAAGTGAAATATTAACATCTTTTTTGTGATTTGTAATAAAGCTTGAAAGCTTGAAAACAGCTTTAAACAGTGTCGCCTGTTGTGAACTGAGGGCTGTAACTCACTGTGTAATGCACTATGTAAAGGAGACCACAAAATACAGAAAGTGTGAATTGAACTTTACAGGAAATGGGAGCCGAACAATGGGGAGAGGGAGGGCGGGGTGATTTATGCTTCCAGATTATGAGGTGGAAGTGCTCTGGCGACTACACCGCCCCCTCCCCACAGTTGCAAGTCAAACTTGAGCGAAGAGAAGAACATGCAGTGTTGCAGATCCTGAGCTAACTTTTGTTTACCTTTGTCAGTGGCAGTGTAATCCCTGTCATAAAGATTACATGTTGTTTTTTATTTATTATTTACTTTGTGTTTCAGCCTGCTGCTAGTTGTGCTAGTTGTGTGCGTGTGTCTGAGGGTGCATGTGGGTGTGTGTATGTGAGTGCATGCATGTGAGTCTGTTTGCAAGTGCATGCTTGTGTGTGTCTGTGTGTGAGTGCGTGCGTGTGTCTGTGTGGGTGAAGAATTCTCTCATGCTGTATTTTGAGAAAGCCTTTGTGTATGCTGTCTATGTTTGTAAGCGCTGCATTTAAAAAACAAGACGGAGGGAAGGCAGAGAAGGGGGGGAGAAATGTGACTCGGCGGGCAGGGGTGTTATAACTTTGATAGTACAACATGTACATACATCAAAGCCCCCCTGTCTGAACGCAGGCGTTCATGTTTTATACATTTTTTCAAATCGTGCTAGCAAGATGAATTTGCAAATGCAAGTTTTACAAGTCTGTACCGAAGGCTGAAGGTGTTTAGGACTGGTGCGGATGTTGAAGCGAAAGCCGCATCCTTATTGGAGGCAGATGCGACACACGGTTGTCCATCATGGCGGTTCCGCGTACATAACGTACTCATTAAGCTACGCATTTGCTTCCGGTTCAGTCTCGCTCTGGCAGGCCGCGCGCCTTCCGGAGGTCGGTAAACAGAGTGACGCTAATCCCATCTGCTCGAGCCGGGTTATCCAAGGCGACGTTAGTCACCTGGAGCAGGGCTCTGGCAGACGAGCAGGGTTTACAGATCTCAGAATGATGGAAATCTATGCAAGCAAGTCCTTTCGGTATCGAACGTAAGGCCCTCACATCCAGAGAACCAAGAGGGCGGGATTACGAGTTTCTCAAGCTTTGTTAATAAGGGGAGGGGGCGGAGCGGCGAGAGAAAGGAGAGACAGCAAGTGAAGACAAGTCCTTTCGGTATCGAACGTATGACCCTCACATCCAGAGAACCAAGAGGGCGGGATTACGAGTTTCTCAAGCTTTGTTAATAAGGGGAGGGGGCGGAGCGGCGAGAGGAAGGAGAGACAGCAAGTGAAGACAAGACGGAGGGAAGGCAGTGAAGGGGAGGGGGAGGAGAAATGTGACGCGGTGGGCAGGGGAGGGGGTGGAGCGGGGGTGTGGGAGGAGTGCGGCTGAGGGAACAGACGGCGATTTGGTGCTGTGCACGTGCATTTTAGGTCAATGCGCTTGCGCATTGACCTAAAACCGCACGGGCACAGCACCAAATCGCCAGTTGGGTAAAGTTTGTTTAAAGCCCTATAGTCTTGCTCTGCTCAATGCGCATGCGCATTGAGAGGCGAGACCTAAAACAACAGTTGATGGACAGAATGCAGAACAATGTCATACATTCACCACAGTACAGAGATCTGGGCCTTAATCCATCGTTTTTTTGCACTCCACACCACCCCATTTCAGACATGGCCATATGCAAATCAATCTTGACCCTGTGCCTCATGGGAACAGCTTAGCCCGAACTGCCAAGCCATGTCTTTCCTGGACCGGAATCAAGCATCCTAGGACCTGTTCCTGGCTATCCGCCGTCTTCAGCCAGGATAGCTTGACTCCAGTGGTGTGGAGAGCACGGGACTCACGTCTGAGCATACCCATACCACTCGGGGTGACAAAAGCAAAAACAACAGTTGATGGACAGAATGCAGAACAATGTCATACATTCACCCCAGTACAGAGATCTGGGCCTAAATCCATCGTTTTTTTGTACTCCACACCACCCCAGTTCAGACATGGCCATATGCAAATCAACCTTGACCCTGTGCCTCATAGGAACAGTCCAGCCGGAACTGCCAAGCCATGTCTTTCCTGGACCGGAATTAAGCATCCTAGGACCGGTTTCTGGCTATCAGCTCTCTTCAGCCAGGATAGCTTGACTCCAGTGGTGTGGAGAGCATGGGACTCACGTCTGAGCATACCCATCCCACTCGGGCTGACAAATGCAAAAACAACAGTTGATGGACAGAATGCAGAACAATGTCATACATTCACGCCAGTACAGAGATCTGGGCCTAAATCCATCGTTTTTTTTGCACTCCACACCACCCCAGTTCAGACATGGCCATATGCAAATCAGCCTTGACCCTGTGCCTCATGGGAACAGTCCAGCCCGCACTGCCAAGCCATGTCTTTCCTGGACCGGAATCAAGCATCCTAGGACCGGTTTCTGGCTGTCAGCCTTCTTCAGCCAGGATAGCTTGACTCCAGTGGTGTGGAGAGCATGGGACTCACGTCTGAGCATACCCATCCCACTCGGGCTGACAAATGCAAAAACAACAGTTGATGGACAGAATGCAGACCAATGTCATACATTCACCCCAGTACAGAGATCTGGGCCTAAAGCCATTGTTTTTTGCACTCCACACCACCCCAGTTCAGACATGGCCAGATGCAAATCAACCTTGACCCTGTGCCTCATGGGAACAGTCCAGCCCGAACTGCCAAGCCATGTCTTTCCTGGACTAGAATCAAGCATCCTAGGACCGGTTTCTGGCTATCAGCCGTCTTCAGCCAGGATAGCTTGACTCCAGTGGTGTGGAGAGCATGAGACTCACGTCTGAGCATACCCATCCCACTCGGGGTGACAAATGCAAAAACAAAAGTTGATGGACAGAATGCAGAACAATGTCATACATTCACCCCAGTACAGAGATCAGGGCCTAAATCCATCGTTTTTGCCCTCCACACCACCCCAGTTCAGACATGGCCATATGCAAATCAGCCTTGACCTTGTGCCTCATGGGAACAGTCCAGCCCGAACTGCCAAGCCATGTCTTTCCTGGACCAGAATCAAGCATCCTAGGACCGGTTTCTGGCTATCAGCCGTCTTCAGCCAGGATAGCTTGACTCCAGTGGTGTGGAGAGCATGGGCCTCACGTCCACTGGAGTTAAGCTATCCTGGCTGAAGACGGCTGATAGCCAGAAACCGGTCCTAGGTCTGGACTGTTCCCATGAGGCAGAGGGTCTAGACTGATTTGCATATGGCCATGTCTGAACTGGGGTGGCTTGGTGAGCAAAATAACAATGTATTAAACCCAGATCCGTGACTGGGGGTGAATGTTTAGCCATTGTGCAACATTCCGTCCATCATCTTATGTGTTTTGCTGTTCACCCTATGTGGGAAGGGTATGCCCAGACGTGTGTCCCTTGCTCACTAAGCCACTGGAGTTAAGCTATCCTGGCTGCGGACGGCTGATAGCCGGAAATCGGTCCTAGCATGCTTGATTCTGGTCCAGGAAAGACATGGCTTGGCAGTTCAGTCTGGACTGTTCCCATGAGGCACAGGGTCAAGACTGATTTGCATATGGCCATGTCTGAACTGGGGTGGCTTGGTGAGCAAAATAACAATGGATTAAACCTAGATCTGTGACTGGGGGTGAATGTTTAGCCATTGTGCAACATTCCGTCCATCATCTTATGTGTTTTGCTGTTCACCCTATGTGGGAAGGGTATGCCCAGACGTGTGTCCCTTGCTCACTAAGCCACTGGAGTTAAGCTATCCTGGCTGCGGACGGCTGATAGCCGGAAATCGGTCCTAGCATGCTTGATTCTGGTCCAGGAAAGACATGGCTTGGCAGTTCAGTCTGGACTGTTCCCATGAGGCACAGGGTCAAGACTGATTTGCATATGGCCATGTCTGAACTGGGGTGGCTTGGTGAGCAAAATAACAATGGATTAAACCCAGATCTGTGACTGGGGGTGAATGTTTAGCCATTGTGCAACATTTCGTCCATCATCTTACGTGTTTTGGTGTTATTTTTCAGAGCATCATTTCACTTCCTCTTACTTTTTTCCATCTTCCCCTCACAGAGAAAAATTTAAAAAATCCTAAATCTCTCAATCACACATAGTAGACATCAGAGCTAGGAAGATTTTATAGGCACATTTAGAACTGCTAACAGTGTAGACACGTTCAATCAGTCTGACAGAAAATATCTGTCAGCAATAGTAATTTCATTTAAACATCAGTATTAGACATATATTTGAAAATAAAAACAAAATGTTACCCTCGGCAAAGATGCACTCTCAAGACAGGTTTTTCATTCAGAACAGCAAAATCAGCAACTTCCAATCAATTAGAAATATGAAGCCTAACACTTTTTGGACTAAACAGTCCTTGCTCTTAGGCAAATGCATAGCAGAGACATCATTGCTGCCACCTGATTACCATTAAATACAATTTCGCCCTCCTGGGCCTCCCTAAGTTCAACAGATGCATGATGGTGACAGTAGTTCTGCTCAATACAATTTACACTCAGTGGGTCTGCCTACGCTGGCATTTCAGATAAATGCCAAAAACCTAGAGTGGGCTAATCCAATGTCTCATTACTGTGATAGCTGAAAATTAATGGAACCTGTTGATCCCAAAATTTCGAACAATCAAAGTCATTCAGGACCTGCTGGGATCTGTGGTGGTGCTTCCTCACTGCCAGACTAGCCATAATATGTGAAACCAAAATGTTGCCCTCAGCAAAGATGCATTCTCAAAACAGGCTTTCACCTTTCTTTCACAACAGCTAAATCAGCATCTTCCAAAGACGTAAACATATGTGGCCTAACTCGTTTCAGAGTAAACAGTCCTTGTCCACAGGCTAAATGTACTGTGAAGTAGAAACATCATTGCAGCCACCTGATTGCCTTTAAATGCAGTTCAGCCTTCCTGGGCCTCCCGTGAGTTCAACAGATGCATCATGGTAACAGTAGTTCTGCTCAATACAATTCACCCCAAGGGTCTGCCATTGCCGCCAGTTCAAAAAGATAAAAGTCAAAACCCTCGAGTGGGCTAATCCAATGTCCTGTTACTGGAATTGCTGAAAATTAATGGAACCTTCTGTTCCAAAAATGAAGAACAATCAAAATTATTCAGGACCCGCTGGGATCTGCCGTGGTGGTTCCGCACAGCCGAACTAGTCGTAATATATGAAACCAAAATGTTGCCCTTTGCAAAGATGCACTCTCAAGACAGGCTTTCACCTTTTATTCACAACCAGCAATTTACAATGAATTAAAAAAATATGTGGCCTACTGCGTTTTGGACTGAACAGTTCTTGTTCACGGTTCACTGATAAAATCTTGACCCTCACAACATCAACCTACACAAATATTAAGACACTCATATTGGATGCAAAAATATCAACTACCTATACTCACCATTGAAAATGCAAAAATATTGTATTAAAAAATCGATACCAAAAGCATCAGGTACAAACATATCGTAAACATAAATATTGTTAAATTTAAATAAACATGCAAGTTAACTAAAATATCGACATTCACAATATCGACAACATAAACATCTCTCAAATATAATTAATTTTTAACCAAAACAATAAATACACACATTCAAATATATATAAACATATAAACAAATGGAGGAGCTACGCGCCAGTCCAGCATGGCTGCGTGAGAGCTCGGCTCCGTCGACCCCTTCCTCCGGCTCCAACATCCTGGCCTTAATCCTGCTATAACTCCCCGCTGCCTGACAGTGGTTTGAAAGCAGTGCACTTTGCCGTGCTCCTGGTACCGCTGCGGCGTACGGAGTCCGAGATAGGCCGTCCTGCGGCTTGCGGCCTTCCACCATCCCGAGCCGGGGGCTAAAGTGTGTGCAGTGCCCGGCTCGGAAGTGATAAACACCGGGGCTGACAACTGGAAGTTGCCGGTCCCGCCCCAGAACTGGTTTGCGGGCGGCCGGCGGCCACGAGAAGAGTCGCAAACAATCGGAGGGGGACCGGGACTCTCCCATGGGACCCCCTACCTAGAGCTGGGGCCTGGCCCGCTTGGACCCTGTGGGATACTGGTGAGAGAGGGGCAACTACAGCCTGTCCTTGCAGCAGGAGCTGTGTCAGGGGAATCCTTGACTGGGCGCTGGAGGCGGAATGCAAGTTCACTGAGCGGTGAGGCGGTATTCTGGCGGTGGTCTCGACACGCTGCGGACCTGTTGGGGGCAGCCCCCAGGGATCGGAGGATCTGACTGTGCTGTCCCATTCACGGGGGCCGTGTTGTCGCAACATCGGACTGCATAGGTGTGGGGCGTCCCAGACGCGCTGTTTTGAAGCAGTGGAGAGACTGGTGGCGGCCGCTGTATCTGTTATGGGGGGGCAGTTCTTTGGCGAGACCCGGTGATAAAGCACTCCTGGTAGGGCTGGTCCCTGGAAAGGCGGTGGGACTTTCACTCCCACGCCGTGGCGAGGCACCCTTGGGGGTGACGACTGCGGAGGAGCAGACATCTGCTTACAACACTGATGGGCCCGCGGCCAGTGCACATCTGCTCTCCCCTACTGCACCCCTGGCCTCATTGATGGGGGGCTGCACGAGCCTTTTGGCATCTGGGCAGCTGTTGTGGAGGCTCTGGGGGTTGTAGACCTGCACATACTGCCCGCCCGGCCCTGCACGTTGATACCATAGGAGGGTGAAACCTGGTGAGTCTGAGGACCCAGAGTGGCTGGTCAGGTGTTTGGGGAGTGTGCTGCCGCCCTCTGGGGAGTCCTTGGGGGTGCCCGGGACGCTGGGATGTGGCCCGCTTTCCCAATATGTGACGGTGGTGTGTAGACTCTTGCTGGCTTTCACTTGGGCTTTGGCGGGCCTACTTCCAGGCGTGGAACCGTGCTCCGCATTTTCCAGCGACTCAGAGAGATTCGTGCATTGGAGTTGCGAGCTGCCGACGCCGCTGCCGACGCCGGGATGGCGACCAAACCAGAGACCGAGAAACACCTGCCCAGGTCTTCCAAGTGGTCGAAACAAATCCAGTCAAATAAGCTAGACCGCTACATGGTGCCCCGGGGGTCCACTATGGATTTGAGACAGCCTCAGTTGGCGGGGGGTGGCTCTTCGGAATCCGCAATGGAACCGACGCTTACTGATGTTATGGCGGCCGTCAACGGGGTCTGGTCGTCCCTGGGTCAGAAGATTAAGGCATTGGACAATAAACTTGACACCGTCACTATAGAGGTTAATTTGACACAGGCAGATGTCACTAAGGCAAGTGAGAAAGTCAGATCGCTTGACATTAAGACCGCTAGCTTGATCGATGATATTGCGTTGTTGCAGCAGGAGGTGCGTGATCTCAAGGCCTCTTGGGAACTGACTAATCCGAAGCTCGATGAATACAAAGGGAGGGCCAGGAGCAATAACATACGCATCCTCGGGGTGCCTGAGAACTTGGAGGGCCCGGCCCCGGACTTGTTCATTGAAGATCTTATCCTCAACCATCTAAAGCCCAAGGGACTAGGCAACTTCTTTACTATTGAACACGACCATAAGGTGCCTGGGGGAAACCCAGGCCTGGGTCCTCCCCCCCGCCCGATGAACGCGAGGGTGCTGAACTTCCGTGACCGAGAGGCGATCCTGCAGGCAGCGCGCACGGGGGCCCCCCTGCGATATGAGAATGCCCTGCTTTCCTTTTTCCCCGACTTTACCCAAATGGTGCAGAAACAACAGCAGAGTTTTCTCCTGGTGAAAAAGAAACTCAGGGACAAGGGACTAAAGTATGCCATTATGTTTCCGGCTCGCCTAAGTGTGGAGGTCGATGGGAGGGCCTGGTTTTTCGACATCCCAGAGGTTGCATCGGACTGGATAGTCAGCAGATTCATGGACAGTCTGGAGGGGCAAGACGGCGGCGGAGATGGTAGCCGGCAGGAGCAGGAATGAGAGAAGCCGGCAGAACTTTTACACTGTTTTGCTATGTCAGGTAGCGGGGTAGATCCGCAGCTAGTTTCATGCTATAATTCGTTGACTATAAGACCGCTGTGGGTGACCCCAGGTTTTGGGGATGTGTTCTTGGGTCTAGGGGGGGCGGGCACTGGCCTCCTCCTCATCACTACTATTAGTTCGCTCGTAGTTGGGATGTTGGGTGACAGGCACACTGCTAGTTGGGGTTGGGTGTTGGCCATGTGCAGGGGTGCATGGAGGGAGGGTGGGGCACGGGATACTTGTTTTTTTTTTATTTTGAGACTTTATTTTCTGAAAGATTGTTTGCAATGTGTTTTTCTTTTCTTTTTTCTTTCTAGACATCAGGGACAAATGCTCTGACTGTATTGTTTGACATAGTGGTTATCCATAAGGCGGGTAAGCCGAGGACACCCTGCTCGTCGTACAGACCTATCTCGCTGTTGAACGCTGAGCCTAAAGTCCTGGCGAAGAGATTGGCTAAGGTTATCACCACTTTGATAGACCCAGATCAGTCCGGCTTCATGCCACGCTGTAACACGGCCCTTAATCTGCATTCGTTGCATGGGGAGCTGGGTAGAACCCCGATGATTCAGGAACCAGCGGTACTGGTATCCTTAGATGCCACTATGGCATTTGACAGGGTGGAGTGGCGGTATTTATTTGCAGTACTGGAGAAGCTGAGTTGTGGCCCAGAGTTTGTGCACTGGGTGCACCTCTTGTATGCCCAGCCCTTGGCCAGAGTAGTGGTGAACAATCGATAGTCCGCTGGCTTTCTCCTTGGCATCAGACAGGGATGTCACGAGACAGGGATGTCGCCTGTCCCCGCTCCTCATTGCCTTGGCTCTGGAGCCCTTGGCAGCTTGGGTTTGGTGGGATCGCGAGATCCGCGGACTACGATGGACGTTGGAATGGGAAGACGAAATCTCACTATACGCTGACGATATTCTGCTCTGCTTACGGATGACCTGCGGTTGTTCCGCAGACCTGCCCGATACAAATTGAGCCAATAGGGTTTAGGTATCTCGACATTTATGTTACGCTTGACCCAAAATTACATTTAGCTAATAACCTTGGCCCCCCCTCTGACCTGATTTAAAGGGGATGTGGCGCGCTGGAAGGCGCTTCTGCTCTCCCTTCTAGGTAGGGTGGTGCTTTTTAAGATGATGGCCCTTCCCCAGTTTTTGTACGCACTCCAGAACACGATGGACCTGGTGCCCGCGTCCTACTTTAAGGAAATAGAGGCCTTTCAGAGGCAGCTTCTCTGGGATGGTAAACCTCGCATAGCGTTCTCTAAACTCACCCTCCCCTATGATTGGACTGCCAGGCTTAAGGAAGTTCTACTGGGCCTCCCAGCTAGCAGGGGTGAACCATGTTATATACAGACCCCCTGGGGACCCGGGGTATGCCATGGACCGCTGGCAAGTACTGGGCGGTGATTTCACTAGGGTGCTTTATGCTAAACCCAGCCGCTTTCCCCTCGCGGGGCCAACGGCTCATGCCGTTCAGGTGTGGCACAAGGCAAATAGACATCTTAAGTGGGAGGGAAGGCTCACATTTGCCACCCCGTTATGAAGCTCGGAAAGGTTGGGGAGTTTGTGGAAGTCTAAGGGGTTTGACAAATGGGACCTCATCGGGATTACACAGATAAAAGATGTTTGGGGGAAAGACACACTACACACGTTCAGTTCACTTAAAAAACAGTATCACCTTCATGACCACGAGCACTTCCGTTACCTCCAGATCAGGCACGCCCTGCTAGCAAACATCCCTAGGGACACGTTTTTTCCTGACGCCTCCCCTCTTGAGGATCGGGTATTGGACAGCCACCTCCCTGAGAAGCCCATCTCCCTAATATACAAGAAGCTTATTAACCATACAGAGGACCCGCTAGTACCCCTAAGAATGCAAGATTCTCCCAAAAATATAGAAAGCAATGTTAGGAGGTCCTCGGATCCTCATGTGCAGGTATGCAGTTTGTTTTTCTGAAATGAATAATGTTGGCAGTCACTTGTGGTTGACTGATTGCAAATATTGTATGTGGATCAAAAACACTGATATAGATAATTATTTTGTGTATAGTTCCCTACTCTCAAAATTAAGCTTACTCATTTTTTCATCATTGTAGTAATCAGTTCATGAGTCTTTATTTCGAATATTTCATCATAAAAGACAGCATATAAAAGAAATAATCACCATTCTCTAAAACACGTCATAATGATTTAAAAAACATTTGGACAGTGCATTTTATACATACAATACAATTTAATCACATAAAAAAATACAAAGCTACTAAAAATACGAAAGTGCAAAGAAGGTGCAGCTAGCAGCAGATTAGTTAAATATCAGAAAAGTTTTCCTCGGGTTCAACGAACTTTGGACAAGTCCGATAAATACCAAATTCAACCCTTATCATTGTGATTCGGCTCTAACAATCCACATCCGGCCAAGAATTTTGCTACTGTAATTACCACGGGTTCCCTTCTATCTGTCCTCATAATCCTTAAAGCCTCAAGCCCCACCCGAGTACCCAGGTTTTTACACATAGGTTTACGCCATTTATTTCGAGGTGCTAGATAGGCAGGACATACAAAGAAAATGTGGCCAATTGTCTCCTTCTGTTCCGCACACCAAGGACAGAACTCGTCCACTTGCCCATTCCAATTTTTTGTAAACAATCTTATTGGGAGGGAACCAATCCTCTACTGGTGATATACTACTCTTGGTGATGGTATCCCAGTATTCCTCTAGGGATGGATCTAGTTTGTGTTCCAAAAACTTGCCAGACAGAGAAGAGGCATTAATCTGGTCTAAGTATTGCTGGCGGACTGTGAGCCAATATATTTCCTTATAAGCTTTTTTAGATGGGAACGCAGTATTTGCCGGATCGGTCCACAAGTTGCTCAGACCCATGTTTACTAATAATAATCTTACTCTTTTAAACCATGGAATGTTACCTGAGCTCACCACTGATCTAACATCCAGGATTTCTTTTGCAAAAAGTGCCAGTTCAGGGGTTGTCCAAATTCTCCTCCATAAAGCCACCGGCTTAAAGCATACCACGTCATCAATTGCGTGATGCCCTAAATCCAATAAAAAGGGCTTTATGGGACTCGAGCTAGGGAGGCCTACTAGAGTCCTAAGAAATTTATTTTGAAGTCTAACTAACTTGGAAAGGTCTGCAAAACCCCATAAGTCCGCTCCGTACAGGATCGCTGAACTTATTTTGGTGTTATAAATTTGTAAGGCAGGGCCTATCCTTTTAGTTAATGAGGACCTCTGTTCTTTGATTAGGCATCCCATTAACTGTGCACATTTAAGAGAAAGGGTATCCACCTGAGGCTTCCATCTAAGCCTACTCTCCAGGACAACCCCTAAGTATGTCATAACATGTACCTGTTCTAGTTATAATCCATTCATAGTAACATACCCATTCACTGGTCTATTTTTTGTTACAACCATGAATTTAGTTTTTGTTATATTAACCTGTAGGTCATTGTCTTTGCAAAATTCCTCAAATTTGTTTAATGCTACCTGCAAGCCCTTCTGAGTTTTTAACAGGATTAGGGTGTTGTCCACAAACATAAGTAACGGAAACTTCACGCCACCCAAAGCGGAAGCATCAGTTGGACAAGCTTCAAAGTACTGCACGACCCTGTTAATGAACAACAAAAACAGGGTCAGTGCTAGTACACAACCTTGACGTACCCCCCGGGACCCGGGGAATCTCTCCGTAACCTGCCCTTTTTTACCCCATTGAACCTGTGCATAATTTGCTTCATACAACTTAATCACCAAATCTAAAAGCTCCTGTGGCAACCCCATATTTCTTAAGGCCCCCCACAACTTGACTCTGGGAACTAAATCAAAAGCAGACTTAAGGTCTACGAACGCGGCAAAAATAGTGCCACTTCCTAGCCAAACAACCCTGCAATAAATTAAAGTAAATCTAAAAACCTGCTCGATCGTACTAATACAAGATCTAAAACCAGCTTGAAGTGAAGACAGCACTTCCTCTAGTTCCATCCAGGACTGGATTCTTGCCAACACCATCCTTGCAATAATTTTCTGGACGGCATCTATCAAACTTATTGGACGGTAATTCCCTGGTATTGATCGTTCTCCCTTTTTAAATATAGGCAGGATCTCAGCCCCGTGCCAGGAATCCGGAATACATGCCCCCTCACAATTGCATTAGCAAGAAAAGAGATATAAGGCACCCAGTTTGTTAAATCATATTTAAAGAGGTCGACCGGAATACAATCCATTCCCGGGGCTTTAACACCTTGCACCTTTCTCAATGCATCCTCTACGTCTTTCTCTATAAACAATAAGTCTTGGGGGGATGACATTGGCAAGGGATATATATCACCAAAAGTGGGGTCGCTCTCCTGTTCCAGTCCCCTAAACTGAGTCTGGTAATGCTCTACCCAGTCATGAGGTGACACATGGTTTTCTGGGACTTCAAAGTGCGCAGAATTTCCCCATTTCACAATATGCCAAAACTTAGTCTGGTTTTTCAACCTGCTAGCCTCAGTGCTGGTCGTCCCAATCTTTTTTGGCCTTACTTTGGGCTTTACAATAATTTAGCCTGGCCTTCGTAATATCTACAATATTACGGGACCTGATTGCTAACACCAGTGAGCCATGGGCTACACGGCACGGTTTGTTATACCACGCTTTCCCAGACTTTTGTGTTGGACATTTTGTAGATTTACCAATTTTAGAAAAATGGGATTTCAAATCCATAAAAAGCTGCTCATGGAATACTGTTGTCTTCCCAATTATATCTTCCTGAGTGGGGCGTGATCTCAGGGCACCCAAGGTACATGATACCTCCTGGGTGATCTTTTCTAGTGTCTTGGGGTCACTTATGACCTTAGCCCACCGTACCCTGCGCCTATCATTTGTAAGCAGGGCATCCGCAGTGGCTATCTCAGTTGGTTTATTTCACTTGGCTCCCCATCTAATTTAAGACTCAATGCAAGCGGGTTGTGGTCGCTCTCTGGTCGATCAAGTATTGTCATATCATCAAGTATAGACCAATGCTCTATCCTTAATAAAATATAATCAATTCGACTTGAACAAATACCATTGTCAAAGGTAGCCCTACCAATCCTATCGGAAGTGGATCGTCCATTTACTGCTCTCAAGCCTCGCTCCAGGCAGAAGCCCATCCACTGTAGGGCTGCTTCTGTCCACTTCTTTATGGATTTCAAATCAATCTGAGGAATGTTTCATAGAGCATCTTCCTCGGCCAAGAGAGACTCGCCTTCATGGTTTAGGGGTTCAAACGAACAATTAAAATCCCCTGCTACGATCACATGGCAGTCCAACCCCACAGAATTGTAAAAAGAGTCAAGCTCCAAAAAGGTTGCCGAACCCCTCCTTCCAGGTTGGCCTCTCACATAAACATTAATATTAAGCAAATCTAATTGATTGGACTGTTTCAGTTTAATAACAAGAATATCAGGGCTTTCTACCTGTAGTTCAAGTGGTCTATAGTTAAGTGATTGTCTAACCCAAATAGATAGGCCTCCAGAGGGTCTACCCTTTTTAGCTCTTACCGCCATTTTGTGAAAATTTAAATACCCTGGGCGGTGGATGGAGTCCACAGCCCAAGTCTCCTGGAAAATCAGGATATCATGATCTTCCACTAGTTCCGACCATTCTGCTATTCAAGTTTTACTCTGTAAGCCTGCAATATTCCAGGAGACAATTTTCAATATGTGATTGTCATCGGTGGGGTTAACCTTTTTATGGATATTAACCGGGGTCGGGGTCATGTTAGACATCCTTCCTCCACTTGGTTCTCCATAACTCAAAGAACCTGGAACCCTCCTTTCCGCTGATCGCTCATCCAGTCGAACTCCCACTACATCCACCAAACCGGTTTCGCCTGGAGATAATGGGGGTCCGGGTATTAAACTTAGACCCGTGCCCTCCATAAGGGGATCGCTATCAGGAATCATCAATCCTGCATCAGTTTCCAGCACCCTACTTTTTTTCCTCCCAACGTTTTATTACACAAGTGCTGGACCTCTATAGGCCCTTTGGTATGAATCTTAAGTCTGTCTACCCCTTCCAACCTCGCAAGTATTTCATAGCGATTGTCCGGGGGGGGGGATAGAACTCAGTTCTACCTTCAAGATTCTGTCTATATGGTCTCTTATCTTGACCATAGTCGGGGTAGCTTATTTGGGATGGGGATACTCGCGTATAAAAGTAATTTAGACCTTATGATTGAATGTCCCCCACCCCTCCTATCCCTGCTTCATAGCAAATAAACCTGACCACCCTAGGATCTCTGAAATTTACAATTATGCAATCTCCCTCTATATCTTTTTGTCTACAACCCAACCAGCTCACCCTCCTTACGTGTACAATTTCTGCATTTGTGTAGGCTGGGAGTGACCTATTCCTGTTGAGCCAGTGTATAACCTTATTTTTCAGCTCTCTATGAGATTCCACCTTATCTTCATTAATCCCCGGGACTCCCGCCAAAATCACCGTATACGGGACGGATTCAGGAGGTAGGTTGATACGGGGGAGATGCTTTTTCCCACCCTCTTTACCTTGGGCATTAATCCCTTTTTTCATCATCTCATCTGCCCGATCACTACGCGGTGGTTACCTTCCTCCCTACCCGACACTTTATCACCCACCCTAATAGGGTATGAAGGATTGCTCAGTTCCGTGGGACGCTCTGGACTGAAAACAGTTTTCCTATTTTTATCGCTACCAACAGTGCTAACTACTTTTGGAGAGCAGTCCTTAGCATTGATCCTTGGACCAGGATCCTGGTCTTGGTGAATTATGGAACTTGGTCCCTGGAAACTCTCCACAGCCTTTTCAAGCATGCTAGAATTCGCTGTAACAACTTTTTCTAGTTTTCCCAAATTCAAGTTTATTAACTTTATTCTCTCCAAAAGTGGTAACAACAAAGATTTCACTAGATGTTCTATTTGATCAAAAAGAACATAATTTGGTCGTTTAGCAACTAGTTGAGCAGACGGTTGATCGGACTTTTGGGAATTTATGTCCACAGTGGAGTTAGGGAAGTACTCATTACTAGTTAAGGAGGGAGTCTGCCTAGAGATTTTAGTTATTTTAGCTGTTCTTCCCTTTTGGGGGCCTCCTCCTCGCTTTCTTTTCCCCAATGTTTGCTGAGCCATAATTCCTTTACTCGCTTTTGGCTCAGCGATCTGATTTGTGTTTGTACTGGGGAGACTAGGTGAAGATAGCACTGTTGTATTCCCCCGCCTGATTTCTATAGAAGGAAGACTCTCTATAGATATATTTAGAGGAGTGGGAGCAACAGATCCCTCAGAGCCTACCGATAGTAAACTTTTTCTAGGGCTCACATCACTCATGGTCTGCTTATCTAAATGCTGCTCCGGTGTAATCGCAGACCTAATGGTGCCCAAGGATGAACGTTTGGAAAAAATGGGATCTAGAGATAAACGTTTCTCGGTTAAGGCAATCTCGTGTTCCAATACCACTGCCCCCCTAGTAATAAACTGGTCGAGCGTACCAGTTACTGACCCCCCAATAGTACTGGGCATAGCCTTTCTTCCTTTCCCGGAGCGAAGCGCCATTTGGCTAAAGTACTCAAAAAATTGAGATGATGATAAAAACGAGCAGGTATAAGAAGTATTAACCAAGTGAATAATAAATATTAAATAATAAACCAGATCGTATTTTAAACATGTAGTTACCCTAAAACCAGTTCTTTGTAAAAATATTAAACCATTAAAACATCAAGTCTCACAAAATAGATCTGGAGCTTAGGGGGGAGGCCCAGCCCAGCCTCAATCGGCCTCGGACGGCCTCAGACGGCCCCGCCCTTGTCCCGGGTTTATCCCAGCGCGCGCCCGCGTGCGTCCCACGCAGCGGAGATCTGGGTTAGATATATCTAATCAGGCAGGGGGGCTGGAAGAGGCACTCAGCTGTGCGTGGTTACGGGGCTGCTGGTCCTCGCAGTCCCATCCCACTCACTGCGGCAAAATCTCAGAGCCCAAGCCTTCAGGGCATAAGTGCTGGCAAATACGTTAAAAACGCCAAAGTCAGGGTCAAAGTCCAGGAACAAGAACAACCTCTACGAGCGGCTCCCGCGAAGCGGGGGCCGCGAGAGGTAAAGTACTCTTCAGGGCAATCAGGCAGGGGGCGGGAAGAGGCACTCAGCTGTGCGTGGGTATGGGGCTGCTGGTCCTCGCAGTCCCATCCCTCTCACTGCGGCGAAATCCCAGAGCCCAAGCCTTCAGGCCACAAGTGCTGGCAAATACATTAAAAACGCCAAAGTCAGGGTCAAAGTCCAGGAACAAGAACAACCTCTGCGAGCGGCAGTAGTAATCATAATCACTATGGCCTAGATGTGTGCTGTAGCAAAGTGATGCAAAGTGACACATTTGCATTTACTTTCCAGTGCAAAAGCTATTTTGTGCTTGAAAGATGCCCTTTTGTGAGTGCTAAAAACGCTCTACACTGCTTTGTGTCACTTTGTGTCAAGGGGGAATTACTAGGGCGTTACTTTCAGTGGCATAACGAAACTTGCGGGGTCCCCCTGTAATGTGCATGAAGGAGGGCCCCCACGCTCCGGACCCAGTCAGGAGCTCTGGGCGCCGCCCATGCACAGTTCCAGAGGGAGCCTACCCGCAACGCGGGGGCTATTGTTACACCACTAATTACTTTGGTGGGTCAGCAGAAATGGACATAGGTTTGGACACATTGCCACATTTACTAAGATGATCAGGCCGTGGTTTGCAACAAAACCGGATGCCACCTTGAAGCAGGCAATAGTAAGTAAATGTGTCCATTTCTAAAGAGAAATTGTGTTGAATGCTTATTACAGTGCACAGCACACATCCAATATGTGTAATCCTTCTCAATTTGCATAGGCACAAGTATTTACACTTGCAGCACAAAACCCTATGCTAGGCAGCACACTATCACCTCTGCACCATGTTGCGAGGCTGTGCGCCGCCCAAGGCTAGCTAATTAGAGAGCCAGCGCAGGTGTGACAGCAACAGGCCAATCTTAGTGAACACGGGTCTGAGCTGTTGGTGAACATTTTTGTAAACAAATAGCAATTATTGTGTGTGAAAAATCAAAACCCTCAGTGCAACCGACCTAGAGGTTACTTCCCACTCAAACCACCTGTCTAAGCAGATCACTAAAACCTCTCGAAACAGAATACAGTGTAATGCAAAAACCTCAAGATCCACCTCAAGGACCACTTCAACAAGAACATTGAAAGCAGGCTTATGTAAGAGTAGCCCGCCAATCAAAACTCGTAAACTTATTCATGCTCTCATCTTAAATGAAGATTTTGACTTAGTATTTTTTTTCGGAATCACGGTTTACCCCTGACTGGAATCCAATTTGTGATTGTTTCTGTACAATTCCACCATCATTACATGTGACCGAGGTAACAAAAGCTGCAGAAGAGTTTGTATCATTTACCACAATTTCTTACAAATGTACTCCATTTCTTGTACCCCCCATTGGTGGCATTAAATTATTATACAATTACTATGCATAGAGTGAAAAGCTGATATTACATGCTCAATCCCTCCTTCCTGATTTTGTGGTCCTTGGTGATTTTAATATGTTGGTCAATTCACTGTCTTAAACACCTGACACTGCCCATTTTTCAACTATAACGTCCTTTGGCCACGTGCAATTAGTGAGTAATCAACAACTAGAGCTGTCAGTAGTCTTGGCTTAATCCTTACTAAGGGGGGGAGTAGTTCGCGAAGTAGCCCTACGCGAAGGTATGCGAAGTTCACTTCGCACTACGCAAACTTCACGTAGCACTACGCGAGCTACGTAGTAGCATGTTCGCACTGTGCAAGATGTGTTTTCAATGATTGCACAGTGCAGACAAACATCTGGCACTGTGCAATCATTGAAAACGGCATCTTGCACAGTCTGAGCTGTCGTTTTCTGCTGCTCGAGTAGATTTTTACTCGAGCGGCAGCTTCTCAACCCGAACTGGTAGTTTCTCATTGCGAGCGGTTGCGAGCATGCGCAACCACTCGCACTGAGAAACCTGACCTCCCCGCGTTGAGAATCTCGCCGGGATGTCATTTTGCTTGCTCGTGGTCGCGAACAGGACGTTGAGGACCACGAACAAGCAAAAAATGACCGCTGTCCTACGCGTGTTCGCACTGTGCTACGTGTAGCTCGCGTAGTGCGAAGTTGCGCAAACTTCGCAAATTACGCGAGTGTAGCATAGTGCGTCGCCCAGGGTTAATCCTTACATCAGTCAAATACATTACCATGCTAGCAGTTTCAGACTTACTATGGCCTGATCACTCCTTAATAACCTTTGAGATTGTATTTGGCTTAAAAAGCGTAATCATATGTAACTGATCAAATATTCCAAACTTAATTGGGACACAGTTGCACCCGGAACCTTTAATGAAACCTTGTTGAAAACCATTAGTAAACACCTATAGGAAGGGACTTCTCAAGGGGCAAACAACACTGTTTCACCGTTTGAGTCAGTCCTAAATAAGATTCTGAGCATTCTAGGTTCTTTGGAAAGTAAACTGATAAATCCTACATTTTTGTCTACCCCTTGGTTTACAGATATCCTGAAATCAAAAACAAAAGCACTAAAAGTTCCAGAAAGAAAGTAGTGAAAATCTTATAATGCCAACAATAAACATCTTTATATCAGACAGTTGCGTAAGTCAGTCATCTGGTCAAGAAAACTAAGAAAACCTTTAATGCAAATAACATCCTAGCTGCGCAAAATAATCCATGAGTTTGGCGGTCCTCCTGCGGAGTGCCATGCCAGCGCTTCTTGAGAGGACTGCCAAACCTGTACACACACCGGGAGTTAGATTACGTTTAATCCTGGTCTGGTAGGTAGTGCAGCGGCGGTCCAATGGCGGTGCCTTTCTAAGGCTCAAAGAAAAGTCTTAGAAAGCCACCGCTTTGGAACTGTCGCAGCACGTTCCTGCACAGGAAGGAATGCACCATGTCATGCATTCCTTCCCATGCAGGAACTGGGTATGTAACACTACAGGAGGCACAGCATGTGGCCCCCTGCATGCATTCCCAGGCACAGAGGTGACAGGCCCCCTGAGTTGCCTCTTCAGCACCCTTTTTGTGGCAGGGAGACAACTCATAATATGCTCGGGGGTGCCAAAGTGGCACTGCCAGCATATTGCAGCCTCTGACCGGTACACCACCACCACAAGATCATGGATCCCCGGCAGTTGCAGCGGTCCTGTGGCGGTCCTACCGCCACACTCGTAATGTGGTGGGGGTGGCGCAGTGTGGCGATGCTCGGACCGCCGCCATAGTCATAATGAGGCCCTAAGTGAATGTTATTTCATAATATCGTATATTTGGTTTAATCGGTAAGACTGTTAACAGTGAAGGATATTTGGGCTGCCTCTATAAATGACATTTCGGTTCTTCAACGTTTGTCTTCATGATGGTTTGTGATTATTTTAAGGAGGAGATCAGAAAGAAGAGCTGGCGATGCTAGGATAAGGAATAAAAAATGTGACAGAATAGTGTCTGTGCTGCTCATTTAGTATTCAGTTATAAACTGTTTTAATTTATTACACCACCGGCTGACAAAGTATTGACTTACTTTTACTTAAGTAAGGAATTTGTATAAAAGTATAACCCTGTTCGGGGGTGGGGAGGTCGGGGCGATGCTGTCTGCGAGGGTCAATGGAGTGTGTGCCCCAGCCCTGAGTTTCACAATGACAGGCTGCTGCACCATTTTGTTGATGTTCTCCTCAGCAAAAGTAAGTATGATGTGTGTACACTACAGTCCTTCAACGTAGATTGAGCCATAGAGCGGGGTAATTTGTTTTTGTGGAGCATACCAAGCACACCCATCTTTTGCTAAGAGTGATAACAGTCCCCTTACCTGTTTGACAAATACTGGCAGTGCAACGAGCAGTTGATTATAGACAAAGGAATAGGCCTGTTTTACCCAGGTTTTGCCAGTCCGTTTCACTGGGGTGACTTATATATTTATGTGAGGCATGGCCAGCACACATATATTTACTGTGCGATTGGGTGGCAGAGTGAGTGTGGCGTGTGTAGACTGTGTGAAACTGCAGGACACAGGAATCCATCTCAGATCTCCTTTGTCAGATCAGCTTGCACAATGGAGAATAGAGAGAGCCTGCCGGAGAGAGCTGTTACTAGTACGTGATCTCCAGAACATCCTGAGAGCCATTTGAAGTGAACCAGGCTCCAGTAAAAGGAGTGGGGGAGACTGATTCCTGTTTGAAGTGTAGGGACATTCTCTGTCCCTTTTCTCAAACATTTTATCCCAGTGGTGGGGAATTATGGTACGGATGGCGGGTGGATTGCCCCCGCCAGACCAGCGGGGGCAATCCGCCCGCCATCCTAATGGGCCCCTAAGAGTTCTCATTGCGGAGATTCCGCCTTGAGTGTGGAGATTCTCCCACGACTGTAGAGCCTCCGCCATGAGTGCAGAGGTCCTTTATGAATCAGGCGCTCTGTTTTTAGCCGGAGGAAGGATGCTCAGGTCCCTATGTGCTATTTGTCTCATATGGCTCTGTTAGGGAACGCAGTGGGCTCCAACTCACTATCTGCAAAATCAGCAAAGCAAAGACAAGTGAGTAGCTAGGGTGAAGTGGAACTCACTTCCATAAAGCCAAAAGTAATACACAACAGAGAGGGAGCTCTAGGATCCACCCAAAGTCTGCTAGCCCAGTATAGCCCAGTATAGCTAAAAAATGGCATCCCCAGCGTTCCATTGATTTCTCACTGACCAGTGCGAGGCAGCCTACAGTAATGGACAAGTGAAGACTTTTGAATCACAGGACTGATTTCATTTGCAGCTAGGGGCCAGATGCACGACCATTGGCAATTGCGATTTGCAAATTTATGAGACGCAATATGCGAGTTGCAATTGCCAATGTACAACAGTGTCTGAGACACTGTTGGCGATTCCCAAAGGGGTCGCAAATTGCATGCCTCTTGCATATTAATGAGGCTGTGGCAATTTGCTACCTCATTGGGATTGGCTGGTACTCCCAGGGATGGTGGCCTACTGGGGTCAGCAGACCACCATGTCTGTGACTGCTTTTAAATAAAGCAGTTTCTTTTTTTTAAATGCAGTCTGGTTTCCTTAAAGGAAAACGGGATGCATTTGGAAATTTTTTCAGAGCAGGTAATAGTCCCTGGGACTCCTTCCTGTTTGTGAATAGTTTACCACCCTCTTGAAGAGGGTGGTAAACTGCAAGTGTTTTGTGCCCGCAATTGCGGTCGGAAAACATTCTTACATAGGGCTCAGACTCGCTATTAGGAAGGGATGCCCTCGGAACACCCCTTCCTAATAGCGAGTCGCTAACCCTTTTTTGCGAATGGCTAATTAGCGACTTGCAAAATAAAGTTAGTACATGGCCCACTGTTTTTTTGCATGCGCAAATGGGTCTAAAACCCATTTGTACATGCAAATGTCCATCCTACATCTGGCCCTCGATCCCTTCTCAGGTCAGGAACAGACCTGGAAGCCCGGCAGCAAACATGCTAGAAGTACTTGGGAAAGGCAAGATAGAAGGAGCTCTCAGGGTGGTCAGAGGAGTATTCAGGGTATTTCTACAGCAAAGCACTGACTAGAAAGGTGGACCACAATCTAGCTGTCTAAAGAAGAAAAGGAACTGTGCAGGAAGTACTAAACAACATCACAATCAGAGCTCTGACAGCGATGTCGATGACAAAGTGACTTGCCGAGCTTTCGTGAACAGAATGCTATCCCATCACACTGGAGCGGCGCTAGCCAAGTCTATTGTAGAAAGAAGCCTTATTTCAGGGAGTGTGGCTCTCAGTCATGGTGTCTTATTGCGAAAGACTGGACTGACCAACAATGAATTGCACCCCCTGCAACTGATTTGTCTGTGCTCCTATGGTGTGGGAGAAATCTAAGTAACAATGACAAAGTTCGTATTGTGGCAATGGATACGGTCAAATCATCCCTGTTGTACCTTCGAATTTGGTGTGCTGGCACCTAGTGACAACTCCAGTTTCCCATTGTTACTCCTCTAAAACTTAAACCTGTCTTGTATACCTTACTTCGTGGGGTATGCCCTTTGATACTATGACTGTCAGTGCATAGGGTCCACACAACCTCTAGAGAGGCTGCACATGGAAGAATCTTACACTTGAAGCCATGATGAGTGGGAGCCCTGTGGCCGGCAGGAGTCAATGGCTACCAAGGGCCAGGCTAGCCTCCTATTCCCGGCGCAGGCTGCTTTACATGATCCCTAGTTTCCTTCGTGCATGTGCTCCTGGCTGACTCAGCCAATTGAAACTGCGCAGTCACACCCAATGTGGTGTGGCCCAATACTGAAGGGTTTAACCTTGAACCAAGATCCACATTCTTAATTAGAGAACTGCTGCATACACCTGAAGCAACCTGCATTCATCCTTTCCCGACTGGTGGGGTCTGCGTATTGGGGCACTCAGCGTAGGGTGCCTGCGAGCTATAGGATGAGACATTCAACCTGGATCCAGAGACTAGACTCGTACTATTAAGGCGTCTGGGCAGGGATACATCTAAAAGGGAGGATTACCACTGTGGGTCTGAGGCCTATCCCTAAGTAGAACATGGTCCAGGAACTAGCAATAGAAGCATGCACCAGGGTAGTTTACGAAACACTCACAAAGAGAGCGCGGGAGGTGGATACTTCACCAGAGGGCAGGGATTCTATAATTGCAGTAGTGAATGACCGCTGTCTTCAGCCACAGACTTTGATTGCTCCCAAAACTCTGCGTAAATACCTAATTTTTGCCATTAGATGTGCAATATTTTGTTGTGCATAGATTAAAGAACTGCCCCTTTTCAAAGTTAACCCTTTGATTTATTATAAGTTGTTTTAATTGTGCTGAGGCCTGAGTCTATAAAGCCACTCCACCTCCATGAGTAAGACTTGGATCTGTCTGGTCATTACCCACAGGATCAAGTGCTACAGGGGTGTACTTGCAAATCATTTTCGGGTGCGTTAGTAGGTTGGTCCTGGTACATTGAGGCGGATGTCCACATAAACGTAGCATAACATCATACATATCGAAAGCTATCTCCCTCGCTTTCTTTAATATTTGGTAACACTTAACGGCTTGATATTGAAAATAATGGCAGCCAAGTCTTTAAAAATGTCCATTTGCTTTGGATAAATAAAACTAAATTGTCATATGTAACACCCCTCTGCTGGTTTTAAACTTGCCCAACTCCCATCGGTGTTGCTAACCTTATTTCAAGGAGAGTTGACTCTTGGCCGTGCTAGAAAGTAGGGCATCATCTAAACATAACCCCCCCCAAAACAAAACGGTACACATTGATGTTCAGATTTGATGAGAAGTGCTTTAGACAGCATAATGCCCACTGTTTTGCAAAGAGAATGAAGCTTCAGTCACTGTTTGACCAAATTGTGCATTTCTCAGTGTTTAATCTTTTTGCATCATAGTCCCCTGGATTACAAACATGAGAGCACTTAGAATGAGACAACATTCACATCGAACCAGTGTATCAAAATGTATGCTTGTCTGCCAACTAATCATAAAATGCTGAACATTTGCTCTTTGAGGTGTGCACTGCTCCCTGATGTAGCGAACCTATTAGCACCAGGGCCATTGGTTACCATTACATTTACCTCGACCTTCATTTGCAATGCAAATTGGAATCCCTTGAATTGTGGTCACCTTTGTTTCTAGGTATAATCAGTTTCTCATCCGTCTTGTACATGGAACTACAAGGGTGCCAAGGTATTATTATGTTCCTCTAGCTCAGACTTGGGTTCTTAAACTATTTAGACCCCAGTGGTCTAATAACTTTATTCTCTTTATCCTTCCTTAAAGGACTTTCCGGCCCGACCAGTGCAGTTATAACGGAATTATCGCAATCCCCAAGGTATTTATTGCCCTAAATGGGCCTCCTAATAAATTCATGATAAGTCCAACTTTTTCTCCTCTTCTCCTTATCCTTAATCCTCTCTCCCTTTAATTTTTTATTTTACCAAACATCGGTATGCATGTGCCCCCTATCAGCTCCTGCCTCCCTCTGTTGTTTCCCACTTGTCCATTGTGCAGTTTTAGATAGCATGAACCCGACGCGTAGGTGGATCACTGACATAATATTGATTACACTAATATAGAATTACACAAATATCGAGGATAAAATATCGACTACAAAAATATCGAATTCCTATCTACAAACAGTAAGTACAAAAATATCAAATCAAAAATATAGTTTAAAAAAATTATAGTTAGCCAAAATATCGAATTTTTTTAAGTCTTAAAAATTATTTAAAATGTATGAAATATTAAAACTAAATAACTAAAATATACTTAAAAATACTTAAATAACCTTAAAATGATTAAATAATTAATTTGTTATAAAAAAATAAAATTTTATTTTTCAAAACATATATATATATATATATATATTAACATAATATTAATAGAAAAATATACAATATTTTTACCGTAGGATAGTGGGAGGGTAAAATTTACTATTACCACTCCAGTGAGTACAACAGTAGGAAAAGCGTTGGATAGCGTTGGGGTAAAAATTACTGTTCCCACTCCAGTGAGTGCAACAGTAGGGAAAGCGTTGGATAGCGTAGGGGTAAAAATTACTATTCTCACTCCAGTGAGTGCAACAGTAGGGAAAGCGTTGGATAGCGTAGGGGTAAAAATTACTATTCCCACTCCAGAGAGTGCAACAGTAGGGAAAGCGTTGGAAAGCGTAGGGGTAAAAATTACTATTCCCACTCCAGTGAGTGCAACAGTAGGGAAAGCGTGTGATAGCATAGGGGTAAAAATTACTATTCCCACTCCAGTGAGTGCAACAGTAGGGAAAGTATTGGATAACATAGGGGTAAAAATTACTATTCCCACTCCAGAGAGTGCAACAGTAGGGAAAGTGTTGGATAGCGTAGGGGTAAAACTTACTATTCCCACTCCAGAGAGTGCAACAGTAGGGAAAGCATTGGATAGCGTACGGGTAAAAAGTTACTACTCCCACTCCAGAGAGTGCAACAGTAGGGAAAGCGTTGGATAGCGTAGGGTTAAAAATTACTATTCCCACTCCAGTGAGTGCAACAGTAGGGGAAGTAAATACTTCATATATTAATAAAAATTAATTAAATATTAATACCAATAACAAATTATTAAAAATGTAATTACCAATTTAATATAATATAATAATTAATCAATTAAAAATACAAATAAAAATTAATTATTAAAATTCATTACCTATTAATACAAATTAATGACCAATTAACAATTAATTAATTAGCAATTGAAAATTAATTAACAATTAATTCAAAATAAATACCAATAAATTAAAATATTTAAGTAATTACAATTAAATTACTTCCCACCCTATTCCCTTATAAACCCACAACCCGCTACGTAAAATAAATTAATAAAATTAACATAATAATCAATTAAGTAGAATTAATTGACAATTCAAATTTAATTAATTACTAATTAAAAATTCATTACAATTAATTCAAAATAAATACCAGTAAATAAATTTAAATATTTAATTAATTATAATTAAATTACTTCCCACCCTATTCCCTCATAAACCCACAACCCGCTACAGAATTACATTACGCTAAAATTAAATAACAAAATTCATTACGGCTCCGGTGCTCCACGCCTCCGGATAGCCGTCAGGACCTGTGACCCCGCCCTCCCTCAGTGTGTGCTCAGCTCTCGGCAATGACTGATGGTGTTGAACGCGGTGTTGAACGCGGGTATGCTCTTTAACCCGTCTTAAACTCAGTAACTCGGCAGCTTGGCAGCAGTAAAAGGCGGCGAGAAAGAAACTCGTTTAAAAGTGAAAAGCGAAAAATAGACGCCGAGGTTTGGAGAAAGCAGAAATTCAGCAGCAACGGCGGAATTGAATGGCGAAAAGGTGAGCGCGATCTGCAGCAGCAGCCGGGGGAGATGCTGACTTGAGGAGGTTCGGCAATATTCCCCCCTTGTGACTGCAGGCGTCCCCTAGGCGTAAAGGTTACAGAGGTATACTGGCACTGTCTCTTCTGCTGTCCGAGGAGGGTCGTTGAGGATTGTGAATAGCAGAAACATTTCTTCAAACTTTTTTGAGCGAGGGGGAGTCTCAAATGCCAATAAAAGCTTGGATCACAGAACGAGAGCACTGCCTGCCACAAATTCTGTTATAAAACCGCCAGGAAGCTCTGTTGTCTTATGTTCTTTATAGGGAAGAAGCAATACTAAAGGAGTCGTTTTCCCCCTACCTTTTTTTTTTATTAATCTCCAAAACCCAAGAATACTAAACAGAGGGGGGAAGAAAAAAGAAAAGGAAAAAGTGAGCACGGCACAGATGTAACCTAGCAAGTAAGCAAGCAAGTAACTGAGTTGGTGGAAAAAAAAAAGCTGCCAAGATGGAAAACACAGCCCGTCGCTTGGCATTAGCCAGGAAAGCTGCCCGAATGGCCGCCAAAGTAAAGGAGAAAGCGAAAGCCAGTAAGGGAGAAGGGAATACGACCTCCCCTCAAGAAAAGGATAGTGCGATGGATAGTTCGGATGATGACTCTCTAGTCAATTTAACTTCCCCGCCAAAAGAAAAGGCACAAGAGGTAACCCGGGCGGCAAGTTGCTCAAATGGTGCCTTGGAAAACAGCCCTATAGGAAAAGTGGTGGTGATAGCAGAAACCGGGCCCCTTTCAAGTGAGAAAACCATGAGTGGAATAAAAGAAAAAAGAGCTTTTCCTTTGTTTGAAAAAAAAATCCCTCCCACGCCGCAAATGTTGTCCGTCCCCTTGGAAGGGAATCATTTAATGCCTCTCTCACCTCCCACAATCGAGCTAGAACAGGCACACACGGACTCTTTAAATTTAAATTTACCCGAGATACTACACTCTTCTTTGATAAACCAGGTGGAAGAGACTGGCAGGCTCGACCAAAGTAATGGAATTCCTGGGAGTGAGGCAGAGGCTGAGGCAAGTTTGAGGGAGGAGCTAAGGTCAGAAGCAGTATTCAATCAGTCTCCTTCAACTCCACTGCAAGAAGATGTTTTAGGGGGCTCTGCTCTTTCAAAGTTAGCATTTGCAAATCCATTACCTCCACCTCAGAAAGGGAGTATGGACAATCTGGATATGGGTAGGAGCTATCAAATGGATAACCGCGAGTTGCTGAATTTAATACTTGATGAGATCCGCGAGATTAAGGTGAATCAACAAGCCGAGATAGCCGCCCTGCACTCCAGATTGGAAAAATTTGAAGAGTCAATGTTGGGTCTTCCTATTAGATTAAAAGAGGCGGAGGAGAGAATCTCAGCTCTTGAGGATCAAGCAAATCGAGCAAATATAGAGGCCAAAGAAACAGCAAGTAAAAAAAGCCACCTGGAGAAAAAGTTGGAAAATAAGCTTGAGGAACTTGAGAATCACTCACGAAGATCGAACTTAAGGATAGTAGGTGTCCCCGAGGGTCTCGAAGAGGGTGACATGCTGCACTGGGTCAACTCGTTCATCCATCGAAATGTCCTTCCCGAATTTGAAGGGGACTTAACTATTATGAGAGCCCACCGAGTTCCGGCACAGAGATTTGCAAATTCAGCATTCCCGAGAACTATTCTATTTAATTTCGCGGACTTTAGAATCAAAGAAAAAATTCTTACAAAAGCATTTCAACAGAGGCAATTCTCGGTTACAGAGACAATAAAATGTAGATTTTTTCCGACATGACCGCCATAGCGGCGCTCCGCAGAAAAGAATTTGTGAAAATTCTTCATCTCTTTAAGTCAAATGGCGCTCAAGCGTCAATCGCGCAACAATCCAAACTTAAAGTCCTTGTGAAAGTAAAATTATATATGTTCTCCGACGTCGAGGAAGCTCAATCCCTTCTCAAAGAGATCTCATCTCAGGCAACTGCTAGAGCTTAAGGAATAGCAGCAGGTAACAGGGGAAAAACCAGTGTCCGAAACATTGCGAAACATTGCAAGTATAGCAATCTATGAGATCTGGATATAAGTTAGGGATTTTGCTAGCCTTAAGAAGGCTTTGTCTAGGGAGGTGTTATATAAAATTACATTTCATAAATGAACCGTACTAACTGTTTTGCTGATGGGGGGGGGTTACACAGGGTCATGCAGGGTGTGATGAGAAGACACCCAGGTCACAAGGAGGGAGGGGGGATGTGGTCTGCGTGGGAAGGAAGGGAAGATCCACATCCCAGGGGAGGGGTTACTTGGGGTCGTGTGGGGGAGTTGGGGGGGGGTAAATGCAGAAAAAAAGAGCGGAAGTGCTAGGCAGGGACGGAAATTAAAAATTGATTTTGGAGTAAAATGGCGAAATATTTCTTTATGGAAATGATTAAATGTAGTATCCTGTCAGTGAATGCCAATGGGGTTTTGAATAAACAGAAATATGGTGCTCTCATTAAGTGGGCAGTATCCCAAAATCCACATGTACTACTGCTCCAAGAGACCCACCTAAAATCCAATACCCCTAATTTATTCCTCCCAAGATATTTCTCTCACGCATTTTTTGGATCAGCTGGAGTAGCACAGAGAGGTGTCGCTATCTTCTTGTCGAAAAGAATCCCTTGGGAAGAAGTGAAGGTTAGAAGGGATCCCAGGGGGAGGTGGCTCTGGGTCTGTGTTAAAATTCAGTCAAAAGTTTTGAACTACTACTATGGTCAGGTTGTGGATGAGGTATCTAGTATTCTTAAAATCAATGACTTTTTGCGGGGGGCACCCGGGCATATCATTATGGGAGGTGACTTTAATTATATACAAGACATAAAAAAAAGACACCTCCAATAAGAACAAAAACAGTTAAAAAGGCCCTAGGCTCCTTTATTTCTGAATACCAACTAATAGATCCGTGGCGTACTTCGAATCCAGAAAGCGAATTATATACTTGCTTTTCACATCGCCTCCAAACAGCATCCAGGATCGACTTTTTTTTTATTTCAAGATCCATCCAGATTTTGGCCTCTTCGATAGGAGGAAACCCCTTCTCAGATCATGCTAAGATAGAACTCGTGGTGGGCTTGGGAGTAGCGAGCAGGGATCAGTCTAGGTGGCAGCTGGACTGTACCCTGCTCCAGAATCAAAACTGGGTAACAGTTTTTAGAGAGTGGATTACGGACTATTTTAAAATCAATGAGGGCACAGCCGAACCTTTCTCAGTCTGGGAAGGATTTAAGGCGGCAGCTCGAGGCCAAATAATATCCTATACCTCTGTCGTGGCCAAGGAGAGGAGACAGAAAATAACAACATTGCAAAGGGTGGTTGACAAAGAATATGTTTTACAACTACAGTTATGCCCGAATCATTTGGTCCAAGCAAAGGCGGAACTAAGGGATTTCTTTCTTCTCGAGGAAATTAATAGCTCCTTAACTTATCAACAAAAGGTCTATGAGGACAGCCAATTGGTTGGGAAGCTCTTGGCAAATTCCGTAAGAAAACGTCAGGAATCTGCCTCAATAATTAAAATAAATGATCCCCTAAATGGCCAAGAAATTGTAAAGAGCGATTTAATTCAAAGGGCCTTTTTGGAGCACTATAAACGAATATACTCCACTGAATAACTTTCAGGGCTAGATCAAATACATGAGTACTTTGAGGATATAGAAATTCCAAAGATTTCAGCTAATCGGGTTGAGCAACTGGGATGCAAAATTACTATAGGGAAAATTGCAGTGGCTATTAATTCAATGGCTGGGGCGAAGGCCTGTGGGCAAGACGGATTTCCAATCGATTTTTTTAAATTGTTTCTAAAAGATCTCTTAACTCTGTTAAAGAATTTATAAGATCATATAAAACTAGGAGGATTGGTACCCTCAGCATTCAAAGAAGCCACAATAATATCCTTTGTCAAAAAAGATAAAAATCCTGAGGACATTAATTCCTACCGACCGATTAGCCTGCTAAATTCGGACTATAAAGTCCTTATGAAAATCTGGGCTCTTCGTTTTGTGTGTGCCGCACAAGAAGTTATTCACAACGACCAATCAGGGTTTATAGCAGGCCTCAAATATGGAATTTTTGATTCAGGCTTTGGATTAGTTTAACATAATTTCAACCCCAGCATGTATTTTAATGGTTGACGCGGAAAAAGCGTTCAACCTTGTCAACTGGGCAACGCTGTTCCATTCCTCGGCTATGTTCGGGTTTCCGGAACAGGTAATTATAATGTTGCAGAATATCTATCAAAATGCCTCAGCACAGGTAATAATAAACTCAAGTAAGGCAGGCTCAATCAAAATTAATCGTGGGACTAGGCAGGGCTGCCCGCTCTCTCTGTTACTTTTTACTTTTTTTATTGAACCCCTTGTGATCAAGATTAGAAATAACCCTGTTTCTTATCCCCCCATTCCAGGGATGGCGAAACTCAAACTTTTCGCAGATGATTTCATCCTATATTTGAAACTGGATAAAGGAAACATAGAAAAAAATCTGGGGGAATTTAAAGACTATAAACAAATAGGAGGGAATAAAATAAATACCAAGAAAACAGACGTTCTTGCTTTGAATACCAGCCTTAGTTCTCTTCCATTTTGGCTACGTGTACAGGCCTCAAAGCAAGATCCTGTAAGGCAGTGTTTCCCAAACTGTGGTCCGCGGACCCCCAGGGGTCCGTGACACATTCCCAGGGGTCCGTAGGCAACAGTTTTAAAAGCACAGAAACGTTTCTTGTATAATTAGCAGCTTTCCAGCAACAATAAAAGTGTCAAGAGAATGCCAGTGATTAATGTACCTGCTGGAGAGCGAGGAGAGTTTTGTTCAGTGGCAGCTTTGATTTAACTAATGTAGCACAGAGGGTTAATGTGCCTACTGCAAAGAACGTGTAACATGCATCTTAAAAAGCAGTATTTTATGTGCCTAGGTTTGTGGTTACTGCTTTTGTCACAGAGTTTATTTTGTTACTGTGCACTTCATAAGTGACAATCGTAATCTAGCAGAGGGACCTATAAACTGTCATCAAAGAGCTGCTTGCAAACTGCATGGTACCAGTTAGTAACTTATATTTTGTCCCCGTTATTCATTATCCTGATGCTGTTAAAAATATATATTTGGGTGGAAATACATTTTTAATGTTAAAGTCAATGCTAGCCACTGTGTTATGTTCTGAATCCTGAATTTGTGCTTTTCCAGACCATGCACTCTTTAAACATTTTATATACACACTATTTTACATGTATGATTCAATGTCTCTATATGTGTGTGATGTAAAGTGCTCTGACATCCTACAATGGTATGAGAGATGCTATAAAACAAATGAAATACATGTGACAGAGGGGCTATTAATTCAATATAAAATACTAAGGGCCAGATGTACGATCTGTTTTTATATGCGCGAACGGGTTCGCAAACCCGTTTGCACCTGCAAAAACCTATTGGGCCATGTACATAGCCTATTTAGCGAGTCACAATTTGTTTGTGACTCTCTAAATAGGTTTTGCAACTTCCTATTTGGAAGGGGCATTCCCTTCCAAATAGCGAGTCTCAAAACCATGTACAAATGTTTTGCGGTCGCAAAACTTTCACAATTACCACCTACTTCAAGTATATTTAAAAGCAGTCCGAGACATGGTGGCCTGCAGAGCCCAGCAGACCACCATCGCTGGGAGGGCTGGCATTCCCAATGGGCTCGCAAATTGCGAGAGGCTCATCAATATTAATAAACCTCGCAATTTGTGACCCCATTGGGAATCCCAAACAGTGTTAAACACACTGTTGTACATTTCATTTAGCGACTCACAATTTGCCACTCGCAATGTGCCGCCAATTGCGAGGCGCTAAATGAAATGGTCGTCCATCTGGCCCCAAAATCCTTATTACTTTGAGTATTTGTTTTATGTGCACACGTGTGTATTTTTTTAGAATTACCGTTTTAATGTTTGAAATTTAACTCATACAAATTGCTTGGGGGTCCCCGGCTTCCAGTAGTGACTCAATGGGGGTCCTCAGGAGTCAAAAGTTTGGGAACCACTGCTGTAAGGTATTTAGGCATATATGTAACCAGTGATTACCATCAGCTTTTTCTGCTAAACTATGAGAGGATGAAAAATAAAATTAAGAATCTCCTTGCCCAATGGGTTCTTCTTCCGCTCACAGTGATTGGCAGAGTCTCACTGATAAAAATGTCAATTTTACCCTTATTAGTATTTTTGTTTAGTAATGTTCCAATGAAACTTAATTTCTGCTTTTTTAAAGAAATTGAATCATTGATTAGGAGTTTCATCTGGGGTGGGAAAGCTTCAAGGGTCAAATTATCTGTAATTCAACTAGCAGCCGGACAGGGGGGTCTTGCTCGTCCGCATATAAAAACATACTATGAAGCGGCCTTTCTTGATAAAGTGGCAGGCCTGATAGGATCAAAGAATACTCATGATAGCTTCTTTTTGGAAAAAAAGGTACAGGAGGCTGACTCACAAGTCCAGGTATTTTTAAAGGTGGCAAAGATACCGAAAAGGACAAGATACAAGACTATTAAAGATTATGTATATAGATTACAGTCTTTTTAAAAAAAAAATTTAGCTCCTCACCTTCTCAGTTTTCTCAGTTTTTAAGCATTCGAGAATGGGGCTGTTGGGCCTTCAAATTAGCAGTAGCCACATAATGAATTGAGAAAGAATGGGATTTCAGGAGATAAGGCACTTCTATGTCCAGGATAGAATAATTCCATGGCTAGAAGTTCTGGGTAGAGCAAGTACTCCCGGGTCTTCGCTGCTTCTCGAATATCTACAAATTGCACATTTTTTACGGAATAATATAGGTGATCATTTAGATTTAATAAATGGGATGATGAAATTGTTGTATGAAGCCAAAAGTTGTGGGATAGGAAACTGGTACAAGAAGCTTTCATGTGAAGGACAACTCCCAATTATAGAAAGCCATTTAGTTAAAATTAATGACCTAACACAATGCAACCTAACACATAAAGATTGGGAAACGATTAGTCGGCTGGGTAATAGGTCATTGCGTGGCGCTAATTTTAAGAGAATGTCCATTCTGTCTCGTTGGCTAGCATATTGGACTCCGGAGGTGTTGGGAAAGAGGTTTCCGGAGTTAGGGAATAAGTGTTATAGATGTCTAGCTGACGGCCAGGGTGGTTGGCTCCATATTTTTTACACTTGCCCCCACTTGAATCGATTCTGGGAGACGGTCTTTATAGACATTGAGGCAGCGTTGGGGAAAGCACTTTTGCCCTCAGCCGAAATGGCCCTTTTTGGGATTTGCCATAATAGAGGGTGGTTTAAGGATTATGAGGAAACCTTCATATGTATTTCTTGCACAGTTGCACGATCATTAATCCTACAAAATTGGAAATCGAAAGAAGCCCCATCACACCTGAAATGGCTTAATAAAAGGAGAAGGGCACAAAACTTTGAGGAAGCATATTCAAGCAGAGTAGGGGCTATTAGGAGATTTGAAAGGAACTGGCACTATTTGGAGAATTTGGAGGAAGCAAGGGGGTCTCAATTGCGAACTTAAACTAGGAGTATTAAATAGTCTCAAGGCTGGGGCAAGCTGAATATAATGGGTGGGTATGCACTAGTACTTTGGGGTATTAAGCACTTTAGGGGTCTTCAGCATCTGCACTTTAGGACTGCTAAATTAATATAGTACTGTATTACATTTGCAGTTTAAAATAGTAGAGGCTTAGTTTAATTCGACGGTCTGTACTGTATTGTATTGCATTAGTACTGTAAAAATGGAAAATGAATCAATGGTTTTTTGCACATGCATGATTGCTCTTGGTTTTAAAAGGAGGCTGTTTTTTACTCATCCTGCAACTTGCTTCTATTGGATCGACTGTATCGTACTGTATTATACTTGCACTTTAGAAATTGAAAAATGTATTAATGGTTTGTATACTTGCACTTTAGATTGGAAAAGCAAAATATGGACTTTGCACTTTTTTTCTATGAAGTAATAGCTATATTGACTGCTTGACTGTTTGTGGTTTTTAGAAGAAGCTATATTTTTCTTGTGAATTTTCTCCATTATTTTAAAGATTGGTTTTTATCTGTTCTGTACCTGGTTTCTGTTCCGCTCAATAAAAAATTCTTTAAAAAAAATAAATTCATTACTTAACCCCTTCGCTGCGGGGGTTATTTTCCGCTGTGATGGGGGGGAGGGGGGCGCGCACGGCGCCCGCATGCTCATGACGAGCTCAACTTGTCATGAGGCACGGCGCTCCTGTGCTCATTTATTGTTTATTTTACTTATTTATTATAGAGTTTTGTATAGCGCGAACAAGACCCGAGGGTATCAGAGCGCTTCACAGTATGAGGTCGGTTATAGTTCACATAGGAAGTAACACTTTTAAAATAGTCCAGATATGAGGTAGATACTTGTGTGAAATACTGAGGTAGATCCTTATATGCCATTGGGGGTTGGGAGTATATACAAATTTAAATAGCAGGGGCATTACGAGTTAGATTTGTGGTTAGGATATATAGCATAAGGTTCATTCGTTGAATAGCTATGAGGTAGGTAGTTATAATGCATTCCTGAGGTAGATTAGGTAAATATGCCTATACATAATAGCAGGATGTAATAGGAGGATACAACATATGCGTGTAAGTATTAGCAATAGGTAATAGTAAGGATACATCTAAGTCTCAGGACAGATCCTGACCCGAATCAGTGTTCCGCATTATCTGTGATCAAGCCAGCATCTTTCCCTTTTAGTTAAGTTGATGTTATGACTTAGGATAACAATATCTCCAATCAGTGATCATCAGTCTTCACTATGTAAGGTATTTACTCATCAAAATGCTTTTCACTTCTTTCTTAAATGTTCCTGTATTCCGAATCTTCCTAATGTTTGGAGGTAGTGAGTTCCAGATTCTGGGGGCTGCGCCTGAGAATGCTCGATCGTACGTTTTTTTCTTCCGGAAGGAGGCTGGTCGCAGCAGCAGCTCCTTGGCACTCCTGGCTGGTCTCTTTCCCCCTGATATCTCAATTTTCCCTGCTAGGTAACTGGGAGTGTTGTAGTGGAGCGCTTTATGGGTGATACATGCTATTTTTAATTGAATTCTGGCTTCATAGGGTAGCCAGTTTAATGCTTTCAGGTGAGGAGAAATATGGTCAAATTTCCTCAATCCAGTGATAAGTCTTGCCGCTGCTTTTAGCGGTGCTGTGGATATTTTTGGAAGACCGGCCAAGGTGGAGCATCCATATTCAATCCTTGAAACAACTAATGATTGGAGTGCCAGTTTAAGATCCGCCTCTGATATGTATGGTTTCAGTTTCCTCAGGTAGTTCAGGTGGAAACGCGCATTCCTAGCCATTGACTTAATGTGGGCTTGCTCAGCTCGTCATGACCACACCCGTTCCCGTGGAACGCTCAGCAAAGCAGGGGAATTATCCCCGCATGCGAGCGTTCCACGGCTCATGACGAGCTGAGCTCGTCATGAGCACCGGAGCGCCGTGGCTCATGACGAGCTCAGCTCGTCATGAGCATGGAAGGAGTTAAAATAAATGATAAAGTAAATATACACTTTTCACACATATACTAACATACAAAACACTTTAAAAAATTCGATATTATAAAAGATTCGATATATTTAATACCTATATTATATACTTCCATATTTTGATTTTCTATATTTATGAAATTCGATATTAAATTACTTACCTTAAATTTGATATTTTTGTTGACTATATTCTGTCCATTAGATATTTTGTCCATTCTATATTTTGACTTCGAAATTAGTGCAATTCTATATTTTTGATTCGATATTTTGTCTGTATACCGCGTAGGTATCGGATCGCTTTACATGAGCACCAGTTGCATTTCAGATGTACATATTAATTTTCAGGCACAGAGAGATTAAGTGATTTGCCCAGAATCACAGGATGTTGGGCCTCCTGTTGAGATTTGAGCCCAGTTCTGTATCTTCAAAGTCGGCCACTCTAGCAGTTACTCCACATCCTCTGCCCATCCGTGTTTGTTGGAAAGAGTCCATCATCATAAATAATGTCAGTCAGCTGACTTAAAATTCCGGTTGTGCACTCCAGCAAACTGCCCTGCACCAAACGTGCAACAAACATCTGTATACAGGTTTTAGCAGCCTTGGAAAGTAAAACAACACTAACAAACCCAATAGATTTTACCTAAGCAAAACCTATTGGCTTTGCCAATGCTTGTTATATAATGAGAATGTTTCTCCTGCAAGGATTTAACCCTTTGAGCTCAGGGTTTGGTAGTTTGTAGCAACACAGTATGAGAGATCATTATACAGTGAGTCTTTTTAGGTCTTGGCTCTCGGCGGCGCGTATGCGCTCTCTCAAAAAGAGACCTGTTGTATGTACTGTGTAGGCTTCAGCCATCTGCGAGCTCCCTCGTTGCTTCATTATCTATTCTCCCCATTTTCCCATGGCATGCATGCGTCATGCCTCTTTCTGTCTTTAGCCCTCCCAGAGAGCCGTAACCAATTATTGATTAACATACGGATGGCCATTTTACACATTGTTTCAGGTCTAATTTTATTACTTCAAGAGCGCTTTTCACGAGTGCTACAGTTTTTACTCGCCGTTCTTTGCTGCCTGCTTGTGCCGCACCATTATTTCTTTATTTCTCTTTGTCTCTTGCAACAGGTTCTGGTGTTAACCTGGGCTTCTATGGGAATTCACAAAGGCATATTATCAAGCCCATTACAGCCGCTTTAGTGGCAGTTTCCTGCCGATAAAAGCGGCGACAATGTATCGCCCTTCCTTGATAATATGGGCCCTGGTTCCCTAGCTCCAAAATCAGCATCTCTGGGCATTTTGCCATATCCTCTCTCCAGGGTTGGACAATGATCAGTACAGACATAGGGACAGTGTGCCCTGCACTTTTTAATAAATTATTCCCCAGTGCAGGGAAAAATCCATGGGTACCAAATGAGAGCGCAGCTGCTTGTCCAGAGTGATGGCGAGTCTAGCTCCTCGATGACTTGGGCCTTGTGACGTTATGGCAAGGACTTCCGTTCCCTGCTTTTAAGGCGGTGCAGAAGACAGCTTAGGGGGCTCCCAGCTCTTCACCCTGTGGTTAGGGTAGGTTCTCTACCAGTGCAGTACGTGCTTACAGGGCACGAGGCAAAGGGTTTTTTGTGGACACTGTGTCCCATCGGCATACTCCGTCCTACGTTGCAGAAGTTTTCCTGAGCGCTCAAACACCACAACGCTATGTAAAACGTAGTGCATGTTTACCACGGTAAGGGCTGCATACCCAGTGCTATGTTATGTTATGTTGTGAGTTTAAGTGTGCTCTGCATTGTGCTCTGCAGTGAGCTCCCAGTTCTTTCACTGTCTGTTGTTGCATCCTCTCTCTAGCTCCGCTAGCTTTTTTGGCACTTTTTTCATAGCTCTAACTCAACCCAAATGATAGGGGCAGTTTACATGCACACCAGTTTCAGTACACAAGAATGCAATTGTTTCTTGGTAGCTCCGGTTAGTATCTTTGGTTGTCAATCACATCGCGCTTTCACATGAATAGAAAATTCTTCCAGTCACAGATGGCCGTTTAGTTCAGTAATAGTGCTGCCACAGAATCTTGCCTTACAACACTGCATTAATCAATGTGTGTAAATAGCGCTGCCACTAAATCTGCCTCACAGCGCTGCATAAAGTGCCTTTTCATGCCATTTAATTAAGTCAGACCTGGGGCATTATTTGATCCTTTGCTGCTTCCTTATTCCAGTGACCCTCCTCCCCCCCAAGCTTGGTTCTACAGTGACCTGCAATTCATGAGAAGAAATCCCAGCTGGATCAGGCTTTCATCGATCTGAGATTAGTAAATGAACACCTGCTATTTACAGTGCTTAGAGACAGCTGACATGCGGTATGAAGTGCTACATGAAAACATGTTCTTCTTAAATTAGGGTAGAGTGAGGAGGGCAGAAAGACGACGGATCCGGAGAGGTTGCAGTGAGGTAAGTGGGGTTGGGGCAGTGTCTTGCGGCATAGTTTTTCTGGGTGGGGGTAGTTTGTAGGGCTCAGGGGAGTCAGGATTGAATTTTAGGGCTGGGGGCTGGTTTTAGGGCTCAGGAAAGGGGGGGTTATTTTTCAGGGGTAAGGGTCAGTTTTTAGGGCTCAGGGCGGTGGCTGAGGTTGAGGTCGTTTTCAGAGGGTGTGGCGGGTTTTACGGTTCAGGCGGGGGGAAGGGATAGTGTTCAGGACTGGGGACAGTTTTAGGGCTCGGTGCAGGTGGACTGTGTCAGGGCTCTTTCTGGGGTTGCACAGTTAGTTCTCCATCCCCGGTGTAAATACATACTCACAGGCACATCACACAAGCACATGTAAACTCACACAAAACAGACAGGCACCGGCACCCTGATGACACTCAATTGTACACTAGCACTGCTATATCCCTCAACAACATTATTAAGTGGGCAGTATCCCAAAATCCGCATGTACTACTGCTCCAAGAGACCCACCTAAAATCCAATACCCCTAATTTATTCCTCCCAAGATATTTCTCTCACGCATTTTTTGCATCAGCTGGAGTAGCACAGAGAGGTGTCGCTATCTTCTTGTCGAAAAGAATCCCTTGTGAAGAAGTGAAGATTAGAAGGGATCCCAGGGAGAAGTGGCTCTGGGTCTGTGTTAAAATTTAGTCAAAAGTTTTGAACTTTGTGAACTACTATGGTCAGGTTGTGGATGAGGTATCTAGTATTCTTGAAATCAATGACTTTTTGCTGGGGGCACCCGGGCAGATCATTATGGGAGGTGACTTTAATTATATACAAGACATAAAAAAAGACACCTCCAATAAGAACAAAAACAGTTAAAAAGGCCCTAGGCTCCTTTATTTCTGAATACCAACTAATAGATCCGTGGCGTACTTCGAATCCAGAAAGCGAAGTATATACTTGCTTTTCACATCGCTTCCAAAAGGCATCCAGGATCGACTTTTTTTTTATTTCAAGATCCATCCAGATTTTGGCCTCTTCGATAGGAGGAAACCCCTTCTCAGATCATGCTAAGATAGAACTCGTGGTGGGCTTGGGAGTAGCGAGCAGGGATCAGTCTAGGTGGCAGCTGGACCGTACCCTGCTCCAGAATCAAAACTGGGTAACAGTTTTTAGAGAGTGGATTACGGACTATTTTAAAATCAATGAGGGCACAGCCGAACCTTTCTCAGTCTGGGAAGGATTTAAGGCGGCAGCTCGAGGCCAAATAATATCCTATACCTCTGTCGTGGCCAAGGAGAGGAGACAGAAAATAACAACATTGCAAAGGGTGGTTGACAAAGAATATGTTTTACAACTACAGTTATGCCCGAATCATTTGGTCCAAGCAAAGGCGGAACTAAGGGATTTCTTTCTTCTCGAGGAAATTAATAGCTCCTTAACTTATCAACAAAAGGTCTATGAGGACAGCCAATTGATTGGGAAGCTCTTGGCAAATTCCGTAAGAAAACGTCAGGAATCTGCCTCAATAATTAAAATAAAAGATCCCCTAAATGGCCAAGAAATTGTAAAGAGCGATTTAATTCAAAGGGCCTTTTTGGAGCTCTATAAACGAATATACTCCACTGAATAACTTTCAGGGCTAGATCAAATACATGAGTACTTTGAGGATATAGAAATTCCAAAGATTTCAGCTAATCGGGTTGAGCAACTGGGATGCGAAATTACTATAGGGAAAATTGCAGTGGATATTAATTCAATGGCTGGGGCGAAGGCCTGTGGGCAAGACGGGTTTCCAATCGATTATTATAAATTGTTTCTAAAAGGTCTCTTATCTCTGTTAAAGAATTTATACGATCATATAAAACTAGGAGGATTGGTACCCTCAGCATTCAAAGAAGCCACAATAATATCCTTTGTCAAAAAAGATAAAAACCCTGAGGACATTAATTCCTACCGACCGATTAGCCTGCTAACTTCGGACTATAAAGTCCTTATGAAAATCTGGGCTCTTCGTTTTGTGTGTGCCGCACAAGAAGTTATTCACAACGACCAATCAGGGTTTATAGCAGGCCGCTCAATGGCTTCAAATATGGAATTTTTGATTCAGGCTTTGGATTAGTTTAACATAAATTCAACCCCAGCATGTATTTTAATGGTTGATGCGGAAAAAGCGTTCGACCTTGTCAACTGGGCAACGCTGTTCCATTCCTTGGCTATGTTCGGGTTTCCGGAACAGGTAATTATAATGTTGCAGAATATCTATCAAAATGCCTCAGCACAGGTAATAATAAACTCGAGTAAGGCAGGCTCAATCAAAATTAATCGTGGGACTAGGCAGGGCTGCCCGCTCTCTCTGTTACTTTTTACTTTTTTTATTGAACCCCTTGTGATCAAGATTAGAAATAACCCTGTTATTATCCCCCCATTCCAGGGATGGCGAAACTCAAACTTTTCGCAGATGATTTCATCCTATATTTGAAACCGGATAAAGGAAACATAGAAAAAAATCTGGGGGAATTTAAAGACTATAAACAAATAGGAGGGTATAAAATAAATACCAAGAAAACAGAGGTTCTTGCTTTGAATACCAGCCTTAGTTCTCTTCCATTTTGGCTACGTGTACAGGCCTCAAAGCAAGATCCTGTAAGGTATTTAGGCATATATGTAACCAGTGATTACCATCAGCTTTTTCTGCTAAACTATGAGAGGATGAAAAATAAAATTAAGAATCTCCTTGCCCAATGGGTTCTTCTTCCGCTCACAGTGATTGGCAGAGTCTCACTGATAAAAATGTCAATTTTACCCTTATTAGTATTTTTGTTTAGTAATGTTCCAATGAAACTTAATTTCCGCTTTTTTAAAGAAATTGAATCATTGATTAGGAGTTTCATCTGGGGTGGGAAAGCTTCGAGGGTCAAATTATCTGTAATTCAACTAGCAGCCGAACAGGGGGGTCTTGCTCGTCTGCATATAAAAACATACTATGAAGCGGCCTTTCTTGATATAGTGGCAGGCCTGATAGGATCAAAGAATAATCATGATAGCTTCTTTTTGGAAAAAATGGTACAGGAGGCTGACTCACAAGTCCAGGTATTTTTAAAGGTGGCAAAGATACCGAAAAGGACAAGATACAAGACTATTAAAGATTATGTATATAGATTACAGTCTTTTTAAAAAAAAAATCTTAGCTCCTCGGCTTCTCAGTTTTTAAGCATTCGAGAATGTGGCTGTTGGGCCTTCAAATTAGCAGTAGCTACGTAATGAATTGAGAAAGAATGGCATTTCAGGAGATAAGGCACTTCAATGTCCAGGATAGAATAATTCCATGGCTAGAAGTTCTGGGTAGAGCAAGTACTCCCGGGTCTTCGCTGCTTCTCGAATATCTACAAATTGCACATTTTTTACGGAATAATATAGTTGATCATTTAGATTTAATAAATGAGATGATGAAATTGTTGTATGAAGCCAAAAGTTGTGGGATAGGAAACTGGTACAAGAAGCTTTCATGTGAAGGACAACTCCCAATTATAGAAAGCCATTTAGTTAAAATTAATGACCTAACACAATGCAACCTAACACATAAAGATTGGGAAACGATTAGTCGGCTGGGTAATAGGTCATTGCTTGCCGCTGATTTTAAGAGAATGTCCTTTCTGTCTCGTTGGCTAGCATATTGGACTCCGGAGGCGTTGGGAAAGAGGTTTACGGAGTTAGGGAATAAGTGTTTTAGATGTCTAGCTGACGGCCAGGGTGGTTGGCTCCATATTTTTTACACTTGCCCCCACTTGAATCGATTCTGGGAGACGGTCTTTATAGACATTGAGGCAGCGTTGGGGAAAACACGTTTGCCCTCAGCCGAAATGGCCCTATTTGGGATTTGTCATAATAGAGGGTGGTTTAAGGATTATGAGGAAACCTTCATATTTATTTCTTGCACAGTTGCACGATCATTAATCCTACAAAATTGGAAATCGAAAGAAGCCCCATCACACCTGAAATGGCTTAATAAAATGAGACGGGCACGAAACTTTGAAGAAGCATATTCAAGCAGAGTAGGGGCTATTAGGAGATTTGAAAGGAACTGGCACTATTGGGAGAATTTGGAGGAAGCAAGGGGGTCTCAATTGCGAACTTAAACTAGGAGTATTAAATAGTCTCGAGGCTGGGGCAAGCTCAATATAATGGGTGGGTATGCACTAGTACTTTGGGGTATTAAGCACTTTAGGGGTCTTCAGCATCTGCACTTTAGGACTGCTAAATTAATATAGTACTGTATTACATTTGCAGTTTAAAATAGTAGAGGTTTAGTTTAATTTGACGGTCTGTACTGTATTGTATTGCATTAGTACTGTAGAAATGGAAAATGAATCAATGGTTTTTTGCACATGCACTTTAGAAACGAAAAGTAAAATATGGATTGTGCATATATGTTTTGTATGTGAATTAACAGCTATATTGATTGCTCTTGGTTTTAAAAGGAGGCTGTTTTTTACTCATCCTGCAACTTGCTTCTATTGGATCGACTGTATCGTACTGTATTATACTTGCACTTTAGAAATTGAAAAATGTATTAATGGTTTGTATACTTGCACTTTAGATTGGAAAAGCAAAATATGGACTTTGCACTTTTTTTCTATGAAGTAATAGCTACATTGACTGCTTGACTGTTTGTGGTTTTTAGAAGAAGCTCTATTTTTCTTGTGATTTTTCTCCTTTATTTTAAAGATTGGTTTTTATCTGTTCTGTACCTGGTTTCTGTTCCGCTCAATAAAAAATTCTTTAAAAAAAAAAAAATCATTACTTAACCCCTTGGCTGCGGGGGTTATTTTCCGCTGTGATGGGGGGGAGGGGGGCACGCGCGGCGCCCGCATGCTCATGACGAGCTCAGCTCGTCATGAGGCACGGCGCTCCTGTGCTCATTTATTGTTTATTTTACTTATTTATTATAGAGTTTTGTATAGCGCGAACAAGACCCGAGGGTATCAGAGCGCTTCACAGTATGAGGTCGGTTATAGTTCACATAGGAAGTAACACTTTTAAAATAGTCCAGATATGAGGTAGATACTTGTGTGAAATACTGAGGTAGATCCTTATATGCCATTGGGGGTTGGGAGTATATACAAATTTAAATAGCAGGGGCATTACGAGTTAGATTCGTGGTTAGGATATATAGCATAAGGTTCATTCATTGAATAGCTATGAGGTAGGTAGTTATAATGCATTCCTGAGGTAGATTAGGTAAATATGCCTATACATAATAGCAGGATGTAATATGAGGATACAACATATGCGTATAAGTATTAGCAATAGGTAATAGTAAGGATACATCTAGGTCTCAGGACAGACTCCTGACCTGAATCAGTGTTCCGCATTATCTGTGATCAAGTCAGCATATTTCCCTTTTAGTTAAGTTGATGTTATGACTTAGGATAACAATAGCTCCAATCAGTGATCATCAGTCTTCACTATGTAAGGTATTTACTCATCAAAATGCTTTTCACTTCTTTCTTAAATGTTCCTGTATTCCGAATATTCCTAATGTTTGGAGGTAGTGAGTTCCAGATTCTGGGGGCTGCGCCTGAGAATGCTCGATCATACGTTTTTTTCTTCCGGAAGGAGGCTGGTCGCAGCGCAAGCTCCTTGGCACTCCTGGCTGGTCTCTTTCCCCCTGATATCTCAATTTTCCCCGCTAGGTAACTGCGAGTGTTGTAGTGGAGTGCTTTATGGGTGATACATGCTATTTTTAATTGAATTCTGGCTTCATAGGGTAGCCAGTTTAATGCTGTCAGGTGAGGAGAAATATGGTCAAATTTCCTCAATCCAGTGATAAGTCTTGCCGCTGCGTTGAGACATGCTTTTAGCAGTGCTGTGGATATTTTTGGAAGACCGGCCAAGGTGGAGCATCCATATTCAATCCTTGAAACAACTAATGATTGGAGTGCCAGTTTAAGATCCGCCTCTGATATGTATGGTTTCAGTTTACTCAGGTAGTTCAGGTGGAAACGTGCATTTCTAGCCATTGACTTAATGTGGGCTTGCTCAGCTCGTCATGACCACACCCGTTCCCGTGGAACGCTCAGCAAAGCAGGGGAATTATCCCCGCATGCGAGCGTTCCACGGCTCATGACGAGCTGAGCTCGTCATGAGCACCGGAGCGCCGTGGCTCATGACGAGCTCAGCTCGTCATGAGCATGGAAGGAGTTAAAATAAATGATAAAGTAAATATACACTTTTCACACATATACTAACATACAAAACACTTTAAAAAATTCGATATTATAAAAAATTCGATATATTTAATACCTATATGATATACTTCGATATTTTGATTTTCTATATTTATGAAAATCGATATTAAATTACTTACCTTAAATTTGATATTTTTGTTGACTATATTCTGTCCATTGGATATTTTGTCCATTCTATATTTTGACTTCGAAATTAGTGCAATTCTATATGTTTGATTCGATATTTTGTCTGTATACCGCGTAGGTATCGGATCGCTTTACATGAGCACCAGTTGCATTTCAGACGTACATATTAATTTTCAGGCACAGAGAGATTAAGTGATTTGCCCAGAATCACAGGATGTTGGGCCTCCTGTTGAGATTTGAGCCCAGTTCTGTATCTTCAAAGTCGGCCACTCTAGCAGTTACTCCCCATCCTCTGCCCATCCGTGTTTGTTGGAAAGAGTCCATCATCATAAATAATGTCAGTCAGCTGACTTAAAATTCCAGTTGTGCACTCCAGCAAACCGCCCTGCACCAAACGTGCAACAAACATCTGTATACAGTTTTTAGCAGCCTTGGAAAGTAAAACAACACTAACAAACCCAATAGATTTTACCTAAGCGAAACCTATTGGCTTTGCCAATGCTTGTTATATAATGAGAATGTTTCTCCCTGCAAGGATTTAACCCTTTGAGCTCAGGGTTTGGTAGTTTGTAGCAACACAGTATGAGAGATCATTATACAGTGAGTCTTTTTTTGATCTTGGCTCTCGGCGGCGCGTATGCGCTCTCTCAAAAAGAGACCTGTTGTATGTACTGTGTAGGCTTCAGTCATCTGCTAGCTCCCTCGTTGCTTCATTATCTATTCTCCGCATTTTCCCATGGCATGCATGCGTCATGCCTCTTTCTGTCTTTCGCCCTCCCAGAGAGCCGTAACCAATTATTGATTAACATACGGATGGCCATTTTACACATTGTTTCAGGTCTAATTTTATTACTTCAAGAGCGCTTTTCACGAGTGCCACAGTTTTTACTCACCGTTCTTTGCTGCCTGCTTGTGCCGCACCATTATTTCTTTATTTCTCTTTGTCTCTTGCAACAGGTTCTGGTGTTAACCTGGGCTTCTATGGGAATTCACAAAGGCATATTATCAAGCCCATTACAGCCGCTTAGTGGCAGTTTCCTGCCGATAAAAGCGGCAACAATGTATCGCCCTTCCTTGATAATATGGGCCCTGGTTCCCTAGCTCCAAAATCGGTATCTCTGGGCATTTTGCCATATCCTCTCTCCAGGGTTGGACAATGATCAGTACAGACATAGGGAGAGTGTGCCCTGCGCTTTTTAATAAATTATTCCCCAGTGCGGGGAAAAATCCATGGGTACCAAATGAGAGCGCCGCTGCTTGTCCAGAGTGATGGCGAGTCTAGCTCCTCGATGACTTGGGCCTTGTGACGTTATGGCAAGTACTTCCCTGCTTTTAAGGCGGTGCAGAAGACAGCTTAGGGGGCTCCCAGCTCTTCACCCTGTGGTTAGGGTAGGTTCTCTACCAGTGCAGTACGTGCTTACAGGGCACGAGGCAAAGGGTTTTTTGTGGACACTGTGTCCCATTCGGCATACTCCGTCCTACGTTGCAGAAGTTTTCCTGAGCGCTCAAACACCACAACGCTATGTAAAAAGTAGTGCATGTTAACCACTGTAAGGGCTGCATACCCAGTGCTATGTTATGTTATGTTGTGAGTTTAAGTGTGCTCTGCATTGTGCTCTGCAGTGAGCTCCCAGTTCTTTCACTGTCTGTTGTTGCATCCTCTCTCTAGGTCCGCTAGCTTTTTTGGCACTTTTTTCATAGCTCTAACTCAACCCAAATGATAGGGGCAGTTTACATGCACACCAGTTTCAGTACACAAGAATGCAATTGTTTCTTGGTATCTCCGGTTAGTATCTTTGGTTGTCAATCACATCGCGCTTTCACATGAATAGAAAATTCTTCCAGTCACAGATGGCCGTTTAGTTCAGTAATAGTGCTGCCACAGAATCTTGCCTTACAACACTGCATTAATCAATGTGTGTAAATAGCGCTGCCACTAAATCTGCCTCACAGCGCTGCATAAAGTGCCTTTTCATGCCATTTAATTAAGTCAGACCTGGGGCATTATTTGATCCTTTGCTGCTTCCTTATTCCAGTGACCCTCCTCCCCCCCAAGCTTGATTCTACAGTGACCTGCAATTCATGAGAAGAAATCCCAGCTGGATCAGGCTTTCATCGATCTGAGATTAGTAAATGAACACCTGCTATTTACAGTGCTTAGAGACAGCTGACATGCGGTATGAAGTGCTACATGAAAACATGTTTTTCTTAAATTAGGGTAGAGTGAGGAGGGCAGAAAGACGACGGATCCGGAGAGGTTGCAGTGAGGTAAGTGGGGTTGGGGCAGTGTCTTGCTGCATAGTTTTTCTGGGTGGGGGTAGTTTGTAGGGCTCAGGGGAGTCAGGATTAAATTTTAGGGCTGGGGGCTGGTTTTAGGGCTCGGGAAAGGGGGGGTTATTTTTCAGGGGTAAGGGTCAGTTTTTAGGGCTCAGGGCGGTGGCTGAGGTTGAGGTCGTTTTCAGAGGGTGTGGCGGGTTTTAAGGTTCGGGCGGGGGGAAGGGATAGTGTTCAGGACTGGGGACAGTTTTAGGGCTCGGTGCAGGTGGACTGTGTCAGGGCCCTTTCTGGGGTTGCACAGTTAGTTCTCCATCCCCGGTGTAAATACATACTCACAGGCACATCACACAAGCACATGTAAACTCACACAAAACAGACATGCACCGGCACCCTGATGACACTCAATTGTGCACTAGCACTGCTATATCCCTCTACAACATGTACCTCCTGAAAAGTAATAACACACACATTTGAACACAGGCACACATGGCACATCCGCAACCTCACAAACATTATTTGATGGATAAAGTGTCCTCCAGTGACAAGACACAGAATAAACAGTGTGGAATCCCTCGCTGTCTGCAGTTTCCCACATCCAGTTATCAAACAGAATCACAAGGCACCAATAACAGCTTGCACACACATTAATTTCCCACAACATTCCACACAACATGTGCAGTAAATAGAGACCTGTTGGCTTATGTTAGGTAAAACTGGAAACACTATGGCCAGGGGCAGAACTCTTTCCCAGCTTGTCACGCTCAGGCTCTTGTTTTTCCCACCCTGATGCAGCTCCCTAATATGCTTTGTTTGCCAGGGTCCCACCCTGATGCCACGCGCTAATATGCTTTGTTCTGCAGAGTGCCACCCTGATGCCACTCCCTAATATGCTTTATTCTGCAGGGTCCCACCCTGATGCCGCTCCCTAACATGCTTTATTCTGCAGGGTCCCACCCTGATGGCGCTCCCTAATATGCTTTGTTCGGCAGGGTCCCACCATGATGGCGCTCCCTAATATGCTTTGTTTCGGCAAGGCCCCACCCTGATGCCGCTCCCTAATATTCTTTGTTCTGCAGGGTCCCACCCTGATGGCGCTCCCTAATATGCTTTGTTCTGCAGAGTGCCACCCTGATGACACTCCCTAATATGCTTTGTTCTGCAGAGTGCCACCCTGATGCCGCTCCCTAATATGCTTTGTTCGGCAGGGTCCCACCCTGATGGCGCTCCCTAATATGCTTTGTTTTGCAGGGTCCCACCTGATGGCGCTCCCTAATATGCTTTGTTCGGCAGAGTCTCACCCTGATGCCGCTCCCTAATATGCTCCCTAATATGCTTTGACGTGCCCTAATATGCTTTGTTCTGCATGGTCCCACCCTGATGGCGCTCCCTAATATGCTTTGTTGATCCCGCTCCCTAACATGCTTTATCCTGCAGGGTCCCACCCTGATGGCGCTCCCTAATATGCTTTGTTCGGCAGGGTCCCACCATGATGGCGCTCCCTAATATGCTTTGTTTCGGCAAGGCCCCACCCTGATGCCGCTCCCTAATATGCTATGTTCAGCAGGGTCCCACCCTGATGCAGCTCCCTAATATGCTTTGTTCTGCAGGGTCCCACCCTGATGCCACTCCCTAATATGCTTTGTTTTGCAGGGTCCCACCCTGATGACACGCCCTAATATGCTTTGTCTGGCAGGGTCCCACCCTGGTGGCGCTCCCTAATATGCTTTGTTCGGCAGGGTACCACCCTGATGCCGCTCCCTAATATGCTTTGTTTCGGCAAGGTCCCTCCCGGATGCCACTCCCTAATATGCTTTGTTTTGCAGGGTCCCACCCCGATGGCGCTCCCTAATATGCTTTGTTTTTCAGGGTCCCACCCTGATGGTGCTCCCTAATATGCTTTATTCGGCAGGGTCCCACTCTGATGGAGCTCCCTAATATGCTTTGTTCAGCAGGGTCCCACCCTGATGCCGCTCCCTAATATGCTCCCTAATATGCTTTGACGCGCCCTAATATGCTTTGTTCTGCAGGGTCCCACCCTGATGGCGCTCCCTAATATGTTTTGTTCGGCAGGGTCCCACCATGATGGCGCTCCCTAATATGCTTTGTTTCGGCAAGGCCCCACCCTGATGCCGCTCCCTAATATGCTTTGTTTCGGCAAAGTCCCACCCGGATACCCGCTCCCTAATATGCTTTGTTTTGCAGGGTCCCACCCTGATGCCGCTCCCTAATATGCTTTGTTCTGCAGGGTCCCACCCTGATGCCGCTCCCTAATATGCTTTGTTCTGCAGAGTGCCACCCTGATGCCGCTCCCTAATATGCTTTGTTCTGCAGGGTCCCACCCTGATGCCGCTCCCTAATATGCTTTGTTCGGCAGGGTCCCACCCTGATGCCGCTCCCTAATATGCTTTGTTCTGCAGGGTCCCACCCTGATGCCGCTCCCTAATATGCTTTGTTTCGGCAGGGTTCCACCCTGATGCCGCTCCCTAATATGCTTTGTTTTGCAGGGTCCCACCCTGATGCCGCTCCCTAATATGCTTTGTTTCGGCAGGGTCCCACCCTGATGCCGCTCCCTAATATGCTTTGTTTCGGCAGGGTCCCGCCCTGATGCCACTCCCTAATATGCTTTGTTTTGCAGGGTCCCACCCCGATGATGCTCCCCAATATGCTTTGTTCTGCAGGGTCCCTCAAAGCTGCTAACTGCCACCCTTTGTGTTGAATCCAGGAGCACAGCTATCAATAGTGCGGCAGGTGCAGTGACAATATGGCGATATGTTGGAAGGGGCCCACTGCACCCCAGTTGTCTCTTTTACTACCCTACCAATGAAACAGAGGGGGTCGGGGGTATTTTACTTGCTTGCATTCGAGCCCTTGCTTCCCCAGTGGGTGAACCCTCCAGACAACAATTAGCTATTGCTTTACCTTGACACTTATGATGTTTACGGATAAATGTGCACTATATTCATCCATGATCAATAATCTAATGCTGGCCAAGGGACAGCTAATTCAGGGAACAAGAAAACACACATACTTTAAATTTTTGTGTTATTTGAAGTGCTGCTCAAAGGAGTCCACATCAGTCAAATGAAGAAAAAAAAACCTGCATAGGCAGAGAGGTCTCAAACTGGGTGCAAACCAATAATTGCTTAAGCCCTTTGTTCCTGTCTTCAGTGGTTTGACACTATAGGAATGGGTGTAAACTCTAGTTTTGAAGACTAATATCTAGTTGGCAGAGAAGGCAACTGGCATGCTTGAAGTATGATTTTAAGCTGTTCCACAATCTATTATATTAAGCTTATTAATTGGCATTCAGTGCTCGGCCAAAGCCCTGCCGCCAGACAACAAACAGCTCACAGAGCAGAGACAGGCTGCAAGTAAGCGTGAAAAAGAAACACTAACAAAGCTAAATGGTATCCCCTATGTGAAGTATCGAATTTGTAAATGTTTCAGCCATGTTGTCAAGCCGCACAGATGCTGTACAACATGGCTCAAACAGTGAGTACCTTCTGTAGGCGAGACCTAGTGGCATTTTGTCCAGCATTCATTTAATTCACCCTGAGTCACATACCGCTCGCCTCTGAGTTTCTCATATTTCTATATTTATTTCATCAGCTTAGTTGTCATTTCGCCCCTTAAAAAGACAAATCTGTCTCTTTCAGTGTATTTCAACCAAATAGTTTCACTTGACAAATCCCTTACTCCTAAGATTTGTGTCTCCCTGTTACTTTCTTTTTGCAGTTCAATGTTTGATGTTTTACCCCACGCATGTGCTTATTTAAGACTCAACAATGTCACAGTAATATCGTTTTGCCAATGCTTGTTTTATTACGGTCTCGCACTATGTGCCCGCCAGACCCTATGCTGTTGTGAAAAATACATACATAGTACAAGAATCAACAAGCATTGGCCTAGCCAGTAGGTCTCGCCTTTGGGACTTTATAAGAGATTTATAAAGACATGTAGATACCTGTCCTTAAAGGTGTTGTTTCGAAAGGCCCCTGCATCTTGCTATTTTCATCTGGAGACAGGAATCAGAGCAGAGAAGGGGCGGCCGGTGTTCAAAGGGTTAACCTTTTTGAACACTTTTCTGGCTTTCCTGGAGAGAGCAGCCCTCCAGATGTCGGCCGGAGTGCACCTGCGGAGTGTTCTCGCACGGACACCGCTAATGCTAGCCGTCTGTTGTGCAAGCAGTAATCAGTAACACCAATAACATATTTAGGCCACAGTACAAACCCCATAGATCACTACTAGATCAAGCAGAAATTATTTGTAACTCATCCATCGGAATTCCCATTGGTATATGTTAATGCTATTATTGTCGAGGCAGAAAAGACGTTACTAATATTTATTTTTCAGTAATGCCTGGTGTATCTTTGGTTTGAATCATCCATTAGCAGGATAAAAAAATACGTGTGTTGCATAATTTGACTTTTTTTTATTTACCCAAAAAACTGGAATGAAAAGCAAACATTGGGGCCCATCGGGAGGGGAAGAACCGACCGGAGACAGATGTAAGGTGTGATAAAGGCCGCTTTATTGGGAAACAGGTGCATCCTGAAAACATACCCCAACCTTGGCCTTTGCCGTACAAAACTAGGCCTAACTAATTATACATATACCTGACCAAACACCCCACCCCCACCCCTAAACAGTTCCCCGCCAACAACATAAACATCATTATCAATTACCCAAACGCCTGCCTCAACTGTTTAAACATCTGCCATACGTCCACTCCCTCCCCCTCAGCCAGTAAAACTCCTTCCTCCTATCCTACCCCCCCCCCGTTTCACTAGGAAAAAGCGCCATCCGACATAAACTTCCCAGCACCTGCCCCCAACGACAACACTTCCAAACCAACCTAACCCAGAAAGCACCTGCTTCCCACAAAACCCCTTTCCCAACCCAGAAAGGCCATAAACCCCGGACATACTCCCCTCTACCACCCCCATCAAACCTGTCCTAAGGGAGGGCGGGTGGGACAACACTCAAATAATGCCCCCCGGCTGCTGGGTCACTGTCCCACGTAATGGTGCACAGTGACCCAAAATGGCCGCTTTTATCGTCCCCAGCCCAAAAGGAGCCCAAAACCCACCAGCTAGTCCAACCATCCCAAAGTCTCTTCCTGTGTCCGTCCTAAATCCTTCCCCCCACCCTTCCTCTCGGGGCCCCAAATTCCCCGGGGGGGCGAGCCTCCCTCCGGTCGGCCACCCCCCGCAGAGCCCCATTATGTGCTCTAAGCACACTAAGGTAGTGTCACAACAGAAGCCCTGTTCCCATTTTTTCACAGTTGGCAGTATTTACATCAGGCATAAACCCATGCCAGGGAAGTACACTGCCTGTCAAAAAGTGAGACCCACTATGAGTTGGATTTGTCCCTTCAAAATAACTAATTTCCTACTATTCTCGCTCCTGTGAAAACAAATTTTGCAATGTTCAGCCATACTTCTCTGCGTCTCATACACATGAAAATGCTAAATTGTTCTGGCTTTGGTTTATTTTGCAAGTGGTTTGCAAAGCTTGCTGCGACAAAGGGATTGCTTTCTGTGCCTCATTTACACAAATAAAGCCCTTAGCTGTGCATACCCCTACGTGCACCTTCTTAATGAGCAAGGCGTGACAATCTGTGTCTGCCCGTCCTACTTCATTTTTATGTGTAAGGATTAGAAGCAGATGGGGAGCTGAAAGGAAACCGCATCTCTGCTGCTTAAAAGGCATCCTGCGTAACACAACCCGGTAATCTGCGGTCCAGAACCCATCCAGTAAACACGGCCGCCTCAGTGGTGTCTCCAAACCTTATCAGCCGTGCACAGATCACTGCGATAAAGGGTGTTATATAAACACCGCACAGAACACAGCAGTTTGCATGCCTCTCTGACTCAGGAACTGCACACATCAAAATTGAAGTGTACAAGTGTATCCTTATTATTTTCTTAGAATGTATATAATGCAAGCCGTAGGTACATGTGTACAAGTCTTATAAAAATGCGGGCCATAATGAAGTTGTTCACGGCACTGCACAAAATCAGTGAAAAACAAGCTACTCATTTTATCAGCTTCGTGAAGATGAGTAGTTGAGTGAGACCTGACGCATTTTACCCTAAGCTTCCCATCTTCAACTCCCATCTGGGTGCCCTCCTCTGTCAGGGTGGGTTTGTTTTATGTGGGTAAGTTAGAGAGTAAAGCACGCCGCCTCCCACTTGAAAGTGTCATAAAGTGGCCCTTGTGCCAAAAAGAACGTGCCTTGCACACTAACCACAACATGAAAAGCCTCAAGTTCACTTGCCGGCAGGCTAATAAGTGGCCTTGTGGCACAGATCAGAGCAGTGGTTCTGCTGGGAAACAGAAGGCTCCGTAAGGCGAGCAGATGGCGAGTAACACTTGCACCGTTCAGGGGGGCACACTAGCCTGGCAGCGCTTCCAAAACTGCCTCACTGGTTGTACAGGAAGCAAAAGTTACCACAACTCCATGTGCTGGTTAAGTAAGTGACAATTACCTACATGGATTACAAATGTCCATTACTTACGCATGGACAGGAGGAAAAGCAACACAACTTCATACACTGCATTTTTTTGCAGATATTAAATTAAGTAGAATGTTCTGCTTCAAAATCACAGAGAAACAAGTAGATAGTAACCTGACCCGAGGAATGCAGCTGCCACCATTTGCGCCGCTGCTCACTCCTGCAGGCAAAACGCAGTGGGAGTGAACAAGTAGATAGTAACCTAACCCGAAGAATGCAGCTGCCACCCTGCGCAACGCTGCTTGCTCCTGAGAGCAAAATGCCGTGGGAGTGAACTTTAAAAAATAAGGTGGGACATGCTCCCGCCTTTAGCCATTTGCGTGCTTTCATTACTGAAAGACACACGCAAAAGCCAATCCTATGTGTGGAAGGAGTCAGACCCACACCGAGTAGTTTAGAGTGCTTACAAGAAGCCTCGCAGAGCAGCGCACGCGCGCTGGCTTAGGCTCGACCTAAAAAAGAATATAGTTGCTAGGACATGCATATCTTACCTGCGCCCAGAAACTGACACCTGCTCACAAAGTCTAAACAAAATAATTACCATCACAGAAAATTGATATTACAATCTCAAATTCATGTATCTCCCACTGTCATTTTCCCTCACCTCCACCTGGTATTTTGTATGCAGATTAAATATCTCTCAGTTTGAGTCCCCCAAAGGTATAGATACATTATATGGACAGGTTTGGACCACCAGGATTCGTGAGCCATGTTTTCACCGTCAGAGCTGGCAACCCAACTTCAATTCCCACATATTTTCAAATGGTGTTAATATGGCGTGCGTGAAAAGACTCTTAAGTTTGTCAAGATTCCAGGTTCTATCCTTACAGTTGTCGGATAATGCCATTTTCTTGAGATTGTGAACTATTTTAAAGTGATTTTAGGATATTTCTTGAAGAGAGGTGTTATACCATAATCCACTGTTAATAAATGTCATTTTTGTAACGTCTTGTTGCACATTGTGAACTACTTTGTTCCTTTTCCAAACAGTGTATAATTTCCGGATCTTTCTCGATTGCAGCTGCCAAAAAGCCCCGGATCGGTCTGGTAAGAGAATCCTGAAAATATTCTTGGGCTGAGGGTTTTTTCAGACCTGTTTTTATGAGGTCTCTTCTTCTCGTCTTTCTGTCCAATACTAACTTTCTCTGAGTCTCTCACAAACGACCCCATCATTCTTTAAATTGTTTTCCCTCTTACAATAAATTGCCCCTGTCTCATCACTCCCCTGTATCGTCATACTCTTTAAAATTTCCTGTAATATGTCACTTACTGACTCTTTTTTTTCAAATCAGTAGGCACATGTTTAATGTTTTATTCAAATGATGGTAGTATTTTCAGACTTAAATGCCACCAAGTTACTCAATAGAAGGTTCTTGATACTAAGCAATGCCCCGGTAAATTGCCTTGTCTACATTTTGTGCACATATTTATAACCGTATTCTATTGTGTGGTAATGTGTGGATGCTCAAAGAGTAAAAAGTTATTACTAAATACAGCGCTCCTCCCTGAAATCAGCGCCCCCTCCACAGGTCAGCACCCAGTGCGGCTGTACTGGTCGCACTGCCTTAAAGCTGGCACTGTGTGTAGAGCAGCCACAATGTTTGACAGCTGCCCAGGTTACATTTATGGCGCTTTTTGACCAAAGCCCCTCAAAATGAGTTCTAAAATCTCCTCCACTTCATTTAGCAACATAAACCTAAGTTGTCATATTGCCTTAAATATCCAGTCCTGTTTTTATCCTTTGCATTCTGGTACTTGGAGTCTGATATGTATAATGAAACAAAAAACAACTAAGTGTCAAAATGCACAGAACTTTACATTTGCTTTAGTTAGATTGATCCAGCGGGTCTAAAGAAATTTAGTCTCATACATATAAACTCTACACCAAGATACTCACATTTATTTATAAAATTATCACTAGGCCCATTCTTAGCAGAAATTTATATTTTGACCTACTGAATCATATGACCTAATTAATCCAATCTAATAAACAATTTAATTAAGTCACATTTAAAGGCAATGGAATAACTAATGGTAACATAAGGAAACGATCAAGACCAGCTTGTCATTTAAAAAATCTATTTTATTAATTTTATTACATAAAGAAAGCTCAAACTTTTATTAGCAATTTTATTTTCAATCATAAATCATTAGTGGCACAAAAAGGTCATGAAAATTCATTGAACCAACATCAGCATGAGAATAGCTCAAACAGTTATTTTTTATTTCTCCATAGCCTATTTCCCTAACTTAGCTAAAAGTAGAGACCTGTAAGTAAAGCAAAATTGCAGAGTCTTACGTGAAAGGGAAATCTGGCAGCGTCTCTGGAGCACAGGATCGATCGAACAGTGCTCTTAACAAGGGGGCAATTCTTATAGTATTTTCCTATCTAAAACTAACTAAAAGAATACAAATATTCGAGCAGAACTGAATTTCATTGGTTGTTAGATGTCATTCGATGCGGTCATCATCCGTTGCTCGCATAGCCAGAGTCACTTTTCAAGAGTACTATTGCTCATGAGTATGACACCAGCAGCTTCCGAAGAAAGTAACATTTAACTAAAGCAAAAACTTCCTTTGTCCGCTTAGCTTTTCCTTTTTTCCGCAGCCGAACGACAAGTACAGCCTTGACCATGGAACAAATTGAACCAAATGTCCTAAGCTTCCACACAGCCTTTGTTTGCAAGCCACTCTTCAAGAATTAATGTATTTTTTATATTTCTGCGTAGCTGGCAAGGCTCACTCTGGTCAGGCTTTCAGATGTCCATTTTAGAAGTAGTCCTCAAGCCTTTTCGCATGGAATGCAATGCAATGAGGGTGTCTAGTATGCAAAGAAACACAAGACAATAATTAATTCAAGAAATGATAATTATTCTGTTACCCACCCTCTCCACTATATTTAACCCATTAGCTATGTTACCTAGTTTTGCATACAAACAAATAAACCAACACATACACATGAGACGACAATACATAAACAAAAGCACATTTAAAAGAACGCACATGCTAATATTTTCAAAAACAGCTGCAGTTAATAAATAACAGATGAAAGACAAAGTAAATATATTAATCAAAGCTAAATGACAAACATAACAAGAGCACAAATAGTTATACCCGCGTGTTCATGTAGGTGCATATTACTCTAGGTTGAGCCAGTAAACATGAAAATCGTGCAACACACATTAGTAAAATATGAATAAAAATAAAAATCACGAGAGCTTCATTTGTCACAAACTTTTCAGAAATAAATCTGAAAACTCGCTCCATCAACTCCCTCCTCTGGTGATTTTAAAATCACCAAACAAAACCCCCAAAAAATGTACACTACATTTTTACTTTTACTAAATTTCATAAATGTCATATAATGATTTCTCTCAGTATTAAGTCTAAACTCCTGTCTCATCAGTCTGTCTTTGTCTGGGTCTATCATTCTGAGTCCTGCGAAACTCATCCATTTCAATCTCCTTCTCCTGAGCATTTCTGAGCTTATAAATTCTTTTCTTTTCCCTCTCATGCTTCTTTCTTTTGTGAATCATGCAACTGATTTTTAACAGAAGCATCACTATAACAATAACTATAACAGGATAGAGTACTTTGCCAATAATTGAACTGCCAGTGTCAGCAAACCATTCTCTAACTGCCCCAAATCTCTTTGCCAAACGTTCAGAAAAACTGTCATCTTCCATTGGTTCAATTTCTGCATGGAATTCTGTTATATTCTTGATTACTGATTCAATATTCTGGCTTTTATCTGGGATATATGTACAGCAATGCTGAACATGCAAAATCCCACAGACTCCTCCTTCTTTTGCTAAAAGGATATCAAGGGCAAGCCGGTTTTGCATAACCATACTTCTGGTAGCAATAAACTCTTTATTAACCAACTGGAAACCACTTGCAGTATCAGTAGACAACCTATTAACAACTGTTGAAACCTTTCTGATTTTTATTGCATTCAGGGTAATTCCCACCATAGGAATTATTGCGCCAAAAATATCTCCCATGATTTCTGAAAAACTTTCTCTTTTCATTCTATTCAGGTGTTTGCCAATTTCAAATGATCCTTCATTATTTCTGTCACCATGGAAAATTTTAGGGAAAACAAGACCAAGGTAACATGTGCCATACCAATGGTCAGGAAGACTGAAATATGCCTTATTTCCACAGACAAAATAAATTCCTGGGAAAATTGGGTCTTTGCCACCTTTAAATCCCCAACCCCTGAGGCAATTGGAATTTTTATAGTCAAGTGTGTCCCCTAACGTGTACCCCATCGACTCCATGTACCAGTTTAAAGTGCATGTAACTTCCCTCTACAACCGAATCTGATGACGCAAATACATTTGCGTCCAACGTTAACATGTCTTCTATCAGATCCACCATGAATGGATGGATAATTCCGTTCCTATGTATGCCGTGCCACCGTCTTTATATGGTGCACTTTCACGTTTTCCTGGCTCTGCCGAGCTAGGCCCTGATTTCTGTCTTCAAGCCACTTCTGCCTCTGCCTCTGAAAGCTGCAGTGTGGAGTTGCATCCGTGACCTCTGCCTTACTTCCTGCCAAGCGAGCGGTGCCCGGCTCGGCCTGGTCTGCCTGCCAATAACAGTATTTTGCTTTCAGGTTATCAGCGTAGCCAGCTCAGCTCCTCGAAAACACATTCCTGTCTAGTGAAATACGAAAACATATCCCCGACTGCAGAGCAAGGGCCAAGCCTTCCTGTCCTCCTTCATGAAATTGATTGCTCCTGTTACCATGCTAGGCCCCAGGCTCCGAGCATTTGCACCTAGACACGCATACATTCAGTATAGAATAGCCTCTGCCCGAAAGACCTTTTACTCCAGATTAAACATCCTCCAAACACAAGATGTCAGATATGTTTTAGGGACCAGTCGATCTGACATGCCAGACTTCTGTCTCTTCTACTAGTGTTAAAAGTCAGACCCTTAGCTTCCTCCAGATGTACGTCAATCACGCGTCATATTAGCTGCGCGCGCATACAGGCCCCAGGTTTCAGCTGACTCTGCAAGAATTCTCTAAGCATCCACCCACTTATGACACTTTTCTGTGACGTTTTTAGTTCACGCCTCTGTGCACACCCATGTTCACGCCTTTTTGCTACGCACATGTGTTCTTATCATATACATTTCACTTGTCACGCCTACTGTATTCAATGCTATTGTGTCATTTTACTATATATGTCATGTACTGTTAATAAATCGTTGACATCTTTTCCTGCCATCATTGCATACCCGAACCCTTGTATTGATGGAATAGATCTCCATTGACTCGAGTCATTTATGATTAAAGCCCTTATGACTCAGACACCACGGACTCTGCCTCTCATTTGATTGAGCTATTTTTTTTAACCTGTCTGAAATTATATGGCAAACTCGTATACGGTAAAATATTTACCACACCCCCAATAATTCGATAGGTGTCTTCACATTGACATTGCCCGAACCCCAGTACAGCTTCAACGGGTCCTGGACAAGTACTGTGCATTCATGGCTGGCTTGAACCTAAAAATAAATATAAAAAAACCTATGTGATGCATGCTGGACCAAAATACAGAAACCCAAAGACAATCTGTGTCAACAAAGTGCCCCTTGATCAAACACTAACATATCCTTACCTAGGAATTTTAATTGATAATAAGTTTAAATGGAGGGAAGCTATTAAATCCCGTAAGTTAGTGTTCCTTAGGGCTGTCACAGCGCGGAAATCCTTTGCGCAAAAGCTAGGGAAAAAACCTCCGGCAGAAATGATTAAAATATATAAGGCAAAGTGTCTCAGCGCAGCAACCTATGGGGCAAGGGTCTGGGGAGGAGTTAATACAGACCAGCTCCAATCAATTGAAAACTCCTTTCTAAAGTACTTGCTGTCAATGCCGAAAAGTATGACTACATATGGATGCCATAACGAACTGGGATTGGACTACCTCTCGGATATAATAAAAATTCAACCAGTCATGTTGTGGCGGCGAATTTGGGTTACGGAGCAGTGCCACCTGACAAGGGCAATCATGCAGGATTGCCTGAAGCTTGACAATATGAGGAGGATCAAATGGTTGGCCTACGTTAAGACATTCCTTACGGACCTAGGCCTTGAGAAATATTTTGATGATCCCCCCGCAATAGTGGACATATCAAAAACTGAACTGAGAACAGCTGGCCTGTCGCCCTTGAGCGAACTGCGCTTATCGAACGAGGCTGGGAAAACATCAGTTCAACACTGTCTGTTAATTCAAACTGTGCCTACAATCCAGCCGTTTCTAAACTACAGTATAAATCAATACGGGAAATTTTTGTTGACCCGCTTTAGATTCAATTTGCTTCATCGTTTGCTTTCCTTCCCTCTTCAAAATGATTGGTCCCCAAACCTATGCCCTTGTCCTTGTGATTCCACCTCCCCACAATCTACTATCCACGTGGCCTTTTTTTGTAAGTTTTATATGGCTCCGCGTAGGAGGTGGGTTGTCCCTATTCTGAGGGTAATGGGGCTGCGGCAGTGCCGCCCAGCATTTCTGCCTCTCCAGCATTTGGAACATGAACTGATGGCTAAATCGCTAGTTTACTTTTTCAAATTGTGTGTTAGACATCGCCGTAACCTATGATGTTTGTTTGCCCATAGTGCTTTGCGATGACACTAGTATGTGCTGAGTGCTTTGCGATAAATTTTAGTGTAGGATGAAGAAGTTTTTATATAATGCATAACACCTTAAATTTTCATTTGCATATCTGTGTATAACTAGTTTTTAAAAACCCGGGTAAAATTCAAATTGCCTTTTATCATTTTTAATTATTTATGTAAATGTTGTATTCTATGTACTTTTATGGAATTTCAATAACTACGGAAATCCGAATAAAGACAATTTGATTTGATTTGGCTAGCACCAACAAAATAATTATCATATAATGTATTATCTCTTCTGATACAAAGCTTTCCACTAACTGGTTCATCAATATGGATGGCAGCAAATCTGTTTTCTCCATTAAGTTTTTCGTCTTCTACCTGCCAAAACTTTGATTTATTGTCAGGGATCGATAACCAGACGCCCAAGAGTCCACAGGAGTGAAGATAAATCCCCTTAACCTCTAAAAAACAACCACAGGATTGATGAATACCATACACTCCTATGGGCTGTTCTCTAAAAGTATGGGGGAAAAATCCAAGGAGTGTCCACCACTCTCCCCATACGTGGGGTGGAATTGCAGGAGGCTAACATGTCTGTCTGGTCTCAAGATGCTGTAAGGAAACAATAGGAATATACCAATATACTGTTCTATACACTTTACCTAGTAGTACATTGACATGTGATTAGCATAGCATTACACTTACCCCAGGTAGGTCTCGAAATGTCCTCGAAGAGTAGTGTGGGTAATATACTGGACTCGAGAAGATAGGAGTCCTGAGGGACTCGGAAGGGCTAATCAATATCGCACTCACACGACATACAACCATACAGACCAAAAAGAAAGTGCCAAAGAAACAACTTAAGGGTTTTAACGTAGGGATTTGAGGAGCAATGGCCGGCTCTTCTGGGGCACTGAAGAGCGGAGCATCTACTCTCTCAAGAGAGGCGAAGCCCGGCCCAGGACCAAGCGCCAGGCGGAGCAACACTCTCCCACACAGGGATAAAGAAATGATATGGGGAAGTCGACTCTACGAGCCGTACACAAGTAGTGCATTCAGGCACAGCACGCCAATTGCGGGAAAAAACAAACTCGGCTTTCAAGCCCAAACGTGCACCGACCGGTGCGGAAAGGTAAAGTATATCAAAGGCAGAGAAAACAAACGTAGGCTTCCAAGCCGAGACGTACACCGTGCAGTGCGGGAAGAAAATAGGGACCCGGTTTCCGTGTTAACCGAGGGCGTGAAAATGAGGTTGGCGGGGAAGTCCGCGCCGATAAAGCTGTTCCGGCAACCTCCCCGAAAGCAATCTTCGGAGAGCAGGGGATTCGGGTTGGAACCAGCAAGCGAGCGCCACGCTAGGAGTGATGGCGATTAGCAACAAACAGGAACTGGAAAGGGGGGTGTGGTCATGGCAGTAAGCCAAGCGTCTGCTTCACGGTAGAGCGTCCCTTTACGTGATTAAGGGATCATCTCTAAAGAGCAGTCTATGTTATTCTATCGGGGAGTGAGGGAAAAGAGACACAGGGTGGCTATTTAAACACATGTCAATGTCTAACCCTCGTAGCTGCTCTCAAACCCCTAACAGTACCCCTCCCCAATGGCCTATTCAGAGGTCGAGGTTTAGTGGGATGTAATGTGTGAAATTCTCGTATTAGTCTATCAGCATGGATATGTTCCGCTGGTTCCCAGGATCTATCCTCAGGTGGATAACCTACCCAATCCACTAGATATTGTAGTTTACCCCTGACTCTATGGGAGTTCAAAATTTTCTGGACTTCATATTCTTCTTCTCCCTGAATGGTTAGTGGAGGGGGAGGCGTGTCTGGGTTTACAGGGGTTATGTATTTTTTAAGCAGTGAACAATGGAAAACGGGGTGTATCTTGGTTTGTGGAGGTAACTGTATTTTAAAGGTAACTGGGGAAATAACTTTCACTATAGGAAAGAGTCCTATGAATCGGGGATGGAATTTTCTTGACCCTTCCATTCTAAGGTTCTTAGTGGAAACCAAGACTTTCTCTCCTACGTTATAAGTGGGTTCTTTTCTCCTATGTTTGTCTGCCTGTTGTTTCATGGCTTCTTTGGCTTTATGCAATTCACCTTTTGCGGCTTCCCACACCTCTTTGATTTGCTTATGTTGTTCTTCTAGTGCTGGGACTATGGCGGGTGTTTGAACCAGGACTAAGGGAAGCATTCTAGGGTGTTGAGCATAATTAAAATAAAAAGGAGACACACCTGTAGCGGAATGTTGTGAATTATTATAAGCAAATTCCGCTAAGGGCAGAGCTTGAACCCAAGTAGAAGAGAGAGTGGTAAGCAAACAGTGGAGATACTGTTCGAGAGTTTGGTTGGTTCTCTCAGTCTGTCCGTCTGTTTGTGGGTGGTAGGCTGTTGATAACCTATGATCAATGCTAGCGTTGAACATACCCCTCGCCAAAATTTGGATACAAATTGGGGGCCTCTGTCTGAGATAATCACAGAAGGCAAACCATGGAGACGTACAACTTGCTCTAGGAACACCTGCTTTAATTCTTTGGCTGAAGGAATCTTTTTTAGGGGAATGAAGTGAGCCATTTTGGATAACATATCAACCACTACCAATATGGTGTTGTAACCTTGACATCTGGGTAACTCAGTAATAAAGTCCATGCTAAGTGTATGCCAGGGTGAAGAAGGAACAGCTATGGTTTTTAATAATCCAGTGGGTGCACAATGAGAAGCCTTTTGTCTAGCGCAAGTAGAACAGGCCTTAACAAACGACTGGATATCTTGAGACATGTTCTCCCACCAAAACCATCTTTTACATAGATTCTGAGTCTTCACCCTTCCTGGGTGGCCAGCGAGCACGCTGTCATGACACCATTCTATTATTTGTTTCTGTAGAGCATGAGTGGGTATAAACAACTTTGATTCATGGTAATACAAATCATCCACAATAGTGTTGGCTTTGTCTTTTTCCCATTGTACCGGAGGAATGGTGCCATATAAGGCTTTTAATTCTTCCAGGAAGGATCTATTTGTGTCTCCTACACCAATGATTTTATGTACCGGTATGATCGAGAGAGAGCAATCCCCAGTCTTTTCTATTGTGTGGCCCAAACGGGACAATGCATCTGCTTTGCCTTGCTGGGGTCCTGGATGATAAGTAATGACAAAATCGTACTCGCTAAAGAAAGACACCCATCTCATTTGTCTAGGAGTAAGGGCTCTAGCTGTTCTGAAAAACTGGAGGTTTTTATGATCGGAATAGATGGTAACAGTATGGGGGGAGCCTAATAAATGATGTCTCCATTCCTGAAAGGCTAATTTAATAGCCAATAGTTCTCGTTCTCCAATGGTATAGTTTTGCTCAGCAGGTAGCAAGGTTTTGGAGTAGTAAGCAATCTGGTGTAATTGTCCAGTATTTATGTCTCGTTGCGACAACACTCCCCCTACTGCATACTGAGAAGCATCCGCTTCCACAAAAAATGGTTGGGTGTTGTCTGCGTGTTTAATAACAGGCGCAGAGGTGAACTTAGTTTTTAGATTCTGGAATGCTTGTTCCGCGTCATCGGACCAATGAAAGGGGACTCCCTTCCGTAACAACCTTGTTATGGGTGCCACCGAGTCCGTAAAATGATCAATAAAACGCCAATAGAAATTGGCGAAGCCCAAGAAGGATTGGACTTCCTTAACAGAAGAAGGACTCGGCCATTTTAGTAAGGCTTGAATCTTTTGGGGATCCATGACTATACCTTCTGGGTTGATGATAAACCCCAAAAAGTCGATTTGTTTCGTATGGAAGGTGCTTTTGTCCAATTTAGCATACAATTGGTTTTCCTGTAATTTTCTCAGAATCTTTTTTACATGGTCAACATGGTCATGTTCGTTCTGGGAGAAAATGAGTATGCCATCAATGTATACTATGACAAAGATGTCCAGGTATTCTCTAAGTATATCATTGATGAAATATTGAAAAGCCGCAGGGGCATTACAGAGGCCAAAAGGCATTACACAGTACTCAAAAAGACCGAATCTTGTTCTGAAGGCTGTTTTCCACTCATCCCCCTGTTTCACTCTAATAAGATGGTAAGCTCCCCTAAGGTCTATTTTAGTGAAGATCTTTGCTCCTCTTAGTTGGTCGAGAAGAACAGGGATGAGGGGAAGAGGATATTTATTTTTTATCGTAACTTTGTTGAGTGCTCTGTAGTCCAGGCAGGCTCTCAGACCCCCTTCGCTTTTGTCTATAAAAAAGAGAGGAGATGAGGCTGGGGACGTAAAATGACGGATAAACCCCTTGTTTAACATGTCATCAAGATATTCTCTTAGGTACTTGGTCTCAGAAGGCGTAAGAGCATAGATTCTACTGCTAGGCAAATCTGCTCTAGGTATTAAATCGATGCGGCAGTCGTAACTGCGATGAGGGGGTAATTTGGTAGCTTCGATTTCATTGAACACTGCTTGAAACTCGATATATTCCTTCGGAACACTTTCGGTCACAGCTATGTTGTGTAAGGCACATTGTAAAGGGGGAATCTCTTCTCTTGCCTCTTGGTAACAATCAAACGACAATATTGAGAGTGCATGACTACTTCGCTAGTAGACCAATTTATCCAAGGATTGTGTACTTGTAACCAGGGGATACCCAGGATAGCGCCAAAATTGGGAGCATCAATTAAATCAAACACTATTTGCTCTGAATGCCCATTACTCATTACCATTATTAAAGGTGGTGTTTGATGGACGATTAAACCAGAGGATAAATCAGTACCATCTACTGCTCTTATGGGTTCAGGGTGTTCTTCCGGGATGAAAGGGAACCCTAACGTTTGTGCTAATTTGATGTAAAAAAAATTACCTGTGGCTCCTGAATCCAGAAGTACGGACATGTCACCTCTACACTGTTCAGTATGAATAAAAGTGACATTGAGCGAGAAACGTTTTACTACTAGGTGTTTCTTGGGAGAGATCTGGTTTTCCTTACCACTTGAAGAAGCGATCTTCTCATTCTTCAAGTGCGTTAGTTTTCCTGTTTCTGAGAGTCACTGGCAATTCTCTTGATAGGGGTTCTGGGTCTAACAGGACATTCTTTGGCATAGTGTCCTCCTTTGCCACAATATAAACAGAGATTGTTTTTGTGTCTCTTATCTTTTTCTTCTACCGTTAAGTGTCCTCTCACACTACCTATCTGCATGGGTTCTACGGTGTCTTTAACTTCTTTTTTCTCTGAACGGATCAGGACATATTTGGATGCTAACCCTCTTCCTTTTTCACCACGCCGTTCATGCAACCGATGGTCCAACTTGACTGTCATTTCTATGAAAGAAGGACAATCCTCAGGAGGGTTTACGATCTGAGACAATAAATCTTTCAATTCATCCCCTAATCCTCAATAAAATAAGGAAGTTCTTTTATCTTCTGGCCAGTGAGTTTCTGCGACTAGTCTGTTAAAACTGGTTAGGACAAGAGGTCTTTATTCTCCTGTTTGAGATTTAAGAGTTTGTTGTCACTAGCCTGCATGTAGGTGTGTTTGGCAAACAGACTTTTCATCTTGTCTTGCAATAATTGGTAATCATTCAAAAGAGGATCATTAGATTCTATCAAGGGAACCGCCCATTCAGCCGCATTGCCTGCCAGGTAAGAGATAACAAAGGCAACTTTAGCAGAGTCATTGGGAAAGGACGCAGGTTTACACAGAAACTGGGGCTGACATTGGTCTAAAAATACATTGAATTTAGAACTGTCACCCAAAAATCTTTCAGCCATAGCTAATGGAACAGTACTCGGAGTAAGGACTGTTACTTGTACCGAGGATAATTCTCCTTCTACTCTGGCTTCAGCTCCAGTGGGAGATGAGGGTAATGTGAATCTCCCAGGTTGGATGTAGCTTTTTCTACTTTTTGGAATAGTGCCTGTATCTCTGTACTCAGGGAGTTTATGCTGCAATGCTTCTGTCTGTAATCTCTGATTCTCTTGACGCAGTCTCCCTACTTCTGCCTGGAGTTCTACTACAGCTGCGGCTAAGTCTTCCATGGTAGGGGTGTGTATCCTGGTGTCCATGTCTATCTCAGTACCGTCAGGAATCATCTTCACTCGGGTGAACATAAATACGTGGGCTTGGGTTTCTGTCAGGGATCGATAACCAGACGCCCAAGAGTCCACAGGAGTGAAGAGAAATCCCCTTAACCTCTAAAAAACAACCACAGGATTGATGAATACCATACACTCCTATGTGCTGTTCTCTAAAAGTATGGGGGAAAAATCCAAGGAGTGTCCACCACTCTCCTCATATGTGGGGTGGAATTGCAGGAAGGTAACAGGTCTGTCTGGTCTCAAGATGCTGTAAGGAAACAATAAGAATATACCAATACACTGTTCTATACACTTTACCTAGCAGTACATTGACATGTGATTAGCATAGCATTACACTTACCCCAGGTAGGTCTCAAAATGTCCTCGAAGAGTAGTGTGGGTAATATACTGGGCTGGAGAAGATAGGAGTCCTGAGGGACTGGGAAGGGCTAATCAATATCGCACTCACACGACATACAACCATACAGACCAAAAAGAAAGTGCCAAAGAAACAACTCAAGGGTTTTAACGTAGGGATTTGAGGAGCAATGGCCGGCTCTTCTGGGGCACCGAAGAGCGGAGCATCTACTCTCTCAAGAGAGGCGAAGCCCGGCCCAGGACCAAGCGCCAGGCGGAGCAACACTCTCCCACACAGGGATAAAGAAATGATATGGGGAAGTCGACTCTACGAGCCGTACACAAGTAGTGCATTCAGGCACAGTACGCCAATTGCGGGAAAAACAAACTCGGCTTTCAAGCCCAAACGTGCACCGACCGGTGCGGAAAGGTAAAGAATATCAATCAATCAATCAGTGACACTTATAAAGCGCGCTACATACCCGTGGGGTCTCAAGGCGCTGGGGGGGGGGGGGGGGAGCCGCTACTGCTCGAACAGCCAGGTCTTCAGCTTCTTCATAGAAACAAACTTCGGCTTCCAAGCCGAGACGTGCACCGTGCAGTGCGGGAAGAAAATAGGGACCCGGTTTCCATGTTAACCGAGGGCGTGAAAATGAGGTAGGCGGGGAAGTCCGCGCCGATAAAGCTGTCTCGGCAATCTCCCCGAAAGCATTCTTCGGAGAGCAGGGGATTCGGGTTGGAACCAGCAAGCGAGCGCCACACTAGGAGTGATGGCGATTAGCAACAAACAGGAACTGGAAAGGGGGGTGTGGTCATGGCAGTATACCAAGCGTCTGCTTCACGGTAGAGCGTCCCTTTACGTGATTAAGGGATCGTCTCTAAAGAGCAATCTATGTTATTCTATGGGGGAGTGAGGGAAAAGAGACACGGGGTGGCTATTTAAACACATGTCAATGTCTAATCCTCGTAGCTGCTCTCAAACCCCTAACATTTAGTTTGTTTCAGCATTTCATTCCTCTTATATATTGCTCTCCTCTCCTCAACTTGATCAAGGAAAGATTTTTCTTCATCCCTCTTTTTGCAGGTTAAATTATTCTTAAACGCGTATTCATAAGTTAATTCATTAGTAACCAGGAAAAATTCCCTCATCTGTTTTGCAGGCTTAACTTTGTTCAAACTGTTCACAACCTTCAAATTTGCAAATGTCTCATCATAGTCTGAATAATAGTATTCCAGACGTCCATTTTGATAAAACAAACTTGATATAGCAAGTGATCCCATAAGTAAGAGGAAGCATATTATACTTAACCCCTTCAGAAACAGATGTAGGAAGCTTAACACAGACATAACAATCTTTAACATCCATGACTCTAACATATTCTGAAAGAAGTCTGGAAAACGAATTAGTAGAAAAATCCCCAACTGATCTGTCCTGATGGACATCTGGTTTATGCTCGATGATTCTATTAGTTTTGCCTACAACATCATGATTAACTTGTTTTGATTCAGCTTTACTTGTTATATTTGCTCTAAAATGCTCTTTATCAATACCAAAAGGGAAAATAACTGCTAAAATTAACCAAACTAAAATGATCAGAATAACACAAATAGAAGACATTTTGCAGCATCTTCTAAGAATTGCACACCTAGAGTTATCAGCGTTAGGCATTTTGCTTAATAAGAACAAAAATGTAAAAATATGTAAAATATATCTATACCCTCCTCTTATTTTTTATTTTTTTTTATTTTTAAAGAACTTTCTAATAGCTTTTCTTCGACCTTACGTCCATAAAAAGTATTCAGCTAACACAATGTCTTCGACCTTGTGTCACCTAACACAATTTCTTCAGCCTTATGCCAGAAATAAAATCAACCTATCCTTAACTGAAATTTAAACTTCAATCATTGTCACTATTTTCTTCCAAATCTTCCTGACTACTGCTGCTAACCTCAACTACTGGTGGTATTATGATATACGCCCACTCTGGAGATTTATACTTTTGATTAGGCTTCAATGGTCTTTTGCTTTTCCTGCTTATTACTTCAATTTTTCTTCCAACTTGATCTTTCTTGTTTGTTTCACCTTTTTGACTTGAGATCTCATCAACTTGCTCCTTCGACTTATTGACCAATTTGAATTTCAAATCTTCATTAGGCCTAAGATCAGCTTTTCTCAGGAGTTTCGTCTTCGGCTCTACCTCATTATTTTCGGCTTTCCAAGCTCTTTTTCTGAATTTTCTTATTTCTGATTCTTCATCACTGTCTTCTGAATCAGTCTCAGAGATTTCAATACTGTATCTAGGAACTTCTTTACTCGGCAGTTTCACTCCGTTAGGAACAGCATCTCTGTAGCTGGTACTTGGTAATTCGTCTTCTTCTTCTGGAATTACTTCTAACTTCCCAGTTTCAGTATTTTCGTTCCTACCTTCAGAGCTTCCAATCTGCTTTTCAATACTCTCCTGATTTTCAATCTCTTCTGACTCAATTTCTTTTTCAGTTGTCTTTTCTAGAACATCTTCATCATTATCTGAATCAACAACTACAATGTCTAGATCTTTCTCATTAGATGCTTGATTTGCTTCTGATTCTTCCAGATGTCGACTTCTGTGTCGATCTTCAGAATCTGGATTTTCAGGATTTTCTTCTTCTTCAGAATCTGATGTAGTTTCGTCACTGTCTTCAGGATTATCTGGTGCAGGTACACACATAGTATGACTAGGATGCAACCATCTTTTCAAGCCCCTGCATTTAACAGCATTAGTTGTTACCAGAATTACTTGCCTTGCTTTCTGCCACCTGGGTACCAAACAGTTCCTTCTTCGATGAACTTTTGTTCTCACCCAGTCTCCCGGCAAAAGATCATGAGCTTGTTCCTTTTCCTTTGAAATCACATCTGTTCCCACCTGATGGAATTCAGAGGTTACCACATCAGAGAGTTGCTTACAGTAGTCTAAAATTGCACCGTCATTTTTTTGCTAGCAACTTTCCAACTGGAACATGAGCCTGTCCCATTACTCTTCCCATAAGTATATCATGAGGGCTAAGATCTGTTTTCTTATCTGGAGTGCTTCTCAATTACATCAAAACAAGTGGAAGAGCGTCCGTCCACTTAATTCCTGTAGCTAGACACATTTTTGAAATTCAGTTTTTAATTGTTCCATTTATCTGCTCTACAACACCTGATGCCTCTGGTCTGTATGCACAGTGCAGTTTTTGTTTGATGCCAAATGCTTCACAAATCAGTTCAATTAGTCTGTTTTCAAAATGTCTTCCGCGATCACTTTCAATAGTCACTGGAAACCCATATCTAGGTATGCTCTCCCTTAAAAGCAATTTTGCCACAGTGATTGAATCGTTGTGACGAGTTGGGAAAGCTTCAACCCATCTTGAAAACAAACAGACAATTACTAACACATATCTGAGCTTATTGTGTTGAGGCATGTCAATGAAATCCATTTGCAATCTGGTAAAAGGACCACCCTCCCGACCTATGGTTCCCATGCTTACCACAGATTTTCTGTTAGGATTGATTTGCTGACAGATCAAACAACTTTGGCAAAGTGACTCTGCAATGATCCTGAATTTTGGATTATACCAAGTCTCTCTGAACTGCCTAATCATTGTGTCTCTTCCCAAATTACCTGGTCCATGGTACATCCGTGCCATGTCAGCAATCATACAATTAGGCATTACAGGTCTTCCATCTTTGTAAACACAAATTCCATCTTCCTCTTGCTGTCTGCAATCTTCCCTGAGCCAAATATTTTTCTCCTCATCTTCAGCCTCATCTTGTAAATCTTTTACTCCCTGCCATGTTCCTACCACAGATATTAGCATGAGAGAATTCATTACATGCTCATTGTTCTTTTCCCGATTAAGTGAAAAATTGTTCTATGCACAGTAACGTGCAGTCTCATCTGCAAAAGCATTTCCTTTAGTGATGTAATCTTGTCCCTTTTTATGCGCACCACATTTAACTACCGCTATTTTCTCTGGTAATTGGATTCCATCAATTAATCTTTTAATCAATTTTGCATTTCTTATTGGAGTCCCTGCAGAGGTCAGATAACCTCTTTGAGACCAGAGTTGTCCGTAATCATGGACCACTCCATATCCATACTGACTATCAGTCACTATGGTAACTTTTTTTCCTTCAGCTCTTTCACAGGCACGAATTAAAGCAACCAAATCTGCTATTTGTGCAGAACGAATTCCTTCAAGAGTTGAACCTTCAATTATTTCATAAACTGTACAGATTGCATACGCTGCTCTTAGGATGCCTTCATCTGTTCTTAAACAAGAGCCATCCACAAAGTAAACAATGTCTGATTCTGGTAAAGGTACATCTTTAATGTCCTTCCTAGGTTTGGTGCAGTATTCTAGAACATCCAGACATTCATGTTCTACATCATCATCATCATCATCCGGAATTACATCTGGTAAAGGTGTAGCTGGATTGAGATTCAGACATCTCGCAATAGATGCATTATCTGATCCCAGAATAACTTTTTCATATTTCGTTAATCTATTGCTAGACAGGTGTTGTGTTTTACTTCTAGTAAGAAGTGTTTCAACTGAATGAGGTACATATACTTTTACAGGAAATCCCATAATGATTCCTTCACTTTGCTCGAGACTTACACTTGTTGCAGCCACTGCTTTTAAGCAACCTGGCAAAGCTTTTGCAACAGGATCAAGGACAGCTGAAAAGTAAGCTATAGGTTTTCTCATGTTTCCATGTTTGTGTATGAGAACTGACAAAGCACAACCTTCTCTTTCACTGCAGTAAAGTTCAAATTCTTTGTCATAGTCTGGCATACCCAGTGCAGGTGCTTTTCTTTAGCTTTTCAAAAGCCTCTAGTTCTGTTTTTGTCAAAACGATTGGATCTTTAATGTCTGCTTTTGTCAATCTCTGCAATGGTTTTGCAATAACTGAAAACCCACAAATCCATTGTCGACAATAACCAACCATTCCTAGAAACATCCTGATCTGTGTCTGAGTTGTTGGTGGCTGTATTGCTCGAATCATTTTTATTCTCTCAATTGTCACTTGTCTGATGCCTTTTGGTATCCTGTGACCTAGGTATTTAACCTCTTGTTTGCAAAACTGAAGTTTTGCAGGCAACACTTTATGTCCTTCATCTGCCAAACGATTCAAAAGTGTAATAGTGTCAGTCACACAATTTTCTCTTGTTTTACCTGCGACAAGAAGGTCATCAATATACTGGACTAATGTTGACTCTCCAGGCAATTTTAGATCCTCAAGAGATTTTTTCAATAACTGATTAAAAATAGATGGACTCTCTGTATACCCTTGAGGGATACGACACCATGCTAATATTCGATCCTGGAACCGAAATGCAAAAATTTGCTACCTATCTGAATGCAAAGGAACTGTAAAGACTGCATTGCACAGGTCAATGACTGTGTACCATTCTGCATCATGTGGAATCTGATATAGAATTACTGCTGGATTTGGTACAACTGGACAACAAGGAACAACTATTTTGTTAATCTTCTCAGGTCCTGAACTATTCTATATGTTCCATTTGGCTTTTTAATACCCATAATCAGTAAATTACATGGGCTGCTCTCAATTTCTTTTAAGACTCCTTGCTTAATGAATTTTTCAATAACAGGAATTACACCTTCAATTGTTTCAGGTTTCATTTTATACTGAGGAACATTTGGAAAATCTATTCCCTGCCTCACAGTAATTTTAACTGGGTCTACATGTTTCATTAAACCCATTTCATCACCTGTCAAATCCCAAATTTTTGGATTCACTGTTTCTTTCAATTCCTCTGGTAAATTATTTTTATCAAAAGCAGGAAACATTTTATTTTCTTCATCAACCATTAATAATGTTAATTTATACAACCCATCTTCTTCTAGAGTCTGAAGCTCAATACCTTCAGGTGAACAGTATATTTTGCAATTCATTTTACACAACAGATCCCGACCTAATAAATTGACGGGACTGCTGTCACAGACAATAAATCTGTGTTTGTCTTTGTAATTTCCTATTTCTACATCTACAGGATTTGTCAAATTGGTTTTAATATGCTGGTTAGCTACACCAACAACCTGGATTGTGTCACTCGAGAGAGGAAGATTTTCAATTTCCACTGATCTAACAGTAGAACGGGTAGCACCAGTGTCCACAAGAAAAGTGATATCTTTATCATTCACTTTACCATTTACAAATGGGCCCGACTGATCTACCTCAAGAGTGGCTCCAATTACACACTCTTCTTCCCCTTTCAGGCACCGTCATGAGTAATCTTCCACATCACTGCTCTCATTTTCTTTAAACCAAAATTGTTGAGAAACATTTGACACATTTTGTGATCTTTTTACCTGTTCAGCTCCGCAGAAACCTGTTTCCGGATTGAATTTCTGAAAATTGCCACAATTTGACAAAGGTGGCTGTGGAATTTGGCCTTGCTGAATGAATTGATTCTGCTGCTGATTCACTAACTGCCTCTGTAGCTGTTGCTGATGACTTATTTCATTTAATTGTCGCTGAAGCTGTTGCTGTTGCTGCTGATTTAACTCATTCTGCATCTGTGGATTTAATGATGAATTCTTTAAATTTCTGGGTGAATTTTTACACTCTCGCTTCCAGTGTCCAATTTCCCCGCAATTAAAACAGGGTAGCTTTTGTTTCAATTCTTCAATGTTTACATTAAATTTTGGCTTATTTGTAAAATTTCCCTTAAACTTGCCAGGATTCTGATTCTGCTGAAAACCTTTATTTTCTAAAGCTGCTATCTGTTGCTCAGCTACCTTCACTTGTGCCCACATTGCCTTTTCCTTAAGTTTCTTTTCCTTAGCATCTATTTCATCACTGCAGTATTTTGCCTTTCTCAGAATGTCATCAACTGAAAGTGCTTGCTAACCTACAATTCCTGTTCTAATCATGTCCCCTATTTCAGGTCTCAGACCATAAACAAATCTATAAATAAAATGGCTCATGTCACTTTCACTTAATTTTTTATAGCCACTGTATTGTTTAAATACCAGAAGCAATCTTTCATAATAGGAGTGAACTGATTCTTTTGGTTCCTGATTAGTTCAGTCAATTTTAACCCAATCCACTTCTTTTGCAGGAATGTTGTCTTTTAACCAAACAATTACCTTGTCATAATAATCCATGACATTGTCTGAAGGAGCACCTGTTACTCTATGCCTTTGTGGCTCCTCTTTCGGCCAACCTACAGAAATTTTGCATTCTGTCCAGAGTTCTGACGGAACAACAATGTCAAAGAAACCATCAAGATCAATCCACAAAACTTTAGAAACCTTAATAAACCTGTCTACCTGGCGATACCATTCTACTGGCTTTTCTCTAAGTCTGGGAAAATCATTTGTGAATAATAATATATCCTGTCGTGTCCAAGGAACATGAACATAACCTCCACCAGCTATTTCTCTCATTGGAAATTCACCAAAAACTTCTCCCCTGTCCTTCTTTTCTTCTTCTCTCTTATTTGTCCATTTAACTCTCCATTTACTTAAGTCACCTAATCTTTTTAAGAACACAATTAATTCTTTTATGTGAGTTATTCTTCCTGTAGTGTTAAGATTTCCTATGTCTCTTTCAGAAAAATCCACTCTGTAATGCTTTTGTAATTGTTTCTGACGAGTTAAATCTATTTCCAATTCAGCAGCCACCTCTTCAAACTGATCATATTTATTTTTAGTTTTCCTTTGAATACTTTTACATATAAAAAGTAATTCATAATCCTGATATTGTTTCAAACAATCTGTAGCAATTGTGCCAATAATTAATTCCTCCAAATCTGCTTTTAATTTAGCAATATCAAGCTGTCTTGATTCGGGAATTTGTGTTAACATTTGACAAACTTTCATTTAAAGTTAAATTTGGCATCGTTTTATCTTTTTGAATCTCTGTTAATTCAGAATAAAAATTTTCAGCCACCTTCTGGATTTCCACATTCAAAGGATTAGCTATTAGCGACTGCCTTGTTTTGTTTTCATCAAAAACTGGCCCAACAGGACCAATTGTAACTGGTACTGTCACTGCTTCCATTCCCTTTGTCAATTGTTGAATTAATTCTCCCTTTGCTTTTAAATAATCAGTAATATTTGGAAAATCAGGCAAAGTCTTTTTATCATTTTTCTGAACATTATTTCTGGAATTAGAATTTTCCATTGGGGACCTTGTTTTGCATTTCGATCTTTCTCTATCAGGAAGTCTTATGAATCTGGGTGATTCCTCAACTTCTTCCCTTGGTGCTGAAGGAGAAGTACCTGAAAAGCTTCCTGGAGTAGAATGAGAACAACCTGGTTGTTGATAAGGCGGAGGACTGTTTAACATATCCTCTAAAACTGCATCAAATTCTTGATCTAATTTACCTTTCTCTTGAGAATTCTTTTGATCTGATTTTAAAACCATTTCTAATACTGGATATAATCCTTCCTGCATGTCTCCTTTCCTCCAACGCCGTACTTTTTCCTGATGAGTTTCTTTATATAAACTCCTTGGTGTTCCCCAATTTTCTCGCTCAAGCTCCAACATTTCAATTTCCCATTCAACTAACGCTTCAAATTGAGTGGGTCTGGGTCTTAGTGAAAGAACCATCATTCTATTTCTCAAGTTTCTTAAAACTTTAACATTAAATGACCCATCCTCCGGCCAGGCTAAAACTCCATCTCCCTTTGTATATTGCATCCAATTTTCAAACCAGAGAACGGTATGATATCCATATTCTCCTTCCATATATGCTGCGGGTGTTTTATACTTCTGAAGCAATTTTCCACCGCGCGCTTTAATTTTCTTATCAGGATTAAATACATTTTTAATTTTCTGAACCCATGAACATGAAGGCTTTTTCTCTTCTTTATACCAATAACTCATGTTTTAAAATGAATTCGTAAAGTTTAGAAAAGATCGTAAATAATTTTCTGTTGTTCCGGTACTCTGACCAATCCGTGCGCGAAACTCACCAACAAGCCAATGAGGTTAAGCTACGTCACCACCTTGCTCAACCAATAAGAAACGAGTTTTCGGAAAAGGCCAATCAGCTAACAGCTCAACTTGATCACGTGAAACAATCAGTGCGCTCGCTGTGACGTATGTTAGCCAATCACAGCGCGAACCCTGTGGCATACACTGCCGCTGCAGAGAAGCTGCGCTTGTCAGTGTCACTCCGTAGATTCACCCCTCCCTTACAAAATATTTTCACAGCGCCATTTTAAACAATTCTTTTCGAAGAGTTTCAGTTAATAACTACATAAAACAAACCATTTGTCCGATTCACTAACAAAGTGATAGTTTTAACAAGCATTCAGAAATTCCATTCGCATGAAATAGACAACGCTATTTTCATTTAAACAAGTTTTCAGCATTCATACAAAAAGAAACCTAACCATTTATACATGAATTCTTCAGTCGGACTTTAACCAACCAATAGAATCCCTACTTTCGCTAGTAAGAAAAAGCTATATCTTACCCTTCACACAAGTTCGGAAAATTCTACTACTCTTTTCACAACGAGTTTTATAACGGGCTCCATGTCCTTATACTTCAATGCTACAATTTCATAGTTAACCCTCACTATTCATGCAATCTCGATTCGTCATACCTAAATCCCTAAACTTGTGTTGTACGACCACAACACTTAGTGATAATCCTGTACCACTATTTTGAAACAGAACAAATGAACTGTGTAACTTCACCTGTCACACTACTCTGCCGGCCGGCTCATAGGCTTTTCACACTGCTGGAAAAACCTGACGACAAACATATAACATCTAGACAAAACTTAACATGTGTTAAACATGTATCCTATGTAATTACCATGTAACATGTATGTTACCATAGTAACCGAACTCTGCTACCAGAGATTTGATCCAGCGGGTCTAAAGAAATTTAGTCCCATACGTATAAACTCTACACCAAGATACTCTCCGTTATTTATAAAATTATCACTAGGCCCATTCTTAGCAGAAATTTATATTTTGACCTACTGAATCATATGACCTAATTAATCCAATCTAATAAACACTTTAATTAAGTCACATTTAAAGGCAATGGAATAACTAATGGTAACATAAGGAAATGATCAAGACCAGCTTGTCAGTTCAAAAATCTATTTTATTAATCTTATTACATAAAGAAAGCTCAAACTTTTATTAGCAATTTTATTTTCAATCATAAATCATTAGTGGCACAAAAAAGTCATGAAAATTCATTGAACCAACATCAGCATGAGGATAGCTCAAACAGTTATTTTTTATTTCTCCATAGCCTATTTCCCTAACTTAGCTAAAAGAAGAGTCCTGTAAGTAAAGCAAAATTGCAGAGTCTTACGTGACAGGGAAATCTGGCAGCGTCTCTGGAGCACAGGATCGATCGAACAGTGCTCTTAGCAAGGGGGCAATTCTTATAGTATTTTCCTATCTAAAACTAACTAAAAGAATACAAATATTCGAGCAGAACTGAATTTCATTGGCTGTTAGATGTCATTCGATGCGGTCATCATCCGTTGCTCGCATAGCCAGAGTCACTTTTCAAGAGTACTATTGTTCATAAGTATGACACCAGCAGCTTCCGAAGAAAGTAACATTTAACTAAAGCAAAAACTTCCTTCGTCCGCTTAGCTTTTCCGTCTTTCCGCTGCCGAACGACAAGTACGGCCTTGACCATGGAACAAATTGAACCAAATGTCCTAAGCTTCCACACAGCCTTTGTTTGCAAGCCACTCTTCAAGAATTAATGTATTTTTTATATTTCTGCGTAGCTGGCAACGCTCACTCTGGTCAGGCTTTCAGATGTCCATTTTAGAAGTAGGCCTCAAGCCTTTTCGCATGGAATGCAATGCAATGAGGGTGTCTAGTATGCAAAGAAACACAAGACAATAATTAATTCAAGAAATCATAATTATTCTGTTAACCACCCTCTCCACTATATTTAACCCATTAGCTATGTTACCTAGTTTTGCATACAAACAAATAAACAATCACATACACATGATACGACAATACATAAACAAAAGCACATTTAAAAGAACGCACATGCTATTATTTTCAAAAACAGCTGCAGTTAATAAATAACAGACGAAAGACAAAGTAAATATATTAATCAAAGCTAAATGACAAATATAACAAGAGCACAAATAGTTATACCCGCGTGTTCATGTAGGTGCATATTACTCTAGGTTGAGTCAGTAAACATGAAAATCGTGCAACACACATTAGTAAAATATGAATAAAAATAAAAATCATGAGAGCTTCATTTGTCACAAACTTTTCAGAAATAAATCTGAAAACTCGCTCCATCAAGATACACAGAGGAAACAGCATGAAGCCAAATCTATGCACCCAGTTATGTCGATACAAGCAATCAAAAAGCAAGAGTACAAATTTCCGTGCATCGAGGGCTGATGCATGTAAAGCATCGATGTATCCCTACACTATCGCTAAGATGACATCCCTAGTTTAAAGATGAGCATTTCTAATGAGAAGAATAAAAGTGTCAGTCATGGAGTCTTCCTAAGAAGTCTCTCCACAGTTGAGAAAGGTCAAGTAGCATGAAGCCACTTCTCTGGAGAAAGAGATTGATCTGTGATGCTCCCTCTCCAAGAGGCAAGGCGGGAGTCCAGGCTCTTTCCCTAACCAACACCAGTTATTCACAGGTAATTTCCCATCATCCTCCTTGCCCACTAAGCTTACTGTGTTCTCTTTACTCATCTCTCGCAATAGTTCGACTTTGGTTCTCATGCCTTCTTCCGTGTGAAGCCAACATGTTTCCCCATATCATCTTCAAACCATAACATTGTAACTTCTTCTCCTAACACTAAAACAAAGACATTATTTTGCCCAAAACAATGCTTCTCCGCCTGCAACACAAAACGTGAGAAAGAACAGCTTCCACAGTGCACATACATTTCAGAACATTAAACCTAAAGCAAGTTTTTCAAGGATTGCCTTTCAGGCCTACATCTTTAACTAACATAAGAATGCATCATTTAAACATTGCGAAATACAATTGGCATGACGCAATTTCCTAAATATGGAAACCATTATTATTATTAAACATCTCTAATACTTGAGTATTGTTAAAACTTCACAACACAGGTTCTTCATGTTAGAGTTTTCTGCTATTTACATTTATTTCTTAAGTTAGCTATCAAATAACTTGGTCAGTTATCTAAAATAAGTCACAAAATTATATTAACACTGTTCACAATTCTAGCTCTCTCGTTTACATAAAACATGATTATATGTATGTGAGCTCTACACATGATTGTAATGCACCCCTACAATTGCATCAACACAAATGCGAAAATCCTCACTCCATCAGTTGCAAGTTCATTATGAAAATTTGAAAAGCTGGGCTCAGATTTCTCCTTAGTGCCAACTCGCTGTGTTCAGTGTCACAACAGGGGATGTCAACCTCAGAGGATGTGATTGCCAGAGTAACCAGAGTAGTGCACAAATTGAAAATCTGAAAAATTGCTGCGTTTTTGTAAGCAGTTGCAGCTGGCCCATTGAACTGAGGAGCCACACCCCCCACCTTTTGCCCCTCACAAACAGTGCCTGTCAGGTTGAGCAAAGGTCAGCTTGACAGAAACTGTTAATTATCAGGTCAGGCAGCCAGGAGCCAAGCCTGCGCTAAATGCACTGGCTACTGGTTGCCTGAGCTGAAATTTGCTGGCCTGAGAAAGTCACAGCTCCTGTGGGCATCAGGCCCGGCCCGAGCAGGGCGCTATACCGGGGCGGTGACGTCAGGCGGGGGAGGGGCAGGGTGGGGTGTTTGAAAATGCGGCATATGGACCATTACCGGTAAGTAACGAAAAAAAAACCCGAATTTCGTTGCCTACGCTGCATCACATTTGGCGATGCAGAGCGAGCAAAGAAATTCGTTTTTTTTTTTTCGTTACTCACCTGTAATGGTCCATATCCCGCATTTTCAAACCCCCCACCCTGCCCCTCCCTCGCCTGACGTCACCGCCCCAGTATAACGCCCTGCACGGGCCGGGCCTGGTGGGCATGACCTCCTCAGCTCAGCAGAGGTCCCAGAAGCCCTTCCCTCAGTGACGAGGGGTAGCGTCCCTGATTGCTTCACACCTGGGCACTTCAGTTTTAAGTCCTAAAGCGCCATGGGTTGAATGTCAATCAGTGATACTTCATCACAGAGTTGGGTTGGGTCAGCAGTCTCACTAACACCACCCCACTTGGTGATGACGCTGGGACTGCTGCCTTCCCTCAGGGGCTGACCGTGGGTCAGCCAATGATGGAAGGCGGCAGTCCCAATCCTCCTGGGACCTCTGAGGCAGAGCTGCAGGTACGTGTGTGTGTGTGTTTTTTTAATGTTGGGTGCATGCGAGCATGTATATATGAATATTTGGTAATGAGTGTTGTGAATGGATGTGTTTGTGTGTGTGTGCACGTGTGATGCATGGTTGTGTGTATGTGTGCATGTGCATGTGTTTCCTGTCCGTATGCCCCCTCCCTCTTAAAATGATCGGCCACCACTGCTTGTAAGATAAGCATTGGTGTTGAATTTTCTTTCTCCAATCGCAAATGGAAAGGATTTTGTAAAATGAACTATGTGACAGTCTTGTTAGGGTACAGAGTGTGTGAAAGGAAAGGCTGCAGGATGCTATTTTTTCTAAGATGAAACCAAATGTAAATACATATAAATTGAAGTGTACAAATATTTTAAAATATATCAGCAGTTAGGAAAGTTGAAATGAAGTGGCTATTCTTGTAATTCGTAAACAAAGATTATATTAGGATAAAACAAAATCAACACACTTTGCTTTGAGATAAATGAGCCCAAATAACAAATATTCGCTGAAACCTGATTACCACATACTATCGTTAGTGCACTACACATAGTTTTATCATTAAAACTATATGTCTGTATAAATGTAAGGGTCATTTCAATGGAAAATGTGCTGTCTGTAAATGACTATTCTACCACACCATGCTTTAGTATAATATTTGCAACTGTGTGCTTGAAATGCGCTACTGGCTATATACTACACCTTTGTCACTCTTTAGCTAATTTAAGCTACACCTGTTCTTTGTGTGATGCTTGGATTTTTCAGAATCCCTGTGAGTTTAGTGAGGTAATCTTGATGGCAGTACCCCCACGCATCATTCTGACCTCTGAGTGGGAGCGGGGCTCCAAAATCAGCAACAGCAGACAATTGGGATCATGATGGGCCTTCACAATCAAGTGATCGTCAAGCAAGTGCAATCTGCAGCCAGGGACCACTGTATGTGGGGCAAAAGGGGTTTCAGGGAAGCTGTTTTTTTTTGTAGAGGGTGGGGGATAAAATACAAAGCCCGTCCGGGTGGCGCGTGGAATGGTAATCCCATAATGATGACGGTGCCAGCCTCAGCTCTGCCATCGTGATTACGATGTTGCTTTCCACCTGCCCTTTCATGGCTGTCCGCCTGCCTTGAAAAGGCAGGCAGAACATGACTTTGGGGCCCCCTAGCAGGGTTCTCTTCCCCCTGACCCTCCGCTATGATGACCCTTAACATCCCTCCATCCAGTGCCTGCCCCACGGTGCAGGGATGTTTGAAAACATCCCTTTTTTCAATAGCAGCTTGTGCTGCTGCCCTTTTCCGGCCGCCGCACAAGCTCCTTTTGGAAATTGCCTGTTTCTGACCGTCCCTAGTCCAGTCGCATCCAAATTCAGAGGGTGGAACCGCCGACCTATGGTCAGGCAATTCCATTCCGCTATGGTGTCTGTTGGATCATCATCTGACCGACATTGTAATTAGGACCTATGTGTATTACAAGCATAATTTCATTCAACACAATAGCCCCATGGTTTGTTAAGCTAAATGAATTATTTGGATTTTGCCTATTTGTTTTTACGTAAAGTGTTGTTTTAAAATGTTGCTTATGATATGACTGATATACTTTTAAACATGTACATTTGTAAATGGGATAGTTTATATAGACTGTATGGCTTAACCCTTTAAGTGCTCCCGCCGGCCAGCGGCAGCTGTGAGCACTACCTCGGTAGTGCTGCACACGTCCATTGGCCGACGCAGCCCCGGCCACTCAATGGAACGCCCGCCCGCAGCGGCATTGCCGCGGCAGTTAAGGCGTTATATAAAAACATTGCGATTGTTTAAAAGTGAGTCTCAGTTAATTAAAGTCATGTTTCAAAATTCAGGACCTTTGGATGCTGGTCTCAATACCAAACTCGGAGTGTGGGGATCCATAGGCGCCAGTGTGGGTTTCCGAAAAGTTCCTTTTGACAAACAACCCAAGCAAGTAATTTCCGCCATTTTATTTCCTCCAGGTACGAGGCAGCCTCGCGACGACCATCATAAGTGCTGTAACGTCTATGGCTTCAATGTTAATCTACATTGGATACATTTTAACCCGACAATTCTTTTATTTTTGGAGGCGCTCTTGCGAGTATCATGACGACCGAGAAACATGTGAGAAAGTCATGCAATCTCAGGTAAGTGCCACTTTTAACAACTTGTTACTTACAGTTAGGTAAATACAATCAGGCAGCTGGAAATGGGTGTATTTGACACTAACAGTTCAGTTTTATTTGTTGTTGGAGTCGAAGGGAACACCTGAATCGTTTGACTAACTGCTGTGCTCAAGAGCTAAGTTGATCAACTTTTGCTTGAACAAAATATAGAGCGAGATCGTACTTGCAATCTATTGGTATCTATAGTCTGTCTGGTTTGCCTATTAAGCTAGGAGCTGCACTTTTATGTTTCAGTTGCGAGACCTCCATTAGCGTATTTGTGATTTAGGGATTAAAATGCACATTTTTGTCATAGGCTGCACGGAAGGCATCTTTTACCACATTTCCACATGCTGGTGCTTATGCCATGCTGCTAGGCGTGTGCTGTATTATAATAAAGCCCAAGGTGCTTCCAGTGGAGCTTCAGGGTGACTTTACCACATCCTCAGCTCAGTAAGGCAAAGCTGACAGCGCACAACTGGACCTCTGCAATGAGCTCCAAAAGGACACTGTGGGGCTCTTCTGTGTTCCCAAGCAGCTCCTTAATCCAGCACAGTTTCAAAAAGCTTGAGGTGCACCTGCCGGGCTGGAAGCAGCAAGGGGCCTGACCATTCTGACACACACACTTTACTAATAATACAACTAGCCATTGATCATCTTTACTGACTGCCAGTCAAGAAGACTGGTCCCACCCTCTAGCATGACAGCCATCAACACTATGCCCTGGACAGGGAAAGGAAGAGGTAACTTTAAATTTTACTAGTGGCAGATCACATGGGGGATTAAGCTCTAAATGTTCTCAAATTCTATAATACATACTTTTACTATTGCAATAACACATGGATCTTGAGCCATCGTCTTCCACTCCTTCAAACAGTGTTTCTGTCTGCCTCCCTACCTTCAAAGGGTAGAGCCAGAAATAATTCTCACAACCACCTTGCCCAAAAGAAGAATTCTGTCCTCTTCCTCTTGAAGATTCATTCTATTGTATTGTATTGTAATTGCATTTATATAGCGCTTACTACCCCTGACGAGGCGTCAAAGCGCTTTTTCAGCGAGTAGCACGCTACTCCGGGACCCATAGAGGATTAGTGTTGAATTGGTATAGTGAAACATGCAAGTACATTTTAAGTGGTGGATAGGTTAGTCAGTTATTTGGATTTGGAATGATAGCAGAAGGATAGAGGAGGAAAAAGGTTTGTATTTATATAGCGCTTGTTGATGCACGCTATTCTGGTCGCCCATGAAGGATTAGTGGTGAATTAATATAGTGAAATATGAAGTAATTTGCCCGAGGCTACACACATTTTGGGAGCAAGTGCATACCACTGTAAGCAGAATGGTACAGGTCCCAATAGCGTCCCTACCAGAAATAGCACCACTTGAATGTGTCGCTCTAGTCCCACCCAAGATCAGGAAGTTCATCGCCATTGGCTTGTTATTGGCCAAGAGAGAAATAGCCATACGCTGGGGTGGAACAGCTTTGCCTTCAGTCAAAAGCTGGATAACTAGTCTAGCATCATGTTCTATGAGAAGCGAACTATATGCAAGTACAACCCCCCCGCCTCCAGACCTAAAATATGTGGGGTCCCTTTAGAGCGTATTTGGCTGCGCAGCAGGACAGCCCGGCCTCTCCACAGGATTAGAGTATACCACCGACGGGGGTGGAATAAAGTACAGAAATGGGTAATATTTGACAACATATTACATACTGACACATTCTGTCTGACAGCTTGCTACATAGGAAAGAACAGGCCACATAGGCAGGAATAAGCCAGACTAGTAAGAGGTAACCTTCACTGCAGCAATGTCAATTGCTGATGGAGATCGGGATGATATAAATGTTCATTGGGTATCTGTTGTTGTTCAAATGTAACATCCCGCTTGAACATCTTGACTGCATATTCTATACTGTACTATTGTAAAATGTCTTTGTATCCACCAATGCATGACTTAATGTTCTGTGGAAACTGATAAATAAAGTTACTAAAAAAAAATGAAGCAATTTCAGTGGTGGATAATAGTCAGTTATTTGGAGTGAGAAGGATTTGGGGGGGGGGGGTGAAAAGCGAAAAAAAGTTTGCATTCATATAGCACTTGTTACCCCTGATGGGTGTTGAAGCACTTTTCTGGTGAGTAGTACACCACTCCGGAACCCATAAAGGATTAGTGTTGAAAATTAGTATAGTAAAATATGAAGTAATTTGAGTAGTGGATATGTTATTCAGTTATTTGGGTAGAGAAGGGTAGGTGGCGGGATGGAAGCGGGAAAGAGGTTTGTATTTATATAACGCTTGCTACCCCTGATGGGCTTTTGAAGCGCAAATAGTACGCTACTCTAGAACCCATCAGGATTAGTGTTGAATGAGTATGGTGAAGCGTAAGAGTAATTTTAGTGGTGGATATGTTAGTCAGTTATTTGGATTGAGAAGGGTTGGGGATGGGGTAGAAAAGGGGAAAGGTTTGCATTTTATAGTGCTTATAACCCTGATGGGGTGTTGAGACGCTTTATTGGCGAGTAGCATGCTACTCTGGAACCCAATAAAGGATTAGCAGTGAATTAGTATAGTTGAATATGGAATTTGAGAAGTGAACATGTTAGTCTGTTAATTTGGATTGAAAAGGATAGTGGAGGGATAAAAGAGTGAGGTTTTTTTTTAGATCTTAGCAGTAGGAGGAGGCTTTTGGATGAGTAAAAATGAGTTTTGGAGGAGAGGAGTCAGAGGGAAGAGTTTAGAAAGTTTTGTTTTAGGGGATCTGTACAGTAAAAAGAGGTGTCAGATGATGCAAGGAGGGGTAGAGCAGGAGAGCGTCTATAAAGGGTTATGTTGGGGATCATAATAGTGGTATGGGGTTTGGGATAAATGAGAGAGTGGATGTAGAAGATATATTGATAGATGTATAGGATGAGGGATAGGGTAGTGCATTGGAAAGAGTAGTAGAAAGAAGTTTGAGATGAGTCAGAAGGTTGGGCTAGAAGATATATTGAGCAAAGTATAGATTGAGAATTAGGTAATGCATTGGAAATGCTAAATTAGAAGAAATTGATAAATATATTGATCCATAAGTACATTGAAAGTATATAGATACATAAAGGAGGTAAGTATGTGTAGATTAAAGATATTAATAGAGGCACAGAATGAGAAATAGGGTAGTGCATTTGATATGCTTTTTCAGGAGAAAAGTAACAGACACACAGATCCAAGTACATGCAATGGTACATAGATGCACACTGGAAGGTATGTACATGCAGACCAAAGATGATTTTTATTTATTTATTATTACTGTTATTTATTCTCTCGACAACATAATTATTTTACATGTTTATACAAAGTAATACACAAAGATAAGTCATATCAATAGTGAAAACAAATGCTTATATACAAAGGGATATGCTTTAAATTTCTGTTTGCTTTTGGTGCTTATGTGGGGAAGAGCTAAATCTTGAGTAGTTTCCTGAAGATAAGGTGGTTGTCGGTGGACCTTATGTTGGGGTGTAAAGAGTTACATAGTTTGGCTGCTTGAACAGAGAAGTATGTGCCACCCATGGTTTTTTTTCCTGTATGGGTGGATTTTGAGGCGAGATGCTCCTTTAGTCAAGTCAAGTCAAGTCAAGTTAAAATTTGTATAGCGCACTACTCACCCAGAGGGTCTCAAGGTGCTTGAGGGAGGGGGGTATGTTACTTATCAAATATCCAAGTTTTGGGTTGTTTTCTGAAGGAGAGGTGGTTCTGTGTAAGGCGGAGGTGGGTGGGGAGGGAATTCCAGGTTTTGGCCGCTAAGTAGTAGCAAGATCTTCCTCCCATGGTGGATCTTTGGATGCGTGGAATCGCGGCAAGAGCTTGATTGGACGATCGTAGTTGGCGGGTGGGGGTGTAAAAGGTCAGGCACGTGTTGAGGTATTTGGGTCCTAGTGATGAGTACAGGCCTCAGCAAGGCCCGTAAGTGCGAAAGGGTTCGCCCTTCTGTACGCAAGTTCTCAGACTACATAAGAAATTGGCACGGAAACTGGAAAATACAAAAACATAGTTTAATAAACCTTTAAAGGTGGTACTACAGCCCACACAACACTCTACAGTATTGTACAAGGTAGCAAAAAGAACTCGAACATGCGGTCCCCTTTTATACACAAAGAAGGGGCTCATAAGTGGGCGGTTACAGCTCAAAATGCTTGATTTACAACCTTATATGGACATTTCTCAGACATGATCGATACATGGGTGGAGTTAACAGTTCATAAAGCCCCCCGAATGCACATTCCAATCCCCTCTAAGCAGAAACAGATGTTACACGTACTGGGCATGCGCTAAGCAAGCTGGAACTATTTATAGCCTGTTGCCGGGCAAACTCCAGGGGTGACAGTCAGTGAGGTAGGACTTGCCTTGTGGCGAGCACATGGCGGAATGTAACCTACAAGATGGACGCCGGAAAACAAGATGGAGTCACAATAGCATGTCTTCAGCGAATGCTTAACATTATCGCCGTTTTATTTACAAAACTAGGTCGTAGAGGGCTTTGTGTGCGTGGGTGAGGAGACGGAACGTTATTCTCTTGTTGACGGGGAGCCAGTGGAGGTCTCTCAAGTGACCAGATATGTGATTGTGGCGGGGGATGTCTAGAATGAGTCTGGTGGATGCGTTCTGAATGCGTTGGAGTTTTCTCTGTAATTTGGCTGTGGTTCCGGCGTAGAGGGGGTTTCCGTAGTCCAGTCGGCAAGTGACAAGTGCTTGGGTGACCGTCTTTCTTGTTTCGGTGGGGATCCATCGGAAGATCTTTTTGAGCATACATAGGATGTTATAGCATGAAGATGAGATGGCGTTGACTTGTCTGGTCATCGAGAGGGAGGAGTCCAGGATGAAGCCCAGGTTGCGTGCGTGGTCCGTTGGTTTGGGTGCGCTGCCCAGGGCTGGTGGCCACCATGAGTCGTCCCAAGCAGAGGGGGATGATCCTAGGATGAGGACTTGTCTGAGTTCAGTTTTAGACGGCTGTTCTTCATCCACTGGCTACGTCTTTCATCCCTTCGTGTAGGTTGGTTTTGGCGGTGTTTGGGTCTTTGGTGAGGGAGAGGATCAGCTGGGTGTCGTCTGCGTAGGAGATGATGTTGAGGTTGTGTTGGCGCGCAATGGATGCGAGGGGACTCATGTAGACGTTGAAGAGGGTGGGGCTAAGTGATGATCCTTGTGGTACACCGCAGATGACTTCAGTGGCCTGGGGGGAGGCGGACTCTCTGGGTTCTTCCAGCGAGGAACGAGATGATCCAGTCCAATGCTTTTCCATGTATCCCGACGTTGCTGAGGCGTTGTACAAGGGTGCTATGACAGACCGTGTCTAACGCTGCGGAGAGGTCCAGTAGGATGAGGGCTGCTGTTTCTCCGTTGTCAAGTAGTGTTCGAATGTCGTCTGTGGCTGCAATGAGGGCGGTCTCGTGCTGTGTTTGGCTCGGAAGCCGGACTGTGATGGGTCGAGGGAGCCGTTAGACTCGAGGAAGGCGGCAAGCTGACTGTTGACAGTTTTCTCAATGACTTTGGCAGGGAATGGGAGGAGCGAAATGGGGCGGTAGTTCTTAAGTTCGGTGGGGTCTGCTGTGGGTTTCTTCAGGAGGGCGCTGAGTTCGGCATGTTTCCAGCTTTCCGGGAAGGTAGCGGTGTTGAGGGAGCAGTTGATGATATCTCAGAGATGAGGTGCGATGATGGAGTCGTCTTTGTTGAAGATGTGTTGGGGGCATGGGTCGGTTGGCGATCCGGAGTGGATGGAGTTCATCAAGCGGATGGTGTCTTCAGTGCTGATTGGGTTCCAGGCGCAAAGGTTGGTGGTGGGGGGCTTCGATTCGGGGGTAAGAAGGGTGGACTGGTCGCCGAAGCTGTTATGTATGTCAGCGATTTTGCTGTGGAAGAACGAGGCTAGAGAGTCGCAGAGGTCTTGAGAAGGAGTGATGTTGTTGGTGCCGGCGGTGGGGTTGGTAAACTCTTTGACGATGTTGAATAGTTCTTTGCTGTTGTGGGCGTTGTTGTCTAGTCGATCCTTGAATGCTGATTTCTTGGTGGATCGGATCAGCTGGTGGTGTTTGCGGGTGGCGTTCTTGAGGGCGGTCATGTTGTCTGTGGTTGGGTTTTTTCGCCAGGCTTTCTCGAGGGTTCGGCAGATCTTTTTGGATTTCTTAAGGTCGTCGTTGAACCAGGGGGCTTGTTTGCTACCCTGCTTGTTTTGATGGTTTTTCAAGGGTGCTAATTCGTTAGCGCTGTGGGTGATCCATTGTGTGAGGTTGATGGCTGCTTGATTTGGGTCCAATGATTTGGCGGGAGGGTTTTGATATAGCGATGTGGTGAGTTGGTGTGACGACCGGATTTTATTAATGGTATTTCCGGTCAGTGGAAGGAAGCAAAAATTCAAAGTATCCCAACGGAAACCCACATAATTCTATTGCAGAAAACATGGGCAATAGACCCCTTTATGTTAAAACATCATACGGGTTACTTTGAATCTGCTGTAAAACATCAGAAATTTGGCCGGCCCTGTGGAGGATTAGCCATTTTTGTTTCAAATGACCTTAAAGCGAAACATGAGCTAATTTTCACGAACAATCCTAACTTTCTGGCAGTAAAAATCCATTATAAACCTGGTAGAAATATTCCGTATAAAGTATTGACACTAGTAAATGTATACTTACCTCCGAACAGGTCTTTAAAGAATACGCTGATCAGTGCCTTAAATAAACTATTACTAGAGCAAATATTGTATGAGCCTCTAGCCGACTATATTGTTACTGGAGATTTTAACGCCAATTTGCTAACACCCCTAGCACGGAGCGAATTTGTGCAATCTCAAAATCAACAATGGGCAATCCCTGACCCAATAATGGACCCTAATCACATTAGTCGATCTAATAAAACCGTAATAAAGTTGGTGAGGGATATGGAAGCGTTAGGTTTAAGAATATTGAATGGCAGATTTCCTACTGATTCTCCACCGGCCTGCTCATTTCATTCAAAAAATTGCTCTTCCCGAATTGATTACACCCTGACGTCCTTATCTATATTTCATAAGGTGATATCCTATTCCTTAATCAAGGTGATGGAAAGTGACCACAGCCAGCAAATTATCGACATCAACATAATATGTCCAAAATCTAAATCTTTCCTGACAATACCTGGAGAAATCTGTTCTGTTAATTATACAAAACTAGCATGGAAAACTGTAGACACGGACAAGATCACTGCAAGGGCAAAACATCTGGTGATGGAATGCATGGTCGAAAAAAGTTTAAATCCCATTGAACAATAGGAAAACTTTACACACAAAGTAGTCACTGATAACATACCATCTGTAATCACCGAAGAAAGGATAAGTTCATATTGCAAAAAAGGGGAAGATGCAGTTAATATTATCTTTTTACCTTATGCTATAAGGAAACTAAGAAGTCAACGAAACAGACTAAGAAGACACCTAAAGAAGACTCCGTCTAACAAAGATATACGAGCCTCATTGGCGGATATCAATTGTAAACTAAGGAAACTGATATGGAATGAAAAGAATAAAGGAAGACAGGACCTATGGACAAAGATATTTAATGCAAGCTCAATGGAAAATTCAAGGGAGTTCTGGAGACCTATTAATGGCTTATCTAGACCAAAGAATCTGGGAATTGGATCAAGTTTATCCGAAGAAAAATGGGTAACTTTTCTACAAACTCATCTCAATTCAAACCAACGGTCTTTGATACAACCTAAAGTCGAAAGTTCTCTAACAAAAAATTGCAAAGAAGGAGTGAAAGACGTGACTATAACACCCAGCCAAGTGGCAAGATTGATAAAAAAACAAAAAGATGGTGCCCCTGGGCCGAATGGCATTCCCTTTGCATTATTTAAAGAATCGCCCGACTTCTGGTCAGATCATCTTACAGCTGTTTTTAATGATGTGGTCCTGAGAGGGGAAATACCACCCTCGTGGAAAGGTTCGCTTATAATCCCAATATTTAAAAAAGGCAACTGGCAACAGCCAGAAAATTACCGTCTAATTACCTTACAGGATTCAGATGCAAAGCTGTTTGCCAATATTCTTTTAATGAATTTAACTGAGTGGGCAAAAGAAGTGCAGGTAATACCCCCAAACCAAACAGGCTTTGTCAAAGGCCTTGGTACAACAACAAATCTTTTAATCTTAGCAATATTAATTGAAAAGGCAATAATTGCAAATCTACCTTTATATTTGTGTTTTGTAGATTTTAAATCTGCCTTCGACTGTGTTGATCGCGAGCTTCTTTGGACCAAGCTTGCAAAACAAGGAATTCCAGTCAAGCTTTTAAAAATTATTAAACTTTTGCATTCTGATACCTGGGTTTGAGTGAGGATGGGTAATGGCTCAACTGTAACTAAAATTATTCCAACATCGAATGGGCTTAAACAGGGCTGTGTGTTAGCTCCCCTACTTTTTAACTTATTTTTATCTGATCTCACTTCTGACCTTAATGATATCAACGCCCACCCACCAAGGCTGGCTCAAACTCCGATATCAAACCTGCTATACGCGGATGATGTTGTTCTAATGAGCTATACAAAGGTGGGGATGCAACGACTGATCGACGGCATATCCAAATACTCCAAGGTAAACGGTATGCACATTAACGACGCCAAGACTAAAATGATGGTAATCACCAAAAATGTTCGATTAAAGCATGCGCATACCTGGGTTTTGGAAGGTAAAAAACTGGAACAAGTAAAGGATTACAAATACTTGGGAGTAACTTTCTGTGATAATGGAAAATTCGTTCATCAGAAAAATTAAATTACAAGGAAAGCAAATTCCATTACCTCCGCATTTAGATCTATCCAGAAATCCATTAGAGATTTGTCTTATCGCCCTCTATTAAAATCATTATCAGCTAAACTATTGCCTTCCTTAACATATGGGAGTGAGGTGCTCAATGGGAGTGATGCAGAGATTATAAATATTTTGGTAGCAAAAACCTATCGCCATTTATTTTCACTCCCTAAGAATGCCTCACAATCACAAGTAAGGTTGGAATTTGGTCTGAATGACCAATCTTGTGCAAGAAAAGGAAACATAATGAAGGCGTGGAACAGAATAAAAAATGATTATGACAACGAAATGTCCCGCCTTCTTTGGCAAGAAGTAAGCACCAACCGTTCCTTAACTATTGCCGCCTATTAAAACTCCGCAATCAAGGACTATGGTTTAGCTTCTATTTGGAACAACACGGTCAAACAGGAGAGCTTCAAGAAGACAGTAAACAAAATCACGGATTATCTCTCTTTGATAAAGGACAAAGATAATTTCACTAAAAGACACCATGCGTGGCCAATAGTAAATGGTTTTAAGAAAAAGAAGATCCAAACCTATTTGGAAACATCTTGGACCAAAAAAAATAAACAAATCTTTATGAAAGCTAGGTTTGGTATATTTCCAGGCTCATGTCATTTGGCACCATGGAAAAGACCTGAAGAATTTGGGGCGTGTACGCTTTGTAAATCTGGTCAAGAAAACATCATACACCTAATTTGCCTTTGCCCGAACCTGGAAGTCGAAAGAAAAGCGGTACTTAAGAAATTATTTAATGAACGTGGTATAAGAACCTGTAGACAGGCTCTTATGGCAAGCTTAGATCCCGAAGACCTAACAATTAACTCAGCATTTTTGAAATTTCTTATATTAGCCAAGAAAAAGTTGGACGCTTGTGTTTGATTTTGTGTAACCACTCTCAAGTTGCTTAATGGAATAATTTTATGGGTCAGAGTACTTTTTATTGTTTTATGAGAAGTATTTGTATGTAAGCAATGCATTAATATTTAAGTAGTGTATATATTTTTTATCCATATTTTGTAGGATTTTAATTAATCAAACAAATAAATAAACATGACCGGATTTTCGGACCAGATAGAATCAGACTAGAACACCACTAACCCAGCCGAAATGAAACCATCTCCCTCCTCAGGACCTACTTACAAAAGGCACCTGTGTACCTACCTAAGGATGGGGAATTAGCAATATACAAGCTTAGATCTTCTACAACACCACACTCATACCTTATAGTCTCGCTGCAACAGGGGCCCAGACTAGACTACCCTGAGGCAGTTCCGATTATCTGCTCCAGACGCCCCCACAGTGATCAACTGCTTGTTTCGTCTAGAGACTTGAGCCCAGGGACATTTCCTGATAAGATTCAGCTCCGGCCAGTTCTCTCCAGTTTGCAAAGAGCGAACAACACCTCATAACTAAAACATCACCTTTACCCTGCAAGCATCTCAGTCTGCAGAGGCAGGAAGCAAAATGGAGTCTCTCTGGTTCTGGGCCTTGTAGGCCCGAAAAGGATGAAATAGACACTTAACTCTGTCAGAGTACATACACAAACCATACCAATATGTAATCTAAAGTCAGGACTACAGGATCCAGAGTCAAGAATAAGGGATCTATCATCTTATAAAGCAGCTATCCTCTAGTTTATGCTCCTAGGTCTGGAAAAAGGCATGAAAAGGACCAAAACAGGCCAAGAATAGGGATCCAGGATGGTAGCAAGCTTTAAAGTCACCATCACTCAGAAATAGAGCCAAAAACCCAGTCAGAACACTGCACCCTTGACTTTAAATTGCTAACATCCGTAAACAACAACAAACAAATAAACAAACATCAACATAATCTATCAACAAAATCAAAAACAAAAAGAATGCCTAAAATGAATGACAACTAAGGAAAATACCACCTAAAACTTGATGTAGGGAATATAAATCTGACAACCAATTGAAAACTAATCAAAGCACCCTTGACCTGAATGTTGAAATGTAACTAAGATTGATCTGATAACAACAGAAACTAAGCAAAGCACCCTTGAACTAAATGTGCCTCAACTTCTAGTGATAACTCATGAAATCTAATGATGTGGGGAAATGTCTGTGAAATAAAAACAACAAAGGGCCTAAATGAGGCCTACCTACTTTGATCAACTTAAGAAAGGATTTGGTAAAATCTGACAAATAAACATAACAAAGGGTCCTCAAAGTCTGGGCAACTATTACTAATAGATCTAGGGCATGACCTAACTAAAAGACACACCTCCCAGGACAACTTAAAGTCTAAGGTGACCACCCTTGGAACTAATCCCACTGTTCTAAGTAAGAGTTGATGGATCAAAGTGATAGTGTAATAATAGGAAAACAAGGACAACCCCATCTCTACAAAATAGCTGGTGTAGCACTATGCATATCAAGCAAGAACATCAAAAAAAGTTATCTAAGTGTGGTGTATATATTCTTCTACAAGATAATTCAGACATAAATAGTCTGTCCAGAAATCCCTATAGCTAAAATAGCTAAATCATAGACTTAAACTTGGGAAATTGAGTAATAGTAGACTATGCCAAAGGCAATAGTCAAAGGTCATAAGTCATCTGACTCAGGAAACAGTTTGCACCTAATCCCTCTGTATCAATCTGTGGACACATGTGTGCACCATCATTCGGAACACTGCTTTCCTTTCATTGGCAAAACTGTTTTATAGAAAACAGGAAAACTATGAAATAGGTGAAAAATAAACAAGTGTAAAGTCAATCTGTATCAATAATGAAATAGCGTAGCATACTAAAACCAAAATATCATGTATCACAGGGCATTAGATTACTAAAGCAGCTCACTAATTATATACTGCGCCCTATGACTTTCAAACAATATCATTTGCATATATCAAAAGGAATCATTGAAAAAAAAGGCCTAATCATTAATATGGCACTGCATCTTTTAAACTGGAAAATCAAAACCATGAACAGGACTGGAAAATTCAGAATTGGGGACTGTATGTGGTAATTGCAAAAGTGGCATAATGTCCATCTGAAATAGAAACATGGGAAAAATGCAAGACTCAAGAATGCAGGCCAAGGAATTACGTTGCAGATTCCTTTTGTAGGAAATATAGTTATAACCAAATAAAAATGGGTTCTTTTAGATCATCACATCATCACAAAAGTCAAATAATAACTTTTATTTTCAAAAATTGAACTATTGGCTTTGTCAAAAAAAAAAATTCTGTTTAGGAAATCCAGATATGTTTGAGGCAGCCAACTGTAGATTGTAATACCAATTCGGATAGGGGGGGTGCCCACACATACAATAGGCCAGGTCACACCTCTAGGCTAGATTATCTACTAATAGACGTACTCTTATGGCCTTGGGTAAGGGACATGCAGGTGGTTCCATCATCCGAAAGTGACCACAATCCACTCTCCCTAACCATGGCTCAGTGGTGGTGCAGTCTAAGAAGGGACAATGTTACTCAGGTAGCCGTACCCCCGGATGAGTCTGAAGTCTCCCCCTGTGGTAGGAGAATAAAATGGGCGAGACTGGCCTTATCCGAGGCTAAGGTAGGGGAAATTCAATCCCTCTTAAACCAAGCAGTAACAACCCTCGGAACCTCCCTGGAAGGGGTGGGTAGAGCTAGTGGGCTTTTCGTCTCCCTGGTAGAAGCCTTAACCAACGTGTTCACTATGCACCCAAACAAGAGGGGTAATAAAGTTCCTAAAAAAACAGGAGAGGGCTGGTATACCCAAACTTGTAGGGCCCACAAGACAAGGCTAGTTGAGGCGGTAAAACTTAAGTCCCAAAGTGTGATACAGGAAGCTAGGAAGGCCTATAACAAATCCCTTAAATTTGCTAGAAGGGAGTGGGAAGAAAAATTTTGGGACGACCTGCTCCAGGCTAGTAAAATCAGGGATTCAAGGGCCTTCTGGAATCTCATAAGCACACGTAATAAACCCGATGCACTTGTGAGACCCTGTAACATCCCGCCCCAAAACTGGGTAGAACACTTTGGGGCCCTATACCTCCCTCCTAACGGGGAACTGAATGAGGGATTCGACCTTATACGTGAAATTGAACCTCATGCCTATGACCTCTTCACTCCCCTTGAGATTGAGGGGGTTATAGGCTGGGTAGCGCCCCGTAAGGCGGCGGGCCCGGATGGCCTTCCGGGGGACCTTATGAGAGCTTTCCCTGCGGAGTGGGCGAGGGTTATAGCAGCTCTTCTAAACGATATCATGATGGGAGGGGCAGTGCCAGAATCTTGGAAAGGGGCAGTGGTGGTCCCGATCTACAAAAAAGGGTGTAGGGAATCACCGGGGAATTATCGGCCTATAAGTCTGATAGACTCCACCCAAAAGATAGCTGGTAAAGCTATCCTTGGAAGGATTCTCCACTGGGTGGAGGAGAACAAAATCTTATCAGACTTCCAGGCGGGTTTTCGGGCTGGTATGGGGACAATTGAGCAGGTGTTTAGGCTGGCACTATTGGGGTGGAAGGTTGTGGAACTAGGCAAGGGTAGTCTTTATTTGGCCTTTATAGACCTGAAGACTGCCTTTGACCTGGTGCCCCGGGAAGAGCTTTGGAGGGCACTTTATGAGTTAGGATTACCTCCTTACATTCTATCCCTCCTCATTAGCCTCCATACCCATACCTATGCACAGGTCCGCTGGGGTAAAAACGGAGAGCTCACCGAGAAGATACCAGTCTCCAGGGGCGTAAGACAGGGCTGTGTCTTGGCTCCCACCCTTTTCTCACTATATGTGAACGGGGTGGTAAAACATCTTCAGCAAGAACCAGCCGACGCCCCCTGTCTCGGAGGAGTCCGCATCCCCACCCTACTCTTTGCGGACGACACGCTCCTGATTTCAAAAACCCCACAAGGCCTGCAGAAACTGCTAACACGGTTCCAGGAGTTCTGTACCGCAAAGGGGCTAATAATAAACGTGGACAAAACAAAATACTTAGTCCTAAATCCCCCTAAGAAACTGGGCCGCCCTCCTACCCTTAACTCGATCCCCTTAGAGAAAGTAGCCGAATTCGATTACCTCGGTATTCGGATTACAGATAGGCTGTCCTGGGGAAACCACATTGGTAAAATGGTTCTCAACCATAAGAGAGTAGGAGGAGCTCTTATGAGGGAGTTCAGGGCCTCACCCAGGAGATCACTCACCCCAGTAATTGACATCTACAAGGCCAAAGTAGTCTCATCCGCCTTGTATGGGGCAGAACTGTGGGGCCACTGCCGAATGGACGCCCTAGTGACAGCGGAGAGCAAGCTATTGAAATCCATTATCTCCGTCCCACTGAGCACCCCATCTGTACCAGTGTGGTTGGACACGGGCTGTAAAAACATCAAAGACCAGGCCCAGCTCCGACCGCTCCTGCTATGGACACGAATTTGGAGGGGTGAAGAACTAAAATCCTATGCTGATGCCTTGGGGGAAATTATGAGTCTGGGGGGTTGGGCCAAGATAAAATGGTTAAGAGAAACCAAAAATCTCCTGGAGAACATCGGGCTAGGGGACTGCTGGTCATCACGTTCAGCCCCACCAAAAGAAGTCGTTAAGGCCCTTTATTGGAAATGGACTTCGGAGCGTTTAATCACCAACTCTAACCATTGCAAATCTACTGTTGCTTTTTTACAAATTAAAGACTCTGTGGCCTTTGAACCCTACCTGGACTTGATTACCATCCCCTTTGACCGAGCACTTTATTTCAAATTCAGAGTTGGATCCCTCCCCGTAGGTGCTGTGGTATCAAAATGGTCATCATTGGTTCGTACTTCCCCCAATTGTGCATGTTGCCCGAACAGGGTTGAGTCTATTGCGCATGTTTTATTTGAATGCCCTGACTATGCAAGGCCCAGGAGCTTTTGGCTAAAACCTCTTTGTCGGAACATGGGCACACGTAACCACCTAGTAGCTCTACGTATTTTATCTACGGACACTTCCCCCCCAATAGTGTGCGGTATAGCAAAGTTTTTAAAACAGTTTTGGCTTATTCGTTGTAAGAGATTGTCAGTAGCTGTTTAATCTATTTTTAGCTAATTTATTGACCTTTTATCCTTTTTAAATAACTTTTCTACTGGCTTCTTGTAGCATTGTTCTCCTGTTTTTGAAATTGTAATGTTTGTATTTTATATGTGCTTACAAGATATCTTGCATATCGAATAAAAGCTTATGACTGATGACTGACTGTAATACCAATTTTAAAAGTTTAGTCAATGTAATCCATCGTTGGTTTCTCCTTAGGAAAACAGTTCATTTGTGTAGGCCACGACCCTCCATCTTCATCTGTATCCTTTGCCAAGGAAGCACGCCCTCCAGTCTGGTCATCAGCTCCAGGCACGTCAGCTTCCAGTCTGGGTCCAGGCTCAGGGGTTTTTGGGGAGGGGGCACTCATCCGAAAATAATAAACACACACCACTCCAAAATAAGAAAATACAACACTCATACAGGGCCCCCACATATCAGCCATCTGAAACGAAAAACAAGCATCATCAATCTTGCAAAAACAAATTTTCCATTCAAAAAGCACCACAATTGCTTTTCATTTCTGTGAGAAACCTCCTAATTCATAAAAAGAACTCTTCTAAATCCAAGGAATGATTTAAACATTCTACCTATACCATATTCTTTAAATTTGTTTGGGCAAAATCTAATTTTTTCTTACACAGCCATAAGGGCTGGGCCAAGCTACTCTGTCACTCCTTTGAGAAACAGCCCCCACCTCTAGAAAGATGTCCGCGCTCAGAGTTTTGAACCAGCTCCAACCATAACAAGCAGGAGCCGGGCTACACTGCGATCTAAAATTGAATCACTGCCAAATGCTGATCTCATTGCAGGAGCGAAGCTCCTGCCAAGTTTTTTCTCTACACTGCCTTCCCCTCATCGTGATGTCACCCACGGGGGGGCCTCCACCCTTTCAAAACTGTGAGCGAAGAGCCCCTGAATATGTGCCAAAAATAAAAAAAACAAGGCAAGGGCAAGTCTTCCTCGCTCCAAAAAGGGCCCCTCCTTCCAAAGCGCTCCTGAGAGCCTGGCTGAGCTATCATATCAGCCAAGGTCAAAAAACGATTTCCTTCTAACTACAAACATACCCGTTCTCAGGCTTCAGGGAAACCCTGCCTTCAATTTGAAACACTGCACAATTATTTCTAACTAATTTGAGCAAATTAGACATGGTGAAAAGCATCCTGAAAACATGAATTAATAAAGACATTTTTGCAAACTAGACACATGCTAGCATTCTCAAATAAGAAGCAAAATATTTCTTCAGGCTCATGAAAAAGTAATCTAAGACAAACTATATACCATAATTCACTGTTACTTGCTGAAAAGGAAAACATTAAAAACGACATACAGTAACATAGAAAATCAGGACACATTTCTTAAAATAATATGTGGGACACCATCAATTCAAACAAAGGGGGAAAAAAAGTTATACATGTAATTTTGCACAGCATAACCAAGAATTCATAAATGTGAGCAAGCTTTTCTGTTCTAATTATTAAAAGAGTCAGATTTATTTTTGCAGATAGCCTTTTTTCCTAACTGAATGGGAGCATTTCATTACATTTTACACTCACGCTGTTCTGCTTCATATCAGCGCAAAATACAGAATCATTTGCATTAGAACTTAAAACAAAAGGGGCAGCTTGCTTTAGGGAAATAATTAATTTTTTTTTCTTCATTTGCAAAATACACTACAGAGCATTTTTTAAAAGCACACGTTTGCATTTCACTTTTTAAAGCACATTCTATGATGGGTCTGTTTTATTTCCACAACCGGTGATCACTAATCCTAAAATACTGTTTTGTTTATCTCTCTGCACCGTCCGTGCTCAGCTAAAAACCCTCTTCTAATGCTCATTTTAAAACACCCCCTCGCAGTCCGACTGGTTGATTTATAACACTCTGACCTCCGAGTCAGACACATTAAATCATGTGTTCAAAGGCAAACCCACACAAACTCGTGGACGCATATCAAACATTATGTTAAAAGAACACAGCTTTTTTCTCTGTGCAAGATGTTACCCTTCCGTCAGCTAGCTGTCAAAGTACATAGGCGAACCCTGCAACTATTTAAAAAGTCAAATCAAACCATCATTAATCCAAACAGTCACTGACTCTTAGTGTCAGCTCACGTAACAATGCATGTTAAACAGCATATTGAAATAAACACTGCCGTCTCAATTCAAGATATTAACCCTTTGGCAGCCCAAACACAATCGTTCCCCAATGTCTGCAGATATATGGGGAAGTCAAGAACTTATCTCTCCACGTTTTCATATAACACGTGCACAGTCTCTAAACATTTTCTCTAATCACTTGAAAGAGATCCAGCTCTCTCCTGCCTAACGTAATGATAACATGCTATGTACAAGCCATATTCACAAGGAGCTACAAGCCATATTCACAAGGCGCTATTCACAAGGAACTCAATGATAACATGCTATTCACAAGCCATATTCACAAGGCGCTATTCACAAGGAACTCAATGATAACATGCTATGTACAAGCCATATTCACAAGGCGCTATTCACAAACAACTCAACAAGTCATAATGATGACATGCTATTCACAAGCCATATTTACAAGGAGCTATTTACAAGGAACTCAACAAATCATAATGATGAAATGCTATTCACAAGCCATATTTACAAGGCACTATTCACAAGAAACTCAATAAGTCATAATGATGACATGGTATTCACAAGCCATATTTACAAGGAGCTATGGGACTCAACAAGTCATATTACACTGAATACATTGCGCATTTCACAGCATAAGCAAATGCAGCAAGCCATTTAATAGGCAATTTAGAAGCCTTTTTCATACATATATCTACAATTGCACCATCACCAAGATGTAATTGGCTTCATCACGTAATGATACCCTTCAAGCCTGTCAGTTCAAACACCAGGATGAAAAGCATTTCTTCTACACTGCATAAGTCAGATGCCATGATGTACTGCAATCTCCTTACACTCCAACTGTTCAAGCCCATAGGTCAGGGACCACACCTCACCATGCAATTCACAGACTGTTCCCAGATGTCAAATTTAAAGGGTTTTAAGTCCAAATACATGTCAAGGGCCACTCCTCTGCGCTTAATTCGAAACTGCCCGACTACACCAAATGTGACGACCGGATTTTCGGACCAGATAGAATCAGACTAGAACACCACTAACCCAGCCGAAACGTAACCATCTCCCTCCTCAGGACCTACTTACAAAAGGCACCTGTGCACCTACCTAAGGATGGGGAATTAGCAATATACAAGCTTAGATCTTCTACAACACCACACTCATACCTTATAGTCTCGCGGCAACAGGGGCCCAGACTAGACTACCCTGAGGCAGTTCCGATTATCTACCATTACACACTAATAACCTGAGTATGAGTAATGAGTACATAGGCGAACCCTGCAACTAATTAAAAAGTCAAATCAAACCATCATTAATCCAAACAGTCACTGACTCTTAGTGTCAGCTCACGTAACAATGCATGTTAAACAGCATATTGAAATAAACACTGCCGTCTCAATTCAAGATATTAACCCTTTGGCAGCCCAAACGCAATCGTTCCCCAATGTCTGCAGATACATGGGGAAGTCAAGAACTTATCTCTCCACGTTTTCATATAACACGTGCACAGTCCCTAAACATTTTCTCTAATCACTTGAAAGAGATCCAGCTCTCTCCTGCCTAATGTAATGATAACATGCTATGTACAAGCCATATTCACAAGGAGCTACAAGCCATATTCACAAGGCGCTATTCACAAGGAACTCAATGATAACATGCTATTCACAAGCCATATTCGCAAGGCGCTATTCACAAGGAACTCAATGATACCATGCTATGTACAAGCCATATTCACAAGGCGCTATTCACAAGGCGCTATTCACAAAGAACTCAACAAGTCATAATGATGACATGCTATTCACAAGCCATATTTACAAGGAGCTATTTACAAGGAACTCAACAAATCATAATGATGAAATGCTATTCACAAGCCATATTTACAAGGCACTATTCACAAGAAACTCAATAAGTCATAATGATGACATGGTATTCACAAGCCATATTTACAAGGAGCTATTCACAAGGGACTCAACAAGTCATATTACACTGAATACATTGCACATTTCACAGCATAAGCAAATGCAGCAAGCCATTTAATAGGCAATTTAGAAGCCTTTTTCATACACATATCTACAACTGCACCATCACCAAGATGTAATTGGCTTCATCACGTAATGTTACCCTTCAAGCCTCTCAGTTCAAACACCAAGATGAAAAGCATTTCTTCTACACTGCATAAGTCAGATGCCATGATGTACTGCAATCTCCTTACACTCCAACTGTTCAAGCCCATAGGTCAGGGGCCACACCTCACCATGCAATTCACAGACTGTTCCCAGATGTCAAATTTAAAGGGTTTTAAGTCCAAATACATGTCAAGGGCCACTCCTCTGAGCTTAATTCGAAACTGCCCGACTACGCCAAATGTGACGACCGGATTTTCGGACCAGATAGAATCAGACTAGAACACCACTAACCCAGCCGAAACGTAACCATCTCCCTCCTCAGGACCTACTTACAAAAGGCACCTGTGTACCTACCTAAGGATGGGGAATTAGCAATATGCAAGCTTAGATCTTCTACAACACCACACTCATACCTTATAGTCTCGCGGCAACAGGGGCCCAGACTAGACTACCCTGAGGCAGTTCCGATTATCTACCATTACACACTGATAACCATCAGTGCTCACGCAAGCCACAATCTGGTGGGTATGCACACTGACTACAATCAGTGCTCTCGCAAGCCACAATCTGGTGGGTATATATTTCCTACGTGCACAAGCCACAATCTGGTGGGTATACACACTGACTTCAATCAGTGCTCTCGTTACACACCAGGTCCTCCTGGTGCTCTCGCAAGCCACAATCTGGTGGGTATAACACCGCTACACAACGACGATCCCTTTCCTATGAATACCTTCAGCTTTCTCTCTCTCTGTTGGGAAGTTTCTCTCATACATCTAATATCTACTGGGGATGTCTCATATACAATTATTATATTTTATGTGGTACACAAGAATGGCCAAATCACAATATGCAAAGGTTATTATCAAATACAAGTGCTCCTCTACTCCCATTTAATCCATCAGTTACCATTTCAGCATCTGGCTAGAAGAAAGGTTAACTCTATTATGAATAACAACCATAGCACAATAGTACTATATGCAAAGGTTATTCCCTGATTTAGGCGCTCCTTCTCCCTTTTAATCCATCAGTTACCATTACAGCATCTGGCTAGAAGAAAGGTTAACTTTATCATAAGGGAACAACCATCACGCACTAGTTTGCTAAGAACTGGGGTATCTTTATTCATTAATAACATCAACAATAACTAGCAATCTAGACATAGCCTGAAAAGTAAAGGGGAATAGACACATACACAGATCTGCGGGGTCTCTTTATTATAATGGAAAGCTTTATTACTATAACACATAACTGTAGATAGCTAAAAAGGGAATGGATTATACTGCACACCGCTGAAAGAAAAAGGATTAGCAATACAGTAGGGAATCTAACCTAGGAAATAAAAGACAAGATTAATGTATATGGGCACTAATATAAAAAAAGGACAGATATCACCTGATTAGTATGAAGTCTTGTTCTAGCTGTCATCTGGGTTCCTCTCTCATCTGTGCCTTGGCTCCTCAGATTCTCCCCTGCACTCTTGGACACACATCTGCGCTGATCACTCTGCACTGGATTCCTCTCCCCCACGAACTGTCTTCACCTTCAAACTTCAGTATAATGATATAGTTTCTGCCGCTCTGATAACCGTCTGCTCCACTAGCTTCTTCACTCTGTTTGATTATCCCAGCTCCAATGTCCAACTCACTCCAGCTGCTCCCACAGGCTAATCCACGATATAACTTCAGTCTCTTCCAAAAGGCATCACTCCAGACTCCAGCTGTTAACTGCCTGCTTCAACTGATCACAACTCCTTCTGATAAGTAACTGCTTCGGACTGCTTTCTTCAGCTCCAAACATCATCTAACTTCTCTCTTCAGCTCCAAACACCATCTGCACTCTCTTCAGTTCCAGACACCATCTGACTTCTCTCTCCAGATCCAACTGACTGCTCTCTCTGGTTCCAACTCACTGACTGACTTCTCTCATTCCAAGAACCGACTGACTGCTCCGCCTCTTCTGCACTTCGCTAATATGGAATGCTCTCCCCTAGTGGAAAGTTCCAGCCAGTAGCCTCCTCCCACCGAATCCATGCACCAGGCTCCCTGCTCCAGACGCCCCCACAGTGATCAACTGCTTGTTTCGTCTAGAGACTTGAGCCCAGGGACATTTCCTGATAAGATTCAGCTCCAGCCAGTTCTCTCCAGTTTGCAAAGAGCGAACAACACCTCATAACTAAAACATCACCTTTACCCTGCAAGCATCTCAGTCTGCAGAGGCAGGAAGCAAAATGGAGTCTCTCTGGTTCTGGGCCTTGTAGGCCCAAAAAGGATGAAATAGACACTTAACTCTGTCAGAGTACATACACAAACCATACCAATATGTAATATAAAGTCAGGACTACAGGATCCACCCTCTACTATAGGTAGGATGATGAAAGGACACATAATTATGTCAAAGCCAATAGGTAATAGATGGATAAGAGTCAAGAATAAGGGATCTATCATCATATAAAACAGCTATCCTCTAGTTTATGCTTCTAGGTCTGGAAAAGGCCTGAAAAGGACCAAAACAGGCTAAGAATAGGGATCCAGGATGGTAGCAAGCTTAAAGTCACCATCACTCAGAAATAGAGCCAAAAACCCGGTCAGAACAGTTGGTCGGTGGTAATTTTGTTTCAGTTTCTACGGGGGATTTGTTGTGGGTGGTGGTGAGTCGTGGTTTTTCTGTGGTTGAAGTAGACGCAGCTGTGGTCCGTCCAATGGAGTCCTGTGGCGTGATTGAAGGAGATGTGCTTGCAGGAGGAGAAAATTGGGTCGAGCGTGTGTCCAGCGTAGTGGGTGGGGGTGTCTACCAATTGTTTGAGTCCAAGATTGGTGAGGTTGTCCAGAAGGGTGGTTGTGTTGCTGTCGTTGTTCTTTTCTAGGTGGAAGTTAAGGTCTCCTAGTAGAATGTAGTCCTTGGAGGGGAGGGCGTGTGGGCTGATGAAGTCAGTGATGTCTTCGCTGAATTGTGTGCGGGGTCCTGGTGGTCTGTAGATGAGGGTACCACTGAGTGTGGTCTTAGGGTCGGTGTGAATCTGGAAGTGAAGGTGTTCAGCGGCTGCGAGGTTGTCGTCGGAACTGGTGGTGATGCGGATGGTGTTCTTATGAACGATGGCGATGCCTCCTCCTGTTTGGTTGATGCGGTCCTTTCGGATGATCTTGTAGCCGTCCAGGATGGCTATGGCGATGACGGGCGCTGATGAGGCGTTCATCCAGGTTTCTGTAAGAAAGGCGACGTCTGGCTTTGTGGTGTCTAGTAGGTTCCATAGTTCAGTGGCGTGTTTGTGGACCGAGCGGGTGTTGAGCAGGATGCACTTCAGGTGGTTAGTGTCGAAGCTCTGTTTGGCGTGTGTGTATTTGGCGTGGGTCCTGATGCTGTCGAACTTGCAGGAGTGGCAGGTGAAGGGTCATGGGTGTATCCTGGGGGGCTTGGTTGCAGTCTGGCAGACGGCCGGAGTTGAGTGCTGAGAGGGTATCGGCGTCGTACGTTATGCGGCTGGAGTGGATTTTGCGGGGACCAGGGGGTCTGGCGCTGGGCGTGGTCCAGGCGCGGTCGGGCGTAGACGGGCTTACCTTTGGCGCGCCTTAGGCGTGCATAGTGCGCGCCCACTGAGCGTGACGCTGCGCGTATGTTGCTCTGACATAAGTGGATGGTGGAGGGGGGCGGAGCGAGGGAGGAGCAGCTGGGAGGCGGGAGCGGGGTGGAGAGACGGGCTAGGAGGCACAACAACAAAATGCAGCAACAACAAAAGCGAAACAGGACGAGATTGGGGCACAATGTGGTATATCGCTATGGGTAGTGTCACCGGCAAAATCAGGCACTAATTAATATTACCAAGCAATGCGAGCAATGCGAGCAGCAGAGCGCTACCATACTAAACAGGCACAAATTAATTTCAAAGCAATGCGAGCAATGCACAAATTAGTTCTTGGCAGCAGTGAGGAATATAGCACTACGATACCCAAGAGACCAGGGAGCGTGAGGAGGGACCGCTTCTGAACGAGTCAGGACGGTCACAGCGCTTCACCAGACGGGACGATCCTTAACTCTCAGTGGGAGGGAGGAGCAGCTGGGAGGCGGGAGCGGGGTGGAGAGACGGGCTAGGAGGCACAACAACTAAATGGCAGCAACAACAAAAGCGAAACAGGACGAGATTGGGGCACAATGTGGTATATCGCTATGGGCAGTGTCACCGGCACAATCAGGCACTAATTAATATTACCAAGCAATGCGAGCAATGCGAGCAGTAGAGCGCTACGATACTAAACAGGCACAACTAATTTTCAAAGCAATGCGAGCAATGCACAATTACTTCTAGGCAGCAGTGAGCAATAGAGCGCTACGATACTGAGCAGGCACAAATTAATTTCAAAGCAATGCGGTGATACAAAACAGCTTGAAAGTGGATATTCTGGCAACCGGTAACCAATGTAGGGCTTTCAAGGCACGGGAGATGTGGTCTCGCAGTTTGATATGCAAGAGTAGTCTGGCAGCGAGTTCTGAATCCGTGGACCCATGTAGGATTAGTGTTCAATTAGTATAGTGAAACATGCAAGTACATTTTAAGTGGTGGATAGGTTAGTCAGTTATTTGGATTTGGAATGATAGCAGAAGGATAGAGGAGGAAAAAAGTTTGTATTTATATAGCGCTTGTTGGCACACGCTATTCTGGTAGCCCATGAAGAATTAGTGGTGAATTAATATAGTGAAATATGAAGTAATTTGCCCGAGGCTACACACGTTTTGGGACCAAGTGCATACCACTGTCAGCAGAATGGTACAGGTCCCAATAGCGCCCTTACCAGAAATAGCACCACTTGAATGTGTCGCTCTAGTCCCAGTTCATCGCCATTGGCCTGTTATTGGCTAAGAGAGAAATAGCCATACGCTGGGGTGGAACAGCCTCGCCTTCAGTGAAAAGCTGGATGACTAGTCTAGCATCATGTTCTATGAGAAGCGAACTATATGCGAGTACGACCCCCCGCCTGCAGACCTAAAGATATATGGGGTCCCTTTAGAGCGTATTTGGCTGTGCAGCAGGACAGCTCGGCCTCTCCACAGGATCAGAGTATACCATTGATGGGGGTGGAATAAAGTACAGAAATGTTTAATATTTGACTACATATTACATGCTGACACATTCTGTCTGACAGATTGCTACATAGGAAAGAACAGGCCACATAGGCAGGAATAAGCCAGTCTAGTAAGAGGTAACCTTCACTGCAACAATGTCAATTGCTGATGGAGATCGGGATGATATAAATGTTCATCTGTTGTTGTTCAAATGTAACATCGCACTTGAACATCTTGACTGTATATTCTATACTGTACTATTATAAAATGTCTTTGTATCCATCAATGCATGACTTAATGTTTTGTGGAAACTGATAAGTAAAGTTATTTTTAAAAAATGAAGTAATTTCTGTGGTGGATATTAGTCAGTTATTTGGAGTGAGACGGATTTGGGGGGGGGATAAAAAGGGAAGAAAGGTTTGCATTCATATAGCACTTGTTACCCCTGATGGGTGTTGAAATGCTTTTCTGGTGAGTTGCACGCCACTCCGAAACCCATAAAGGATTAGTGTTGAAAATTAGAATAGTAAAATATGAAGTAATTTGAGTAGTGGATATGTTATTCAGTTATTTTGGTAGAGAAAGGTAGGTGGCGGGATGGAAGAGTGAAAGAGGTTTGTATTGATATGGCGCTTGCTACCCCTGATGGGCTTTTGAAGTGCAAATAGCATACTACTCTGGAACCCATCAGGATTAGTGTGGAATGAGTATGGTGAAGCATGAGAGTAATTTTAGTGGTGGATATGTTAGTCAGTTATTCGGATTGAGAAGGGTTGGGGATGGGGTAGAAAAGAGAAAAGGTTTGCATTTATATAGCGCTTGTAACCCTGATGGGGTGTTGAGACGCTTTATTGGCGAGTAGCATACTACGAGGAACCCAATAAAGGATTAGTGGTGAATTAGTATAGTTGAATATGGAATTTGAGAAGTGAACATGTTAGTCTGTTAATTTGGATTGAAAAGGATAGTGGAGGGATAAAAGAGTGAGGTTTTGTTTGTTTTTAGATCTTAGCAGTAGGAGGCTTTTGGATGAGTAAAAAGGAGTTTTGGAGGGGAGGAGTCAAAGGGAAGAGTTTAGAAAGTTTTGTTTTAGGGGATCGGTATAGTAAAAAGAGGTGTCAGATTATGCAAGGAGGGGTAGAGTAGGAGACAGTCTATGAAGGGTTATGTTGGGGATCATAGTAGTGGTATGGGGGTTGGGATAAATGAGAGAGTGGATGTAGAAGATATGTTGATAGATGTATAGGATGAGATATTGGGTAGTGCATTAGAAAGAGTAGTAGAAAGAAGTTTGAGATGAGTCAGAAGGTTGGGCTAGAAGATATATTGAGCGAAGTATAGATTGAGAAATAGGCTAGTGCATTGGAAATGCTAAATTAGAGGAAATTGATAAATATATAGATCCATAAGTACATTGAAAGTATATAGATACATAAAGGAGGAAAGTACATGTAGATTAAAGATATTGATAGAGGCACAGGATGAGAAATAGGGTAGTGCATTGGATATGCTTTAACAGGAGAAAAGTAACAGACACACAGATCCAATTACATGGAATTGTACATAGATGCACAATGGAAGTATGTACATGCAGACCGAAGATGTTTTATATTTATTTATTATTATTGTTTTTTAGTCTCTCAACAACATAATTATGTTATGTTTATACAAAGTAATACACAAAGATAAGTAGATATCTATAGTGAAAACAAATGCTTATATACAGAGGGATATGCTGTACATTTCTGTTTGCTTTTGGTGCTTATGTGGGGAAGAGCCAAATCTTGAGTAGTTTCCTGAAGATAAGGTGGTTGTTGGTGGACCTTATGTTGGGGCGTAAAGAGTTACATAGTTTGGCTGCTTGAACAGAGAAGGATGTGCCACCCATGGTTTTTTCTTTTATGGTGGGATTTTGAGGCAAGATGCTCCTTTAGAGCGGTGGTTCCTTTGTTGAATGTGTTTGGTGATTTTATTCCTGAAAGAGTGGTCCGATTCCATGTATTGCTCTGTGGGTGATACAAAGCAGCTTGTACGTGGATCTTCTGGCAACCGGTAACCAATGCAGGGCTTTCAAGGCATGGGAGATGTGGTCTCTCAGTTTGATATGCAAGAGTAGTCTAGCAGCGAGTTTTGAATCTGTTGTAGTCTTTTAATTATTATTATTATTATGTTTCTAATATAGCGCCTGAATCGACCCCCGAAGGGGTATCTCCGCGCTTGCCTTGGGAACCCGTCCTGGCTTTTCCCTGTGAGATAGCCCCTACAGGGCATCCCCAAGGTGAAAGCCAGGCATCCCGCCGCGGGGGGCCGTTGTGGAGATTAAGCAAGCTTAATGCCCAGAGTTGCAGAGTGAGAACCCATGATTAGGTCAGGCACCGAAGCGAGAATTATCGAGTCCATGGACATTTGAGCTCAAGACCCTGCCGCGTCGGGAATTGAACCCTGGTCCCGGGTCTGACCTCTGCTTCAGGGTCTGCCTGCTCTAACCAGTGAGCCACACTTCTCCACAATGGTCATTAAAGGTGATCTGTGTTAGAGGCTATTGGCGTAATCGAGTTTGGACAGAACAAGGGAGATGGTAGCTTGGACCTTGTGTGGAAATCCCAAATGAGGGAAAGTGCGTCGCAGCATTTTTATACTGACAAAGCTTGATCTTGCTAGTTTATCTACTTGGGCATTCATCGACAGCTTGGAGTCCATGGTCATTCCGAGGTTTCTTACTTCCTTCGATACTTTAGGCAGTGATCCCAGTTCATTAGGCCATGTGGCAAGTGGGTTGTAATGTATCCAATCGCCACGTGAGTATTTCAGTTTTTTAAGCCTTAAATTTGAAATGGCTCCAAGTCATCCACTGATCCACGGCTCTTAGACAACTGGAAATGGGTGATTTTCCAATGTCTTTGGGGCATTCCAGTTGAAGGAGTATTTGTGTGTCATCTGCATAGTTATAGCATGTGAGGTGAAATTTATTGATCAGTACTGGTAATGACTTCATGTAAATGTTGAAAAGCATGGGCAAGATGATAGAACCTTGAGGGACCCCTGCTTTTGTGGAGTACGGTTTGGACGAGAAAGGTGGGGTATGGATGACATTAGTTCTGTTTCGAAGGTAGGACGCGATCCAGTCTAGAGCATTTTCCTCTATGCCGGCTTCATAGAGTCTTTGTTTCAGTGTGTCATGGTCAACCGTGCCAAAAGCAGCTGAGAGGTCCAAGAGGAGTAGTGTAGCAACCCCGTTGCGGTCCACTATATTCTTCAGGTCATCCCAGATGGCAAGGAGGGCAGATTCAGTGCCTCTTCCCGGATGGACTCCTGTTTGGAAGTCTGAAAGTATGTTGCTCTCTTCACTAAATTCTGACATCTGGGCGAACGCTGCTCTTTCTATCAGTTTGACCAGGAAACGTCCATTTGTAATCAGTCTGTAGTTGCCAGATTTCCGCGGGTCCAAGTTTGTTTTCTTCAGTAAAGGGCGAATGTGTGATTTGTTTAGTTCTTCTGGAAATATTCCAGTAGTTAAGGAATCATTGATGATTCTTCTTACTGGAGTGGCAGCAGAGGTTGTTAAAAGAATTGTTTTGAAAGTTTGTGGCGGACAGGGGTCAGAAGGGCTGCCGGCAGGCCTGCTTTCTTAGAACAGGTCCATAAATTCATTGTGTGAGATGTGTTGGAAGGAATGGAGAGGCTTGATCAGAACATTCTTGGATTGTTGTTTTGTACAAGGGTTAGTGCTGGTGTTCTGTTTCTGTTTTAACCCCTTCCATGCTGATGACAGAACGGTTCCGTCATCAGCGTCGGTTGAGCTGTGCTGATGACGGAACCGTTCCGTCATGACTCCGCCCGTGCAAGGCGGAGTCAGCACAGGCGGGGAATACGCCCCACACGCAAGGGGTTAAGTACGAGTCCAACGTGTCTGCTTTGTCCTTGTAATGATTTGCCAGTTTGTCTGTGAAATCTTGAGTAACAGGATGAGTTCCTTCTAGGCAATTTGGTTTGCGAAATTCATTGAGTATTTTGTAGAATTCTTTATTTGCCCATTTAGTGTTTTGAATTCTGTCTGAATAGTACCTTTAGTTAGCTTTTTTGATAGCCGACTTGTATAATCTGTCAATTTTCTGTAGGTGAAGTTTGTCTTGTTTGGCGTTTGTTTTGAGCCAGGTACATTGCAGCTTTCTAATGTGTTGTTTTATGTATTTAAAGTCTATGTTTCTCCAAGGCTCTTTTTTACTTTTGTTCTGTTGTGTGGTTTTGAGTGGTATCAGGATGACAAAAGCTTCCTGTAGCCACTCATATAGATTTTGAACAGAATGTAATGTTTCCAGATTTGTACTGGATGTTAGTTGTGTTTCTAAGTGTTCCAAATTTAGTTTTTCCACGGCCAATAGGTGGATGGATGTAAGGTAGTTTTCAGGTGAGTCCCTTAGTGTTGTTTTATGTTGGAAAGCAAACAAGTGAGGGTCTGACTATGTGACTGGAGTTATAGTTTGAAAGGTAACTAATTCAGTATTGGCAAAATTGACATCTAGGATATGTCCAGCGGTGTGTGTCGGATTGTGGACAATCTGATGCAGGTTCAATGCGTCTAGGCCAGTGATTATTGTTTTTGGATGAGTCATATTGGGTTTATCAAAACAAATGTTAAGGTCACCCAGAACACATAGGTTGGAGTGTATTGTTATCAGGTTTGAAACTGTGTCTAGAAGTGCATCTGGGAATGTTGCCTTGCTAGGTGGAGGTCTGTAAAGGAGCAGGAAGTTACAGGAGGAAGGATTGTAGGATTGCAGGGTGTAGGATCATGTTAGAAGAGTCTCACAGTTCTTTATGGAGATGTTGTCAATTTTAGGTATATGTATTGTTTGCCTGAATACAACAGCTAGACCACCTCCTTTTTGGGCTATACGATTTTGGGTGATTGTTTGATAGCCTAGAGGAATGGCTTCATGCAGGACTGGAGCCATATCCTCTCCCAACCATGATTCGGTTATAAATAGTATTTCTAGTTTTGCATCAGTGAGAAGGTCGTAGATGTGATGCTTGTTTTTAGAAAGGGATCGAGCATTTATTAGTAGACAGTTTAGTGAGTGGCCTTTGGTGATAGTGGGACCTTGTTTTGTAGAAGAGTGATCAGTATTATGTGGGTTTGTAGCAGGTGTGTTTTTAGTACTGGTATTAGCTGTATTATGATAGCAATCGTGTAGCTGTTCTGTATCGTGTTCCTCATCCAGCATGCTAAGAAGGCATTTTGATGGGTCTGGTTGTGTATGTGTTGGAGATGTTGTTTGAGAGTGAGTTGGAGTGCTGTGTTGCTTTTGTGGTGTAACATTGTTGTGCAGTAGACATGGGGAAGCAAATTTGTGAGGTGTGGCATGTTGCTTATATTTTTTGCATGTGTTTAAGGCAGATGGTGTATGATTCAGGGGAGGTGGTGCAGCATGTGGGTCATGTAGTAATGTTCTAAATTGTCCAATTTATGAGAGGCGATTAGAAGAGATTTGCTGTATTGCTGTATCTGTGTTAGGTGTGGTGGAAGAGGGAACGCTTGGCATTTTAGTTTGTTCCTTTGTGTGGTTTGAAAGGTGGGTGTATGTTTGTATTTTGTGATAGTAAGTATTATGAGGTATTGCACTTTGAAGATCTTGTTGTGCTGGTGTGAGTGATATGTGTTGCTTTTGAGGTGTAGTGAAAAAGGGTGGCAATGGATTTGTTTTATGCAATGGATTTAGTTGTATAGTATTGTTTGTGAGAGGAGGTTGTGAGGTAGAGGGGGTGATGATGTGTTTATGAGTAGAGTGTATGTTGAGTGTAAGAGGGAATGAAATAGAGGTAAAAGTGTTTATCTTAGACTGGTCTGTTGCAAGAGTTACAAAGTGTGGTGGTGTGCAGTGTGTGTGTTGTGCGTTAGTGTTTTTATGGTACAAGGGAGAGGAGGGTGTTTGTTGGACAACTGATGGAAGGATGATTATATGTTTGTTAGTGATAAAACGTGGTCTGTTAGGTGTAATTACAGCAGGGAGCGTGTGTCTGAATGGGATGTAGTTATGTGTGGTGTTGATTGGCATTCGGTTAGTGATGAGTGTATTGGTTAGTGGTATAGGATAGAGTTGTGTACTGTTTGTAGATGATGGTGGATATGTGTGGTAGTTGGGATAGTAGGGTGTGTAGATGTGGTTTGGTTGGGTTTGTAGTGCATGCTGGTACATTAATCTGTACATAGTGTTGTGCGTGGTGTACATTTGGTGTGAGTGTGTTGCTCTGTTTGTGGATGGTGTGGGCTGGGTATTGCTAAATGGGAAAATGGGCAGCATTCCTGGCCCTGGTCCTGGTCTGTCTCGAACAGGCTCAAACAGGCAACTGCTCTTGTCCTCTCTGCCCTTAGCCTCGACGCCCGGGCTGAGACGCCCTAAGCCTGGCCTTTTATAGCCCTAGTAATCAGGTGACTCCTTCAGCCAATGGGAATCCTAGCCCTAACACTATCCAATCACAACACTAGCCCTAAAATCTAGAACCAATAGGAGACAGGACCTTACAGCCAATCTTAGCCCTAGTCCAAGCAACCAATCAGTTCAAAAACCCTGATCTCTAAGTACAAAAGAGGCCCTAGCCCTACCAGTAGTCCCAACACAAGTCCAATCAACCAATGGCACAGGAAGCCCTAGTCCCTACTTCCAATAGAAAGCCTAACCCTACTCTTAGTCCCACAACTAGTCCAGCAACAAATCACACCAGAAGCCCTAATCGCTACTTTCAATTAAAGGTCTAACCCTAGCCCTAGTCTCACCCTACTCCCAACAACCAATAACATAGGAAGCCCTAGTCCCTACTTTCAATATAAATCCTAACCCTAGCCCTAGTCCCAAACATACATGGATTGAATCACAGACCCAGAAACCAATCAGAACCCTCAAATACCAAATCAATGAGGATATTAACCCGAATCCAATTTAAACACCAGATACAACCACCAATCAGTGCATACATGTACCAACCACTAGCAGACCATATAAGGTCCCAGCAACCTCAGGCAAGGTTTGCTGGCCATGGAGTTGGAAGCTGCTTCTCCTGTTCCGAATCTCCTAGGAGTCAGACAGGCTCAATCCACACTTTGGACTTCTGAAGGTAAAGGCCTCACTAACTTGAAATCTAACAATGCTGTTTGAATAAAACTTTACTCTCTCTCCTGGCCAAAAACAAAGTGCACAGGCCCTAGTAAACACAGTTTAAACAGCTCACAGAAGCACCCTCTGATGTAGAATATCATTGTTGCTGGGGGGGTGGGGAGGCAGGGGGGCTGGTTTCACTGGTTTGTGAGCACAAAATGGTGACTGAGGTGTACTGTTTTAACATACAGGTCTTAGCACAGAGCAAAGGAGAAATTTGAAGGGAAAACTGAATTGTCACCAGGAATGAGAGGGATAAACTACAGAGGTTGCACTGCAAATCCCACAATTCAACACGTTAAATGGAAGCAATCATGGCAGGGAAAACCACAAGTTTAAAACACAAAACAGGTGATAAAATATGCAATCACAGGTAGGTGAGAGGGAGCAACCACCGTCACCTGTACTCCTCCCCTGCTCCTCCTACATTTTCAGCCACGCCCCCGCTTCACGGGACGTACGCGCGCCGGGCGAAGCCGGGCCAAGGGCGGGCCCGCTTGAGCCCGTTTGAGACCGCAGGAGGCTGGGCTGAGCCAACTCTCTAAGCCTCCCAAGACTAATGGATATGTTGGATCACTAGTAAGTGAACTACAGTCTTACTGAACGGACATTTACAAGTGCAACTAAACTGTGAACAACAATGGCAGCATAAGAGGAAAGGTGCCGGATTGGGCTATGTGGCAGGAACATTAGACCAGTTCATTAGGAGGGCATCATCTCTTTTAGCACATGTGATAGAGATTACTGAACGCAGACTCTCGACTGACCCCATTTTTTCTAAACGGTCGTCACAGGGAGGGATAATGAATGTTAGCTCGCCCCAAAGCCTGGTGCAGCCCCTCACTCTCCCCGATACTCAGAAGATGAGCCTAGAGTTGCAGCATAATGAGAATGTGACTATTACTAAGGAGGGAGAGGGACCGCACCCTTTGATGCCACGAAGTGAAGCACCACAGAACTATACTAACATTGTGGTTCTATGTACTGCTTTGGTCCGTTAATCCTAAGGAATGTGTACAGGAGACAACTTCCAAAAGGAAGCGCCGAGGAACCCAGCCGAAAGGGAAGAACCCTAAGGTGTCTAGCGGAGCAAGCAAGATGAAAGTTCTAGGGTTGCCCCGGAAACTATCGAAGTTTTATCTCTCTCCTCCCCAGTGCCAAAGGATGGTAATTTAGAGGACAGCGTCATTGGACTTCCTAAGACTGACGACGATTACAGGTGAAAAATAGGTGCCCTAATGCAATCATCTTTGGACCTTATACTAGCGAGACTCTCGTCGATTGAGAATAGGCTTACAGAACTTGAGTCTTCATTATCTAATGTTGTTAATGGTATTGAGAGTATTACTGGGGGAGTTGGTCAGGATAGAGACCCCGCAAGGGCGAGAGCTGGGGGGGAAGCTGAGGTCCAAGCAGGCACTAATCCAGCTACAGTTACTGGACTGGGACTCCGACTGATGCTCATAAATACTATGAGACAGGAACTAACGATTAGAGAAAAATTGGCAGAAGGAGAAACACAGAATGGGGTTGTCCCTCTTATTTAGAATCCCAGAGCTACTTGCAGCCAACAAGACTCATTCAAAGGGGATGCAGAGGGATAAAGGGGCAAAAGATGTAACCCAACATTTAGATCTCCCCCCCCCCCCGTGTGCACACCCTATGTTACGGTCCAGACCGGTGTTCCAGAACTCAATCAAGGGCAATTTGAAACCCACGAGCAGCTAAAAAACAAGATGATACACTGGTTAAACATTAACAGACCTCTCCTCCCCGGGGCACAGTTTAAAGTCTTATTTGTTAGAAGGGTGTCCTGGGTAGGATCCAAACAGAAAAATACACCAGGAGACTGTATTGTCATTAACTTCAACGATCCAAGGGCTGTTGAATATGTCTGCTGGGGTGCTTTGGTAAACTCACAAACTCTCATACATGCTAGGGACCTGAGCTATTTTTTTAGCCCTTCAGATCCTATGTCCAATCGAGGTAACTACGAGCTTGTCAATGGGAGGAGGGGTCATCCAGCGAGGTTAAATCTTACCAAAGTAGGGAAAATGGTGGCTATTGATCTATAGTTCCCTTTGCTCAACAGATTTAGTCTATTGGACGCAGTGGACTGAGTGACCCAGGGTGATATTGACCAGGTTCCTGCCTTGGGAAATCAGGGAAACAGTAGAGATGTAGGGTTTGGAGATTTAGAGCAGCCTCCTAAACTATTGGGTGTAGTAGAGTGCCGTAAAAGTTTAGTGCCTAGATTCCAAGGAGAAGGTGGGGACCCTTTAGACCCTTTGGTTTCCAGTTGTGCAAGGATTAGAGATTGTAAAAGAGGAGAACCTGATGGGTATGTGCCAGGAACCCCCAACTACCATTGGACATAGTTATATAGAGAATATCCCTGATCCTAGTAACTCAGGGAACGCTTCTGTAAGCAGCGATCTCGGGGTTACTGGTGATATTTTGGTAGAGGAAGCAGGTCGCCCAATTGCACATCAACCACTGATGGATCTATCATGGAATATTGCGGGTCTTTCTTCTAAACTAGACAAAGCAGACTGGGGAAATATATTGATTCCCATGAAATATGTTTGTTTCAGGAGACTTGGTCGGTAGAACCACAATTTAGGGCAGGCTACACAGCCTTCTGTGAGGGACGCGTAAGGGACTCAAAGGAAGACCATTGGGTGGTCTGTATATATGGGTTGCCTCATATCTTGGATGTAAGGTTAAACAAATTGATACATACTCACCTGACATAACCTGCATCCTTTTGTCACATGAGAATTTACCAAGAGTTGCTATTATTAATATTTATTCCCGCCCGGTTCATTATGGCGGAAAATCTCTAACCATTGATAGTCTAACAAATCTTTTGGCGGGGAACCTAAGTTTCATAATTTGTGAGGATTTTAATTGCCACTTTGAGCCATTGGACGGAGTTATGCACCCAATCACCGGTGAGGAGGACTCCATTTGGTCAATCCCTTACCCCAATATGTACCCTATTAATCAATGGACTCCCCTAGTCCTTCAATTAACCTCCTTAACCCTGTGGTTTTCATTAAGGGTTTGCAACAGCCGGTTCCCTAGTGATAATCCCGGGCGCCCGACAATTAAGAGACCTGGGAAGGCCACGGTGATTGATTATATTCTAGTCAGCACAGAGTTGCGGCATAAGGTGCTGGACTTTGTTGTAGGGGAACGATGTGAGAGCGACCACAATCCTATAGCCATGGTATGGGATTTCGAAGTGGCATGGCCTAAAAGGGGATAGGGATGAGCCGCTCCTAAATAATCTGGTGATTATCGAGGGAGGAAGGCGGATTAGATGGTCAAAGTTAAAGCACTCGGAGTAACTAATGTCTAAATTATATGCTAGCATCATACCTCTACTAGAGAGAACCAGTGCAGTAGTGGCAAAACAAATACACCCCGGCTTTGAAAGTAATCTAGGCCAACTACACCAAGAAATGACTGAGGCCCTGTCCATCTTTTTCTACACAGATTGCACCCCTAGACGCAAAACCGGCGGTGCCAGGAACCCGTGGTACTCAAAATCGTGTAAGGTAGTAAAACTAACTTTGTTGCCAGCACTAAAGGGGGCCGATCCCTCCTGTATTAGGGAGGCTAGGGCGGACTATAAGAATATAATTTTAATTTCAAAAACCGAGTGGGAAACAGAGAGATGGCACAATATCAAGCTGGCCTTGGACCAAAAATATAGCAATAGTTTTTGGAACTTGGTCCACTTTGGGAAAGTGGAAGGTAGAACCACCCTTGATCCCAACATCGATGAGGAAAATTGGATCTCGCATTTCAAGGAATTATAGTCTAGTTCCCACCCAGTTGTAAGTATTAATAACGCTCCACTGTGCAATTTTAACCCTCAAAACCCATGTGATGCACCCCCGTTTGTCATGGGCGAGCTTTTATCTGCTTTAGCTAAATTGCAGCCGAATAAAGGCCGGGATTGGACAGAATCCCGGATGACTTATTTAAAAGCGAGCAGACGATTTGGGCCCCATATCTTCTAGCTTTATTCAATGCGATCCAATATGGCCTTCCTGCACCGCCAACATGGGCGGGTGCAGAGATCGTTCCAATTTACAAAAAAGGATCTCCATTGGAACCGTCAAACTATAGGCCTATTAGTGTCATTGATGTTCCCCAGAAACTGTATGGTAGAATGTTGATAGGGAGATTGCAGAATTGGATTGAGGACTGTGATATACTCACTCCACTCCAAGCTGGTTTTAGAGCCAAGATGTCTACGGTGGACCAGTTGTTTAGATTACAGCTGATCCACTGGAAGCACGTGGTCCCGGAACAGGGGAGCCTTTATCTTACTTTAGTGGACTTAAAATCTGCTTTTGACATGGTTGATCGGGACCAGTTATGGGGTATCCTACTAGATATGGGGGTACCACCCTACCTTTGTTTACAACTTCAACGCCTCCACGAGGGCACTTATTCCAGAATAAGATATGGGAAAGACACCCGACTGACGGCTCAATTTCCTGTAGACAAGGGGGTTAGGCAGGGCTGTGTGCTCGCACCAACCCTCTTCTCACTTTTTCTTAACCCGTTAAGCGCGCCGCAAACATTCTACCCCAGTGCGGACGTTCGATTGCGCTAACGGGATTCGGACGTCCAACGGTCGTGCGCAGCACTAGCGAGGTAGTGCACGCGACGACCGTTGGACGTTCGCAGTGCTGAACGGGTTAATGGCTTGATAGAAGACCTACTTCTTGCAAAAGACTTGGATTCCCCAAAAATGGGTTCACGTAAATTTCCCGCATTAATGTTTGCGGATGATATCCTGCTCCTCTCCAAGTCACCTATGGGGATGCAGCGAGTATTAGGAGAATTTACCCAGTTCTGAAAAAGGAGAAAACTCCTAGTTAACATTAGTAAAACAAAATACATGGTATTTAATGCTAAACCCTCCACCTACCCACACCCAGTAATGGATGGTATACCACTCGAACGAGTCCATATTTTTGGCTTTCTTTGATTGACTCTGAATGACAAAATGACCTGGGGCATGCAAATCGACAAGGCGAATCTGAAGCTCACACAAGCAGTGGGGGGACTACTGAAAGTGCTGAGTGGTTGTGCATGTAAATGTAGTGTATTTTGTAAAGCGCGCAGTTGCCCCAACGGGGCGTCCCGGCGCTGTATAACGCTGTGGAACCCCTCCTGGCTCTCCCTGTGAAATGCCCATCCTGGGCACCCCCAAGGTGTAGCCAGGCATCCCAGTGTTGTAGGGGCCGTTGTGGAGATTAAGCAAGCTATTGCCCAGAGTTGCAGCGTGGGACCCATGATTAGAGTAGGCTGCAAGGCGAGAATTATCGAGTCCGCGGACATTGAGCCCAAGACCCTGCCGCGACAGGACTTGAACCCTGGACCCGGGCCTGATCTCTGCTTCAGAGTCTGCCGCTCTAACCAGTGAGCCACACTTCTCCACAGTCTGCCGCTCTAACCAGTGAGCCACACTTCTCCACACTTCTTATGCATGCAAGGCAATTCGTCCTCCCTTGGAAATTTATAAAGTGCAGGCACGCTCTGCCTCTATGTATGGCGCAGAGTTGTGGGGGCACAGCAAAGCTGCAACACTGACTTCTACTGAGAACAAATTTCTCAGAAGTATCACACCCCTCCAACCAATACCCCGTTGGTCCCTCTTTGGATGTACCTTGGTATCCTCCCAGTAGCAGACTTAATTTCAAACCAACCATTGTTATATTAGCGTCGGTTATGGAGCACAGCTGAGCTGAGCCACTACAGGGAGGAACTGAAGGCATTGTTACTGTTACCTGGGGCTGTTGGAAGTATACCATGGTTGACTTATGTGAGGGACTCGTTTCACGCCATCCGTAGGGAGGACTTATGGCTCTCCTCGGAGGTGGCATGCCTAGCGATCCCGAAAAATACCTTATCTAAAGAACTGAGAGAGTTTTAAATTAGCAAGTCTAAATCAAGTGGCTAGCCCCACGAGTCTGACTCATGAGTTTTTTAATTTTAAAGCACAGTATCATTTCGAACAGGTATTAGATACAATTTATCCCTTGTTCACAAGGAGACTTTACCTTCAATTTAGATATGGGACCCTCCCGCTGTTTGCAACTACTAACAAGTGGTCGGGTAAGGACTCCTATCTCTGTCCTGGATGTCATGTGGCGGAGGAAACTGAAATCCATGTGTTTTTCTTTTGCCCAGCTTATTCTCCGGCCAGGTTCAAATGGGCTATACAACTCTGCAGGAATTTGGGCATTAGGGAGTACTCTGCTTTTTTCAGAATTTTGTAAACGGATATGGATGCACTGTATGTGTTCGCAACTTCCAAATTTCTCCAGGCAATGTGGTTAAAACGAAGGCATCTCCTGGATATTGATATCTAGCTAATTAAGACTGTACTATTTTCTTGTAATCGCTCTGGAGCATTTTAATCAATTTTATGAAATGTTTAATAACTGTCTTAACGTTTTTTATTCTAACTTATTATTTTTTTTTTAAAGGAAAAAAAAGATAAAATTGGGATTTAAACTCAAAAACGTTTTTCTGGGGGGAGGAGCTACATCAGCAAACAAGATGGCTGCTTAGGCTCCCGGCTCCGCCGACCTCCGTTACCCGCCACGATATCCTGTACATTATCCTGACTTTACGCCTAGTCTCTGTGTGCATGAACCGTTCCACACTCCGATGGTAAAATCTGGAAACTTTTATCGGCTTATTTGACGAAGTTCCATTGAGTTGAAGTTTGCGGCCTACTCCAGCGGTGAAGCCGGGGCCTGGAGTACTTTCACAGCCGGGCTGTAGTTCAACAACATGGGCCAGGAGAATCAGGCTGGGTCCAGTCGACCGGAGTGGAGGCTTTGTTTAAGCCCAAATTTGGCGGCAATCGTTTTCATTGCTCAGCATCGACGGAGGAGTGATTCTGCTTGCTGCTGGCTGCAGGTGGGGGCCCCCGTCTCGCGGACCCGGTTTGCGCCCGCTGGGGTTCGGTGGTTCAGGGTCTCTGGCCTGCGGCCTTAACTGGGTAGACCGTGGCTGCGAACAAAGACTGGTCACCTTCGCATTTGCACGTTCGTGATCCTGTTTGTCCCCCCGAGGATGCCAGATTCACCCGGGGAGGTGATTGTGATTGAAATTGGGCATGAGAATATGGATCGAACGGTGCATGAGCCATCGCTGAGGTCAATACTGGCAGAACTTTGGGCATTTCACTCACATGTGGATACTTTGTTGAGCAAATTGGACACACGCCTATCTGAGATGCTTTTGGTGGAACCGGACCCAGCCTTACTGTTGGAACAGGAATCTGCTGCCATTCAAACCGCGGCCATGTTGACTCCGTGCGAGAACCCCGTGAGGAAACAAGTATTGGAACCATCGGATGGTGCCCTGGGAGACGGTGTTCCCGAGGATGTCATGATATTGCTGAACCTTCCACCACTACCGGCTTTGGAGATATCATCAGGCGTTCCCCTCCCGGAGACTTTTGTTTGTGACTTTCCATTCATTTTGTGGTCATCTCCTCCTTTCCTGGTGACGCCACGACTCCTGTGCAAGATACATTGGGACTGTTCATCTAGGAGGGAGAGTTCTTCTGCGTCTACAGTTCCTGTGGACTCACTGCCTGCCAGTAGCCTTGGTCTGCTTTCTGATGACTCTCTTCTCCTTTATTGCTTCTTTGTGTGCCTTTGGGTCTCGCTGGGGGGGGGTTCGTTTTCTTGTTCGGAAGGGCCAAGGTTAAGATCGACTGGGTCGGGAAGGGTTGGAGTGGCTTTCACAAGTGTTGGACCTGCAACTGTTTGCTCAAAGAGGCTGGGCGGTGTCTCATGGTACCCTCTAATTTCATCTATATTGTTGTCATAAGTTTGTCTTTTAGTGATAGGGGGTGGCTGTTTCAGGCGGGGGTCTAAAGGGGCTGGGAGCCCACATGGATATGCCTTCCTCTGTTCTTTTTCCTACCTTTGGGGTTTTAGTTATTAGGGGCGACAGGCATGCTGCTAGTGGGGTCAGGCTGAAGCCATTTGCAGGGGTGCAGGGTGGGGGGCTGGACGGGGGTTTTTTATTTTGCCTTTTTTATTTTCTATGGCCTTTCTTTTCCTTCTCTCTCTTTTCTTAAAGGATCAGTATAGCTACGAATCATTCAGATTCTTATCGTGTGCTTGTATTTAGTGCTTATGCTTTTATGATATCCTGATTCCTGGGTGGGCAGGCCCCGAGTACTGGCGCAACATGTAATGTATATTGTGTGTTCTTTTGTACCGATCTATATGCTCTGGCGTCAATTCTCCATTATAGTGGTTATTTCATGCATATCCTGTCTCTTACCCTGTCCCCCCCATTCTTCTGTTTGATTGTATGGCACCTGATCCTCTCTTAAATAATATAAAATGAAACCTCTGTCTCATCCTGGAACCCAGGTGTGCATTCTAATACAAGTTTTATCCTGAATCGCTGCCGGACCTCTGGGTTGTCGGCTGATGAGCTGTGTCGTAATGTGATATCGGCGATTTTAATTTGTTTAGCAGCCGGCCCCCGCGGTTGTAGGCCCATGCTTGTATTTTATTGAATGCAAAAATAAAGGTTTAAAAAAAAACGTTTTTCTGACTAAAAAGCTTAGCTAGTTTTGCACCTCACAACTGGAAATGTCCCTACCATCATCTGTGCTATTGTGTACGAAACTGTACTGTTTTCTTTTTAACCTTTGTGTTTTTATGACTGCAACAGTCGCAATTAAGTTATGAATGAATGAAAACTAAAATTTTAAACTGTAACAACCACAGACAAATACAGTAATCACAGAAAGGGAAAACCTTTGTTTTGGGGAAGAGGCAGCACTAGTCTGTCTCCTTACTACTCCCTGGACTCAGCTCACTGCAATCTGGGGCACAGGTAGGCTGCAACTCACAAGATGGAGGAGAATGATTTGGGATGCACCCAGCAAAGCCTTAAGGGGCCTGGGCAGGTGTGAGAGGAGGGCTCAGAGTTGCCTGGTAGCTGAATAGCCAATGGTCTGCTGGTCTGGGGGGGTGGGCTGGGGAGCTGCTTCTCCTGCTCAGAATCTCTTAGGAGACAGACAGGCTCAATACACACTTTGGACTTCTGCAGGTAAAGGCCTCACTTAACTTGAAATCTAACAATACTGTTTGAATAAAACTTTACTCCCATTCCTGGCCATAAAACACAGGCCCTAGTAAACACAGTTTAAACAGCTCACAGAAGCACCCTCTGATGTAGAATATTCCTGTTGATGTGGGGGGGGGAGGCAGGGGGGGCTGGTTTCACTGGCTTTTGAACAGAAACTGGTGGCTGGGGGTGAACTGTTTTAACATACAGGTCTTCCTTTCCAGGGAAAAGAAGCCTAATCTGCTGTTCCTTGATTTCCCTTGAATGTTACCCTTCCCGGAGTGTACTTGGACTTCAAGTATGCACAGCAGAAAGGTTACTTTTTCTTGCCCCACCATATACATTGTTTCCTCTAAACACCTTCTGCATTGACTTATTTTCTATTTCTAGGGCCATTAAAGTCGAAGCCTATTTACCTAGCAATTTACCCGTACCTTCCACAAACAAAAGGAATCAAGCATCTTTGCTTAATTCCTTTTTTGGCCCAAACTACCAATTTAAGGCTAATATGCAGCAACATTGTTTTGCTATAAGGTTTGCGTTGCCTAAAAAGCACATATTGCCCTTTGGTAACAGCCTCTCAACAGATTAATGCCAATATTGCTTCCTTTGGCATAAGTGTCCACCACCAAATTAAATATTCTGGCTGAATGATCTAAAACATCAAATAACATGTTCTCACATTCTTTTAATGAATGGTCCAAACCTTTCCTTGGTTCTCTGCTTCACATAAAGAGATAGATTATCAGTACAGAGTCTACATTAGGTGCCATGGCATATTTCTCGCCAACAATTGGCAGAGAGCACTCAACTCTCATAACACTGCTTTCCAATCTCTTTCTAATGTGCTGCTTTACATATTCTGTGGCATGATCCAAAGAACACCAGTCTGCACTTTTTGGATGTGTAACATCATTTGGATCAGGTAACATCTGTCTCAAGGGGTCTTTAACTATCTTATTTATACCTTTCTTACCTTCTCCAATATCCCCAAATCATTTCCTGCTCAACTATCATTATAAGGAAACTCTTGCCCTTAATTTGGGCCAGTTTGGACAATCATCTCTTGTGATTCACCTAGGACTCCAAATATTTTCAAGCCTGCTACCTCTTGAATAGATAAGTGCTTACACGTTTTAATGCACTTAACCCCCGGAGCCCCCTTTTTAAACTATTTTCATCTGCTGACAAGGACCAAATTTCATCTTCATCATTCACTATAATTATTTTCTTAATATTCTCTTTCATCTGAGATTTAACAGTCTGTTGAACTGTGCTTTTCTGTTCCCGTCTAATAATTATTTTAGTATTTCTTCCTGCTCATCTACGGGAATCATAGTTATTTTCTCTGTAATTTTTCTCAATTAAATAAGTAATCTATTGGCTCCCTAAATCTAGTTAATCCTAAATAACCTGTTCCAAAAGATAGTTACTTAATTTAATTACCAAAACTCATCTTCCTTTATTTGTACTGAACCGTCAAGTGACGCGATGTCATTTCACGGATGTACCATAGCAATGAGAAGCACTAAAAATATGCCCAACTCCCATGTGAAAATGGTACATGCCAAAAAAGTTTGTTCGCCTTTAGAAAGCGGTGTAAATCCTTGAAGATAAGGTCCACTACCTTTTAAAAAATGCCTCAGTTTGGCAAAATGCCCTTTCCAAAGATAGCCCTCTCTACTGAAGGTGCCTCTGAAGCCATTTTAGCGTTAACCTGCTCTAACTTAATGGACTCTCACTCTCTTCCTCGCGACGCATCACAAATTACCTCACTCGTGTGTCAGTTGAATGGCTGCTTGATTGAAAGGTAAAAATATCTTTAAAAACAGATATTCTCATATTCTATATTTTACCACCCACATCAAAAAGACGTAAATCATGCATAAAACAATTTAAAATATATTCATACTTGTATATACCTGCCTCCTAAATTTATGATTTGAGGCATGAAACCAATCAAGAGCACTGACTTCAATACTATAACCCATAAATTGGGCTACTGCCACGTTTTGCATCCAACCAGGTCAAATATGCATACATATTTAAAAATAGAAGTGTGTTCTTCTCTGCTTAAAAGCAGCAAACGAATAATGGGGAAGAAGTAGAATGGAAAGAGCTATTATGAACTGTGTTTTACTTTGCTTTATGTGTTCACATATAGTGATGATGATAATGATGAAGCAACTTCAGGGGAGAGTGGCCCGACGCCAAGCACTGGTCAACAGAGAATGTAAATCTGGTTGTTTCAAACCTGGACAAATATCCAAAGTTTCAACCTAAACTTTGAAGTGTCTCTGCTTGGAGGTAGTGAAAAAAATTAATGGATAATGCTAGCCTCCTGTCTTGCCACACAATTAAGGCTTACTTTTATATTACCAATGACTTTCCCATAAAAACTAAAAATGCATGAAACTTGCAAGTTAAGGTGCTACTTTGACCTTGTATGTTTTTTTTTCTTTCATACACTGCACAGAATGTTGGCTGTGATAGAGGCTATTCTGCATGTCATGTTAGGTGTGTTGGCAAATAATTTGAGGTCTTGGGGACATAGGATGGTGGTTGTGTTGACCTCTGAAGGTGGATGTGTTGGCATTTCATCTTTGTTGTGTGAACACATGATGGTGGGTGTGTTGTATATGATGGTGGGTGTACTGTTATTTGATAGTTGGCATGTTGACATCGGTTGTTTGGATGTAGGTGGTTGGACCTTGTCATTTGGATGCTGGTCAGATGCTTTGCTGATATTTGCATGCTGGCTATTTGGATATATGTTAGTGGGTGTGTTTGCATATGATTTTGGTTGTGTTGGAGTATGATGTTTGTGTTGCTGTATGATGTTGGTTATGTCAATGTAGGATGGTGTGTGTGTTGACTTATGATGTTTAGTGTGTAGACTTATGATGTTGGATGTGATGAGGTATGAGGATGGGATTTAGTGGGGTGTTTAGTCGGGTAGTGAGGATGATGATAGCGTTAATACAGAGGGTGTTGGTAAGGATGGTGGTAGGAATTAAAGTGGTAGTGGTAAATGATGTCAGTGTCAACAGTAGTTGTAATGCTGTGATAATAGAAGTGGTAGTGGTTTTGGTGGCAAGGTGGTAATTCTAATACTGGTAATGGTGGCAATGGTACAGGTGGTGGTGATATTTGTGTAGATGACAATGGTGAAAGGACTGATGGTGGTCGTAATGGTACCAGAGATAATGAGGGTGGTACTGGTTATACTAACAATGGCAATGAAGGTGGTAATAATGTTGGTTGTAATGGTGGTGGTGGTAATGGTTGTGAGGGAGTTAATAGTGGTGGTGGTACAGGTGAAAATTGTAGTGTAAGTAATGGCAGTGCTTGAAAGGGTATAGTGGTGCTTGGAATAGCTGTGGGATCAGTGATGATGAAATATGGGTAATGGTGGTAATGATCGTGGTGGTAGTAATGGTGGTTTAATTTTGGCATATATTGGTTTGTGAATGTATGATATTGGTTGGTTGCATGGCATTTGCAGGAGGGTATGTTGCCTAATGAAATTGGTTGCATGAACGTATAATGTTAGTTGAGTTGGTGTATGATGATGGGTGTGTTAGCATATGTTACTTGTGTGGATGTATGGAGGTGAGTGGCTTAGTGTATGATCTGTGTAACAGGCTTTGGCCAGAGGGCCTTGTATCCAACCCACCAAAGGTGGCTAACCCATGCTAAGCATTGTTATAGCCTTGCCCAGCGGGGGTTAGTGGCAGGGCCTCTCTTATTGCCAGGCTCTGCAACCAACCTGCCATGTGTGGCCGATCCAGAGGGCCTGCAGTCAACCCCACTTCTCACTGCCATAGCTAGTAGAGGTTAGCCTTAAGGAATGGCCTGCATCTAGACCCTTTTCACAACCAACTACAGTCTTTTTAGAGACAAGCTATTTTTGCAAAAATAACCTTTTTTGTTTTAGTTTTCTTTCTTTTTGGAGGATGTTTTTGGGTTTTTTGTGTGACTTGTGGCACATTTGGCAAAGGGTCAGTGTCCTGTGTTGCTGCGCTGCTGCCTTCCATAATCTAAACTCATTTTCATGCTTCAATTTAAGGTGGTGCCTAATTATTGTTGTGCCAAAAGAGCAGTGGCCCAACGTTCCTCTGCTAAGATTTTGGCCACAGAATTTGCATGTGACAGATCATAAGATTATTTTCTTTTTGCGCACTGACTCTGTGGAGAACTTCCAGAGTTCCTGTGATTCCCACTACCGATTTGCAAAGGCACTACTTTGCTTCCTCCTTCTGTTCAGCGGACCTTGAGGATCCTTGGAGGTTTGACTGCCCTGATTATGCCAATTCTTTGGATGGTGGTACAGTGAGATTCAGTATCACCCTCGCAGTTCCCCCTTCTTCCCTCAAATTGATGCCTCTTCTATTTGTTGTCAAGGAAATGGCAAATGTTATTCTTGGGCAAGGTTACCAGATGCTCTGTAAAATAATCTGGGGATGTACAAGGATGTAACAGGAAATTCATCCCTCCTTCCTAAATTTGGTGGGTCTGTATTCTTACAAAAGGGCAGCGGACTCAGCAGTCTGTAAAAAGATGGGTATGAATGACCTCCTATTTTTGGAATGAAGACCCAGCCAGACCTAGATGGACGTCTTAAATTACACAAAGATTTGATTTTAATTTCATATGACCACCTAATGTGTCTCTGTTCTGTGGACTATTTTTCAAGGCCGGTCTTAGTCTAAGATGCTGCCCAGAATCCTTTCTCTAGTAAGTTGTCTTATTGAGGGGCCCGTTTAGGGTTCCCCACTAAGGTCTTGGGACAGGAGCTGCTTAACCTTTCCATTTATGTGGTCCTTCTCATTTTTTAGGGACATGAGTGACTGTGCCCTGCTGCCTGAACTGGCGACCCCAACAGTAATTTTTCTCTTGAAGCCAGCCAATCACCTTTGTTGGGTTCATAGTCCACGCTTTGTCTGTTGACCGGTAATGGTCAATAGGAGCTGAAAGCTCTGAACAACGAGTAGGACTTCCTAAAAATGTTCATGTCTGAATGGTCCTCGAACTTAGTTTGCGAAACCTACGCTGACTGAAACAATCAAGATATTCAAAAGTTTTAAACCTTTAATCCCAGACGGCAACTGTATTTTAGTGTTCATTTCTCAAGAACTACTGAACGGATTTGCACAAAACCAACAAAAGCTCACTGTCTGAGTAAAGCACAACATTCAACTTGCATGCCAAGTTTAGCCTAGATCCGTTTACAGTTTCTGCTGCAAGCAACATTTTTTATTAGTGCTAACATAATAATAAAACACATCTTTTTTCCCCCCTCCGCCCCTGCTCCCCCTTTATCTATTTTCACTTGCACTGAAACTGGATGAAAATTAGCATGCTGGACCTTATCTGACTATGGGCCAGATGTACGATGGATTTTGCATGTGCAAATGGGTTTCAGACCCGTTTGTGCATGCAAAATTCCTGTGGGCCATGTACTAACACTAAATAAAATAGTATTCAGCGACTCGCTATTAGGAAGGGGCGTTCCCTTTCTAATAGTTACCCCACAAGCTATATAAGAATGTTTTGCAATGGCAGTTGCAGTCACAAAACACTCGCAGTTTACCACCCTCTTCAAGAGGGTAGTAAAGCACTCCCAAACGGGAAGGGGTCCTGCCCTTAAAAAATGAAAATAAAAAGTTAAATAATTTTTTCAAATGCATCCTGTTTTCCTTTAACAACGTATACTTATGAGTGTTCTGCAGACGAACAAATGGGGCTTTCATTAACAGGGCCCCAGGACGGACCTATCCGTGCTGTAAACAAGATCTGCAAGCATGTAGTGCGATTTAGTGCATGGCATCGGCATCCCAAATTAACCATAAGTACATCATAAAACCAAGTAATTAATGCGTGCCGTCCGCATCCCAAATTGACCGTATGTATGTCATGAGACTAAGTATTGGCAAACCCATTATTAATACTTCCTTATCTCCCCACAAATACAGTCTCCATATTGCTAGTAAAATAAAATCCACCATAACAATGGCGCGTACACAGTGACGCAGCTGGTCAGTGGGGCAAGTAATCAAAACTCTGATCTTGAATTCCCAGCGCGCCCTGAGAGATTATTGGTAAATTAGTACTGCTACAAAGAAACAATAAAACTAACTTGTCAAATTTCATGTTATGAAAGCTCCGGTATTGTTCTGTCTTAAGGACCAAACAATAAAAGAATGTGGGAAGCTAGATAGTTAAAATATCTAAATGCTTACTGTAGCTTTCAATGTGATTGCTGCGTACATTAATAGAGCGCTAATGGATATGGGAGTACAGCACGACCAAGACCAGTATGTGCTCAAAAACGAAACACAATGCCCCATGGTGGTGGTCTTCGGGGCTGTGGGGGTACGCCGGGCTCCCTCTATAACTCACCTTCCAAAGGAGAGTGTGAAGTGATGATGCTTGAGGTAGTTATCCTAAGCATAGGGAGAAATATGAGTGCCCATCTTTCTTTGAAATGCTTATTGTTGTATGTTATTTTCCATGAATTACACATCTGTACAGAGAATTGGTTACATTGAAGTTGAGTTCAGGTATATAGATGCACAATTGCAGTCATCTTTATTTCTCTGAATAATAAGACACTTAAGATTTCTCCTTTGCATTGTAGGGAGTCGCAATATTCCACAGAATTCCGTAACCCACAGAGTGATGAGGCAGGAGTGGTGGAGTCCAGAATCTCTTTTTCCTCTCTTATGATATTCCCCTTTTTGCTCTTCTACCACTGGCCCTCATATTTCAGTATATGTGGTCGTTGGTCGGAGTGGCATGAGACAGATAAGAACATTGCTTTAGTTGAATCCTGTGCACGAGGTTAGTGTAACTAGATAGTGGAACGTGTAATTCAAGAACAATGTTGGTTCCACTGATGCAGTTTGCAAACTTTCTAGTGCCTCAGACTACAACAGGAATGAAACATGGGTCCATGAACTAAGTTATTAGGTCTGCTGACTACAGCAGTAGGAAACTAATACAGATGCATGACTATCTTAGTTTGCAGACCCTGCGCCTGGTCCACAGACTTTTGGGTGAGTCTGCCAAGAGTCTGTGCATGTCGGGGATTCATAGGTTCTGGACGTTGTCCACGGTCCCGCACACCAAAATCATTTATTTTATTTCTAAACTTTATGGGGATTCTCTACCTTCCCCCTACCAATGTAGGCCTGAGGATAAGGGGTACTCATCCTTGAAGCTTTTCGTGGCTTTAATATTTTTCAGTTTTATATTTAAAATGTTGTTTCGGAGGCAGTCTGCAAACCATAGTTTGGGAATTCTCAGAGAACTCCTGGTCCAAATTCCTCCAACCTTTACCCCCATCAAGCCCATCCAACATATTTTTATAATGCACATTTTCTGAAAATGTCTGAATGGATGTACCAAAGTACAGCATGTCCAATGGTAAAGTTATAGCTTCAAGCCAAGTTCGGTGTAATTAATTCAGTCATTTTTCATATAGAGGAGAGCTAGGAATCGTATAGGGGTTAAAATGGAGAAAGTCACTTTCTTGACCACCACTTTCATTCTCCATATATATATGCTGACATCATACAAGAGATAAAACTTGATATCATCTAAAGAGTTTGATTTTCTCTATTCAGAAAATCCAGTCATGCCTAATGTGTACTTAATACCAAAAGTACACAAGATGAAAACACCAACTCCCGGTAGACCGATCATTTCGGCTATAAACAGTATAAGTGAGAACATTTCCCGCTACAATGATTTTTATTTGCAGGATCTGGTGAAAAGTTTGCTAAGTTACTTCAAAGACACTGGTGATTTTTTAAACAAATTGAACCTTATTCAGTGGCAGGATGATTGGTGCATTATGACTTTGGATATAGAGTCGTTATATACTTGTATCGATCACTCTAAAGGAGTTGAAGCCATTAAATATTATTTAGGATGCAGATCCTGTGAATACTATAGCCACAACAAAATGTTATGTGAATTGGTGAGCTGGTGTCTACATAACCATTTTTTTATGTTTAGTAAAGACATTTGGAGGCAAGTCTGGAGTGTGGCGATGGGATCCTGCTTCTCCCCCAGCTATGCGTGCTTACACGTTGGCTGGTGGGAGGAGCGGGATATCATCGTCACGCCAGGTTTTAACCATGTAAAGTATTGGATGTTTTTCATTGATGACGTGTTTTGTGTGTGGGAAGGAGATGAATCTAGTGCCCGGAAATTTGTGAGTTCACTAAATAAGAACCAATATAATCTATTCTTCACTTCAAACATAAGCAAAGACACATCTGAATTTTTGGACGTAAAGATTACAGTTGAAAATTGTACCATCACAACATCCCTTTTCCGTAAACCCACTGCTGTCAATAGTATTTTACATGCCAGCAGTGGGCATCCCAAACACGTGATCGAAAGCATCCCCTATGGGGAGCTTTTGCATCTTAAGAGAATATGTAGCACCCCTGAACATTTTGATATGGGAGCCAAAGAGATGGTGGCGCGTTTGAAAGCCAGAGGGTACAGTGATTCTACATTAGCACAGGCCCTGTCTAAAACTCAGGAAAGATCTAGGGAATCTTTATTAGCACCTAAGTTCCCTGAAGTGACAGATGGTAATGAAGCTCCGCGCTTGATTATATCCTACAGCAAGCAGGAGAGAAGAATAAAATCCATTATCAAAAAGCATTGGCCCATTATCATGACTGATGGAGTTTTGAGCAACAGACTCCCCAATATCCCCACCATCACATATAGGAGAGCGAACAGCATGCACAATAGGATAGTGAAAGCTAGTCCAGAGTTGGGTAGTGGCAGTACCTGGCTAAAAATAAAAGATGGATTTTCAAATGTTCGACATGTCGTGCGTGTAAATTCGGCATCAACACCACACATTTTGAGACCCCTTTCTCCAGTGTTTGCACTGCTATAAGAGGTAATTACAATTGTCAGACCGAGTAAGCTGTATATGTCCTGGCGTGCACCTGTGGCTTACGTTATGTGGGCAGCACTAAGCTGCAGGTGCACGTCAGGATATTGCAGCATCTCAGGGGAATTGTCAATAACGATAGTGCCTATCCGGTAGCACGCCATTTTAAATCTACACATGATAATGATCTTGCGTGCCTTACATACTTTGTAATTGGCACAGTGGCCCCCCTAAAAAGAGGAGGTGATAGGGAAAAAATACTGAGAAGAAGGGAAACAAAATACATAGTGGAGTTAGATAGCAAATACCCAAATGGACTTAACACGACAGAAGACCTGCATAATTTTCTATAAAGGACAATGCTTGATTAAGAGTCTTAATATGTCCATAGCTCCCCTTATTGCTCCTTTCAGAAAATTTTTCTCATTCCAGAATTATGACTAAGACTGGGCCTCAATATAAGCAAGTTACAGAGCTGTTTCGTGACCAGATGTATGAACTTGATTGATGAGATATATGATTAATTCATAAATATTGATATCCATCCAGCTGAGATAATTATCCCAACATATACCTAAACCATATGTATATATTTACAAAATCTTTTTTTATTTTTTGCAACTTTATGAACACATGTAAATACGTGTATATACACCTTTTTCTTTTTTCTGTGAGAATAAGTGTACAAAGGTCTGAGTAGTTAAAGAAGAAAACAGAAATATTTTTTATTAACTGACCGTTGTAGGTATTGGTTGGAGGGTATCACGTTTTCATGGCACTTATTGTTAGACACACATGTCACACCAGTTTCATAGTTTAAGTACAAACAACTTACTATTAAGGATTCAGCCAAGCATTTACTAATGACACAGTCATGGTGGTTTGACTTAAAGCGATGTTGTATATATGTGAGTCCGATGAATTTCAATCAATCTTGCGATATTAAGAAAAAACGGTGAACAGAATGTTGTTAATAGTAATAGGGTACATGGTTTATATCTTGTAAAAATATCCACATAGAATTCAATGAAATCGTTATGATTTTATCCTGCATATTGGGTGGGATATTCGTATCAAGTTTGTGGCTGCACAGTAAATAGTGCAGCTAACTCGTCATGCATTCATGCAGTTAGAATGATGAAATATAAGAATGTCCTGGCAATTTGTATATAAATTATATGTAATGTATTTTAATAATGGATACTGGCACCGATATCGTAGAATAGCATTCATGCAGTAAGACATCCTCAGTACAAGTCGTTTTTTCGAAGGGACCTGCATTTAAGCAGTGAAAATTAAATACCACCTATATATACAGTGTCAGCGGGCTAAATGTCCCTTGGTTTTATACAATATAAAGTATTTTTCAAGGAAATACCTTGTTACATATAGATTGCTTTGCCGTTTCCGACCAATGTTAGTTAAATTACTTTGTCTATGTTCATGGTAGTAATCATGTGACTCACAAAGGAGGTGGAACACTGAAGTAAAAAAAGTATATAAAAAAAGAGCTGACACGGTGCTCAGTGTGTGAACAAGAGCACTTTGATGCTTGAAACGCGTCACCCATGAAAGGGCTAAATAAAATCTTGCCTTGCCTGAAGCCGTGGGGTCCGTCTCTTCATTTCACCGCTGTGGTGGAGGTTTTGAAGATTCCTGCTATATATATATATATATATTTATGGCGGACATGCTGAGCAACAACAAGCTTAAATAAATTCACTTGTTTGGCACCAAGAAAGGGTTCCTCTTTTCGTCTTTTCCAGCTCGGTGAAACCTGGCGGGACTGGGATTGTTTGGCGAGATTTTCTCATATATATAATATATATATGTATATATATTACCTACTGGCGGTCGCCAGTAGGCAGTTATAGTTAGGATTTTTTTCAATGTTAAATCTCAAAATTCTATTTGGAATAACTTTGGCACCTGTTGACGAATCTGCCTGAAAATTTCCTGAAAATGGCCTCGTCGAGCTCCGGTCCTTCCCTTAAAGTTTGGGGGGGATACGTCAAGCGGGGGCCGAGATAAAAGGGGGGTCCCAAAACGCGTTTTCCCCATGTTAATTTCTATAGGGCGGTCGATTTCACTTTTAGCTCGAACGGCTGAATGGATATACACCAAACTTGGCAAAATTGTAGGGACTGGTAGCCCGATGTGCCTTTGCTATGTCTCAAGATATGTGCTGCCGTGGATTTTGAGTAATTTAGGTTCCAAAAAATATATATATTTATAGGCGCTCTCCGGTGCACGCACCGGAGAGCGCTCCAGGCGCGACATGCGACTGCACGCAGAAAGCTGATTGGCTCTTGGGTGTCTGTAAACATTCTAAACAGTCTGGAGCGGCCGCCATCTTGTGTCTCGGTAAAATCGAGACACAAGGGGTTTGAAAAAAAAAGGGGCAAATGACCATAAGGGGGAAGAGTAGACCCCCCTTTTTTCGATTTGCGCGGGGGAAGCGCATGGTACGCGCACCGGGGAGTGAAGCACGGGGAAAATTCAGGACCATATTTATGAAGGCCTTGCGCTGCCAGTTTTGCGCCGCCTGTGCGTCACTTTTTAAATATAGCGCAACAAGGCACATTTTTTTACACCGCTGGTGCGATGCGTCACTTTTCTGTGCGCACTCCTTATGACATTCCAGATGTGTCATATTTAATGTATGACGAATCATGTTGCAAGGAGATACAGATACGTCAGTATTTCTGACATATCTGTAAACATAAAAGTGACGCGAGGCAGGCGCAAGATTTTGACGCAACAGCATCCTAAAAGTAACGCAGTGAAATCTCATAGATTTCAGTACGTCGTTATTACCAAGCTTTTTGCGGGGGAATGCCCCCTCTGCATACATTATACCTGACGCAGATATAATGTGGCGCAGAGTTTTAAAAAGTGACCCATGTACCTAGATGCGTCACTTTTTAAAAATAGCGCAACGAGGTGCATTTTTTTACACCGCTGGTGCGATGCGTCACTTTTCTGTGCGCACTCCTTACGACATTCTAGATGTGACATATTTAATGTAAGACGAATCATGTCGCAAGGAGTTACAGATACCTCAGTATTTTTGAACTAAAAGTAAACATAAAAGTGACGCATTGCTGGAGTGCGTCACAAAAGTGACGCAACTCCAGTAATGCGTCCTTTCACAAGGGGAAAGCACCATCGCACCAGCAGTGAAAAAAAATGCGCCTCATTGCGCTATATTTAAAAAGTGACGCATCTACGTAGATTATCTACGTCTATGAGATTTCACTGCGTAACTTTTAGCATGCTGTTGCGTCAAAATCTTGCGCCTGCTTCACAGCAGGTGTTAGACTGACGCAAGACCTTTCACATGGTGCTTTTTCCATGTGAAAGGACACATAACTCCTTGCGACATGATTCCTCATACATTAAATATGACATATCTGGAATGTCATAAGGAGTGCGCACAGAAAAGTGACGCATCGCACCAATGGTGTAAAAAAATGCGCCTTGTTGCGCTATATTTAAAAAGTGACGCATCTAGGTAGATGGGTCACTTTTTAAAATCCTGCGCCACATTATATCTGCGTCAGGTATAATGCATGCAGAGGGGGTGTTCCCCCGCAAAAAGCTTTGTAATAGCGACGCAGTGAAATCTTTGAGATTTCACTGCGTCACTTTTAGGATGCTGTTGCGTCAAAATCTTGCGCCTGCTTCACAGCAGACCTTTCACATGGTGCTTTTTCCATGTGAAAGGACACATTACTGGAGTTGCGTCACTTTTGTGACGCACTCCAGCAATACGTTACTTTTGTGTTTACAGATACGTCAGAAATACTGACATATCTGTAACTCCTTGCGAATTGATTAGTCATAAATTAAATATGACATATCTGGAATGTCATAAGGAGCGCGTCCAGAAAAGTGACGCATCGCTGTTTTCACGTAGCGATGCGTCACTTTTCAGAAATGAGGCCTCCAGTTTATTCACTGTGTCACCTCTACGACCCTTTCTTGCGTCAATACGTCCCTTTTGCATACATTACACCTGACGTAGGAATAATGTGGCACAGGGGTTTACAAAGTGATGTATTTACCAAGAAACACCACTTTGTAAATATGAATAAATAAGGTGCATTTTTTATTGGAATGTTGTGTCACAAAAAGTGATGCTTTGGTGGCGTTAAAGTGATGCATGTCTTCATAAATGAGGCCTTCTACCTTCAACTCCAGCAATGCATCTTTTCTTACCCTTCCACACCCCTCCTTTTAAACATTTTCTTTGAATATCAACATTCCCCATATTCACTCTTCTTCTCATAACTTTCTTTTCTAACACTCACCTTCTTTCAGTCCTCCTACTTCACTTCTTTTTTCCTCTCATACCTTTCTGTTCTTTCTTACTCATTCTCCTTTCAATTATCAATACACTATATTTCACTTACTCTTCATTTTTTTAAGAATATAGCTCTTTGATGAGAATTGGAGGTAGTTCTGAAAAGAACTTTTGGTTTTCTTCTTTTAACTGAACAGGAACAAAAACAGGGAATGGAAACTGCTCAACAGGAGCAAAAAGAACAAAAAAAATTAGGGGTGGAAAGGGCAGCGATGGTTTTCTAATGCTCGAACCATGAGCTGGACACTTTGTTCTCCAAAGGTAAGCAGTTGATTGCAGTATCTGCATCTGAGGACACCATGGTTAAAAGCAGGTTGAATGTTTGGCACCTGCTCCTGCGATTGCCCTCTCCCAGAAGAAGTTGCTCCTCCGGTTGATGTAGAGGCCCCATCTCTGGGAACCTCTTGTGCCAGAGCCCTGACACTTTCCCGGGCAAAATTCTGGGGGTGCCTCCTCTCCACATGTCGGATCATCGTAAAGTTCCCAAATGAGTATTTTTTTTTGGGGTCACCCCGTGACAGGACCTGTTTGCAGATCCTGCACTCCACTTTTGGAGCATTCACCTTCTTCTGGTCAGCTGGAATCTTAAAAAATTTCCATATAAAATGTTCCTTCACCTTTGGGGTAGGAGGCTCTTCATTGATGAACTCAGGTTCATCCTCACTGCTGGATTCTCTGGCAGCCATGGTAAATCAAGAAAGATCCAGGAGCAAAAAACAGGTCTTTCAGTCACAAAAGTGAAAGAAGAAGTGAAGGAAATGGGTGGGGATTTCATTCTTTGTAAAAAAAAACTGTTAGCAACCAATGAAAAGTGTTATTTTAGGGTCACATGACCCGACGCGTTTACGCTGCGCGCTCCGGAGCACTTCCGGGTGCGTTTACGCAGCGCGATCGTAGGCGCTTCCGGGGCGCAAACGTGGCGCGATCGTAGGCGCTTCTGGGTGCTTTTACGCGCCGCGAACGTAGGCGCTTCCGAGGGCACTTACGTTGCGCGCCGAAGTGACGTCATCAAACTTTTACAGAAATGCATAATCATTTTCCTTATAAAAAAAACTGATTTTATTTGTATGGTACGAAATGTTTTGCATTATTATTAACTTTTCATTCATATTTTTTTTTACGAACGACAGTAGCGCTTTGGGTGCGCTTTCAGGTGAGCTCACTGGAAAGCTTACCGGAGAGCTTAGCTGAAAGCTTCCCGGAGCGCGCACCCAGAGCGCAAAAGAAAAAAATTATATAAAAAAAATGAATACTTACAAAAAAACAGCAAATTGTAAAAAAAAAAAAAGGTTAGAAACTCGATATAGAAAGGAATTAGCATTTAAAAAACCTATCAAATTCACTGAAAAAACCATAGGTTTCACACCAGTTATAGTTAGGAATTAGCATTTAAAAAACCTATCAAATTCACTGAAAAAACCATAGGTTTCACACCAGTTATAGTTAGCTGGAAATTTTACTGACATAAAACCATTGAAATTCCCACGTTATAGTTAGTTGGACTCACTATAACTTGCACGTGTAATGCACTGCTGATGACATCACATATTACATCACTCATGACATGGTCAGTGACATCACTCATGACATCACTGATGACAGAGAGACTGACCTACTTTCACTCGCTAATATATGTATTCACTAAGATACACTTAATAAGGCAGATATCCAATCATTTTTTTTTTAAAACATCCATTAAGACAATAATTTAAACAAATATTCTTCCATCGACCTTAACATACATATATAAAACATATTTATTTATCTGAAAGACACACATTCACTGGATGGTGTCATCAGTGCATTACACGTGCAAGTTATAGTGAGTCCAACTAACTATAACGTGGGAATTTCAATGGTTTTATGTCAGTAAAATTTCCAGCTAACTATAACTGGTGTGAAACCTATGGTTTTTTCAGTGAATATATATATATATATATATATATATATATATATATATATATATATATATATATGACACGAACTCCGTTATGCCCCGAAAAACAGCTCCAGAACACCAACGAAACCGGACCCAAATGGAAAGTTTGCAAAATATATTTATTTCATTCTCGTGCAGAAAAACACGCCGCCATGACGCGTTTCGGGACCTCAGCCCCTTGATCACATGACATGGTCCGGCATTTCACCATTCAATTTAAAGTGCAAGTGCGTCATCAGCTGACCCCTCAGCCTGTGGACATAAAAAACAGACTTCAGCCTGGTCCAAGAATGAATGCACAACATATCTTATGTAAGATTCCAATTAATTGATCATGGTCCATGTAAATTTAAAATACAACATGTACAATTAAGAGATAAGCATTTCAAGGAAATGATTAATCATTTCCACAAACGTAAACTCTCTGTCCTCTTATCTCTCTCATGTTTGTTTCCATTGGTTGAATTGATTAAGGTATAAAATCAATTAAAAGAATAAAATGAGTCTGTATATTTCATGTTAAAATCATGACTTAAAAATATACAATTCATAAATTCTGTGCAAATTCGCTCTATTATGTGCAAATTACGCAAATGGAAACAAAACATCATTAACTTCAGAGGAAATCATGTTAAGGACCATTTTACAAAATTGAGCCCAAGTGGGCCTATCAACTCCTGTAACCACTGCGTCCACACTGCTGTACATTGGTAGAAAGCTAGTACACTTTAAACAGCTTTAACTAAATCATTGTTTCAATAAACAAAAACCATTCCCTAGTGGTTAAAATAACACTATACCCATCACCATCAAATTTGTATTAAAAAAGCCATCTCATGTTCGACGTAGTTTCATTAATTAACAATCCACTTAAGCTCCCCTACAGTACTGAAGTTTTGCTGCCTGAATGAAAACCCCCTTATTTGTATCCTCAATACAAACATGAATGTAGGTCTTCAGTTTGATTCAGACCATTAGGGGTTTTAGAATTGAGCTCTAAGATGTAACGAGTCTCCAATACTCGCAGCCGGGCCTCTCTGTCACCCCTCTTCGAAGGGGTGGGACCATATCTATAGCATAGTACTGTAGACACCCTACATCACCCCCGTGGCATGAATTCACGTGTCTAGCAACAGGGTAAGTCTGATCCCTGTTACTAATTGCCCTTAGATGCTGTAGGATGTGCTTGTGAACCTGCAATTTCGTGCTGCACACGTATCGCAGGCCACAAGCGCATTCCAACACGTATACTACAAAGTCTGCTTTGCAGGTGATTTTCTTTTTAATTGCTATCACCTCATCACTAAAAGGCGTGGTATAGGAAGTACGGCTCCTCCCTATCCTACATGCCTTACAGACAGCACATTTGATGAAGCCCTTACTCTTTTCAAGTCAGTTATCATCAGCCACTTCAGGACTACTACTCACCAACATATCGCTCATAGACCTGGCCCGACTGTATGTTATAGCTGGTCTATCAGCTAGGGTCCCCCCAATGACCGGATCTCCCTTGATGACCTGCCAGTTCTTACAAATTATGTTGAGTATTTGTTTGTGCTGTCGGCTATAAGCGGTTATCAATCTAGGTTGACCAGACTCCTTATCATCTCGTGCCTGTGTTGGTACAACACCGATAGTCAAATCATGCCCAGAGGTTTTGTTGGCGCGCCTCATAGCACCCTCCACCGTTTCTCTAGAATACCCTCTCTCAATGAATCTTTCCCTGCTTGCATTTTGGGCTCTGGCACAATGTTCACCCGTACTACATATCCTGCTGATCCTTAGCATTTCCACATAGGGAATGCTCCGAATCAGGTGGGCTGGGTGGTGGCTAGTGGCGTGCAACACCGTATTGCCCGCTGTCTCCTTACGGTGCAGGTCCGTTACCATTCTTCCGTTAGCAATGCTAACCTCCACATCCAAAAAGGTAACTTTTGAGGTACTGATCTGACCAGTGAATATATTAACTGACTGTTGTAGGTATTGGTTGGAGGGTATCACCTTTTCATGGCACTTATTTTTAGACACACATGTCACACCAGTTTCATAGTTTAAGTACAAACAACTTACTATTAAGGATTCAGCCAAGTATTTACTAATGACACAGTCATGGTGGTTTGACTTAAAGCGATGTTGTATATATGTGAGTCCGATGAATTTCAATCAATCTTGCGATATTAAGAAAAAATGGTGAACAGAATGTTGTTAATAGTAATAGTGTACATGGTTTATATCTTGTAAAAATATCCACATACAATTCAATGAAATCGTTATGATTTTATCCTGCATATTGGGTGGGATATTCGTATCAAGTTCGTGGCTGCACAGTAAATAGTGCAGCTAACTCGTCATGCATTCATGGAGTTAGAATGATGAAATAAAGGAATGTCCTGGCAATTTGTATATAAATTATATGTAATGTATTTTAATAATGGATACTGGCACCGATATCGTAGAATAGCATTCATGCAGTAAGACATCCTCAGTACAAGTCGTTTTTTTGAAGGGACCTGCATTTAAGCAGTGAAAATTAAATACCACCTATATATACAGTGTCAGCGGGCTAAATGTCCCTTGGTTTTATACAATGTAAAGTATTTTTGAAGGAAATACCTTGTTACATATAGATTGCTTTGCCGTTTCCGACCAATGTTAGTTAAAGTACTTTGTCTATGTTCAAGGTAGTAATCATGTAACTCACAAAGGAGGTGGAACACTGAAGTAAAAAAAGTATATAAAAAAAGAGCTGACACGGTGCTCAGTGTGTGAACAAGAGCACTTTGATGCTTGAAACGTGTCACCCATGAAAGGGCTAAATAAAATCTTGCCTTGCCTGAAGCCGTGGGGTCCGTCTCTTCATTTCACCGCTGTGGTGGAGGTTTTGAAGATTCCTGCTATATATATATATATATATATATATTTATGGCGGACATGCTGAGCAACAACAAGCTTAAATAAATTCACTTGTTTGGCACCAAGAAAGGGTTCCTCTTTTCGTCTTTTCCAGCTCGGTGAAACCTGGCGGGACTGGGATTGTTTGGCGAGATTGTCTCATATATATATATATATATATATATATATATATATATATATATATATATATATATATATATATATATATATATATATAGGAAAACACGAAGAAAGGCGTACAAATTTGCACGCCATGAGCAGGATTACCAACTAGGGCAAATTTATACGTTTGCTGGCAAATATGATCACCTACGCAAACAAAAAGGTGCAGCAGCAACAAAACCCAAAATCGTGGCACACCAAACTGAAGCCGAAGCGAGTGATTCCAATCAATCAGGGTCGGATACCAGCCTGGTCCCAAGCGGGGATGAATCTGATGATAGCACCCCAGGTGCAAAGAGAGGGGATTTGGGTCAATTAACCCTAGTGGAGGAGATCGAGTATGTTGAGGTTGCAGAGAAAACAAACCTTACCCTCAGGGAATCAAAACTTCGCACAAACCAGAGGAGGAACGCAAAACAACGACAGCACCGCAAGCGCACCCAAACCAAGAGGAAGACAACAAAAGATGAAATTCTGGCAAAACAAGAAACAATAAAAGAAAACACCATAATCAATCTAACTAACACCCAATTAGATCGAGCAGAAGAGCAGTTACTTTCACTGGGTTTATCATACTGTCCAGAAAGTAATTTTAACTATTGCAACACCAGGATAGACATCTTCAAGTTTATCCGCAAAATAAAACTCAAAAAATACTATGCAATTAAAACAGGCATAGCTGCGAAGAGAGATACTGAAAGCAATCGATCCCAAAAAATGAGCGTACTCCAAGCCAAAGATGCAAGTCTGATGCGATCAATGCACCATCTTCAAACAGAAGATGATAATCCCATGAGCACTCAATCCATTGCTGATGCGGAGGACATTGAGATCGATCGCGCATGCAATAGTCCTTTCAATAACCATCAAAGTTCAACCCTAGTATGCCTAGGGACGCTATAGACATTTAAGCGGACAGGATAACAGAGGAACTCAAAAAACTTCAATTAAAAACAATGAAGCAGCACAAACCACCCAACATAAAACTGAGGCCGTATAACAACTTAATGCGGAAGTTGAAAAATGAGCATAAGATCGTCATTAACCAATCGGACAAGGGCGGTAATATTGTGCTTTGGGGCAAGCAAGAATACATTGAGGAAGCTTACCGTCACCTCAATGATGAACTCTGCTATGCCAAAACAGATCTGAAGGCTACTAAACAAATACAGGAATCATATGCAAAAGACTGGAAACGTGATGGATTGATTTCCAGGGATGAGTTAAAATTTCTGCATAAAGTCCATCCTGTGGTGCCAAATGTATATTTTATTCAGAAAGTGCATAAACAACAGAAACCAGTGCCAGGCCGGCCCATTGTGTCAGCAATAAACAGCGTTTTTTGAGAACACATCTAAATATGTAGACTTTTATTTACAAGAATTTGTTGTCTCATTACCAGCCTACATCAAAGACACTACGGAATTTCTGCACCATTTAAATCAATGTGCCTGGTCTGACGAATTCTTACTGGTGACAATGGACATATCCACACTGTACACGAGCATTGCACATGCTGATGGCATCAGAGCAGTCAAGCATTACCTAGACAAACGCCCCATAGAACTATACCAGCATAACAAAATGCTTGTTGCAATGATCGACAAATGTCTCAACAACAATGTTTTTTTATTTAACAACACTGTATTTAAACAGTTAAGAGGGGTGGCCATGGGGGCATGTTTTTCTCCGACCTACGCGGGGCTCCACGTGGGGTGGTGGGAGGAACATGTCCTCAAAGTTCAACATGCAACTAGCTGGAAAAACCATGTCATAAGTTTTTGGAGATACATCGATGATGTTTTTGTGATTTGGCGAGGCACTATGCAACAAGCCAGGGATTTTGTGAATGATATTAATGACAATCAATTGAATCTAAATTTCACGGCTAGCATTAGTGACCATGAGGCAACTTTTTTAGATGTGCAGATTAATATAGTGGATAACAAGATAACCACCAGCCTGTTCAGGAAGTCAACTGCAGGAAACACTATTCTGCACGCAAAAAGTTTTCACCCACAACATACCATCACGGCTATCCCCTATGGGGAATTTCTAAGGATCCATAGATCTTGCAGTACCCCTGAGCTTAGGAACAAACATCAACAAGAATGTAAGAGAAGGCTAATGGCCAGAGGTTACAATGAGAAAAGATTGGATGTGAGTATGGCGAAAGCCAACCGCATAAATCGCCAAAATCCGTTAGATCCCACTAAAATAAACCCATTGACACCAGCAGAAGGCAATGGTAACAATACCATACGCCTCGTTACAGGGTACAGCCGCCAAGCACGCCAAATCACTAAATTGGTTAAACAACAGTGGCCCATCATCCTCGCAGACCACGTACTAAAAGAAATCATGCCCAAAACTCCCACGGTCACATACAGACGTGCATATACGATGCGCAATGGCCTAGTGGTTAGCAGTCCAGAAACACTCAAAGGGGAGAATTGGCTGTCTCCACGTAAGGGTTTTTTTCGTTGCAGCTCATGCAGGGCGTGCAAGTTCGGGATAAATATGACCACCTATCCAATCCCATTTGATAACATGCCCGTCATTTTGAAGGCACATTATACATGCCGCACCGAACTAGCGGTATATGTTCTAAAATGTAGCTGTAATCTCACTTACGTTGGCAGCATGAAATTACCCGTTCATTTACGCATCCTACAACACCTAAGGGCGATAGTAAATGCTGATCAAAGCTACCCAGTAGTTCAGCATTTTCAGAATGTACATGGGCAAAACCTGAACCATCTAAGGTATTTTGTGATCGACGCTGTCACCCCAAACAAGAAAGGGGGGGACAATGAAAAACGTCTCAGACAGCTCGAATCTAAATACATTGTGCTTCTGAATAGTAAGACCCCGGGAGGTTTGAACATGGGGGAGGACCTTCACAATTTTTTATAATGAAATTTTCAAATAATTTGTTGGATTGGTCCGATAATAGCGAATAAGATATTTTTTCACCCCCTGTTGACAGGAGTTCCGTATCTCAGTGTCTCTCATAATGAAATACATCTTTTTAACGAACCTTCACACTTTCGGGCAGATTAGAGCTGAAATATATAAAAAAAACAATTTTTATTACACAGATATGAATTTATCATTCATTCACTCATTCACTATTAAGCACTCTGCACTTATTCTTGGGGTTCTCGATGATGTCAACGAGTCCCTAATATTGCACCTATCACTTTAGAGCACCGTCAATTTGGTAATACACGAACGCATTTATCTGGGCCATTTTGTATGATATAGCGGAAATGTATTCTAGGACATCTCATTCTTAAAGCATTTTAGCTTAGTATTGTTCTTAAAGCCCGTCGCAAATAGCTATCAGAATGAATTGTCATTATGGTTATTATCAATGGTGACGCAAATGCGTACATGACTAAATCAATAAGACGATTCAGTTCACCATAGAACATGAAATTAGACATCAGCCTGAGGGTTTCACACTGAATGTGAATAGATTTGTAATGTAGCATTGAGGTGTACTCTATTCTAAGTTCAACAATGGTATTTGTACAGTTTACGAAATGTACCTTAATGCACCATATCTACCCACAACCCTGTATTTCTAGGTTTTAATGAAAGTTGTCGAATGGAAATATTTCATGTTTGTTGCATTTTACTAATATGTACGTGTTGAAAGCTTGCACTTTTACGGGCAGTTCTTTACATTTAAGAAATGTATATGGTATCTATCATGAATTTGGTATATTGACATAATTTTAATGTGATTCTTCATTTTTGCAACGTCAAATTGGCATGTGCCTAAGTCAGAGCCGAAGTGTAACACTGTTTCTAATGGTTAAAAAAATGTCCTAAAATGGCGCCTTCATTAACAACATCTTAAGGACCTTATGTGGCAGCACAGTCCTATGTTTATGTTGATTTGAGGTTCTGGCAATGGCGCACGTTTTGTATGCAAAGTTACTATATAATGGCGGTTGCTCAGTCACTCCCCATCAGTGAGCAAGGACGTCATGTCCGAAACGCATCTGATGGCTTGCACCACAATGGAATAAATCATTTTGGCGTAATTTTGTAGTCTGCATACCTGTCAGTGCAACAAAGCACTTTTGGAGACAAGTTGGAGAGTTTTATATATAAGCCAACTTCTGGTAACACCCTCCTACACGCCTCAAGTCTCCATCCTAAGCACACTATTTACAGTATCCCTCTGGGTGAAATCCTAGGAATCAAGCGTATCTGCAGCTCTACATCTGATTTTAACAACTGTGTTAATGATCTCAGAATGCGGTTTCTAGAACGGGGTTACTCGAATCAAATTTTAACCAAGCTTTGGCTAAAGCAAGGTTAAGAAGCAGAGAGAGTCTACTAGAGACACCTGGTCCCGACAATGTTGAGTTGCCTGTTGTTTCCGAGAAACTGTTAACACTTGTCCCAGGTTCATCACGGCTTACAGTAGTGATGAACATGCCATCAAGAGAATTATTCAAAAAAATTGGCCCATTATTCTAACCGATAATGTTTTGAGCTCTACCTTACCTGCGAATCCTGTAATAACATATCGCAGAGCCAGAAATATGGGCATTTCTCTTGATATTGGCAGTCATGAATTAAAACAAAAAGACAATTGGTTAAAAGCTAAACCTGGTTTTCGGAAGTGTACTCACTGCAGGGCCTGCAAATTTGGTGAAAATAAAACACATTATCGGACGCCATTTAGTCCCAGTGAGATTCCTATTAAAGGCTGCTATGATTGTAAAACAGATTTCGCAGTCTATGTTCTAACCTGCACCTGTGGACTACATTACATCGGTAGTACCAAAGCCCAGGTGCATGTCAGAATTCTGCAATATCTGAGGGCAATACTGCATACTGATCCCTCCTATCCTGTAGCACGCCATTTTGCTACTAAACACAACAAAGATCTTAACTGTCTTAAATACTTCGTGATAGGATCAGTATAGCCCTTACGGAGAGGAGGCAATAGAGAGCTGTTATTGCGACAGCTCGAAACACGCTTTATTTTAGAGTTCGATAGCAAATGGCCGAATGGCCTCAATAATACTCAAGACTTTTATAATTATTTATAATAATTTTCTGTAATGCATCGGGAACTCTCTATTTGAAGTTAGCTGGAATTCATTTTGCCCCTCTCCAGGTCAGCCCTATGGAACATGTTGAAGTCAATGACTGGCAGGCAAATACATTTTTCTCCCTCTTCTCCCAATGAGTAGTCAGGTTCCCTGTTGCTCATTGCAACAGGTTGTAACTAGTTGGATATTCTCTCTCTATGATTCTATGATTTGATAGATAGTCAGGTTCCCTGTTATCTATCAGGGCCACTCCACTACTTATGATTACATGCACTTTATTATGTACATATATATGAACTGATTACATAATTCTGTGTCAATTTTCTATTGTGCGCCGTCTACCGACCATTTTTAGATCAATGGTTTTTCTCATCTTCCCTCTTGTTTTATCACATTTTTATCACTATTTAACTTTTAGATACACTGTCTGTTGTGTTTTTTTAGAACAATAATATTATGAAATTAATGTTTTTAGAATTGCATTTTTTTTAAAATGTATGACATTCCCTGATTTTATGACGGGTAATTGTTTAATTTTTTATAATGCACTTTTTGATGGTTTATAACATGTATTTCATTGTCTATCTAACATATACAGCTTGCACTTTATCTTTAGCCTCTTTGCATACTAGGCAAGGTTGTCCTGGCTTTTTGTGGTTGTTATCATATTAGTTCAGTCAGGCCCTGAATCAAGTGACACAGTTCAACTCTATTTAGGCATGGTGTCTATACATGTCAGTACATTGATTCATGCGAACTCTTGATGTTATGTTTGATATGGTTTAAACCTTTCATGTTTATATGATTTACTGGATTTAACCAGATATGATGGTATTTTTCGGAATTTATTCCGCGATTTGATTGTTTTTCATATAATACTACATGAGTGTTTATATTATGCATTTATGCTGGAAAAGTTCTATGTCGAACATTCAGTGAGATAGTCTGTTTTCCCTCTCAGGGCGGTCACATGACCATTCTGGGAGGAGGGCCAGAGGCGGAGCACTTTAGCACTTTATAAGCACTGTTATTTGCACTATTACCTTGCATGTGAACAAGGGCTGCAAAGCCCAAAATGCGTCATGGTTGGGTGATTAAGGAAAAAACTGGAAAATAAAATAACTTACCTGAAAGCTGTGGTCTGTCTCCTGCTTCGCCAGTCCGGCTGGATCGGAGGTGGTGTTACGGAGTTACTCTTCAATATATATATATATATATATATATATATATATATATATATATATATATATATATATATATATATATATATATATATATATATATATATATATATATATATATATATATATATATATATATAACTTGATAGCAGTCACCAGTATTTAGGTAAGGTTCAGATAAACTTTCACTTTAAAAGGCATTTTTTGATTTGTCTGTAACTTTGGTCCACAGACCTGCTCCAAAGATTGCACCAGCTTAGCATATGCAGCTAAGGCTCTGCAAATTTTGTGCACTTCTGTCCAGAGAAAATAGATTTAAAGAAGCAGTTAACATGCAGAATCGGTGCCTAGTAAGATTAAATGGGTTAACACTGTTACATATCTACCTAGAAAGCTGCACCAGAAATAGAAGTACTTTTAAGAGTACATATTTACTACTTTCTTTGTGAAATACCCCCCATAGGAATTGCCCTCCACAGTGGTGTTGGTCTGTGCCTTCCAGGGAGGGATGCATATGATCACTTTGGGATGGAACACTAACTTGTAAATAATATTGTCTTGACAAGAAGGGTGACTCTCTCCTTTTCCTCAGAGCTAATTTTTATTTTGTCATTGGCAGAAAGTCTCCAGTGGAATCATGTTTATTCTACTCGCCTTTAGCGTTCTCCAGTTTTGTGTTTCCGTATCCGTTTCTGCCTTTGGATGCAAAACCCTCTGCAGGACCGCCTACAGTGAAGTGGTAAGGATCCTTTCTTCTTCCTTCCTAACTCACACCCTTCCTCCTTTCCTATCTTCCTGCCAACTTTCCTTCCTTCTTACCTTTGCTGGATTCTTAAGTTCTCTTTTGAGCTATGCAGTCTTTATCATTCCAGCTCTGAACTTTCTTTCTCTTTCCAGCATTATATCTCTTTCTAGCTAAAATACAATGGTCTGCCATACTGGAAAAGGCCGGGAAATTTGTTATTATGCATAGAGATATTCATCCTGCCAGGAATTCTCACAGTAATTAAATTGATGATAGATGGAAAAACATACTTCCAGTACTGCTGTGACACTTTGCAACAGATGTAGCTTCCGGTGCAGCTTTCAGCAAGTACATGCCTCAAAAAAGTCCTAGTGAATTATGACAAACTCTCCTCAATGTCAGATGCCTTTCTCTAGGTAGGGGCTCTACCCAATCTTCTCTCTTCGACTTTGCAGGCTAATGTCCAGGCCTATTAAGCTTGGAAACAGCACACCCTTAGTGCTGTTCATATGCGCAGGATCCAAGACACTCAATGGTTAGGGAGCCCCAATGTGCCCTTGGAGGCTTGGGCGACATTGTAAATAGAAAGAGAGGCCTATAAGGGATTTAGTTTAACGATACACTTGAGTTGTTCAAAGATTTAATCAGGAAGTTAGTCCTAATGGAACAAACACCTAAGTGTAATTAGACAACAAAAAACACAAACATTTCTTGCAGAAGAAAATACAGGAAAACCTAGTAATTTGAAAAAATATATCTTATTTTATATATTTTGTTGCAAAATGGAGTACATATAAATAGATCAATAAAAGCATTCAGCAAAAAATCATGTAGAGAAGCAGAAATCAAATTGTCCTAACAATACATGACTGTAAAACTATTCCAAATCAGTTTTGAGCAACAAATCTAAGAGCGAGAAGATGTAATGCTGTAAGATAAAAGATTATTTTGGAAATAGAAGAGAGAGTCGACGTTTCAGTCTGTTCTGATTGAGTCTCTCAGACCATCTTCAAGACGAATACATTGTAACTGACAATAATACTCCTATTTGAAACATAATACAAGCTGTTACATTATATTTATAAACAAAGTGTATTACAAGACTCTTCAAAGAACTAAGGAACCTATGTAAACAATATGTAAAATCGTAATGTGCAGAAGTCCAATTCATGCACTACCCAAAGGAGATCAAATGACACCACATCCACCTTAGTGTATTGACGTGGTAGTCAATATACCACTTACTTTCTCATAAATGTGGACAGCTGCCTAGAACCAGATACAAGACCTGAGGTAATTGTTGTAGCAGCAAATGCTATCAAGGGAGAATAAGAAAGCAGTGTTAATCATTCATTATAACCAATCAATCAAAAAGTCTTTATTTCGATGATGAATCATAAAAGACAACAGTAGTAATACAAAATTACAGCAAGATTAAAATAGAAACCATATAATCAAGCATATATAATAATGAATTACAAACTCAAATTTAGCTAAAACATCCCAGGGCTTTGTAGCAAAACAACTATCCAACCCACCAAGTTAAAAATATAATTTAAGTTCAGTTAAGTATAGTGTATTGTACATTCGAGCTTCCATTATACACATTAGACTAAAGTTGAAATTATTTTTATTTAAAAAAAAAGACTACAGATAGAATATGTATACAGTAGAAGGCTAAAATAATCATCTTGGACATGTTTCACTTATACGGATTCTCCATGTCCAATGTAAAAACGTAGCCACTGCAATAACCACGGACTGGGTAGTGTCAGTTTTAAGAATTCTTGATGCCTCACAGCCTGTTTGGAGAATAAGCTGTAAACAGATAGGTTTCAACCAGATCCGTCTAGGAACTTTATACTCAGGGCAAATAAATAAAATGTGCCCAATGGTCTCCTTTTGAGTGGGGCAGAAAAGACAGGTGAGAACAAGTCCTACTCTCCATTTAGAAGCGAAGGAATTAGTTGGTAGGGTTCCCACCCTAAATTGATGGTATCTCTTTCTAGCCTCCGGGGCATAATCCCAATAACCCTCATACACAGGAGAGTGTTTAAGTTCCAAGAAATACGCAGTCAATGACGGACCAACGGTAGAACCAAATCTCTTCATTGTGACCAAGCTCCAGTAGAGATCTCTTAAGGTTTTCCTGGGGGGAAAGATGTTGACTGTAGGATCCTCCCATAAGCTAACCAAGCCCATGGCGGAATAGATAGACTTTACCTCCCGCAGCCATTGTATTTTGTGAGCCGTATCGGCATTTCTAACATCTAGGAAGGCCCTCGCATACTGAGAGAGTTCCTGGGTAACCCACAATCTCCTCCAGTACGCCACCGGTCTATAGCAGGCCTTATCCTCCAGGCACTGGGTGCCTAAATCATAGAAAAGGGAGTCAGCGGGGTCGATACTGGAAGGCCCGTGACCCCAAGTAAGAACTTGTTTTGGGACTTAGTCAAGTAAGAAAGATTGCTGAAACCCCACAATTCCGCCCCATATAAAACTGCTGTGGCTATTTTAGCATAATACATTTTCAATACAGGCGATATTGGCCTTGTGTGGGAAAGGAATAATTCCTTAGTTAACACCTTGGCTGCTAGGCTGATTCCTCTCCTGTGCTGGTATTTGTAGAATCCCATGGTTCATGACGAGCTCGGCTCGTCATGAGCACACGACCAGTGCACTGCATGACGAGCTGAGCTCGTCATGAGCATGGAAGGGGTTAAAGCTCCTTTTAGCTGAGCGTGCTTAGTAGCCAACTGAGTGACGTGTGGTTTCCAATCTAATTTGGATGCTAGGGTAATACCCAGGTACAAAAAAGCCTGAGTCTGTTCTAATCTGATCCCATTCATTACCACATTACCTCTAACATATTTGGACTTGTGAAGCACCATAAACTTGGTCTTGTTAACATTTACTACAAGTCTGTGGTCCTTGCAAAAGACCTCAAACACATCAATGTCTTGTTGAAGGCCTGCTGCATTTTAGAAATCAGAAGACTGTCATCTACAAACATCAACAGGTTGATCAGCTTACCATCCAACTTTGGGGCATCAGTCGATCGGTGCATAAAGTAGCTGATCACCCTGTTGATGTATAATGAGAAAAGGGTCGGGGCTAGTACGCACCCTTGGCGTACTCCCCTCTCTATAGGGAATTTATCTGTAACATTACCCTGTTGGTTCCATCTGATTTGGGCAAAATTGTCCTCATGTAATTTCTTAAGGAAGGAGAAGATGCTAGGTGGCATGCCCTGCTCTGCAAAAGCTGCCCACATTTTTTCTCGAGGCACCAAATCAAACGGATTTAAGAACGACGAACGCCGCGAAGAGCATAAAACCCCCAAGGACTACCACCCGCCAATAAATTAAAAGAAATCTAAAAACTTGGTCTATAGTACTTGTATGGCTGCGGAATCCTGCCTGGAGAGGTGACAGTGTATCTTCCTCCTCAATCCAGCCTAGGACTCTCTGCAGAACAAGCCTTGCAACCACATTCTGGATACAATCTATCAAACTGATAGGCCTGTAAATTCCTGGATCAGAGCGCTCCCCCTTTTTGTAGATCGGTATGATTGCTGCACCCTTCCAGGTAATTGGTATAGGCGAGCCATTGGCTATACCATTTGCTAGGGATTGGATATATGGTTCCCAAAGCTCTTTGTCGTGCATAAAGAGGTCGGCTGGAATGGAATCCAGTCCGGGTGCTCTGCCCTTGGGGATACAATTCAATACCTTTCTCACCTCTGTTCTCTCGAAGTGTAAGGGAACTATACGCAAGTTAGAAAGCACAGGCCCTCAGTTACTTCCTTGGTCGTTTCTTGAGATGCAAACTGAGTGGCATAATGGGAGACCCAGAGGTCAGGCGAAACATAATTAGTTGGTTTGCCCCTTTGGATCTCCCTGCCCCACTTGGCCATATCCCAAAAGGTACACATTGAACGTTCCCTACTTGCGCAGTACAGCTCCCTCCAGTACTCCTCATCCCAAGCACGTTTAGCATCATATTGTGCTTTTTTGTAAAGTGCACGAGCACTTTTAACTCTAGCTCTATCTTTAGTTTTTATTGCCAAAGCCAGAGCTTTGTACGCGGACCTGCACGACTTCCCGTACCACTGATCTTCCTTCTTAACAGGCCTATTTGACTTAAAAGGACCCTTTTTTATGAAAAAAGCCCTGAGTTTGTTAAAACAATTTGTGTGGATCGGATTTAGATCTGCACCATCCCCCTCCTCATTTGTACATTTTTGGAGATCATTTGTCGCCTGGATAGTCAGTTCCTTCATTGCTGCTAATTTGGCCTCACTCGTTGAACAATTTGCCCATCTAATACGCCTGGCATCGTTTGTTAAAACGATGTCAACCCTGTCAGGAGGAATTTCCTCCCTTAAGGGTTTCCATAAAAAAAGGCAGAGCGGATCATGATCGCTTTCAACCCTTTCTAAAACCACCATGTCCTTTAAATTGGCCCAATTCTCTTTTTTGGTGAATATGTAATCAATGCGGCTCTTATGTAAACCATTATTAAAAGTAAAAGCTCCATGTTTGTCAGAAGCTGATCTACCATTAATTGCTCTCAGCCCTAGTCCAACACACAGGACCTTAAGCTGTAAAGCAGCCTCTGTCCATTTTTTAATTGGTGAAAGTGTCAACTGAGGGATGTTCCTTATGCTATCTTCTTCCAGGGTGAGGTCCACATCATTTCTATCCAGCGGTTCGAAACAACAATTAAAATCTCCAGCTACTATAGTATTACCTTTAATGGAATAAAACTCAAGGAGGGTTTCTAGTTCTTCAACAGTTTTAGATGGTTTCCCCCCCTGCATGCCCCTTGAGTAAACATTAAAAACAAAAAGATAACTACAATCGAGGCAACGGATTTGGATTAACAATATATCACTACTTTTGGAGTCTAGTTGGGTCACATTATATCTACTATCTTGTCTGACCCACGTTAAAAGTCCCCCTTTTGCTCTTCCATGATGGCTTGGGATCGCAAGAACACTAAAACTAAGGAATCCAGGTCTGTACTCTGGAGCATGCAACCAGGTTTGCTGGAGGAGCACTAAATCCCTCCCATCAAGAAATGTCAGCCAATCTGTAGACGTTGCCTTACTCTTGAAGCCTGCCACATTCCATGAAACCAGTGATGTTAAGGTGTGGTCAGCAGCTCTCTTAGGAAAGTCTGGGGAACCCCCTACCACAGGACCCCCTTCTTCTCCAGCTCCCAATTGGCCTACTTCTCTGGAGGGAATATTAGTATCTCCTGGACCAGTGGATGCGGCGCTGTCTATCGCTCCGGAAAAAATAGAATCCTGTAACCCAAGTTCAGAAGGCGAGCACTCTCTGTGATCGTCAACTGGACAGGCTATTCCCTGATCCAAGGTTTTTCTGCCACAGAGTCAGTCATTAGCATCCAGTGAACTTAGGGCCTCATATCTGTTGCTCAGTGCAACAGAACTAGTAGAGGGAACTATCTGGGTGCTGTGCCCTCCCTTACTATTAGCTCCAGTGTTATGAGGTGGGTAAAAAAAACCCCAAGGGGAGTACATTAACATAGTCATGGTGAATCCTAGCTGATCCTGCCTGCCTCAGAATATGGTCAACCAATTTGGGGTAGCCAAAGCTCACAAAAACACAGTCGCCCTTCATGATCTTCTTAGTCTTGCCCAACCATGGTACCCTTCTCACCATTTTAAAATTATTAAACAAGTGTTCACCTTACACTGTTTTGTTAGTTAAGAAGTGAAGGGCTTTGTTTTTTAGTGTGGTCTAGTGTTCCTCTCTACCATCCTGAGTTTTCTTGACATTTGCCAAGATGATAGAATACGGGCATGCCTCCGGAGGGCGATGCAGCGAAGACTCCCTTGTAGAGGCCTATGCCAGAGGACTTAATCTCCCCACTGGTCCCCTGGGGCCTAACCTTACTCCTTGTTTAGCTCCTATGGCAGTAGATGGAATGTTAGGTGATACAGCTTGGGGTACTGAGGTCATCATAGAATCCACCAGATCAGTGACAATAGTTGTAAGTGCACTCAAAGAATGTACTTCGGGTAAGTTAATCCCGAGCGTTGGAACTTTCTGATGTGAAATGTGTTTTTCAATAACATTAAGTCTGCCTTCTATTTGCTCAAGTTTATCCATTACTGGAGAGATAAGTGCCCTCAGCCGTTCGTCCATAAGCCTCATGAACTGGATGCTAATGACTGACTCTGTGGCGGAAAAACCTTGGATCAGGGAATTGCCTGTCCAGTTGACGATCACAGAGCGTGCTCGCCTTCTGAACAAAAACGGAGGAGCACGGGAGCGGAACCAGGCCCAGCCACGGGGGGAAAACGGGTAAGTCAAGGTCCAGGACCACACACAGTAAACCCGCAACAGCAAAGGACTCGGCTCCAGGCGGGGCTTTATGCGCCTCCTGGCGCGCATTGATGCTGCGTCATGCCCTGTGGAAACCTGGGGCTTGTAGGCAGCAGTGTTGTGCCCGGCGGAGCAAAGCCCGGCCGGTCAGCGTCCAAACAGCTCCCTGGTGAGTGCAAAAACGGAGGAGTACGGGGGCGGAACCAGGCCCAGCCATGGGGGTAAAACGGGTAAGTCAAGGTCCAGGACCACACACAGTAAACCAGCAACATCAAAGGACTCGGCCCCAGGCGGGGCTTTATGCACCTCCTGGCGCGCACTGATGCTGCGTCGTGCCCCATGGAATCCTGGGGCTTGTAGGCAGCAGCGTTGTGACCGGCGGAGCAAAGCCTGGCCGGTCAGCGTCCAAACAGCTCCCTGGTGAGTGCAAAAAGGGAGGAGTACGGGGGCGGAACCGGGCCTAGCCACGGGGGGAAAACGGGTAAGTCAAGGTCCAGGACCACACACAGTAAACCCGCAACAGCAAAGGACTCAGCCCCAGGCGGGGATTTATGCGCCTCCTGGCACGCATTGATGCTGCGTCGTGCCCCGTGGAAACCTGAGGCTTGTAGGCAGCAGCGTTGTGACCGGCGGAGCAAAGCCCGGCCGGTCAGCGTCCAAACAGCTCCCTGGTGAGTGCCAAAACGGAGGAGCACGGGGGCGGAACCAGGCCCAGCCACGGGGGAAAAACGGGTAAGTCAAGGTCCAGGACCACACACAGTAAACCCGCAACATTATAACCACTACTTTTGGATGCCATTTCAACCTGGCGGAGACTTAAGACAAACATGTCTTAAGTCTCATAACGCTTGTTAAAGTAAACAGCATGCTCGTAATAAACACAACTTTCCACCATTCATTTTTTGACTCGCGCTTCACAGGATTTTAACACTACCATTTACATCAATGTGCGCACCTTTGGTTGTGCAACACAGAGGATACAGTCAACCGGCTCACGATGTTTGGCCCATCTAGACTGTGATTGGCAAGGCAGTTGTTTAGTCTTACAACAGCAACTGCATCTTGAGTAGTAACCTCTTGATATTCCATATATTTGTATCCAGCCATAAAATCGAATGACACAGAATATTTGGACCACTTAGCCATATGTTTTTAAGAGCATTATTGTACCACTATAGCAGTGTTGGAAATCAGTTAGCGGGAGTCATTACCTAATGAATTTTTGACTCAAAAGTATTTAAAAGCTTACGTTGGTCCGTCTTTGGACACTTGACCATTCCTAAAAGTTTGTCCATATCAGCCAAAAATATTTGCAATAATTACTTTTTTTAGAAAAAGCCACATGACATGCCACCAGTAGGTGTGCTGTGATTAGGAGCCACAAAGTTATTATACTGATACTGGGTTCAGCTTTTCACAGATAGTGCAAATATATTTAGCACTCTACAGTCATCCCAGCTGTATTTAGATAGACTCTGGCTGAACAATCCAGTTATAGGTGATCCATTCCCTATTACAGGTATGTCAATCTCAGGTTGAAATGTCATCCAAAAGTAGTGGTTATAATGAATGATTAACACTGCTTTCTTCTTCTCCCTTGATAGCATTTGCTGCTACAACAATTACCTCAGGTCTTGTATCTGGTTCTAGGCAGCTGTCCACATTTATGAGAAAGTAAGTGGTATATTGACTATCACGTCAATACACTAAGGTGGATGTGGTGTCATTTGATCTCCTTTGGGTAGTGCATGAATTGGACTTCTGCACATTACAATTTTACATATTGTTTACATAGGTTCCTTAGTTCTTTGAAGAGTCTTGTAATACACTTTGTTTATAAATATAATGTAACAGCTTGTATTATGTTTAAATAGGAGTATTATTGTCAGTTACAATTTATTCGTCCTGAAGATGGTCTGAGAGACTCAAGCAGAACAGACTGAAACGTCGACTCTCTCTTCTATTTCCAAAATAATCTTTTATTTTACAGCATTACATCTTCTCGCTCATAGATTTGTTGCTCATAACTGATTTGGAATAGTTTTACAGTCATGTATTGTTAGGACAATTTGATTTCTGCTTCTCTACATGATTTTTTGCTGAATGCTTTTATTGATCTATTTATATGTACTCCATTTTGCAACAAAATATATAACATAAGATATATTTTTTCAAATTACTAGGTTTTCCCGTGTTTTCTTCTGCAAGAAGTTTTTGTGTTTTTTGTTGTCTAATGACACTTAGGTGTTTGGTCCATTAGGACTAACTCCCTGATTAAATCTTTTAACAACTCAAGTGTATTGTTAAACTAAATCTCTTGCAGGCCTCTCTTACTATTTAGATCCAAGACACAACACTCTATATCTAAGGCGGCCCACTGTTTCCCCTTCAACGCTGTCCGGCATGCCAAGCAGGACAACCTTTGAGTTCATGTCACCTGAACAAGTCGCAGTGCAGAATTCCTTTCTCCTCTCACATCCCCCAACACTATCAGCCATATCTACCACTGGGAGGGTGCGGCACAGCACAGAAAATTGACCACTTTCTGTGTGAAAAAGGCCGCTTTACTGAAACAAGTGCACATCAGTCATTTTCATGGCAATCCACCTTACAAAACTAAAACCTTGCTGTACATCCAGTGACCTAGCCCTAGCCCCACCCCCACCTTTACGCCCCCTCCCCATCATACCCAACATGCAGCTAACTCATTTAACTGTATTGCATTTCGACATTTTCAACTTTCTATTCCCCCTACATCCTATGACTGTATGTATGAACCTGTAATTAACCAAGGGCCAGATGTACGACCTGCCAAATAGCGCCTCGCAAATTGCATTGCATTTGCGACTCTCAATTTGTGAGGTGCTATTTAGCATGTACAACAGTGTGTTTAACACATTTTGCGATTCCTAATGGGGTCGCAAATGCGAGGCTCATGAATATTAATGAGCCTCTTGCAATTTGCAAGCCCATTGGGAATGACAGGCCTTCCAGGGATGGTGGCCTGCTGGGCTCAGCAGACCAGCATGTCTGGGACTGATTTCAAATAAAACAGCTTTAAATAAAAATGCAGCCCATTTTCCTTAAAGGAAAACAGGATGCATTTAAAAAAAGAAAAAAAAGAAACGTTTTCGGTTCATTGTTTAAGGGGAGGCAGTGGTCCCTGGGACCACTGCCTGCCCTTAAAAAATAATATTGCATGCATTTACAAAGGGGAAGGGGTCCCCTGCGGACCTCTTACCTTTTGCGAATGCATTACCACCTACTTGAACTAGGTGGTAATTTGCGAGTGTTTTGCAACCGCAATTACAGTTGCAAAACATTGGTGTAGAAATAAAAACCTTTTAAGGGGTTCGCTGATGCACCTGGTTCTTAAACCAACAAAGAAGAAATTGGCACGGAAGCTGTAATATCAAAAGAAGTATTTATTAACCTCACATGAGATAGACTGCGTCATACAGTACCCCCAGGCCGCTGTATGAGACAGTCTAAGGAGTACAGAGAAGAGGGGCCTTTTATGGCCAGTTTATTGCTGAGTTAGCATGAAGACTCAAACAGAGGCAGCACAAGTGTGCACGCAAATACATATAAGGATACATAAGAATAGCTTAGAGTGGGAGGAGAGACTAAACTGCTTACATCAGTAAGAATAGCATGACAGTTATATACTAGAACAGGGGTATTGACAGTTACATGTCAACATTCTGATCCCTTGCTAGGCGGGCATTTACAGTCTAAACATTTCATTAAGCGGGTATATATAAGGTATAAGCTGGAGCACAAAGGGAACAGAGCATTGGGTCATAATTAACATACAGATAGCAGGAGAAAATAATGGCTATTATTTCGAACAGAACCATCAATATTTTCCAACCCCGAGCAGAAAGCAAATCCCAGAACCATCTAGTCCAATTATATGTTTCAGGGCTCTGATGTATTTCAGTGAATTTCTATTTCAATTTCAGAATAGCCAAGAGCATATAGCTAATAAAAATCATTTTCAATAGACTTTTCCAGTGTTCCTTTTATGAGGGCTAGAGTACCAATGAATAAACTTTAGTAGGAGGGCAAAGAAGAATTTATCAATTGTTTAGCAAAATGTTTCTCTTGCAGAACAAACATTACTAATACAAATATTAAGTCAGATATATTATTACAAAAACAATTCTCACTTCAGGAGACCAGGAGGACCAAACGGGGCCATAGGAATTAGGATGAGGAAACGCAAAGGGCTGCTCTCCTCAAAAATGGGACGACCAAAGGGGTACATTATTAACAAAAATAAGTCCTTGGGAAATTGAAGCCGCTGTACAACCAGACAGAGGGGAGTCTTCTCCCTGTGTCCGTCTGAGCCTCACAGGCAGGCTTTTGTTGTTCCCACGGTGGAGCTGCACAACTCGCAACTCAAGAAAACAATCACGGCCCAGATTTAAGGGAAAAGTTTCTTCTTTCAGGATAGGGCAATCATCTTCTGGGGCAAATAAGGTCAACGATCCTGTCCAGTGTCTCAGGCAGTGCACCAGTTTTCCTCACTTTAATCTAACAGGCACCAAGGGCACAGCACCTGTACCCTGAACTCAAGTACTTCCCTAACTCCTGTATTGCTTCGCTGGCACACTGCTCTTTTGTTGGGGCCACAGATTGTACCCAGTATGCCCAGGCATTCCTTGATCAACAAACAAAGGCGCAGACTTGCATTCACTTTGGGACCAGGACTCATGTGCTTAATGCTGGGATCTCTGAAGTGACCCTTGTTTCAAAGGGGGTCACCTCAAGCAAAAGCCTCCTTGCTGACCTTGTCGGTCTGTGACTCTCAGCTGGGCATCAAAAACTGGATCCACGACTTCTCCATTCTGATTTGTGACCCCGTCTTTCGCCCAGGACAGGGGCAGGGGTACGCACTTCACATCCCAGTCTTCCACCTTCACTGATTTCCTAGTTGCAAGCAACGCCTGGGCTGGTTCCCTTCACCTTGGCTTCAAGCTGGAATGGTGCTAACTCCCGAGGCTGGATCTGATATCCGGGCCCCTCTGGCAATGATTGTAGGGCAGCAAATATCTATTGGTGAACAGAACAAAAGGTCTTTAGACAAGGCATACAAATAATCTATCAACAGAGAGGATAGTCTCAGAATACTTCCTTAGTCTTGGGGCACACCATATATTAGCAAGGCACCCAAGAAGAACAACTTCATCTATCTGAGAGTAAAAAAACAACAGCCTGGACCTATTGGAAAGTATAAAAGGAACTCTTTGGTGAACTGACAAGAGTAATACGTTACACTATTTGATTTGTTTCTCTCAATCCCAAGCTGCCAAGGAAGTCTGTGTTCATTTACTAAATTCGGAGGAAAAAGCAAAACAATACAGACATACTCTAAATCCTTACATTTGTGTATTCCTATATAATTGATCTGGAGAACCTCAAGTAACAAGCTTGTGTTTCATAAGTTATACTTTTCACTACTTGTACAGGACACTTCTAAAATGATTTTTCTTTCATAAATACATTGTACGCTTAGGACCATGCTCTCATGTTATAGGCACAGCGGCTAAATCTAAAACCGCTAATCTAACAGGGATTCTTATTACATAAAGAACTAAAAAAACATAGTGGGTACATACATTTCTCCAGCAGAACATTTTATGACAAACAAACTCCTATAAAACAATTTTTTCCTAACAAAAATGTTTGCTGAGGATCACATGGGCATCTTTCCTGACATTATGAACCTTGTGCATTCTACTTTTCAGAATCTGGACTATGCAACATCATTTTCAAAGAAAAAAACCCTATTCACCAGCTCTAATAAGGGCTGTAAGCTTATTTCCACAGACTGACTAATAAAAGACTAGTAATGCCCTTGCAAAACTGTATGTAGCATGAGAATAACATAAATATTAATGGTGTTGAAAACTTTAGAACGAAAACTACCCACATCTAATTCCCCTTAAAGCTCAAATAAGGGAACAGCAACCTAGACTACTCATCCTTTCATAATTTCATCAGACAGGATGGGCAGTAACATGGCATATTTTTTTATTCATTTTATTAATGCTAACAATTTTTTTCAAAACAGTATTACTGAATAGCCAATTAAATGTCTCATGGCGGTTTCCTAAACAGGCTCAAAACAGAGTGAGAAAAAGAGAGAGAAAACATAAATATGCTTACCCTTAATTTACCCAGGAGCTAAACTCCTTTCACCCATTTCGACAGTAGGAAACCTGAAACAGGTTTACCTTCTGTCGACACTATCTACCCCTATTTTTGACAGCTGGGCACAAACAAACTTGTAGGAGGTAAAAAGCACATTGAGGTAGCTCGAAAACATTAACAACCAACTACCAATTCCTTTAGCAATTGTTCTAGTGTAACATGAGGGCGCATGAATGCAAACTGAACTTCATTGCCTCCTTATTGTAGCCCTTACACAGTAATCTTTAAACTAAAAGCATTAGTGCTATATACATGGCAGAGCTAATCTCTGTATATGACCTACAAACGCTGCTCTCCCTTGATAATGTTATTCAATAGAATAAACCCCACCTGCATATCTTCCTCACTTGTATTATGTCTCAAGAAAACAGTGATATCCCCATTTGCTCCTAACAGAATATGCAATATTTTCTGTAGCTAATGTTACCTAAAACATTACTTATAGTGCTTTACCTTACAGTGTGAGAATCAGGATATTTAATTAATACAAATAAATCTGTTAATTAAACTACTTTTCAACATTACAAACTTCCGTAGTGTAATGTAGAAATCACATACTGACAGTGGCTCTCTGCGTGGAAATTTCACGTTCAGTAGTGCTGGTCAGTTCTAAAAACAGACCTTGGCCTCTGGTCCTTAAACCTGTTGTCCCCTGTCTGAGAAGGGCTACGCCATGCAGACTTTCCAATTCAAAGCAACTATGGAGAATCAGCTGAAAGGCAGTCCAGTTTCGTACCTGTTTGCCAATAAAATAAAGGTAGGATAATAACTTCTGCTGGTTTCTTTATATTTATTTTCATTTGTGTGCAGTGTGTGGTGACCTTTCTAGCAATATAGAGGTCAGCTGTTCCTTCTGTACTTGCATGTGTGCATTACTGAAGCCTGAGATCAGTTTGAAAAACTGCCCTGGGTGGCAGAACTGCTTTGAAAAAGTAAATGTAGCCCAAATTCGACTTTGGTGGTAGGGGCACTTATAAATGAATAACCTACAATGTGTTGGCATAATAGGGAACCCAAAGTCTACTCTAGATATCCCAGGGATGGTGATCAGAAATATATAAGGTACACCCTTATAACATTTTTGTACATCTGGGTAAAGTTACATTTCTCATTGCACTCCCCACATTGTGGCAAAGTGTACAGAGAACAGGGGCTTTTATGGCCAGTTTATTGCTGAGTTAGCCTGAAGACTCATAAAAGGGGCAGTACAAGTGTGCACACAAGTACATATAAGGATACATAAGAATCGCTTAGTCAACAGAGAGGGAGGAGTGACTAAACTGCTTACATCAGTAAGAATAGCCTCACAGTTATATACTAGAAAAGGTGTATTGACAGCTACAGGTCTTTCTGAGCATGTGCAAGGCTCAGTGCTGAAGGAGTTAACTATATCACATGACACAAGCAGAATACAAGGGCAGTTAACAGTGAAGAGGGAGAAAGCACATGTCGAGCACATGTAAATGTAAATGTGTGTGTCTTGTAAAGCGCGCTGCTGCCCGGAGGCGTCCTGGCGCTAAAGACCGCTGGGGAACCCGTCCTGGCTTTCCCTGTGAGATGGTCCCTACTGGTTATCTCCAAGGTGAAACCAGGCATCCCCGGCGTTTGTGGGGGGCCGTTGTGGAGATGAGGCAAGCTAATGCCCAGAGTTGCCGAGTGTGATCCCTGGTTAGAGTAGGCACCGAGGCGAGAATTATCGAGTCCGCTGACCCTGATTCACGACCCTGCCGCGTCGGGAATTGAACCCTAGTCCCGGGCCGTCCTCTTCTTCCGGGTCTGCCGCCTCTAACCAGTGAGCCACACCACTCCACATGAATAACTAAAATGCTGCCAGAAAACAAAATGGCTTCAGCTGATGCTAACAGCCATTTCAGCTAGTTTCCACATTGGTACATAGCTTTGCAGTCGCTAGTAGGAAGGGAACGCCTCTTCCTAATAGCGAGTCGCAAAACAGTATTTAGCGAGGCGCAATTTGTTTGCAAGTCGCAAAATACTGTTTGTACATAGGCCCATGCTTTTTAGGGTGCGCAAACGGGTCTAAGACCCGTTTGTGCATGCTAAAAAGCGTCATACATCTGGCCCAAATGTCCTAAACTTAACTTTGAACTACTTCCTCCCCTTCCCTTGCACATGGTTCCCCAACTGGCAACGTCAACCAACTTTTGCCAACTCCTGGCAAACATTTCCTGAACCGAAGCACCTGTTCCAAGCGACAACGTAAACAACTATGCCCCTGCTTACCTGACTCAACAATGGAGCCCTTATTTCAAAAGACCATCAAATTGTACCGCAGGAAACTATAGCTAAAGGGACGGGCAAGCGGGGAACAGAGACACAGATATCCTCTATGTCACCAACCACCAGGTCACATGAACCTAAAATGATGGCAAGGAGTCCAAGATAACCCCTTAGATATAGTGTGGGCTGTAATTGGGCTACGCATGTAGCCCAAAACAGAATGTCAGTCACTGGATGACACCACCATCCCAATCTGTCCGAGAAGCAGACTTACCGCTAGTCACTCCCCCCACAAACTCCTCTTATATCACACAGCGCAGTGCAGCATGTCACTTTGCTGCGTGACAGGGAAAGGGCAGGAATGCACCATACTTAACATTGTATGGTGCATTTTGGCTTTTTACCAGCACTGGTGCACAATGTGCTGCCTAGCGACAATGCAGTCACTCATGCACCATGGTGCATGGGTGCCTGTGCTGTTAGAACAATTGTTTTTATGCAAGAAGGGGCACCTTCCTGCATAAAACCAATCCAGGGAGGCATTTTTCCCTTTCAATGTGTGCTGCAGAATGCAGCACACATAGAAAGAGGAAAAACCGAGAAGAAACAAATCATATTTTTCTCCATTAAGCCTCACCTCTGAGGTGCAGCAGTTTTGATGCATTCCTAGGTCTACAACTTATGGTTAATCTGGAAATGTTGCAAAATCCATGTTGTTTTGTGTGGGAACACCCACAGAACTCCTCCCTGGGGCTGAGTAATGCAATGCAGTGATTTGCACTAGGTTGCATTGTTCTGGATTTATCAAGCCACTCAGGGCCATGCAAGGTGGCCTTGCGTGGCTTCATAAATAACATCTCATGAGCTACGTTGTTTTTGTACCCCGTTGCACGGTGCTAAAGAACACAACCCTTGATTAATTTTGCCCTTATTTTATCTCCCATCAGGCGTAGTGGGCTGCTCTCACCATGGCTCATTTCTACGCTGGAGACTTCGCATTCACAGCTTCCCGGACCATATCAGCAGGCACAGCAGTGCAATAAATATCTAAATTCATATGACCGATTGCTTCTGAGTGCCAAGTATTAAAGTATGCCGATTTATGTCTTCTGAACATGGGCGTCTCAGTACTGTGCGACCAATTTTCAGGCTGGCACTCTGCCTTCCCAACTGTAAGACTGTTTTGATCCTTAAAAATCATCCTTACTTACAAAGGTTTTTGTGTTTTTGTAAGATAGCCATAAAGCTGTTCTTCCTGGCTTATTAGGCTGCTAAAACTATAATTCTAGGCTTAAATAATTTTTTTAATTGGAGCATGTGCAGGTACAGGAAAAGCAACCACACAAGCCTTATCAAAAAGGCAAATGCCATTCAATTTGGCCCATCATGAGATCTTTTTGTCTTACAGTTGTTTAATGCATTTTCAATTTTTCATTGATCCAGTCCCTTAGTATTGGAGGCAAATGCACAAATTCAGGCCAGCTGTGATGGAGTGCAGGCCGGCTACAGGGACCCCATTAGGCTTGCTGAACAAAGTACCCTATAATCTGGGTTGCGGAGCTTTGCGCGTGTCTACGTCGAAGTAAGTGTCCCACAGCCTTACCAATGAGTCGGTTCCGGATCCTTTTTTCCCTTCGACGAGCATCCCGTTGATAGGACTTGCGATGCGAAATCCTACGTGGGAATGTGGCACGCATCTCACAATACGTAGATTCTGAGGAGCTGCAAGGCTGCAATGCGGATTCCAGTGAAAGATTTGAGGATCCGTGCAGAGGATGTAACACACAGTGGTAGTTTCAAAGATGATTTAGGCTGTGGTGGCGATGCAATTGTCTGCGATGGGTCTGATTCAGGCAGCAGCGGTGATGAGTCTACTCAGCTCGGGGTTGCGTCAATCAGCAGAGAAAATGTGTCGGTTCTGCTTGGGGTTATGCTAAGATGCGTTGGTTACTCTTACAAGCATCTTAGGCCCACTTCCAAGGGTTCAGGACTAGGATGACACCACTTGGCAGGGTAGACTCACAAATGACAGAGTCCAGGTGCAGGTGCAAAGTTGTTGGAATCCTGTTGTGGTCCAGAGGCTTCAGATCAGAAGGTCAGCCAACTAGCCCTTTCTGTCACTCTAGATTCTGGATTCAAGAGATGCAGGTTCAGTTGCTCTCACCCATCTCATTGAGGCAAGAGGGCAGCAGGCAGCAAGCCAGACCAGCAGGGTAGCAGTTCATTCAGAGCAGCAGTCCTGCAGAGTGGTAGTCCTTTCAGCAGCACAGTAGTCCTTCTTCCTGGCAGAATATCTACAGGCCCAGAAGTGTATGGAAGTGGAGGTGTCTGAGGTTCAATATGTATACCCATTTCTGCCTTTGAAGTGCAAGAAACATTTAGAGGCTTTCCTATGAACTGCAAAAGTGTCCTACCCTCCCAGTCCTGGTTCCTGACTAACTACAGGGAATAGGTGACCCTTTGTATAGAGGTAGGTCACAGCCTATTCAAATATATTTGGGGCTGTACCCAGCTCTTCCCTCCCATACTTCCAGTGATGGCCTATCCAGGCACACCTAAGCTCTGTACTTTGTGTGACTGTCTAGGAGGACTACACAAAGTCCAATTATCATCTACACCCAGTCATGTGACTCTGACTCAAGGACAGGCTGCAGACACTAAAAGACTAAGACAAGAAACTTTCAACTTTCTACAAGTGGCTTTTTATAAATTGTAAAAAGAAAGGCTACTTCACCTGTATATAGGATTGTTCATTACAATTCTAAAACCCCAAACAGGAACTTGTTACCTGTTCCTATTTTGAAGTTACAGCTTATTAAATGTAATAAGGTAACTCCAATGTTATTCTATGGGAGAGGTAAGCCTTTCCGTAGAAAAAAATAAATGTAGGAATGTTTCACTAGCTTGACATGTAAAACTTAAAAGTACATATCCCACTTTTTAAATACACTGCGCCCTGCCTTGTGGGCTGTCCAGGGCCTAACCTAGGGGAGGCTTAGATATATTAAAAAGGAAGGTTTGGCCCTGGCATAAAGTTTTTGCCAGGGTGAAATGGAAGTTTGACACTGCACCCAGAGGCTACAGTGCCAGGCCTGAGACATGTTTAAAGAGCTACTTAGGTGGGTGGCCCAACCAGTGCTGTAGGGCCACTAATAGCATTTACTTTGCAGGTCCTGGGTACATAGAGTACCACTTTACTAGGGACTAATAAGTAAATTAAATACAGCAATTGAGGTTAAGCCAATGTTACCATGTTTTAAGGAGTAAACACATGCACTTAAGCTCTGGTCAGTAGTGGTAAGGAGAGCACAGAATCCTAAGGCCAGAAAATATGACATCAGCAAAAGTACTGGGGGTGAAGGCTGAATATTTGGGGGAAGATCACCCTAAGGCTGACAGGTCTAACATTGACCAACTCGTAATAGAACGGGGATACGAACAGTTTGGTAAGCTGGTTACTCTTCAATGTTTGTGGTGGAGTAGCCTGTTTGCCAGACTCTCTATAAAGCTGTATATTACCATGCTTTTTAGGCAGTGCTGATGCCTGTCCTAAAGCAGCACCGAATACCCAGATATAGGCCTTCTCTTCCAACAGTGTGACCTATAGAAGTTATGATAAATTAGAAACTGATCAGAAAAAAACATGCAGCTGGACCCCACTTCCCAGGATAACCATAAAATGATATCCTTCTTGCCACAAAAAACTACTACCTGGACAACCTCCCCCAACCCCCTCTCCCCCCAGTAGACCATTAAAGAAAACATCCAGAAAAAATTATTTGACCCAAATATAATACAAATTAGGGTGGGAGGGAGGGGGAAAGAATACAAAACCTCCAATAGAATCATATCTCCACAAGGGAAGAGGCTCTAGCTAGCCCCTGACATTTGCCCTGACTTCTCGCTAAGCACCAGAGCTTAAACTGACCTAGCCCTGTTTGCCCTGTCGTGTACTGCATCACCTGCCCCATGCACCCTGTGGGGAGTTTGTCCCTTATGCACCTCATACATAGCCTAGCAATAACTCCTAAAACCTAGCTGGGGCTCAACTGTTCTGCTGACTGCCCAGTGCCATCTCACACCATAAGCTTGTTGTTATTTGATTTGCTAACAAATACCCATTTGGCCCTGGAAGATCCCAAATGCCTTTCAGGCTTTGTCTCAATATTACATTTCTTTGCTGGTGGGGTGTATTCTTCCTTTATTTCTCTCCTTTGTCCTCACTATCCCCTGCAAGGGCTCTCTTCATCAATATGCACCTTGACGCTACCTGAGTTATACCTACTGTATGTTGCTCACATGATTGGACAACAAGTCGGACCCCCAACACCCTGTAGTTGTCCCACCCTCCCATTGAGCTAGCATTCAAACACACAAAAGGTGATGGAAGGAATGCTTGTAATTTGTCTAACCACTGGCAATCACTCTGGGTAGCATCCCAGCCCACTGTTCTTTTGCTCACCCTGGCACCTCAGTGTGGACTGAGCCGTATTCAAATCAGTCTTGACCTTTCTCCTCAAGGGAATGGTGTAGCCTGAACTGCCAGGCCAGGTCCTCAATGAACCGGAACACAAGCAACCAAGAACCAGTTTCGCTCGAATAAGGGCTTATCAGCCAGGCATAGATTGGTTCCAGTGGTACAGTGAGCACGCGACCCATGTCTGGGCATACTCTTTCCATTTAGGGCGGATTACTTGTAATGTGTCTAACCACCGGCATTCGCTCAGGTAGCATCCCAACCCATTGTTCCTTTACTCACCATGCCAATTCAGTTTTGAGCACCCCAGAGGAAATGTCACAGAGACCTCCAAGGGCATGCCCAAGCTCCAGGAGCTTAGAATGCTGCATCCATTATGCAACCAGAAAAACAAAGTCAGGGTAGATCGGTTTTTAGATGACTTATCTTCCAACTGAAATAAATCAATCCACCAGCATCATTCTTTTTAACTTCTCAAATGCCAGTCAGGAGTTGCTTTGACTTATTTCCTCATTGGTTTGGCTGGCAAACCTTATTTAACTTTCAGCTTTAGAGAAGGTGTATAATGCTAATGTAGGGTGTTTGGCCTGAGGTAGAGCACAACCATTTGAGCAGGCAGCACCTCTGCTGGATTAATGTTTTTCACTTCTCACATGTTAAGCTCTTCACCTTAAATGGTAACTGCCCAGAGTTCTACTCTGTGTTTTGCCTACCCACAAATTCTATGACTCCCCTTCTTCCTTCATCAAACCATTCACCCATTCACACATTACCTCCTCAACTCCGTCCTCCTCGTCCCAATCCTAATGGTATGAGGTACACCGATAACCAAGGGTAAATTCACTACTTAATCTAAGCCAAAGGCATTTAGCATAGTCTATTTCCTATGTTTATTGTCTCTCTATAAATACTACTCTGCTCGGCCTGTAATTGTTTCCTAACGTTGACGACATTAAGTGATTAAAACCCGTTATCACTTAGTATATTGTTAGTGCTGTTTTTTATAGTGGATGCCACTGTTGCTGGTGCAATGGTTTTTTAGGTCTCGCCTAGTGCAGGGAGCATGTGCTGCTCTAGGAGAGGATCTCTTGCAATCACTCCAGACATTCAGAAAGCTTTCTGAAAGCTCATGCGTCTGGTTGTGAAATCCTATTGGCCTTTGCGTGTGGCTTTCAAAAAATGAAAGCACACCATTGGCCAAATGTGGGTGCATGTCCCACCTCTTTGTTTACTGGTCACTCCCACAGCTTTTTGCTGTTGGAAGCAAGCAGGGGCAGCACAATTCCTCACATACCACAGCGTTTTGCCTGCGGGAGCAAGCAGTGCCATATTCACTTTGTGGCTGCGCGGCCGCGCTTGTTTATAATTCTGACATTTTGGTGAGAACAAATGAAGTAAGCAATGCTGATACCAGTAGCTTTTGTAACATCAAATTGATTTTTCTGGATACATTGGGGTTTCTAATTATTCTTCATATTACGTTGACTGTGAGAGTATGCATGTTCAATGTAAACATGCACACAAGTCAGTGTGCACGTGCACACGCCCATGTGAGCACGGAGGCACGCTTGGCGAAAGACTGAATAGCTCAGCTGCTTCAAACAGAGCAGCCTGCTTCTCAACACACATTGTAATAAAGGCTGTGTGCACTCCATATTTGTGTCAATAATTAGGAGGGAAGCAAAAACAAGTGAACCAGTGTGCACTGCATATTTGTGTCAATAATTAGGAGGGGCAGCTTCAGACTGAAAGCGCCTTGTTAATTGCTTTCTGTAAGAGGGCAAACACAGCACCCTCGGCAGCCCCTCAGAGAGCTCTGCTGCTGGATTGATCTGGGGTTTACACTAAAAAGCACGACGTTTCGGCAAGACTCAGTGAGCTTATTGGCTGCGGCACGAGAAGAACGGACAGTGGGTTTTCTGAACATTTCATCCTTTTCATAACATCCATTCCAACCCACCTGTGGTTTCATATCTTTTTGCTTCCCTTTCCAACATTCCATCCAAGGGCAATTCATCCATGTATCCATTATCAGGATATTTGTTTGCATGCATTTATCAATGTATGAGTTGGTGTTTGGTATACATGTACACATGTATGTATTTATGCAAGCTTAATAACATCCGTTTACCCATGTGTGCTTCGTCAGAATGTTTGTATGCATGTATGTATGTGGGAGTTATTTTTGTGTATTTATGGTATTTATCTATGGATGTAATTGTATGTATGTACAGATTGGTATTTGTTTAACTTCAAGCAAGCTTGGTAAAGTCCATGTATGCGTCGTCAGTACATTTCCTTGCATTATGTATGTAGCAGTTAGTATTTGCGTGTGTATGTATATGTTGGTAATTGTATAGCTTCAACCAAGCGGGGGCCATCCATTCATTCATCCTAACTAGTTCTCCGTCTATTAAATGAAACAGCCATCAATAGAGGCTCCCACCCGTCCATTCACGTTTGCATTAATTTGCCAGTCAATCGGCCTTGCCATCTTCCTCCCACTAATTCATCCACTTCCGTTCTCTCTATCCATCCGTACATTCACTCATCCATTCAGGCTCCCCTTCCACCGTCGAGACCTCTCCACTTCCTCTCTCTCTCTTCATGACCTCTCCTCCTTTCAAGCCCTATTCGTTTGTTACTGGCAGTGGCAAACGTATAAGTCACTCAAGAAGACTGTACCATGCACCGTAGCATCATTTTTCTTTTACCCTAATATTGTTTTCAGCAGTGCACGACTCTCGCATCCTCAGCAGAGGCTCTAAATGGCTTATCTCACAGAGGCACAGCAATATACCTCTCCGACAGCGGCATTATTTCTGCTCAGGCCTACTTTAGAGAATGAGCACATGTGCTTTGTATACAGGATGAGAGCGGCACGCGAACAATGAGTACGTCTCTGAAAGTAATATTACATCATTTCAATTTTACTGAGGCAGGCCTGCCGCAGACCTCGTGTGCTGCTAATGCAGTGCAGGAATGCTCCTCCTTGTACTCACACAAAGGTGTCTGTCCTGGCGAGGCAGAAACTGGAGGGGGCATTGTACAAAGCAAGTCCCCCAGCACTGGATGCGCTTCAGAAAATGGAGATCTCTCGCTTCTGGGATGGGATCTAGCCATGATCCAGGGCACATTCCAAGAAAAAGAAGTGGTGGGTCTAACCTAATTAATCAGTATGCAAGAGACATCACAGCGCGTGACATCGTGGAGTGTGACATCACAGTGCATGACATCACAATTATGTTATGTTATTAATACTTGTAGAGCGCGCGATTACCCTAGGGCGTCCTGGTGCTAAGTACTGATTTCCTGGTAAGCGTAAACCTAGCAATAAGAGAAAAGCCATATCTTAAGGCCATTACAAAAGGAGATGATGTCAGGAGCAATTCTAAGTTGCAAAGGGAGTACGTTCCAGGCTTTAGCTGCACAGTAAACAAAACTTCTACCTGCCCAGTTGGTCTTTTTAAAAAGGGGGATTTGAACAGGTTTGGCTCCAGTAGATCTTAATATTCTCCCTGGGATGTACCAAGAGAATTTCTTCCTAATGAACTCCGCACCAATGTCATTGACCGCTTTAAAGACAATAGATAGTGCTTTAAAGCGTGATCTTAGCAGTATTGGGAGCCAATGTAGTTTTCTCAGGTCTCCTTTGACCGAGGTAAACCTGGATGTTCCCGTCAGCACTCTAGCTGCCGCGTTCTGGACCAATTGCAACTTATTCATATGTTGTTTTTGAATATTGAGATAAAGACTGTTGCAGTAGTCCAGCCGCGACATTATGAGAGCTGTCATCAACGCCCTGAGATTATCTTTAGTCAGGAAGACCTTTATTTTCTTGATAAGTCTGAGGACCATATGGCTGAGATACCCGCCACCCCCTCTCAACACAATCCCCAAAAGGAGGGAAACCGGAAACAGTTCTTAAAGTTTTTGGAAGTGGGAGGGAGTGACCCTCCCGGCCGTATTTATTAAACAAAATTAAAAACATTAAACGTTTCATGTTATGTACAATTTCATTAACACATTGCGATGTTTGGCTAACCTTAACATATTCTCTAATACAGAGGTTCTCCTAGCCGAACTAGCATCCTACAAAACATTCTCTAGAAATACTGAAATTGTACATCCTAACGTTTAAGGGCCAACGGCAAGGTCATAACCGGTGTCAAGATCCCTAACCAGACTTACCCCTCCCACTTGGGAGGGGCGACAGCACAGAGGCTTACCTCAAGTGCAACTACTAACAATTTCCCTTGACTTGACGGGGGCACTTAAGACTCGACGCCATTTAAAGGTCGTTCGAAGACTCGTGTGAGGTATCTAGAAGGTATCGTGGACCTCCCCCCACCCCACACAACTTACCGCATCTGCCGTCGCAGATGACACTGGCCCCGGGAAATTCCCCAGGAGGGGGCTGTAACCCCTCCTACAAAGGAAGGGGCCTTGACCGCCTTTCCTTTACTTCCGGCGACCCACCCTTAGACGGGACCGCCTCCCCACTGAGGGGCCAATGGCCACCTCTCCCGAGCGCTCCCATCCGTGTTGGGTGACGCCCACTCATAGGGATCTTCTAATTAGTGCTCACCGATCATGACCTTACCGCCTACCAAAAAATAAATACGACAATACATACTCAAAACCTATGTAAACATTGGTCGCTACGACCGAAAGAGCATGCTTAAAGATACAACACTATATCAAATCATTTTCATCGTAAAAACCTACACGACATTCACCATTCTTTATTAGGCTCAACATCAAACTGATACCTTCACAGCCCGTAAACGAAACGGAAAACATATTTATAAATTCACTTTAATACAACAACTGGCTGTCCTCAGGGGCTGGTGGGTGGGTCAAAATTGGCTCTTCGTTCTGTCCCGAGCTCACGTGTAGCGAGGAGGTGCAACTTCGGAGCACAAGAACAAGAGGACGTCTTCCGGTCTTGCGTCTCTTTTTATCCGTCTTCAGGGCGGGCGTAAACCCGCCCCTGCCTGCCCCTAGGGCGTGGCTGGCTACGTCGGTGTCTAGGCCAGCCCACTCTAGGGCGGGAAAAGACGCGCCCCGGCTACGCCGCTTCGGGCATACCAGCCGAGACGCGCCTCCCGCCCCAAAATGGCTTCCCGGGGGGATCGAGGCACTCCGCCATACGTTCGGGGGGACCGAGTGGTCGCCCCTTTTCATATGGCTGAGATACCCGCCACCCCCTCTCAACACAATCCCCAAAAGGAGGGAAACCAGAAACAGTTCTTAAAGTTTTTGGAAGTGGGAGGGAGTGACCCTCCCGGCCGTATTTATTAAACAAAATTAAAAACATTAAACGTTTCATGTTATGTACAATTTCATTAACACATTGCGATGTTTGGCTAACCTTAACATATTCTCTAATACAGAGGTTCTCCTAGCCGAACTAGCATCCTACAAAACATTCTCTAGAAATACTGAAATTGTACATCCTAACGTTTAAGGGCCAACGGCAAGGTCATAACCGGTGTCAAGATCCCTAACCAGACTTACCCCTCCCACTTGGGAGGGGCGACAGCACAGAGGCTTACCTCAAGTGCAACTACTAACAATTTCCCTTGACTTGACGGGGGCACTTAAGACTCGACGCCATTTAAAGGTCGTTCGAAGACTCGTGTGAGGTATCTAGAAGGTATCGTGGACCTCCCCCCACCCCACACAACTTACCGCATCTGCCGTCGCAGATGACACTGGCCCCGGGAAATTCCCCAGGAGGGGGCTGTAACCCCTCCTACAAAGGAAGGGGCCTTGACCGCCTTTCCTTTACTTCCGGCGACCCACCCTTAGACGGGACCGCCTCCCCACTGAGGGGCCAATGGCCACCTCTCCCGAGCGCTCCCATCCGTGTTGGGTGACGCCCACTCATAGGGATCTTCTAATTAGTGCTCACCGATCATGACCTTACCGCCACAGGTCCGGATAGTTGACCGGCTATCCGGACCCCCCACAAGACTCCTACCTAAAGGTCATGTTTTAACGTTTTCAACCAAGCTAAGAAGTCTCCTATGAGTAACTCATTCCCCACCCTTGACAAATGCACACCGTCCCCCAAATACATACTGTCATCATTAATACAACTATGCGAGATCGAATGCAATGTCTTGGAACGGAACAACCTACTCACTTTGTTATTCAATTTTTTAACAGAATGATTCAAAGCAGGGATCGAGATAGCCCCCCGCCACACTTTTCGTGGGATCATATGAGACAACGCAATTATGCACCCCGGAACTCTCCTCGCTAACCAACTTACCGTGGAAAGCATAGCCTCCAGGAGAAGTCGTCTACCGGTGGTGACCAAATCATTGCCCCCTAGATGTACTATGACTATGGACGGCGGTGACCTCATCCGCCCTAACAAACCCTCAAAGAATGCTTGAAACTGGTCAATACAGAGACCGCCTCTTCCGTAGAAGGACACTCTGCACCCGTATTCCCCAGGTACGTGAACCATGTCACCTGCTTTGAATACGTCCGCGGCCCGTCTCACGTATGAGTGGCCCACGACCCACACCTCCTTTCTCACAGCCGGTGATGTCTGACCGCTGGCCTGGTGTTGGGTCGACTGCATAGTCCGCCCTGCCGCGTAGGCTTGCGCAACTGAAAACAAACAAAAGACAAGAAGCGTGAGTATATGATTACAGCTTCACAACATGTGCAATCGCACATATCTCTTATAACAATCGGAGGACCAACGCCCTACACGTTTCACTTGCTCTGCATTAAGACCCCTGGCTGTAGCTTCAGTGGCAGCCCCTATTCGAAAGGAATGGGTCCCGAATTCGCCCGGGTCCAAGCCCGCTGCGGCAATGGCCATTGCAAGCACCCGCTGAAACTGAAACCTCGTCAGCGGGGTGGCGTCTGCATGCCTCAACAAAGTCCCCCCCCATGATGCCACCCTTCGTGCTAGGTAATCTTCTAAACACTGTACCGGACACATGGAGGACCCGGGGGTCCTGCGAATGATCGTGCAGTCCCCCTTCCCATCTTGGTCGGTCTTGGACCTGAGAAAGGAGACAATCATCGCATCGCCCCTGATCTGAACGTGTTCCCGGCACAACCCCCCCACCACATCCTGTTTGTTTCTTGCAACCAGCTCACTTATACTCATAGCCCCGTGAAATGCCAGCGTAAATGCAGTCCGGAACAAACACGTCTCGAAAGGAGACGAGCATGTGGTAGGGAGTGTGGCCAGCAACTGGGACAACCTATCCAGACCTATCGGTCGTCTCACATCTACTCTGCGACCCTCAAGGCGTTGCCACCCACGCAGCGCCCTTTGTACTGCAAAAGACGCTGTCGGGTCCTGGATATTATGGGCCCTGGCAACAAAGGAAATGGCGGCACGATGCCTTTGGGCCGTAGCCACCGATTTCCCAGCCCTACGTAAGGACATCAGAAAATGTACAACCCACTCTTCCCGACCCCAAAGTCCCCCTCTCTCAGTCCCCAAAAAGGCTAAATAGGCCTGAAACGCCCCTTCATATGCCTTCCTTGTCCTGGGTGCTAGACTCTCTCCCACGAGGTGACGAAGTTCGGGGCACCGAGAGACCAGAGAGCTTCTGGGAAGGGTGCCGGCTCTGGGTCCGCTGAAGGAAGGAAACCCGAGAAAGCCTGCATGTGAAAACGAGACAGTGCATCAGCCGCCTGATTCATCACCCCCGGGACATGTTTTGCTCTGAATATCACGTTCAGTTGCATACACAGTAGGACAATTTCTTTGAGCAGCCTCAAAATCAGTTTACAACGGGCTGCCTGACTATTGATGCATTCTACAACGGTCATATTGTCAGACCAGAACACGACAGAATGATCTCTGAACCCTTCAGGCCAGGTTCTCAGGGCCACCAGAATGGGAAACAGTTCCAGGAAAGCAATATTACTCGTCAGCCCCTTCTCGTGCCACCATAGGGGCCACCTTTGTGCAGACCATTTTGTGCCGAAGATGGCGCCAAAGCCTATGCTTCCCGCTGAATCTGTCCATAGCCCAAGCTCCTCGGAGGATACGGCTGGCTTGTTCCAGACGACTCGACCATTGAAGTCCGGCAAAAATGCTAACCAAATACGCATGTCCTGGCGGACCTCGGCCGATAACCTCGTGCGATGATGACCCTCCTTTAGGCCAACCATTGCTTGGGCGATTGAGCGGGAAAAGGGGCGGGCCATTGGGATCACTCTCAAGGCAAAGTTCAACTTCCCCACCAATTGTTGCAACTGATGCAATGTAACCTTAGATGCAATTAAACATACTTGGAGGGCTGCCCTAAACTTCAACACTTTGCTAGCTGGTAAACGGAAACACCCCTCCCTAGAGTCCAACTCGATCCCCAAAAACTCGAGGCAAGTCGTGGGACCCATAGTTTTACCTGGTGCCAATGGCACGCCAAAATGACCCATCAACACACAGAATTCAGCTAAGGCCTGGGCACATTCGGGATGTCCGGCGGGACCAAGGAACAGGAAGTCATCAAGGTAGTGCATTACATTTCGGAAACCCGTTTTCATAGTGAACACCCATTGCAGGAAAGTACCGAATTTCTCAAAATAAGCACATGATATAGAGCATCCCATTGGCATACACCTATCCATGTAAAATGACCCCTGAAACCCGAATCCCAGAAGACGCTGGTCGTCTGGGTGTACCGGGAGCAACCGGAACGCTGACTCGATATCTGATTTCGCCATCAACGTCCCGGGCCCCAGGCGATTCAAGATGGCTACTGCCTCATCAAACGATGCGTATCGCACCGAACAAAGCTCTGGATCAATTGCATCGTTCACCGAAAGACCATGTGGAGCAGACAGATTATGGATCAAACGAAACTCACCTGGATCCTTCTTGGGGACCACCCCTAACGGAGAACAGACAAAATGCGGTACCGGGGGTACACTAAACGGGCCGGCGACCCGTCCCCGGCTAACCTCTTTCTGAATTTTCTCTTGCACTACAGATGTATGTTGTAAAACGGAAAGTTGATTTTTGCACGTCCCTACACCCTGAAAGTCCCCCACCGGGATGCGGAAACCATGTGTAAAACCGTTCCGCAGCACCCCAGCAGAAGTACGATCCGGGTATTCGCTGAGCCAGGGAATCATTGCCAAGGTATCAATCGGGGTTGGTAAAGGCGCCCCTCGGACTATCTTAGACCTGTTTGGCGCTTCCCTTACCCCCATTCTCACTCGTTCTGGCTCTGCACGATGACTCAGGATGGGACGACCCACAAGTACTACATTCATGTTTGAATTTACACGATCCCGGAGGCCTGGTACATTTCCCCTTGTTGAAATTAAAGCAGAAACCCTTTTTCCCTGAATTGCCTGCGGGTCTCGAATAATCGTCGGTGCTCGTACCTGGTCGAAAGGGCGTCCCCACATTTTGGCGGGAGTAATCAACAACATTGCTCCCAACCAATGGCATTTTTAACATTCCTGATTCTTTCATTTTATCCCATGTCACAGAATCGTAACAATCCCAAGTCAAACTCTTGTTATGCCCCTTTTCTTTCCTGAACAGATTGTCATAACAGAACCAATGGTTTCCTTGATACGCTGTCGAGTAACCCATAATTCGTGATTGATAAATGGGAAACTCAGGAAGCAACTCGGGCCTACGTTCCCCCAAAATCGATGTAAAAATACCCCACGCATTGCCCCAGTTGCCAATATTCTCATTTACCTTGAAGGCGGCCATTTTTGCGCGCCAAACACTTGGATGCATTAGGTCCTTCTGACTCTTGACATGCTCTAACTCATAATGATCGACAAGCAAGGAGAATATATTCACGTATTCCCCCGCCCAAATCTTCTCTTTTATTGCTAAGGGAACATGCTGCCCCAATCTGTCTCTACGAGAGGGTGCTGACTCGTCCCTTGCGATCGGCAATGGCCGCTTACCTGAACCGGATGCTGCGTCTACCACTTGCGGCTTTTCTATCACCGCCACCGGTGCGGTCACCTTGGCTGCTTCTTTTTCCTTACGCAGCTTTCTTATCAGCGCCTGTGCCTCGGCAGCCGTGGCGCCCTCAGTACTATCGCCCAACCACGCTGCTAGCTGTGCTGCCAGCTCGGGGGGCATATCCTCGTTGGATGTCGGGGTGATGACAACGGGGATTGGATTCCCCTCCATCGGTAGCGGGGGCGGCACCTCGAGCGGAGCAGAGGGAGCCGGGACACTTCCCCCGGCTGGAACCTTTCTCGGCCTCTTAGGTCTCCCTCCAGCCGGTGGTTGGCCCGATCCCTCCTCCCCATCTCGCTCCGCCAGCCGCTTCTTTATGTCGGACATATCCTTAAAGAGGGCCCGAACCATCTGCTCAGTCGTCATTCTCTTTGCGCCTTTCTTGGGCATCTCTCCGACGAAGTATCTAGAAGACAAAGAAAAAGATCAAAACGCTCAAAATTGGCTCTTCGTTCTGTCCCGAGCTCACGTGTAGCGAGGAGGTGCAACTTCGGAGCACAAGAACAAGAGGACGTCTTCCGGTCTTGCGTCTCTTTTTATCCGTCTTCAGGGCGGGCGTAAACCCGCCCCTGCCTGCCCCTAGGGCGTGGCTGGCTACGTCGGTGTCTAGGCCAGCCCACTCTAGGGCGGGAAAAGACGCGCCCCGGCTACGCCGCTTCGGGCATACCAGCCGAGACGCGCCTCCCGCCCCAAAATGGCTTCCCGGGGGGATCGAGGCACTCCGCCATACGTTCGGGGGGACCGAGTGGTCGCCCCTTTTCATGAAACATGCTGAGGTCACCATGTTCACCTGATCCCCCATGGTGAGTTTATCATCCACCATGATCCCCAGATTCTTGGCTTTACTTGATGGTTCAGGACACAAGCCCAGATTCTCCGGCCACCACTCGGGTGTCCAGACCAGAGGATTATTACCAAATTTCAAGACCTCGGTCTTACCCAAATTCAATTTTAAGCAGTTGGAGGACATTCACGTTGAGACAGATCCCGTACACTCATGGAAAAGATCACCCTTCTTCTTCTCCGCTCCCTCCATCAGCGACAACACAATTAAGGTGAGCTGGAAACCAAAGGACCTGATGATGCCGGCCAGAGGTGCCACGTAGATATTAAAAAATGTAGGGCTAAGTGCCGAGCCCTGTGGCACCCCACATGGAAGAGTAAATGGTTCCGACATGTTCCCGTCAAGGTCAACCGTTTGAGACCTAACAGTAATAGTAACTGAAACCAGACCTTAAGCCCTCACACATATGTTTATCAGGTCTATCATGAGTACATTTGAGGAGATTGATTTAGGCAGAAGATTCACACTTTTTTAAGCTTAACATAAACCAATGTTGCCTTTTGTCAGCATAAAGCTTCCTCTACCCATAGTGCTTTAAAAGAAAAAATAGTGATATTTAAATTATTACAACGCCTCCTCGTGGGTAGTATGTGCTAAATAAATGCTATTTATTTTGTGCAAATACTGGGAAAGATCAATACATCTGACTCCTTACAGTACATGCATATCTCCTAAACAGACCCTGAACAAAGTGAACAGCTTCCTCTCCTAAGTATGTGTGAAGTGCTACCAAGGTGTGAGCCTTTGTTTCTCCTCTGCTGCATTTGCTTCTAGGTGTGAAGCTCCTGACTGCTCCCACTCAGGAGACTCCAATTAAAGGAGGCCTGATGACCCCTCAAATTCGGCCTTTGTTATGGGCCCAGCAGGAGTCGGAAACAAGCATTGGCATAGCCAATAGGTCTCTCCTTTGGGACCTTATAAGTGTTTAGTTATCAAGCACAATATCCTTGGTGCAACAACATCAACTGTTGCATTGCTAAACACTTATAAGGTCCCAAAGGCGAGACCTATTGGCTATGCCAATGCTTGTTTAATAGGTGCGCTGGTTTTTGAATGAGCTCCCTGCCCATTTGGTGGGCTGTGGCAGAGAGCAGGAGTGCATTGGAGGCCGGCCCGCTCGGACATCAACAAGGAGGGAATCCAGCATAACGGCTGTATGCATATGCACCCGTATTCACATTAGAATGGCTGCACTGTTTCTGTTGGTAGCGAGATCCCGCGAGAGCAGAGATCTCATTACTAAGCAACTATTTAAGCAGGAAGAACTCTGGTGGGAAACATTACTATCCTGTTGGGGGCCATGGGGGGCAGAAAGGCAGTGGCTAAACAGCACCATGTTGAACAAGAGGATCTGGTAGAGGAAGAAATCCTTCACATTTCTCGTGCTGGTTTGCAGTCCCTTATTAAAGAAGCTGTAGCTACTCATATGGCTGAGCCTACAACAAAACGCTCTAAACACCAGGAGGATGCTTCTGAGAAGGAGCAGAAGGGAAAATATATGCAAGTGACACATTTGCATGAGTTGCTGATTCACATTAGAGAAATGCTGGGTTGTGAGGAAAGAGACCAACAGGGATAGGGCTATTATTCCCAACATACCACTGATTGTACAGATTATTTGCCTCTCCATGAGGTAATTAAAGAGAGTTTTTTCTACTAAGACTGCATTCTTGGTAGCAATAACCTCAGATAAGACAGTAGGAGAACTAAGAGCTCTGCTGATCTCTTTCACTTATTTGAGATTTTTTTTCCTAATCAAGTCGTTTTGAGACTTTATCTTAAATTTGTCTTTAAGATACAATTCCGTTTTCATTTATCGCAGGAGATTGTATTTTCTGTGTTTTCTGACTTGGATTCAGACATTCCGTCATCTCTTGATATGAAAAGAGCACTGATAACCGAACTAAAGATTTTTGTGGGTCATCTTTTCTTTTTGTCTCTTCTGGTGCAGCCAGCAAATGCAAGAAGGCTACCTCTCAGACGATTAGCAGATGGGTCTCGCATGCTATATTTCTGGCCTATGAATTGGCTGGGGAGGTTGTGCTTCTTCAAGGGATTCATGGTCGTTCAACTAGAGCAGTTTCCACTTCCTATGCAGAGATGGGTGGTGCTTCAATTCAGGAAACTTGTTCAGCAGTGACTTGGACTTTGCATTCAATGTTTGTCAATTATTACTGCCTTGATTTGTCACCTGAGGAAAATGTTGGCTTATTGTAGTGCATTCGGCAATTAACTAATTCCTTATTTATATTAACGCTTTTTTGATTCCTGCAATTGTTGGTGCAATGCATGGGGGTGGACGGGCAATTGAAGCGTCACGCAAAACAAGCCACTCCTGGCTGTTTGGCGTGGCGCTTCAATCGGCCGTCCACACCGCATGCTTCCAATAAACTCAGCCGCATGCACTCCCGGAATTGATCTCCCCGACGACCGCTGACCTCGCCGCAATAAGTTAAAGTCCAAACACATAGGACCAAGGCACACTGAGCTTTCACTCATCTTTAATCTTCTTACTCGGATCGTCCTGTACTTCCATTGTGCAGATCTAACTAGGAATTTCTTCGACGCTTTCGCCTTCTAGCTCAAATTCTCAATACCTTCTGGATCATTTCACAACTACCAGAACAGCACTACCCTGAATAAAGTAACTTTGTCCTGACGATGACCTGGAATTGAACAGGTTGATACGCTGTTGAATATTCAGCGTATACTTGGCGTCACTGTGGTCTACTTAAATAGCCCTAATGAAAAAATACTTAATCTGTATATAATCCTTATTGTTTCGTAGACCACTATTACAATTTCTGTATATATTCCTTGGGCTGATTACACTGTTCTACACTCCTTTGTGTCACTGTGCAGTTCACTATCACAAGCACGTTCAGTGCACAATTGTGTGTTATGGTTACTTTTGCATAAACTGTATACTAGTGCCGATATAACTACTTTCAACAAAGAATGCGAATTTGCCTAGCCTTGGTGCTGGTAAGTTCCAATTCTATTAAGGACTCGGAAGCTAGGATTATGCCATTCTTTCATCGCTTTATTCTCTACAGCAGCAAGAAAAAATAACACAAACTACTTTTCCCATGAACATTCGGGGAAAAAACAAAATCAAACATGAGTCCTATCACAGTGTCCATGCACCGGTGTCTCCCATCATGCTCCGCTGTACTTGTCTCCTCCTCTTTCTTCGCGCGAAGCCTTAACATTAGTCCACTCACGCATCTTGTTTCGAATTATCCGCTCCTGCAAGAGAACACACCATCAGATCCATTCTGTTCTAATAGAACGTCAGCAGTAAAAAAGGAAGAGCATTACACCGCAGAGCAATAGGCGCACAACCTACGAAAAGGAACATAAACGCTTTACTTACATTGCATACGGGGAGGGTCCACTTCCATGAAGTCACTGGGAGGGATAATTCTCGCCTCCGAGTCCTTAATAGAATTGGAACTTACCAGCACCAAGGCTAGGCAAATTCGCATTCTATGTCAGGACAGAGGCTTCGGATTATGCCAGTTCAAAGCTTATCGACCACCAACCTGGCCTCATCAATGACTGGCTTGAAATAGAACCTCTTGAACGTGGAGTCCGAGGACCAATCGGCCGCTCTCATCAGGTCCTCCAATCGAGCCCCAAGGGCAAAAGCTTTAGATGCCATGGCTCCTCGCGCAGAGTGAGCCCCAAATTGCTTAGTATCAATCCCCGCCTCCTGCATTATCCAACGCACCCAATGGGCGATCGTCGGTGAAGTAACCGCCTTATACGGCTTTCGCAAGGCAATAAGCAGCTGCCGCTCACCCGGAGGGCGAGTATCTTCAGTCATATCCTCATAAGCACGGAGGCACTGCACCACGCACAGTTTAGGGGAGTCCTGAAAAGCTGGGTACGAAATGACCCTAGTATGCGTTTTGGTCCGCCTGCTGACGGTAAAAGAAACCCCCCTTAGGAGAAAAAACCCTGGCCGTTATATCCAGCGCTCGCACGTCCGAAACTCGCCTGCAGGACACAAGGCACACAACATGGCCAACTTAGCTGTCAACTCCTTACGAGATAAAAACCTGTTCGGTTGCCAGGAAAGGAACAAATTCAGCACCCTGTTCACATCCCACAGGGCAGAATACCGAGGTTCCAGTGGTAAGGAAAGCCGTATACCCCTCAAGAGCCTGCAGACCAATGGGTGCTCGCCAACCGGGGATCCCTGAACCAGGTCATGCCCCGCCGATACCGCTGACCTGAAAGTATTGATTGACCGATAAGCCAGGCCCTGGTCAGACAGTTCCGCCAGGAAATTCAGGACACGCACTACAGGCGCCCCACGGGATCCAAACCCCGTCGCACACACCAACGGCTCCACCAGAGCCAAGCCAATCGGTAGCGTTTGGTTGTGCTGTCAGCCCAAGCCTTGGAGAGCAAGTCCTCTGCTGTTCTCGAAAGGCCAGGCAGCGTCCAGCGTCGCCGGAGAGCCTCCACGCCATCAGGCGCAACGAGCCTTCCAGGACCAATCTGTGGGGCGCTCCCTCTGGATTCAGCAGAATGTGGGGAGACTGGGGGAGTAGGATCGGAGAATCCCAGGAAAGTTCCAGTAGAACCGGAAACCAAACTTGCGACCTCCACCACGGAGTGATCATCACCACCTGCGCTAACTGGCGGCGCAGTAACGCTGACACTTGCGTTATAATCGAGAACGGTGGGAACACATATCCCTGCACACCCGACCAGTCCTGGAGGAACGCATCGGTCGCCTCTGCCAGAGGGTCGGGCGCCAGCTGAAATACCACGGGAGTTGGTGGTCCAGGCGGGACGCGAAGAGATCCACCGAGAATGGACCCCAACGGTCCGAGAGCCTGGCAAACAGAGTAGGATCCAGCTTCCAGACGCTGGCGTCCAAGATATTCCTCGAGTGCCAATCGGCCACCTCGTTCTGGCGGCCCGGCAAATACTCCGCAGTAACCGATACCTGGTGGTCCAGACAAAAGTGCCAGAAGTCCCTGGCTAGGTCCGCCAACATCCTGGACCTGGTACCACCCAGGTGGTTGATGTAACGGACCGCCGACACGTTGTCCATCCTGAGAAGGACTTAAGATTGTACCCTGTCCTTGGTCCAACATTGCACTGCGAAGGAGCCCGCTAGCAACTCCAAGCAGTTGATATGCAAGGACTGCTCGAGAGCAGACCAGGCGCCACCCGTGGAGAAATCTCCGCACCTGGCACCCCAGCCGGAACGGCTGGCATCTGATTCTGTCACAATATCTGGGGCGGAACCGAAAATCGCACGGCCATTCCAGGCCTCCATGTGCGTGAGCCACCACCTCATTTCATCCCTCACGTCGTCCGATAAAGGAATCAACTGAGAGTACGTCAATCCCCTCCGGAGATGGTCCGCCTTCAGGCACTGCATGGCGCGATAATGAAGGGGTCCTGGGAAGATAGCCTGAATCGAAGACGACAACAGGCCCACTAACCTCGCCAGATGGCGTAAGGAAATCAGTTGCTTCGCTAGAGTTTGACGCAACTCGTGTCTGATCCTCGCCATCTTCCTGGCCGGCAGACTCAAATTGGATGCCACCGAGTCTATGTTGAAACCGAGAAACGTAGCGCACTGCGCAGGAACCAAAAGAGACTTTTTCTCGTTGATCACGAACCCTAGGCCTTGCAAAAGGTTGACCGCTAACTGCAACTGTGACCGTAGCCTCCCGGGGCACTGGTCCATGAGCAGCATGTCGTCCAGGTACACTATCATTCTGACCCCCTGAGCCCGCAAGGCCTCCACCACCGGCCGCAACACTTTTGTGAAGCACCATGGCGCTGAGGAGAGCCCGAAAGGTAGAGTGGTGAACTCGTAGACCTGACCGTCCCACCTGAACTGGAGGAAACGCCAGTGAGGGGGGAAGATTGGAACCATCAAGTAGGCGTCTTTCAAGTCGAGCCTGACCATCCAATCGGACGGGCGTAAGACATCTCGCAAGAGATGTATCCCCTCCATTTTGAAATGACGATACACCAACCACTCATTGAACTCTTTTATTCTGCGCTCACACATTCACAACGCGATCATTGCACAGATCTGCGCTTGAGATCTGGCTCCTTACTTTCAGCGCGTTATTTTGCATTGTGACGATTTGCTTTTAATGTGCCTCATTTTGTCTGCAGAGATAAACTGAAATTGTTGCGCTTTTATTCTGAGTGTACCTTCATTGCTCTCTTGTGTGGCGCTATATTGGTAGTGCTTGGCGCTTTGCTGCTCGTGCTTTTCCACACGCCGCCATTTGGTTGTTGTTGTTTTCCCCTGCTAGGCCGTCCTCCAGAGCCCGCCCCGCCTCCCAGCTGAGCCCCCCTCCCACTGATTACTTATAGCGCTCCCGTCCCCGGAAGCGCTGTGTCTGCCTCATCTTTGCTGTGAGCAGACGCTCCCCTGGCTCCCTGCTGCTCGAACTGCTTTGTGGTATCGTTATTCTGCGCTCACACATTCACAACGCGATCATTGCACAGATCTGCGCTTGAGATCTGGCTCCTTACTTTCAGCGCGTTATTTTGCATTGTGACGATTTGCTTTTAATGTGCCTCATTTTGTCTGCAGAGATAAACTGAAATTGTTGCGCTTTTATTCTGAGTGTACCTTCATTGCTCTCTTGTGTGGCGCTATATTGGTAGTGCTTGGCGCTTTGCTGCTCGTGCTTTTCCACACGCCGCCATTTGGTTGTTGTTGTTTTCCCCTGCAAGGCCGTCCTCCAGAGCCCGCCCCGCCTCCCAGCTGAGCCCCCCTCGCCCCTCCCCCTCCACCTATTTATGCCAGATGCACCCACGCGCAGCTTCTACGCGCAGCGACCGCGCCCAATCCGCGCCGAAGGTGCGCCAAAGGTAAGCCCGTCTACGCCCGTCCGCGCCTGGACCGCGCCCAGCGCCAGAGCCCCTGGTCCCCGTCATGCCCACCCCTCCCACATTACTTACGATGCCACCACCCTCCTAGCCCTTAACCCCGGCCGTCCCCCCAACTGCGTCCAAGCCGCTCCTGGACACACCCATGGACCCTTCTCCTGCTACTCCTGCAAGTTCGACGGCACCAAGAACAACTCCTCATCTACGAACACACAACAGATGTCCGACCCCAACCACCTACAATGCATCCTGCTCAACACCCGCTCGGTCCACAGGCACGCCATTGACCTCTGGAATCTACTAGACACCATCTCTCCGGACGTCGCCTTCCTAACAGAAACATGGATGAACGCCTCATCAGCCCCAGAAATCACCATTGCCATCCCGGAAGGCTATAAGATCATCCGCAAGGACCGTTCCGGCCACACAGGAGGAGGCATCGCTATCGTCCATAAGAACTCCATCCGCATCTCAACCAGCTCAGACATCAATCTCGCCAACACCGAACACCTTCACTTCCAGATCCACATCAACCCCAAGACCACACTCAGAGGCACCCTCCTTTACAGGCCACCAGGACCTCGCGCACAATTCAGTGAAGACATCACAGACTTCATCACTCCACACGCGCTCCCCTCCAAGGATTACATCCTTCTGGGAGACCTCAACTTTCACCTTGAAAATAACAACGACCGCAACACCACCACCCTTTTAGACAACCTCGCCAACCTCGGACTCAAACAACTTGTCACTACCCCCACCCACATCGCAGGTCACACACTCGACCCTATCTTCACCTCCAGCAAACATGTCTCCTTCAGCCACTCCACAGCTCTCCTTTGGACTGACCACAGCTGCGTTCACTTTACCTACAACAAGCCCACATCCAACAACCACCCCCAACCCACTCTGCAAAGGAACTGGAACAAAATCACTATCGACCAGATCGCCTCATCGCTTCTTCTTAACCCCCCAGCCCACTCTTCAATCCCCGACCAGGCAGCCACCAACCTTACCCAATGGTTATCCAACAGCGCCGACATCCTAGCACCACTGAAAAAACGACAAATCAAACTAGGCAGCAAGAAGGCCTCCTGGTTCAACGATGATCCAAGAAACTCTGTCGATCCCTTGAGAAGGCCTGGAAAAAAGACCCAACCATCAGCACCAAGGACGCCTTCAAAAACGCCACCCGCATACACCACCGATTGATCCGGAATGCCAAGAAAACCGCCTTCAAGGACCGACTAGATAATAACGCCCACAACAGCAAGGAATTATTCAACATCGTCAAGGAATTCACCAACCCCTCAGCCAACTCCAACGACATCACCCCCTATCAAGCCCTCTGCGACTCTCTAGCCTCATTCTTCCACAACAAAATTGCCGACATCCACAACAGCTTCGACAACCGACCCGATGACCAACCCACCCAACCCCCTGCAGGACCCCCACCCCCCCTGAACATCCTCAATCACTGGAAGCCAATCTCCACTGAGGACACCATCCGTCTGATGAGCTCCATCCACTCAGGATCCCCCACAGACCCATGCCCTCACCACATCTTTAACAAAGCAGACTCCATTATAGCACTGCACCTCCGAGACGTCATCAACTGCTCCCTCAACTCTGCAACCTTCCCGGAAAGCTGGAAACACACCGAACTCAGCGCCCTCCTGAAGAAACCCACAGCTGACCCCACCGATCTCAAAAACTACCGCCTTATCTCACTCCTTCCATTCCCGGCCAAAGTCATCGAGAAAGCGGTCAACAACCAGCTCGCTACATTCCTCGAAACCAACAAATCCCTCGACTCCTCTCAATCCGGCTTCCGAGCCAAGCACAGCACTGAAACCGCCCTCATCGCAGCAACAGACGACATTCGAACTCTACTGGACAATGGAGACACAGTCGCCCTCATCCTCCTCGACCTCTCCGCAGCCTACGACACGGTCTGTCATAGCACCCTTTTACAACGCCTCAGAAACATCGGAATCCAAGGAAGAGAACTGGAATGGATCTCCTCGTTCCTCACCGGAAGAACCCAGAGAGTCCGCCTTCCACCATTCAAGTCAGAGGCCACTGAAGTCATCTGCGGCGTACCACAAGGATCCTCACTCAGCTCCACCCTCTTCAACGTATACATGAGCCCCCTCGCGGCCATCACACGCCAACATAACCTCAACATCATCTCCTACGCTGATGACACTCAACTGATCCTCTCACTCACCAAAGACCCTAACACCGCCAAAACCAACCTGCATGAAGGAATGAAAGAAGTAGCCGAATGGATGAAGCACAGCCGTCTGAAACTGAACTCAGACAAAACAGAAGTCCTCATCCTAGGCACCTCCCCCTCTGCCTGGGATGACTCTTGGTGGCCAGAGGCCCTTGGAAAAGCACCCATTCCGACGGACCACGCACGGAACCTGGGCGTCATCCTGGATTCCTCACTCTCGATGAACAGACAAGTCAACGCCGTCTCTTCATCTTGCTTCAACATTCTTCGCATGCTCAAAAAAACATTTCGTTGGATCCCCACCGAAACTAGAAAAACAGTCACCCACGCTCTGGTCACGAGCCGTCTGGACTACGGAAACACCCTCTACGCCGGTACCACCGCAAAACTCCAGAAAAAACTCCAACGCATCCAGAACGCTTCAGCCAGGCTAATACTAGACATCCCACGTAAAGATCACATCTCTGGACACCTGAAAAACCTCCACTGGCTCCCCGTCAATAAAAGGATTACTTTCCGGCTCCTAACCCACGCACACAAAGCGCTCTACGAAATCGGACCCGAATGCCTCAACACAAGACTGTCCTTCTACACCCCCACCCGCCAGGTACGATCCGCCAACCAAGCCCTTGCCACTGTACCTCGCATCAACAAAACCACCATGGGAGGTAGATCCTTCTCCTACCTGGCAGCTACAACCTGGAACTCACTTCCCACTCACCTTCGCCTTACTCAGAACCACCTAGCATTCAGAAAGCAACTTAAAACGTGGATATTTGACAAGTAATTCCCCACCCCTCTCCAAGCGCCTTGAGACCCTTTGGGTATGTAGCGCGCTATATAAATTTATTGACTTGACTTGACTTGAGGGGTGTTCGCAAGCGCAACAAATCGCCCCTTTGTGGAGGAGGGCCGCGACCTCTTCGCTCACCAAAGCTGCATCGCGCTGGGAAAAGGTAATGGGGCGAGGACGTTGTAGCTGACAAGGACGGCCATGGAACTCCATTTGGAAGCCCTGTACCGTCTGCAGCACCCAAGCATCGCTGGTAAGGGAGGCCCATGCAGAAAAGAACTGCGCCAGCCGCCCCCCACTGCTGTAGAGAATAAAGCGATGAAAGAATGGCATAATCCGAAGCCTCCGGTCCTGACATAGAATTTACTTCCTATCAAATCCTTTTGTAGTCTCCTTTCTTCCCTTCCCTAAGTGATTGTTACTCTCCTTGTACTTTCCCCATAGATGATTACCAGTTGAGACGTTGTCTTTTGGTTACATAATATCATTAGAGCAACAAAGTACAACTCCGTGGGGGGGTTGAAGATCACTTACCAAGAGGATTGAAGGAGATAGACTTCTGCTCTCTGGTATGTCCAAACTATAGTCCTATGAGCATGCAGTAGCCCTAACATGCTGTTTGGGCCACAATCAGGATGCAAGAAGAACTGTTTTTAATGGGTAGTAAAGGGAATGCAAAGGCTAATGGAGGGCAGGAGTTACCACGCATCCCTCCGGGATGGCTATCTTGGGAAGGGAATGTTTGTTAGTGAGTGGAGAACTATTTGTGTATTCGTGTTTCAGTGGCACCAATCTTAATGCGGAGGATCACAGGACTGATTGTAGCACGGTCCTACTATTTAATACAATAGGGAGATGTTATTGTGGTCGAATAATTAATGTCCTCAAAATGAATAAGTAAAATAAATAAATTTAAAATCTGTCAGCGCTTCATTGGATCATCCAGAAAAGCTAGCTTTTAAATAAATTTGAAATAATGAAGTTGGGGATTCAGACCATAAAAAATGCCAAATGGGGGGAAATAAAATTATAGATGTTTTGGTCATCCTAGTGGCAAATGTAACAATGCGGTATATCCAATATTGTCAATTTAAAAGTCCAAGATTTCAGTATAGGTAAAGTCGGCATATATCAGAGCTACTATAGTACTGTTACATTGTTTGTAATATGTAATGACATGCTGGTTTCAGATATCAGAATAAGGCATGCATAGGAAAGTGACCAAGGGATGAGCAGAGAAAAAGTATATTCAAGTGATAGATTTTTTTGATATGGGTCCCTCCTCGTATTCCATTGAGATATTGCTTTTAGCTTAGGAGAGAGAAAAGCGAGCTCCATTTAGTACTATGCTTCTGTGAAATATGAGAGGAATAATAGAAAGGTGGTATCATTGTGTATCATGTAAGTTCAACTAATCATAGCACAAAGTTCGGTAGTTGATGGCAAATAAAAAGTCATGTGTTCAAGAAAGTCATTTTAAATGCAATCAGTGAGTTATCCCTAATTCTTAGGATAATCATAATTAAACCAATGGAGTTCTCACCACATTTGAAAAAGGAATTCATGTTAATGCAGGATGTATTTTCAGAAGGTATACATAATCTACTTATCAAGATTCATAGTGGAAGGGGATCCCCCTAAGGAATCTTTGGGGAAAGTCAGTAATTAGATTTGTAGTTTTAGCAAATACTATGTACTGCTAATGAAGGTGTCAGTTTCCTACAAGATGTGTCAAGAAAGGAACGTCTAAAATAAAAATCTAAAACAAAAAGTCAGCTGTACATATAGGGGCATATTTATGTGAGGGTTGTATCACATTTGCACCATGCAAAGCTGTACATGCGTGTTGCACCCCTCTAAATCGGATTTTTGAAGCCACACAAAGCCACTTTGCGTGGCTCAGAGTGGTTTAAATAATCTGGGGTGGGAATGATGTGCGATGCTGCAAGGTATTGTGTTATGTTCTCATGCGTTGCACCCTCCCTTGTGTATAATGACTGATACAAGTGGCGGAAGGTGTCGAGAATGGCAGCGTCAGTGTTGAGGAGCTTCGCCTGGTTATCTTTGATTTCAGTGATGGCATAGGTCTGCACCCGCGCTCGTAGCCTATGGGCAAGCATCTTACCCCCTTTATCTCCACAGAGATAGAATTTGTGACGCAAACGCAGCAATGCATATGCCGCTCTGTCAAGATCCAGGTGTTTGAGCATACGCCTCTTTATCTCTAATTCTATCCCCTGTCCTCTTGTGGATTGCCTCCAAGCCGCGTACATCCCCCTCCAACTCTTCGCGTTTCTCCCTGCGCAGCTTAGCATATGTGGCCGCAAGCGCTATGAAATCCCCCCTTACCACCAACTTCAGGACCTCCCAGATTGACGCCAGTGATGTGTCCCCCACTTGATTTTCGGCGAGGTAGTGAGTGATAGTGTCCCGAATCTTCGTCACCACGTCATCCGAATGTAACATGGAGTCCCTAAGCCACCAACCGGCGGGTGGCGGCTTGGCGCCACAGAGCGAAACCTTTACAGATATAAGTGCGTGGTCAAAAAGAGAGCGTGGTGTAATGTCCGCATCAGATAAGTGAGGTAGGAAGGCCGATGTGGCTAAGAAGTGGTCAAGACGCGCGTACGTCTTGTGTGCTGCTGAATAGTAAGTAAAACCCTCGTTCCTGAGGGTGCTGAACGCGCCACACATCGTGCAGCCCTCCCTCGGCCAGCCATAGCTTCCCTTCCTGTGACCCAGCGCCAGCTTGGTGCGAGCGCTGCTCTGATCTATCTATCCCCCCTTCCATCACAAGATTAAAGTCCCCCCCACCAAAATCAATGCATCTGGGGACGCCAGAACCTGCGCGAGGGCAGCACGCAGGAAGGATTCTTGCTGAACATTCGGAGCATACATGGACCCTATTGTGAAGGTCGTCGCACCCCATTGAACCCGCACTGCCAAGAACCTCCCCTAATGTCCACCACTTGAAACAGCACTTTACAATGCATACGGCTACCAAACAATAACGCCACCCCATTTTTCTTGTTCGGACCTGAGGACCAGAGCTGCAAGGGGTAACGCTTGTCCTGCATGCGTCGGACGTCTTTAGCGAGTAGGTGGGTTTCTTGCAAAAGGCACACATCACTATCAGCATTCTCTAAAAGGGACAGGATCATAGCTCACTTCATCGGGCTATTTAACCCACGAACATTCAGGCTCACCACTCTCAGTTCTCTAGTCATTGCAGTTCGGGCAGAGAAAGCAGGCTAATGTGCATGCGGTGTCCAGACCCAATGTGCATGACTGAGGCCACACGGACCATCAGTGGCTGCTCTCACTACCACCAGACTATGGGCTTCTCGTCTCCAGGTCTCGATCCAACTCCCATGAGGAAGATGAGCAAAGCCAATACCCCACAGGCCACTGAGGCTAACAAAATACAACCAAGGGACGGCCAGCCAGCCATACGCACTCCCTCTGCCCCAGTGAGATAAGACCAAACCTCCCGTCGCCATTAAGCCCCCATCCAGCTGATGCAGAACCCCCCTGCCCTTCCCCAAACCCACCTAGCCCCCCTCCCCCTCCTCTCCAACATAAGGAAAACCACAAAGTCTCAAAACATAACAACACTAAAGTTAAGAATAGAGGGAAGTCCGTTAAACAGGCCCGAAAGGCAGGGGAACATGGCACCCATCAACCCCGTACCCAGTTCCTGATACAGGACATTCCCTTCAGCAAGGACACTTACAAGTAACGCAGGTGGTCCTCAGCCTGGCGCCAGACATCTGGCGCCAGGCAAAGTCCCTGAAAGGCCCAGCCAGAGGTTTGAAGTCCAGGCGTCTCCGGTAGCGTCCGTCACCAAGGCCACCGAGGCCACCGCATCCCCTCTCTCCTTCAAGCTTAACGACCGGTCCGGCTTCAATGCTGGCGCCTCTCTGCCAACCTTCTGCCATTCCGCGGAGCATCGTCGGTGTCTGTCAGGAGAGCCACTGGTCTCAGACGGGGTAGCAGGTCTTTCCAAGCCCAGAATGGTACGGGCCGCCTCCAATGACCGAACCTGAACCAATTTGGACTTCCACTTGAAAATAAGCCTGAACAGGTGCCCTCACGAGTAGGGGATCCCATTCTTCCTCAGATAATTAGTGACAGGCTTAAAGTCTCTCCGCTTGAGTAATGTAGAGGCTGCCTAGTCCTGGAACAACACAGGATGGTGGTCCCAAAATTGGAGGGGGACGAGGTCGCGTGCCCGTCTCAGGATTCTATCCTTAAATCCCGATTCGGTCGAAGCGTTAGACTCGGAGATACGCATAGAAGAGGTTATATCGGCCATTTCCCGGCTCAAACTGGCTAAATCACCAGGGCCAGACGGGTTCTCAGCTATATTCTACAAGACATTCTGTAGGGAGCTGGCTCCTTTCTTGACCCGTCTCTTCAGTTCCTTTCTTGGCACTGGGGTGGTCACTCCCTCCATGACTGAGGCGGCCATAACGATTATTCTCAAGCCTGGGAAGGAGCAGACGGACTGCGGCTCTTATAGGCCGATCTCGCTTCTTAATATTAATGCAAAGTTATTTGCGAGAGTTTTGGCGGCAAGGCTTACAGGCACATGCATCAAGCAATTTAGGAATCGCAAACGGTGCGAATCGCAAAATTCGGCCGTTTGCGATTCCCAAATCACTATTTGGGATGCATTAACCAAAAAGTGAAGAAATCGCAATTTTTGCGATTTTTTAAAGTGCGATTGCTTTTAAGGAATCGCAGTTTTGCGATTCCTTAAAAGCAATGCATGAAACTGAAAAAAATTGCGATTTCGCAATTAGAGAGAAAAAAATTACCATGAGGTTGGACCTCATGGTAATTTTGCAAAATTTTAGAAAAATTCAATTTTTTACATTTTTTTAACTTTCATGTTGTGCACAAACATGCCCTTAGGGCATGTGTGTACACAACATATGTGCATTGTTTGATTTCAGGGGTGCAACAGGGTGTCCTTTGGCCACCCCTGCACCCTTGAAATCGCAATCTCAATTTGCGATTCGCTAATTGCGAATCGCAAATTGAGATTGTCTTCCCATTCATTCCTATGGGCCTCTAGGCCCATAGGAATGAATGTGAAGGGATTCCTTAATTGCAATTCGCAAAATGATAATCGCAATTAAGGAATTCTAAGAAATCGCAATTCATTTCGCGATTTCTTAATGCATAGGCATTTGCAATTCCTTAATTGATATTCCTTAAATATCGCAATTAAGGAATCGCAAATGTCGAGTTTGATGCATGTACCTGATAGCCCTTTAATGGATGGAGTGATTGACCCTGACCAGGCAGGGTTTATATCAACCAGGCAAGGGGGAGATAATACCAAGAGGCTGCTCCATTTGTTAGACCTAGTCCACCGCTCTAAGGCTCAGGCTTTTTTACTGTCTATAGATGCGGAGAAAGCCGTCGACCGCGTGGACTGGGGCTACATGTTCGAGGTGCTGAAGGCCTTTGGCATTGGCAACAACTTTTTACGTTGGGTTCAGTGCCTATACGCAGCACCCAAGGCGGTGGTGAGGGTGAATGATTGTAGGTCTGCCCCTTTTTCCATTACTAGGGAAACGCGGCAGGGGTGCCCCCTCTCCCCGCGCTTTTCGCGCTCTACATGGAACCCTTTACCCAGCGCGTTCGTGCCCACGCCACTATCTCGGGTATTCACTTTGCGGCTGATTTCCATAAAATCAGTCTTTATGCGGATGACGTCATTTTGGCGCTGACTGACCCACACTCTTCCCTACGGTGCTTGTCCACTGAGCTCCTTGCCTTCCACACGGCGGCGGGGTTTAAGGTTAATTACGCTAAATCGCAAATCCTCAATATCTCGATTCCGGACTCTGACGTAGTAGACTTGCAGAGAGACTTTGCCTTCCAATGGGTGCATTCGGATATCACTTATTTGGGTATACGATTAGCCCCGACTCTCACCAAAACCCTTTCTCTAAATTATTCTGCGCTGGGTGAGCAGGTAGCTAAATCTCTATCCGATTGGTTACGCCTTAAGTTGGCATGGTTTGGCCGGCTGGCCGCGATTAAAATGACGGTGTTTCCCCGTATACTCTATCTCTTTCAAATGCTGCCCCTAGCTCCACCGCCGGGCCTGTTGAGACGACTGCAGAGTCTCCTTAACAAATTCTTGTGGGACAATAAAAGACCTCGCTTTGCGTTCACGATAACCACCTCCCTGAAGGCGTTGGACGGCCTGGGTTTCCCTCTACTTTCTGCATATTTCCAGGCATCCTGTCTTAGATATGTGGTGGAATGGAATAGGCCCATGGCCAGTAAACATTGGCTATTTATGGATCAGGCGGTGGCAGGCTGTAATATTTGGAGAGAGCTCTGGCTGCCGCGCAAATGCAGAGTGTGGGGGCTGTACTCCTCCCCGGTGACGTCCCGACGCTAAAAGCATGGAATCAGCTGGCTCTCCGTAAAGGATGGACCTCTTTCCCCTCCCCAATGACACCAATAATGGATAATCCTGACTTCCCCCGGGCTGTTCATCTCCAGTTTTTCACTGCTGGCGGGAGAAGGGTTGCAAGCGGGTGGGCATGCTTTTTGATCTAGAAGGGCTGATCCCGTTCTCGCCGCTACAGTCGGACTACTTTCCGCTGGGCTCAGAAGATGCTCTTTATCATGCGCAAGTGGCGCATTGGGTAACCCGTCCGGCTAATGTAGCCCTCACGTCGAGACCGCTAACGGCCTTTGAACGCTGGCTGGTTTGTAAAAAGGACGATCGCAGCCTCATTTTGGAGCTCTATGCCATGATAGTGTGCGGCCCCCGGAAGCAGCGTACGAAGGCGCAGGTGCGGTGGGAGTCGGAATTAGGACGTCCTCGGTCGACCAAAGAATCGGAGCATGTGTTCTACTGGGTGCATCACACAACCTCTAACACTACAGGGATTGAATCGGCCTATAAAACAGCGACCTATTGGTATTATACCCCAGCGCGCGTAAAGACTTGGACAAAGCAAAGTCAGGCTTCTGCTGTAGGGGCTGCGGGAGGTCTGGGAACCTAATTCATCTGCTAAGGCGCTGTCCGAAACTGGAAAGCTATTGGGCGACAGCCCTTGACGAGCTGGATGCTGCCCAGATTGCCCGAACATACTCTGCTGGGGCTTCCCCACCCTAAATGTTTTCCCTTGCGCTCCCTTAGGGGTAAACAGATAGCGCTGGCTCTATTGGCGGCGCAGCAAGTCCTTTTAGCGCAATGGAGCTCCCCGGTGATACCTGATACGCGGGATTGATTTCAGCGGCTGTGGCACACCCTTGCTATGGAGCGCCTTTCATTGAATATGGATGGGAAAGGTTCCGAATATGCTAACCTTTGGGCACCGTTTTTGCAGCTTTTGTCTAAAGACCTTTGGGCAGTGACATGCCCGAAGTACTTGCAAATACTACAACTTATTCCCCTGGGACCTGTCGGGGCCTCGACGCGCACCTGAAGGTATCCTAGTTGTAACCACGCAGAGAGAGACTGAACCATGGGGGAAAAGTGACGCTTGGATAAGCTGATGCGGAGGGGCGTGGGGGGCATGGGGTGGGTGGGGGTAAGGGTACGTGGGGGGGTCCTGTTTTTCTGTTCTTTTGATTTTTCTCCCCTAAAAGTGGACACTATGCTTCCGGTGAGGTGGTGGTGATTCCTCAATTGCGTGGGGTCGGCCTCCGGAATGTAGACCCAGACGCTGTTTTCGATCATTGTGTGAATCCGTTCTGCCGGCGAGTCGATGTAGGCAGCTGGGCTGTGTTCTAAGATGTTCTAATCGCATAATAAAAATGTTTGATTCTAAATAATCTGGGGTACCCTTGCATTACTCTATCCTGGAAAGGCGTTGCATTGGTGTTTCAACGCAACGCCCATGGATTTTGATGCATCACCAGATTTACAACAACTTGTATCTTGCACCTTCCGAGGGGAGGAGTAACGAGGAGAAATATGTTTATTTCTCCTCATAGTTTCCTCTTTCTATATGCTCTGCACTCTGCAGCACACATAGAAAGAGGAAAAAGCCTCTCATGATTGTTTTTGTGCAGGAAGGTGCCCCTTACGGATCAAAACAATCTTGCTTGCAACACAACACAGGGACCCTTGCACCAAGGTGCAAGTGTGCCTGCTTTGGCACTAGGCTGGCAAATGGGGCGCCAGTGCAGGGAAAAAGGACAGGAATGTGCTGTATTCTTTTAAATGTTGCACATTCCTGCCCTTCCCCTGTCACACAGCTCAGCAAGGAGACCTGCTGCACTGCCTTACAATTCCCATTAATATTCCCCATGGTTCTTAGGTTAGCCATAATTGTACCATGGGAGGGCTAATAACATGTGACAATGAATTTTACGTTGTACAGGGTGTATTATAGGTATGCATCTACTGGATCTGGTTAATAGAAGAGGGCTTTTCCCTAAGGAGGGAATGATATAGCCAGGAATGCATTTCAGCCTTCTTGGGTGTTCCACAGTGCACTGAGTCCAATATAGGAATTGTTTTGCTTTCCCTTCTCCACAGTTCACAATCATCGCTGTGATGGTTTTTGGTATTTGCTATATTCCAACACGTCGAAACGATCTATTGTGTTCATGATGTTGGAGAGAATGCTCCATCAATGGCATTGTAATGTCTGATTTGTGGATGCGCCTGCAGTGTTCCAGAGTAGGAGTTTTTAACAGCCTAGTGTTACTTCGAACATATTTACATCTGTAAAGGCAATGTATTTTGTAGACAACATATGCACTGTTACGATTAATCCATGAAAGTATTCTATGTCTTTATCCATTGTGAAATGTTACTTCTGAAGTTTTTTTCACCCAGCTTGCAGACAGAGCAATTCTGGCAATTAAGAAAAGCCTTTTGGTTTATCCAAGAAGGATTTCCAAAGCGGTTATTTGAGATTAAATGCTCTTCTCTAGCCAATTTCTGGATAAGATTGAATACCACTCTGGATAGAAGAGTTTCATATTATTGTTTACCTCATTCAAAGCAGTGCTTAATTTGAGCCTGTGGTTTCCGGTGCTCAGCACCAGCACTTAATTGTCAACACGGGAGCTTTTGACAGTCGGCCACAAGGTGGCGATGTCTTGGCTAATTTAGAGAAGACCGCAACAATAGTTATTTATGAATTCAATATACATTAAAACTGACTATTACCTGCCGCCCAGGCTATTCTTATAGCTATGGGGGCTGTAATAGTCTGAATTGTTACACTTATGGGAGTGTGATGGTTAGTAGTTGTGTTGTTACTATTATTGGCAGCACATCAAGGGCAATGTGCAGTGCAAGCTGCAGTGGCCTCCTAACTAAAGCCCTGGCACTTCGTTTTATACAAATTAGGCACTGATAGATATCATGGATGTCGCTTTGATTACCACGATAGGCTGACAAGTCTGGTGCAAGATGTGAACTGATTTCAGAAAGGACAGAACTAAAAAGCATTTCACAAGAGAATTGAAAGAAAATTATTCCTGCTAGCCTGCCAATTGAGGCGTTGACAAGATCGATAGGGAAAAGAGTCTTTTAGGGCCCCTGTCCTGCAGGATACTTTTCAGACATGCAAACACAATTTGCTGATTTGTTGGGGCTAGCCAAGAAAATAGCGCCAGCTCAAGAATAGCTGCTGGAACTAGAATTCACACTTTCCCACTCTACTGTAGCACGTCAATACTCAACATTCAATCAGTCTCTTATCATATGTTAGACTTGGAAGGCAGAGTCAGGGAACACGCCTCACTGGACACTCAGAAGTAAACAATCATCAGCTAACTGGCTTTTTAAAAGCAAACCAAAGTGGAAAAGACCAAGCCACCAAAAACCCAAGCTTAAACTCTAAATACAGTGCAGAGGGATGCACAACAGATTGTAGGGTGCTGAACCGTCCTGGTTGAGGATTATATTTTGTACTCTCACCCACTTAGTGTCTGCTTGGTGAAAAAGGCATGGGCATGCATGCTCACATGTTCCAGGCCAACATGTAAAGTAAGACAGGGGTTGTTACTGCTTTAAAGAAGGTAAGAAGAATCTTATCTCCATCTTGTTTCCCGTGAAAGTCTCTGAGATGAGTTGACAGAGCTTGAATTGAGTCTTATCGGCATTTTGTTGAAATAGGTCAAGCTTGCTGCTTTAAATAGCAAGTTAGGAATCTGAAGGGCACCAGCAATTCTATTAAACTAAAACTGCAAGAGCTGTAACAAATTACAACAATTCATAGATGCCTAGACCCGCGGCATACACACCAGCTCTTAAGAGGAACTTGAGATCACTTATGAGAAAGTATACATTTGGGAGCAGAAACCCAAATTCCAATGCACCCCAAAATTCAGACCACCCAAAATTTGCCTTGTGTGTACCGCTACAGTATCCTTGATCTAAAGTTAAGAGATACCGCCCTTCTCACCATCAGGTCCAACTAAATAACATTAACAAAGTAAATAATAATTGGACCATACAATAACTGAGTTCAAGTGCAAGACAAAGATTCAGGAAAATGTATCACAGAATCTCACAAATTAAACAGTACAGAATAATGGTTAAATGCCATGAAGACATGAATTGCAAAATACGTAAACAGAATAAGTATAATTCCAAGTCCCAAATGTAGAGCAAAAGCAATACAGCATGGACAGATTTGTGGGAGAAATTGGAAGATCTCATCTAAATTATAATTGCCATTATCACGAAGGAAAACTGACAGCATCCCTAATAGCAAGGAAGAAGTCTATGACTCACCCCGATAATCAGGGGTTTTTATACACATTTGAAACATAAGTGTGGGACTTGGCCCTTTTTGGCTAATGTTTCCTAAACTTTTAGCTTTTCCCCTAGACCTTTTTTTGACGTGTTGCCAACTTAGATGACACTTTGCCACTGCTAAACAATGTCAAAGTACAAGTGTTCCCTGTTTAAAGTGTAATGTGATTGGTTGTCCATTACTGTTTGCTTTATTAGAAAAGTCCCTAGTGAAGTGCACTGGGTGTGCCATGGCTAGTAATGGAGATGCTACTGGTGGGCCTGCAGCACTTATTGTGCCACCCACTCAAGTAACCTTGGAAAGGGAACTAAGGCCTGCCATTGCAGGGCCTGTGTGTGGTTTCCTAAACTACCATGTTGTTCTGGGAAGTGCACCCACTTACCAGACCCTGTCCTTCCCTTTCCATACACATCAGGCACCTGTATGGTAGGGCTAGGATACCCCCTGTATAGGGTGCAGTGCATGTGAAAGGTGGGACATGTACCACTGTGTGTGCCATGTCCTGGCAGTGAAATAACCTCCATTTCGTTTTCAATGCTGAAAGACCATCTTGCCCAGGTAGAATAGAATGGGGAGGCTGTGTAATATGTTTTCCAGCCTATCTCCCCAAAGGCTTAAGATGGAAAGGTGAAGTTTAGTATGCCTGAACTCACCCTACAATAACATATCCTTCTATGAAGAAGGTTTTTGCATTGTGTGCTTTTAAGCCACTCTTTTAGAAGTGGCTGGGTTTTTGTGCGTTAAACATTTCTGTGTGTCTCTCCCTGGTTGTGGATAGACTGGCTGGATTCGAAAGCAATAGGATCTGAGGAATGTCTTGACCCAGGGGAGGAGGTCAGACAGCACAGGCTGACCTTCATCTGGTGTGTAGGAGGAGGAGTAGGCCTAGAGGTTAAGAGGCTTGGGCTGGTGCTATAAAACAATTGTCCCACCTCCTGCTGAGTGATTTAGAATCCAAACTCCCACTAATCAAAGGGAGAAGGTGTCATTGGTAGGGAAGCACCCAGAACTGGTTTGAGCAGGGGCCAGTGCCCCCTGTAACACAAAGACTTCAAAGCCATTGAGGGGTATAACTATGCATGTTGAAGCCCCTGAACTTTGGACAATGGCTTGATCTAGTGTGAACAAGACTGGAGCTACTTTGTGGATAAAGAGGAACCTTAGCCAAGGAAGAAACAACTGAATAGACTGCTGTATAGGATTGCTCTACATGTGTGATCTGGGGCTGGCCTGCAGTTTGCTGTTTTAACCTAGGAAAGGCTGTAGGGACTTTGCTGTGTGCTGTGTCCCCCTGCTTGAAGGACTTTGCTGTGTGCTGTGTCCTGAAGTAACTATCCCCAAGGACCTGAGGTGAGCTGGCTCCCTGTTTAGAAACACAGGAACACAAACATTTCCAGAGAAGACGCTCAGATACGCTGTGGGTGGGTGTGCTCTGTCTAGCCTGAGACATTCACAAGTTGTGCTCTGTAATCTTGGGCACCGGGAGTTCCAAACGAGACTCAGAGATGCAGTGTGCGTGTGCTTGGTCTAGTCTGAGTCCTTCAAGAGGATTGTCCTGTGAACTTGTGTGCTAAGGAGCCAAGTAAGTCTCAGCGACACTGCGTGCGTGTGCTTTGGCGCAGTCTGAGACTTCGGTGTGGATTGGCCCATGATCGTGCACACCAGAAGACGCTGTGTGCATGGGCTGTTCGCAGTCTGAGACCCTCACTGGAGGTGCCCTGTGATCGGGGGCACCGGGAGAATAAGTTTGTCTTAAGCAATGCTGTGTGCGTGTACCTTCTACTGCCTGAGACCTGCGCAAGAGGTGCCCTGAGCTCGGGGGCACCGGAGGATAAAGTGTGTCTCAGCGACACAGAGTGTGTGTGCTTTCTACTACCTGAGACCTGCACAAGCTGTGCCTTGTGATCGTGGGCACAAGAAGATCAAGTTTGTCTCAGCAACGCTGCTTGTGTTTGTCGTGCTTATCCTGAGACCCTTGTGAGGAGTTGTCTCGTTAACGTGCACCCGGAGTTCCTTTGAGTCTTAGTGACTCTGAATGCGGAGGTAGTGTACAGCTTGGGATCTTCCCATTGCCCGGAAAGTCAGAGATTGCATCGGACGCCCAAGTCGCTGGATGTGGAGAGTCGAGTGGATTCGCACCCCCCCAGGTAACGTGTGTCGACTCCTAGGGCGGGACGCGGGCTTGGAGGGAGACCCTCTCGGCCTCTCTCTCTGTTCTGCAGTGCGAGCCTCTGCTTCGGCTCAGATTGAGACCCATGTGCCAAGGGAGTGGCAGCACCGGGGCCTGAGTGTGAAGCTGCAGCTACTGTGTTCTATCTAACCTGTGTAGGGGGGAAACTGTGGCAGGAGACTAACCGCAATCCAGCACGAGTGGCGGAGAGACCGCCAGATGCATCGTGAATGGTGCTGGAGTAACTTAAGTATTGCATAACTTCTGCGTAGTGGGTGTATCTGATGATTGTATGCTACCAAACAAATGATGGACGGAATGCTGAAGAAATCATACATTTGCCCCCAGTCAAGAGATCTGGGTTAAATCCATTGTTCTTTTGCTCACCATGCCACCCCAGTAGACTCAGCCATATGCAAATCAGTCTTGACCCTGTGCCTCATGGGACCAGTCCAGACTGAACTGCCAAGCCAGGTCCTCCCTGGACCGGAAACAAGCATCCTGGGACCGGTTTCTGGTTATTACCCTTCATCAGCCAAGCTAGCTTGAATCCAGTGGCAGAGTGAGCAAGGGACCCACGTCTGGGCATACCCATCCCACTTAGGGTGAAAGTGCTACGCAAACAAATGATGGACGGGATGCTGAATAAATCATTAATTCGCCCCCAGTCAAGAAATCTGGGTTAAATCCATCATTCTTTGGCTCACCACACCACCCCAGTTTAGACCCAGCCATATGCAAATCAGTCTTGACCCTGTGTCTCATGGGAACAGTCCAGAACGAACTGCCAAGCCAGGTCCTCCCTGGACCGGAAACAAGCATTCTGGGACCAGTTTCTGGGTATTACTCTTCATCAGTCAGACTAGCTTGAATCCAGTGGCACAGTGAGCAAGGGATCCACGTCTGGGCATACCCATTCCACTTAGGGTGAAAAGTGCTACGCAAACAAATGATGGACGGAATGCTGAATAAATTATACATTCGCCTCCAGTCAAGAGATCTGGGCTAAATCCATTATTCTTTTGCTCACCATGCCACCCCAGTTTAGACCCAGCCATGCCATGCAAATCAGTCTTGACCATGTGCCTCATGTGAAGAGTCGAGACCGAACTGCCAAGCCAGGTCCTTCCTTGACCAGAAACAATCATCCTGGGACCGGTATCTGGGTATTACCCATCATCAGCCAGGCTAGCTTGAATCAAATGGCACAGTGTGCAAGGGACCTACGTCTGGGCATACCCATCCAACTTAGGGTGAAAAGTGCTACACAAACAAATGATGGACAGAATGCTGTAGAGAGCAGCAGAGACGCAGAGTCGGCGAGTTGTGAGTTTCGAGAAGGAGCGTGAAGGAGCGAGGCGGGAGGAAGCAGCGGCTCCGGCAGCTCTGGTTTTCTTCGGTTTTCTCGCTGTGAGGCAGTCAACCCCCGGTGTAGAGAATACCGCTATACGGCGGAAAGGAACGGTAAAAAGATTGGCAGTGGCGGTGCTGCAGTGTGGAAAGTGCTGTGAGTGTCCGGACGCCCTGGTGACAACGATGCCGCAACTCCCGCAAGAGGCGGTAAATCTTCAATAAAGCGGAGGGCAGCGCTGTGAGTACCAAGAGTCCCGTGAGCACAGTGGTGGGACTTGGTGGGACTTGTTCAGACGTGACCTCCTGCGTTTCCGTCTTCAAAATTCTGTCTTCAATTTCCTCAGACTCGCCCATTGTCACTGCCATAGCCACCGTCATAGCCATCATCATCATTATTACCATCACTATTGCCATTACCGTCGCCATCACCGCTGTTGCTGGCTTCGCAGTGGGAGAGGTGTTCCCCCTCCCGTTTCTATCTGGTGAGCGGAGTGGCTAGGCTGGAGCAGGAGTCACATTCGCCTTTCTTAGCGTGTTGGCTCGCCACAACGGGTTTGTGGGGGCTGCTTGGAGGATAAACCGCTGAATGAATATCCGCATGATCTGCATGATCTGTTTGGGCTGTCTGGCCGCCTGAATTGGAGTGGGAGTTCAAACCTGTGCTGCAATTGGCGGCCTCAGGCAGCACAAGGAGAGGGCTGCCATCAAACCGCCATCAAACAGTCCACAAGGGGCTGCAAAGGTTGCGCCATCAGAGGTCAGGGACAGGGACAGGGATTACTTCCTATAGCATCCTATAGCATCCCCTGTGGCGCACACTATCGCAAGGGTACCTCATAAATATTTCACTTCATATATTTTTAAGTTCCTGTGCATTGAGGCAGTCAAGGTCAAGGCGGGGGTCGTAGCGGGTCCCCATCCTACGGGTCCCCATTCTACCTGTGAGATGACTTCCAGAAAACTACGCTCTCGACGCGTACTTACCTCATCTCCTAGTTGTACAAGGAAATTAAGGAGATCATATAGCGGAACTAAAAACTTACAACATCTTTGTTACAAATCTCAACCAACTATTACGGGTTTCTTCCGGAAAGATCCCCTAATAGTTCCTATGGAGGCTGCATTGGGGCAAAATAGTCCGCATTTTAAGTCTGCCTCAGGAACATCACCCTTTCTTTTTACAGGGGATGCCCAGGGAACCCCTTATGGCTCCACGGGGTGCCTGGTAATGCCCCAAGAAGGGGCAAGGGGCCAGGTAAGATCAGGCACGGAAGATGACTTAGTCAGCTTTCTACCGGTCACATCTTTAAGGATAAATTCGGTCCCTGGCCCATGTGGTAATCTTTTAACCCAACGGTCCTCACAGTCACAGTTACAACATAGCCTTTATAACCCTTCAAACCCATTAGAAGTGGAGTTTCCTGCTGCCGGTACACCTGTTGCTTCGGACGTTGCGTCGCAAGCAGGTATGGGCTTAGGCTTGGACTTGGATCGTCCTCTTAACCAGCAGAATCAGCAATCCACTACACTGAGCGGAGAAAAATCACCCAGCAAGATCATGGGTGTACACGTTGCCCCTATGGAGTGGGACACTTGCACGGTGCTCAGTGAAGAGGGTGCGCTTGGCTGCATTGAGGGCACCCGGGAGGAAGTTGGGAAGGTCACTGTCGCAATGGTGGAGAAGTCTTCTTTTTGCGGAAAACCCACTCTAAGGGAAGACTTTACACTCCCAGATATTGACATTGAAGCCCAAACAATGGGGTGGGGAGCTACCAATGTAAACCCTGTGAAGAACTCTGTGAAGAACCCTGTAAAGAATGGGTATCCAATGGGCAGCCCGAAGGAGCAGAACATCTGCAATGCAAACTCCCCTTTCAGGCGCTTCTCTTTGCCCCTATTATATTGTAGTACAAGTCCTCTGAATGGTAATTCTGTGGAGTCTGTCGATGATGCTCATGATGCCCATGATGTATTTTTGCCTTGCTCACATGCAAAGCCAGTTAATGATAAAGATGGGGTGTCTTCAGAATATTTTGTTTGTGTTGAAAGACTAATTTGTCCTTATTGGAGAAATCTGTTTTTTGTTTTTAGTTCAGATCACATGCTGGAAATGATTTCCGTAATGCTGTTTGAAGTTCAAAAAGTGAATAAATTAGGCACCATTATTCACCCCTCTGACATTCCCGTAAGTCTGAACGAACAACCTGACGTTAGACCCCTTTTACCTGTACCTCGCGTAGAGCAGAGAGATGTGTCTGTTCAAGCAGGTACGCCCTTCTCCTCACTGCCTCCAATTGAATCTTCCTGCAACCTTGAAAATGAAGAGCTTTGTTTAAGCTCACTTTTTGAGGAAACTGTAGTGGGCATTCCTTTGGGACATGTTCCACTAAAACTTTACCCTTTGTTTATTAAGGGGAAAAGGGGGGCTGGTGGAGCTGTTAAGGAATTAGAGAAAATCGAGGTAAATGTTGGGCAAAAAGGAGGGGGAGGGATAGAGGGGGAGGCTCTAACTCCATCTGCCCCACAAGTCCAACTTTCAAACTCTTTGTCGAACGCGGGAATTAAAGTAGGGAGGAGAGGAGAGCCTGCAAAAAAAAGCAAGGGGGAAAATAGGAAGAAGAACCAAAAAAGGAAAAGATGATTCCCTAAACGAAAAATTTCAAAGTTACATTTTCAACAGATCCCAGATAGCCATAATGTTGCGCAGACTGTAATGGAGGAGGATGGTTCCAAATTGTTAATTGGGGAAGGTGTTCCTAGGATCCCCATCACAGTACTTCCGTTCCCAAAAGGGAGAGCAGGGGTCACCGAAGCAGCAATGGCGCCATCAAGTCCTCCATTGCAGTCCCCTCTAATACCTCATCCTCTTCAGTTCAGTGAGGGGGATGATCTCTTGGGGAGGAGAAAAATACAGGGAGGTGGAGACCATGTACCTTCAACATGGTCTACAGAATGGGGGGATGGACCAGACTACAACCTAAAGGTAGGGTCTCACATGCCGATCGAGTTTAAGGCAAAAGTACAGACAGTTAACTATGGCGATAGGGTGCCTCTATGGATTCCCCAAAGAGATGCTGCAAAGAAAGATAACATGGTGCAGACTGCTTTATCGCCCATGGTGGACTTCATCTGGCTATTTGAGACTGAGTCTGATCCGATAAACAGAGGACTTATTCTCAAAATTTTCTCTGAAATAGATGCATTGAAGTTGATAGAAAGTAGGGATATCCTAAATGTGAATATCATTGAGCATGAGAATGTTTCCTTTTCTAGAGTCACCTTCTCCTCTTTGCTTGTGGCCAATTTGGCCATACAGAATTGTGAGCACTTTCTTAAACGAGGGCTGGACATAATTTCTGTATTAAATTCTGAGGATTATTCTACCAGGCGCAGTTCAATCCAACGCCCACAAGATCAGAGGCAGGGCACTTCTGTGGTGTGGAACGCTATGGGCCCTGACCTAGAGTTCCCTATGGGCAATGCTAAAAATATTACGGTCTCATGAAATAAAAAGGGCCGATCAATAAATTTGGTGTCTGACCCTGTAGTCGCACATCATTCTCCTAATAAAGAAGATGTCTTAGCCCAGTGGAGTTGGGAAGCAAAAACCCTGAACACCAACTGTACAGAGGTAGAAAGAAGCGCTCCTCTAAGGTAGCCAGGGGGGGCTTCTTCTGTCCTGGAATATGGCCGGTCTGGGGCATGATGAGGAGAAATTTAATTATTTAAAATCTTTAAACCCTCTGATCATATGCTTACAAGAGACTTGGGCGTGTAAAGATTTTGATTGTGATGGGTTTTTTACCTTCTCTTGCTATGCTAAGCATTCTGAAAGGGGACATGCTAGTGGCAGAGTCTCCATTTTGCTTAAGAACAGTATCAATTGGAATCAAAAAGTCTTTTATCACTTGTGGGACACCCCCGCGCCGCACGGCCACCAGCTGCTGCGTGTGCCCCTTGCCGCCCTCTGCCTCGCTGCTGCCTCGTTTGCCGGCTGCCGCCGCTGCGAGTGGTTTTTCCTTGTTTTGACTGCTCTTTGTGCTTGTTTGGGCTAAACTTGTTTTTCCCCGTTTTTTTCGTGCATTTTTGCCTGTTTGTACTGTATTTCAATTTATGTTCCGTGTTGCCCTCCTTCCTGGTTGTCCGCCTACCTCGACGCCCCCCGCCCTCCCTTCCCGCCACCGCCGCTTGTCCCCGCCCCTTTTTGCCTTCTGTAACCCTCCCCGCTCCCGCCTCCCAGCTGCTCCGCCCACCCACGCACTTCGCCTTAAATGGCGACCGTGCGAACGCGCAGCGGTCACGCGCAGCGGGTGCGCCGTTTGTGCGCCGAAGGCGCGCCAAAGGTAAGCCCGTCTGCGCCCGTCCGCGACCGGATCGCGACCAGCGCCAGGACCCCTGGCCCCCGAAGAGCCCGACCGACCCGCCTGACGTACTCCGCCGCCACCCTCACCGCACTCAACACCGGCCGACTCCCAGACTGCCACCTAGCCGCTCCACGAGGTACCCACGGACCTTTCAGCTGCCACGCCTGCAAGTTCTCCTGCATCCGGACCAGCCTCGCACCAGCACCCACCAAGACGAACACCAGCAGCACCCACCTCAAGTGCATCCTGCTCAACACCCGCTCCGTCCACAGACACGCCATCGAACTCTGGAACCTCCTGGACACCACAGCTCCTGACGTTGCCTTCCTCACGGAGACCTGGATGAACGCCTCTTCAGCTCCCGACATCGCCATCGCTATCCCAGAGGGCTACAAGATCGTCCGGAGGGACCGAAACGCCAACCAGATGGGAGGAGGCATCGCCATCATCCACAGGAGCACCATCCGTCTCACGACCAGCACCGACAACACCCTGACCAGCGCCGAACACCTGCATTTCCAGATCCACACCAACCCGAACACCACCCTCAGAGGCACCCTGATCTACCGACCCCCTGGACCACGCACGCAATTCAGCGAGGACATCGCCGACTTCGTCAGCCCGCATGCCCTCCCCTCCGCCGACTACATCCTCCTGGGAGACCTCAACTTCCATCTGGAGAACAACAACGACCGCAACACCATCACCCTGCTCGACAACCTCGCCAACCTGGGACTCAAGCAACTGGTGTCCACCCCCACCCACCTCGCCGGACACACACTCGACGCAGTCTTTTCTTCCAGCACAGACATCGACTTCAGCCACGCCACAGAGCTTCAATGGACGGACCACAGCTGCGTCCACTTCACCTTCAAGAGAACGACGTCCCACCACCACCAGAAACAGGCCGCCCGCAGATGCTGGAACAAGATCACAGCAGACCAGCTCGCCACCTCCCTGAGCCAGCACCCTCCTGCCAGCTCAGCGAACCCCAGCCAGGCCGCAGACAACCTCACGAAGTGGATCAACAACTGCGCGGACGAACTCGCCCCACTGAGGACCCCGCCCAGCAGACCCGGCAGCAAGAAGGCCCCATGGTTCACCGACGAACTCAAGAGCTCCAAGAAGAACTGCCGAGCCCTCGAGAAAGTCTGGAGAAGGGAACCGACACCGGACAACAGGACCTCCTTCAAACTTGCCACCCGGAAACACCACCAGCTGATCCGCGCCGCCAAGAAAACAGCTTTCAAGGACCGGTTGGACAACAACGCACACAACTGCAAAGAACTCTTCAACATCGTGAAAGAGCTTTCCAACCCCAGCGCAGGAAACAACGACATCACCCCATCACAAGACCTCTGCAACTCCCTCGCTTCTTACTTCCACAACAAGATCGCCGACATACACAACAGCTTCAACAACCAACCAACGCACACCATGACCGAACAACCACCCCCCACCACCACCCTCCATGCTTGGACCCCGATCAGCACCGAAGACACCATCCGCACGATGAACTCCATCCACTCCGGATCACCGACCGACCCCTGCCCTCACCACGTCTTCAACAAGGCCGACGCTGTCATCGCACCCCACCTGCGAGACATCATCAACACATCCTTCGACACCGCCACCTTCCCCGAGAGCTGGAAGCACGCCGAACTCAGCGCTCTTCTCAAGAAACCCACAGCGGACCCCACCGAACTCAAGAATTACCGCCCCATCTCGCTCCTCCCGTTTCCAGCCAAAGTCATCGAGAAGACCGTCAACAAGCAGATGGCCGCCTTCCTCGAGACGAACGGATCCCTCGACCCCTCACAGTCCGGCTTCAGAGCCAACCACAGCACCGAGACCGCCCTCATCGCCGCCACCGATGACATCCGAGCCCTGATGGACAATGGAGAAACAGCGGCCCTCATCCTCCTAGACCTCTCCGCGGCATTCGACACGGTCTGCCACCGCACCCTAGTACGGCGCCTCAGCAACATCGGCATCCAGGACAAGGCGCTGGAATGGATCATCTCCTTCCTCGACGGAAGAACACAGAGAGTCCGCCTACCACCGTACAAGTCAGAGGCCTCCGAAGTCATCTGCGGCGTCCCCCAAGGATCATCTCTGAGCCCCACCCTCTTCAACGTCTACATGAGCCCCCTCGCGGCCATCGTACGCAAACACAACCTCAGCATAATCTCCTACGCCGACGACACCCAGCTGATCCTCTCCCTGACCAACGACCCCGCCGCCGCCAGAGCCAACCTGCACGAAGGGATGAAAGAGGTAGCCGAATGGATGACGACCAGCCGCCTGAAACTGAACTCAGATAAGACGGAGGTCCTCATCCTGGGCTCCTCACCCTCCGCCTGGGACGACTCCTGGTGGCCCCCCGCCCTGGGCACCGCACCCAAACCAACTGACCATGCTCGAAACCTGGGCGTCATCCTGGACTCCTCCCTCTCCATGACCAGGCAAGTCAACAACGTCTCCTCGGCGTGCTTCAACATCCTACACATGCTACGGAAGATCTTCTGGTGGATCCCCACCGAGACCAGGAAGACCGTCACCCAGGCCCTCGTCACCAGCCGACTGGACTACGGCAACGCCCTCTACGCCGGTACCACCGCCAAGCTCCAGAAGAGACTCCAGCGGATCCAGAACGCCTCAGCCAGACTCATCCTCGACATCCCACGAACCAGTCACATCTCCGGACATCTGAAAGACCTTCACTGGCTCCCCGTCAACAAAAGAATCACCTTCCGCCTCCTCACCCACGCACACAAAGCCCTACACGACCAAGGCCCGAGCTACCTCAACAGCCGAGTCAATTTCTACGCTCCCAAACGCCACCTCCGATCAGCCAACCACGCCCTCGCCGCCGTCCCCCGCATCCGAAGAGCGACTACAGGAGGAAGGTCCTTCTCCTACCTGGCCGCCAAGACCTGGAACTCCCTCCCTCCCGACCTGCGCCTGACCCAAGACCACCTCTCCTTCAGGAAGAAGCTGAAGACCTGGCTGTTCGAGCAGTAGCGGCACCCCCCCCCCCCCCCCCCCCCCCAGCGCCTTGAGACCCTACGGGTATGTAGCGTGCTTTATAAGTGTCAATGATTGATTGATTGATCACCCGTCTAATCTTTGCATCTGTATGAAGTCGGCATGTCTAGGAGAGTCTGGTAGGTCTTCCTTCTTCCTGGTGGCAAATCTCTATGTTCCCCCAGGTAAAAACTTTGATTCTCTGTTGCGTTTACTTTTTTTATATATTAATGAAATAGCCACCATGGAAGAATGCCCTTTAGTGGTATTAGTGGGAGATTTAAATGCAAACATTTCCAATTCATCGCAGGCAATATATGCTAACCCAGACAAAGAGGAAATTTGGCACATTCCTGAATCCTTTTTACCGGATAAAATAAAAACGGAAAAACGGGGCTTCTTCTGCTTGATAGCATTAGAAGTACAGATTTGGTTATCCTAAATGGGAGGATGCCAGTTGATAAACCAGCTCAATTTACTTTTCTTTCTTCTTGTACACAAAGTTTACTGGATTACCTAGCCATTTCGTATCAAATGTTTGGGGCTTGTGAAAATTTAGAGGTCATCCCTTCAGTATGGAGTGATCATAGTGTAATAGGCTTGACTTTGGCCTTTAACTTACCTGCATTGAATCAAGGGCACTTGTGCCATGGCTCGATTGATTTTAATAAGTCTAATGGCCGTTCATTTTGGACACAAAAAAATACAGTCGAGGTAGGTGCGATAGTGAAAAAAACTTTTCAAGAACAGCACGGAAACGCTTACGCTAATATCATGCAATTTTTTGAGGCACAAATGAGGAAGATAAGAAACTTAAGCTCAGTATCCTCTGGCCGATGCAGAGTAAATCAGGTTTCCCCTATCCTGAAGGCCTTACACCTTGAAATTAACAATTTAGTATGGAAGCAATACAAACATTTTCAACAGCCGTGCAACAGGAAATTAATCGCCTAAAGCGAGTTAGAGGCCGCTATAAATTAAGAGTAAGGAGAGACGAGATGGATGCTAAATGGATTGGGCTGAGAGAAGCAGCAAAAGCCAAAGATTCAAAAAAGTATTGGCACCTGATCGCAGAGTATTGCGACTCCAGACAGAGGGCACTTCCGATCCCAATCCCAGAAAGTGAGTGGGTGGACTATATTTCTTTATTATATAAACCTAATAGCTCAGTCCCATTTCAGATGCCTGTAATAGAGGAGGCTGGTTGTGGCGATTATGGTCCCCTAACAAGGGCTTAAGTGATGGGTTACATAAAGAACGCTAGAACCTCTGGTGCTCAAGGCCCTGATGGTATACCGATCATGCTAATTAAACGGGATCCAGTCGCATGGGGAGCCTTCCTGGTGCCACTGTTTGACTTTTGTTTTCAATCGATTAGCATTCCCTCATCTTGGAAGGGGAGTATCATAGTCCCGCTGTATAAAAAGGGCTCAAAAAGGTCACCTTCTAGCTTCAGACAGATTACGCTGCTAGACGCTGCGGGCAAATTATTTGCAAAAAGTATACTTCAGCATTTGCAGCAGTGGGCCCAAGAACAGAACATCTTACCGGCAGAACAGGCAGACTTCAGAAAGAACCACGGAACGCTGGATAACATCGCGGTCGTTCAAACTATTGTGGAGAAATATGTTTTTTCAAAAGGCATGTTGGTCTACACAGCTTTTATTGATTTCTCCACGGCGTTTGACAAAGTGGATCGTCAGACGCTGTGGAGAAAGCTCTCTCATCTGGGTATGCCACACCATCTCCTAGGCCTCATAATAGAATTACACACAGACACTTGGTGTCAAGTGATGATGGGCGGCTCGCAGGGGCTTTCCTGCAGGATTAATACACATAATGGCCTCAAGCAGGGTTGCCTGTTGGCCCCTCTTTTGTTCTCTTTTTATATCTATGACCTCCCCGAGAAAGTAAACTCAGCGAAGGGGGATGCCCCTAGAATTGGTACAATGTCTATTGGCACTCTACTATATGCAGATGATGTTGCTATTTTTGATCTAACCCTCATTGGTTTGCAGCGTCGTCTGGATGCCTTGACTAATTATGCGGAGGAGCATTGTTTGAAAATCAACATTGCCAAAAGTAAAATTTTAGTCTTTCGCAAGAAAGGTCTTAGAATAAAGAAAGGGTATAAATGGCTGTTGGGGCAGGAAGAACTTGAATTAGTCAATGCGTACCTGTATTTAGGGAAGGTTTTTTCAAAAAACGGGCGTGACTCAGAGCACATCAACTGTTGTGTTGGTAAAGCCGCCTCCCAGGCTGGAGCTCTAAATAGATTTTATAAGAACTGTGGGAGACGTCATTTTAATCATGTTCTGTCAGTGTTTAAGGTTAAAATTCCCCCAACTTTAACCTATGCTGCAGAAGTTTTGGATAGGAATTACTGGCTCTCTTTCGATAAGGCTGAAGGCCGGTTTTTCCGTCAAATTTGTAATTTAAATTCCATGGCAGCCCCACATGTTCTTCGTTTGGAATTCCATTTAGTTTCTTCTTACACTTCTTCCCTGGCAGTGGTCCTGAGGTGGGGGAACTCTCTTTGTTGGGGTGTTGAGGGCACGTTAAGGGCCGCTTTGAAGCTGGAAATTTTTGTAAAATTAAAAGAGAAATCAGCTTTTTTTAGATCTTTTGCTTACGCAAACCATCTATTTAGGCTCAATTTAAATAGTGACTCACCCATCCCAAAGTCTGTACTGAAGTCGTTTTTAAAGAGGTCTGTAAGCATGATTAGTACAACAAGAGATATAGCTTTAAGTCACCCTAAATGAGGGTTATGAACCCAAAACCGGTCCCAGGATGCTTGTTTCTGGTCCAGGGAAGACATGGCTTGGCAGTTCGGGCTGGACTGTTCCCATGAGGCACAGGGTCAGACTAATTTGCATATGGCCATGTTTGAACTGGGGTGGTGGAGTGAGCTAAAGAATGATGATGGATTAAACCCAGATCCGTTGACTGGGGGTGAGTGTTTGATTTGCTCTAACGCTCCGTCCATCATCCCATTTGCTATCGCTTTGTTCGCCTTAAGTTGGCAGGGTATGCCCAGACGTGGGACCCTTGCTCACTTTGCCACTGGATTCAAGATAGCCTGGTTGATGAGGGTTATGAACCCGAAACCAGTCCCAGGATGCTTGTTTCTGGTCCAGGGAAGACATGGCTTGGCAGTTCAGGCTGGACTGTTCCCATGAGGCACAGGGTCAGACTGATTTGCATATGCCCATGTCTGAATTGGGGCAGTGGAGTGAGCTAAAGAATGATGATGGATTAAACCCAGATCAGTTGACTGGGGGTGAGTGTTTGATTTACTCTAACGCTCCGGTCATCATCCCTTTGGTATTGCTTTGTTTGCCCTAAGTTGGCAGGGTATGCCCAGACCTGGGTCCCTTGCTCACTTTGCCACTGGATTCAAGATAGCCTGCCTGATGAGGGTTATGAACCCGAAACCGGTCCCAGGATGCTTGTTTCTGGTTCAGGAATGACATGGTTTGGCAGTTCGGGCTGGACTGTTCCCATGAGGCACAGGGTCAGACTGATTTGCATATGGCCATGTCTGAACTGGGGTGGTGGTGTAAGCTAAAACATGATGATAGATTAAACCCAGATCAGTTGACTGGGGGTGAGTGTTTGATTTGCTCTAACGCTCCGGTCATCATCCCATTGGTATCGCTTTGTTCGCCCTAAGTTGGCAGGGTATGCCCAGACGTGGGTCCCTTGCTCACTTTGCCTCTGGATTCAAGATAGCCTGGCTGATGAGGGTTATGAACCCGAAACCGGTCCCAGGATGCTTGTTTCTGGTCCAGGGAAGACATGGCTTGGCAATTCGGGCTGGACTGTTCCCATGAGGTACAGGGTCAGACTGATTTGCATATGGCCATGTCTGAACTGGGGTGGTGGTGTAAGCTAAAACATGATGATAGATTAAACCCAGATCAGTTGACTGGGGTTGAGTGTTTGATTTGCTTTTACGCTCCGTCCATCATCCCCTTTGGTATCGCTCTGATGATTGGTCAATTCATTGCTTTATTTCTGCACAACCGACTTCCTGTTTTGTCGTATTGCCCATTGTATTCGTTTGCCTAACGAGCTGCCTGACGGGTGTGTTACACATTGCTCTAGGTTTGTATAATAAACTGCCCGATAGATGTGTTAAGCCTTGTCTGACTCCTGCACCACGATCTGTCGGATTTTCGTATTACACATTGCATTAGTGTTGCTTACCGAACTGCCGGATCGTACACATTGCATAACGGGGGCATAACAGTTTACCACTTTGTTGCTTTACGCATTCTATTACAGTAACAGTACAAATCGCCAGATAAATGTATTACTTTCTGCATTATTACTATGTTGTGAAGTGCCTGACTGTTGCATATTGAACTGCATATTACAACATTAGGATTACGTAGGATTGTTTAGTTCAGCTCAATAATAATAGTCCAGGGGGAACATTACCCCGACGGATATGTTGGTTTAGTATTGTGTGGTTGCATCGTATATCGTTCTATAAACATATGCTTGTTTTCTATGAAACTCGTGTGGAGTCTATTTGTGGTGTCATCATTGGATTGCTGTGATCGTAATTGCAAATACTTTACACAGTAAGCCTTGAAGATGAGCCTGGCTGCTCGTGCCAAGCTACCAAGGGGGTGGAGCAGGTGTTATCTCTGGAGGCGACCTGTCTTTTCCCTAACATTGGGGCTCACGGTTCCCTGCTTGGCCTGCTGTACCTACCTCAGGCAACCAGGGATCTTGTGGATTCTAACAATAAGTAATTAGCAGAAACTGCACATTCAGCATGGCATGATCCCATGTAGCTTTGTGGATATAGGGAATGTGCACCGCCTTGGCTTTGTCGAATGGTTTATACTGTGCTCATGGAAATCACTCCCCTCCTGGAGTGTTAAGAATTAATGCTAACCGGTTGCACACCTATAGATCCATAGGTGCGTCTCCCATGGCACCAGTGTGTTTGCTGTACCAGCTAAAGTTTTGTTTCAAAAAATTCCAATCAACCGTTATATCTTTTCAAAATAAATTGTATTTCACATTGTTTTTGGGTATCACAATGTTTCTTCATTCATATATTTGTAGCAACATAATCCAATGCATTTCGGTGAATAGGTTCACCTTCGTCAGGGATTTTCTACAAACAAAATAAAGGGTGTACATTGTAACTTTCCTTAAACAAACATTTGTTACATTCACATGTTATTGAAACATTTGTATCTCTCACTTAAATATCTGTGTGTTTTAAACTAAATACTCGTGTTAGCGCTAATGTACAGTCAGTTACCGTGATAATGATGCGTTAAAGTTTAGCTCTCCGTTAGGCGGCAGCTTAGAAGAATGGAATGGACTTTAAAGCTGAAATACACGCGGTATGAAACTCGCTTCCATTCCGGTTACCCTTAATCTCGCCCTTGCTCACCTTGTGCTACCTCGAAATCTCCTTCCGCTCCTGTCTGCGGGTAGTCTGTTACGGAGTGAGCTCTCTGACTCTAGGTAATGACGCTGACGCTGCGTGAGTCGCGCATGCGCTGTGTGTGGGTTTGTCGTATTTTTTTACTTCAACAAGTGTTAGTTGTGAAAAAAGTATCAACTCATATAACTTTATCCAACTAAGTCTCATGGGTGCTCCGCTTAGTTACAATAGGTAGAGGTTAATCAACGCGCTCCGTGGGTGATGTGTGGTGTTGCTATACTGATATCTGATACTGGTGCGTGTGACATGCTATGCTAAGTCTGAGTTATAAATAACATAAAAATTCTGTTCGATCATTTAAGCCATTTGGCTTAAGACTGTTCAAATAGTAAATCCAGTGGTTTTCTCGTTTCAGCAAATTCTTTTTGTTCAATGTTCCTTCCTTTTTTGGTACAATTTCCAAAATGCAGGCTCTCAATTGGTTTAGGTTGTGTCGTTTTTCTTCAAAATGGATGGCTATTGTGGATTTCGTGGAGTGGGTTCTTATATTGCTCTTGTGTTCTGTCAGTCTTACTTTTAGTTTTCTCTCGGTGTGTCCCACGTATACGCTTCCACATGGGCATTTTAAAAGGTAAACCACATTGGTGGTGTCGCAAGTTGCGTTGACCCTCAGAGGTACTTTGTGTCCTTTCATGGGGTGACTGATGTTCGACCCCTTGATGATGTTGTGACAATTGGCGCAATTTAAGCACGGTACTGTTCCTCTGTATATTTGATGAGGCTTGGTTAGCTTGGGTTTTTTCAACAGTTCACTTAAGTTCTTGCCTCTTGAGTGAGCAAACAAAGGTTCCTGATCAAATATTCCATTGAAATCACTTTCCATTTTGACTATTTGCCAATTCCTGTAAATGATTCTTTTGAATTGTGAGCTTACATTTGAGTATTTGCTGACGCATGTTATTCTTTGTGATTTGGTGCTGGTCTTGTAAGTTAGTAGTTCAGATCTGGTTTTCATTTGTGCTCTGGCCTGAGATTTTTGGATCATGTCTTTTGGATAGCCTCTATTTGCAAATCTATGTGCCATGATTTGTAATTGTTCTTGGCATACGTGATCCTCCGAGACCACTCGCCTGACCCTAAGAAATTGCGTGTAGGGGAGGTGTTCCTTCAATGTGGGAGGATGATGGCTAGAGTAATGTAATAAGTTGTTCTTATCGGTGGGTTTCCGATATAAGTTCGTCATGATTGTTCCATTTTTCAATGTAATTTCCACGTCGAGGTATTGGATGGTGGTGTCGTTGATATTCCATGTAAATTTGATCCTCTCATTTTTCTCATCCAATATTTTTAGTTGTTGTTCCAAAGATTCCTGGGTCCCTTTCCATATGATGAACATGTCATCAATGAATCTCATGTAGGCTAACAGGTGTGTGGCCCATTCCTGGTCATTATAAATATGTTCCTCCTCGAATGCTCCCATGAACAGATTCGCGTACGCCGGTGCGGCGCAATTTCCCATGGCGGTTCCATTTAGTTGGATGTACCAGTGTTTCTCATAGGTGAAGTAGCTATTCAAGAGTGTGAATTCCATGAGTTTCAACACGAAAAGTTGTAGGTCTTGTGTATATGTACTCTGTAGTAGTGCTTTCTCAATGGCATCCAGGCCTTCTCTATGAGGTATGGCTGTGTATAATGTTTTTACATCAATGGTTGCCATGATGCAATCAGGTTCAATTTTGACTGCTTGTAGTTTCACCAAAAAGTCTGTGGTGTCTTTTATGTAGGAGAGGTTCTTGATGACTAAAGGTTGCAAATATCTATCTATGAATTTCCCCATAAATGATCGAACAGAATTTTTATGTTATTTATAACTCAGACTTAGCATAGCATGTCACACGCACCAGTATCAGATATCAGTATAGCAACACCACACATCACCCACGGAGCGCGTTGATTAACCTCTACCTATTGTAACTAAGCGGAGCACCCATGAGACTTAGTTGGATAAAGTTATATGAGTTGATACTTTTTTTCACAACTAACACTTGTTGAAGTAAAAAAATACGACAAACCCACAGCGCATGCGCGACTCACGCAGCATCAGCGTCATTACCTAGAGTCAGAGAGCTCACTCCGTAACAGACTACCCGCAGACAGGAGCGGAAGGAGATTTCGAGGTAGCACAAGGTGAGCAAGGGCGAGATTAAGGGTAACCGAAATGGAAGCGAGTTTCATACCGCGTGTATTTCAGCTTTAAAGTCCATTCCATTCTTCTAAGCTGCCGCCTAACGGAGAGCTAAACTTTAACGCATCATTATCACGGTAACTGACTGTACATTAGCGCTAACACGAGTATTTAGTTTAAAACACACAGATATTTAAGTGAGAGATACAAATGTTTCAATAACATGTGAATGTAACAAATGTTTGTTTAAGGAAAGTTACAATGTACACCCTTTATTTTGTTTGTAGAAAATCCCTGACGAAGGTGAACCTATTCACCGAAATGCATTGGATTATGTTGCTACAAATATATGAATGAAGAAACATTGTGATACCCAAAAACAATGTGAAATACAATTTATTTTGAAAAGATATAACGGTTGATTGGAATTCTTTGAAACAAAACTTTAGCTGGTACAGCAAACACACTGGTGCCATGGGAGACGCACCTATGGATCTATAGGTGTGCAACCGGTTAGCATTAATTCTTAACACTCCAGGAGGGGAGTGATTTCCATGAGCACAGTATAAACCATTCGACAAAGCCAAGGCGGTTCACATTCCCTATATCCACAAAGCTTGAAGCATAACCCCCCACTGGGAGGTAGCACGCCCAACTATAGTAAACATGCAATATGAAGAAATTACGCACTCTACAGATCAACGAGCAGACACTTGCCTACACGGCGGAAGCAAGTGAAAAAATATATTCATTAATACAAGCGGAGACCACAGAACCGAAAGTTATCAGAAATAAGGAACAACAAAGCAAACAACTCATGTACCTCACACGTAGAGAAATTAACCAACGACTCCATGCTAATACCATGATTAAATACCACAAGGCACAACGAATCCCCAGAGGCCTCAGAATAGCCCTAAAACCGTCTTTGTGCAAAAATTCAAAACCATTCACCGAACGATGGTTCGCTATATTAAATAAATGCAGTTTGGATTTAATTTTACTCATTATAGAGGAATTGGCAAAAATACTGGAAGAACTAAAAACAGACTTTTTGAAAACTTATGTAAACAAGAAATCAATAAAATCAACACCAACAAGAGGGTAAAGAATCCAAACATGTCCAAAAAAGAATTTGGAGCCATTGAAAGTATAGCTAACAACACTCAGATAATCTGCCAGAAGGCAGACAAGGGAGGTGCAACAGTAATTATGGAGAAAGATTTCTATGAGGAAGTCATGCAAACACACTTAAGAGACACGAATACCTACATGGAAATAAATTATGATCCTACCATGGAAATACGAAAAACCTTACAAACCATATTGAAACAAGCCACCGAAGATGGAACCATCAATGAAAAAACTAAACAATACCTGACGCAAGAGAATCCAAAGAGTCCAACTATATATCTGGTTCCCAAGGTACATAAAGATCCAAATAAACCCCCATGCCGACCCATCGTATCCACCAAGATGAGCATCCATGAACCAGTGGGGAAATTCATAGATAGATATTTGCAACCTTTAGTCATCAAGAACCTCTCCTACATAAAAGACACCACAGACTTTTTGGTGAAACTACCAGCAGTCAAAATTGAACCTGATTGCATCATGGCAACCATTGATGTAAAAACATTATACACAGCCATACCTCATAGAGAAGGCCTGGATGCCATTGAGAAAGCACTACTACAGAGTACATATACACAAGACCTACAACTTTTCGTGTTGAAACTCATGGAATTCACACTCTTGAATAGCTACTTCACCTATGAGAAACACTGGTACATCCAACTAAATGGAACCGCCATGGGAAATTGCGCCGCACCGGCGTACGCGAATCTGTTCATGGGAGCATTCGAGGAGGAACATATTTATAATGACCAGGAATGGGCCACACACCTGTTAGCCTACATGAGATTCATTGATGACATGTTCATCATATGGAAAGGGACCCAGGAATCTTTGGAACAACAACTACAAATATTGGATGAGAAAAATGAGAGGATCAAATTTACATGGAATATCAACGACACCACCATCCAATACCTCGACATGGAAATTACATTGAAAAATGGAACAATCATGACGAACTTATATCGGAAACCCACCGATAAGAACAACTTATTACATTACTCTAGCCATCATCCTCCCACATTGAAGGAACACCTCCCCTACACGCAATTTCTTAGGGTCAGGCGAGTGGTCTCGGAGGATCACGTATGCCAAGAACAATTACAAATCATGGCACATAGATTTGCAAATAGAGGCTATCCAGTAGACATGATCCAAAAATCTCAGGCCAGAGCACAAATGAAAACCAGATCTGAACTACTAACTTACAAGACCAGCACCAAATCACAAAGAATAACATGCATCAGCAAATACTCAAATGTAAGCTCACAATTCAAAAGAATCATTTACAGGAATTGGCAAATAGTCAAAATGGAAAGTGATTTCAATGGAATATTTGATCAGGAACCTTTGTTTGCTTACTCAAGAGGCAAGAACTTAAGTGAACTGTTGAAAAAACCCAAGCTAACCAAGCCTCATCAAATATACAGAGGAACAGTACCGTGCTTAAATTGCGCCAATTGTCACAACATCATCAAGGGGTCGAACATCAGTCACCCCATGAAAGGACACAAAATACCTCTGAGGGTCAACGCAACTTGCGACACCACCAATGTGGTTTACCTTTTAAAATGCCCATGTGGAAGCGTATACGTGGGACACACCGAGAGAAAACTAAAAGTAAGACTGACAGAACACAAGAGCAATATAAGAACCCACTCCACGAAATCCACAATAGCCATCCATTTTGAAGAAAAACGACACAACCTAAACCAATTGAGAGCCTGCATTTTGGAAATTGTACCAAAAAAGGAAGGAACATTGAACAAAAAGAATTTGCTGAAACGAGAAAACCACTGGATTTACTATTTGAACAGTCTTAAGCCAAATGGCTTAAATGATCGAACAGAATTTTTATGTTATTTATAACTCAGACTTAGCATAGCATGTCACACGCACCAGTATCAGATATCAGTATAGCAACACCACACATCACCCACGGAGCGCGTTGATTAACCTCTACCTATTGTAACTAAGCGGAGCACCCATGAGACTTAGTTGGATAAAGTTATATGAGTTGATACTTTTTTTCACAACTAACACTTGTTGAAGTAAAAAAATACGACAAACCCACACACAGCGCATGCGCGACTCACGCAGCGTCAGCGTCATTACCTAGAGTCAGAGAGCTCACTCCGTAACAGACTACCCGCAGACAGGAGCGGAAGGAGATTTCGAGGTAGCACAAGGTGAGCAAGGGCGAGATTAAGGGTAACCGGAATGGATGCGAGTTTCATACCGCGTGTATTTCAGCTTTAAAGTCCATTCCATTCTTCTAAGCTGCCGCCTAACGGAGAGCTAAACTTTAACGCATCATTATCACGGTAACTGACTGTACATTAGCGCTAACACGAGTATTTAGTTTAAAACACACAGATATTTAAGTGAGAGATACAAATGTTTCAATAACATGTGAATGTAACAAATGTTTGTTTAAGGAAAGTTACAATGTACACCCTTTATTTTGTTTGTAGAAAATCCCTGACGAAGGTGAACCTATTCACCGAAATGCATTGGATTATGTTGCTACAAATATATGAATGAAGAAACATTGTGATACCCAAAAACAATGTGAAATACAATTTATTTTGAAAAGATATAACGGTTGATTGGAATTTTTTGAAACAAAACTTTAGCTGGTACAGCAAACACACTGGTGCCATGGGAGACGCACCTATGGATCTATAGGTGTGCAACCGGTTAGCATGATCCCATGTAGCACAATATTAACCGACTACAACTCGACACATCATAATTATAATGCATTCACAGTACATGAGCTTTAGGAAACTAACCAATTATACCACATCACAGAACTCTGTGCTTTGCGAAGTCTGCAGAAACCATGAGGAGAGAAGACATTCGGGATGGGGGAGCATGCTTGAGAAGGGGAATAAACAGGAGCAGTTTGTACAGTTCATCATAATCAAAATACATTTATTTTGTGGCACAGCCCGTTAAAACAAACTTAAAACTGTAGTTCATAATAGGAAAGTGCACAGTTATTTACAGTCAATCAATCATGGAATTTGTAGAGCGCGCTAGATACCTGTGAGTATCTCAAGGCGCTGGGGGGGTGGCTGCTACTGATCGAAGAGCCAGGTCTTGAGAAGTCTTCTGAAGGTCAGCCGGTCTTGGGTCTGTCATAGGTTGGTGGGGAGGGTGTTCCAGGTCTTGGCGGCGAGGTGGGAGAAGGATCTGCCGCCGGCGGTTGTTTTCCAGATGCGTGGGACCGTGGTGAGGGCGAGGCTGGCTGAGCAGAGGCTGCGGGTAGGGGTGTTGAAGCTGAGTCATCCGTTGAGGTATGCTGGTCTGGTGTTGTGTAGGGCTTTGTGTGCGTGGATGAGGAGTTTGAAGGTTATCCTCTTGTTGATGGGGAGCCAGTTTAGGTCTCTCAGGTGGGGGTGATGTGGTTGTGTCGGGGGATGTCGAGGACCAGCCATGTCGAGGTGTTCTGGATGCGTTGCAGCCGTCTCAGGAGCTTGGTTGTTGTTTCTGCGTAGAGGGCGTTTCTGTACTCCAGCCTGCTGGTGACGAGGGCCTGGGTGACGGTTTTTCTCATTTTGGAGGGGATCCACTTGAAAATCCTGCAGCGCATTCGGAGGGTGTGGAAGCAGGATGTGGAGACGGCGTTGACCTGCTTGGTCATGGAGAGGGTGGGGTTGAGGATGACCCCCAGGTTGCGTGCATGGTTGGTGGGTGCTGGGGCTGTTCCCAGTGAGGTAGGCCACCAGGAGTCGTCCCAGGCTGAGGGGGTGGAGCCGAGGATGAGGACCTCCTTCTTGTCAGAATTCAGCTTCAGCCTGCTGTCCTTCATCCATTCGGCAATGGCCTTCATTCCCCTGGGGAGGTTGGCTTTGGCAGTGAGAGGGTCTTCGGTGAGGGAGATGATCAGCTGGGTGTCGTCGGCGTAGGAGATAATGTTGAGGCTGTGTTGATGGGCGATGGGGCGAGTGGAAACATGTAGATATTGAAGAGTGTTGGGCTGAGAGAGGATCCTTGAGGTACACCGCAGATGATCTCGATGGTCTTGGAGCGGAAGGGTGGGAGGCGGACGCTCTGGGTTCTTCCGGAGAGGAAGGATGTGGTCCAGGCCAGGGCCTCCTCTTGGATTCTGGTGTCGTGGAGGCGTGCTGTTAGAGTGCGGTGACAGACCATGTTGAAGGCGGCTGAAAGGTCCAGAAGGGTGAGGGCGGCTGTTTCTCCTTTGTCCATCAGGGTCCTGGTGTCGTCGGTGTCTGTTGACAATTTTCTCTGTGACTTTCGCCGGGAACAGGAGCAGGGAGATGGGCCGGAAATTCTTGAGGTCCTTGTGGTCCACCTTGGGTTTCTTCAGTAAGGCGTTGATCTCGGCGTGCTTTCCAGCTTTCCGGGAAGGTTGCTGTCTCGAAGGAGATGTTGATCATTTTCCGGAGGTGGGGGGCGATGGCTGTGCTGGCTTTGTTGAAGACGTGGTGTGGGCATGGGTCAGACGGGGATCCGGAGTGGATGGAGTTCATGGTCTTGATGGTGTCTTCGTCGCTGATGTTTGGACCAGGCGGTCAGGCAGCTGGTGCGGATGTTGGTCCCAGGGGTGGTGGGCTCGGCGGTGGATGTGGGGGTCATGGCGTTGAAGCTGTTGAGGATGTCGGCGATCTTGCGGTGTAAGAAGGTGGCCAGGTCTTGAGAAGGGGTAATGTCGTTGGTGTTTGAGCTGGGGTTGGAGAGTTCTTTCACGATGCTGATGAGCTCTTTGCTGTTGTGTGCGTTGTTGTCCAGTTGGTCCGTGAAAGCGGTCCTCTTGGCGGTCCTGATGAGTTGGTGGTGTCTACGGGTGGCGTATAGCTGTTTGGTGTTCGTTCGCTGAGCTAGTTCTTCTCCAGGTTTCGACAGGTGCGCTTGGAGTCCTGGAGGTCTTCGTTGAACCATGTAGCTTTTTTGCGGGAGTGGTTGGCGTCGGGGGTCCTGAGTGTAGCGAGTGTGTCGGCGCAGTCGTTGATCCACTGTTTGAGGTTGAGGGCGGCGTTGTCGGGGTTGGTGGGGTCAGGGGGTGGTCTCAGGGTGAGGGTGGTGGTCAGTTGGTCTTCAGTGACCTTGCCCCAGCAGCGGCGTGGCATCTGTTGGGTGCGGTGGTGCGTGGTGGGTTTCCTGAAGGTGAAGTGGATGCACCTGTGGACGGTCAAGTGGAGTTTTGTGGTGTGCTTGAAGGAGATGTGGGGACTTTCGGAGAAGATGGGATCAAGCTTGTGTCCAGCGGCATGGGTGGGTGTTGTTACGAATTGTCTGAGTCCGAGGTTGGCATGGTTGTCGATTAGGGCGGTGGTGTTGGCATTGTTGTTGTCCTCGAGGTGGAAGTTCTGGTGCCCGAGGAGGATGTAGTCCGTAGAGGTGAGGGCGAGGGTGCTGATGAGGTCGGCGATGGAGTCGCTGAACTGTGGTCGGGTCCGGGTGGTCTGTAGACCAGGGTTTCCTCTGAGGGTGGTGTTGGGGTCGGTGTGTATCTGGAAGTGCAGGTGTTCGGCGGTGTTGAGGGTGTCGTCGGTGTTGGCCGAGACTCTGATGGTGCTCTTGTGGACGATGGCGATACCCCCTCCCACTCCGTTGGTGCGGCCTCTGTGGGAGATCTTGTAGCCTTCTGGGATGGCTATGGCAATGTCTGGTGCTGAGGTGGTGTTCAGCCAGGTTTCCGTCAGGAAGGCAACGTCGGGGGTGGTTGAGTCGAGGAGGTCCCAGAGTTCGATGGCGTGTTTGCGAGCGGAGCGGGTATTGAGGAGGATGCATTGGAGGTGGTTGGGATCTTTGCTTGACGGTTTGGCGGGCTGGATGCTGGTGAAGCTGCAGTTCCGGCAAATGAAGGGCCCGTGGGTGCCCTTCCGTGTGGCCCAGTAGCTGGCGTGTTCTCGTCCAGGGTTGAGTGCGTGGGGGTGCTGGCGTCGTAGTGCAGTCGGGTGCAGAGGTGTCTCCGGGGGCCAGGGGTTCTGGCGCTGGGCGCGGTTCAGGCTCGGACGGCAGTATAGTAAAAACCTCCAAATGGGGTACCCCTATACATTTGGACCCAATTAAACAATCATGATCTTTGGAAAGCGCAGGATGCAAGAAAGGGGCTCATATATGAGGCGCCATATGAGCACAATGCAGCACACATACAAACAGCAAAAACGAGGAGAAATAAAGCATTTCTCCCCATTGCGCCATGTTAAGACCAGGTTTTTTTCGGTCTTAACTTTTGCACTGCCCCATATTTACGCCACTCTTGTAAAAAGGGGGCAGCATCAAAATCATTGGGTGTTGCAGTGGAACGCCCACAGCAACACTTATTGCACGTCCCTTTCACGCTAAGTTTAGTGTGAAAGTGGGCCTTATTTACAAGGGGGTGTTAAGCCATGTTAAGTGGCTTAACACTGCCTTATAAATAAGGCAAAGCCTCTATCGCCACAGGAACATCACAAAATGTGACTTTCTGGGGCAAAAGATGCTTGTAAATATGCCACAGTATTCCAAGAAGAAAGTCACTTGGCAGTTAAATTTCTCACAAGTAAAGTGCCAATTCTGAACTTTGTGTAAAGGCTCTTTGTTAATGGGGGTTGGATCTCGTCAAGTTAAGGTTCAAACTTGGGAAAAGGCTTGCGAGCTGAAAATTGATCTGTGAGGTTCCTTCGCTTAGTGGTCCAATGCCACTGCTTAATAATGGTTTCTCAGTTTATGTTTTTGAAGTTGTTCTTTGCTGCCTTATCAATGGTTGTGGGGTCACTCCACATTAGTTGCATGCCAAGTTTGACGAACCACGTTTTCACATGTCAGAGGCGTCTTATATTGGGGCTGCTGTTAAGCTGGAGAATTTTGGTTATTTAACTCCTAAAAGATTCCAGTTCACCATGGGACCACAGCTTAATCCAGTAAAGTAGGGGCTTGAGGGCGGCTAGATAATCAGTAGGCTTTAGATCAATGTCCAGAATCAATGGAAGAGTGTGCAAGCTCTGGGGGAGGCGTGATAGTGAACAGATAAAGCTCTTTTGATTTACAGAAAAAGAGCTTGAAACCTCCTCATCCCCAGATTTCTGCTCCATATAGTGTAGCTGATTGAGCCTTCATTTTCTATACTTGGAGTGCAGGTGAAATTAATCTGGTCTGGTTGTCCCTATACATTTTTAATATTGCTGTTGATCTATTCTGAACCGAAAAGCTAGATTTGTCGGATTTGAGCCCTCCATGATAGTGGATTGGCTATAATTAAACCAAGATAACTAAAGTTTTGGACTTTTTCAATAATATCGGTTCCCAATCACTTGGTACCCCTGGAGACTTTATGGTTATTGATTATCTTGTACTTTTGTTTTTTTCTATTGATTTCTAGTCCTCTTAGACAACAACATTTTTCGAACTTGGAAAGGAAATTATGTATGTCAACAGGCGTCTTGTCGTCAGCTAATAGGAGGGCGGTCGCTTTTGTCCCATTTAGATTTGGAGAGGCATTTACATAATTGTTCAAAACATCTACTACACCATTGAAATACAGTGAGAAGATTGCGGGTGCCAAGACGCATCCCTGGCAAACCTCTTGCCAATTGGGATGTGATTTATTAGCTCGCCAGACCTACCTATCTCACCTGGGCATAGCTGGAATGACGTAGCCTATTTAATATATTTAACATGGGGCACCACCCATTTCTCCAAAGACCTCGGAACACTTTTTTCTTGGGAACAAATTGAAGGTTATCCATAGATTGACAAAGGCTATATACAGGTTGTCTTTTTTCAACTCGATATATTACCATAGTATCAATGTGAAACGTTAGACTTGGTCAAAGGTGCTAATTTTGGCTCGAACACCTGCTTGAAGAGGGGATAAAATCTGGGCCCCATCCACTCACTCATGGAGCTTGTCCAGCAGTTGTTTCAAAAAATGTTTTGAAGATTGTCTAGGAGACTTATTGACTGAAGTTTCTCCGAATCTCTCTATTGCCCTTTTTAGGTCTCGCAAGAGAACTATTGCTACCGAGTTGCCTCCCAAGGGAGACAGACCGGGGCACGCGCTGATTGGGGTCTGTGGACGCGCTTCTGAGACGCGCTTGCGCAGACGCACACACAGCCCCTGCTTTTCGCTTGGCTCGCATGCACTAACGGCGCACACACACACAGCCAGCCCAGCCCCCCCAACCCTTGTGCACACACACACACACAGGCGTGCGCACCCATATCACGCTGCCACCCCCCCTGCACGCGCTCACATACACACACAGACACGCACGCATACACACGCCGCCGCCCCCTACCCCCCCTGCACACACACACACCCGCCCCCCTTACAACTAAGCCCCACTCACCGCATCGCCGCCACTCCTGACTTCTGCAGCCACCGTGGGGCTCTCCCTCAGGCATAGGAGCCCCACGTCACCACTGCTGCTCTCTGGCACTCCGTGGATGCGGGCTTCACGCAGAAGGCGAAAGTCCCGCCCCACGACCGGCTGCACGCTCCCAAACTTCCTGTTGCTAGGCCAGGTTACAATCCTTGTGCACGGAATGCCATGATCGTCTTGTTTTGAACGAGCTTCCTAGTCAGGACTAGAGTATCTCAGGAATCGTGGTGAGTTTTGTGCTTGTTCAATAAAGAGTTTACAAATATTGAGGTCATGCCAGCCAATGAATGACACAGGATGGTGCAGATTGCAACATCATGTGCGGTAATTGCATGTGTTGTAAACACATCTTTATAAACATTATGAGCAGTACTGTGTTGTCTTACATGCGTAACGTTTCTAACGTGTAATCTTCGGCATTTCTAACTCGGCATTTAACAGACCGCAGATAGTCTCCTCCAAACAGAATCAAGCATCATTTGCACTGATTTTAAAGCTGCTCTGTGCTGTCATAGCAACAGGGCCCTTTTAATCTCGGCGGTGTAATGACATCTTGCTGTGGAGGGAGGATGAACTCATAATATCGGTTTTGTCTGCCACAGGTATAAAAATCTGTTCTTCGTAGAGTAGGTAATCTGGAAGGGCTGCGGACCCCTCCTGGCTCCTAACCGCTCGAGAACTAGAAATTCGTCTGTGAAGAGGATTTGAAGTGAGGTAGTATTGACTGTTACATCTCGTAAGGACAGCTTGTGGGTTTAGGATCTGTTCATTTTCGGCAAAAATTAAACCCTGATCTCGCAGTTTTATGAATGTTCCAAGTTAATTTTAAGTTTCATTCCTCATTTAACATTGCGATGATCGGAGATAACGAGAAGATAAATTATGAAAACGCTTTTACATTATATGTGCTTGTATAGAGCAACCCCTCCCCCACTTGCTAATGGTATAATCCCTTAAACCTGTTGCGTTGCTGTGATAGCAGTGAGGTTTCAGCTGGTAGTAACTGTATTGTAGTCGTTGCACTTCAGCATAGCAGGCCTCTGCTAGGAAACAAGTCAGGTAACGTATTCTTTTAGATTTCTTTTGTAATTTTAAATTGAGTTTTTACACTTAAGGTTGTACCTAGTTGTTTGTCTTGCATTACTCCGTCGTATGGTATGTAATTTGGGGGGGGGAGGGGTGGGGGTGTTTACTGGAATGACAAATAACATGTATGATAGAGCAATAAAGGAAATAAAATATGTTACTTTTTAAAATAAACAGTTTAAGGTGTTAAGTCGCAAACTACAAACGGTCACTGACGGCTCTGGAATATAGTACAATGTCATTGTCTTCATGCCACTGACAGAGCAAAACTATTAAAACAAGTTGCCGGTTCTAGCACGACACCGAGCAGACATTTTCTTAAGTGACGTATTGTTAGTCTACTGCTAGTTGTTTGAAGAAATTAATGTCATGTTGTCTGCATGATCATCATTGAGAGTGACTGTCCGCAGATGGAGTTTAAACGTTATGTTTTCTGTCTGTGCCCCCGCAGGAGACAAAACATTTCTGGGGAGTCAGGACAGGCTTGCGTACCTTCCATTGACCCTATACAAAGTGGTCTGGAAGACGCAGATGCAGATAAAATTATATAATCGGAAAGGCAGGTATGTCATCACAGTTTACAAGTATGCCTTTTATTTATATTTTGAAAAATGCAAGAGTGGGCGTGTGATTCCAAGCATAGGTTTTGTTGTGGAAGGGTATCCTTTAATACTTTTGCCACTTTGTGTGCAGTATGAATGCAAACTATGAAAAGTTGAGAGAAAAGCACTTTCCCATACTTAACCTCCCTCAAGAAGGTGTACATTTTTGGCACATAGCCCTGTCTACATTTTTTCAGTATATAGAGCTTTGCATCAAAAACAGTAAGTGGGCACAGCTCATGGAACATCCCCTTGCGGCAAAGTAGTACATACCTCTACTTTATTTTACATTAGGCTATTTTCCAACACAACACCTTGTCCTGGATTTGCACCACTTCTGTGATGCAAACCTAATGAAAAGTGTTAGTATATCCCCCTAAGTCTTTTTGCATATTTTGTGGCAACCTATCTTATACTGTGTAGAGCCTACCATACACTGTGTGTAATAATTCTTTTTAACTAAAGTACAAATTCACAATGGTTTCTCTCCCAAGCTGGGAACTCATATATCTATAGACACACAAGTCATATGGCCGGGATGCCTGTCACCCCCTCCCAACACAATCCCCAAGGATGGGAAGACGGACGCAGCTCTGAACTTTTGGAAGGCGGGAGGGAGTTACCCTCGCGGCCGTATTTATTAAAATATGAAACAAAATTAAAACATTAAATAAAAGTTTCATATCATGTACAATTTTCATTTATTACATTTTCGATGAAGACATGTTCATTGGCTAACCTTAACAAATCTCTAATACAAAGGTTTTCCTAGCCGAGTCTAACATCCTGCAAATGCATACTTTCTAAATTAAAATTGTACATCCTAGCATTACGGGCCAACGGCAAGGTTGCAACCGGTGTCAGATCCCTACTACCAAAACTCTCGCCCTCACGGTGTGAGTGGCGGCCGCGCAGAGGACTGTACCCTCTGTGCCAACTCCAATTTCCCTTGTCTTGTTGGGGGCCCCCCATTACAACTCGACGCCATCTTAAAGGTCGTCCGAGGACCCGTGTGAGGTGTCTGTAAGAAGGCAGCGTGGACTCCCCCTCCCACCCCACACAGTCTATCACATCCGCCGTCGCGGATATCCGGGCCCCGGGAAATTCTTAGGAGGGGCATATAGCCGCCTCCTCCCCTGGAAGGGGTCTATGGCCGTCTTACCCTAGGCGACCCATACTTAGTGGGTGCCGCCTCCCCGTGGGAGGGGCCAATGGCCGCCTCCCCCCAGGCGCTCCCATCCATAGTGGGTGGCGCCCCCCTCTAGGGACCTTGAAATTACTGCTCACCGATCATGACCTTACCGCCCGACCAAAAAATAAATACGACATTTGATTACCTACTAAGGGAGAAAACATCATCCTGTTTATTTGCAATATTTGTCTATACTACAAGAAAAACAGTACCTTTAGACAGAAATCATATCATTAAACTAGACCTTCATATACCGCTAAACAGAGGGAAGAAGATGTTATCAGAGAAAAATTACTTTATTGCAGAACTAACATTGCCATAAGGGGCTGGTGGGTGGGTCAAAATTGCTCCTTGTTCCGTCGAGGGCTCACGTGCAACGAGTGGGTGCAGCTTCCAAGCACAGGAACAAGAGGATGCTTCTTCGGATTCCCGCTCTCTTTATTCCTCTTCGGGAGGGCGTGAACCCTCTGCTGGTACGCCTACTGGGCGTGGCCATCGGTGTAGGTGTCTAGGACAACCCCTCTTGGGCGGGAAAAAGGCGCGCCCCGGCTACGCCGCTTCGGGCATACCAGCTGTGACACGCCCCCCGCCCAAAATGGCTTCCCGGGAGGATCCGGGCCCCCAGCCATACGTTCGGGGGGACCGAGTGGTTGCCCCTTTCCATATGGCCGGGATGCCTGTCACCCCCTCCCAACACAATCCCCAAGGATGGGAAGACGGACGCGGTTCTGAACTTTTGGAAGGCGGGAGGGAGTTACCCTCCCGGCCGTATTTATTAAAATATGAAACAAAATTAAAACATTAAATAAAAGTTTCATATCATGTACAATTTTCATTTATCACATTTTCGATGAAGACATGTTCATTGGCTAACCTTGACAAATCTCTAATACAAAGGTTTTCCTAGCCGAGTCTAACATCCTGCAAATGCATACTTTCTAAATTAAAATTGTACATCCTAGCATTACGGGCTAACGGCAAGGTCGCAACCGGTGTCAGATCCCTACTACCAAAACTCTCGCCCTCACGGTGTGAGTGGCGGCCGCGCAGAGGACTGTACCCTCTGTGCCAACTCCAATTTTCCTTGTCTTGTTGGGGGTGTAGGAGAGTAGGGTCTGCAATCCTATGATCACCCGGACTTTTTGCTTTTGTTTCACTGGTTTACGACTTTCTCGGGCTGTGGGCCTGCCAATCAGACCCACAGCCTAGCTGTTCTCTCGCTAAATTGATATGTGTACCTTAGGTGCATTACCCAATTGGAACAGGGCCACCATGTCAGACCCTGTAACTCAGGGCATCGGTGTACCCAGGGCCTACCAGGGGCTGAAGCATGTATTATGCCACCCCTGGATGGCCATCTAAATCTGACACAACTGGCTGAACGACAGCTGGGGCCACGTGGCGTACTCGCCCGTTGCTGTAGGTGTAGTAACCCTATACCTAACCTTAAAATGGGCACCCGAGTTCCTCTCAGTCACTCCTATGGCAGGCCTTGACAATCCTGAAGGCAGAGTGCATGGAACCGTGTGAATTGGGCTCTGGCACGAGCCGAGCCCGGTTGCAGCTTGCGGAACCAAGACCCAATGGCTGTTCCATGATAACGCGTATCATATCGGTAACTTCGGTATCGCGTTATCAAGACATGTCGAGTAAGGTGTCATACGAATCGGGATGCTGCCCCCTCATCAATACGGGCAACGAGGTTAGCATTCCGCCCTTCTAGAGGGACACGACATGTGCGTAACTGTGAACCCCGGTTAAAGTTAACTGAAGCCTCAGCTCCACAAAATGGACGCTGCCACCACAGACACGAGTCTGACCTCCTGCTGCTGGGAGTTCTTCCAGCGAGGAGAGCTTGGACAAAGGGTTTCCTGTCAAGGGCGGTGTTCGCACCGTCCCAGACAGGGTTTGTGTATTCTGGGTAGGTAGGGCTTTGCGAGAAGGTGACTGCGGAGTGGCACCCCGGTGCTCACTACGCATCTGCCGGCTAGAACCAGTTCCAGGGGCGCGCAGCCCCTGACCTGGGGAAAGTCCAGCAGGGGGAGAGGGGTGTAACTACCCCCCTTCCTGGTCCCACCCTTAGGGCAGGACCTAGTCATGTACCCACCCCTTTCTTTAGGATAAAGGCCGGAGCGGGGACCCTTCCAAATTAGATCATCTTTGAATCAAGAATACTTTCTACGAAACGACTTCGAGACTCTTCTCAAGATTTCTCCCTTGTGGCTAAGGAGTAGAACTCTGCGGTTTGCTGCAAGTCCTTCCTCAAGGATCCGACGGCCCAGCTCGACGAGAACCGGCTTCCCTGGCACCTCTGACCTCTACCCACGTCGTCAGCTCAGCTGAGATCTGTGGGTGCGACGAGACCTCGTGGGATCGGCCATCATCAAAACCTGCACGCTTTCTTAACCAGCACGACCATCGAAGCAATTCTCTGGTGAGTGCTCTGGGGTCCGAGAAGCCCCGACCCTGAGTAGCTCCAGCACCGAAGTGCAGTCTCCCAGCATCTCCACGATCTGCGTGGGGCCCTTCTGCTCGCTGCTCAGCACGTTGTCTGGTCACTAGCCGCTGGCTTGTGCCCTTCTTTGACGACATCCGACAACCAACGCTGCTGGTCTGGTTGCTCCAGACCGGCCCTTGCTCCCTTTTTCGAGAGGAGCACCCCGGACCCCCCTGGTCCACTCAAGACGCCATCTTAGGCCCACCACGTGGCCCTGAGATCTGCCAAGGCTTGTTGCCCCAATCCTGGGCCCAGCGACGCCGACAGCATCAACCTTCGTGGGACAGCTCGCACCTCCATCCTGGTCGCCGACAACGCCTCCTGGTCCGTGAGACTGCAGAGCCTAGCGTCGCCCACTCACCTAGTCGAGGTGACGGCCATCCGGTGCCTTCCTGGTACCCTCTGACTACTGGCTAGTAGTACGAACTTGGTCCCCTCTGCTTTCAGGTATCAACGATCACTGATCCAGGCTTGGATCTCTACGAACTATTCAACACTGGTCGCCGGCCAGCAACTCCTTTTCTTCCGGCTCCTGGCTCGTCAGCGAAGACCCCCGACGCCTGTAAGACTTGTTTTAAGGAAAAATGAGTGTGTACTCCAAAGAAGATCTCGAGAATTTTTCAGAATTAATATTCGTTCCCAGGTGTTGTAATACAGAGGACAGAAATGTTTTTCTTTGCAGAGAATTGTCTTTATTGTTGTGCATAGGACATGAACAGCCGACATGTGTTTCGCCCCCTCATGGCGATTTGCGCCGGGGCTTTCTCAAGGCTCAAGGATTCAACCCGAGGACCACCCTGCCACTCTGGGACTCGGAGCAGGACTGAAGAGGGCATCAGCCAAACGATATAACTTTGCTCCTGAAAAACTGTAATTTTGAAACTTTGGACTTTGACACTTTTTGGATAATTGAATATTCGACGTCTGAAAAATAACTAGCCTTGAGAAAGCCCCGGCGCAAATCGCCATGAGGGGGCGAAACACGTGTCGGCTGTTCATGTCCTATGCACAACAATAAAGACAATTCTCTGCAAAGAAAAACATTTCTGTCCTCTGTATTACAACACCTGGGAACGTATATTAATTCTGAAAAATTCTCGAGATCTTCTTTGGAGTACACACTCATTTTTCCTTAAAACTTGCTTTGTTACATGAAGCCCAAGAGGTCCAGAGCTTCGAGTGTGTCTCTTTTCAACAAAAACCACAGCTTATTCAAGCGTTGTTAAGCCTTGGAATTCTTGGACCTTTGCTACTTTATCCACAGCCTGTAAGACTTGTGCAGCCGCAGCCCTCGTGGCTAGGTAACTTCGGCATTTCGGTGCCTGCATAGCCTCCTTACTCTAGGGTCCCGAGTCCCTCGCTTCCGACTTGCCTTATCGGGTCCGCCCGAGACCACTAAACTTTCCGTGCCCTCGGGCACTTGTTTTAATTGTGCACTTGAAGTATTTTCTAAGAGCTTTGGTTCTGTGCTTAGTACCCTGTCCTCATAAAGAGTACAGGGCTGTTGTGATTCTAATAAATATACTGTTTATTTTCATAACACTTGTGTGGTGTCCTTTCACTTGGTGTTCAAGGGGTATGTGATGGTATTACAGCTGGCTTAACACGCCCTCTAGAGTTTAGCCCGAAGACTGCTCGTATCCACGCTACTAGGATAGCTGGTCTAAGGTTGACTTACAACCAATCACCATAAGGGTCGTTTGGAACGATACATAGTGGTCGCTAGAATAGCGAACGCTGCATATCGGGCCAACTTCTCACATTGGTGAGCAGCGGTTGGGATTTGAGCTTGCTGTTGTTTTACCACGCGTATCCTAAGAATATCTTGTGAAAGATCACATAAGTACTCCAGGTACATATAACTTAGCTTAGAATACTCTGAGTTCTACTGAACCAGCTGTTGTAGCTCCTCAAGGCTTAGCACACCTTGGCTACAACTCTTAGCAAGGGATCAGTAGGTAAACCCATAGTGTAGGTAGGTGCATCACTTACACCACACTAGAAGCAGCATGTCGGACAAAGGAGGAAACTCTGAGTCTCCCCTTGTGTCAGTCGACCCTCCACAGGTCACCTCCAGATATGCTGCACTTAGCTTCCACGAGATGCGACAGATCTGTACATCTCGGGAAGTTAAAACAGGGTGCAAACCCTACCATTCCGTTTCTGATTGGTCTCTTGGAGACTTATGATGCTAGGAGGGCGGGTAACACCGACCCTTCTCATCCGGAAATGGAGATGCCTCCCCTCAAGGGAACCCGAGGTGACCCTGACCTTATCCATCTCTCCGCCGAGGATGAAGAGGAGGACGAGGAACCAGAGACATCTGGGGACGAGGCAGACAAAGGTCCAGTCATAGTTAGTCAGCTAACTCAGGACAACTTAAGCCGGCACGAGATTGGTACTAGGGGACCCCTGGGCCCTCTCTCGTGCCAGCTTAACATTGGGAACGGACGAGTTAGGTCTCTGTCGAGAGGCTCTAACAGATCCGCTCGAACCAATGGCTCTCGAGGTTCTGCTCGAAGAGGGATGACATCACCTCAGAGGAGAATGTACGAAGCAAAGGAGAGGGAAGTCAATCTGCGGATCGAGAGGGAAGAACTTGCCCTAGCCAAAGAGAGACTCGCCTTTGCTCGAGAGCAAGAGTTGAGTGGGACAATTCCCACTGGTGGCAGCATTCCCCCACGGGAACCCAGGAGTTTAGACACTAAGCACCTGAATAAGATAGTGCCCCCCTTTAAGCAAGGGGACGACATCCACAAATGGATTACTGCTTTGGAGCGGGCCTGCACTGTACAGTGCATCCCCCAGAGTCAGTGGGCAGCTATCTTGTGGCTCTCCTTTGACGGTAAAGGTAGAGATAAGCTCCTCACTACTAGAGTCGAGGACGCTAACAATTACCAGATCCTGAAGAACACACTGATTGATGGGTTCGGCCTAACCACTGAGCAGTACAGGTTGCTGTTCAGGGATACCCAGAAAACTCAGTCTCAGGACTGGTCTGATTTCGTTGATTGTGCCACTAAGGCTTTGGAGGGCTGGTTGCTGGGCAGTAAGGTTACTGATTACACAGGATTGTATAATTTGATCATGCGAGAACAGATTTTAAACAATTGTCAGAACCAGTTGTTGCATCAGCACCTTGTCGACTCGGATCTGACCTCTCCCCAAGAATTGGGAAAGAAGGCAGACAGATGGGTCAGAACGAGGGTTAAGCAAAACCAGGGCCAGAACCAGGGTGGTCAGAAGAAAGCAGACCAGAAGGGTAAAGATTCGAAAGGGGAACAAACTGACCAGAAGTCTTCGACAGGTCCCCAACAACCCAAAGAGGGGGGGGTCAGGCTTCCCAGAAAAAGAAGAATCAAGAAGGCCAATCGAAAAGGTGGTGCCAATACTGTAAAACTAAAACTCACTGGTTTAGTGAGTGCACCAAGAAAGGAGGGCAGACTCCTGCTACTGCAGCCCCTAAGGCACCTGTGCCCCCTAGTACAGCCAGCAGTAGTAGTGCGCCTCCCAAGGGACTAGTTGGGTTAACCTTGGGTTCTGAGGGGTGTGACAGCTTGGCTGGTACACTCACTCAGGCTGTCCTTGTCTGTACAGGGGATGTGGATATATCCCCTGATGTCAGTCCCAATACTTTGGGCAAATACCGACAGACACCTTTAATAAATGGCAGAATGGCTCAGGCCTATAGGGACACTTGTGCCAGCGTCACCATGGTGACGCCTAACTTTGTGGACCCTGGACAGATCATGCCAGGTACAGATTTCCTGGTGACCAATGCCAGCAACGTCACAACCAGTCATAGTATGGCGATTGTTGCTTTCTCCTGGGGAGGGGTAAATGGCCAGAAAAAGGTCGTTGTTAGTTCAGACCTCCCAGTGGATTGTTTGTTGGGCAATGATTTGGAGTCATCACAATGGTCAGAAGTGGAGCAACGGACTCACATGGAGATGTTAGGCTTGCCAGCACACGTGTTTGGTGTGACCAGGTCACAGGTCAGACGATGCCCCACTGAACAGGTGCTGGATCCTGGAACAACAGACCAGACACCACCCAAGAAGAAGAGCAGTCGGGTTAAGGCTTCGCCTTCCCCCTTGCCCCAGGTCGAGGATCAGGTCTCAGAGGACCTCCAGGAATTGCGGGAAACTGAACCTAAAGAACTCGAACTTGATCAAGTTGAGTTTCTGGGCTCAGGGGGACCCACACGAGAGGACCTGGGGAAGGACCAGTTAGACTGCCCTTCTCTTGAACCCCTCAGACAGCAGGCTGCTGCTGAGGCTGCTGGGAACGCCACAGGTACCCAAAAGGTATACTGGGAAGATGGACTCCTGTACACTGAGGCAAGAGACCCCAAGCCTGGCATGACCAGGAGGCTGGTCGTCCCCTTGTCTCAGCGTGGTTTCCTCCTTACCTTGGCCCACGAGATTCCCTTAGCAGGACACTTAGGCCAGACGAAGACGTGGGACAGGCTTGTCTCGCACTTTCACTGGCCTCACATGAACGAAGATACCAAGGAGTTTTGCCGCTCCTGTGTCACTTGCCAAGCCAGTGGTAAGTCAGGTGGCACGACAAAGGCCCCCCTTATACCAATGCCTGTGGTGGGGGTGCCATTTGAACGGGTGGGGATTGACATCGTCGGTCCCATGGAACCACCAACAGCATCAGGGCACAAGTTTATACTGGTGGTAGTGGATCATGCCACCAGGTATCCTGAAGCTATTCCCCTTAGGACCACTACAGCGCCTGTTGTGGCAAGAGCCCTAGTTGGAGTATTCGCCAGAGTGGGCTTCCCTAAGGAGGTCGTCTCCGACAGAGGTGCAAACTTTATGTCGAGCTACTTAACTGCTATGTGGAAGGAATGTGGTGTCAACTACAAGTTCACTACACCCTATCATCCACAATGCAATGGGCTTGTTGAGAGATTCAACAGGACCCTGAAAGGGATGATTCATGGACTACCTGAAAAGCTTCGGCGTAGATGGGACGTCCTGATCCCCTGCCTTTTATTCGCTTACAGAGAAGTCCCACAGAAGGGGGTTGGCTACAGCCCTTTTGAACTTTTGTACGGGCATCCTGTAAGAGGACCCCTGTGTTTGGTGAAGGAAGGATGGGAGAGACCTCTCAAAAAGCCTGCAACCAACATAGGGGACTATGTGCTTGGTCTCCGCTCGCGGATGGCTGAATACATGGAGAAGGCATCCGAAAACCTTAAGGCCAGCCAAGAACTCCAAAAAGCTTGGCATGACCAAAAGGCTGTCTTGACTGTTTACCAGCCCGGACAGAAGGTGTGGGTGTTGGAGCCAGTGGCCCCAGCAGCACTCAAGGACAAATGGTCCGGGCCCTACACCATCCTGGAGAAAAAGGGAGAGGTCACCTACCTGGTGGACCTGGGAAGTCCCCGGAGCCCCCACAGGGTGCTCCATGTCAACAGGCTCAAGGCATATGTCGACAGGAAGGACATGAGTTTGCTCATGGCCATAGATGAGGGACAGGAGGAGGAGAGTGACCCTCTCCCCGACCTGCTCACTCAGAATCCTGACGATGGGTCGGTAGATGGTGTTGTCTTTTGTGGCAGCCTCTCCGAACATCAACAGGAGGATTGTAAACAGGTTCTACAATCCTTCCGACATATGTTCTCTCTAACACCCAGTCAGACCAATTGGTGTACCCATGAGGTTGACACTGGTGACAGCTTGCCCGTCAAGAGTAAAATCTACCGGCAGCCTGATCACGTTAGAGACTGCATCAAGAGTGAAGTGCAGAAAATGTTGGAGCTGGGAGTCATTGAACCCTCGGATAGCCCTTGGGCTAGTCCCGTAGTTCTAGTGCCGAAACCTCACACCCCGGGCGGTAAGAAAGAGATGAGGTTCTGCGTAGACTACAGGGGTCTCAATGCAGTCACTAAGACTGACGCCCACCCAATACCAAGGGCAGACGAGCTTATCGATAGACTGGCTTCGGCCAACTACTTAAGTACGTTTGACCTGACAGCTGGGTATTGGCAAATCAGGTTAGCTGAGGACGCCAAGCCTAAAACCGCATTTTCTACCCCTGGTGGGCATTATCAGTTCGTGGTGATGCCCTTTGGTTTGAAAAATGCACCTGCCACCTTCCAACGGTTGGTGAATCACGTTCTCACCGGGCTGGATGACTTCCGTGCGGCGTATCTTGACGATATTACTGTCTTTAGCTCCACCTGGGAGGATCACCTGGTCCACCTGCTGAAAGTGTTAGAGGCTCTGCAAGCAGCAGGTCTCACTATCAAGGCTACCAAGTGCCAGATAGGGCAGACACAGGTTGTATACTTGGGCCACCTTGTCGGTGGAGGCCAAGTTCAACCACTGGAGAGCAAGATACAGTCAATCAGGGACTGGGCTCCCCCAACCACCCAGACTCAGGTTCGAGCTTTCTTGGGCCTGACTCGTTACTACCGGAAGTTCGTCAGGAATTACGGATCGATTGTGACTCCGCTCAATGAACTGACAAGTAAGAAAATGCCAAAAAAGGTTCAGTGGACAGCGAGCTGTCAAAAAGCATTCGATGACCTAAAACAGGCCATGTGCACGGCACCTATCCTCAAGAGTCCAGACTACTCCAAACCATTCATGGTCCAAACAGATGCTTCTGAGTTGGGTGTGGGAGCTGTTCTATCTCAACTGAATTTTGATGGTAATGACCAGCCCATTGCTTTTATAAGCAGACGGCTGACCCCCAGAGAGAAAAATTGGTCAGCTATAGAGAGGGAGGCCTTCGCTGTTGTGTGGGCCCTGAAGAAACTGAGGCCATACTTGTTTGGCACTCATTTCAAGATTCAGACCGACCATAAGCCCCTCCTATGGCTAAATCAGATGAAGGGTGAAAACCCAAACTGCTTAGGTGGTCCATTTCCCTACAGGGGATGGACTTCACAGTGGAGCATAGGCCTGGCACTGATCATGGCAATGCAGATGGGCTCTCCAGGTATTTCCACTTAGAACAAGAAGACTCACCTGGTCAAGGTTAGCTTATTGTCCCAACGTTTGGGGGGGGGTCATGTAGGAGAGTAGGGTCTGCAATCCTATGATCACCCGGACTTTTTGCTTTTGTTTTACTGGTTTACGACTTTCTCGGGCTGTGGGCCTGCCAATCAGACCCACAGCCTAGCTGTTCTCTTGCTAAATTGATATGTGTACCTTAGGTGCATTACCTAATTGGAACTGGGCCACCCTGTCAGACCCTGTAACTCAGGGCATCGGTGTACCCAGGGCCTACCAGGGGCTGAAGCATGTATTATGCCACCCCTGGATGGCCATCTAAATCTGACACAACTGGCTGAACGACAGCTGGGGCCACGTGGCGTACTCGCCCGTTGCTGTAGGTGTAGTAACCCTATACCTAACCTTAAAATGGACACTGAGTTCCTCTCAGTCACTCCTATGGCAGGCCTTGACAATCCTGAAGGCAGAGTGCATGGAACCGTGTGAATTGGGCTCTGGCACGAGCCGAGCCCGGTTGCAGCTTGCGGAACCAAGACCCAATGGCTGTTTCATGATAACGCGTATCATATCGGTAACTTCGGTATCGCGTTATCAAGACATGTCGAGTAAGGTGTCATACGAATCGGGATGCTGCCCCCTCATCAATACGGGCGACGAGGTTAGCATTCCGCCCTTCTAGAGGGACACGACATGTGCGTAACTGTGAACCCCGGTTAAAGTTAACTGAAGCCTCAGCTCCACAAAATGGACGCTGCCACCACAGACACGAGTCTGACCTCCTGCTGCTGGGAGTCCTTCCAGCGAGGAGAGCTTGGACAAAGGGTTTCCTGTCAAGGGCGGTGTTCGCACCGTCCCAGACAGGGTTTGTGTATTCTGGGTAGGTAGGGCTTTGCGAGAAGGTGACTGCGGAGTGGCACCCCGGTGCTCACTACGCATGTGCCGGCTAGAACCAGTTCCAGGGGCGCCCAGCCCCTGACCTGGGGAAAGTCCAGCAGGGGGAGAGGGGTGTAACTACCCCCCTTCCTGGTTCCACCCTTAGGGCAGGACCTAGTCATGTACCCACCCCTTTCTTTAGGATAAAGGCCGGAGTGGGGACCCTTCCAAATTAGATCATCTTTGAATCAAGAATACTTTCTACGAAAGGACTTCGAGACTCTTCTCAAGATTTCTCCCTTGTGGCTAAGGAGTAGTCACCCTGCATCCGCAGGCACCATCTAAGAACTCTGCGGTTTGCTGCAAGTCCTTCCTCAAGGATCCGACGGCCCAGCTCGACGAGAACCGGCTTCCCTGGCACCTCTGGCCTCTACCCACGTCGTCAGCTCAGCTGAGATCTGTGGGTGCGACGAGACCTCGAGGGACCGGCCATCATCAAAACCTGCACGCTTTCTTAACCAGCACGACCATCGAAGCAATTCTCTGGTGAGTGCTCTGGGGTCCGAGAAGCCCCGACCCTGAGTAGCTCCAGCACCGAAGTGCAGTCTCCCAGCATCTCCACGATCTGCGTGGGGCCCTTCTGCTCGCTGCTCAGCACGTTGTCTGGTCACTAGCCGCTGGCTTGTGCCCTTCTTTGACGACATCCGACAACCAACGCTGCTGGTCTGGTTGCTCCAGACCGGCCCTTGCTCCCTTTTTCGAGAGGAGCACCCCGGACCCCCCTGGTCCATTCAAGACGCCATCTTAGGCCCACCACGTGGCCCTGAGATCTGCCAAGGCTTGTTGCCCCAATCCTGGGCCCAGCGACGCCGACAGCATCAACCTTCGTGGGACAGCTCGCACCTCCATCCTGGTCGCCGACAACGCCTCCTGGTCCGTGAGACTGCAGAGCCTAGCGTCGCCCACTCACCTAGTCGAGGTGACGGCCATCCGGTGCCTTCCTGGTACCCTCTGACTACTGGCTAGTAGTACGAACTTGGTCCCCTCTGCTTTCAGGTATCAACGATCACTGATCCAGGCTTGGATCTCTACGAACTATTCAACACTGGTCGCCGGCCAGCAACTCCTTTTCTTCCGGCTCCTGGCTCGTCAGCGAAGACCCCCGACGCCTGTAAGACTTGTGCAGCCGCAGCCCTCGTGGCTAGGTAACTTCGGCATTTCGGTGCCTGCATAGCCTCCTTACTCTAGGGTCCCAAGTCCCTCGCTTCCGACTTGCCTTATCGGGTCCGCCCGAGACCACTAAACTTTCCGTGCCCTCGGGCACTTGTTTTAATTGTGCACTTGAAGTATTTTCTAAGAGCTTTGGTTCTGTGCTTAGTACCCTGTCCTCATAAAGAGTACAGGGCTGTTGTGATTCTAATAAATATACTGTTTATTTTCATAACACTTGTGTGGTGTCCTTTCACTTGGTGTTCAAGGGGTATGTGATGGTATTACAGCTGGCTTAACACGCCCTCTAGAGTTTAGCCCGAAGACTGCTCGTATCCACGCTACTAGGATAGCTGGTCTAAGGTTGACTTACAACCAATCACCATAAGGGTCGTTTGGAACGATACATAGTGGTCGCTAGAATAGCGAACGCTGCATATCGGGCCAACTTCTCACAGGGGGCCCCCCATTACAACTCGACGCCATCTTAAAGGTCGTCCGAGGACCCGTGTGAGGTGTCTGTAAGAAGGCAGCATGGACTCCCCCTCCCACCCCACACTGTCTATCACATCCGCCGTCGCGGATATCCGGGCCCCGGGAAATTCGTAGGAGGGGCATATAGCCGCCTCCTCCCCTGAAAGGGGCCTATGGCCGTCTTCCCCTAGGCGACCCATAGTTAGTGGGTGCCGCCTCCCCGTGGGAGGGGCCAATGGCTGCCTCCCCCCGGGCGCTCCCATCCATAGTGGGTGGCGCCCCCCTCTACGGACCTTGAAATTACTGCTCACCGATCATGACCTTACCGCCACAGGCCGGATAGTTGACCGGCTATCCGGCCCGCCACAAACTCCTCCTAAAGGTCATGCTTTCTTAAACCCCTTAGCCATGCTATGAAGTCTCCTATGAGTAAGACATTCCCCTCCCGGGACAAGTGAACCCCATCATCGAGATACATGTGATCACCCCGAATACACCCATGCGGAATACTGTGCAACTGCGCCGAGCGAAACAACCTACCAATTTTGTTGTTGACCTTCTTCACTGAATGGTTCAGTGCTGACACCGAGAGGCCGCCCCGCCATACCCTCCTGGGAATCATGTGGGACCATGCAATCGTGCACCCCGGGATTCTTCTCGCCAGCCAGCTAACGGTAGACAAAACTCGCTCGAGTAATACTCGCCTACCGAGTGTGACCATGTCATTGCCCCCTAGGTGTACTATGATTACAGATGGCGGTGACCTCTGCCGCCCTAGGAGTTCCTCGACAAAAGACTCAAACTGGTCAATACAGAGCCCGCCCCTTCCGTGGAAGGTCACTCTGTACCCGTATTCCCCAGCTGCGTGAGTCGCGTCACCTGCTTTGAATACGTCCCCGGCCCGCCTCACGTATGAGTGGCCCACGACCCACACCACTCTCTCCTCAGCCGGTGATCTCTGACCGCTGGTCCCCTGGTGCCGGGTCGACTGTAAATTCCGCCCCGCATAACATGCTCGCGAAACTGTAAATCAAACAGAAGACAAGAAGCGTGAGTGCATGGAACTTGACTTCATAACATGTGCAACCGCACATACCTTTTAAAACAATTCGAGGACCATCGTCCTAACAGTTTCACCTCTTCGGCACTCTGACCCCTGGCTGCAGCCTCATTAGCCGCCCCTATCCTGAAGGAGTGGGTCCCACAATCGCACGGGTCCAAGCCCGCCACTGCGATTGCCAATGTTAGCACCCTCTGAAACTGAAACCTCGTCAGTGGGGTTGCATCGATGTGTCTCAGCAGACTCCCACCCCATGTATCCGCCCTCAGCGCCAGATATTCCTCAATGCACTTTACCGGGCACATGGGGGACCCTCGCATGCGCTGGACAACAACACTGTCTCCCATAGCTTTCTGGTCAGTCTTGGACTTAGCTATTGTGACTACCATTGAATCACCCCTAATCAGGATGTGATCCCGACACAGACCTCCCTCCACATCTTTCTTATTCTTTGCGACCAGTTCGCTCACCCGCATAGCCCCATGGAACGCTAATGCGAAAGCGGCCCGGAACAGAACTGCTTCGAATTGGGAGGAACATGTCGTGGGTAATATCGACATAAGCAGGGACAACCTTTCTAACCCAATCGGGCGCCTCTCGTCTACTCTACGGCCCTCAAGGCGTTGCCAGCCACGAAGGGCTTTTTGTACCAAAAAGGAAGATGTCGGGTCCTTGATCCCATGCACCTGCGCCATGAATGAAATGGCCGCCCGGTGCCTATTGACCGTTGCTACTGATCGGCCTTCCCTGTGTAATGCTACCAGAAACTTTAGGAATCAATCCTCCTGACCCCATTTCTGATTCCCTGCCGGACCCAAAAAAGCACAATAGGAACGAAACGCCCCTTCGTATGCCTCCCTCGTCCTGGGGGCTAAGCTTGCTGCCATGAGGTCTTGTAATCCGGGGCACCGAGTAGCCAGAGTACTTCGGGGAATGGTGCCGCCGCTAGGTCCGCAGAAGGTAGATAACCCCTGAACGCCTGCATATGTGAACGAGAGAGTGCATCAGCGGCATGATTCAGTACACCCGGCACATGTTTCGCCCTGAACTGCACATTCAGTCTCATGCAAAGTAGTACAATTTCCTTCAACAATCTCAATATCCACTTGCAGCGTGCTGCCTGATTATTTATACATTCAACAACAGTCATATTGTCGGACCAAAATACCACAGAGCGATCTCTGAACTCATCCGGCCATGCCCTCAGAGCCACAAAAATAGGGAATAGCTCGAGGAACCCAATGTTGTTTGTGAGACCACTGGTGTGCCACCACGCCGGCCAAGTTTGCGCCGACCATCGATTACCAAAGACGGCGCCAAATCCCACGCTCCCCGCCGAGTCAGTCCACAAACCTAGCTCGTCCGAAGACGCTGGTGGCTTGTTCCATACCACTCGACCGTTGAAGTCCGCCAGGAATGCCAACCAGATGCGCATGTCCTGGCGAACCTCTGCAGACAGTCTCGTGCGGTGGTGTCCTTCCTTGAGACCAACCATAGCTTGTGCAATAGAGCGGGAAAAGGGGCGGGCCATTGGTATCACTCTCAGGGCAAAGTTAAGCTGACCCACTGCTTGTTGTAACTGGTGCAGGGTCACTTTCTCCTTACTAAGGCACAGTTCCAGGGAAGCCCTGAATTTCGCTACTTTCCCTACTGGCAAACGGAAACATCCCTCCACAGAATCGAGTTCAATTCCCAGAAACTCCAGTGAAGTAGATGGTCCCACCGTCTTACCTGGTGCCAATGGCACTCCGAATTCCTTCATGAGTATGCAAAAATCCTGTAACGCCTGCGCACATTTTGTGTCGCCGGCTGCCCCCAAGAACAGAAAATCATCTAAGTAATGCATAACATGGCTATGCCCAGTGGCTTCGGTGAATGCCCATTCCAAAAAACAGCTGAATTTCTCAAAATAAGCACAAGAGATGGAACAACCAATTGGCATACATCTATCCATGTAGTAACGTCCTTGGAACACAAAGCCTAACAGATGCTGATCCCGTGGGTGTACCGGGAGCAACCGGAACGCCGACTCGATATCTGACTTCGCCATCAGCGCTCCGGGCCCCAGGCGATTCAACATGGTGACGGCATCATCGAAGGATGCGTACCGCACCGAACAAACTTCCGGGTCAATCGCATCGTTCACCGAGAGACCCTTCGGAGCCGACAGGTTATGGATCAGCCTAAATTCCCCTGGGTCTTTCTTGGGGACCACTCCTAACGGGGAACAGATGAAATTTGCTACTGGCGGGTGCCCATATGGGCCCGCCATCCGGCCCAGGGTAACCTCTTTTGCAATCTTCCTCTCGACCACCGCTGGATTATGCTGAGCCAATAGTTGGTTTCTACAAAGTGGTTCCCCACGAAAATCACCCGCCGGGATGTGGAAACCGTATAAGAATCCATTCCTCAACACCCCAGCGGAGACATGATCAGGGTATTCGTTTAGCCAGGGGATCATTGCCATGATATCAACGGGGGTAGGTAACTGTACACAGTGGTCCCCCTCAGTCTTGTTTGGACCCTCCTCTACCTCCCGACCCGCCATTCTTGGATCTGCACGAACTCTCAGGATGCGAGGAATTCCCGCAACCCGCACACGTATGTCTGAACTTACATGTCCCTTGTGGTCTGGTGCAGTTGCCCCTGTTAAAGCTCCAACAGACCCCTCTCTTTCCCCCATTCCCACCAGTCCTTGCCTGGAGGTCGCCACTGGTGCCCGCTCGAAAGGGCACCGCGGGCTGTTGGCGGGAAAACCCCGACCCATTCCCGCCTGGCGAGGACGTCTTCGTCGCGCCCGGCAGGAGCTGCTTCTGCCAAGAAATCGAGTCGAGACAATCCCACGTCAGAGATGAATCGTACTCTTTGGCCTTACGGAACTTCATATCGTAACCCATCCATTCATTCCCCTCATACGTTTCATAAAAATCCATTATTCGTGCCTGATAGCAAGACAATTCAGGCAAAACCTCGGGCTTACGTTCCCCAGTAATTGCAGTAAACATCGCAAAGGCCTTGGCCCAATTTGTGATTGTCTCATCAACCCTGAATCCCGCCATCTTGGCTCGCCAGACACTCGGGTGCCACAAATCTTTCTGCGTCTTAGCATACTCCATCTCGCGATGGTCAGTCAGCAGAGAGAACATATTTACATACTTGTCAGCCCATATCAATTCTTTCGTGGCCAACGGGATATGTTGAACCACTCTCTCCCGTCTTGAGGGCAAAGAGCCCTCCCCCGCAATTGGCAATGCCTGCTTACCTCGGTTGTCGTTCCCGATGTTTTTCCGACGCCAGCTGCCGGTCCTTCTGGGGTCACCTGTGGGGGAACAAGAGGGAGATTCGCCTTTGCGGCATCTCGCGACTGCCGCAACTGCTGAATTAGTAACCTGGCCTCTTCGGCCGTGTTTCCAGGTGCCGTAGCACCCCCTGTTTTTCTGCCGAGCCATGCGGCCAACTGAGCGGCCAATTCAGGAGGCATGTGCTCCTCGTTGGCGGGCGTAATCACAACCGGAATCGGCTGACCCGCGTCTGGGATTGGTACCGGGGCCTCAACTGGAATGGCCGGGCTCACCGGGGGTACCTCGGGGACCGGGACCTCCCCCCCTGCCGCCCTATTCCTGGCCCGTTTCCCCCTACCCTCAGGGGCGACTCCCGGCAATGCCGGGCCTATTACCTTCTTTGGTTTACCCGGATTGTTCATCGCAGCCCTCTGCTTCTTCATGTTCGCCATATCTCGGCCAAGCGCCGGGACCATAACCACGTTTTGTTCGATCTTCGCCATTCTGCTTACCAACATGCGAAGCACCTGGGCAGTCTCTGACCTCTTTCCTTCCTTCTTGCCAGACATTGTTGTCGAATATTCGCACTAAGTCGATCAACACGGTCCTGGATCCTTTAGCCTTCGCTGAAAGAGAAACACAAGAATTACAAGTTCTCAAAATTGCTCCTTGTTCCGTTGAGGGCTCACGTGCAACGAGTGGGTGCAGCTTCCAAGCACAGGAACAAGAGGATGCTTCTTCGGATTCCCGCTCTCTTTATTCCTCTTCGGGAGGGCGTGAACCCTCCGCTGGTACGCCTACTGGGCGTGGCCATCGGTGTAGGTGTCTAGGACAACCCCTCTTGGGCGGGAAAAAGGCGCGCCCCGGCTACGCCGCTTCGGGCATACCAGCCGTGACACGCCCCCCGCCCAAAATGGCTTCCCGGGACGATCCGGGCCCCCAACCATACGTTCGGGGGGACCGAGTGGTCGCCCCTTTCCAATAGTTCCCAGTGCCCCAACCAGTTATACACACAGATATCTTAAGTAATCATTTTAAACAACCAGTTTTTCCTTCCATAATAATGCATCTCCCGCAGATTAATTTAGCTTGCATTTAGTTTTAATGTAAGGTGCCTGCATTTTTTAGGTCGAACATTCGAGACCTCTTGTATATACTTTAGTATATACTTATATGTGTATGTACTTTGTGGGCTCTGGAGATCCGCCCTAGGACTTGTCTGCTTCCACTTAGGGACTTTTTTCTGTTCAACTGACTCTATTTAACTGTCTTAAAAGAAGACGACCCGTCGAGGTCAGTAAAATAGCAGAATTGCTTTCTGCTGAGGGACTTTCTCTTTTTTTATTTTTCTGGCAACAGCCTCTATTTAACTTTCTTGATAGAAAACGACCAGCAGAGGTCAGTAAAATACCAGAATCACTTTAGCATTCTTCAGATTCCAGTCCATAGAAATTGTCTTCCACGAGCACCCGTAGACAATAATATTTTTTTCAAATCTTCTATTTTCAGTGATCCTGATTTTATATTATAAACAGAGCTTTGGAATATACCACTTCCTGCTGAAAGGCAGTATTTCTCTCCATGTGTTCCCATACCTGGCATGTCACGCAGTTTGGTGCTTACTTTCCCTCCATGTTAAAATCAGTAGATGTTTCAGCACCCAGGCTAATGTGCTGCATAGCTAAATACATATCAGGTCCCAAAGGCGAGACCGATTGCATTGCAAATGCTTGTGTTATCTGGTCTTCAGCAGTTTAAGTTGGGCTGGTGATTTCCATGTGTGCCCAGCTCCCTCAACTCCACCTTCTTCTCAGCCTCCTGCAGAGCTACTCCAGCTACTGCAACATGATGTGGTATATGTGACAATGTAACCAGAAAATATATCACATTTGCTGTGTTATGTAGAAAGCCACACATGTGTTTATGCGTTGTTTACAAGTGACAGTTGTTAAATTTTCGCATGACCAACAACCACAACACTTTGCATCATCTGCCAATGTAGAAAAAGCTAGAGGTTTGCAAAGTTTCATGGAGATTCATCAAAGAGAAGCCAAGTTATTAATGTTCAAAAACCCAGGAAATTCATAAGTCTGGAAATCCTAAATATAGCTACAGTGTGTGTGTGTGTTTGTGTGTGTGTGTGTGTGGTTGGGTGTGTGTGGTTATGTGTGTGTGGTTGTGTGTGCGTGTGGGGTTGCATGTGTGGTTGTGTGTGTGGTAGTGTGTATAGTTGTGGTTGTGTATGTGTGGTTGTGTGTGTGTGTTTGTGGTTGTGTGGTGGTTGTAGTTGTGTGTGTGGGTGGTTGTATGTGGTTGTGTGTGTGTGGTTGTGTGTGTGTGTGTGCGTTTGTGTGTGTGTGGGGCTCTGTATGTATGTGGCTCTGTATGTGTGTGGCTCTGTGTGTGTGTGTTTGTGTAGATGTGTGTCTATGTGTGTGTCTGTGTGTGTGTGGCTCTGTGTGTGGCTCTGTGTGTGTGTGTGGCTCTGTGTGTGTGTCTGGCTCTGTGTGTGTTGTGGCTCTGTGTGTGTGTGGCTCTGTGGCGCTGTGTGGTGCTGTGTGTGGCTCTGTGGCTGTGTATGGCTGTGTGTGGGGCTCTGTGGCTGTGTGTGTGGCTCTGTGTGTGTGTGTGTGTGTGTGTGTGTGGCTCTGTGTGTGCGTGTGGCTCTGTGTGTGTGTGTGTGTGGCTGTGTGTGTGTGTGTGTGTGTGTGTGTGGCTGTGTGTGTGGCTCTGTGTGTGGGTGCAAATGCAATAGGTCTCGCATTTGTGAGAGATTAAGCTATTGGCATTGTAAATGACAATGCCATTTATTTATCTGTTTTCAAAACCAACACATAAATAAAAAGTTTGTCATTTACAATGCCAATAGCTCTAACTTTTGCAAAGGCGAGACCGTTGCATTATAAATGCTTGTTGTAAATTAGAATAAAATGTGCCCTCGCCAAGGTATTAGGTAAATCAGCTCCATCTGTAAGGGCATTGAATAATACATTTATATAAGTTGCCCATACAGCCATTTCCGACTCGTATAGGTCTCCTGTAATCATTACTCGTCCTGGGGCCTAGCCCGGGCAAATGGACTTAATGGCTCTAATTATATCCATCATAGAAAAGGCAATACACTCATCACCGGAGATGGAAGTCAGACCATGGGCTGTATTACTTTCCAAATGTTGAAGTGGTGTGAACTGTGGTTCAAATATAGCGTTGAGAAATGCTTCACCCAAAGACCTGTTTGCAAATAGTGGCCTACTGACATGCCAAGAGATATACTACCATGAGATATTCTACTCCAAAAGGCAACATTATCACTGGATCAGGATCCCTTTAATAGGTCCTGCCAATTGTTTTCACCCTAATCTTCTTTTTGGTGACTAAGGTATACTTATACACCACTCTTTCTTCTCTAATATCTTCTCTGGATTGTTTTTTAATTGCAGTTATATGATTTAACTTGTCTACTCTCACTTCAGTAACATGGGGTTGTGTTGATCTTTCTCTGAGGAGTCGGAAGTTTAGCATTTGAAAAATAAAGGCCCTGAGTGAGGTGAATAGTCTGCTATGCAGTTCCATTGTTTGTATGTGTGATCAGGGCGAGGGTGCCATAGGATCAAGGATGGTGGAAAATGAGTCAAAACTTTATGGCCTTAATATGGAAGCTGTACTGTACTTCTGCCACTTTACTCCTCACAGGATAGAAGGCTTCAGATAGTTCAGGCTATGGGATCTGACAAGGGCAGATAAAATACCAATAATAAATGTTAGAACTAATGCATAGTGATCACTATCCTCCTGTGTGGATTATTTTAAAATCTATTAGATTCTCCCATAGCCAGTGCTAAATGATTAGGGGCCATATGTATCAAGCACTAATGCGTTCGCGTTCTGCGAATTTCGGCGTTTGCGAACACATTAGTGCAAAACGGTATGTATCAAAGAAATCTGCGTGCAAAATAAGGAATCGCAAAATTTGCGATTCCTTATTTTGCGATTGCATTTAAGGAATCGCAAATTTAGCGATTCCTTAAATGCAATGTATGAAGCATAAAAAAAAATGCAAATTGCCCTTAAGGAATCGTAAATTACCACCAACTTCAAGTTGGTGATAATTTGCAAATTCCTTGAAAAATGCACTTTTTTGCATTTTTCATAGTGCAATATGAGGCACATACATGCCCTAAGGGCATGTATGTGCTCCACGTGTGCACCCATGCTGATTTCAGGGGTGCAACAGGGTGTCCTTTGGACACCCCTGCACCCTTGAAATTATATTCAATTTGCGATTTTCAAATTGCGAATCGCAAATTGAGAATAACTTCCCATTCATTCCTATGGGCCTCCAGGCCCATAGGGATGAATGGGAAAGTATTCCTTAATTGCGATTCACAATTTGCTAATTGCAATTGAGGAATACTAAGAAATCGCAAAAAAAATGCGATTTTGTACATACATCCCTATTTGCGATTCTCAAATAGCGATTTCTAAAAAATCGCTATTTGAGAATCGCAAATCAGGTTGATGATACATATGGCCCTATATAATTAATTTGGCTTTTAAGGGCGCCCTTTTTTGAAAGTGTATACTCTTATCACATCTGAAACAGATCTAGTATTCCATATCCTTACACCATAGGACATGGTTATGGAAGCTGGTTGCAAGGCAACTGGGGGCCATTGCTTGATCGGTTCGGCTGTCAAGCTTGGAATGCCCAGGCTCTCGTCTTCCCATTGCATTAAATTGATTAAGCAAGACAGGGGTTTGAAAGTGGTATTGAAATCTCCAGTCAGGAATATTCTGGTACTACTAATCATGAAAGATAAATACTTTTTTCGGTTTTGCAGAGCCAAGGACTCTTTGTGGGAAGTGAACGATTGTAAACATTAAAAATATTGAAAGAGAACCACTTAGTTGTCTTTAATTTAGGCTTAAGATGTCAAGTGATGGAATGTTTAATATTTTGATTGTGCATGCAAGTACGTTTTTCAGTCATATTATTAGCCCTCCAGAGGATCTATCAGCATTTGAGGGTATTGCTTATATAGTAAATGAAATGTAACTTGTTCTATATATTTGGGTCGTGCCCATGTGTCCTGTAAAAGACAAATGTGATACATATCTATGAACTCATTCCACACAGGACCAATCAATTTTGAGGATAATCCAACTACATTTCAGGATAACAGGTGGATTTGAGATTTAAGGAGTGTGATCTTGAACATCGACTCTGATAGAGCAGCTAGGTCAAATAGGTTTTGTAATGAAGTCAATAGACTGAATTGGTGAGTTGATTCCATCTTGAGGATGATTGTCTTGAATATTATGGAGTGAGAAAGCTTCGACATAACATGTGTATTTACGCTCACCCGTAGGTATCTTGGCGCTGAATAACAGATGTTTATTGTTACCCAACTGACTGGTACTCATAATCAGCTCTGTGTTTGTTATCGAGGAAGAAACTCACAATTGATGGTCAACTCAATTATGATTGGAATCTGCTATAAAATATGAATGTGCTGGCTGAGTGACCTTCTCCTGGTGGCTGTTGAGAGGCTGTGGAATTAATAGATTTGACGTGGGATGGCTAGGTGCCCGTTTGGGTGACCAACTGGCATGGGTGCAAATTCAGGATGGCGAGTGTAAAAATTCAGGACAAAGGGTCAAAATTCAGGACAAAAATTCGGGCAGAAGGTCAAAATTCAGAACAAAAATTCTGGACAAATGGTATGTTTTACAGACACATCAGAGGAAGTCATGCAATAGTATATAAGTAGGTAAATAGACAACAATAATAAGTACAAGTCAAAATAAGGTTGAGTCATTGTGAACTTCACAGTTTTTCTGTAGGCTTGCAGCTTTGAGCAACTATGCAGGTCTTTTTGTGGTATTTCATAGGATCATAATCTATTTATATGGTTACTGCACTGTGTTGTTCAGTCTGATATTTTATTTACAGTTCATGGTCCTGAGCAGGCATGTTTGGTGAGAAAAGTGGTTGGGAAGATCTGCTCGGTTGGACTTTGTTATCAGCATCTCATATCTGAGTGTCATTGTGAGATTCAAAGCAGCACGCATAAAATGTACCTAATTGCAGTGCTGGACAAGAGTGAAATCCTCTGATAGACCAGCTTTATGTGTCAGATTACTTCAGGTATTCCATGTCTGTTCAGCTGGTAATGGCTGGTTGGGGCGTAACGGCCTGAGCTGCCGACTTCAGAGCTTGTGAAATCCAGGTTTGAGTTTCATCATCGGCAAATCACTTAATCTCCCTGTACCTACAATTCAGTGTCTTGAGACCCTCACGGATGATCTGTTGTGCTTCACAAATCCTGAGTTTAGGGGCTGGTAAAGTACTGAGCGGAGGATAAGTTCCATAGTGGACAGGTCTTGTGTGAGGGTAAGATCATTAAGCAGGAAAAGGTAGTTATTAACCAGCCTGCATGAGCTATAATTTGCTGCAGACTGCTGAGGGTTGTGGTATTATTGGGGGCCATAACAGTTAGCTAGGAGTTCCTGGTACAAAAATGACATATACATACACACAGACAGAAAATCACTGTTAGGAAAATGCTATTTTTCAAAGAATGGGGAGAAATGTATCCAAGGTTCCAGCCTGTAGCAGTTGTCTGGTAGGTCACAGAGCTACATTCTGGGATTAGAGCACATTGATCATGTTACGTAGGCATTTCTACCTATGCTCTTGGTTTTCCTTTACTGTTGATTATTGCTATATTTGGGTGTTAAACTGGTACTATTGAGGTGCAACCGATGCCCAGACTGTGTTAATAAGTTTAAACATGTCAAAATAATAAAGTAATACTATTACAAACTGTGCTGCATTACGCCACATAATTTGCCTTTTTTGCTGCATAATTTACTCAACCCTGCTGCATTATTATTAAATTCCATGTTTAAATATCCAAAGGAACCCTAATTATCAACCTTAGAATAATGAAAGATTTGAGAAAAACATCACACAAACACAATTGGCACGCTGTCACACTCCCTATTATATACACTCTCCCTATCACATGCACCCTAATGGTACTAACTGTACTCTATCACATACATCATCACGCATACACCATTGGACACAGACAATGGTATACTACCATGAACTATATATCATAACACATCTTGACATATTAAACCAATGCACTCAGACACACATCGAGTCACACCAGTAACTTTAACATATGCCATTTTACCAATACACAATCGTATGAACACATTTTCCCGAGCAAACACATATCCCTGTCACACACAGTTATGTAACATACTATCACATACACAGCTTAAATACATATGCACTCACTAATAGATCAACATACACACTCTATCACATCAACGGATCACTGACAAAATATTGACCTCCAAAATATCGACCTACAGTAATATCGAGTCTAAAATATCGAGGGCAAGAATATCGACATCCTATCTACAACATGGTAAGTACAAAAATATCGAAAAAATAATATAGATGTTAAAAATATCGATGTTAAAAATATCGTTTTTTTTCCTTTTCAAATATAAATGTAAAATAAAGTAAATAACACTAATAAATATAATATACATAGTTAAAAGTATCTAATAATGTTTAAAATTAATAAATAATACATATATAATAATAATACATTAATTGAATATATACTGTATATAATATATATGTTCTGAACAATATGTTGTAATAATTATTTTACTAACTTATAAATTATTAAAATATATTCTAATTTACAAATACATTTACAAACATAAAACAATAACATAAATAAAATGTAAAAAACATAAAAAATTAAATATACTTTTAATATTTTTACAATTAATTATATAAAATATTGGATAGCGTAGGGGTAAAATGTACTATTCCCACTCCAGAGAGTGCAACAGTAGGGAAAGCTATGGATAGCGTAGAGGTAAAAATTACTATTCCCACTCCAGAGAGTGCAACAGTAGGGAAAGCGTTGGATAGCGTAGGACTATAAATTACTATTCCCACTCCACAGAGTGCAACATTAGGGACAGCGTTGGATAGCGTAGGAGTAATAATTACTATTCCCACTCCAGAGAGTGCAACAGTAGGGAAAGCGTTGGATAGTGTAGGGGTAAAAATTACTATTCCCACTCCAGAAAGTGCAACAGTAGGGAAAGCATTGGATAGCGTAGGAGTAAAACTTACTATTCCCACTCCAGAGAGTGCATCAGTAGGCAAAGCGTTGGATAGCGTAGGAGTAAAAATTACTATTCCCACTCCAGAGAGTGCAATAGTAGGGAAAGCGTTGGATAGCGTAGGGGTAAAAATTAATATTCCCACTCCAGAGACTGCAACAGTAGGGAAAGCATTGGATAGCGTAGGGGTAAAAATTACTATTCCCACTCCAGAGAGTGCAACAGTAGGGAAAGCATTAGATAGCGTAGGAGTATACATTACTATTCCCACTCCACAGAGTGCAACAGTAGGGAAAGCGTTGGATAGCGTAGGAGTAAAAATGACTATTCCCACTCCAGAGAGTGCAACAGTAGGGAAAGCGTTGGATAGCGTAGGAGTAAAAATGACTATTCCCACTCCAGAGAGTGCAACAGTAGGGAAAGAGTTGGATAGCGTAGGAGTAAAAATTACTATTCCCACTCCAGAGAGTGCATCAGTAGGGAAAGCGTTGGATAGCGTAGGAGTGAAAATTACTATTCCCACTCCAGAGAGTGCAACAGTAGGGAAAGCATTGGATAGCGTAGGAGTAAAAATTACTATTCCCACTCCAGAGAGTGCATCAGTAGGGAAAGCGTTGGATAGCGTAGGAGTAATAATTACTATTCCCACTCCAGAGAGTGCAACAGTAGGGACAGCGTTGGATAGCGTAGGGGTAAAAATTACTATTCCCACTCCAGAGAGTGCAACAGTAGGGAAAGCGTTGAATAGCGTCGGAGTATAAATTACTATTCCCACTCCACAGAGTGCAACAGTAGGGAAAGCGTTGGATAGCGTAGGGGTAAAAATTACTATTCCCACTCCAGAGAGTGCAACAGTAGGGAAAGCGTTGAATAGCGTCGGAGTATAAATTACTATTCCCACTCCACAGAGTGCAACAGTAGGGAAAGCGTTGGATAGTGTAGGGGTAAAAATTACTATTCCCACTCCAGAAAGTGCAACAGTAGGGAAAGCATTGGATAGCGTAGGAGTAAAACTTACTATTCCCACTCCAGAGAGTGCATCAGTAGGGAAAGCGTTGGATAGCGTAGGAGTAAAAATTACTATTCCCACTCCAGAGAGTGCAATAGTAGGGAAAGCGTTGGATAGCGTAGTGGTAAAAATTAATATTCCCACTCCAGAGACTGCAACAGTAGGGAAAGCATTGGATAGCGTAGGGGTAAAAATTACTATTCCCACTCCAGAGAGTGCAACAGTAGGGAAAGCATTGGATATCGTAGGAGTATACATTACTATTCCCACTCCACAGAGTGCAACAGTAGGGAAAGCGTTGGATAGCGTAGGAGTAAAAATTACTATTCCCACTCCAGAGAGTGCAACAGTAGGGAAAGCGTTGGATAGCGTAGAAGTAAAAATGACTATTCCCACTCCAGAGAGTGCAAAAGTAGGGAAATCGTTGGATAGCGTAGGAGTAAAAATTACTATTCCCACTCCAGAGAGTGCATCAGTATGGAAAGCTTTGGATAGCGTAGGGATAAAAATTACTAATCCCACTCCAGAGAGTGCAACAGTAGGGAAAGCGTTGGATAGCGTAGGAGTAAAAATTACTATTCCCACTCCAGAGAGTGCATCAGTAGGGAAAGCGTTGGATAGCGTAGGAGTAAAAATTACTATTCCCACTCCAGAGAGTGCAACAGTAGGGAAAGCGTTGGATAGCGTAGGAGTAAAAATTACTATTTCCACTCCAGAGAGTGCATCAGTAGGGAAAGCGTTGGATAGCGTAGGAGTAATAATTACTATTCCCACTCCAGAGAGTGCAACAGTAGGGACAGCGTTGGATAGCGTAGGGGTAAAAATTACTATTCCCACTCCAGAGAGTGCATCAGTAGGGAAAGCTTTGGATAGCGTAGGGGTAAAAATTACTATTCCAACTCCAGAGAGTGCAACAGAAGGGAAAGTGTTGAATAGCGTCGGAGTATAAATTACTATTCCTACTCCACAGAGTGCAACAGTAGGGAAAGCGTTGGATAGCGTAGGAGAAAAAATTTCTATTCACACTCCAGAGAGTGCAACAGTAGGGAAAGCGTTGGATAGCGTAGGGGTAAAAATTACTATTCCCACTCCAGAGAGTGCAACAGTAGGGAAAGGGTTGGATAGCGTTGGGGTAAAAATTACTATTCCCACTCCAGAGAGTGCAACAGTAGGGAAAGCTTTGGATAGCGTATGGATAAAAATGACTATTCCCACTCCAGAGAGTGCAACAGTAGGGAAAGAGTTGGATAGCGTAGGAGTAAAAATTACTATTCCCACTCCAGAGAGTGCATCAGTAGGGAAAGCGTTGGATAGCTTAGGAGTAAAAATTACTATTCCCACTCCAGAGAGTGCAACAGTAGGGAAAGCGTTGGATAGCGTAGGGGTAAAAATTAATATTCCCACTCCAGAGAGTGCAACAGTAGGGAAAGCGTTGGATAGCGTAGAGGTAACAATTACTATTCCCACTCCAGAGAGTGCAACAGTAGGGAAAGTGTTGGATAGCGTAGGGGTAAAAATTACTATTCCCACCCCAGATAGTACAACAGAAGGGAAAGTGTTGGATAGCGTAGGGGTAACAATTACTATTCCAACTCCAGAGAGTGCAACAGTAGGGAAAGCGTTGGATAGCGTAGAGGTAACAATTACTATTCCCACTCCAGAGAGTGCAACAGTAGGGAAAGTGTTGGGTAGCGTAGGGGTAAAAATCACTATTCCCACCCCAGATAGTACAACAGAAGGGAAAGTGTTGGATAGCGTAGGGGTAACAATTACTATTCCAACTCCAGAGAGTGCAACAGTAGGGAAAGCGTTGGATAGCGTAGAGGTAACAATTACTATTCCCACTCCAGAGAGTGCAACAGTAGGGAAAATGTTGGATAGCGTAGGGGTAAAATAACATACTTATGAATAAAAGCTTTTTATTTAAAAAAAAACTTGTATAAGCTATTAAAAAAATGTAAACCATATACAATACCTAAACATAATTATAAAAAACATGATTAGCTAAATATATTTAACCAAAAATAAATACTAAAAAATACCATTTTATAATATTTAATTACCAATTAAAAATGAATTAACAATTATATTATTTACAAAACAATCATTTTAAAAACATTATTACTTAATTACATTTAAATTACTCCCCACCATATTCCCCTATAAACCCACTACCCACAACAGAACACTTTTATCTATTTATGATTTAATTAAAATTATTTACCAATCAATTAAAATTAATTACCAATTAATTAAAATGATTTACCAATTAATTTACATTTATTTATAATTCCTACTAATTAATAATTAATTATACATAATAAAATAACTTCCCTCCCTATTCCCCTATAAACCCACAACCCGCTACAGAACATATATATCAATTAATCAATTAATTTTAATGAAATAACAATTAATTATATTTATTTACCAATTGTTTAAAATTATTTAATAATAACTACAATTTTTTTTTAATTTAACATATTTAAATTACTACCCACCCTTTTCCCCTATAAACCCACAACCCGCTATAGAACATATTTATCAATTAATCAATTAATAAAAATGATTTACCAATTAATTATTTTTAATTACCAATTATTTATAATTAATTAATATTAACTACTAAATAATAATTAATTAAACCTATTTATATTACTTACCACCCTATTTCCCTATAAACCCATAACCCACTACAGAACATATTTATCAATTAATCAATTAATTAAATTTTTTTTCCAATTAATTAAAAATAATTACCAATTAATTCCAATTTATTAAGAAATCCTACTAATTAATAATCAATTTAAAATAATTAAATTACTTCCCACCCTATTCCCCTATAAACCCACAACCCACTCCGGTACTAAAACATATAATTTGCTTATAAATACATGTATTAATATATAAATGTAATACACATATAATATTAATTATTTTAATAACTTAAGTAAAACATATAACACATACATAATAAAAAACAAAATAAATAATACAAATATCGATATTATTGCAATCGAAACTAGTAACATCGATATATATGCTATCGATATTACTAACTTCCATATTACTTACATCGATATTAAGTATTTCGATATTACTTACCTTAGGGTCGATATTCTGTCCAACGATATTCTTGTCATCGATATTCTGCACCTTCGAAATTTCCGACTCAATATTTTGGTAAATCGATATTTCATACTCGATATTTTGACTGTGTACCCACATCAACGCATACCATATAATATACACCATCATAGATAATCACACAAAGATGCATCCTCACATGCACACAAAGACCATCACTCACACATTCCAGATCATATGCGCAGGGTACGAACTGACACAAATCCAATGACATCACAAGTTGCTAACACAAGGATCCACAGTCACATAGCACGCACACCTCTCACCATTGCAAATCATAAGTTAAAATCAAATTTGCTGAAAATGGGCAAATGGTTGTATTCGGATAACCTTTGTTATTGACGCCTATATTTGCTGGGTCAGCATTTTACAGTGGCAGTAGCGCACAGGCAGCCCACTCAGACTTAAAAAAAAACACCTTCCCCGCACTGGGTGTGGTGTACACTTCAGCAAAAGTCCCTAGTAAAATGTATGCAAAAGACTTTAGAAAATACAGCGCTTCTGCTGCATGGGGAAAGGAATATGGAGATTAACGAAAATCTGACCCCAGATTCTAAGGGCCTCATTTATGAAGAGCCTTACCCGCCTTTACTTCACTTTGTTGTGAACATCTAGGCAGATGAGTCACTTTGTAAAAGCCTATAATACATTATACCTGCTTCAGGTATATTGTATGCAGGGTGGGCGATCCCATGTAAAAAAGCCTTTTAGAAGTGATGCAGTGACTGTCCAACTTCTAGGACTTGACTGTGTCAAATCCTTATGCCTGCTTTAAGCAGGAATTGCCCATGGGTAATGGCACACTGCTAGAGTTGCATCAATTTTCTGACACACTTCGGCAATGCATCATTTCTACACAAAAAGATACGTCAGTATTTCTGACTTATCTGTTGATTCCTTGCAACATTGAGCGCTGTAGTGTAAATTTGGCACATCCATGGTGTCGAAAAGTGGGCACATTGAAAAGTGTTGCATCACTGTTTTTCTCCAGTGATCCAACACTTTTCATACATGAGGCACTGCAATTTTTTTAATTTGCTCAAGAACACTAGTCCACGGGCTCAATGACCTCAGTGGTATTAGACCAGAGCAATTTCTATCATAGCTATGTTTTGAGTAAAGGCATTGCAGGCTTCCCAGTTTGTTATGAACCAAGAGGAATCCTGTCCCTTGTGCGGGAGATGAGACACCAGCATCATGCACACGCTCAGGAACACTTAAATCAGTTTGGGAAAAGTGACCCTAGCATATGTATTTGTTGAATTTGCCACATTGGTCGCAAATATAATATATGTTATACCAATTTGGATTTTTTTCAATTGTATAATTCTGGACCCTTCTAGGTTTTTTCAGTGTACCTACTGGCGTGACATATTAGAAGTATCTTCTAATAAATATTTGTTGTGTTACATTAATACCTTTGAACACCTTCGTTTGTCACTAGCAACTAAACAAAAGCAGAATGACATGCCCTAGGCTCTGGCAAGAGGAGGCCCACCTATGCAGTAGCTGCAGAGAGGCCCATTATCAATCTGTGTGTGATAATTAGGCAGACAAACAGAATGATAATGGGCCGATAGCAATCTGTGCCAGGTAGGGGAGGGACTGCTACAGGCCCTTGAGATCACAGCAGGAGTGCGAGTTGGCCCCTGCAGTGGGAGTTACAGAACTCTCAGGCTGCTTGCAGAGGAACAGCTCGCTCCAATGCCCAGAATTAGGGACAAAAGGCGCCCTCACGGGCTAGAGGCACAAATAACAGGAAGTCAGTGAAATTTACAGATGGTTAGTCACCCCAGTGCCCGGGGCGGCATTAAGTTTGAACAGTAGCCTAGAACCACTGTTCAGCCGGCTCATCAAGTCGAGAGACATCAATCTTTCATCTAGTTCTTGGCCTTTCATCTCTAGTCCGAGGAAGTCCAGAGAACTTGAGCACACTGGGAACTGTTGGGCTAATAATATGTCTGATAAAGATATGTTTCTATATATCTAAATAAAGAAATTATTATTATTTATTATATGTCTGATCGCATACGGGAACAGCAGTGTCTGTGATGTCTGATCCAATGTATCACTTTTTTTCTTAGGCAGTCATGGTCCTCGCATCTCCCCCATCATGTTTTGGAAATGTATCCTGTAAACTTTGCTTTCTGTTGCATGTTGGTCTAAGGGTTTTCGGTTTGTTAGAATTGGAGTAATGTTATTCAAAGTGTTACTATTGCGATTATCAAACCCCACCTTCAGCCCCTTCTGCCTATGAGTGTAAATCGAGGGGCTGCCTAGGGCCGCTGTGTCTCCAAGGAGTGCAAGACATCGAATTTGGCACTACATCCCTCTGTAGATTAGGGGGTGGCCGTGGCCGTCGGCAGAGTTATGGAGAAACTCAGGAATGTAGACTAAATTTGAATCTGAAAGATCCTTAATGGGATGGATATGACCGTAGTCATCCCAAGCAAGAGCATTGGACATTTGGTCTTTGAGACAGTCCGACCTCAGTCATTTCTATCAATTTGGGGACTTTGAGGCTTAGACCCCCCACCTCAGCTTGAAGTGCTCAAGAATAGAAAGGAGTTTGCTAGCATGTATTGGGAGACAGGTGGAATGAGGGACCTATTTGTAAGTGGAAGGCACCAACAATGAGGAGGCTTGCTACTATCCTCAGAATCTGGTGCACCCAAGGGTGCAAATATAATATTACTGATTGGGGTAAGGCCTTCAGCTTGTAAATCTATTGGAGAGCTATTTGTCACAAGAACTATAGGGATCCAAGTCTATGTATCGAAGGGGATGGGTGTGTGTACACACTTGATGTTGGTTTGTGGTCCGGGGCTTTGTCCTTGTGTACCAACTCTACATTAATAATAGTTTCCTCCTCTTCTATTCAAGTGTAAATCTCCTTTAAAGTGCAGTTTTAAGCTGCATGGCACTGGGAGTTTTTTTGGCGATAGACCATTTGTTCAATGTAATACGGAAATAAATGGCAACTCGCTGATGGATGGCAATTTGTATGCCATAAAATACAAACACAACATGGATGGTTCTGAGTTTCATATATGAAAATATTTGCAACACTGCAAGACATATTAAATATAGAGATAGAAAAAACATGTAGCATTGTGTTGACTATAAATTGAGTCAAAGCAACACTTATTAGCATAGGAATATGGACAAGACATATTGTTAATATTAATAATCATGAAGAAGAAACAGTATACGAATGATAACATGTATGGAATAAAAAAATAGATCCCTGCAAACATATTGAAAGCTGGAACAAGGCATCGAGGTACATTCACAAAGCACTGAGAAGAGCCAACTTTAATCAAATGCAGCTGGATGGCTTTCCTCCTGTACCTCGGGATTGTGACATAAACACAAAGCTAACAGATCAAACCTATGTCCCAGATGTAAGAACGCTGGCACATGGGACCACATGTTTTTTTCATTCGTCAACCATTGAGTCAATATTAGCAAAACACATTTATTTTATTTATATTTATTATTTAGCCACAGAAAGAATGCTAGTGCTATTGGGAAGCTCTGCATGTGTGGGAAGTGTGGAGAGAACCAGATTTTTTTTTAATTGCTTTGTTAATTGCGCGCTCATTAAATTGGAAAGGCACAGAAGCACCTAAATTCAAAAAAGTGGATTAACAAGACAAACAAAGAAAATGTATGCATTTTAAAAGAATGAATTTATCACACGAATGTGACATTTTGCGACTATATAGTTTGAAGATTTGAGAAAATGAAATCTGTACAAGGATGAAATGTTGACACAATGAATAACATTTGTTTTCTGAATGCCCCCAAAAACCCCATAAAAAACAGTCTTTTGCAGTATGTTCAGTTATAAGCCACAGACATCGTGGGTTTCATCTATTAAGTCGCTTGAAACACAATTTTTTTTTTGTGTTCAAATCTTTTTTATTAGGTAATAACAAAAATGATAACGGCCAGGAGGCATCAGTAGAATTACAATCGTATTGTAAAATTGCCGCAATCAAACATGGATCATTACATATAAAACAATACATACATACAGTAAAGGAAAATAAAGTATATTGAAGACAAGAAATTAAACATCAGTCCAGATCTGTAAAAGAGATTAGATGAATGAATGAGTGACTAAACACAATAAAATACCAACATTGCATTCTTACAGTTGTATACAGTTCCGTAGAGCCCTCCATCCGAATCTAGCCATATAATACCATTTATACTTTGTCGTCCCTGCACAGTGTATCTAAGATTGTCAAGCCCATGGGCACAGGGTATAGCCAGTACAGTTCATGCAGCGTGCACCCCACAATTTACTAAGTATAGACCTCATCAGTTAGTGCTTCAAGGTGGGTCGAAGGTGAAGGAGGCCTGATCTAAGGAAGACCATAATTTTTTGTTGGTAACCTGCCATGGTGATGAGTGTAGAGCGGGATTATCAGTGCGCCTAATGCAGGACAGCCATTCCCTCCAGGCATTGAAGAAGACCTCACCCGTTGATTTCCAATTGCATAGGACCACCTTGCATGCTAACGTTAGCAGAAGATCCAGGAGCTGGCGGTCATGGTCCCGCTTTAATAATGGGTCTAAGGCTCCTAGGAGAATGTAGATGAATTCCCTTGCAGGGTGTATGTCAAACGTGTACCCAATGTAGTCAAAGATTTTTGCCCAAAAGGTGTGAAGCGTGGGGCAATCAAATAACATGTGTGAAAGGTCACCAATGCCGGAGGAGCAGTTCCAGCAATTCGGTGTATCTCGCAGGCCAACCTTAAATAGTCGCTGTGGGGTCCAGAATGCCCTGTTAATAATCATATACTTGGTCTGTGATAATATCGGCGAGACCTCATGTGTGAGTGCTGATGCATGTATCCTGACCCAGTCTATACTTATGCCAGTGTTATTTGGTTCTGATTCCCATTTGACCTCATTGCGCCTCATCGATTTGTTGGGTGTTGGCGCAAGTAGTTTATATATTTTTGAGACAAAATGTCCAGAGGAGTTAAAGTGAGGGAGCATAGATTTTAGCCAAGGCGTCACTAGCTTGAATGTTCTAGTGGATATGGCTGACTTTAGCTTCAGGAAAGCGTAAAAGTCAATCGGTGGTAGGGAGTGTCTAGCCTGCAGAGTCGAGAATGGCAGTGGCATATTATTTTCGTGGAGATCAGCAACCACATTAATACCTTTATCAGACCAGTGGTCCCATATGATGGGAGATCCGCCGATTTTGATTGACGGGTTGCGCCATAAAGATGCAGAAGATGAATTGTGGATTTGCAGACCAGTGTTGTGAACGCGATCTATCCGCAAAAGTGCTCTCTTGGTATTGAGCATGATGTATTTAGAATTCGTAAGGTGTGAGAGGTCCATTGTTAGGACAGCAGAGAGCGGGGCCTTGCCTATAATGGATTTCTCAATATCGATCCATAAGGGCGTATAAATAGGGGCTTCGATAAACCAGGAGGCTCCCTGTTTACAGAGAAAGGCGGTTTGGTAGTTTCTGAATTTTGGTAAGCCTAAACCCCCCTTAAGCTTTGGAAGTTGCAGTTTCTTCATGGCAATTCTCGGTTTTTTCCCTTTCCACAGAAAATCCGTGAGCGATTTGTCAACTTTATGTAGAAAGTCCTCCATGAAGGTCATGGGGAGCATACATGCCATGTAATTTACCAAGGGACTGATCATCATTTTTAGTGTCTCCGCCCTACCCCACCACGAGAGGAATTTTGGAGACCAGCCATCTAACAGTTTTTGTATTTTTTTATAAAGCAGCTCTTCATTAATTTTTAAGGTGGATATCAAATCCTTTTCAAATTCCAATCCTAAATATTTAAAACTCTGCGGCTGCCAGGTAAGCCCGGAGTCACCCAGGATGTTTTTATCACATAGGTTATTTAATGATTTCACCTCAGTTTTATCCTTGTTCAAGGAGTATCCAGATACACTTGAGAATTCTTCTATTGTGGATAGTAGCGCCGGGATAGCCTTATCAGCTTTTTCACTCATGACCAACACGTCGTCCGCATAGGCCGTGAGTTTAATTGTGCAGCCAGCGAACCGAATTCCAGCAATGCCAGGATTTTCCCTTATATAGTACAGAAAGAGCTCAATTGCCAGGAGGAATAAGGACGTGGACAATGGACAACCCTGCCTAGTGCCCTGCTCTAGATTAAAGGGGGAGGAAAAAGCGCCACCAGCTCGTACTCTAGCAGAGGGACAGGCATAGAGGGACATGACTAATTTAGTGAATAGGAGACCCAGGTCGAATTTGTGTAGGACAGCATTTAAATAAGTCCAGTCTACTTTGTCGAACGCTTTCTCAGCGTCTAGTGTAATTGCAATGGTGGGTGTGGATAAGAATTTCGCTTTTTCAATAACATGAGCCAGAATTCTTGTGTTATCGCTCGAGAGCCTGTTCCTCAGGAAACCCGCTTGCGAGGGATGTATTAGGGACGGCAGGACCTTCTGGATGCGTCTCGCTAAAATCGAAGCCAGGAGCTTACAATCTAAATTTATCAGTGAGATAGGCCTGTAGTTTTTGGGGAGTTTGTGGTCTTTGCCTTCCTTGGGTATTACAGCAATTACAGCCTCAGCCATAGTTCCCTTAACTTCTCCTGTAGTGCTAATTTCATGAAAAACCTCTAAAAGAGGAGTTGCAAGAACATGGGCAAAGGTCTTATAAAACTGTGCTGTATAGCCGTCAGGGCCAGGGGCTTTCCCCTTTTTGAGGGATTTGATCGCGTTAAAAACCTCCAATTCAGAGATCGGTTCATTCAAGGGGTCCCTTTCCGCGGTCGTAGGCGTTGGTAGTGTGCAACTGGAGAGGTATTTCTTCATTTTTTCACTATCAACGTGCACGTTCTTAGCATAAAGTTTCTCATAAAAGTCTTTGAAGATATTCGCAATCTTAGTGGGATCAGAGTTAGGAGTACCCTTTCCATCGAGTAAGGAAGTAATGGTGTTCTTCTGAATTTTAAATTTAAGATAAGCCGCTAGCCCCTTCCCCGCTTTGTTC